>NW_015971149.1:0-1200000 GCF_000961545.1 Sporothrix schenckii 1099-18
AGTATACTAAAATTAGTATTAAGTAAAAAAAATTAATTTTAGTATACTAAAATTAGTATAGTCTTATATTAAAATTAATTTTAGTATAAAGAAATCGAAATTAATTTTAGTATACTAAAATTAGTACGTACTAATACTAAAAACTACATACTAAAATTACAACCCTGGACTAGACTAAACGAGTAATGAGTCTAGTCATCTAGTCATTTAGAGTCTTAGTCAAGGCTCTCAGAGGACTAGACTAAACTAGACTAATTGCCAGCCCTCCTTATTACGTTTTTAAAAAGGTAACTTTTTACTTTTTTAATATTATTTTACGGTAATTATACGAAAACATTTTATTTTAATATATTTACGTTATATACGTAGTATATAACTATATTTACCGTATACCTTTAAAAATGAAAACTATTTCCATATTTAAAGTATAAAAAGTAATATATCTATTTTACAAGGTGTTTTGTTTAAAACGTATATTACGGTTTATAAAAAGTAAGTTTTTACTTTTAGTTTTTTATTTAATAATAATTATTTAAGAACGTTTTATATTAATATATTTTAATTAAATACGTTATTTACTATTAGTATAATCTTATAATTTTAAAAATAAATTAAATTCGAGTTTTAAAATATAAAAAGTAAAATTTTAACTTTAAAACGTATTAGTTTAAAAATTAATACTACGTTTTATAAAACGTACTATTTTACTTTTTTAGTATTATGTTTTATAAAACGTAACTATTTAGTTTTTAATTTTTATTTTATGGTAATTATACGAAAACGTTTTATTTTAATATATTTAAGTTAAATATATAATATATAATTATATTACTTATATGTATTTTTATAAGTAAAGACTGTTTAAATATTAAACGTAGAAACTAAATTATAATTTCTAAATAATTAAAACGTATCTATCAATGATACTACGTCTTAATTTATCCACTTATAATACTACATACCGATTTGTTTTATTGGTTAATAAAAAAATCTGTCTAAACGTTGTGTTTATTTTTTAATTGGTCTAATTTTAATCCTTGTTTTTTATTTACTAATTTTAATAAAGTCTTTTAATATAAATAAAACCTTTACGACGTTTTTATTATTCGTTTTTCGTTTTTATTTTTAACATTCTCTTACTACTTTTTCTTTTATTAGTTTTTTCTTAACCTTTATTTATTTATTTGTTTCTTTTATTTTTTTTCGACGTCCGGGACGACGTTAAACTAACAAAATAGAGTTAAACGATACGTATAGTCTTATATACGGTGAATAATCTATTATAACAGAGTCTTAAGAACCGTCTTTACTAATTCGACGTCTTTTTCTAAGTAAAAAGAAAAAAATACCCTTTTTTAATCCCGACTTCGTTTTAAACGACGAAAACTTAGCGGTGTATTAAATCTCGAATAAATTAATACGTCGTATTCTTTTACTTTTCTTTTACGAAAGTATCGACCGTTTAATTCGGGTTATTTGTATTCGGTAAGTTTTTTAATATTAATTATATTTTTATACTATTTTTTTTTAAAAATATTAATATTTTAACGTTTTTTAAAGGTGTAGCCGTAGTTTTAAACTAGAACCTTCAATAAAATTTTAAAGTTCGAATTACGTCATCCACTATAAAAAACGCCACCCCGAAATAACTTATAATAAAGTTATAAAAAAAAACAGTTTTAAAAAGTAAGTTTATTTAATTTAATTTTTAAAGTTTAACTTTATTTGTTCGTTTTTAATTATTCGTTTTATTAATTCGTTTTATTTATATTATAATTAACGATTTACCCTTTATTCTTACGACGACCAAATCAGTAAATAGGTTATTTAACCTCTCTAGCCGAAAAAAACCCCGTTCGAATATAAATCCAAAACCGGTAATAAAAGACGAGGTTAATAATAAAATTTTACGTTTTATTATTAAAAATAACCTCTCTTTTAACGTTGTAGATTCCGATTCGTTTTAAAACCTTCTTTCGTTTTTAAATATGTTCGTTTTTATTTATTTTTACCTTAAGTTATTTTTATTTTTATTAACTTTTAAAGGTCTTTACCGGTTATTAACTATAAAAAGTTAAAGATTATTTTAAAAACGACTTTTAAAGCGAAAGGAAACGAAATCGTTACCGAAATTCACCGAAATTTAAAGAATAATAGTACTATTTCTTTAACTTTCGATCTTTAAACCTCGAATTCATAGAATTCGTACCTAGGATTAATTACTTCTTTTATTAATCCTAAATTTAAACTTATTTATAAGTTACTTAGTAAGTTATTTATTATTACTATTATTATTATTATTCTTATTATTATTATTATTAATATTCTAGGTTTTAAAGTTTTAAATGTTTCTTACACTAATATTTATAACGTTATTTTAATTATTCTCGAGTAATTTTTAATAAATCCTAAATACGTTTTTAAGTACATTTTTATTAATTTTATTTAGTATTACTAAGGGTAATACTTCGAATAATACTAACGTTCTTTCACTTTTTAAATCGACTTATTTACACGATTATAACCGTGTTTTTAATAACGATATTAAATGTGTAGCCCACGTATTTAATATCGTTGTTAAAGATATGTTAAAATCGTTAATTAATCTAAACGAGTTAATGTGTACGTTTTTTATTATAATTCGTTTTATTTTATTATTAATTAACCTTTTATAATTAACATTTTATAATTTTTTTTAGCTTTATTACTTCGAATTCGACGATTAACGAATTTAATACGGTAAATAAAAGAGGTTAAACGTCTTTTTAAATAGGGTATCGATTTTTATAAAAAAAAATAGTACTTTATCCTCTTCTTTTAACCACCGTGTTATACTAATTGGTATGTTTTTATTTTATTATTTATTATTTAATTTATACTCGTTACTAATTTATTAATAAAATAGCGTTATTCGTTGGAATTCGACGTTTATTATACTTCACGGTTTTTTGAATTTAAAGGCCCTTTAATTTACGTTAATAATAATATTATTATTAATACTAAAATTAAAGACTTTTTTATTAAAGACGAAGAGTGGATTATAATCGACAAATTACTTCGTGTTTTTCAGGTTTTTTTATAAACCTACGGTTCGACTATAAAAAGAAGTTTATATTACCCTTTCTAGTACTTTATTAAATATTTATTTAATATTTAATAAGTTAGACGCTTTAAAGGCTTTTTATAGGTAATAACGGTCTTTTATAAGTTTTATATTTTATATACGTTTTAATTAATTTATTAATTAGTTTATTAATTAAATAAAATACTAGGAATATTCAACGGATTTTATTTCGATTATTACGGTTAGGATAAATAAATTCAAAAAATATTTTCCTCAACAACTTCTTCCTTCTAAGGTTTTAAAATTTAAGGCTTATATTATAAGTTTAATTCTAGACCCTAGAATAAAAAATTCGACACTTTTCAACTAACGGTCGCCTTTCGTTTAGTAATACTTTGTTTATATTAACTGTAATAAATTAATTACTTAAAGAGTATATTTTATAAGTTTTTTATTATTTTATTATTTATTACTTTGTTATTTAATTATACTAATTATTATATAGGTTAAAAAGGAGTATAAAAATTAATATTAGTAATAATATTAATTTTAATATCTCTCGACGAATTAACTAATACAAACGAAGAAGTAAACGAAAACGGTAATAATAACGACGATTTATTTATTCGTACGTTTAACCGTTTAAAACAAAGTCGAATTATACCTTTCTAAACAGTGTAAGGTTTAAAAAGTAAGTTTTTACTTATTTATTAACGTTTTTATTACTTTTTTTGATTATTACCACTAGATTATTAAAAGACGAATTCGTTTAAATATCTAGTATTAAGTATTTTAACTAAACGGTATTTAACTATTCCTATTACTTCGGCCGTTATCGAGAGAGTTTTTTTCGGTAAGTAATAACGTAGTAATAAAAAATAAAAACCGACTTTTACTTACTACGGTTAAAGAAATTATATTATTACGTTATTAAAACATACTTTATAAACATCAGTAGTTATAACGTCTTATTTAATAAAGATAACTAAGTAAATGGTTAAAAATAAAATACCGGTTTTTCAACAATTTTTTTTTTAAAAAGTATTAAAAATTTAAATTCGTAGTTAAAAAAAATACTTTATAAAATAAGTTATTTTTATACGATATAAAAGTAGTTACTTTTTTATAATCATACTACTCTTACTAGTGTTAAAAAACGACGTTTAACCGTATATAAAATATATAGTTAGTATAAACGTATATAAAGTAATTTAAATAAAATAGTTTTTAGTTTTTTATAAAGTATTAAAAAGTTGTAATTCGTAACTTTATAACACTACTTTTTAAGATAAATTTTTTTATATAAAATAAAAGACGTTACTTTTTTATAATTATACTATTTATACCGGTATTAAAAACGACGTTTAACCGTATAAAAACTATATAGTTACTATTAACGTAAATAAAATAATTTAAATAAAGTGATTTTTTAACTTTTTATAAAAGTATTAAGAAGTCGTAATTCGTAATTTTAAAACACTACTTTTTAAAACAAATTATTTTTATACGAAATAAAAGTAGTTACTTTTTTATAATAATACTATTACTACCGGTTTTAATAACGACGTTTAATTATATAAATACTTTTAATTTTAAAAATAAATATATTATGTAATACAAATAAAGTATTATCTTTATAATAAACGAATTTTCACTAAGTAAAAAAAATTAGTATTAGTATTTATACTAATACTAATTTAGTATACTAAAAATACTAAAACTAATTTTTCAAATACTAATACTAAAATACTAATACTAAAAATATTAATACTAATTTAGTATTCAAAAATCCATACTAATACTGAAATACTAATACTAAATTAGTATTTAGTATACTAAATTAGTTTTACTATACTAAATTAGTATTAGTATAATTAATACTAATACTAACATACTAATTCCCAACCCTGAAACTAAGAATACGTTATAAAAACGTACGTACTTATAAATAATTAAAACTTATACGTTTAAATTCCGATCTTTTTTATAACCTTAACTTTAATAGACGTAAGGTTAATTTTACGACTAGTAACGAATAATAAATTCTTCATCGATAAGTTTACGACGTCGTTTATAATAATATACTTTTAATACTCATAACGTTTATTATAATATTTTTATTAAGTAACGATTTACTAATTTTAATACTTTTTATTTTTTAACGAATAACGTTTAATTACCGTAACCTTTCCGTAACTCCGGTAACTTTTACGTTATTATTTTTAGTTTTAACTTATTTAAATATACGTAAATAAAACTTATATAGCGTAACGAAAAAAACCGTTTTAATAATAACGTATCGGTAATTATTATATAAAAAAACGACGTTTAATAAAATATACGATTAGTTTTAAAGGTCTTTTAAATAATAACTACGTAAAAACTTCTTTAACGACTAGTTAACGTATTTCGTTTAATTATCCGTTGAGTAATAAACGGTGGATAAACGTAAAATTATACCTTTAAGTTTATTTAATTCTCGTTAAAATTAATTTATAATTAAATAGTCTTTATTTAACACTATCTTTTAAAGTGTATTAAATTTTATCTTTATATATTCGTCAAATACTTATATAAGTTTTAACGTATTAATAGTCTTTTACGCTATAATATAAATTACGAACTTAATATAACGGTTAATAATAATTAAAATTAAATCGTATATAACGCCGTTTAAACGAACGTTTAACGGTAAGTTTAAAATAAATTTAATTTTTAATTTTTAAAAAAAGTACTATAAGTATAATAATAAAACTAGTCTATTATACGGGTTATAACGTAAAACTTATATACTTTAATATGTCGTATAACTTACGACGTATCGGTAAACGTTTTTAATTAAGTTAACTTAATAAAACTTATATATAAGTAGTTTTATAGTATTATTATAATTAAAGTAATTAACACGTTTATTATCGTAATATAAAACTATTAAAACGTATTATAACTCGTTATTTTTAAAAACGACCATTTATTCTTAAAAAAGAAGTATTCCGTTGTTATTAATATTATACCCTTCTTTTACTTTAAATTAACGAATATTATTCGTTTATAATACGATTTTTACGTCGTAACGTTATAAATAAACTAAATACTTTTTAAACGAGATTAAAGTTTTTTTATATATTACCATTTTATCGAATAATACTTTTTGTACCGTTAAATTAAAGAATATAAAATAGTCTTTAATTTAATCGTCTTTAATAATAAACGTTCTAAAAAACGGTAACGTCGTCGATTACTTAACGTAATTTTATTAAACGGGTTACTTTTTAAACTTAATTAAAAAACAAGTTTTAATAATAATTATACGAGTATATAATATTTAATTTAAGTAAAAATAACTGAAATCGTTTATAATCGTAAAAGTATAACCGTGTCATTTATAAACGATAAACGACTTAATTACTCAAATTATAATAATTAATTATAGTTAAAATGTTTTATAAAAACTTTTTTTTTGAAGGTCGTAATTTTTTTTCAATTAAGTTAACGTTAACGAACGATAAAATTTCGTATAACGACGGGACGATGTTATAAAAAAGTACGTTTTTTATTACATAGTCCGATTACCGTAAAATCGTATCGACGGTATGAATTATATTAAAACGATATTAAATATTAATGTTATATAAAGTAAACCGTAAAATATAACGAATAAGTCGACTTTAAAAATCCTTTATTAAAATATTAACGACGTTTTTAAAAGTTTAATAGTTAATAAAAACTAAAATTTTATCCGGTACTTTATTTAAAAAGTATTATTAATATTTAAAACTTTTAATAATTATTGAAAACTTTTATTAACCGGTACTTTAATACGTTTTTCGGTCAGAGAGGCTTTAAAAATAATACGTTATTAAGTATTAATAATTATTAAAGTATAATTAATTAAAGATTTTAACGACTACTTTTTTAAAGTATTTATTTTTACTTTTATCGGTAACTAAACGTTAAAGTGTTATAAAATAAAGGGTTTTTAAAATATATATTTAAAAAAGTTAAATACCATTACTTTCATAAAGGTTTATTTAAAAAAAACGTCCGTAATAATTTTTATTAAATCCGTTAATAAATAAATAATTCGTAAATAATTAACGATAAATCTTTTATAAAAATTAATATAACTGAAATTTTTTTTTAATATTTTAAGTATAAGTTAATTAGTTATAGATTAAATCCGAGTAAAGTTTATATTAATTTTATATTTTTTTATTACGAATTTAAAAACAGTAACCTTTTTTAAAAAAAACGTACTTTAACTATTTAATATATAATTTAATCTTTTTAAATCGTTTAAAAACTTATTAAAAATAAATCGTATATTTTTTTATAATATAAAAGTAAATTAAAATATTATTTATATTTATAACGTAATAAATATCGATAAATCATAAGTAGACGTACGTTATATACAGGGTTGCGAAATTAATATGTAGTATTTCATATTAATATAATATTAATGTAATATTGTAGTATTAATTAATATTAATAAGAGTGAATATTAATTGTAATAAATTAATGTAGTATTTTTTTCGTCGAATATTAAATTAATATATTATATGTAATATTAATATAGGTAAATATTACATGTAATATATTATATGTAGTATTAATATCGGTAAATATTACATGTAATATATTACATGTAGTATAATATTAATGTAATATATTACAATTAATATAAAAATATTACATAGTTTATATAAAAATAATAAAATATTATTTATTTAATTAATTTACTTGATATTATATTATATAAAATTATTATATTAAGGTAATTAAACGTTAAGTTATAATTAAGTAATTAGTTAGTTTTTTTAATAGATGTGTAAAGGTTATATAATTAACGTTTATATATTTCTGATATTAATTATATAAATTATATATATTCAATAATTTAATATACGTAAATAAGTATATAGTTATATTATATTTTTATTTTAAATTATATAATAAAGTTAAATATAAGCTAATAATTAATTTAATTTTATATTATTATACCTTTAAAAAAGATTAAAAAGTAATAACCCGTTATTTTATACTATTATTATTAAACTACTTTATAAAAATTAAAATAAATTAGTTTATTTAAAAGTTATTATACAACTAGTTATAAAACCGTACTTAATTATATAAATAGTATATCGTTATTTTAAATATTTAAATGTAGTCGTTTTTAATAAAATAAAAGGTTTTAAAAGTAATAACGTATATTACTTACATATTACTCTTAACGTTAACTATTATTATATAATAAACTTATATAAATAATTTAATAACATACAGTTATAAATAAAGTCGATATTAATATTATTTACTTTTTTTAGTAATTAAATTATTATATTACAGTATTAAAGTAATATATTAATGTAATACTAATATCCAAAAATATTACAATTAATATATTACAATTAATATTAATATATATAAATACTACTGTGATATATTAATTGTAATATTAATATCGCCTAATACTACAATTAATATTATTACATTAATATTTTCATTACAAATACTAATTTAGTATATACTACATTAATATTAATTAATATTAATATAACCCAATACTACAATTAATATATTAATTCGCAACCCTGGTTATATATATAATTAAAACGTTATAAAAACGTTAATTAATCCGAAAAGTATTACTACGTATTTAAGAAAGTTATATTTTATTTAAAAAACCGTTTTTTATTCGTCGTTAAAAGTTATATAAATACGGTAATATATCTAGTTTAAATCGATTTTAAAATAAATAATAAACTCTTTAAAAAAGTACTTGAAACTTTATTAATTAAAAAAAGTAAATATTAATTTTTAATTATAATTTTATTTAACGATTAATAATTAACGTATAATTAAAAGTTATTTGTTTTTAAAACGAATAAAATAAATAAACTTATTAAGTTAAAGTTTAACTTAATAGGTTTATTTCGAGTTTTTTTTTAATATATTTTTAAAAGGTTTTAATTTAAACTAACGAAAAGTAATAAATCGGTCTTAAAAAAAACTAAACTTCGTCTTTTAATTTAATTAAATATTAAACTTTTAATAAAATAAAAACACTTTTAATTACTTTTCCGTTAAAAAACGTCGACGAAGTCGTGTAAAACCTTTAATAACTCGTCTGTTACCGGTATAAGTTTAAACTTTAATTAATCGACTTAATTAATAATAAATTCTTACTTTTTAATTAAACGTTATTAATATATATGATTGTAATAAGTTTATCATTAAATAATTAACGATAAAACGTAAAGAAAACTTTACGAATAACCGGTAAAATATATTAAAAAAGGTTTTTAATATTAAAGATAATATTAAATTATTTTATTTCTTTTATTTTAAAAAGTATAAACGACTCGTTTACGTTTTTATTTATTATAACGAAAACCTTTTTATTTTTTTAATAAATCCGAATAAGTCTTAAAGTTTTACTTTAATAAAGTAAAAGTTATAATTTTTAATTAATCGTCGACCGACCGTCAGGATTGGGAATTAGTTGTTTTTCTTGGTAACTAAATTTAGTAAGGAGGGTTACTAAAACTAAATGTAGTACAACTAAATTTAGTTGTTAAAAAAAAACTAAATTTAATATAATTAAATTTAGTTATTTTAAAAAATTAAATAGTTATTTATATTTATTTAATTTAATACGTTATAATATTAGTTATATTTTAATATTATCATTAAAGTAAAATATTAGACACTTTAAAAGTATATTATATTTAAAGATATAAATAAGTCGAGTGTTAAAATATAAAAAGTAAAATTTTCGTTCTAAAACGTATTCGTTTAAAACGTTTATTACGTTTTATAAAAAGTAAGTTTTTAGTTTTTAAATTTTATTTTACGGTATTTATACGAAATCGATTTATTTTAGTATATCTACGTTATATACGTTATTTACTACTAAGTAAAACGTATATTAATTAAAAAGAAAATAAAATAGGGTTTTAAAATATAAAAAGTAAAATCTTAAGTTTTAAAAGTGTTACTTTAAAACGTTTATTACGGTTTTTAAAAAGTTAGTTTTACTTTTAAATTATTATTTTACGGTAACTACTTAAAAACGTTTAATTTTAATATATTTACGTTAAATGTATAGTTTACGATTCGTTTAACTACGTAGTCTTTAAAAATAAAATTAATTTAAGTTTTAATATATAAAAAGTAAAAATTTCGTTTTAAAACGTATTCGTTAAAAACGTTTATTTCGTTTTTATAAAAGTAAGTTTTTACTTTTTAAATTTTATTTAACGGTAATTATACGAAAACGTTTTTTTTTATATAATATAATTATATATATTATATACTATATATTATACGGTATATTCGTAAAAAATAAAAATAATTCGAATTATAAATATGAAAAGTTAAATTTTAGTTTTAAATCGTGTTAGTTTAAAAAAGTTTATTACGTTATTTAAGACGTAAGTTTTTACTTTTTTATTTTTATTTAACGGTAACTATATAAAAATATATTATTTTTATATATTTACGTTAAATACGTACTATACTATTATATTAACCGTATAATAGTTAAATATAAAATTATTTCGAGTATTAAAACGTAAAAAATAAAATAATAACTTTAAAACCGTTTACTTTATAAAGTTTCGTTAAAAAAAGGTAAATAGTATTCTATCTATCTACTTCATTATCGTTAAATAATAACGAATTAAAGCTATTAACATTAGAAACCTTCCAATACCGTAATAATATAACCTCTTTAACCGTATTAGGTAAAAGACGGTTACGGTTTTTAGTAACGATATTATTACTAATAGAAAGAACCGTTTCTACAGTTGCAGAAGTAGCAGGAATTGCCAAATACCGTCTAGGTAAAAACACTTAATACTGGAAATTTCACCGAATTCGTTTTCTAATAATCAAGTGGTTTAACCTATAATATTAAAGGTTAATAATAATAATAATAGTAATAATAATAATAATAATAAAATATTACTTACTTCTTCGACTTCACATTGCTCTTGTAAATAAACGTCAACTTCGTTTAAACGGTTAGAATTACGAATAAATAATTCGTCGTCATCGTTATTTTCGTCGTTTTCGTCTTCACTAACTAATTCGTCGAAAGAGATGTTAGAATTAATAGAAGTATTAACTCTAAGCTCTCGTTTTAAACTAAATAATTAGTAATTAATTAATAATATAAATAAAACGGTAATAAAATAAATAAAACAGTAATAAAACAAAAAAACTTACGAATTATATTCCGAAAAGAATATATCTTTAGCCACTTTTTCAGCCGCGGGGTCTATAGAGAGCCTATGGTTCGTAAAGTGACGGATTTTAAGTCTAGGGTCTAAAATTAAACTTATTATATAAGGTTTAAATTCAGAAAAATCACTAGACATAAAATTAGACGGAAAATATTTATTAAACTTAATAATACCATTTGAAATAGCATCGATTAAGTCTAATAAATAAGGTTTCTATAAATAATAATTAATATTAAATTAATATTAAAGTAATATAAGGTAAAATAAAATATAATAATTAATAACTTACCGAAGAAAGACGATTCGTATATGAATTTTTCACGTTTCTTAACTTTTTAAATATTAAATAAATATCTATTAAAGTAATAGAAAGAGTAATATACGCCTCGCCTTGTAACCTTTTCCTAGGTTCGTAAAAGACTTCGAAAACGTGTTTTAATTCACGTATAATAAACCATTCGTCTTCTTTAATGAAAATCTCCTTAAATTCCTCGTTAATAATATTATTATTAACGTATTTAAAGGGGATTTAAATTCAAGAAAAGCTTCAAGCATATTATACGTCGAATTCCAACGCGTAATATTATCTAATAACCCGAAATATTAATTAATATAAAAACATATAAAAAAAAACCAACCTAGTAGTATAGTTCGACGGTTAAAATTCAATAGTAACGTATTATTTGATTTACAAATAATAATACCCGTATTTAAAAGATTTCGTATATCTTTTGTATACTTCGTTAAATTTATTAACCGTCGAATTCGATTAATTAAGTCTAATTATTTAAATTAATTAGTACAATTAAAATAAAATAAAACGTTATAATAAAAAAACCGTAATAAAATATAAAACTTACCATTCGAATTTTCTAAACTTAATAAAAGTAATTTTAATATCTCTTTTACTACAATATTAAATACGTGGGTAACGTATTTAATATCGTAAAAAGAAGAGGTATTAAAATCCTCCCGTAAAGTCGATTCGAATAACGAAATAGTTACGCTATTATTCGAAGTATTATCCCTAGTTATACTTTTAAAATATTAATAACCGCATTATTATTATATTTAATATTATTAATTAAAAAAAACAAAGCCAAGGATATTTTCAGGTGAAATACTATCGATAATATTACTTTAAAAGAGATATAATAACTTCGAAGTGGAATATTTAAGACTTCGAAACTTAGTATAATAAATTAATAAATTAGTTAAATATATTAAATAAAAACGTAATAAATAAAAACGTAAACATACCGATAAACTTATAAATAAACTCGAAATTAGGATTAATATACGTAATAATTAATCCTAAATATGAATTTTGTGTATTCGAGGTCCAAATCTCGAAAGATAAAGAAATAGTACCGTTTTCCTTTAAATTTCGGTGAATTTCGACGTTAGTTTCGTTTTTTTGTGTTTCGAACGTTAAATGTAAAGTTTGTTTCAACGTTTTACGATTAATAACCGTAACGGACCTTTAAAAATAATAAAATTAATAAAAGTTTATAAAATAGTAAAAGTTATAATAAAAAGGTAAAAATAACGGTAAAAATAATAAATAATACGTACGAATTTAAAAACGAAAGTAAGTCCTGAAACGAATCCGAATCAACGATATTAAAGATAAGTTATTTTCAATAATAAAACGTAATATTTTATTATTAACATCGTCTTCTAAAATCGTATCTTAAATCATCGTGTGTACGCGTTGTCGGTTTCTCAAAGTTACCTCTAAAGAACCGTCTAAAGACGACGTATTCGAAGGGGGTAAAAAATCCACTATTATAAAAATTAATAAAAACGTTAATAATAAAATTGTTTATAATAAAAGCCTTATTAATAAAAATAGTTAATAAAAACGTACGTTTCGAAAGGTAAGCTTCGGAGGCTTTATTATAAGCAACTGCACTGTGTTTTCGTTTATAATGGGCAACGTAATTCGAACTTTTAAAATTAATTAAAAAGTCGATTTTCGTATTATTACATTTAAATTAATTAATAAATAACCGTTAAAGTAATAAAAATATATAAAATCTTACTATATATAAATAACTTTTATTTACCTATTAATACCCTTCGTAAAAGGTAAGAGAAGTTTACGTCGAATTAAACTATTTAAAACTAAATAAATAAGGTTATTTAAGTCGTTTAAAACCAAGTCTAAGTAGTTAAAAAGGATTTTAAGTAGTTTTTTACGTCTTCGAAAAGGTAAAGTAAAAGAAAAACGTTAAAAAGGTTCTATTAAACCCACGGATTCATCGTCGTTAATAAACGTAAAACTAACGTTTAAATTTATTTTATTAGTTTAACGCCGTCCCGGACGTCGAAAAATAAATAAAAGAAGATAATAAATAAAAAAGAGTTAAAATAAAAAATAATAAAGGAAAAAGTAAAAGAAAAGGTTAAAAATAAAAATAAAAAACGAAAAATAAAAACACCGTAAAGGTTTTACTTATATTAAAAGACTTCGTTAAAATCAGTAAAAAAAAACAAGGATTACAATTAAACTAATTAAAAAATACATATAATATTTAGTTATATTTTTTCGTTAACTAATAAAAAAAATTTATACGTAGTACTATTAATAAATACTTTTTAATTATTTAAAATTTATTGCTTACTTTTGTATATTTTTAAAAGGTATACGGTAAAATAAGTAATATATTACGTATTTAACGTAACTAAGTTAAAATAAATTATTTTTATATAATTACCGTTAAATAAAATTTAAAAAGTAAAAACTTCTTCTTTATAAAACGTAATAAACGTTTTAAACGAACACTTTTTAAAATAAAAATTTTACTTTTTATATTTTATAACTCGAATAATTTATATTTTTTACGGATATTAAGTAAATTAAGTTGATTATTATATATTTAATGTGAATATATTAAAATAAAACGGTTTAGTATAATTATTATAAGATAAAACTAAAAAGTAAAAACTTACTTTTTAAAAACTATAATAAACGTTTTAAAGTAATCCTTTTTAAACGAAACTTTTAATATTTTTAGCTTAAAACTTAACTTTATTTTTTTAAAAACTAACATTTTACTTTTTATATTATAAACCTCGAATTAGTTTTATTTTTAAATATAATATAACTTTAACAGATTAAATATTTTATTTTACTAATACTTATTAAAAAACAGGTTTTATTAAATTATTATTATAACGTATTAAATTAAATATATAAAATTAAATAAGTTTTGTTTTTTAATATAATTAAATTTAATTATACTAAAACTATTAAAGTAAAATTTAATAGTTAGTATTAAATTTAATTATACTAAATTTAATTGTTTTTTCTTAACAACTAAATTTAGTTGTACAAAGGCTACTAAAACTAAATTTAGTTTTTTAGTTGTACTAAAACTAAGCAACTAATTCCCAACCCTGAATATAATATAGTTGAAAACGTTTTCCCGTTTAATTTTAATAAAAAGTTAATTATTTTAACGATAACGTAAAAAATAACGTAAACGTATTTTATCGTATTTTATAAATAACGTAAAAACTTTTTCGTGATAATAATAATAAATCTTATATCGTTAATACTTGATTATTATACTACGTACGTATTATAAAGTTTAATAAAAGTTAATATTTTAAAAGTAATAATAAACCGAACGTAAAACCGGTTTAATAAGTCTATAATTACGTCGTAAACGGTAAAGTTATTAATAAATTAAAAACGATTTGAACTTAAAAAGACTACGATTAAAAGGTAAAAAAGTAAGAGAAATCACTTTTAAAAACGAAATAAACGAAATTATAAACGAGTTAAATAATAAAATAAAAGGTAATTATAATTAATATTTTTTTACGAACGGGAAAATTATGTATAGAATAACCCGTAACGTATTAAGTTAAAGTTAAAAAAGTTTAACGATTAACGAACGACTTATAAACGTATTAATATTATAAGTTAATTAATATATGAAAAAGTAAACGAACGACGAAGTGAATTAACGGTACGTTTTATTATAAACGTACGGTTTAATATAATTATAAAACATTAAATAATTAAATTTAAGTTATTTGCGTTATTATATAAAATAAAATTAAAACTCTTTTATCATAATATCGTTTAAAAACTTATCTTTATTACGTTTATAATGTTTAAATATATTGAAAAGTATATTAAAAATAATTTTATTAAAAACCACTTTCAAACGCATAAACTATAAAATATAAACGAAATTTTTTTTAAAAAAAAATTCGATTGACGACTCACGAACGAAAAATAGTTAATAAACTTAAAAACGTTAAAGAAAAAAAAAGAGTTAAAGTAAAAACGAGTTATAGTAAAGATTTAATTAAGTAATTAGTTTTATATTTATATATAACAAAGTAATAAAAATAAATAAGGTTTATAAAAAAAATTTATATGTAAAATAACGGATTGTTATATTTATTTAAACGTAAATAAAGTCTAAATTTTTTAAATATTAACCCGATATTTTTAAAAAATAAAAATATAAATAAGATTTAATAAATAATTATTTATTAAACTTATTTAAATAATTAAAAAAAGGTTAAAAACTCGATTAAAGTTTTTAACTTTATATAACGTAATTTTTTTAATGAGTTTTATTATTACCCACACGTTTTAAACCGACCGACGACGAAGTTAAAAAAACTCTATAAAAAACTCTACAAACTTTTCCACTTAAATAAAATATATAGAAGTCCTTTCACGATCGGCCACGTATCGTAGAATGGTCGCCTAAACGAAAGTTTCAAGAACTTAAGTATACCTAAATTTTTATCGTGTTCCTTATTCTTTTCCTTTACCAAGGCATACCTACGGCCACCCTATTTTGGCCTTAGGTACTTATTCCTTTACAGATTAAAAACTATTAACCACCCTCGGTTACTCGGGTAAGTTTAGTAGGCGATTACTTGTGGAATCTCTTTCTCCCTATATAGGTCTACTTCATATTTTTCTCTTTCTTTACTAAGTTATACTTACGGTCACCGTATTCTTAAACCTATCAGGTAATCTTATTATATAACCCTTTAGTAACCAAACCCCGACAACTTATAGGCGGGAGTAGTAGTATCATACGGTCTGTAGGTTTTCGTGTACCGTATTTAAAAAAGGCTTATTTTTAGCCGTAAGGGGATAGATTACATCTACGACCGAGTGGGACCGACCCTTTTAAACCCGCGTCTACTGAAATAACATATCGCCGACGTGGGGAAGTTGGGGTGGTGTATGATTACCGCCCAATTACAGTTTCGGGTATGACTAAAACGGTCAGTCTAAGTTTGGATTTACGTGGAGGAGAGAGGGGGGGGGGGGGAGGAGGCGCAATTAAACAATGACGATGGTAAACTGGGCGGTATGTGGGGTGTTTAAACAGTGCCACATGACACGAAGTAAACTTACACCGACAGAACTGAGTAAAACATTAATAACGAACATGAGGAAACCAATACTACCCGTGGGGGTTCATACATTTGCCTCATGAGTTTCCAAAAGCATTTCCAAACATTGGATAAGAACTAGCATATGCTGGCCAGTGATGTTCTCCGAGTGTATACGTCCTAGATATAAATGAAGTATGGATGCCATGGGCAAGATTCAAACAACCTTGTCTGCGAGCGTTTTTAAGATCTGTTGCTACTCGCCTACACTACCAGCATTGTGCAGCTTTGAAGTCTCTTGAATATAGTTCCACAGTCCAAGTCAATCCGACATATATCATTGACTGAACCAGAACAAACCCCAGTTGCACAGAAAAACCGCTAAAAGTACCGATAGAGAGAGCACAATGGCACCTACTCAAACAACGGAGTGCACCACAGCCCGGTCATCTGACCGCGGAGCCGGCATACTTTCGAATTGCGAAGTCTGGGAGTACATTCGTGGGACAAGTCCCATTTTCCACGTCCCTGGCCCTGCGGTTGGACCGGTCCCGCCTGAGATCCGATCTGAATACGACAAAACCACGGATGGGTCTACCCAAGGATTTTGCCTTTGGCCAAATTCCATTGTCGACATAGAGCGCCGCATTGCATTCAATACGCATGTATATAAAGCGTGGATTCAGAACGGTGCCCATATACGAGAAGGTGCAACGTTGCCTGGCATCTCGTTCGTCGAGGCCACAGGGTATTTTAAAATCGAAGGCCCCGCATCCGGGCCGTCCAGAAGCAACTATATTATCAGCAAAGACGACCTCCAGTGCATTTTGAGATCTCTGATCAGCGTAGCTCTGAGCGAGGCTGTCAAGCATCACCTGGTGGAAGGGGGGGATGAACGCCTGCATCTGCAACCAGCAGCGCGCCAGAGCCACCACGAGAGAGGTATTAATAAATACCACTGTCCACCACACCCTGTACCGCGAGATACTATCGTGCGTGGTTCATGCACTTGCTCGCCACCTTCGGTCCTTGGCTTCGAGTCCGCACGTGCGTGCCTTCGTGCATTGTGGAGCGGTGATATGTCAGTCGAGGACGCATTTGGTGACATTCGGCTCCGTGTTTCAAAGATTCTTGGAATCAAGACCGCTCACCATGTCATCCTCCACCCATCTGGAACAGATGCTGAACTTACTGCGTTGCTGGCAGGGGTCAATCAGGCACGTCAGCTCGGGTGTTCTGGGGTAGTAAACATAGTGGTTGGCGCCAAAGAGGTTGGCTCGAACACGGCTACGGCGGCCGGCGGCAAGCATTTCAGCAAACATTTTCCTGTCAGCTCCACCAACAACCCCGAGGACGAGGCAGCGCAAGGTGGTAATATGTTCTCGCCTGTGGCAGTCAGTGCAAATGGCATCGAGAATGGAATCCAAGTGGTTGAAATTGCTGCCAGGTTGGACGATGGGTCCATGGTACCGAACTTCGACGCCCTCGTGCTTCAAACAATGGAAAACGCCACTTTGTCTTGCAAGTCAAGCGGGGAATCAGGGCCCTTTTTTGTCCTCCATGTTGTGGATGGCTCAAAGCTTGGTTCTCACATCACAAGCCGGTCTTTACTTAAGAGGATCACTTGCCAATACGGGGACCGCGTACTGTTCGTGCTCGATGCGTGCCAGGCAAGAACGAGCACGGGGGAATTGGATTGGTACTTAGCGCGGAATGCGGTAGTGTTAATGACCGCAAGCAAGTTCTATGGAGCGCCCGGATTCTGCGCCGCAGCGTTGGTACCACATAAGATCGCCATGGCGGGCCTTTTCATCGACACAGAACCCAGGGAACCGGGGCGACCCGCAGTGGTGTCGCACAACTTGGGCAAATATATCACAAAGCTGGAGGTTCCGCGCGATCTCGAGGCCCTGCGAGCGACTCTCCCCGCCAGACCAGAAAATGTTGGGCTATTGCTCCGATGGTCCTGTGGTGTGTTCGAAATGGACCGGTTTGCAAAAGCTGGACAAAAAGGCCAACAAGTAATTGCTTGGTGGGTTGACGGTGTGAGAGCTGTAGTTCGTAGCAAGAGGCCACACGTGCTGCTGTTGCGGGATACCGGATGCGAGAAGGACGAAACTGTACCGTTTCCGGCTGCGGATACGTTTGTGGGTTGTGTTAACTCTATCGTCAGCTTCTGCGTCATTACTGGGGCGAGCAAAGGAGATGGAACTCCCGTGAAAGCGCCATCCACAATGAGTGCTGTAGATCTGCGACGGTTTCACAGGTGGCTGACAATTGACATGGAGGGCGTGTTGCCAGAGGCGGCAACCGATGACGAGCGCCGGACGGCAAGACTGAGATGCTTCATTGGCCAGCCGGTGGACCTTGGCAAACTCGCTGTGCTTCGACTCGCTATCAGCGCATCGCTAGCGAGCGACCTAGCGGACGGTAGCCGGAGGCTTGATGAGGTGCTGGCAGATGATGGCAGAGTACTGGATAAAATTTTGCTAGTTAAAAAGTACTATGGAGAGTTTTGTGCTTGGGATGCAGGAGAACTTTAACGGAGGTAGGCACTCGTTGAGCCACAAAGTTCACATTATGGCTTGAATTGACGACTTCAAGTTAATCAGTTCGCCTTTGAATTACCTCTTGAGCCTGGCCTACTCTGCCGTGCATGGTGACAACAGCCTGCGGGCCGTGGAGAACTGTTGTAGTCCAGAGAGCTCGCCTCAATTAAGAACAACAAACGGCTGGACGACCTGAGTGGTACGCTGAAAGGTCCAGTTCTATAGAGACACCGAGGCTGGCTAGCTTTGATAGAAAACAAAAATTATTTTGGAGATGTGTCCGAACAAGCAAGGCCGTTATCGCTCACATTGCCGGTTCTAGGCACCGATAGAAGCGCACTCTGGCGAGAATGCAGCCTTGAAGTTGGGTATACTTAATGTTGTGGAAGTAAGCATTTATAAAGACACCAGCCGCAATTCAAAGAGGAAGATGCTGGGCCTGACATTCTGATTCTGGGGAAGGCATTCCCGCAGGTAGTTTGAATTAGCTGTTAGGCATACTTGGTGTATTCAAGCACACGTAGTAAATAGAAAAGAAAACCAGATACTTGGTTGATCGGCTAAATAATCGAGTGAGACCCTATGGTCTTTATTTGCTAAGCGACTTGTATGCCACAGGGAAGATAATATAGCATGAGTTACTCACAAGTTGGCGAGTGCGCTTTTCATTATTACTTTTATTTATGTACGGCCCTGGGCCCTGGGCCCCTTGATTTAAGTAGGACCCACGAGCCCAGCAGGTCACGTGCCGGATCCTAGGTGGTCCTGCCCCTGAGAGGTCTCGCATGCCATTCTTGTTGAATGCCATGCACATTATCCCACGATTTATCGTCCATTCACGCATCTTGATTTTGCTCGTCGTTTGCTCATCTCTTTAAGCGCCTTCCAAGAATGACATACCGCTGGGTACCTGGTCGGTCCAAACGTATGGTTTAGATCTAGGGGTTGGGGTTTCCCATTAAGGGAGGTGTGTGACTAAATACGTCTCTTAAATATGATTTGTACGGAGGTAATTTTTCTTCCAGCTTGAGACAGAATGATGGATAGAGCTCTAAGCGTCGTTTTGTTTTGAAAGCGCTGTTGAATTTGCTAGTAGGCAAAGGAGCATGTTGAATATTTGCTAGTTAAAATGGACCACTGATTGGTGGCGACTATTGATTATGGCCTGGCTGCCACGCTGCGCACGGCGAAGTTACTTTTCACCTCCCCCCTTCCATTATTCAGTAGCCTGTGGGGCTTTTTATCCTGGCGCCGTCAACGAAGTAAGTACGGCACCGGCAAGACGCAATGTCATCCTACTGGACACTCGCACGCGCACGCGCAAACGCTCCTTGACTCTCACCACAAAACAACGACAAGCACGAGAAGAAGGGCCCAGAAGTAACAAACTCAAAGGGTATCCTAGCCCTTCAGTTTGCTCATGTTGGCCCTCCGCGCCTCCCAGTCCGCACCCAACGTTGTTGCAAAAAATCATGCTTTGTTGCCCGCTTGCTCTCATTCCGTAACTACATTGGCTTTTCTTGCGCCACCATCTCCTAAGTTCTGCATCCGACCCATACTTGTTGCTATCAATCGCACACCTGTTTCCTAGCGACCGCCGACACCGACTGAGCCGGCATAACCATTTTCCTCCGCCCAACAAAGTACTACTCGTGGGCTCCCGCTCACCACGACTGACAGCCAGTCTTCGAACTACCCACCGTCTACAATCCACAGCGTGTTCTTCGACGGTCCTTTTGTCCTGCAACCCAAAGAGGCCGTAACATCACCTTATGATATCCTTGATTACACTCCCCCTGGTGACTGTTTCTGAAAGTGCACTCTTTGGCCTCGAGAGACCGTCGGCCAAGGCCCCGTTTCTGGCCTACGTACCACGTCTCTCGATGATGGTATGTTTTTGACACTATGCATCGAGTTTTGCTACAGTGTGTTTGTGACATGATAGTCACTCTTCGTCGAGTCTCGCGCTGCGGTCTGGTTGTGTTCAACGTGCCACACTCATGCTAACTAAGCCTATTAGAGCTCATCTCGCCTTCACGACACCGGCGATAGCTTTCCAAATCGGCGTGGCCATGGTAGCCAGCTGTCGATTTCAGACCCGAGCCACCACGTCACTGAGGCTATTGGAACACTGTATGGCGATAACGACGATGATGGCCATGATACCCGGCGGGATAGCCGCCCTCTTAGCTTTGTGGCGTCCCCACACGGCGGGGAACAATTGCACAAGCCTCTTTTGTATGAAATACCACACCGGCTCCCAACGTTGGAAGGAACCAACGTCACAGTCGAACATCGAATGACGTCTCGCGTTACTGCCGATACGAAGCCCACCATAGACATTCCCACATCAAATGGACATAATGGCGGGCCCGAAAAGTCACAAACACTCCCCACTGGCAAGCATAGCGAGACGAGCGGTTCGCCTTTGGAGCCTTTACTCCCTACAATGCAACCGTCATCGCCGCTCTCCCCCACACACCCTCTCCGAGATGTACAGAACGATTCTCAAAGTGGCTCGCGATTTCCCCTCACCAACATCGATAACCCCAACGACATTGCACAGGAACTCAGTAACTTGCAGGCTTTGCGCCGCATGTCCATGGATGTCGGAAACTCGGCAGACCCCGATCTTGTTCCTTTCCAGGGGCTGTCTTTGATGGCCATGCCATCTATAGCACCATCCGGAGAAGACGATGAGGGGGACATATCGAGGCTGTTATGGGTTCCAGCAAAAGTCCATCCGGAATTGGCTCCAGACCAGTTCAAAAGTTTCTTGGAGAAACGCGTTCAGTCTATCAAAAGACGATCAGGAGACTCACAACTTGCTACTGACGGCCAGCAGCCAAGAGCGGATGGTGGTGGGCTAGGACGAAATAAGTCTATGCTTTCTCGACAAGTCGAGAGCAAAAGCACCGAGACGAACTGGGGCGGAGCTGGCAATGACCACAACGGTGCCGGAGACTGGCGTCCGAGGAGAAAGACCTCTGAAACTAGCACCATTCAAAGTGGCCCCGAACTCAACCTCAATGACCTATTGAATGACTCTACTAAGATCGTTCAGAGATTGGCATTGGATTCTCAAAGGCAGACAGGTAGTTTGGATATGTCTAGTCTTGACGATAAACCAATACTGCCTGTTGCAACAATGGGCTTACGACGGTCCACTCGAACGACGTATCGCAAAGGCGGTAGCTTACGTTCCGGTGACCGGGTCCCTCTCTCCAGGCGATCTGCGGGAGCTCGCCAACCTCGAAGAAATACTGATAGTGACGAAGGAAGGTCTGCCAGCCATGCACCGGTTTCGGAACCAGTCCCCCCCGCCGGCCTTGATCTGCAACACGCCAGCTCTGAGCCTTCGGCACCCGAAAACTTTTCACATCCCGTTCGGCCTGTTATGCGACAGCATCAGCTTGTCTCCCAAGATGGCGATGGATCTGTGGAAGGTATCTCGGATCAGCCACCAGCCACGAGAAACACTCCTAAAAAAACTTCGACTACTACGTTACCGGAATTTGATACTACACCTCAAATGTTACCTACGGAGTTTGTTGCTGAAGGAGGACCAATTGAGTCTCATGAGTCCCAGCCAGCACCGCAAGTGCTCCCCACCGCATATGATGCTAAGGTCTTCCCATACCGATCGTCGTCTCAAAGCAGTTTGAATCACGGGCCAGCACAGCCAAGTATAATGTTTGATGCACCGCAATCGCAGTCTGATAACGGTTTACAGCAAGAACAAAACCGACCACAGCAGTCTCGGCAGCACCCTCCACCAAAGTCCATTAAGGGCCCGTCTTTCGGTAGATCTTCCTATCAGAGTTCCGACACCTCTTCATCTTCCGGACCCGATACTACGGCAGGCCAGGCATTGAATGGCATGGTTAACCTTTCATTCGCCGTTCCCGGACATAGCTCCTCGCGGACTGACGGTCTATCAGTTATCCCAACTCTTCCGGTTGACGACAGAAAGGCAGATAAAAAACTGCGAGACAAGGAGGAGACCGAGGGCGGGAAGTCGACAGGTTGGAAGTGGTTCAAGAGCGACGAGAGAGAGAGGAAGAAGAAAGGGAAAGACAAAGAACGAGATCGAGAGAAAGAAGACCAGGCCAAAAAAATGCGCTCAAAAGCTGACCGGCCTCAGTCGGAGAAAACTCATGATGGCGCTCGATTGGACGTGCTCCAGAGCTCCATTGACAACTCCGGCACTAAAGAGCGAGAAAGTTTACTTCTAGACCGAGACGGTCTCGGCGGAAAGTCACACGAAGACAAGGTTGATTCTGGCATTCGAAAAGCTACCGAGACCAAGAAGGAAAAAGACGGGTTTTTTGGGTCCATTTTCGGGGGATCCCGGCGAAAAGAAAGCAAAGACGGCGGCAGCAACAAGGGGAAGCAAAGGGTCACATCGCCAGACCCCGTCCTGCGACTTCTCCGCCCGGATATTGACTATCCGTACACAAGATTTCCAATCGTCGAGGAACGTGCCATATACCGGATGGCGCATATAAAGTTGGCCAATCCGCGCCGCGATCTGCGGAGCCAGGTATTATTGTCAAACTTCATGTATTCGTACCTCGCGAAAGTGCAAGCGATGCACCCCCAACTCAATGTCCCTACTTCCCCCCACCAGAAACGGCAAGAAGAACGAAAACGCCAGGGACAAGAGTTACAACAACAACAATACATGGAGCAGCATATATCGATGCAGCAAGGCCACCATTCGCAAGATAGTGGTGACCAGTATGTTTTCGAGTATAGCACGGTAAATTGCATCGCCCCTTGCCAAAAGTCGCTTTTCACGAATATTTTATAACATGGGATACTAACACGCTGTGTAGTCAAGCAGTCAGTATGGTGACACTGGACAGCGTATCGGTGACGACAGATCTCTGAACTACGTCGACGACGCCCAGATATTCGAATACGACCATGACGGCCCCCAGAGTGGCAATTCTATTGCGGGCATCCCACCTCAGGAACATTTACAGCAGCAACCACACCGACGTCACCAAGATGGTGGTGGCCAGGATTACGAACGCCATTCTGTAAACAGGAAGGTGCGTGGTTATTACGATTATGGCCACGCAGATGATGGTCACCATAGCGAAAGCGATATGTGGGGATGAGCAAGGAGCGACTCTGGGTTGCGTCTCTGCGGTCGTGTCGAGGTGTTTGTAGAGGTTTATTATTATAAGATTATGAGAGAATCAAATTAATTAGCACTCACGATATAACAGCTCTGAACTAAAATATCGTCTGCTTTTGTCTTGTTGGGCTGCCCGAGAATTTCGATTTCATGAAACAGAAAGGTGTATGTATGCTACTGAGTTGGCATGCCTTGTCGGTTCCAGAACGATGCCGTAAGCACCTCATGTCATATCGCCCATGATATGGTTCGTTTTAGTTTGACAACTGTGACAAGATTCCGTACTATTTCAAAGCATTTGGTCTCTGCCGAAGTGTGTTCTCCTCTACAACACCAAGTTTTCACATTCTTATGCAAAATAGGTTTGATAGCTAGCACTACGAGAAGTGTGGTCAATGGCGACTCTGCACCCGCTAAGGCAACTCATATGTGACGTCGAAACAGATACATAACGATGTTTTGTTGTATTCATATTTCATGGTACCTTAAGATGTCGGTTTCATCTACTCATACTGTGTGATACCTGGCTCTTCGTAAACAAGCTAGTCCTAATCTAGAAAGGCACTACTTTTATCCTGGTTTCCCCTAATTGGCCTCTGGACTGGTAACACCCTGCACAGCAAAAGGAAATTGCGGTAGAAATACTCCGTACTAGGCGGCTTACCGACGAAGAGAGCTTTCTTTTAACTTTCTGTCCATTCATACTGCACGCATCTCCCCGCAAAGGACAATCGGAATCGACAATTGACATCGAACATCTACTATCGCTTGCTGCAACGTTGATATATCAGCTGCATTCCCGCTCTGCCATTACTTTGTGTGCTATTTTGCCCGTTTTCGCCACCTCTTGATCAAGCTTCAAAGCTACCAGGTAGAATATCAAACAAGAAAACAGAAGAAGGGAGCCATACAACGAAGGCCACATCCTCGCGGCCCTTCGCTCGTCGATTGTTTTCTTTGGTTGTTTTGTTTTTCGCCGTAAGAAGTCTGGGAAAGAGCTGCAACTGCAGCTTTTGCGTCCCGTCCTCACCTGGCTTACACATTCATCCGACATCACCACTACACCTCCAACTACACGGGACTTGCCATGGCTTCCGTAAGTTTGTTTTTTCCTGAGCTCATGTTTACTGCTTACACCAATCACCGGGGCTGTTATCGTTTTATATGTTTTCTCTGGGGGCCACCATGGTGCTTGCTCTGTGGCGAGTAAAACTTGTCGCCTCTTCAAGACTTGTATCGACATGGGTGCTAATATTTACTTCATTGATTTAGCAAGCCCGCTCTTCTTTGCTAGGCCAAGGAGGCGCCAGCGCCGGTTCCGCGTATTTGCCAAACGGCGCTGTGTCCTCCCCCTCCCTGGGTACTGAAGCGCGACCGCTGCTGCCCAACCAAGGGCGCGTTGTACAGACTGGTCCCATCCGAGTTCTCTGTATTGCAGACGTTCGAGGTATGTTTACTGGATGCACAATATTCACTCAATAGCCTGAATATGCTAGAAAGTGCTAACCTGGGCTCAACATTAGGAAACTTGAGATCGTTGAACGATCTTGCCAAGCAAGCACGTGCTGATTATATCATACATACCGGTGATTTCGGATTTTATGATGACACGTCGCTGGAGAGGATTGCCGAAAAGTAAGTGGCTTAGACTCTGAATCGCTGCTACTCTAAGTCGCTGGTTCGATCTTGATTGCCTGTCATCTAGTTGTTTGTTGCAGTGCTGACATCAAACCTGTCTAGAACCCTCAAACACGTTGCCCAATATTCGCCGCTCATTTCCGAGCCTATCAAAAAAGCTATTGCACAGCCTGGCACTGGCTCGTCCGTGAAATCTCGATTCCCACCCCGCGAGCTTCCATTGTCCGAACTGTCCCTCCTGCTAAATGGCGATTTGAAACTGGACGTACCAGTGTACACTGTTTGGGGGGCTTGTGAGGATGTCCGAGTTCTCGAAAAATTTCGCTCCCGTGAATACAAGGTTCATAACCTTCATATCATTGACGAAGCTCAATCGATGCTTCTCGAGATCGGGGGCGTGAAGCTCCGCCTCCTGGGCCTTGGTGGTGCTGTTGTCATGCATAAGCTTTTCGACAACGGCGAAGGCCGTACGACAATTGCTGGTGGCCAAGGCACAATGTGGACGACACTGCTTCAGATGGGTGAGCTCGTGGACACCGCCAATCGTGTTTACGATCCGACTGAGACTCGTATTTTCGTTACGCACGCATCGCCCGCACGCGAAGGCATTTTGAATCAGTTGTCGGTGACTTTAAAGGCTGATTTTTCTATTTCGGCCGGCCTCCATTTCCGCTATGGTAGTTCGTACAACGAATTCAGCGTTAATCCGACTCTCGATCATTACCGCGGCAAGCTTGCAGCGAGCAAAGCTTCTTTCAACGATGTCTGGGAAACGGTCAAAAGCGAGGTAGAGCCGGCTATCCAGCAAAACGAAGCACAGCAAAACCTGCTGAAGAATGCCCTTGGCATCGTGGAAAAGATGCCGACAACGGCAGCTGGCGGCAATCCGTTCGGCGGATCTGCTGCAGGCCCACCTGCCCTTGGACAGGTTGACGAAAGCGCATTCAAAAACATGTGGAATTTTAACCTCGCGGATGCTGCGTTTGGCTACCTTGCCCTGGAAATACAAGACGGGCGCATTGGTACGGAGATGCGCGCCCAAGGCTTCAACTTCTCCCACCGCGGTATGAAGCAGCAGGCGAACTCTTCCCAGCAGGCTCAGGCACCCGCAACATCCACTGCCTCACCTCAGCCTTCGAGTGTGCTCCCACCTCCTCCCCAGGATCAGCAATCGTCTGTTTCGATGTCGCAAAAGCTACCGGCTTCGCAAACGCAACAGCAGGTCCCAGTGTCTATATCTTTCTCTAGCAAAACTGCAACCACCTCCGTTTTAGGCTCTACGAAGCCCCCGGTGCCCCAGCTGTCTACACCTGCTCTTAAGGACAACGAAAAGCATATATCTTCTGGGGCATCAAACGGTAATGTGGTAGGCTCAGAACCGACGCAATCGCCCGTACCGAGAGCTCCGTCTACAGACGTGATTGGGCTTTTTATTATGAATGCGCAGTCTGACGACCAGACCAGGGAGCTGTTTGCGAGTGAGGATTTGCAAAAGATAGTGAAGATTGAAAAATATGGGCAGACGAACAAAGTCGTCCATTTTAAGACCTTGGGGGATCGAGATGATGCGATGGACCGATTGCCAGAGGAAGCAAAACATCGCACCACGGAGGATCGTTCGAAGCCTCTGGTCAAGATCTTTATCCCAAGGGAGTCAAACAAATCTTTCGGTCGTGACCGTGGTAGTGCTGGCACCTGGGGAAGCAGCAACAGAGGCGGTTCCCACACTGGTGGTTCTGGGCAGAGTGGCTACCGCAGTGCTGGCGGAGGCACAGGTACGGCGAGTGATAGTGAAGGTGCCGGCCGCCGTGGTGGAAGCGGCCGAGGTGGGCGGGGAGCTGGGCGCAGTGGAGAAGGCCGTGGTCCGCGAGGCCGCGGAGGCCCAAGGGCTGCGGTGAAGGGTGACGGAGGCAATGGGTCTTCAACTGCCACCCCGCCGGCACCTTCTGATGCCTAACACGGATGTTGTGCGTTGTTTTTTGCTCTTGTTTATTCGTTTATTTGCGAGTCGTCATGTGTGTATTTGCGTGTTGCTTTGTAGCTAGTTGCTTTGCTTAAATAGCAACACCGCCTCGTTTACTAGTGGGCAGCTTCGCCATATGTCGGTTATATTATACGTTCGTTTTGTAGGTCGAAAGACTCTGGTGGACTCTTATAAAAGTACCAACTTGGTAATTGAATTCAAACATGTGTGAGTACATTATTACTCGTGGGATAGGGATAAAACATAGAGAAGCAACTGATATGTACAAGGTTGTCCATAATGCCAGCGAATGTAAAATATCAGATACATGGCTATGTGAAGTTGCTCTCTACACAAACACAGCTGAGCGGACACTCCCTCGGCAATAAAACAGAGCTCTCCATCGAAAGAGTCAACCATGTCAAACGTGTAAAACTGACACCAATATCACAACTTTCACATTACGAATTAGCATCAACTCTTGTATGCCTCCGTCGAACATGTACATAGTAAAGATGACCGAGCTAGCAAAAGAACCCGAATAGAATATGAACCGTACAAAAATAAGTTAAATAAAAGCAGAAAGAAATGAATATGGTCGCAAAAGACCGACACAAGACCTAAATCACACTGAATTACGTCGACAGGCCACCATCACTATGCGTCGAATCGCCCGACGAGTTCGTCGACTTCCTTACGCGCCAACGCATACATAATACCCCAGGTCAATGTTGGTGCACGCCGAGTTCACACTCGGGTTCCACTTGGCCCATTGCGCCGCCGTGATGCCTGCCGCCGCCTCAATGGAGGCGCACGTGTCACCCGAGGCGACTAGGTGGTATTTGGTACACGTCGATATGGTCCCTGGCTGAAGCGGAGAAGGCGTCGAAGACACAGCACCACCGCCACCCGCAATGCACAGGTAGTGGCCAACTTGAATGTTGGTACAATCGGCGTTAACGCCCGAGTTCCAGGTGGCGAACTGTGCCGACGAAATGCCAGCAGCAGTCTCAACGGCCGAGCAACTGTCACCGGCTACCACGAGGTGGTAGGCTGTGCAGTTATCGAAGGTGCCGGGTTGGAGGGGGGATGGGATAGCCGAGACAACGCCGCCGCCACCACCAACACACAAGTAGTAGCCGACATCAATGTTGGTGCAATCGGCGTTAACGCCCGAGTTCCAGGTGGCGAACTGTGCCGACGAAATGCCAGCAGCAGTCTCAATGGCCGAGCAGCTGTCACCGGCTACCACGAGGTGGTAGGCCGTGCAGTTGTCAAACGTGCCTGGCTGGAGAGGAGAGGGCACAGTTGACGCGGTGGACGTCTTGGACGTTGAAGAAGTCGTCTTAGATTTGACGATAGTCGACGAGGTGGTCGCCTTGGACGTGGTGGATATGGGCAACACAGTTGACGCGGTGGATGTCTTGGATGTTGAAGAAGTCGTCCTAGATGTGACGATAGTCGACGAGGTGGTCGCCTTGGACGTGGTGGATATGGGCAACGAGCTAGGTTGTACCGCCGTAGTTCCTCCCGGCACACCGACACAGACGTAGTAGCCGGTCAACAGGCCCAGACAGTTGCTTTGCAAGGCCGGGTTCCACGTCAAAAAGTCTGCGGCCGACACGCCATACGATGACTCGATCTTTGAGCACGAGTCTCCCTTAACCACAAGGTGGAAGTTGTTACAGTTGGCTGCTAGCCCAGCCTGCGTCGGAGCGGGCTTACTACCGGTCATCGACGAGGTAGACGAGGACGTCGTTGACGTTTTGGTCGTGGTAGTTTTCGACGTAGTCGTGGGGTATGTCGAAAACGAAATGTCCACGCTCGACGGCCCACCTGTCCCTGTCGGCAGAGTATAGCTGACCGAGGTCGGAGAGCGGATCGGGCCGACGGTTCCCGACGTGGACGGGCCGCTGACAGTGCCCAGGACGCAGTATGGCGTGTCTGGCGTCAACATAGGACATGTCACCGTGGGGTTGAGAACCATAAACTGGTCTACAGTTAAACCCCACTCTCTGGTGAATTCGATGCACGTTGCGTTGTCGTCCGCCGTGACTCGAAACTCGCAGTTGACGGTGCGAGCAGTGATCTGGTGGCCGACAAAGGGTGCGGTGACCTCGGCGGCCGCGGGGGAGACAGCGACGGCTATGGTCAAAGCCGGAGCGACGGCCAGCAGAACGGCCGCCAAAAAGGACGAGAAGCGGCCCATAGTGAGACGTTAAACTTGTGACAAAAAAAGGTGATATTGGTAAACGAGTGTAATTGGGGTGTGGCTGCAAGAATGGCGCCCGAATGAAAGACTGAAAGTAAAGCGTTTCTATGAGATTTTTGTAGGCACTTTACATCTGGCTGGTGCTCAGATCCAACATGATCCCCAGTCCCAGTTGAAGACAATCGGGTCCGGGTTTATACAGGTTACAAACATAGTCGGTTGATTCAGGCCGAACCCGTAAGGTTAGCCCGATATGGCCACCGGAACCTCTCAGACTGCGACGCTGGCGAGTATGTGGTTTTCATGATTTAGTACGACTTTTCAGCTCGGCGTTTGTATCGAAAGGATGCCGGATTAAAATTAACTAAAAAGTATAAGAATAGGCCAGGCGAAACAGGACGAACGGAAAGCAATCACCACAGCCAGTCGTGCTATCTCCATGGCCAACGTGGTCAACATCCCCGAGCCATAGTATAGATTGCAATTTTTTTTGTTTTCCCAACTCCGTACGGAAGTAACTTGATTACAATGACCAAACCAGGTCAATTGGATCAACCTTGTTCAGCCCTTTTTCTACGCTGTAAGCTGGTCAGGAAGAACTGCTCGCCGTATTCGATGACACACTCCGCGGACAGTTCTACTTTTCTTTTCTTTTCATTTTCCTTATAGATATCCTTGGTTATTGCCCTTTCCAGACTCACCTGCCTCTTCATTTCACAGGTCGGAGATCCATGGTATTCTCTCCACCCAAGGCAGAGTCACGATAAAGGGCTAGAGACACAGTTAAAAGAAAGAAAGAAAGAAAGAGGATTACGTGTGGGGGTACGCAATGTACACACACGGGATCGATACCCTACTTCAGCTACGACGGCTCACACGTTGAAGGCAAAGGTAGGTGTTGCTGCAGGGATATCAGCTTAACAGTATCAAGGATAAGAATAAGAGCACAAGTGGCTCGTCGTGCTAACGCAACGTTACGTAGAGGTATGCAGGTACATTGTTGACATATCAGATGACTGCCACTGAAGTACGAAATCAGATAAAGGATCGTCGCATCTACCTTCCTTGCAGAGTAACATAGGACGGGGGACTGCCGAATATCACTAAAGGAGGAACAAGAGGATTCAGATCCCAGTGTCGGTTTGAATGCGAAATTGAACAAAGGATGCGAGCCACACGACACCAGCATGACCGACGGCGAAAGGGTCCAGTGCTGAAGTGGACAGTGGACAGCGGACAGACGACGTGGGGCCTGACTTAAGGTACTTTTCTCATTCTCCGACAATGCACGCAATGCGCCACAATTGCACCGGTCCCAATGGCCGAAACACCCAGAAGTTGCCCGGAAATTCTGCGCGGGCCGAAGCGCTGGGGACGTTACCGGACAAAGGCCTTAGCAGTCTTGGGAGTCCTAATATTTCTGCATCGTCGGTACTCGTGTAACCTTAGTGATCTCGCTCCTTGGTAAGTCTTGGAAGTCTTGGAAGTCTTGGAAGTCTTGGAAGTCTTGGAAGTCTTGGAGGTCTTGGAAGTCTTGGTAGTCTTGGAAGGCGCTGGCCGTTGGGCCCTGGAGATGCTTGTTCCCACTGCGAGATTTGGGCAAGGTTTCGTGACTGAGAATGGACCTTTTAACGGACTCGTCGATGCGGTTCCGTAAGCGCCGATTCAGGATGATGTGTGGGTGCCCCACTGCAACGTACATGTACCGTACTAAACCGATCTGCATGCCACTCCCGCAGGATCTGCCGGTTACGGGACAGAAGAAGGGGGGGGGGGGTTGTAGAAAAAGAAGAAAAATGAAGGCAAAAAAGGAGAAAATAACACACGTGGTGAGGCTCTCTCACTGTATTGGATAGATCAGGGTCTAGATTGTGCCCTCCCGTTAGGGGCTTTTGTCATGGTTCCTCGGATCTTCTTGTGGTATGTTGCACAACACATCTCCGTACGAAATTAACCACCTGTTTCCCCGCACTTGGGCCGGTACCTGCAGGGGCTGCGGGACGGCGTGTTCGACGAAGTGGTATTGTCCGGCAGAGCACATCTCCGTTTTTGGCAATTTATTCGTCCTTTACCGAGCCCGAGTTTCCGGATTCAGCCCCCCTATTAATGACAAATTACGTCTGTTTTGTGATATCATACCATTATGTGCTGCGCGTGTCTTGTCATGTCACCCCGGCCAGCAAGCGCTTGTCGACGCACCGCGGCTACCACCTCTTTTTAGTCCTACCTCATGGTCCTCGATTTTTACCGCTTTTGGTACCACCACCACCATTCGTTTGGTTTCTCTGAGTTCCCGTCGCATTCTTGATTAGTCCCCTTGACCGTGTGTGTTCCCGTTCTCCCTTGACAGGGCCCCACTTGTACCTTTCTTTATTTGAACTGCAAACGCGCCTGCTCTCATTATTATCTCTTATCATCCTCCTACTGATACAGCCGTGCTGCAGTACTCCACTGTATCTACATCGAACACCTTTGCTCATCACAGTTATTTCGCTGCTACAATGTCCCGATGCATCGACGCAGGAGACCACTTAGTTTGGACTTTAGGCGCCGGCAACTGCTCGGCCAACACTCCGGGTGAGGCAAGGCTTTGTCCTTTAGGGTTCTGTAGGATATCTGCTATCACAGCTCTACTAACATGTACATATTATACACCATATATATTAGTTTGGCAGAAGAGTGCAAGCAGCAACAACCAGGACTGATCCACTGTGGGAAATATAACGGGGCTCTCTTGTTTTAACAATACGTTCATTTATAGCGAATACGTGCGATACGATGGAGCCAAGCTGTCTTCTAAGAACAAGAACAAGAGAACGTCGAAGAGAAAACGACAAAATTTCATGCCGCGGCCACGTGATACGTCGTATGGTCAAAACTACGACCTAGAACCTACGGAAGTGAACTCATCTACAATGGCCACGGTATGCACTCGTCCGTCGCAGATGGAGAAAAACTACGGACACATTCGCTCTAAATCCTTCGTTCGTGCATCGTCGAGTGGCTCTCTAACAACCTAACAAACATACCCCACGTGCCTGACTGTTAGGTCACTGTGGCCCATGACTTGCGACTTGCGACTTGGGACGTCGGTGACGAGGTGTCGTAGGATTGGCATCCAGGCCGGTGTCTGTTTGAGTTCCGCGAACGTCGTACACTCTGTGGCTTTCAACTCGTCGATATACATAAGGCACATGTATTTTAAGGATTTTAAGGTTAATTTCTGCAACCCCACCCTGTAAGACACGGCTGTGGACTAAAAATCCTCTGCTACCCTGAGCCTTGGCGTTCTTTCCTTCATTCCTTATGATCGGCGCGATGGACCCCTGGCTCGGGGGATCGATCCTCGAAGGCTATGGGGCACGCAGCTGAGTAGAAGCAATTTCTAGGATATTTTAAATGCACATGTGTCGGTGCTCTATTGGGAATGGCCGAAAGTCGGTTGAGACAAGGAGGAAGAGCCCCAGTCATCTGTCAGTGCAGATTTCGACATCTTGTAAGTGAGCAGGCCCCTAGAGTGCAGTTTGCTATTCTCTAATGACGCTAATGAATAAGGAACTCAAGAACTCCATACGATTTACACACCAGACCCGACTCAACGTCCGTTCAACCTGCCATACGACGTACAATCTGCAGGCCACGGCGGATGGAACTTAACACCGAGGGCAGAAATATGACAAAGGAGGGTACAAGTTCCGACGGGACGGTGTGGTAGCTGTTTTTTTTTTTATTTTTATTTTTATAAAAATGATACAGAATGAGAATGGAGCATCGTCACACCGTATTGCCGCTGTAGCCGTCGTGCAAGCACAATGAACTTTCGGAAGTTGCCTGCAGACAGCCATTGCGAGACCGTGTCGCGGTCTGTCGTCAAAAAGGCACGCCCATCCGCCTTGCCTGACTCTCGACGCGACGTAGGGAACCATATCCCAAGGCTCTACCTCGTCTCTGTTGCTCTCCCCTCCCTATTGCCTTTCTTTTTTGTCTCGCCGTTTGCCTCTGAACGAGGCAAGTGACAGTCCCTTCTTTCCCCCCGAGTGTCCTCTGCTCATTTCTCTCATTACTTCCAAGTCGATTTTGACTCCGTCGTTCATTCCCTGTCACATGTTGATAGTTGGGTTTCCTTTTTTGATCTTTCCACCTATTTTTGGCCACCACTCCACGATGTTGCCTACCTGGGTGACATCCGCGGCGGCAGCCGGTTTCATACTCTTGTCATCTGGCATCATTGGCGGTGCCGATGCGTCCCACTTTGGACTGCGCATGCCCGCCTCGCCTAAGTACAAAAGCCGCAGCGGCAACTGCCCGACGTCGTGCGCCCTTGTCGGGCCCGACCCCGCTAACTGGCCCGTCTACAAGAACACGGCACAGCTGGACAAGTGCACCGAGACCATTTTCTACCACATGTCACTCTCTGACAATGTTGATGATAGTACATTGTCTCACCGCATCTATGCTTGTGCCTCGTACGGTTCTTTCAAGGCGGCCGGTGCAGCGTCTTCGACTATGCGTGTGAAGCAGACGCTCGACAACGCCACGTTCACGGTAGGCCACTGGGATGAGAATGCACCGGCCGGTGTCGACCTGCGCGATTTGTCTAAGCAGGTCCGCCGTTTCTTGACCTCGGGCTTTATGGCCACCCCCGGCAACAGCTCCTCGTCGTATGCCACAGCGGGCAACCAGCCTCAGGTCCTGTTTGCGCAGACCAGTGGCGGCACCGTCGGTCTCTACGTCGGCAAGGCTATCCAAAGCCTATCATCCGTTACGGGCGCCCTCAAGTCGCTCGAACAGTCACTAACCGCTACGAACGAGACCACCGGCACAGTGGCGCTTGAGCTGTGTGGCACACACTACGACGCTGACCACATTATTGGCTTTATGGCCACCAGCAATACTTCTTTTGCGCCGGTCCAGCAGGTTCTCCAGTCGTGGTCTAAGGCCTCCTGTATCGACTACAACTCGACGCAAACGTTCACCAGCCCGGTCTCATTTACAACACCATTGGTTATTCCTACCACGAACTCTACGGGTGCATCCAACAGCACCGTGGTAGCGCGCGATTTGCACGGCCACAGCCACCACCATAGCCGCTCGCCAGCCCATGCGCATGCCTTCCTGACGCCCCGTGCCGACTGCACAACCGTTCAGGTTGTGTACGGCGACACTTGTGGCACACTGGCCACCAAGTGCGGGATCTCGGCTGCCGACTTTACCAAGTACAACCCCAGCTCGACACTATGTTCAAAGCTAGCTCCTGGCCAGCACGTTTGTTGCTCGTCCGGTACGCTGCCCTCGTTTGCGCCTAAGCCTAACAGCGACGGCTCATGTTATAGTTACACCGTTGTGGCCAACGATAACTGTGCTGACCTGGCGGCCGCTTACGACCTGACCAACGATTTAATTGAGAGTTTCAATAACGAGACCTGGGGCTGGCAGGGCTGCGGTAATGTGCTCCTCGGTGCCGTTATTTGCCTGAGTACGGGCTCGCCTCCGATGCCTGCTGCTATCGCTAACGCCGAGTGCGGTCCCCAAAAGCCTGGTACGGTGGTGGGTCCCGGCGGCACTTACAACCTGTCTGGACTTAACCCCTGCCCGCTTAACGCCTGCTGTGACATATGGGGCGAGTGTGGTATCACTGAGGAGTTTTGCGTTGACACGTCTCTGGGCCCCCCGGGTACGGCAAAGAAAGGCACCAACGGTTGTATTTCTAATTGTGGCACCGACGTGATTTCAGGCGACGCGCCCATTAGTCCTATTAACCTAGCCTACTTCGAAGGTTACGGTATGGACCGCCCCTGCCTGTATCAGGATATTTCGCAGTTGAGCACGGCCTATACCCACGTCCATTTTGCCTTCGCCACGCTTGATCCTTCTACTTATGCCGTCTCCGTCGGCTCCGCCGCGAGTACCTACGAGTTCGATCGTTTTACGCGTCTTGGCAAGAGCTTCCACCGTGTGTTAACCGTCGGAGGCTGGAGCTTTTCTACGGATCCTAGTACTTACAGTATTTTCCGTAACGGTGTCACGGCCGGTAACCGCGTGGCTATGGCGACAGCTATTGCCAACTTCGTCAAGGACAACGAATTAGATGGTATTGATATCGACTGGGAATATCCGGGTGCACCGGATATCCCTGGAATCCCCGCTGCTAGTACCGACGATGGCGCCAACTACTTGGCCTTTTTGGTGGTCTTGAAGAACCTACTACCGGGGAAGACCGTTAGTATCGCTGCTCCTTCGTCTTACTGGTACCTTAAGGGCTTCCCTATTAAGAAGATTAGCGAGGTCGTCGACTATATTGTTTACATGACCTATGATCTACACGGCCAGTGGGACAGTGGTAACTCTTATTCGCAAGAAGGATGTCCTACCGGCAACTGCCTCCGGTCGCACGTTAACTTGACCGAGACCATGACATCGTTGGCCATGATTACCAAGGCTGGTGTGCCGTCGGGCAAGGTTGTCGTCGGTGTCACTAGCTACGGCCGTTCGTTTGGCATGACCGACCCTGGCTGTTACACCCCTGAGTGTACTTTCGGTGGAGGTGCGGCCGGCTCCACGGCCACTCAGGGCCCTTGCACGGGCACTGGAGGCTACTTGGCTGACGCAGAGATTACGGATATTATGGAAGGCACCAATAGTACCAGCAATGAGAAGCGCCGTCGCCGCCGTGACTCTACCTCGCTGTCAAGTCGTGTTAACCAGTACTATTACGACAAAGACAGTGACAGTCAAATCCTGGTGTTTGACGACAACCAGTGGGTTTCCTTTATGACGGCCGACATCCTAGCTTCGCGCACTGCGAAATATAAGAGCCTAGGGCTGGGCGGCACTACCAATTGGGCCAGTGACCTGCAGACATTCAACGAGGTACCAGGCAATGTGCCCAACTGGGACGCATTTATACTGGCCGTCAAGACCGGTCTCGACCCGATGTCCGACCTGTCCGTTGATCCTTCGCAAATATCGGGCAACTGGACCAAGCTGAGCTGCACGGACCCGGCCGTCGTTGACGTGCGACACATGACATCCGAGGAGCGCTGGGACCGATTGGACTGCACGGACGCCTGGAACGACGTTATTAACGTATGGAAGACAACCGACATTAACAACGGCATGTACCTCAGTGCGTCAATTTCGGCGTCTATCAACGGCCCCGAAAGCTCGAACTGCGGCTCGCTCGCTGCCACAAGCAACTGCGACCGCATTCTGTTGTGCAAGGACGTTGAGAACACCCAAGGCTCAGGCCCCGCAGCGTACGAGATCTGGAACTCGCTCGTTTACGTCCACGAGATATACGAGACGTTCCACAGCACCATTATTCAGGCGGCCGCGCTGTCGCTGAATCCGTCATTGGACCAGTTTGAGAACACTTTTGCGCCCGTGACGCCGCCCGACACCGAATGGCTCGATCTTCTGCTGGCATTTGTGAACTTGGCTGGAACCGTTGTGGTGTCGAGCTTTTTCAATAGTATTCTGAAAGCACTTCCGTTCTTCAAAGCTAACGGTGTCCAATACGACAACTACAAGGACGCCGCCAAGGCCCTGGTCAGCTTCGGCGTGTCGGTTACTGGTACCTATGTGAGCGGTAGCGAGGGTTCGTGGACGCCGGCCTCGCAGACGTCCTTCTCCAACTACCTCGGCCAGGTCGTCGACATTTGGGCCAACTCCACTGAGCAGCAACTATCAAACATCTTTAGCGGCCAGCCTGACACCTTGCCGATCCTGGCTGGTCTTATCAACAAGGGCCAGATGATTGAGGGCGCCACCGGCTCCGACAGTGCGGCTGGTACAACACCTAACGTCGGTATATCGAACATCACTACCACTTCTGTGGAGGCGAGTATTGAACGATCCTTTTATGCTTTTGCCATTCCTGCCGTGTGGCGCGCCTCGGGAACAGGTGCTTTCATTCTGGACACGGGCGCCGACTGCAGCGACTTGAATGTGGCCAGCCAATACGTTCCATTGAATATCCAGAAACAGGCCATGGGTTGCATCGACAACCACCTTTACTTTTTGGTCTTCCCTGATGGTAAATCCCCTGACTCCTGTAATGCTGAGGATTGTTGGAACGATGGCTTTTCCCTGCCAGCCGGAGTCGACGTGCTCGATGGCTCGTCGTGGGGCGGCGTGACGGTAACCGATATTGTTAACGGGTCCGTCCGCACGTATATCGCAAACGGTCACAAGAACGGCGGCTACAGCGCCGACCCCACGGACACGTCCACTATGAATAGCCTGTATGACCAGGACATTACCACGCCCGGTTACATCAGCCTTCCAGTCTGCTCGGGCCAGACTGCTTTCCGGACCTGGCAACTGCACAGTGACCGCTCGCTCGATAACTGGCCCTGCTACTTAACGCCACAGAGGGGCTCCTGCGAGTCGTCGAGTTTCATCGACCAGACCTCAGACGCATCGCCCTCGGTCGACGACTGCATGCACCTTGTCAACAACATTATCGGCACAGACGGCAGTTGGTGGAAAGATACGGCTTTTTTACAGCAGCACCAGGTGGCAGGGTATGGAAGCTGCAATTTCGGAATCCAGGCCACCGATCTACACGGCAACGCCCAGTACCAGATTCAGGCGCAGGATATTGTGGATATTGTCACCGAGTCCGTGAAGCTCTTTGGCGGCAGCGGCAAGGTGGGCGCAAAGGGCTATATGGACTGCGACGGCAACGTCAACTCGCAGGATGTGCTGTGGGGCCTGTACTAAGTGGTGGCGGTAGATGGTGACTGTTGTTGAGTTTTTGATGGGGTAGGAGACGGCCTATATACGAATAAGAAGTTGAATTGTAGGCGCCGTCTAAATCTTGTCGATCTTTCCTTCATTATCCTCTAACAGGTACATATTTAGTCTGCTTGGCATACTTGTGCTTCGTTTTGCCGATGCGTCGCATGTCTTCGTGTACCCGTTTTGAAAGCAGTCATTTGAACCGATTAGTTATTCGACCCGAGAGGTTCATTTCCCTGCCTAATGTGTTTTTGTTTAAACATAATAGTTTTACCTAGCCATACGTCGTTGAACTTTTGTGGTGGCCACATATCCTAGTCCAACCTCTAGGAACAAGTACCTACCCCTTGATCATTTTGCATTATGAGCTGGAAGGCAGTGAGGATGACGTATTTAGAGGTCGACAAAGGGACCGAGAGCGTCTACCGCCAACAATTGCCTGCCAATCAAATACACAACGGCACCAGCCAGAACCTAGGTACTTTAGACCTGTGCCATGTAGTGTAGGGGGTCATGGTCCTGGATGGTAAGAGTCTTGTATTCTCTAACTACGACTGCCGCGCGTGGCGATGCTGAAAATGTATCCAGAGTCACGTGCCATCAGGGTGGCTCATGTCACGTGGTGCAGGTGCCGGCCTACATCCAGCCTTGGTGTTAGAAGAGGGCTCTCCGTTGGGAGTTAATTGATACAGCATATCTTATACCGGTGTGACTTACATTTAAGGCCAGTGTAACGTGCGCGGTAATTAAGAAGTACGTTGGAGGACGGAACATCTTACTTGTAGTTACTGTTTTTCTTTGTCATATATTTTTTTTCGGAGATATTCAACTCATATGATAAATTGATACCCGATACTAAGTCTACAGAGCACTGTGTTGCTTGTATCTTACATCTACGGAATGAGGCTTAAGACATATTTGTAAAACGAAAGCACGTGAGTAAGCACGGGGTAAAGGTGACAGAAGACAAAGAGATCGGTTTGGCTCTTCCAGCGCCTTTACTTATTCAGTGAATCCTTCGTAACGGGAGACAAGGCATCTTTGCGGAGTATTGCCCCTATTTTATTAAGTGAGACTAATCGAGCCCCATTGCAGCTCACAACTGGATTTAGTTGCTCGCCAGAATGCTTCAGCTGGAGAGCTGATTTACCATGCGCCCCGTGTCGCATGGTGATTACATCCTACGGTGGCATCTTGGCTTCTTGTTACCAAAAAAAAAGGACATAAAAGCCTCTCATTTAATTTTGTTTGTGGCGAGACTATTTAGAAGCCAGCGCAATTAAGTTGAGGAGTATTACGTCGTGTTTCTCTGTAATTACAGAATGATTACACAACAGAGCATACGGCTGCCTTCAGCCGTACATGCACTGCCTCCACGAGGCTTGTTATGTGCGTCCAAGCTCGGAAACAGCTCCTTGACTGTGCTCCGCAACTTCGCGCACACTTCGTCTCGTTCGCCATCGCAGAGATTGCGCGACAATTTTTGTACTCTGTAGTATTTGTCTCTCTTAACTCTTCCCTATCATTTTCTTCTTGTTCTCCTTTTTACCTAGGCCCCCGTAACTTTTTCCCTTACTCTGTCAATCCTCCTCCTCTGGCACTGTTTTGCCTCTCCTTGCATTCCGACACTCTGTCCTCGCTACGTATACATAGAAGACACACCGCGACCATCTTCGAGCCTCCCTTTACCGTCCGCACCTTTCTACGCCGCGCATGCACTTATTGGCTGGTGCTAGGCCGTCATAGGAAAGGGTCGTCATGTCCAGTAATCAGGCCGGCGGCAGCGGCGCCGACTCCAGCAGTAGCACAAATGGAAACGGCAATAGCAATGGTGGCTCAGACACGATCATCGCCATCGTGGCCCTGGTAGTGTCTGTTATCGCCCTGATCGGGACAGGATTACAGGTCGTTCAACAATACATGGCCTCGGCGGCTGGCTACTCCAACTGCGATGCCGCCGTGATCGGGCCCTGGCACACAACGAAGAAGCGGCGTTTTCGCTTAAGCGAAATGCGCTTCCAGGTTCTATTCGAGACGCCTGTATTCTTCGTCTGCCCGGCCGACAACAAGAGAGGGCCTATTAACGGAGCGCCGGTGTGGTTTGTTAAAGGCGACCCTGAAAGCATTGTCGTCACACGCTCTTTGCCGTTGGACGGCCCCGGCACGAACAACAGCGCAGACAAGCCGCCCCAGCAAGCAGACGGGAAGCAAAATGAAACAACTGACCACGCCAGCCAAGCAACCTCATCGATGCCCAAGATTGCACATGTGTTGCAAGACAAGCGCGGAGTCCACACAGCTGACAACGAGATGTCGACGTGGGTGCGCCTTCTGCAGGAGCTTCATCGCATGGAGCGCGACTCGCAGCACTGGCAGAAGACGCAAGTGGAACTGAATCCACCACATAGCGCGTGCTCCTTTGAGGAGCACAAACTCTGCGTGGCCCTTCAGTCAAAAAAGCGTTCCTGGGACACTATGCCGTCTAGCATAAGCAGGCCGTATGCTGCGTCGACTATTTGCCACCTCATCGAGATGGCAGCCATGCTGGGCATATACTGGAAGGAGTTCGACCGGTCTGCTGGTCGGTACCGGGCAGAAGGCAACGGCTATGTCCTCACGGGCAACCACATGGCAGATTTGGGGATTGTGTTTACCTTTCAGATATGCGGCAAGAGCCGATTCAAAGAAAATCGCATCATCCCTGCAGATGAGGCCAAGGAGCTCGCGTTTGGCCTCGTGCCGACTATTTTCCGCAGGAAAGAGGACCTTCGCCGACTTGCGTTCACGTCCGACGATACGCGCAGTCTGGAGACTCTCTTGCTCGGCAACCGCAATGAGCTTGCAGAGACACTAGCATCGATTGGCTGCAACACAAACACATCGAACAGTCTCCGCGATGAAACGAAGAAGCATGGCCACCTATTTCCTCGTAAGTCATAGTTACCCTACATATCGACAAATAGCGATATGGGTGCACCGAGCTCCCAGACAAAACCCCCAACGCTTGAGAAGTATACCTGACAGGCTTCTAGTCGCTTTCGAAATTACAGGTATGCTAGGGCGGACGCTTCATATCAAGAAAAGTCTTTTCCGTTTTTTACCAAACCCGACATTTTATCACTGGGACCGGAAATATTTTAGCATGCAGAAGCTCCTACAGGAATACCGATCCGAGATTGGCCGCCTAGGAGCGAACGAGCTGCAGATCAAGGAGCTGCAGACGCTGGCAAACTTGACTGCCGACCTGCTTCTACGCAAGCCTGAACGCGACAAGGCCGGACGGGTCAAAAGGGCCTTGGAGGACACCATCGACCGCCCGCTAATGACTGTCCTGCATGAGAACCTCGATAGATGCGATTTATATTTGAAGAGAAAGGGCCGGAAAGCTGTTGAGATTGTCCTACGCGAGCACGTCCAGGAACTCCTACACATGGTTAACAACGAGGGCGACTATGGTCCAGGCCGTGAAGAGGTAGGCACGGCAGGAACCGGGGTAGGACTCGGCACGTCCGAGGCTACCAGAACTGGGGAATCCAGTCCACCAGGTACGGGGAGTGATGCGGACAAATTTGGAACCCCTTTGCGCTTCGACGACGTAATGACGGCCTCGCCAGAATTTCGCCAAAGAACATTGATGAGGATATATTTTTCACGTTTGCAACCGCGCGTGGTGCAGTTGGCCGAAACTGCATGGCTACAGCAGGACGATGTCCACAGTGATGACAACAATCCTAACATTGTCCATGCCGATAAATTTGGCGCCGAAAACATCGATGCCGATGTAGCTGGCGACGATGTCGATGGCAACGGCAACGTATTTCGTCGACTGGAGGCGGCAAGCGTGTGGTGTACGCTGGTGTTCCGGATGCTATGCTGGCTGCTGTTGCACGACTTCAGTAAGATGGATGTGCAGATTTCTAAGAGCGAGCTTTTGGGCAGCCGTCTTCCGGTGTACATTTGGTGATGAACTGTACAGACTCGCTTAGAACCAAAGCTGCCTGCGAACACGTCCTATGCAGGGACGGGCGCTTGCGTGCGCTTGGAGGGAGAGGCGTGGTACGGTTGTCACGACATACTTATGCAGACGTGAATGGGAAGCGTATATACATATGCTGCATAGGATAAGGTTCCGTCGGCATTCCCACCTGCAGTGATGCTGTGCATCAGCAAGCGGTATGCTGTTTGGGAGAGTAGGGAGGGGAAGATGGATCTGCCATTCTGTCACTTCAGCAAGATATCTAATGAGGTGCCAAATTAAAAGATAATTATATCTCAGTTCTCCTTGCGGTTTTCCCGCTGGTGCCAGTACGTTAAATGGGCAATATGGATAAGACACGCAAAAGATGGGTGATATGTCGCCCCTGCGGCCACGTATTGATATAAACATTAACACAGCAGCACGCTGTGCTCGTAAAAGCGGACTGCGACATCCGGAGTAACCAAACAGAATACTGCGTCATCGTCGCCAGCAGAGCCACCTCTCTTCTCCAGACCGGCTTGCAGCATCGTCGGGTAGGCCTTGGCTATGATGTGGTCCTTTTTTGCCGTATTCCGTGCTACTCCGTTGACAAGGAGGCCATGTAATCCATCGTCTACTTGTCTTGCTCGAGTCAATTCCCCCAGATTGCTTCATCCAGGTAGCCGGATTCGCGAAGTTCTTGTAATTGTCGTTTGCCCTAGACTTTGGCTGGAGTGGGTGAATTGGGCGGCCTCAGCTAGCTGGAATATGGTCCTTGGTGCCCAACCAAAACTCCACCGCCCAACACATGTCGGTGAGAGTGGGGGATGGTTTGCGTATGGACCAAATGTAATATGACCTGACGCATGAATCAATACGTAATACGATCCTGCTTCCGCTAATCACGGACGGACTGACCTCTTCTCCTGTGCATCGACCACTACTATGTTACCGAGCTTCTGCATACACATACTTTCTTCAAATTCACGACCTCGTGCAACGGTGAATGAAGTCGCGTTCCTTCCTAGAGCACCCGCCCGACCGTGCCTTTACGCTTTTCCATCTGTTCTCCGTAGTATTGCACACTACCTTCATAATGCCGTTTGAACAGACGATAACGATCATCAACAATTCCGGAAAAATCATCAGCACTGTAAGTCCCCGTTTCGCGCCTTTTTGTCCCGGCGCTTCCTATGTCTCCAGCAGCCTCCCTTGTACCTGTGTCGGGTTGCTCAGTACGTGCGACTATAGGGCAAACATCTAGTTGGCATTTTCAAGGAAGCACGGTCGGCCTACAAGGAAAAGAAAGAGACCCTTCGACAAGAACGACATTCTGGTATCCGCCGCGCGCGGACGTTTGACCTTTCCCGCAGCGGAGGCTACCACGGCCCTCCCTGCGAGGTTGAGGAATATGACGATGCACACCACTATGATCAACGCGAAGGCTATTATCACAACCATCGTTCTCTGGGACAAGCTGCATCGCCGCTTTATCTTGAGGACGGAGGCCATAGCCGCCGCCTTTCCCTGGATGGTGGTGACCGCCGCTCACATTATTCATTGAACAATCGCCAGCCGCGCCGATCGCAGCGTAGTTCTACTGGTAGTGGCACTTCGGTGAATGGAACGAGGAGCAGCTTTCGGCCCCACCAACCGCCATTGAATGCACACAACCTGCGTGATCTCTCTGAAGCTTGCGACGGACATTCGCAAGCACCAGATTCCCGTCGCAATAGCTATGGCTTAAACGCCAAGACGAGCGGTCACAATCTGGTGCCCTTGCGCTCTGCTCTAAACGATATACCTCCAAGGAGCGTAACCCATACGGCTGCGCTGCCACAAGGAAGTAGTAACTCCCCGGCTGTAGCTCTCTCGTCACCGCGCGCCTCGATATTGGTTCACCGACCACGATCGTTCTCCGCACTGAGCCGTCAACTCAAGGACAGTGGAAACGTGCCGCCGCCGAAACTTATTGATACGAACCTAGCATACGGCAATATACCGCCTGATTTGGAGTCGCGCATCGACTTGGACCCTGAAGCATTTGTTGTGGATGCGGCTGACGAGTTTAAAGAATCTTATGCCACGACACTGGTCGACCGCATTGAGACGCTCTTGAATGAGGCACAATGCATTCACCACACAGCTGCGTCCATCATCCGCCATCTACAAGACAAGCCCGAGGCCGCTGCCGCTGTCGCTGTAACTCTGGCAGAACTTTCAGCGCTGCTAACGAAACTGAGCCCCGCCTATCTAGGAGTGGTCAAGGGCGGAAGCCCGGCCGTCTTCGCTCTTTTGGCTAGCCCCCAGTTCCTCATTGGTACCAGCATTGTTGTGGGGGCCACGGTTATTCTGTTTGGCGGCTGGAAAATTGTCAAGCGCATTTCCGAAGTGCGAGCTGCGCCTGAGGAGGGAAAGCAAGCTTTTGCGACGGGCGATCAAAGTGGCGGGTTTTCGCAGCAGCATGCTGCGGGGATCGATTCAGAAATACAGCTTGACACCGCCGAAGAGCCGCTTTCAGCCTTACGATCGTCCTCTCGCGGCTACGAAGAAGCACTCGTGCTGGAGGAAGAACTGTGCACTATTGAGACATGGCGCCGTGGAATCGAGCCAGTACTTGATGGAGGACCCGGTATCAAGCCGTGGGAAGCCAGTGAGGTTGACCTTGAGCTAATCAGTCCGAAGGCGATGCGCTCGTGTATTGGCGATGATGACCAACGTACTCTGAAGAGCGCTCGAACCGCCAAATCTCTCGGACACATGTCGACACGAAATACACGCTACTACCACCGCCACCGCCAATCACATCACCAGAACAGTATTCGAAGCAGCGAACAGGTGACAAGAACTGATGACTCTCCGGACAAGCGGCAAAGCCGTAGTAACGACCGTCGGCGTGATGAAATTCGTAAACCTGCCCGCAGTTCTCGCACTCGCCACGGTGATGCAGAAAGCAGTGAGTCGGCAAGATCTACGACAAGCCGCAGCAACCGGCACGGTGGGCGCTCACGCACGGGTGATGGCCGAATATTAGACAATAGTCCGAGTGGCCCGGCATCTGGTACCAGCACCGTGCAGAGCAGGGAGAGGGGAAATCAAAATACAGGGAGCAGCATGCTCAAACAGCTTTTTAAAAGGAAGAAGGAAAAGGACAACAAATAATGCTAGGAGTCTATCAAGTCCATTCTGGCGTGATGCTCGGCATATCTGGTGAAAGCACGTTAACTGTTGCCTTCGCCAGGGCTTTTGCTGGCCGCTTCCAAACTGATAGAATTTGTCAGTGGTGATGGCGATGCTATGTAACTCCACATGAATGATGAGGCGTTTGCAGAAGTAGTCCAGAAAAGAAAAAATTCTAAACGTATAACAATTAAGTTGTTCTTTTTGAGTAGTGTATTGGTACAGTTAGATCAGCTAGCAGCGTGTCCATGGGTTTCACTGTCCCGTTTTTTGCGGACTTATTCCTTTCCTGAGTCCTCCGACTCCTCGATAACAATAGGTGGTGCCTGACGTACTTCCTCATAGAGGCTGTCAGGTAAGATGTCCTGCGTTACATCGTTTGCATACATGCCAGCAGTTTGCATCGACATCTGCTTCCGCTGTTTATTTGACAACTTTTCCAACTTGCTAACTGGTCTCGGTAGTGTGCTCCCCGTAAAGAAGGAATCAGGGCCCGATGCGGTAGTGGCAGTTGTTGCTTGAGAGGACCATGCTGAGCTTGGGGTGTTTGGTGGCATTGCACGGTTCTTGGCCGGAGACCCGTCTCGGATCATAGCAATCTGACAGCCACGTGTCGTTCGACGCCTGTAGGTTTGAAAGGCGTCGGGTGCTTTAGGCTGGCTCCGGTCGCTCGGGAGACAGCCTTCGTGAGTTTCAGCTCTATCACTTGAAAGCTGCGCTTCAATTTTCTGGGATATGGGCATCTCACCACAGTTGCCACGGGCCTCGTTGCTTTCACAACTATTCTCTCCACTCTCAAGGCCTGGCCTGGCAGTCTCCTCGAAAATAGCACAACGCAGGTTGCTCAGAAGAGATCCAACTATGGCTGGAGACAAGTAGTCATACCGTCGAGGGGGTCCTGCCCATCCATTTTTTCGCATCACGTCCAGGGACACAGGGTTGTTCAATTGGTACACCTGGACTAATTTGTATGCAAATTTGGCCACTAGCTTCCCGGCATTGAACTCGGCATTGCCAACACCGCCATCGCTGTTGATACCGCCGGGTTGCTTGAATCCAGCTGCAACTACAGCCATGTATTGTAGCTCGCAAACTGGTCGCGTGGCATACATCCAAAAGCGACTGACTGTGTGAGGGAGTTTGAAATTTCGAAACTCGTGATCTTTGTCCCCCATGACGATCTTCCGGATTTGTTCAGGGTGAATGGAGATGATGATGTCGGTCCGGTCAGTTTGGGGGCCCAAGGAGCGAATTGTCTCTAGCGGAATCCGTTGACTCTCCAAAGCCTGGCTATATTGCTGGTCATCTACTGGCAGGTTCGAATCTTGGCCGCTGGTGGATGACATTGTGGGTCGGTCCGTGGCCGTGAGCGAGCTCGACGTCTCACAGTTTGGCCAAGCTTGAGTCACTTCCGTTTCGACGCCTCTTCGAAATAATGTGGCAGCACCAGCAGCGCGCCTTAATTTTAGGACAGATATGGGCTTGGCTGCTACCGTATCTGGCGGTGGCGGGTGAGCGACCAGCGGCGAGCCCAAATGCCGTATAGTGTTACCACAATGGTCACCAAACTTGCTACCGAGCCGGGCGTTGGGCCGCGGTCTTGGCACCGACCGTTTTATTGGGATGCAGGGGCCAGACAAACGGCATCCTTCTTCGTCGCTATCAGAAATCTCTCCTGAAGTACTTGCGACTGTTCTGCCTCCCTCTATTGACTGTCGATTTGGAGCGAAAATCAAAGAGGGTGCAGTTACAGGCAGAGATTGGAAGACATCCTCGATACCCATGGACGTACAGCTTTTGTCGGGTTGTAGCCGTCCAGATTTTTCTGTCGTTTCCATAAAGGTAATAGCCTGTTGCGCCACTCCGTTGTAATTGCGAAGATCTGACACGAAGAGCGAGTTTGGCAATGCCCTCCTACGTCGTTTAGAAACGTTACTTGCTTTTATATCGTTAGACACCAAATCCCGTTTTGGTCCTGATGGAGTAGGACTAGTCGAGTTTTGCCGGATTCGAGAAATGGGAGAGGAGGCTTGGGAGGCCATGTGGCGCCCAGGAGGCCACACTGGAGTAAACGGGCTGGGCTGGGACGATGGAATCTCTGTTCGTGTTGCCTTGGGTGTGAATAGCAACGAATTTGAGATTGCGTTTGTAACATTTGCGTTTGGCTTAGAGGGCGTCATCTCGACGACTTCCAATTGCTGCCGTGGAGATAGCAATGCCTGTCTTGACGTTGTGCCGGATGGAAGCAGAGGGCAAATATTATCGTCGTCAGAATCTTGGATCGTAGTATGGAGTTCGCAATTGTAGACGTCGTCATCAACATCAGAGGCTAGGAGTGTATTTTTAGAGATGAGTTGGGTTAATGTCTGAGTGTGGTAAGAAGTGTTCGCCAGTGTCCTGTCGATAGATTTTTGCAGTATCTGTCGTCGTTTATTCTGCTTGCGGCCGGAGCTATCTCGACTTGTGTTCTCCTCCTCTGCACTGCTCGCTGGGAAACTGCTTGCGTGGTCATCACGACAGGCAGTCAATTTCAGCTCTTTCCCGAATAGTTTCGTTTTGCGCAGACTTGGTGAAGACGGTACGACACATTCGATTTGCGTTAGCATCTGCTGCTTTTGTGTGAGTGAAGACTCGTGCCGGCCATATTTCCTCACAACTTTCCGTCGGAAGGAGAAACGGAGCTGGTGTGGCGATCGGTTCGAGCGGTAGACGCAGGAAACTCTCTTGTCCTGCGTTGGCGCAGGCCCTAAGACTTTGGAGCTCATCGTTGACGGCAGTATACACAGGATGGTCGTTGATCAAGTCGACGCCGGAAATTTTAAGAGCCCGACCTCACACATTGTCGTCGCTCGCTCCAATTACGTAGAGACAACAGACGAGTGCTTTATTGTGTTCCGTGGGAAATTAAACTATTCATCCTTTTTTGGTGGGGCCAATACACGCTTTTATCATAGACGCGTCGCGTCAAAAGGCCCCTCCAGAGCTGTCTGACTTAACACTAAAACAGGGGGTCTCGTCATCCTGCACAGAGTAAGGCTAGCTCAGAGTCATTACGGCGTACGTACTAATAACATAGGTCTTAAAACTTTTCCACTTCGTCACGAGTTTAACCTTTGCTTTTTATTCACGTGAATGGTAAATATTTTACCAGAGTCCCTCATCCCTTGGAAACAAAAGATACTATATCCTCCTATTTTGACAAGATGATGACGGTGACAGGTCACCCCACCGCCACAGACACCAATGACCTGTTTCCAAGCAAACAGCTAGATCCTGCGTCTTTGTCGGCCTGTAGTATCACGAGAGGTGGAAAGCACCCTGTCCCTCCTTGATGGCTGTGAAAAGTTGCTTTCGGAGAACATCGATGCTGGTATAGTCAGGAAGCTTGAGATAATTAACACAGGTCATCACACTTGGGAGATAATCGTCCGACGAGTATGGCGCCTCACTGGGCTTGCAAACCACTGTGAACATAGGCGTCAAGCTGCGGAATCCTGTTATACGTAAACTTCCATGTCAGTGATGCATTGTACCACAGTTATCTAAAAACACCTTGCGTAAAGAAATTGTAGAAACACCCACCACCAATGGGGAGCCTCGGACTCCCTGTTGCGAATTGCAGGAATTCGCGCCTTTCGACTAGCGACATTTCGCTCATGACTTGGAGAAGATTTTTGACGTTCCGGCTATCCATGTTGAAGCCGTGGTCGGCTTTAATAGAATCCGAAAGTGCTATTTTTTTGAGAAAAATACGGTTAGCTGCAAGGTCTGTGTTGATGGCAGCGTTGGCCAACTGCATCGAGTAATTAACTTACTTTCAAGGGACCAATCTTCGTCCACGTGACCGAAAAGTGACACAAGCTCGTCAGGTGTGAATGCACTCAGGGCAGAATACGGAAACACTTCCGAAAAGCCTTTGCGAAAAGCGTCCACTTGCAATCGCACGCCTCCTTCTAAGGTCATCGCCACAACCTTGTCAACATATGTATCAACATTACTCATGGTAACGCTGATATGGCAGCCTCCCGGAATCAGCTCAATATCTGGGTAGCCGGGCAAGGTGAAATCAAGGGAAAGGTCGTCGATGCTGGTGTCGTCAATAGTGATGGCCTGAATGCCAGCCGCCTTTTCAGTAGCTGACAGATCAACACCCTCTTCGATAACCTTCTTAGCATTCGCAAACTTCTTGATGAGTAAAAGCGATCGAGCCAACGTCGGGTCAACAACTTTTACAGCACCAAGAGATGGCCGCATCCCCTGGGATTCGTTTCCTATGCGGAAGAAGATAGGGTTGAAGTTGATATCAATGATGCGTGAATCAAGCATAGACCTGGCCACAAACCTGCCCAGTGCTTTGAAAAGGCTCATCAAGCGCTCGCCGTTCGTACCCTCTGCATCTTCTGCAGAAATAGGACGTGGGAACAGTCCGTTCGGTCCCGACACAAACTCAGAGTCCCCAAGATCATTGTCCCGCCAAAGCCTAAGTTTCTTCTTAGAAAATTCCCTCGAAACAGTAGAATAAAATTCGAGAGTTGGCCCCAGCCCAGTACCCACTTCTTCGAAATATTCAACTTCAAGTATGCTCTGCGAGGTCCCATAAAGCTCCATGACTTTCACTGCCGATTCGAGTATCTTCGACCTGGAAATCCTAACCTTTTGCCTTTGGAGGCGTCCCAGAAAAGGGCGATCGTCACGGCGAACGCCGCGTGACTCGTCTTGCACCTGTGCATTCTGCCATCGTGCCATAGAACGGGCGTATCCAAACGAGGTAGACTGCAAAAAGAGGTGACGAGTCTCAAAGGGAAACAAGAACGGGTACATCCTTGCTAGATCCTCACTCCAGTTAGGCAGGCAGTTGCTGGCTACAATGAGTGGTTCTTCCAGTTGGCGGTTCAGCTTTGCTGTAAGTTTCGTGTTGACGAACTGCAGCAATGGCTCAGCGTTTGGCTTGGAGGGCTCTTTGCTTGAAACCAATATATCATCAATATTGGCGTTCAAATCATGCAGGTTTTTAAGAAGTCGGAGAATCGACGTGGTGATGGCAACGTTTTTGAGAGCGCCCACTGACACACTGTTGCCGAAGCCGTCTTGAGCAGCTGAACCAGTTGATTCACTAAGGCTGCTTCCAAAACTTCTGTTATCAACGCCCGGGAAACCAAATGCAGAAGGTTCCTGGGATTGGGGACCTGGTATGCGACGATAGCGCACCGTATGGATCGTGGACCAAACAGACCGACTCGGTTGTTCGTCACTAACAGCAGTAGAATTGAGAACCGCCCTATACACCGTGCTGTCCGAAGACACAGTTCTCCCGTCCAGACTGAACTCAAAGTGCCAGTCTTGGGAAGTGGACTGCAATGCCGATTTATGTGAGGATGATGGCAAGGTACTTGACTTTGCAGGTTCAGGAGACATACCGTGCAAGGCGGTTGTCAAAACACTGGAACTGGTGCTCGCGTCCTTCGCTGAGCCTTGCGATGGTTTAAGTAAGCGAGTACCAACTGCCTGCCTTGTGATTTTCCCACCAGTCTCAAACTCCAGGTTCACCGCAGACGAACTGCGGTCATCGCTGCTTTTCATATCCTCGTCAAGTCCACTGTCTATGGTCTCCATGGCATTTGTCACCGGGAGATCCAGTTCTCCATGCTCTGAAATTCGCCTCTCACCATTACACTCCAAAGCCTTGGCAAGTGCATTGCCCTCGATTTGTGGATGTACTGGCTCTCTGAAGTTGGATGAGTTGGTATGGTGGCGAGATGATCGACGGAGGCCGGGTTTGCTTTCGGCATCAAACCCTACACCAGATGGAACTGATAGAGGGTTAGAATTTGGGCGAGTGCTGGACTTCGTTTTGCCAACGTCGCGTTGTGACTGGGAGCGTGTCATTGGAGAGGTCTGGTGATCATTTTGAGCATGGCGTGAGACATGCAAAGTTGAGCTCTCTTGAGTCTCAGACCCATCAGTGAGAACTTCGGGCATTATAGGGGTCTTGGAACCTAAATTTGAATCTCGCTTCACGAGGCGCGCTGCCAAGGCAGTCTCCGTATGTTCAACGCTCGCATCAGCCATGGCAGCAAGAGCTCTAGAAAGTCCGTCCCGTCTTAAGAAGCGAGATCGGTCCGTCAAGCTAATTCTGGGCCGCAAGTAGTCTTCCAGAATTTTGAAAGTCGCGATAGCATGAATCGAAACCATGATGCTTCGGAAAGCACGCGGTACCCCGGCGTCATCGTCTGCCACCAAGCGCAGCCGGATTTGCTTTGCTAACATTGATGCAGCACTAGTATGATTTCCATCGAATGCGTTGTCGTGTACCGTGATAACTTCAAAATGTTCAGATCTGCTGAGAAGGTCTTGTAATTTATGGACAAGAATGCTGAACGGTGTAATCGGCATCTCCGTTACATGCGTTCTGGTGCGAGACCTAACAGGGCGGCTAGTAAAGCAATCGAGGAATGCTGCTTGGGCTGCATTGGCGAGGTGCTCGTCTCGATTTCCAAAAACTTTGTCAAGAACATTGACCAATCCGGACCCTAGCAGTTCTGCGCTCGTCGCACTGTCAAAGACGTTTGAGTCAAAGTAAGTTGCCAGCCTTGTAAAAAGTTTGCAACCTTCGTCGGCGGAGACTGCAGATTTTCGTTCCAAGTATAATGTTGATATGTCGTCCGCCAATGACGAGAGACTTGTTAATGTCTGCGTCGCTTTTGTTCGCATGGAATCTTCATTCCTTTCGATTTCATGCCTGGCAAGGAAATCCCTAGCAAAATCACGTATTTGGGCTTGCGAAGGAGTGTTCTCCAAACGTCGCTGTCGTGCGGGAGCTTCATCAGACACCATGGAATTTCCAGAGCTTGCCGATGAGCCTTCCACTTCGTCATCGTGACCTCCATCGCGACTGCCACGTCCTCTAGGCTGGGCATCCATGCCTTCCTCACTATTCCGGAGTTCTTCCTCTTCGTCGCCCATTTCATCGTCAACTCGGTCGACATCAGCACCATCAACGTTGGCATAGTGCTGGGACAAGACTTGTCCAACAACGGCTTCATCAATGTCCTCGTTGCTGTCTTCGTCCTCTAACTCTAAGCCTGTGTAGCTAGAAAGTCCATTGAAATTGTCGCTGTCATAAGCGTAGTTCCGCCCTTGATAAGTTCGCTCCTCATGGTCTGGATTTGAAATGAGGTCGACATTGTCTCCTTGTTTGTGATTGTAAATCCCTGTGGGCGACTGGTGGCCAGTATTGTGAACGGTGGAATGAATGGCATCCAGAGCTGGGTAACCATGCGCGAGCAGCGATAACTCGTGGTCACCATTTGCCGGGAGACCCGCAATCTTTTCGATCTCGCTTATTACACCCTCGCGATATAGCTGATATCTGTATATATCGCCAAGCCGGCTTAAGAGCAATTCAGTAGCCTGCAATGCGTAGCTAACTAAAGAGGTGTGGTCTTGTTGAGACAGAATAGAGGCCAGAAATGAGGCAAAGGGAACGGCTTCAAGCGCTTCCAAAATGATAACCTTGTCGAAATTGGAAAGGATTCTTATCTGCGCCGCCAAGACCCTCATTCGAATCTCCAAATTCACAGTGCTCGAGTAGGCATCTATCAAAGTAGGCAAAAGAATGAGGGTAAATCGCCGGACCTCTGCTTGGCAATCTCTCAAGAATCTGAGCCTCAGCCTGTTTGATTCGGGAATTGAAGAGGAAAAGTTCACCTCGTTTGTTCCTAAGCTGCTCTGAGTCTGCGTATGCCCGCTCCTCATGCTGGCAATTACAGAGTCAACTGGAACAGCAGCGGATTCCTTCGGTAGTAGGTTGCAGACAACATTGAGAGTCTCGATAATTTGTTCTTTTGGCCGATGGATCAAAGCTTGCATAACAAGAACACTGTCCAATTTGGCAGCAATGTCGTCGACTCCTGCAGGGGGCGACACGCCGGTTAGGCTCTGGTAAAGCGTTTCGACAACGTTCATTTTGAAGAGTTCGGCTGCAAGGAGCGGGCTGTCGTCGGCGGTAATTGCCAGGACACGTAAAAACTGTGTGTGGAGGCTTGGTCCAATAAAGTGGTTGGTCGAGCTAGGTAAGAGTAACCTTAAAATGGCCTTCAGCAGGTCAACACCCACCAGCTCTTCAAGTTTAGGTGGATATTGTTTGAAACACTCAACAATGCGAGACACACACAGTGCCGCTTGCTCGACAACTCGCTGGTCGTTGCTGTAGAGAACATTCAACAAGATAGGCATAACATCGCGAACCTCCGGAAACGAGTCCTCAGGGATATTTCGACAGCAGTTCGCAGCCGTCGTCACGGCAGTCCGTTGCGTGCTGGTAGCAAAAAATTCCAAGTAAGAAAGACATGCAGTTAGGCCGCCTTCTCGAACAATCTGGGAAGGGTATTCGACAGAGATTTTCTCAAGGGTGCTAAGAGCCTGTTCAGCGACGTCGATGAAAGATATCTCAAGAAGCTTTTGGCACAGAACAGGGACGGCCCCGCCATACACCACGTTGGCTGCGCTTGCGGGTATCGCTTCCATTAGGTTCGCAAGACACCGACACGCTAGCAGCATCATTTCAGGGTTTTCTTCCCCCGTGATTTCGTTTGGCTGCATGAGAGCGACAAGGTCTCGCACGTAGGGGTCGGGTGAGAAGTTGCCGATCAAGTTATCTTCGTTGGATACAAGCAAGATCTCTGATAAATCTTGCAAGGCAATCAATTGAACAGACGGATCCGCTTCCCGCCGAAGATTGTTCAAAATCTCCCTCAAACGGCCACTGATACCCGACATTGACAACATGCCGCCCAACATAGACAAAGCAACAGGTAAACCGGAACCTCGATGCGGCGTAGCAAACCTGGTTTGGAAAGATTCATCCAGTTCTCCATCAGAATATCGGTGCGCTTCATCGTCACCGTGGTCTTCGTCGTCGTCATCGATGTCATCATTGTCACCCTCGCTAATGTCTTGGCCAGTGTTTTCCCGGTCTTCGCCCTCGTTGATGTCTCGGTCTCTGTCTTCGTCAATTTCGGTCTGACTATACGGCGTGTGGGCTGCGTCGATACTCGGGTCATCAGCGCCGGACATAGCGACGTCGGATTCATCGGCCTCTCCTGTAAGTCTCGTGGGGTGAAAATGCGAGTTGGATGGTTGTATTTCGGCCATTCTCACATCTTATTTTTGAGGTCAGCCACTAATACATCTGATTGCGCAAAACTCATGTCAAATAATGGAAGTTCGTCTTGGGCCTACTTGCACCGGTCTTTTGTAAACCGGTAACAGTTCACATACCTGTAGGATTCGCACCACTGTGGACAGACGACACGCCAAGCCCATCGTGGGCATCTGAATGGTCCGTGGCCGATCTACATCAAGGGTGGGATAAGTTTATGAAAAATCAAGGGAGGGCCAAAAGGTTCAGGCTTTTACCTAGAAGAAGGCATCCTCGATGTCATGTTTCCCTTCTGACTTCGTGTTGAAGCGGCCGAAGGAAGCAAATGTTCCGAGAAAGAATTTTGAGGTCGTGGTTGTGTCTTCCTTTGCCGTTTGGGTCTGTGCGAAGACAATGTTCCGCCGATGTAGTCTCCAAAGTCCGGTCGGGCAACAGCTATTTCCTGAAAATTTCTTTTTCCGTGAGCTTGCTGAAAAGATTCCAGCGTCAGTTGTGCGGATGAATGTCGAGAATGAAATGGAGCAAGTGTCGATTGATCTGCTGTAGAGGAAACTGTATCCGTCAATGGGCGTACGGGGTCAAGAGATTGTGCGAGTGGTGGATCGATCTGGCGAGCAGAAGCGCGGGTTATTCTAGGTATTACGCGTGGATTAGATACTAGAGTTGGATACTGAAATTACTGTGAAGTGATCAAACAAACGAAGCGTCCTTCAATAAAGAGCGATATTAAGTAAAATCGGGCAGACTTGCATACCTCAAAGGTGGCGTTTTTGTTCCACGGAGTAAAATCGATCGCTCAAGTGCATGCGGCGTCACCGTCGATGCGGTGGAGCGGATGGGCACAGAAGACTGTGTGCTATTGTCGAGCGTTCCCAAGATGGCCGCAGCTTGGGGGATCGGTGTGCGGGTGGTGATTGAATATGGAGCTGGGGACAAAGAACCTTCGGTAGGGTCGTTACCGAGAACCGATCTAGAGCGCGGCTTTGCTGAAGAACTTAGGTCTGCCATGGGTTACGCCATGGGGCTCTTCGTACTTAAGTCGATATTTGTTTGTCGGCACTGAGGGGCTGGAGTGTTCGCCAGCTGTCACAGCACAGCTACGAGCTCAGAATGCCAGCCTTACTCTCCGTGGCGATGATTCAATTCAGTTACCGCACCACGAGCGCGCATGCAAGCATGATTCGGTTTGTCCGATGAACGTAGGCGGTTGCCGCGGATACGGTTTGGGCATTTGCGAGAACACTTCGCGAACGTTTGAACAACCGTCACCCAACGAATATTCGAAATTGCAAAGCGCCTCTCTGAAAGGAAGCAAAGGTGGAAATGAGGGTGGAGATGCGATGATGGATTACTATGGATGAAAAAGTAAAGCGTCATGTAATGTTAACGCAGTGGATGTTGTCGTGGCAAACGAGTGAAAAATTGAGCAAAGAGTTGCAATGCACTCGTTGCGTTGTCGGCATTTAGAAGCCTAAGGTTCTCATGGGATGGTAAGGCGACAGGCGGTTAATGCATCTAACGAGGTCTTGATGGTGGGGATAGCGGGACCTCAGTGTTTGTTGGTAAAACAACTTGCTTATGTCATGGAAAGTGCAGAGTATCCTTTGCTTGGCTCCCAATAGGTGCACACATGGTGGAAATAAAAACATCTAACATAATCGTTTTCATAGCCAGAAGCATCGCGAAAAAAACATTAAAATAAGACATAAAAACACTGCAAAATCGCTGTATAAATTATGTGCCCACGTAATACCCTACTACAACAGCTGCCACTTCTCCTACATACTCTGTAGCCTTGCACCTACTCGCTCTGCACTTGCTGTTACAACATGCAGCTCCGCGCGAGCCGTTGTTTCGAGGGCCCGGGAAGCTCGTACAAAACGAGACGTTCGAGCACGCGGTGCACGGGCCGCCGACGTACGTGAGATCCGTGTACGCGCCGGCACCGTGCTGCACCGCTCTCCGCTTCCGCCCATGTAATGTTCGCGATGTTTTAAAAAGATTGAAAAGAGGTACTAAAACGATTACGTTAGACGTTTTATTTGCACATATGTGTGCAAACCAATCAAAAGCCATTGTTCATATTACGTAAGTTTTTTTTTATTCGCATACCCCATTGGGAGTATGTCACATGGTGGAGCAATGGTCGCGCGTCTTACACCGACTGGTTACAGCCAGTCAAGACGTTAACCCAACTTCCGGTTTGTACGATGTAGTCTTGCTTCTAGGGAGTGACGATAGTACGGAGTAATGGTGGAAAGAATACCCATGCCAACCAAAAAGTCCACTCCAATTTAGAGCTACTCCGGCTTCCCCGCCATTGGTATGCCGCTAAATGCTTCTAATATCCCCTACGTGACTGCAAAAATGGTTCAGGTATAGCTTTTGGTGTAATTGCTCCATAGGCACCGAATTTATGTAGACAATTAGGAGGTGCTTTTTTGGCAACGCTAAACTGGCAAAGAGGCTGGGCGGTTTTCATCGGCTCAGTCGTCGGTATTACGGCCAAATCATCATGCCGCACTTGGGAAAGCCGACCTCCCATAAAAATAACGACTTCACCAAACTTATCCCAACAATTCCTCGTTTTGAGCCCTTTTCGCGACCTTACGGTTTTGCTATTAACGTCACTGTGTCTTCCTTTTCTCTTCTGTCGCTTCTATCCTTGTCATTCGCACAATTCTGGTGCTGGAACATCATTCCAAGACTCAACATGAAAAGAGCACTTTCATCCAGGGGACTGTGTTTGGTTTCCCTTAAGCAATGGGGTCCTTTCGCACCCATCGTCACCCAATCGACCCTCTTTTCGAGACCGCGCTGCGTTCTTCAGCATAGAAAAATACCTCACGTTGCATACGTAGCTAGAAGAAATTCTGGCAACCTCTCTCAGACACCTGACTCGAACTTTGTCTCCTTTCCCGGAGCCGTCAAAAGTGTGTTCACCAATACCTTGAAATTCGAAATTCCATCCGAATACCCAGCGATGCCGACGTACCGTGTCCTTGATCAGCACGGCGTTGTTGTTGATCCGACGTTCGAACCCGACTTGAGCGATGAAGAGGTTGTGAAGCTATATCGTGATATGCTGACGATCTCCATCATGGACGTTATCATGTTCGACGCCCAGAGGCAAGGTCGCATCAGCTTTTACATTGTGTCCTCTGGTGAAGAAGCTACTTGTGTGGGATCCGCATCTGCCCTGTCTCCCGAGGATGTGATATTCTGCCAGTATCGAGAACAAGGTGTTTTCCAACAACGAGGATTCACCATGAAGGAATTCATGAGTCAATTATTCGCAAACAGGCACGATTCGGGGAAGGGCAGAAACATGCCCGTGCACTATGGCAGCAGTCGTCTGAACATTGTAAGCAGTGGTCAACAAGCCCATCCGTCCATCTTTCATCTTATTAATCGTGTACAGCATTCCATATCGTCCCCACTTGGTACGCAACTGCCGCATGCTTCGGGTGCAGCCTACGCATTAAAAATCCAACGGCTGCAAAATCCTACGGCTGATCCTCGGATCGTAGCCGTCTACTTTGGCGAGGGAGCCGCCAGTGAAGGTGACTTCCACGCCGCACTCAATATCGCCGCCACTCGCTCGTGCCCCGTTGTCTTTATATGCCGCAATAATGGATACTCGATATCCACTCCAGCTCTTGAGCAATATCGCGGAGATGGTATCTCCAGTCGCGGCCTCGGATATGGCATCGACACCGTGCGGGTGGACGGAAATGACCTTTGGGCTGTGCGTTCAGCCATGGCGCAAGCCCGCAAGATGGCACTCCAGGACGGTGGAAAACCGGTGTTGCTAGAATGCCTATCATACCGAGTCGGTCACCACAGCACGTCGGATGACTCGTTTGCGTATCGAGCCAAGGTGGAGGTTGAGGACTGGAAACGCAGAGACAACCCGATATCGCGTCTCCGAAAGTGGATGGAAGCCAGAGGGTGCTGGGATGATAGCAAGGAGAAGGATGCTCGCGAGACAATTCGGAAAGACATACTGAAGACGTTCAATGAGGCAGAGCGTGAGAAAAAACCACCCATCCGCGCTCTGTTCGAGGATGTGTACGAGGAACTGACCCCCGACCTCCATGCTCAAATGAAGCAGCTAAAGAACCACCTTGACAAATATCCAGAAGAATATGATGTCGGAGAATACGAGGGTGGCAAGAGCAGTCTGGAATCTTAAGCCTTTCAGACCGTATACTACCACCCTCAGAGCGGTGCATCAACCACTCGAGTATGAAAAGACACCACTTGGTCAAGCTTGTCTCTCCTTCGTGTTTAATGGCATTTCCAAGCTTCCTGCACCATTGTTCATATAGCCCTCACTGGCCTGCCAGTGTTAACAACAATGAGGCCTTAAATGTGTGGACTTTTGCCGCGCCCCGGGCCAAAGCAATAGCATTTTGATACCGAATGAAAGGAAATCGCAGAACAGTATCCAATTGGTACGAGGCAATCAATGATGCTCTGCAAAATCGCCCATGACTGTGAGCAGCGTGTAAGATAATAGCCCATAGTATGCCAACGTTAAAGCACATGCCCTTTGGTGAAACAGGCAATTTTAGTTGTTAGCAACACTACCATGGCCGGCCTGAAGCTGATACTCATACAAATATGGAAGTAATTGCGACGCATATCCATCCAATTCATTCAAAAAGTGCAGCTCGACACTCTAAAAGATATTCATGTGCGGAAATATAAAAAGGTCTGTGGCGGAAACGCTTTCCTTTCTTAAAGTTTATTTTCTTGGGCGGGTAATAAAGCATAAAGAAGAAACAGGTTGGCTAATGGAGGGCGCGGTACCAGCGGGTGTTAGAACTACAAATCAAATCTGTACACTATTCGTAGCAACATGTGGCTGTGACTGCACAGCCACAGCGAAAGTATTCGACCTAATGGAAAGCGAACGTGGTTTTCGAATGTTTCAACTCCACGAATCCTCCAAGCGCTGAAACTGCAACGAGAGTAAAAACAGCACGATGACATTTCGACGGTCACACCTTCTGCAAGCCTTCCGCGCGCCACTCTCCAGGGATCCGTGTCGTCCTGCCGCTCTACCTCGGGATCGGTTGTCTTGGATCGTCCCTGCAAAGTCTCCGATCACAACCTTGCAAAACAGTTTCTCGCCAACACGACGCCTCCATGGCAATATCCACAGCAGAGCCTCCCAAGGATCTGCGCCCACAAAACAAAAAAAAACACACTTTGGTTTCGAGACGGTAACGGAGCTAGAGAAAACAGAACGGGTTGCATCGGTCTTCACAAGCGTGGCCGAGTCGTATGATCGCATGAATGACTTGATGTCTTTTGGTTGGCACCGTGTTTGGAAGTTCGTTTTGCAAGATCAATTCACCTTCCCATGACATGGCCTTGCCTACTAACATGGGGGCACGCAGAGACCACTTCGTTACGTCACTTAATCCTGGCTTTGTAGCTAAACCGGATACACCTCCTCAGCGAATTCTCGATGTTGCTGGTGGTACCGGCGATATCGCCTTTCGAATGCTCAAGCAGGCACATGTCATCAATGAGAATCCAGAAACGCGCGTCACAATCTCAGACATCAACCCATCCATGTTAGCTGTTGGTCGCCAACGTGCTGAATCCCAGCTACCGGTAGGCCAGCTCGCGTCGCTAAATTTTCTTGAGGCCGATGCAACCAGTTTCCGGCAGCCAGACGGCACCATTACCGTGGAGTCGTCAACTATTGATCTTTACACGGTCGCATTCGGCATTCGAAACTTTACCGATATACCAGCCGCGCTTCGCGAGGCGTACCGTGTGCTTCGCCCAGGTGGTGTATTTGCCTGTCTCGAATTTAGCAAAATTGCTTCCACCAACAGAAACCCGGCGGCATCCTTGTTTGACGCTGCGTATAAACGCTGGTCATTTAGTGCCATACCTATGATTGGCCAAATTGTTGCTAATGATCGTGACTCATACCAATACCTGGTAGAGAGCATCGAGCGTTTCCCGAGCCAAGACGAGTTCAGAGATATGATTATCGATGCCGGCTTTCTTGTCGGTGGCTGCGGTTATGAAAATCTCACCGGAGGTATAGCCGCGATACATAAAGGGATGAAACCTCTAGATACTTGAGGACAGGCCATTTTTCCTTTTCACCCACCGTTTTTGTGTGGACTGAGTAGCGAGGCTATCTCTGTACGATATTTTTTAATAATTTTATATCATGTAAGGCGCATATATTACTCCTCTATTTCGTTGTTTCAACGCCCTTGGCAGTCACTTCTCACCGTCGAACGGGCCCGAGACTGAGAGTGGTTTCGCCTACCTGGTTCAGTTAACTTATTAATGTTCAATGTGTAAGGAAACAAAGAAGGGAACACCTTAGGTCACCTGAGGCTTGGCAGGCATTCATCTACTGACCTCTAACCTGTCGACCACGAAATATTATGTATTAGATAGTAATACGTTTTACTTTGTTTATCTTGAATAATCCATACGTATGGCGATTTTTGCTGGAGTAGGCACTGTCGTACTCCGTAGAGTAAATATCCCACTCTGCGCCCACGTTTTCCTAACCCCGCCATCAGTCAAGTCTTTTCTTTAAGTCTTTCCTGATAACAACCTTTCCTGACGTCGCCATGTCCCGACTAGAGATCGCCGCCAAAAGCGAACTGGCGCTTGTGCTACCAAGCCTGGTACTAGCAAACCACCTTCACATCACTGGCGTCTTGCCGGACCTTATCCGCTGGTTCCAAGCCGGTAAGACCTTGAACGATGGTGCGTCAGTCGTCCGGCTTGGTTTTGCCTCTGACAAGGTAGTGTCGGACGGTGATATTTGCATTGCTTTTGTTGGTTGCCGCTGCGGATGAGAAGAACACACGGGTATAATTGAAACCTCACCTTTTCTTTCTTACGTATGAAACCCTTCCTTTTCCTGTTTTGCGTGTGCTATATTAACGTCTGGCTAGGTTGGAGAGTGGGTAGTCAAGTCCGCGAATTTTGCTGGCATGGACCGCAAAGAATCCACGGCCATCCGATTGGTCTTGAGTCGCGCCTCATACTGCATACGCTTGTCGTCGGCAATATGCTATCCCTCGCCGGCCTGGCGATATGGTCCGCTCTTCGATCCAACCTTGCGGGCCAATCCCTCATACCACAAAACGGGCCGTCATGTCCACCGCTGGTACAACGTTGTTCTGGCTTCCACTCCATAGCTAGCACCACTCATCGAGAAACTTACCGCCCCGGCCTTTGAAGAGGGTGCAGGGGAACGTGCTGCCACATTGGATGCCGGGGCCGGCTATAACATTGACCTACCGTGTCATACAGCCGTTGTTCTGCAGGATGCGGTATGTTGCGCTGTGACTGGTATAGACAACGCAGGTCTCGAGCCCTTGACACTCCCCAAGTACATCAAGAAGCCCGAGCTTGGCTCCAGGACTGTGCTTCTGAGCCCCACAGTTCTTCTCGAGCAAGTCGACGCGCAGTCCTTTGCCGTGGGCGAAGAGACTACGCTGATGAACGGGGGCAGCGCGATTATCCAAGAGATCGAAAATGGCCCTGGCGACCAAACCATCAAGACGCTCAAACTGCAGTTTACCCCTAGAGGCGACGTGAAGAAAACCGAGGTCACTTGGCTGGCAGACACGAACGAGAATTTGGTTCCCGTTGACTTGGTCTTGTTTGATTACTTCATTACAAAAGACAAGCTGGAGAAGTCTGACGACCTCCGGGATTGCCTCACCGATGGCACCGAGTTCAGACAGCAGGCATTTGCTGATTTCAATGGTTACAACGTCAAGCCCCTGAAGAGAAGTGCCCTTATTCAGTTCTAGCACAAGGGCTACTACAGACTGGAAAACTGGATGCTGTTCTTCGAGATGGGCAAGAACGGATAGTGTAACTGGAAAGCAATTTAATGTTGTTTTTTTGGTGGTTGGGGGGGGGGGGTTAGACAACTACATTACAGGGTAGCGTCGCGGGTATTGTAGTATCTATGGCCGTCTATGACAGAAGTACTCTACCCCAGTCCATATAAAGGGAGTTCCACATGGATCCTTACTATTCACATTTAGTCAACCACAACACAACGTGTTTTTGTCGCGGACGGGAATATACTTGGTGCCTTACTTTGATACTCCAAGCCACACTACTTGCCTCGCTTTCCCTTACTCAAAAAGGATGTGTGAGATGCAGCAGGTAAAAGTTGGCAGACGTGATGGAAAACTGCTTCTAGCAGGCGGTTAATGCTCCCTGTAGCCGCAAACCTGGCTACCACCGGCGTGTGTTATGGCAAGGAACGCCGTGGTGCTTATCAGTAGGCATGTCAGAAAGCAAATTCAGGTGTGACCGAGAGAGGCAATATCTGAAACCATAAACTCGATAACCGCCAACACTTTAATATATGTTTCGGATCCTGCCAGGCCTGCTTGTCCGTGCCGATTAAGCTCTACCGGACGTTCTCTGTCAAATTTGTGTGGGATTTAAAGGAATGAGTGTCGTTTCAGAGTCCCATTTCGAGAGAGACCGTATGGAGGCTGCGTTTATCCCGGGACACGGTGGTTATGGGGTATTGGTCACCACGACCCAGCCCGTGTGTACAATTTATATGGTACTGACGATGAATTGGAGCGACAATCCCCCCAACTTAACAGACGAGGCAAGGAGAAAAACGCAGGACTGCAACTGACATAACCAACCCTCTCCTCCGAGGGATATGCGCCAGCTTGCGCATCATGGGATTGGTGTCGAGCCTCGGTCACAAGGAGAAGTTATTAAATAACCCGACGGTAAGAAAAAGAAAGGGATAAAATTAAATGAGAGACGCGAAAAGTAGAAAAAAAAAAAAAATCAACATGAAAACAATAAAAGCCAAGGCCTGGGCCAGACAAAAACGGGCCAAAGTATCTTAATTGTGGCGACAAAATGAATACGGTAACAGAAAAAAGAGAGAAACATATAACGTAATGTGAGCAAAAAAATTACTAGCACCAAGGAATAGTGCTGTGGTAAGCCAGGGGTTTCGTCAGCTTCCACGTAAATATATTCTACCACGATGTTTCTTTTCACTGAAGACCATCTAGCAGGGGCAGGAGTCCCGGTCGTTTTCAATGTGAATGTTGATCGGATCCTGGTATTCACCAGGAAACTCTTCGGACTCTTGCTGCAATGCGTTTTTGGCAATCACTGCAAGATACGAGGTCAGTGTTTTGCATCCCTATTACTTTACTCTCCAATAAAGTAAATCATCGGCGTGTCTACTTACCCTCAAACGCCTGCTCGACATTGATGGCTTCTTTGGCACTTGTCTCAAAATACGGGATATCGTGTGCCTGACAGAATGTCATTGCACGCTTAGTCGAAATCTGGTACAGACCAACAGTTAGTATAACCCTGCCTGAGAGGTCCTAATCGACACAAAAGAGGATTGTGCGTACCACTCGCTTGCTCTCTTCAACATCAATCTTGTTTCCAAGCACAACCTAAAGGCACTTTGTTAGCTGTGTCCGATAAAATAAAGAGACACTAGCACAGTCAGGAGGTGCGCTTCTTATATCCACGTACAAATGGAAAGTTATCGGGGTCGCGGGGTGATGCCTGAACTAAGAACTCATCCCGCCAGCCTTCAATGGCCTCGAAGCTTTTGGCATTGTTCACGTCAAAAACGAGAACGCAACAGTCGGCGCCGCGGTAGAAAGCCACGCCCAAAGACTGGAACCGTTCTTGCCCAGCAGTATCCCAAAGCTAATAGAGATTAAGAGGCAAAAAAAATCAGTATTAAAGCCAAAAATTGCAGCGAAATTTGCTTTCCAGTGGTGGCAGGCTTAGAAGCATGAGTCTCACCTGCATTGTCACTTGCTGGTCATTGACAGGAACTTCGCGCGTGAGAAAATCAGCGCCAATAGTCGCCTTGTAGCTTGCACTAAACTTCTTGTTGACCTGAAGATCGACCGAGCAGTTAGTCTCTCGTTTTCTCATGTCATGTCCGGTCCCACCTCCTCCGGTACGAAAAAGCTCGCCCTTGTCCAGAGTAGCTTGCCCAGTCTCGATACCTAGATCTTGTAGCTAGATATCGTCTCTTTTTCATACTGTTGAGATGGGGCCCGTTGCTCACATATTGGTTCATCAAGCTGGTTTTGCCAACACCGCTGTCACCGAGAATTATGATCTAGAAATAAACAAGAATGTCAACCACAAATACAATCAGCGCATTGTATCTATGTGTATATGAGAATGATGTAGGGGCTCGAGGAGAAGGGTGTTGTCCCGATAAAATAAAATAAGGAGTGACGGAGGTTCGCGTGCATACCTTGAGGAGAACCTTCTTTCTCGAGGCCATAGTTTCGTTGGGTGCGTAGGGTGTAGGGACATGCACAGACAAGCAAAAAAGTTTATCGAAAAGACACCAAAGCTTCCTATAAAGTAGGCGAGAAAGTTGCGTAAGCGGTCGGGTTCAAGAGCGCAAATATGTTGAAGGCTCCTTAGAGATAACCAAGGCGGGTTGGCGAAAGGTAGCGGTTTCGGCGGGGTTAAGTTCGGAATGGAGTTGGTGGCTTGATTTCTCGGTCGACTGCAAGTCGAATATTTGTTGTTATTGGGAATCGTTGCCTATAGGGGCTGTACTAAGTGGGAGATGGCTGCCTGGAGGAGGCGATGTGAGGCTTTGTGGCGGAGGTGTGGTCTTGACACGACAATGTTGTGGGTTGATGCCGGTGACAATCGGCATGCTTAGTCGGCAACAGAACCCATCAGTTCATGGAGAGCTCTCCAGCCAATCAGAATCTCGTGTGCTTGTCTCATGTCAGGAAACCCAAACTCCAATTTCACTTAACCTTATCAATATCTGATACATGCATAATATACTAGCAATATGTAGCAAACCGGTTGGGAAACGGTGCAATCATTTTTCCCATTCTCGGCTACGTTGTACAACGCAATTGCAGAGTAATACATCAATTTTTTACCGTATGGAATACTGGACCTCAACAAACACAGGGTCAGATATCCGGCTATCCATGTGCATTATTTATCACGTCACCATGCCTCTCTGGAAACAGTTTTGGCTTCCATTCCAGTAAAAAAGGACAGAAAATGGAAGAAGGTCATGACATCGTTGACCGGGTGCAACGTCTGAGCGACCTCGAGCTTGCTATGCTACTGTCGCTTATCAGCCACGAGCACTGTGTCATTGGCACACCGGAAACTGCTATGGATAGCCTTGTGGATGAACTTCGTTTAGTACGTGAAAACCAGAGGCTTTGGTTGGCAACAACGGATTTAACTGACCGATTCACTCTGTAGATATCCAGAAGCATTTTTGGACTGCACTGTACTGTGGTTGACTGCCAAAGTGGCACAACACTGGAAGATTTTATCACGCCCCTACTTTTATCGACCACGTCGTCTTCCTTCAAAAATTACAGCGACATTGGCAACACCGGTCGTACCAGCCATATCAATGGCACATCAGCCCACCAGCATAACGGAGATAGCTCGGCCGATTTCTCCCGTTTGTTTCCGATGGCACCACGGCTTCCTGAACCATCTAGTCGGCGGGCATCACAGCCAGTTACCAGCAACCTGGCTGCACCAGACATAAGCACTTCTGCAAGTGCCACAACCGCGACTACTCCAGCTGGTACCTCATCTATAGCTGATGTTCTGATTGCCAAGAACTTAAATATGGCACCCGAGGCCGTCCAGATTCAAACACTGGAGCTGTTGCGTACTCGTCGCATTTTCGCAGCCACAGCTATGCAAGCAGCACCTCGCCCATTTCTGCTTGTCGCCGTTGTTGCAGCAAATCGCGGGTTCCGTTGGGGTGGGGCTGACGACGTTGCCAAAAAACACACCAGTAAAAAAGACACGGCACCTAAAGTTGCACCTTATATGACAGCCCATTTAAACGACTTCTTCTCCATGGGCCACTGGCATGACCCAGATCATGGATATCCTAATCTCGAAGAGCAGGGGGCAGATGCGAACAGCAAACCGCGCGGCGAGGAAAATTCGGATAGTGAGAGTCTTGTCAAACAAAGCGTTTCTAGCAGGGCGCAGCGCGGAAGGGGCAACACTGCTATTCTCTCGAGCCTTGGCCCGACCCCTGGGATGTCCGACGCGCCAATGACTTACACAGCCTTTTCCGATGCCGATATTGACCACCTTACCACCTTGAGTAAACACGTCCGTGTTGACACTGAAGTGCTCCGCTACCAGTTAAACGTGGTGGCCTTTTTGCGTATGCACCGTGCGGTAGCTGTCATGGGCCCAAGTATAAGTGGACTTAGTTGCGTTTCGCCTCGTGCCACAAAACAGTTTGAAAATCTGGCCCGGTGCCTTGCGCCGCTCCACCGGCTTGATTATATATCCCCTGCCCTTGTTTCTTTGGCGGCCCGGAAGACATATCTTCACCGGATTCGGACCATTAGCGTCGGTCACAGCAGTTCACGCCACCCAATGCATGAACGGAGCATGCAGTGGGGCAGCGAGAAGGCAGTCGTCAAAGCAATATTGGAAGAGATGAGCCCTGAAGATGTGATTGACGATGTTCTTGGTTCAGTCGTTCCGCCATTATAACCTTAGAATTTGCACTTGTGCGCAACTTTGTTCATGTTAACAAATTTCAATACAATCGCATCAGTTAGTGGGTGCTTTCCATAAATGTAAACCACACAAGAACGTTCCTATTACCGACAGAGACAGACAGAGAGATAGAAAGAGAGAGACAGTGAGAGAGAGAAAGAAAACGTTTAATTAACACGCAAATCCAAACCCAACGCCGTATGTTACGTATCGTGATGCACGGTAATGAAAGGCACCAACAAACGGTGTCCATTGCACCAACCTGTGGCCCCAGTCGTCTTGTTTACAAAGAATAACGTAAACATTGATGAAGTTTTCTAAGTCGTTGATCACGTTCCCGTGGAAACCGAAATATCTTCAGTTAGCGATGAACTTCGGTGACCTTGCATGACCAGCCGGAGCCCTTTGACAGCAATGGAAGACTAATAGCAAAAAGTTAGCATTGTGATTCACGACGAGCAAAGGACCTGGTAGAACAGAAATGAAAAGCCAGGGAAACTGAAATAAGGGCCTGGTACTGACCTGGCGCCCAAACACCAGCCAAGTTCATTGTCCTTAATCTTCTTGGCGATGCGAACCTCACGGTCAATAGGCATCTCGTATCCTGTATGAACTAGAGCCAACATGAAGTTGAGGTCCATGCAATGCTCGGGGCGGTCACGGAGTTCGTCAACAGCGCCCGGGACCGATGAGAATACACCCCAGGCATCACTCCCTGAGCAAACAGTGTTTGTCAAGTCGTGCATTTCGCGAATAGTGAACGACTCTGGCATGCCCAACGGTTGTGTACGGTCGAAAAAGTACGACAGAAAGTATACAGCCTCCTTTGCAAAAGTTTTGCCAATGGGGGGCTGGTGGACACCGTTGAAGGAGCACGGTTGAAGTCCACACTCGGCATCCTTGCGTAGGATACGTTCGGCCAGGCTGCGACATTGTGCAGGCGCAGCCTTTATGGGGCCGGTCATGTTCAACTCAGCTACCTCGCCCAGTGGGTGTCCTTCACCCAACTTGATCTTGACAGTCTTCTCCATGCCCACAGAGAAACACGGGTTAACGACAGTGGCCTTTACCCAAGCAGCGGCAGAGGCATCTTTATTCACTTCTTGAAGGTCGTCCACGAGCGCCTTGTAAATGGCGTCCCGTGCACTCATCAAACCGTAGCCTAGGTGCGAGTGTTGATAGAGGGTGAAATGACGGCCGCCAAAGTCCAAGTCGTATTTGTGGTCGCCTTCAGCCATCTTCGTAGGGATACCGCCTTGTGTTAGGCCGTTGTAATTGGGCTCAAACACAATTTGGGTGGAACCACCACCTAGGTCAAAAACGGCAGCCGTCTCTTCATGTTCCGGCATACCGATATTCCCGAGAAGGTAGTTAGTTGTGATCCACGCATAAACACCTTCGTCAGATCCATCCATGATGGCAACGCCACCGTCCTCATCGGACTGAACAGGGAATGGGTAATTTTGCTCCAGGTGGAGACGAACGGCGTCCAGTATACGTTGGCTCTTTTCGGGGCCCAAAAGACGCAGGCCGGCGGTGGCCTTGACGGCAATTGGAGTGCAGGCCTTGAGTTTGTCAGGTACCTCTCGCATGGCTTCTTCTAGGAGCGGATCTAGGCTATGGGCCGCTCCTTCTGGGTCATCATGGTAGGCACTGAGTCCACTGCTGCGGCCTTCAATTTTCTTCGTCTGCTTGAAAACCTCGCTCTCAAGTTCGGGTGTGGCACCGCAATTGTTGAATTTGTAGACATGGATACGGGAGCCCGTGCTCCCGGCATCGATCATCAGAACGTACTGGACGATGGGTTTGTCGCGCGAGCTGGAACGGTTACAGCGTTCGGTACCATATGACGCGTCAACGGGGACCTGGCCATCACGAGAAGAGGACGAAACTGACGCTTATTAGCCAGATATAAGTAAACACGCGAGCAACGCAGGATACGTTGCAGGAGACAACTTACCTCCACGATATAGATCGACGCCTTGGGGCGAGAAGTAGTAGAACAGGAAGAGCACGGTGGACAAGACGGCAACAGCCTTAATCCACCGCGTTTGTTTGGCTTGCGCCATCCAGGCGGTAGTGCGCTCCAGCGTGGATAGCTGATGCGGATGAGTCCCGTAGCGAGCGGGTTTCTCGTACGGGTCGTGGGCTCGTTTGTTGGTCGGCAGCGAAACGGACGTTCGGCGCATGTCACCAAGACGCGAGAGCCGGCCAAAAAGTAGGCGGTAGGGAGGTGGATAACAAGCACGACGGACGTGGGGGAAGATGGAAAACGAGTGAAAGGAAGAAAGTACAAAGTGTGATGCGAGAGATGAAAGGAGGGACAGAGATGAAAGTTGGTGATGCTGGGATAGGAAAAAAATACAGCAGTACAAAAATGTTAACAACAGAATGCGAAAGTCACTGGGCTGTGGAGAAAGAACGGAGGAACAACTCACCCAGGGATAGAGGGAAACCTAGAACCGAAAAGGGGCAATGCTGAGTGTATGTCAATGTTGCGCTGGGCGTGGCGTGTATTAACTCTGCTGGGCCCCCAGTAGGCGGCTTGCGCTGTACTTTCACACAGCCAATCACAGCGCCTTACATGTGGAGTAGTATCAGGAAAGTAAAGCTGTTCGGAGTACTTCGTATGTAACATGAATATCCGCTAGCTATGAGAACGTTTATACGTCTGCTTTTATTAAAGCAAAATTCGTTACTGAGGTGCCAAAGTTAACCGCAAAACATTGTACCCAGCCAACTCTATATGGCATCAACTAATAAACTACAGTCTCACCTACGAGAATTTCAAATCCTCACAACGGCCTGGTTCGCGGCTTCCGCCGTGATTATGTCATCTCTCCGATGCGCCCATCCTGCCACCGAATCGTGATTTCCCACTTAGGCAACTTTTGTCGAACGTCGCTTCCCGAACAACTGTTGGCTTTCCCGAGCATGTCGGCGCCACTGGGAAGGGCGCAATTCCCCCACTGTTTTCTACACGACACTGAAAATACACTTTTCCTTGCCGTCTTGTTTTCCGGTCTTTTTATATAAAGTACACCGTGGCAGCCCTGCTCTGATGACGGGCATGCAAGATACCTTTGCTTATTACGACTGGTATCTACAATTGCACTGACAGATTCCTTTTTACAGCACAGCCTAATTCACTTTTAAGCCTGGCTCACCTCCTTCGTCTGATACAAATCAATCAACATGGCTACAATCCAAGAGCACTCCATCCAATGGCATGAAGGCGAGATTGCTATGCAACGTCTCCTCAACGGACCACACTACAACAGACCGAACCCGACATCCACCGGACTGTCCCAGGCACACGCATATCGCATCGCTGTGTCTCCCCTCGCTGCATTTGGCGCTTTAGACCGCAAGGGTCGTCCTTGGACCACCGTTCTGGGTGGAAGCCCGCAGTTTGCACAAGCTGTCGCACCTGGTGTGTTAGGTGTGCAGAGCATCGTGGATCTGGACTATGATCCTGTTGTCGATGCTCTGTTTGGTGGCGACGAAGATAACGGAGGGGCCAAGGGCAACGGGGAATTGCAACGTCCTGGCCCTGAATACGGGCCTATAATGGCAGGCTTAAGCATTAACCTCATTACTCGGGATCGAGTGAAACTTGCCGGAAGGATGATTGCCGGTGCAGTGTCCATGAGACCGGATGGACCAGTGGGAGAGGAAGGGGCACACCTTGGCCGTATCGGTAAGATGCAGCTATCCCTGCTCGTGCAGGAGGCCCTTGGCAACTGTCCAAAGTACCTAAACCAAAAGAGAATCATGGTTCACAAACCACGTCCCCAGCTGGTCTATGACTCGGACAAGTCACCTGGGCCACTTCCCCGAGCCGGTTTTGAACTCATCGAAGGTGCCGACTTGTTTTTTCTCTCGTCTACTGACGGGAAAACCATGGACACGAACCACCGTGGCGGATCACCGGGGTTTCTGCGAGTAGCTGATGAGGGTGGTCAATCCCCAAACCACACCGCTCTGACTCTTGTCTACCCCGAGTTTTCCGGCAACCGCCTTTACCAGACACTGGGCAACCTGAAGGTTAACCCACTCGTCGGCGTAGTCATTCCAGACTTTGAGACCGGGAATGTGGTATATCTCACGGGCCGAACAAAAATCCTCGTTGGCCCAGAGGCGAGAGCATACCTACCACATACGAAGTTGGCAGTCCGTATTGAGGTAGAACGAACCATATTTGTCACAGACGGCCTTCCCTTCCGTGGCGAGACCATCGACTTCTCTCCTTACAACCCCCCTGTTCAACCCCTCCTGTGTAAAGCTCTTGTTGCAGATGAACACGGAACTGTTGAAAAACAGGAGCCTATTGCCATGGCCATCATTTCGGGCCGTCAAGTGCTTTCACCATCTATTGCTCGGTTTACTTTTATTCTCAAAGCGACTTCTAAAATCAATGCTACCCAGCTACAGTGGCAGGCTGGTCAGTACATCACACTCGATTTTGGCACCGAGCTTGACCTTGGTTGGTCACATATGCGCGACGACGACCCGCAATCACTCAATGACGATTTTGTACGCACATTCACGATTTCCAGCCCACCTCCGTCGCCGCCATCGCCACATACCACTGGCCCGTTGAAAAAATCGCCGCCTGTCGTTTCGATCGAGCTAACATTGCGTCGCCATGGTCCAGTCACCAAACTTTTATGGCGCCGCGATCTTCGTGTTCCTTTGGAAACACCTGTACTTGCTTTTGGTGGCGATAGAAATTTTCACATCACCTCACCTCGACATGTGACTGAGAAGGCAGAGTCTCAGGAGGCTATTTTCATCGCTTCTGGTATAGGAATCACTCCCATACTAGCACAGGCTCCTCGTCTTTTGTCGTGCCAGGGGCTTGGTGCGGGTGTACAACTGCGGGTATTGTGGAGTCTGCGCACCAGTGATCTTTCTGTGGCTGCGGACAGTTTTGATCGGATAAGCGGATTGGCAAAGCGTACAACTGTTTTTGCGACAGATGCATCTGTGTCTGGAGAGCCAAAAGCAGCTTTCAAGGGATTGGAAGAGATGGGAGCCGTTGTTGTTACAGGGCGCCGCATACAGAAGGTTGACATCATTCCTAGCCACGGTGGGGATCAAAAAATGGTCCGTAGGAGGTTATACATTTGCACGGGGCCAAAGATGCTTGCAGACATACAGAGATGGTTGCCGAATGAGGATATGGTCTGGGAAAACTTTGGATTCTGAAAATCACTCAGGTACTTTAGTCCTGTGCATTTGCTTCTGTGTTGTTAATCAAAACGCTCGCTATCTGGCTGGTGATTCTGTGTAACGAATACATTTGCTAAATGAAGGAGGCTTTATGGCCGCCAGTGCCTAAAGCCGGGACAGGAGCCAGGGTATGGCTAGGCGAAAGTCGTTGAGCCTTCTTCAGACCATAATTCTGGTCTCTCAAGAATAACTGCCTCTCTACTGTTCTCGGACTGGAGACGTAGAATGCATTTTGCAACGTGCAGGCGGGTCGTCGCCTCGAAGTTGACAATGAGTAATACTGGCCTCCAAACAATCTCCTGGAGACGAGATTAACCATCGTCTTACCTTGGCTGGTGGTTGTCAAGGAAAACTTGTAATTCCGATGGGCCTGCTAGCATGACAATGGATGCTAACCTACTCATATACATATTAGGGTCCGCCGCCGTACAAGTTCGGCAACACGTAGCACGGTGGTTCGGATGGATTCACAAATCAAAAATACTAGAGGAGGAGGTGGGAGTGGTTGTTGAGGAGAATTGCAAAAGCCTCGCCTGCCTTATTATCGTATCTATCTGCCAAAAAAAAAGGTCGCTGGGAGGAGTCATGTTACATACAAAACAAACAACAGGAATAATCATGCCACTGAAGGTGTAACCCCCCACTGTCACAAAGCAGTTACCCAGATTTCAAACCGTAGTTCAGAAGTACGGTACCGCAATGCCCTCCGAAAGATAACGCCGTTCCCCCCCTTCCAAGACAAGCCAGAAAGGAGGAGAGAAAATATCAGCTATTGTTTCTCATAATACGTGTCAACGATGCGACGAACGTGAAAAAAGTAAAAATAAAACAGCAAAATTTGAAAATTTGAAAATGCGAAAATGCGTGTTTGAACGCGCTTGAAACTTCGTCTCTCATATGCTCACGCGTTCGAATAGGCGAAAATACTCTGCGTAGTCCTAGAATGAGGAAGACGACGACGAGTCTGCAGTTGAGAACAGGTGATGTCTCGCTGAAGTGTTGCCGAAGGGGCAATATGTTGCAGACGAGTCGACCAACCAAGAACTTTAGTTGCATGGTGTTGCTCGAAGGTACCGTACTGTAGTCGGCGAGTCATCTCATGGGTATGAGAGCGAATGTAAAGACGATGGGTACATCATGACCCTGAGCTCCCACTACCCGTGCTGCTCGTGATGCTGACGCTACGCCTGGCAATAACCACGAGGCGATAAATACCGAATGCAATAGCTGCAAGAAACACGAAGAGAAGAATAATGATGAGGGCAATGACGTCGTTTTCCTTCATAGCGGCGGTTGACCTGGAGGGGTGAAGAAGCCAAGTAGTAGTTGCGATAAGAGAGGAATGCGGCACGGATTCAACAATCTGCGACAGGGGACTGTTAGGACGTAGTTGTGTGGCGATGTCTTGGTGTTGGAATGCGGTAAGGAAAACAGCCGAGACTCACAAATCGTTTCTGTGGACTGAGAGGCAACAGGATTCTCTGACTCGTTTGCAAATGGTCTCGCGATGTCTATTCCTGGTACGCGGCAGAACCCCAAAATTCTGTCTCTTCGCGACAATGTGGCGGCGAGGTTTGGCGTGAAATGACGCTGTGTTAAAAGGAGGTGCGAGAGGTCCAAAACTGGCCAAAAAGGTTGTTTGTCGATAAAATGATGGATGAGTGACTACTGTACGTAAACAGCTTGCAGGGAGAAAATGGCAAAGAAAGAAGAAAAACCAGAAAACACTGACAAAACGGATTGAGTGCACAACGACTGGGTGCGTCCTCAAATAGGCAGTATTGCTGGTTGCCCCGCCACCCATTTTAGAGAAAGTCAATAAACGGCAAGGCTGGAAGAAAAGAAGTGCTGGAAAATAATTTTCGCCATGTTGCACTACGCCAATACTGAGTAGGCTGCTGACAGCGCCAAAGCGCTACCCCATTACTAGTGTGGGGCAACTTTTGGTATCTTATCCTAGCACAGACGATGGCCCATAACTGTGTTTACACCGCACGACATATTACTCCCTGTTACTACATCGTATATGTGGACGTCGGACGGAAATCAAATGTCGAGGTAGTATTTCGTTTGGACGACCAGTTTTCACCCTTTGTTGTGGCGATTGTGATTAGTTTGTAAAACTCTCTAGGTCTTCGTATGCAACTTTTAACCTTGTGTTGCCTGGAGCTCGTCTATTGCTACAGTGAGACGTTGGTGCGTCCAGCGGGACATCTGCCCAGCCACCTGACAATTAGTCCTCGTATTTCTCTCCCATTGGGTCTGCTAGGTGCTTAATGAATGACCACGCCCAACTCTCCCAGCTATCCAAGCATGGCATCCGTCTGAGCCTTTCTGTGATGGGCATAGCATGATGTGCTGCACACACGTTGTTAATACGGTTATACAAGCATTCTCCGATGTGTGTCTTCACCGTGGAGACCACATCAAAGGCTCGAAATGACGCCTCCTCAGTTCAAACAAACGTGGTAACCCGCATCGGAGAGAAGTTTTGATTGAAGAGCGGACAGAGCCAAAGAGAAGCACACACGTCTAGGGCGGACGCACGCCACGGCCGTGAACGTCCTACGTATGCAGCTACCGTACTCCCATAAGCGTTGTAGACATACATAGAATTAACAAAGACAAACATTGGCGATAAAATATACTTTCACTAACGACGATTAACGCCCATCGCGTTGGCTACCTCAAGAGCCGAATACCTTGCCAAGCCTCTTCCTCCAAATTCTCCGTCTGCAGTTCATTCCGTTGGTGTCTTGAAGCTGATACGCGATTCGTAGAAACGAAGGATCTGGAGAGCACAATTGTTAGCAGGCCGGGTTGCTTGTACGAGGGAAGGCGATATGAGCTATAAGCTCGTCTTACTCTCTGCGGGCATCTCACGTAAGCGTGCTGTGCTGCGTGATGCGATTTACTACCGTTCCGCCATGTCAAGAACACGCGCAGCTCGCCGTCGTCTCCCCGGAACATCTCCACGTCCACTACCTCATCCTCCCAACTACCTGCTGGAGGTTTGAACACCTTTTGTACTTCTGCAGGCGATTCACGATCTGCTGGGTGGTCTTCGCTCTTTTTGGGCCGTTTCGAAGCGGTCGTGGGACTTGCGCTCGCGGGCTGCCGTCCGCGTTTCTTGCCCTTAGAAGGCTTCTCAAATAGTTTTGGTCGGCCGCCGATTTTCGTAATATATTCACTTAGGATTTCAGACGCATTTTCCCTGGTCGTAGCCACCCACGAGAGTGTTAGTTGCAAGATGATCCTTAAGGGGTACATGTAGCGGATAACCTTGTACGTACGCCAAGTTATCTTCTGGCTCCCACGTGTGATCGCTGGGGCTCTCATATCCTTTCCAGACGACACGAAAACGGGGTTCTTCGTTCTCCTATGCGTGGACTAGTTAGCTGTATCTCTTTTTTGTCATACGCGAACGTGGCCTGTGCATATTGCGCACTCGCGAAGAGGCTTTTGTATATACACTCACGTCCAGCATATGGTCGATGATTTGTTGAACTTCGTATCTGTGTGGTAAGTTTATAATGTCAATAGCTGTAAGCTAATAATCAAAAAAACATTGAGGGAGGTCAGTGGCAGCTTAAATGTATCGCGAAGTAGCCAACATACTCGTCTCCGTCTTCGTCGTCTTCGTCTTCGTCGACATCGTCGTCGTCACCACTAGTGCCCTTCTCATTCTGATCCTTAGAATCTACGTCCTTCTTCCTACTCGCGGGTAAGGCTGAACCGTTGCTTTGTGAGACACCCTTGGCACGTCCACCGTCACGTTTATTCGGCTTGTTGTTGCCGGACGAGTTAATGCTGTCCTCGTCTTCTTCAGCGGCGTCGGCATATGCGCCAGTCTTTCTTCCCCGTTTCGAAGGAGGCGGCGTGGTAACGGCACCGACGCCGCTTCCGTCAGACATTTCGTCGTCACTCAAGGCTGTGTAGACCAAGTTAGAAAATACCCCGTTCACATACGCGCGCAAAGCTCAGGGCCCATGCCACCGTTGCAGATTCACCCTCCTATACCGAAATATGGAGCGCCCAAAGGCAAGTGAAGACAGCGAAGAAGGGCAAGGGAGGGAATATCGAGGATAGCACAGGGAGTTGCGAAAGCATACCTGGAGGCATATTCGTGATCTCAATGTGAAGTTGGCCAGCGTAAACCGGCTGCGGGCCCAAAAAACATATCCAATTGCTCAAGGATGTGCTGTCAACCTGATTGAACTGCCATGATATCAAAGTGTCCTGGTAGGTGAGCAGTTTGCGGTTCGATGGCGAAGTGTAAAAGTGAAAAGCCAGAGACTAGCACTGGTGCGGATTTGCGTCGCGTTTTCTTTTCTAGCACGGTACGCGTGTGCTGCGATCAGGTATTATTACCGCTCAATTAAATTGTAAAGAGCGGATAAATTTTGTCATGTGATAGATCACACTCTGTCAATGCCAGCATACTGTTGGGGAAACCTAATCTCTCTCTATTGGCTGGATGGAATACTTAGCTGTGCGGCGGATGAGACTTTAGGGTCTCCAAGGCCCAATGATGATTTACATCCCAACTTTTGAACAGTTTCTCCCGACGTTTCTTTTCTCAGACAACTCATTTCGTATGTATGTTGTAAAGCCCAGTCTATGTCGTATAACAACATTCGATACATCTGGTAGGCGAACCCTGAAGTCAGTACATACCGGAGAGCACGGATTTTTTACGAGAAAGTATGGTATTCTTAGTTTTCACAATGAGCGATTTTTTTTATAGTAGCGTTAAGGGAAACATTACCAAACAAATAATTATTTGATTACCGACAAGTAAATTAATGCGAGAAATAACAAAGAAGGAAAGACGAGAATAAAAGGGCCATTAGAAAGGAAGATAAGAAGTCAAGAAAGGGAGAGGGTCACTCAAAAAGGACCAGGGGTCAGAAAGAGAGATAGGCGAGAACTGAGACAAGAGCTTACTTAACGATTAAGCTTTTGCATTTGAGAACAATTCGCATATCGTCGAAATGATGTTTTGTATTTACATAGTACTGGCAGCACCGCGAAGTTAACTTACCTCACCAACCTTTCATATAATTTTCCACGACCAAGGACTACTACATCCACTCCACAGCCCCACGTCGATCCAACCGATGTGACAAGGTCGCCAGTTGTGCATAAAGCTGGTCTCATGTTGTACCCATACACGAGCGGAAGCCCAATGTGCCACTGACACGAAGTAATAGGTGACAAGGAAATACACAACAATGTAAGGAGACGACTGAGGAGCAAGTAGGCTAGTATGGAGACACGCAGCACGAGACTAACAAGGAGGTACGGCTGTTCAAAAAAAATATGGCGAAAGGGTACTCGGCAACTTGAGTCACGGGCGTGTGATATTTTTGAGTGAAATGAACAGAAAGCCTGCTGCGAAGGTGTGAGCTTCTGGCCTAGAATGACGTTACCCCGAGAGCAGTTTTTTCTTTGTCCGTAGTCAAAACAAATGTAGGAAGAACCAGGAGGCAAACTGGGAGGCAAGAACAAAGGCGAGAATACATGTTATAGATGACACGTTTTCGAATAATGTGTCGGGCACATATTCGTATGAGGTAGAGTTGGGATACAGCAACATCGGTTTTCTTACGACTCAGAGCCGCGACCCTTACCTGACTTCGGACACGCGAGTTTATTGGTTATTCGTCGAGAAGCAAAACATGCTGCTTTGGTGGCGGCCAAGCCACTAAACAAATAAGATTAAGACCCCCGAAAGCTCCTGCACGAGGAAGGGGCCGGAACAATAAACAACGGGCGCGTGCACTGTGCAAATAGAGGAGTGTACGTAGACAACAAGAATTGTTTGACGGCAATTACGAGTGAGGAGTATGTTTGCACGAGTTAAGTTTCTTTGCTGTAGGGCATTTGTGTCCGATGCTTTACCAGTCTCTGTCATCACTAACGTATGGCTCGCCGGCCAATTCAAGGCTCCAAGTCGGTTTGTTCTCGACAACCTATGAATGTAATGAGTGGATTGGATACTCGGTAATCATCTACACGAACAGAGCCAGTGCCTGGCACTCGAGCAACCTTTTGAGAAGCCGGCATATGAAGACTGTAGCTATAACTGCTTTTTGGTAAGAAAGAGCTTCATGAGTGACAGTCCTTCAAAGAAAAAATTAAAATGAAAGAGGTTTTACGATACCCATGCTCCGTGCGGCGTATAAACTAGGCCGCCTTGAAATGGGTAACTGCGAATATACACGACTAGTACTAGCCGATTGTCTCTTTTATTGTGACGATTTATTTCGTACATATTATTCCGTCATGTTCCAGGTCTCGACATACGGAATGCATTTTGCCCTACTCCAGCGGACCGTAAACGGCGGCTACAGGGGTGTGGTGATCTGCGCTCCCAGTCCACAGAGCTGGGCTGGCGAACGTGTATATATATTACACATTTACGACATACGACGTCCGTCGGAAATGCGTTTCGGTAGGGTGTGAATTGTCATCTTGGGCTTGAAAAGCGTGCCTGTAAGCTCCATACGTCAGATACAATTAATAATACCCCGTACCTTTGACGTACTCCATACTCTGTACAATTTATATCCGGCTTATCTTGCCAGAACGCAGTTGCCGAAAATTCGTGCAACTTTAAGGTTGGATCGTCCTGAAATGCTACTTTTTGTAGACACTCGTAGATTCGCCGGACTCTCGCCTTCTCGAAGGGATAAATAATTTCTCTTTCGGGTCTGACTTACTGTATTTCATCCTAACAAAAGGGAATTACCACCTAGGCGATCAGCAGCTAAAGAAGAGGGTGTGAGGAGGGTTGAGTATTTCATGTGCCCGCTACACCGTGGAGACGTCAAGCAGAGCATGTTCATTAAGCACAGCCTGTAGCCGCATCGTAAGATTACCTTGCTCGGGGAGATGTAAGCGCACGACTGTGAACGTCATAGGCATCCAACTCACAGATACGTCCCACGCCGAGCGTTTAACTGCAACTATACGGAGTAGGGGTGATTAATACATTGTACTGCACAACCAACAGCGCAGAACTAGGCACTCGGACGCGTGGAGCGCGGCTTGCGCTTGCAGGAGGAAAGATAACTAGTGCTGCTTGCCGAATAAACAAAAACAGTTATCAAAGGCTCCTTTTCCGAATCCCAGCACAGACATCGTATGCTGCACACCATGTCAACCTTTGTCGGGGTCGGGAGTCTTTGCTGGGAGCGAAGGCAAGCGGACCTGTGCTTTGGAGATGAGTCATGAGATGCAACGAAAATCGTCCGTTGATATGGAGTATGTCTTTGTATCATCTGTATAATAGAGTACGACGTACGGAGTAATACAACATACTTTGAGTATGTTTTTTGTGTTTCGTTCCCCCAGGAAAAGCCGCGCCCACTCAAGCAACTGTTTTTTATGTAAGGTGAACCCGTTGGGATTTGTGCCCCACTGTTGACCTCAAGTGCTGGATCGAGGCCCAGACATGTTACCCACTCGCCCTTTCCTCGGTCCGCCTTGATCCATGATTACCGTACTCTGTACTCGAGAAGCACACTTATCCGCTCGAGATGCAAAGTACGGGTACTACTGCTACCACCTTTCTCCACTTATGGCCAATGAGACACTTATTAGCGCTCGACTAATTCTGCGCGGCTGGTAAGGTAATGAAAGTGCTTCGCCCCTGCCTGCTAATTCAACTCGCGGCGCCCCTGTCCACCAAGGATTACCGGGGATTTTGGTCGTCCGTTTCGCCCCATCCCGACTTGAGCTTGAATTTTTAATCGACAAAGGTCCCAGCAGACTGTCAAGAGTGTCCTTTTGAAAGACGAGCGACCTTCCAACAAAACCTCGCGCTTTGCGTCTTCCGCCAACCACGGCCTAGCACACCCATTGCAAGCCAACGTATGCCAGTGTAAGTACAGCTGTCCCAACCAGCGGGAGCTCCAATACACAGTACCGGAACCAACTGCTAATTCGTATCGAAAAACGTTGTGCGTGCCTCTCAAGACCAAGAACGAAGCAGGAGACAAAGTTGACAGCTACAGGCAAACACCAGATGGGGAGCTGCAAACTTGCCAACACGCCCCCAGACTTAGCAATCTAACGCACCTGCAGCCGACCAGAAATTAGACCTGCAGCAACCTGCAGACAGAGACTCTTAACCGACAGTGCTCTTGCTGTTGGCCCCCCTTGTTATTTTCTCTGTCTCTCTCTTGTCTCTTTTTTTTTTTTTTTTTTTTTTTTTTGGTTTCAAGCTTCATTTTCCCCCTCGACCCCGGCGCCTTGTCGATCAGGAAAGGACCCAATGAAGCGCTCCTAAATAAAAATACATAACGGCTGGCTACCCTCTTCAAACCCCTCGTCGAAAGTATCAAGGTTGTGACAGCATTTTAGTGCATTTGTCGGGTAAACGATGGCCGCAACGAAGAACATATCACGAGAGGGACGTTAAGAACGGAATAAAAGCACACCATATGTTACTATATCCTCATCCCTCATCAGCTCTTTTACTTGGCAGTCCCATTTCTGTTTACTGTGCTGTCCGCAGGCCGACAGGTGCAATACGCGGGGCAAGCAATTCGGTTTCGTCGGACACAGCATATTGATACTACACCAGTGTGCACATTCATATTTCTTTGCTAGGAGGACGACATCCGCCAGCGGTGGTTAGCTGGAACCAGTGAAGCCATGTCTGAGGTTTTTCCAAGAGCCAAGGCTGAGGACAACACTCCAAAGGCCATCAAGGACAAAAATTGTCCCTATTGTGGCCAGGCGTTCACGTCTTCGTCTCTCGGCCGTCATCTCGACCTGTACATCAAGGAGCGCAACCCTAAGAAACGGGACGGCATTCACAATGTCGATGAGATTCGCCGAATGCGTGGGGGTATTACACGGCGCCACCCGAAAGGATCCTCGAGACGCCGTAATACGACAACACCGGCTGAGACACCGTCTGCCATTCCGCACAGGGCCGATGTCTCGGGCGATGAGACTTCGAACGCACCCTCACCGGCTGCTGGGAACGTCACACACGCGTCCATGGGCACGTCGGCCGCTGACATCGCCTCCATGTTTCCATTAGGAGGCGTGCGCTGGGAGGCTACCGGCGTTATGAACGAGGTTTTGGTCACTTCCCCAGATGGAACCGGCGGTGCCGACGGCGGTCACGGTGGGGAAGTATCCGGGTCTATAACCGACTCTGGCACCAGAGGCTTCGACCCTAATCGTCGTCCGATAGCCTCACGGGTCATGGGCAAGCAAACTGCCGAAGCTCAACTAGTTTCGAAACAGAAGATGCAAGACGCCTTAGACGATGCGCGAGCCGCAGAGCTCGCACTGAGAGAATTCACAAATGCTTGGCGGGCGGCAAAGTAAGCTTGATAATCCTTTAACCTCCTTTCCTCACCCAATTTTCTGTTTATATTCCACGCGCACGAACCCATCCATGCTCTCACCCCCTTTGTCCGTTGCAGACAGCCGACTGAATGTTAGAAAGACAGCAAATCGAAATGGGGTCAATGCCTTTTGACTTTGATCCTCTGACCATGAACTTTCCGGCACTCACGCTGCAATGCCTCCGTGCTCAGCCCACTCTATTCGCCTCAACTCAGATTCCTACCCCCATGTCCTGGTCAACCACTCCGCCAGGAGAAAGCCAGTTCGAAGCATTGAAAAGCTTCTTCAGGGAAGAGTTTCGCAAATGGAGAGTCAAGTGTGCTGCCGCCACCACAGCACAATACGATGATTTGAAATACCCACCATCGCCACAATTCCGACACCTCGACCGGCGTGAAGCCGTCGAACGCGCTGAGAGGTCAGCGGATGCGCTCGAACAAGAGGCCAGCAAACACCTGGAAGTGGCATTTCGTTCATGGGAAGAACTCTCCAACGAACGGCAGAGCGAGCTCTGGACCCTGGAGCTGGCACGAGGTATCGCGAACAAACAGATTGAAATTGACAAACTCAAAGAGGCTCAGAGCGGCCTTCGGCAAGAGGCATCAAGCCTCAAAATCCAAATAGAACAGCTTAACCGCCTGCAGCAACCGCGGGAGTTCAAGCTCGTGCCTCCCACTCACATACCGATGGACGAGAAAATTCTTTTCGAGTTGCAGGACGCGGCTGTCTCGCAGAGAAGCAGGGGCGTTGGCCTCAATATAAACGACCGCCATTCGGACTTGAGCACAATCGTCGCTACTGCTATTGGCCGCTGGAAAAAAGTTGTTGTGTCGACCCGAACTTCTGGCCCTGGAATGGGAGCGCAGCGGTCGCTAGGCACGCCGACCACTACCATCTCAGTAGCTTCATCAGCCCTTGGTAATGCCAACCAGGTAGTCCTCGCGCCACCGGCAACAGCACCGAGTACCCCGTCACTTTGCTCACCTGTGCAGACACGGACAAATATCCACACTTTGTCGCAGCCATCTGCACGCAACCCAGAACCTTCTACCAAGCAATCAGCAGCTGGTGCACCTTCGTCGGCTCTAGGAAGGCGTGTGACAAAACCACACACCCGGGCCCGACCCGAAGTCTTGTCCCCCAACCGTCCGGGCGCAGGAAATTGTGGCGTTGATGACCGGAGACAAAACGCAACTTGCGGTCAAGATGAAGTGGACGAGGACGACGGTGAAGAAGAAGACGAGGTTGAAGATGATGGCCACGAAGGTGAAGAGGGTACCAGTGATAATAGGAGAACTCCAAAGTCTACGAAACTGGCTGTGCAGGTCTCGACAACTCAAGCACCTGTCGATGCGTTAACCGACAAGAACAGCGAAGTGGAAGAGCGCGATGATGAAAACGAAGGAGCAAGCGATAAGGATGCAGACGCCGAAATGGAAGACGGTGACGAGTTTGCCCACATGCATACACCAATATCAAGGGGAGTTTCAGCAAACGGAGAGGCGTCTGCTACTCAGGCGCCGACGACGGTTAGTCAATTCAAAATCTCCACAGCGCGGACGGCGGCGCAACGCATTCCACGAACGACTGGGGTCAGCGGTGCCGGACTGATCAACGCCAGTCGGTCCATGCCCAACATTAATGTTCCGATCCACGGACATCACAAGGACCAGAACACAGCCGCAGACATGCTTTCGATGAACACGCTTGGTGGTGATGCTATGTATATGGACTGAACGAGACGCTTTTACACTTTTTTTGTTCTTCTTGATGCCTTACACGGGTCATATTTGACGTTAATAGAATAATCCCTACCATGTTCCTCGACCCACTCTTTTTTAATTTGTTTTTTAATATTTTTCTTTTAATGTCTTCTCGTTTATTTCCTTCGATTTTCCCCATTCAAACAAAAACCCGCCTTTAGCAGCATTTACAGAGGAGCCTTGCCATGATCATATGGCTTTGCCGTTGTCCTTTTTGTTCCCCTTTCTATTCTTTTTTTGGGGGGGGGGGGTTTTTTCTTTACAGCTTTTGTTCTTTAACCTCTGACTAGGGGCGGTTTAATAGCACAATACCTTTGTATATATATAGGTCTTTTGAGTACATGTGTTGGTCGAAACCGTGTTGTTCTCAACAGAGATGACAATTGCATAAAAAGTCCCTCGCACAATGGGATAATCCTTTCCCAACCCGGCAATTAAGCAAGCCTTGTGGTCTTCAATATCGGCCCACATTTAGTGTTCAAAATTTGGCTCATTGTGCCATTCCCGAATTAATTACAGTAGTGGGCAGTGAGTCAATCATCAATTGCCCCAGTCGAAGCAACCCCGCCATAAATATTTTTAGAGGTTTTTGATCTTTTGCGCCCCTCTGCAAACACTGTTCACAAACACAAATTACCTCCATTCCCAGAGAACCAATTTGGGACCAGCACGCTGCAATTTTTTTTGTCTATTTTGACACCACGAGAATTCAATTGACGATGGCCGACTCAAAGACTCTCGCGCAGGCTGCTGCACCTGCTCCCGTCGCCGAAACGCCCTCCACTCAAGCCGCTGAAGGTCCGGATCTTCACCTCGACGATGTAACCGGAGAGCGTGTATGTTTACCGAATTCGTAGGGCGTCAATCCTTGAATCCTAGCCGGCTAGGGCGCCCTCGATAGAACTCGAGCACCACGGTCGACTTGAAGAGAAACTAACACCAACTCCCTTTAGGTTTCCAAGACCGAGCTCAAGCGCAGGCAGAAGCAACGCCAGAGGGATGAGAAGAAGCAGCAAAAAGCCGCCGAAGTTGCGGCTACGGCTCCTAAGAAGACTGTCGGTCCTGTGCCCGTTGTCGAGAAGGACCTCGACCCTCGCGAGTACTACAAAATCCGCTGCCGGCAAATCGAAGGACTTCTCAAGACGAATGACCCGAACCCGTACCCGCACAAGTTCCTCGTGGATTACGACGCACACAACTTTGCCAACGAGTACAGCCATCTCAAGTCGGGTGAAGTTGATAAGTCGCGTGAAATTCGTCTAGCCGGCCGCATATTCACAACGCGCCGTGCAGGCAACAAGCTGATCTTTTATGATATTCGCACCGGTGCCGACACCAAGACAGTTGGAACACGGATCCAGGTTATGTGCCAGGCACAGTACGTCAAGGAGGGCGGCGTTCCCTTTGACAAGCAACACGTCAACTTGGCTCGCGGCGATGTTATTGGCATTGTCGGCTGGCCTGGTCGAACCTCCCCCAAGAGCCGCCTCGACAAGGGCGAGGAGGGCGAGTTGTCCGTTTTTGCCTCCGAGGTAGTGCTCCTGTCGCCTTCTTTGCACATGCTTCCCACCGAATACTATGGTTTCAAGGATTATGAGCAACGTTTCCGGTCTCGCTACCTGGACCTACTGTTCAACGACTCATCGCGCCAAATTCTCTGGACGCGCAGCAAGATGATCAAGTACATCCGTGACTTTTTTGACTCACGCGAGTTCATCGAGGTGGAAACTCCAACACTTGCCAGTATCGCAGGTGGTGCTACTGCACTTCCTTTTACTACGCACCACAACTCGCTGAACCGTGAACTGTTTATGCGTGTTGCACCAGAGCTGTACCTCAAGATGCTCATTGTCGGCGGCTTCAACAAGGTCTTTGAGCTTGGCAAGAACTTCAGGAATGAGGGAGTTGACTTGACCCACAATCCAGAGTTTACCAGCGTTGAGTTCTATGCTGCTTACTTTGATGTCTACGATGTGATGGCCATTACGGAAGAGCTTGTGTCTGGCCTCGTGAAACACCTGACTGGCTCATTCATTACCAAGTTTGTCACACAGCATGGCGAGGAATACGAGGTCAACTGGGAGGCACCATGGAAGCGTATTGACATGATTCCCGAGCTTGAGCGCATGTACGTCATGTCCGTTGGCATATCACCTGCCGTGTTTATGCCGCCATATTTTTGTTTTCAGTGAGGAGTGTCCCGAGAACTAACAGCAGCACAGTACTGGCAAGACGTTCCCGCCTGGTGACGAGCTTCACACGGACGGGACCAACCAGTTCCTCAAGGACCTTCTCAAGGAGAAGAACTTGGAATGCCCACCGGTATGTGTCACTTTTCTTTGAGGGCCTCCCCCCGCGGCAGATTAAGGCACAGCTCTTGCTAATGTTCCACTTGCGCAGCCTCTGACCAACGCTCGTATGCTCGACACTCTCTGCGGTGAATATCTCGAGACCCAGTGCATTTCTCGTACGTCTGACCAACACGTGTTTTCATAAACTTAACTTGTGCTATACCATTTTAACACTATGTGCTTTTAGCGGGCTTTATCTTGAACCACCCCCAGATGGTAAGTCATCCTGTGGAAGCTCCTGTTACTTGGTGTGCATGACTAACTGACTAACGCATAAAATTTCAGATGTCCCCCTTGGCCAAGTACCATAGAGACCGTAAGGGTCTGTGTGAGCGTTTCGAGGCATTTGTATGTTTACGGTCCCTTTCCTATGAAGTGATGCATGTGAGCCCAGACTGATTGTTGTTCGTAAATAGGTTTGCAGGAAGGAAATTGCCAACGCCTACACTGAGGTATGTACTGAATCTGACAGGCGGGATTTTATGCACCTTATGCTGACGCTGTCGCCTAGTTGAACAACCCTTTTGACCAGCGCATGCGTTTCGAAGAGCAGGCTCGCCAGAAGGCGCAGGGCGATGATGAGGCCCAGCTTGTGGATGAGAATTTCTTGCGCTCCCTGGAGTATGGTCTGCCTCCGACCGGTGGCTGGGGTCTTGGTATTGACCGTCTTGCCATGTTCATGACAAACAACTACGCTATCCGGGAGGTAATCTCGTTCCCGATGCTCAAGGAGGATAAGGTTGTGTCGACGGAGAAGTTTGCCGCCGAGGAGGTCAATGTGCATCCCATGCCCGAGGAAGGCATTGCTCACAAGTAGATATGACGGACAAAGGGACCGTTGTAAGTCACATAATTATTTTGAATTTTCTCCATCTGTCTTTTTTGACTTAGTTTTGTTCTTTCCTTTCTTTTTTTTTCCTGGAGGATGCTGGGATAGGGTGGGTTCATATGTATCCCGAGTGTCAGAACTGCGGTACGACGCAAGAGATAAACAATAGAGAAGTTAAACGCAATCGAGTAGGGGATATCAATTACTTTCTCATATATTCTCACATCAAGCACCAGCCTCACATTTTACGCCATAGTAATTGACTGTAGCGTAAAGGGACATCCTCCTTTCCCACCATAGAAATATCAGAACAGGTCTCCTTGCGTGTATGGACCAAAAAACTTGTAATTAGGTGGAGATTCTATAATTCTACAATACACACCAATTACTGGCATGTGATGGATAAGAGCGGATGCGTTACAGCCTGGGCGTGACCCGCGAGCCCATGCTTGGCTGATGCGGACCTTTTGTGGCATATTTCTGAATCAAACGCAACGTTGACTTGGGCATACGCAAGCGTTGGCCAAGAACAAGTACACCTGTCAGCAGTGCCAAGCTGCCAGCCTGGTGCGTGGCTGCGAGGTGTGTCGGCACCATGTAAATCAGCGTACAGATGCCTAGCGTAGCTTGCATCAGAACCAAGTGCACGACGCCGGTGGTACCACGTTTGGCGTTTCGGGGCAGCACGGAGGCAATGCGGCCGCTGCGCGAGAAGGCGAACAGGGCCAGGATGTAACAGAACGTTGTGGTGGCCAAGATGCGGTGGTCAAGCTGGACCAGCGAGGGGTTTTCGAGCATATTGCGCCACCACAGGTCACTGTGGTCAGGCTTGCGGCTGTAGTGAGCATCCCACAGTTCCTCGCGTGGAGGCGTGATGCCGTTGCCCATTTTGGGGAACTCGTTGTAGATGAGGCCTGCGTCCAGGCCGGCCACCACAGCACCCGACATGGCGGTGGTGAAAACAAGAGCTGTCAGTGCCGCGACGGCGAGGCGGAAGGGCCGCAGAGCCGGTAGTGCCAGTGTATTTGCCAGCTTCGCGGCAGCAGCGGGGTCGGCACGGACTCGAAGATCACGCAGGATAGACAAACCAGTCATGAGCATCCACGAGTAGCACACAAAGGCTGTAGCCAGGTGGGCCGTCAAACGGTACTGTGATACACGAGGCGGCTGCGCGCCCGGAGAAAACAGCTCATCACGCAGGCCCGAGGTCACCATCCACCAGCCAATGATTCCCTGGAAGCCAATCAGGACAGCAATGCCGAGGAGATTCCAAGCGATGCGTTTTGTGACACGGCGGCGGGCGACAAAGTAGATGGCCGGGAGGACAAACGACATGCCAATAACGCGGCCCCAGAGGCGGTGCGACCATTCCATGAAGTAGATCTTCTTGAACTCCTCAAGGGTCATGTTAGGGTTGAGGCGGGCGTATTCGGGGCTGGCGCGGTACTTGTTGAACTCTGCCTCCCAGTCCTCCTCGTTGCGGGGGATGAGGGTGCCGGTGACAGGCTTCCACTCCGTGATACTGAGACTACACAGTCTGTTAGCTGTTCTCCGTCGTTCTTCAGCCAGCACTTCAAGCAGGAGATACAAACACGTACCCGGACTCTGTTAGACGGGTCAGGCCGCCCCAGACCACAATGCCAAAGACACTGACGGCGCTGGCAATCAGCCAGATGGCAACGGACTTTGATGACGTATCTGGGAAGCTAATGGCCCCGGAAGGCGAGGTGTTGTCCTCGGTCCCCGCAGCTGGGGCGGCAATGGCGGTCTTCACTCTGGACATAGTAGAGGGATCTCGCGATGCAGGTGGGGTTTTTGGTCCGGACCGTCTTGTGGAGATTGAAAGAGGCCGCAACGAGGTCGGTATATGGCACACTCTACGAGGCGGTGCAGCGAGAGGCCGCACCGTGGCGGCGCCGCCCAGCTGGGAATGGGTTCGGATGACTGTGCTGAAGGCATTGCAGATTTTGGAGAGACGCCACGCCGGAGGCACGGTTTGCAGGGGCTTGTACCAGAATTGGCGGCAGGAGAATGCCACTCCGGGCACCTGGTAGAGCATCCTTCGCATGCCAGCCTGATAGAAAGCCATTGTGGTCGCAAAAGGCACGGGAAACGGCGTTGAAGCGACGTTGTGCCGTCTAGGAATGATGGGTACAGCGGCTTTTATCATAAGATGCGGTCGAACCCCCCCCCACAATAAAAACCCTCGGCAACACCACCTGTCGTCAATGGCACCATCTAAGACGGCTTATTTTAATCAGCGACGATTACGCGCTAATGCGGAGGATAAGCCCGGGCAGTAAGGGAAGATTCTCGTAAACTCCTACGTATTATAGTAGCAATGGTTTCGAATGGATTTTTTTTAATAGTAAAAAAAGGACTATATTAAAGTCTCTCCCTTTTTGTTGTTTGTTGTCCTTTCTGCTTTGAAAAGCCTGTCAACCCCCAAGCAATATAGTCCCGTTTTCAAGCTGCCAATTGTTATTTGGCTGCTAAGCCACATGCATGCTTCGGTTTTTGTTACTTGACTTAACAGAATATCGATATGCTTTAACGCCTACCTCGCACGTGACCTCCTCTGTAATCTTCCACTGTACGAATTATTCCAAGAATACAACTCTGTTGAGTACTGTTTTTCACAGCTTCTGGAGCGATGGACAGCTAGAGCCCATTTTACGAGGGATTATGCAAACGAGATTCTTCTTAGGACGTGGGATTTAGTCCAGTGTAAACGTGCGGATAGCAGACGTCTGAAAATTATTCCATTGTCTTTAACAGGCTTGTTTTCGTTAAGAGACTTGTGCCTTTTTTGGCTGAAAGCGGCATTGATTGGGCTACAGGCGCTAAAACTGCCACCAAAGAAGCACTGCAGCCCTGCGGGTAGGCCTGGACCAGACCAGATTGGTAGCTTATTACTTGCTTTGTCTCCCACCAGTTAATTACTTCTTGGACAAGTATATTGCGTGTGCTACTGTGGGATCCCGGACGTATCAGATTGCCGCCCTCTTTTCTACTCAATACCATCACAATCACAACCACCATCACCTTAGCACCATCGCGGTTCCCACGTCGCATCCACTGTACACGCACCCTGGACTGCCATTCTCAAACGACAGCCTCCCGATTTCTTGGCGTGCCCGGCCCGATTCGTTTGCAAAACCGGCTGACCGGTCATTTGGCGCTCGGCGACATAACCCTGACAGCACTCCGTCCTGCCTCTTCGCGTTGAACTTCTCCTCCAACCCCACACCAGTGCTATGGCTTATCCGACAGCGCCGCCTTTGTTGCTCACACGTCGCCTCTCCTCCTTCCTGCATGCGAGTCTCGAATCCCTCCAAGAACACAAGGACCAGCAGACAGCAAGCGCCACACTGCAAACTGCCCTCTTAGTCACGCCGTCTGGCAACCTGCTCGCATACGAATCGCCTCTGCCGGTGCGCACATTGCGTACACACTGCTCCGTTGCGGCATCTCTTTGGACAATTCATGCGTCGTCGTCTCCCTCTGTTGCCGTGGCCCTCGGACAGACAGCGCCCGTGACCAAACCGCCACCCGCACCTCTGTCGTCGCTTTCCCTTCTACCCTCAAGTTCCACCGGAGACATTGCCAGCCCGGTTGGAGAGGATCATGAGGAGGATCGATATCATGATGGCAGTTCTCCTGTAAGCATAGCGGCTAGCTTCAATGGCGGCGCTGTCTTCGTTGTCCAACGACTGCGCTGCGGGCTTTTGTTCGCCTGTTCGACACCGTCCCCCAGCGGTCACGGATCTCGTCCCTCGACAGCAGTCGATCCAGCGGGTACACTATCCGTGATCGATCCCACACGACCCTCACCTACGCCAAGTCACTCTACATCCACCACAGCACAGTCATCTCTGCTGCCACAGTCCACGCTTCCAAGATCGGCCCCACCACTATTGCGTGTGGCAACAGCAACATCTCAGAGCCACGCTTCAGTTTCGTCGGCATTTTCACCGTCAGACTCGCCTACGCCTATCAGCATGCCACTACAGCAGATACCCGATGGAGCTGGAAGCTTAGTTCCTGGTTCTTCCGCCCGGACCGCCGCTGCTGCCGATACTTATGAAGCTGATCCCTCCAGCAGCCATGGTCGTGACGTGGTCCAGAGCAGAGACACAGACCGCGCCGCAAATGCCGACGTGGCATCCATGACGACCACGGGGACGACGACCACAACAGTTGGTGGTGGCAGCAAAAAGGGGTCTGTCGCGGTAACCCTGGCGATTGCACGACGGCAAGTGGACGAGCTGGCGCGCCTACTGGACGAAAAGCTCGGCTCACTGTCCGTGCCGGAAGATAATATAGGCATTAACGGATTCTGCTGATGTCTGATGTTGAACTCCATGTATTTACTTGTTTTTTGTTAGCGTAAAGTTTCCCCCAGGTGAGAGAAACCAGTGGCACTGCTATAATAGATCATATTCATCGTGTAGTGAGTTTCTTTCAATTCCCATTCCTTTTCTTTTTTGTTCGGTGATTTTGCATTACAGAACAATGCGGGCCTTGCCATCTTCAGCTCTTAATTGCCTTTTAGGGAATTACCTGACCTATGAACATGCTGAATCAAAGACAACGGCAACTTACGTGAAAAGTGGTAAGTATTGAATGACTATAATGCACCGGATTCGAATTTGATTTGTTTATCTAGTTAATAATTTGCTTATTCTTGGAATTTATGATCTCGTTATATGATTGTTTGATCCGCGTATGCTGTGCATCGGAAATTTTATACGAGGAGTTGCTCTATGTCAACCGGGGCGGCATGACTACGCACCTTGGCTATGAATGTAAGCAGACTGTTTACTCAATACTAAGTCGCGTGATGCTGTCGTTGGCATCTGCCATAGCTTGGTATCCGATGCGGGTTTTCGTGTTAGAAGCGACTCGCCGGCCGCTATTCGAGCTGTTTGTGTTCACGGTACTGCCGTTGTTGCTGTTACTGTTGGGACTGCTGCTGTCGCCGCTGTTGTTGTTCCGTACCTCAAACAGCCCTATGCTTCCGATCCCACCCCCGGGACCGCTACCGCTGTCCGGGCGCAACGCATTCGATGGTGTACCTATGCTAGTCCCGCCCCAGGGAAGTGAGTCTCGTTGTAGCGGGCTTTGCATGACAGGACTGTTATGCACGCTCATGCCCGGACTCACAGCGCGACGCTTTAAGCTAACCAAGTCGAGGTCATCATCTCGGCGCCGTTTGCTGTTGATACGCCGCGTAATCTCTGCTGCACTAGGTAGCACAGGTTGTTGAAGCTGCTGCTGCTGTAATGTTTGCTGCGGTTGCATCTGCTGGTTGTCTCCGCCACCGATCGAAGATGCTGCGATCTGCCCTTGTAGCGGTGTGTCGCGCCCCGAAGAGCTGGTCGTGGTCATGGGAAATATACCACCACTGGGGAAGATGGCATTGCCACTGGCACTGTTTCCACTTGCGGACGGTGAGTCCATGGACGTGTCGTCAGGCACGCTGGACGCCGAATAGCTTCTGAGTTGGTGGGGTGGCGGAGTAGTTGCTTTCCGGCCGTGGTCAAGATTGCCAGTAGAGTGTTGCCCAATGCGGGACCAAAATGGGCGGCTGCCTCCAGCAGCGTTCTTATCGGCCTGTTGCTTTGCAATTCCAACCGAAAGGCCCAGCCCCGCTGAAGCATCCATGGACATCACATCATCTGCTAGATCATCCATGCTGTCAAACATGCTGGGGCTGGAGTTGGCAGTAGTTGTTGTCGAGCGAAGCGGCAATGGAATGGGAAGACGATGTTCCGTTTGTTCCATGTCGCTCTCAAGCAGGCGTACAACTTCCGCTTCGCGGCGAAAGTCGGCCTCTGCTGGGGCGCTTTCTTCCGCAAGGGCTGCTCGAATGCGTGCAAAGCCCTTTGTTTTCGGCTGCCTTTTGTCAGTCCATGAAATCGCACATAATCGGGCGAAATACGTAAAATAGAAAGGCATGCTCACAAGAAGGTTTCCTCGCCGGGTCACTGCACGACGGACAACACCACGGTGAGGCCCCAAAATTTCGCCCGAGTCCATATTTGCTTTGTGGTTGTCGTCACTTTCGCTGCCCGAGATGTTCAGCTGGTTAGCTGCCCAACTAATACTCTCGCGCCGTGGGTGTTGCTGATGCAGCGCCTGGCTGTCGCGTCCCAAGACAAAGCCAGACGGTGGTGATTTCGACATGGTGCTTGCCCCAGCACCAGACGTTGTAGGCGCGGATGGGACGGCATTGGAGCTGAACCCCATCCCAAGCGGCCCGCGCGCTTTACGCTTGGGCTGTTTTCGAGGACGCTGGCGGTGTGTAAAAGAGAGAAGACTGTTCATGGCAGGGGAGCTGGGCATCCACGGCATGGAAATTTGTGGGCCACCTATGTGCGTACTGCTGGTCTTGCTAACCTGTGGTGTTGTGATAAAAGGCTCGTCTGTGTCTTCGTCCATATCCTCGTCTTCGTCAGAACTCGACGAGGACTCCGAGCATGCTGCGACGTTGACGCTTCCTATTGAACTGGAGGGGTATACCTTGTCTTGGCTTCGTCCCATCATTGACCATAGTGATGTTGATGATTCAGTCGCACCGACATAGTCGTTGGGTTTACGTCCAGGAATATTCATGGCGACATAACCACCTCCAATGCCGCCAGAAACAGGCGACGAACCTGACGACTGTTCAGCAAGAGTAGAATGGTGCAGGCTCGTAGCCGCCCTCGAAAAGTCGAGGCCCCGGGACCGGCGGGGTAAAATATTGTTTGGCGATGCATATATCTGTGATGGGTCGAGTTTGGGTGAAAGGGGTATGGGTTTGGACATGTATGTCGGTTGGTTGTGGTAAGGGTGGTGTTGGTGAAGCTGCTGGTGCAGCAGGTATGCACCACTGGCAGCCGAAACAGGGGTGGATGGGGGCTGAGGGTCCACGTCTTTGGAATGGGGGAGAGTTGCATCTGGTTCTTGTTGTTCTTGTTGTTCTTGTTGTTGTTGTTGTTGTTGTCGTTGCTGCTGCTGCTGCTGCTGTTGTTCCTGGAGATGCTGCGGGTGTGACAAGAGCGTGTTGTCGGCTGGCATATGAACAGCCATGCTTCGGCCTTGGAAAGAAGCCGCTTGTCGTCGCGGTGTCACGGGGAAGGCATCGTTGCTAGAACTGCCTATCGAGCTGTCATCTTTGCACGTCGGACGATCGGAGGTGCCGAGCAGCAGCGGCGACGGGGACAATCGGCTGCGGCATGGTGTGCTGCTGCCACCATCAGACAATGCCCTTGTTTTCATCAAGGGCGACGGGGGAAACGCCGCACCTAATGTGCGAGCGGCTACCACACCGGTTCGAAACTGGTCGGCGTCTTTAGTATCATCCAGCACGGCTAAGTCATCGCATTCCATGGCAGGCGCGGGCGTGTCAACGCCTCAGGCTGAAAGCTGAAAGGTCGGCCAGCGGTCGAAGGAGAGGCACCTTAGGGGACCAATGGTATGACCCGGCTGCAAGGTCGAATCATTGGAGAAGAACGAGAAAGGAGATGCGGAATGGTAACGATGGTGATGCGAGAAGGGTGCAGAAAGGCTGTCGGCGTATTGTCGGGTGGGGGGCGAGGGAGAAGACGTGAGGCGGTGTCGTTGATGTTGTTTGTTGATTCGCCTTACGACCGGAAGGAAGGAGGAAGAGAGAGTTTCAAAAGACTGGATGAGGGCGGCGGGTGTGTTGGATCGGAAAGAGGATCTGTTCGGGGTCAGCTGCCTATGTAAAGGCAATAAGTCGTGGGAGCGGACGTAGTGGAAGTGGGATACAAGATAATAAAGAGCTGGATGGTTGGGTTTGATGGAGACCAATAGACGGACGCAGCCGCTGGCTTAACTGCTTCCTGGAGCAGCAACGCTGCAAGTCTGCAACATACACTGCTTGCTGACCACCCGATATGGAGGCGCTCCGCTAACCAGACTTAGCGTTATCACCTTGACGCAATATCCACGTGATAAAACTGCCAGCGGTCTACTTTATGGGGGAGGCTACGCCGTTTGTCCAGCTAAGAGTAGTGACGTCGTATTAATTGGCCAGAGACGGATCTCGCGGATTTCGTCGCCTTTGTGTGATAGGAATACAGCGAACCACCTCCGCTATTTGATACCGCCTGAGAGTGCCGAATGGCTCTTCATGATCAGCGGGCCCTTCTATCGTTTTATGTCTTAATCATACCAGATGGCGTTCATGCCGAACCCCGGCTCAGGGATCCGCACGCGCACCACACGCGCAAGATGTTCATCCTTCCAACGGTACATTTCCACCCAGCCCTCCTGGTCGTCCGTTAGTGCAAGCCACTCGTCGGAGAAGTCGCACGGCGCCACGGCATTGGAGTGGCCACCGCTCGTCGGCGTCGGGTTGAGGCAGAGTTGCGTTTCGATGCTGCCGCAGTCGCGCAAGCGAAAGGCCGCAATGTACCCTGTTAGGTCAAAACTATTGGCCCGTGCAGTTGCGAAAAGGTAACGGCCTGTGCGATCGAGCGCACACACGTCGCTCCGGTACAAGCCCTTGCCCGTGGCACGGTCGTACTTCTCGATGCCTGGGGGGATCAGGGGGAACGAGTGATGCGTGTACACGGGCATGTGCGACTGCGGGTCAATGACGTACTCGCACAGTCGGTTGCCCGCCTCCATGAGCGCGTATAGGTACTGGCCCGAGGGATGCATGGCCACCCAGCGGGGATGATCGCCAGGCGCAGGGGCATCGACACTGCCCACGAGCTCGACTTGGCCGTCGTCGCCGGCCTGGGTCGACTGAGCTGCGCCAGCCTTTTTGCGATGCACCCACAACTTGTTGGCGGACAAGTCGGCCGAGTACAGGTACGTCTCAGTCGGGTCAAAGACCATCCCGTGAATACCCGTGCCCGGTTGGTACTCGTAGTTCTGTATGTTCTCGGCAAGACTGCCGGATGGCCCCACGGTGAAGACATTTCCAAAGCCTGCATGTTTGTAGAATGGATTGCAGTACACGGCGTATGGCGGCTTCTTGGCGGGCAGCAGGAAGATGGCACGGGTGTTGGTCGCAGCGGAGTTTGCCTCAGCTTTGTGTGTCAGTGGGAAAGTTGCATGAATATGCGCATTGGGAGCGATGTCTCAGGGACGACTCACGGTCGCCTCCTATGGGGTGAGATGCTTCGTGCAAAATCTCTGTCGGGCTCTTGACGGCGAAGCTGGACCACTTCTTCATGGCCGAACCGTACAAATTCTTCTTCGAATGCTGGAACGGGTAGACGGGAGCCGTCAACAAGGGGACTCGAGTAGGACACCATGGGTTGACAGCCGCCAGCTACTTACATCAAATGCCATCCACGATATTGGCTCATCATGAGGGATCTCGGTTCTCTTCACCAGCTTTAGCTCCAGCGCCTCATCGTCGAACTGGACCGTGAATATGGCACCAGGAGGTGTCCAGGTTCCGATCATCAAGTGGTGCAGAGGCATGTTGGGGGCAGAGAGGCAACAGTTGTTTCGTAATGGGGGTTTGTATTTGATGGTCGCCTGGGCGATTTCGAATGCACGAGTTCTTAATCGGACTGGCCAGTGTACATAAAAAGAGACGTCGTTCGCGTTCAATATTCTCCTCACAACGTGGGTGAAACGGCCGTGGAACCGACAGCCATCATATTGCCTTGCACATCCGCTTTCGCTTCCGATGGCGGTCGTTGGTTCGCAGTGCGCTCAAGTCCCTCGGACCTAGTGCTGTTTGGTACCTTGCGGTGGGGTGTGAAATTGCGTCCGATCCGGTTCTGGAACTTATATAGTAGACATAGGTTGGCTCACTGGGCTTAACGATTAACCCCGAGTTGTGATGATATCCGTTACCACAATTTATAACTCGCCAAATATTAGCTTTCACGCCATTAAGGGGTGGAGACTGGTGGGCAATTGGCGGCAGTCGTCTCGGCAGGGAAATTTTGTGACAGACCAATTGGTGTTGTATGGCGGGCCAGCGCTGGCTGGGGTCTTCCTCTGCAACCTCCTCGAAGATTGACGTATTTCGGATGAAAACTTATCCAGTGACATAAGTTTTCCTTTTTATTTCCTTCTATTTGCAATGTTGTGCAGAAGGGATCTCGTACCGGTCAGTTGACGTAATATCCTGCGATGAGCTAACAAACAATACTGGATGGCTTTTTCCAGCCGGCAACAGGTTCTTACTCCGTAATATCTTATTCTTTTTATAGAGACGTAATGAATGACTGCTCCTTGCTTATAAGCTACGAGTGGTGCTATTCAAAATGTTTGGGCGGACCGCAGACGATACAGCCTCATGTGGCAGGTTGGCTGGGTCACCACTTTTCTCACAGCGAAAAAAGGCCAGCCAAAACAAAGAGCATCACAGGGACCTTTCTTCTCTTCCTGTCCCCACACCGCCTGAGGGCAAAGTTTATCCCGGCTAGCATTTCAACCCAGAGCCCTCAACGGCCACGCCCCCATCTTGGCCCACCCGGGGGCGTGATCAAAATATCTACATTGCCCTGTGCTAGGTCACTTTGCCCAGCCAGTCGCCATGCTTGGTGCTTGCCCGTTTGGACACCTCCAAGAGACGGACAATGCGATCAGTGCGAGAGAATGTTGGAAAGTTAGTGCTGAAGACATTTTGTATCGGCAGCCGTGCTGCGTGAGGTTCCTTTGATGGCCTTTCTCAATTTTATTAAGTGCACCTATCTTTCTCCACCCCCTTGTCCTATTCTGCCATTGCACGCCATTACTTTTCATATCATCAACAGCACCGACGATACTCATGCCAAAAAACCTCTACGCCATCCGCTCGTTGACTTAACAACGGCTTCACGTTGAATGTCTTCCAGACGAAATGTCCAACCGTCAACGCGAGCGAGCCTAATACCCCATCGTCAAGGGAATATAAAACCATCCTATATTTCCAAAATAACGCCTGAGGCAACTAACGTTGCTAATGAAATAGTGTATGGTTGGACATTGTAAATCTGTACACAGATAGCTACAGCTATCCACATATTTCCTAATATCGTGAAACCTCCGTCTTGTCGTTCCGGCTGTTCTTCCACATTTCTCTCAGCAAAGAATATCCTCCAAAGATCCAAATTCAGCGTACATTTAAAGAATTGCCATGCTTTTTTCACTTTGTGTTTTTCCTCTTCTTGCGGCGGGTCTTCTTTTTGGGACGGTCACTGGCATCGGCCGCGGCAACGGAATCGCTTTCTTGGCCTTCAGTGCCGTCAATTTGGCTGCTGCTCGGTGTTGAAATATGGGCGGAAGCTTCCGCGGACTGAGCCGCAAACAGTGCTGTTTCAAGATCCCTTTTCTTGACTGTCTTATCTTCCACCTCGGAAACATGAGTGTTGCGTGTCACGGGGCTTTGGAAACCACTTAGAGGACTGCGCCGTTGAATAACGCTGCTGGCAGTGCCAACCACGGCCTCGTCGTCGTCTTCAGCCGAACTGGTCGTTTCCAGAATGACTTTGCGGATACCCCTCGTCTCAATCACATTCTCCGTGATGCTGCCACTGCGCACAAGCGATCGTCGTGAGATAGGTGTGTTGATGTCCGCCACTACGATGCTGCGGTTTGGACTGCTCTCGGAGCTGGGGTGTGCACTCTCGCCAAAAACAGAGGTCTTGCTAGCGCCGACATCGAGGTTGATATTACCACCGCCACGGTCCAAGTTGATGATAACATTTTGCTTCCCAGAGTCTCTATTAGTAACGCTCTCACCACTGCGCGTTCCAATTTCAATGGCCGGAGTATCGATGGCATCGGTGTACAAGCCGTCATTTGTATAGTCGTCGTTTCTCTCTGTATCAGGCTTTTGGAACACAATTCGGGTAGTGCCGTAATCTTGCACGGGTGTCCGGGAGCTTGCTTGGGTATCCTTGCCGTTTGATACCTTCGGTGACAAAAGCAGAGTGGTCTCTCCTGCGTCTTCGTCGTCCGTCTCGTCGTCAATGTGCGGGCTTTCCAAATCATCTGCAACGAGAACTGGCTCAAGGAGGGCTTGGTGCCCAGCATGCGAATGGCCCTGTTTGATTTTTACCGTTGTTGACCGGGTATTCTTCGGATTGTTAGCCCGATTAGACGGGCCTAGATGACGTAGGTGCTGCCACATTTCGTCGATGTTGGCTCGGACCGGGACCGTAGACTTTGTCAGGCGGCCATCGGCACCCGCTGAACAGCGCCGCATCATGACAGTCGTGGTTTTCGGGCTTGTCGACAAGGCACGAGCAGCGGTATTTGTCTTTGATAAAGCACGCAGAACCGGAATGGTTTGCTGTTGCAACGACGGCTCAGCCTCGCCATTGTTGTCTTCGTCTTCATCGGCTACTCTCGTAGCCGCCGTCGATGCCGTCGCACCGAACTCGGAAGCTAAAGATCGGTGGCGAGTCGGCCGGGCTCTGGGCGCCGGTTGAAGACGGCGGATGGCCTTGTGGACGTCGATATAAACGTCCGATTCGTCGATGATCTCTCTTTTCCAAGGATTAGTGTGTGATGTACGACGCATAGGCAAGGCAAGGATAAAGATTAACAAGTAACGAAAACATACTCTCCAATCAACTCTTCGATAACATCCTCCAGAGTGACAACACCCAGCGCACCATGGTCTTCACCAGGATACTGAGATACGAGTACCATGTGCGATTTGCCTTCTTGGAAAAAGTTAACAATATCAAGGCAGCTTGTTTCAGGACGGGTTTCGGGGAGTGTGGCGAGAGGAAATTCGCTGACACGAATTTTGTCGTCCGGATCGTACGTAATTAGAATCTTGACAAGCAGCATGCCAACAAAATTGGTTGGGTTGAATGGCTCGTGAATCGGAATGCGGGAGTAACCAGCAGAGAGAATCATGTCCATCATTTTCTCGTCCAGGATGGTATCTTCGGACATGGTAAACACATCCTCCATGGGCGTCATGACATTAGAAACAGGCTTCTCTTTGAGGTCAAGGACAGCACTGATAATTGTCACTTCGTCTTGGTTCAGACGCTCCGACACCTCGCCTAGGGATCGATGAAGCGTCACGAGCGTTTTCAGACCGCTTTTCTTGTAAACGGTGCCGTGGTCCTCGCCAAGCGCATGATCGAGAACTTTAGCTGTGGGCCATGCAATGGGAGCCAAAAGCCACATCAAAGCAAGGACCGGCTTAGCCATGATACCGCCGATTTGCAGGCCATAACGGACACAGATCGATTGGGGTAGGACCTCGCCGAACACAACTATGTTGCAGATATGTCAGTACAAATATCGACTCTAAACGCACAGGGATGTTGGGGGACAGCAAGATTTTCCAATCAGAGCTTCTCTTACCGATCAGGAGTGTACTGCCAACCACGGCAGCTACGCCGCCGCCGAGGCAGCGATCCAGCACAACAGGGAGAGTCTCGTTGACAATGACGTTGGAGAGGAGCAATGTCACCAGCACCCAGTGCTTGCCGCGTTTTAGGAGATCGTCGACTCGCTTTGCGTTCTTTTGTTGAGGATCGGTATCATCACGGGAGAGCACTTGTAAATAGATGCTGTCTTGGCCCATCAATCTGCGAAGGCGAAATAGATGACCTGATTAGATGTTGCCCACAATAAACCATAACAAAACAAAGAAGAGCAAGCGCTTTTTCTTACGCAATTGTTAGTCCAGCGAAGGCGCCGCCAAGCAAAACAAGAACAGCCGACGCGACATAGAGCACCCATAAACTGGCACCGCTTGCATCAGGGTCGTCCTCGTCGAGGTGCTGCGAAGGCCAAAAGGCAGCACTTCGCTTGCTCACGGCATCGGAAGCAGAGAGCGGCGCGGCCGACACGGTTCCGGCAGGCAGAGACGTGAATATGATACGCGACAAGCCACGCACGAGTGTTCGTGCGGTGCCAAAACCATTGAAGGCATGGCCGCTTGCAGGACGCACGTTGTGACCGAATTGACGTCGTTGGGAAGAGGATGCCATGAGCGCGTACGAGTCTTTCGGGAAAGTTCACAGACGAGAAGAGCGCGAGGGAGGTGAGGCTCGTAGTAGTTGTGGGCAAGGCGAATCCAACTGTCGGACGAGGACGGAGGTTGTCGAGGGAGTTGAAACGGAGACCGAATCGCGAAAGGCGAGAAGCTTAAAGTCCACCGATTTGGACCCGCCTTCAAGGACAGGATTGTTTGCGAGGGAGCGCCCGCGGCACACAATTCGAGGCTTGAAATCAGGAGGGGCTGGATAATTTTAATCAACACGGGTGATTCGACCGCCGTTGTGCCGTCAGAATCGGGTCATGCTTGCGGCTTGCTTGAAGTGACAAGAGACGAAAATAATCGCTCGTTAGAAAACGAGCAAAAAGTACGCAGGCGAGAATATGCACTTACGACGATGAACTAGGAAACAGCGAGCCTTACGCTGGAATGAAGAGAGCACGCCCACACCTGCTGTTTTAGTACGATTTCATTCGCTGATCTTCTACAGAAGCATTAGCGTCAGGAAAAATGGCGCCTATAATGTTTCGTGAACCATTGCTGCAGTCAGACACTGGGACCAACTTCCGGCGTTAAAGGGCTCTCTATTTTGCCAGTAGGCCTAGTGGTCGAGTTCTATAATAAGTCAGCCAATACTCCGCATTACTTTTGTTGTCGTGCCGCCTCAATGGGAGAAGCATGTGCCAATGCCATCGAAGCATTTACAATAATATATCAACAGCTGAGAAATGTAGTATATACATCGCGACGGAAGGTGCTACAAATTATATATACATCTCGCGCCATGATGGTGTTCCGCAGAATGGAAAATCAAGCCGCGATGCAAACTGGGACGACATACGTCCCAGCTATCGAGTCTCCGCCGACTCCTTTCGCATAACGCACAATGTCTTCCCCGGAAAGGGAAGCATAGACCGTCTCGGGATCTACCGTTGCTATTCCGGGAGAAGACGTCTAACAGACTTGATCTCTACGACATATACTTTTGTATTAAGCCGGAAATGCTGATGCGGGAACAAAATATGATACGAAAGGGGAAATCTTTACATCGCTGATTTGCAGCGCTACCAGGGGCTGAATCGGCTATTGCCTTTGCCTACGGACCTTTAGAGACTGTCAGATATCCTTTCCCCCCCTCTACCGAGTGCCATTGAGCGCCTGTTGATGTCCTGCAGGGTCCCAAAGCGCTTCTCGGCGATGTAATTACACGCGCAAGCTCTAAGGTGGCCGGTGTCGGGCGTGGTTCCTTCGAGAACCTCTCGCTCTACTGCGGCTACGGGATGCATCGGTTTCATTGACCCTTGCAGATGGCTGTAAGTTGCTTAGATTTTGTGCGGTTGAAGCACAAGACCGCCGACATTTCGACTGTGGACGCGTAACGCCTATTTGCTAAGGCTGCTATGGTGTACAAAGGGCTGGTACTTGGGTTTTTGGAGTGCGCCGTGTTTAAACTACTTATGCGAAGGAGTCGAAGCATTTATATCTACTAAAATGCCGGCGGAACATTACATCTCAGCTGACGCAGAGGCCTCGCCGACGACATCACAACTGGCTGTATCACGGAGAGTGAGCAAGAGACGGAGGAACCACAAAATGGGGTTCCGATTCGTACTTGCAAAGACGTATAGTGTCTTAAGTCCTCGCGTACATCTCGGCTCACCTCTCTTTGGACACACGCAGCAGCTGAGTTTTAACTGCAGGTCCCTTAGATACAAAACGCCCGCTCTCTCACTCTCTCTGTCTGTGTCTTTGTCTCTTTTTATTTGTATCGGTCACAGCTCGGGGAGTGGCGGACCTCAAAAGCCCTTTGACGCTGAAAACCAGTGATCCCAGTCAATGTTTGGCTCAACGTCCACGTCGATCTCAAGGTCATCGTCAAACATCAGGGGTGTTTTCTTAACAAAGTTGCTTGAAGCGGTACTGTCCTGCGCAATAGAATTGCCGGTTGATTCTGTGGTACCCCAGATCTGCCAGGGATCGAAGTTGTTCCAAAGCGGGCCGGAGCTGCCAAGATCCTGTTTATTCCCAACGGGAGCAGCAAACTGTTCTCGTGGATAGTGCTGCTGTTGCTGCTGAGGCGTCTGACCAGCGGTGTTTAGTATGAATGCGTCCACACTATTGGGGGCCGGGAAGCTGACGCTCGCGTACTCGGCCTCGGATAGGTCTCCAAAGTTGCGCAGACCTCTTATAGACGATTCACTCGAGACATGACCTGACGAGGGCACGCCACTCTGAAAATCGGGTGTGTTTAAAGTGTTGCTGGATGTTATATCAGTGCCCGCAGCCGCAGCGGGCGATTTGGAAGTGGACAATGCTTGAGAAGCATCGGCCCCGCCCTCTAGCCCGACGAGGCGCCGCCAACGGACTCGAAAGGCATCCACGGCACCTGGGTTGGAAAGTGGCCGGCTGCGACCATCAGCGACGGCGATGTCATAGGCAATCTCCAACGACCGTGCTGCTCGAGTGTCGGCACGTAGTCGCGTAAGTTCCGACGCACGATGACGGCGAGCACGAGCCAATAGCCGCCGCAAGGGCAACCAAAAAAATTGTGTACTGCTGTCCGTGCTGGTGTTGCTCTTGTTGCTTTTGCTACTTTTATTCGAGTTGGTAGTGCTAGCACCCCCAGAACTAGCAGCCCCAATACTTGCGGCACGGGAATCAACAGGCCGGGCTGGTCCTTGAGGTTCCGCTAGCTGGTGTAGTTGTTGCTGTTGCTGTTGCTGTTGCTGCTTTAAAGCAGAAGATGGGGGGGCTGGAATCAGGTGGGGCCCATGCAGAGCCACCCAGGCACGCTCGACGGCAGGGTCCCATGGCCGGCGCCCTGTTTCTATTAGTAAATAGGCAATTGTATGCCACTGTGTATATGTTTCACAAAGCCAGCGCCAGCGACGGCATGCACGCTCCGACTTGAGTGCATCGTTGTACTCGGCGACTTCAATGGCCGACGAGAGCAATCGTATACGCAGATCTTCATTTTCTCTGGGGCTGGCGCCGTCCGAGTCCTTCCTCTCGTGGATCAGCCTCGGAAGGTTCAAAATAAGCGTCATCTTTGCCAAGAAGAGACGGGTGATGGTAATACTAGTCCAGTAGATGACGCTTGTTGTGTCTGGCGAGTGGCGCAGGTACACAGATTCCAGTTTCTGGTAGACTTCGTCGAGCATGCGGTTCTGCTCATCAAGCAACTCGTCGCCCCGCGGACCGTTCTCCTTGGATGCGGCGGCGGCAGACGCCATCATGCGCTGGGCAAGGCGTGTCACCTCAAAATTCAGCAGTGCATAGGTTACGTCGGTCAGCTCGTCGCGCACGGCTGGGGGGTCCGTGACGTCAGAGTCTTGACTGATGTCGTTGTCGCTAATGTTTAGAGGCAGCCGCGTATCAAAGTCGTTTGGTGAAATGGTCAAGTCAGTGCCCTGGTCCTCGGCTGAGCGAACGTCAATGGCACAGACGGTCCACCAAACGCGCCGACGGATTTCAACTTCGTAAGCAGAAAGAGACCCGCCAAAGTTGCAGCCATCACGGTGCAGACCCAAACCCTTTGCCATGCGGATGACAAGGCCTGTCATCATCCAGACGAAGCGCGGGCTATCATAGCGGCGGCACAACATCAGGAAGATAACCAGGGCTTGCACAATTTCCAAGTCGAAGCTGTCCAGGAAATTGGCCTTTGCCAGCGACAGCTCCAGACCCATCCGGTACTTGAGACTCAACTCTTTGCTCGTCATGGCGAAATTCTTAACGACCTAGAAAAGAAGACAAGATATGGCTGTTAGATTGAGGGAATGGACAACAAGTTAAATGGGCTTGTGGAAGTTGTTTCGGAAGGTCCGCTATGAAACTCACATCTTCGTCTTCCATAGACACAATGGCAGCGTAGTAGATTGCAAACATCAGAGCCTCTGTAGCAGGCGAGAGCTTTGGGTACCCAGACTGTTGCTCGATGGAGGCTGTGGTGTCACCGAGCAGACCTGCAACGATCTTGTTAATGGTGGGCACATGCACAACCTGGCCAAGCATATTGACATTAACAATATAGACCTGGAAAAGGAAGGGAATTTGCGATGGCAGCGGCCGGTAGTGTGATGCATCGCCGAGAGGCGGTTGCAGGTTGTGTCCAAAGAGAAAAGCGCCGCGGTCGGCGGCCGTCCGCAATGCCGTGTCCATTGTGGCATACATGGCATTCGCAGCGCCGGCTGGGCTGAAAGGCTGGTGGCCGTCGTGGGCACCATCCTCATCCACGTCCGAGTCGTCATCCGTGGAGTAGTAGCCGTGCTCGCCATCGGCGAGGTTGCCCGTTTCGGCACGCAGCACGTCGAGTTCGTCAGTGATTCGAGACCAAAAGCCACTGCTGACATAGCGCCTGCGGTTGGAGGCGTCTTCGTCGAGGATCAGGCGCCCGAAGCGCTCCTGGATAGGGACCGTGCCAAAAGCGGCGGCAGGCGGAGAGGAGGCGGTGGTGGCACTGGTTGTGGGAGCAGTTGGTGTGGCAGTGGTGTTTGCAGGCGGGGCGGGGCCCAGAGCGGGCATCTGTGACGATGGCGAGCCGGAAGAGCTGCTGAGATCTCGCACAAGTGCCTCAAGCTGTTTCAACCGACCCAAGACCGCACTGACATCCGCCGGGTTGGCCGGGTCCGGATTGCCAAGAGGGCTTCCAGTCGGGAGCGTAGACGGCAGGTATGCAGCATTCGGACGAGGGCTCTGCGAGGATGATTCTGCGACCGGCAGGTGCCCATGCTCCGTTTGCCGTAACTGTAGTTGCTGCTGTTGCTGTTGCTGTTGCTGTTGCCGTTGCTGCTGCTGCTTCAGGCGGCGGGCCCAGCGTGGCGGCCGCTCCATCGACGGCAAGACACATGGGATGTCTGCGCGACGACAGTTGGAGCAGGGCGACAGCTTGTCGCAGCGCACCTTGCGTTGGCGGCATGTGACACAGCTGCGTGGCTTGGCGACCGTATTTGCAGGAGCATTCGAAGCCACAGGTGGAGTCGCGTGTTTCTCGGCCTCCGAAATTGGCGCGGGTGCGCCTGTTGTGGCCGCAGACATTGTAGCGGCCGCAATCGAGCCGACTCTGTCTCGGTCAAAACCGGCTGGGGTCGTCATACATAAGGCTGAGCGGGGTTTCGTGAAGATGTGCTATCAGGGGCGTCTGGGTGAACCGAAATACCGTCGTGCTCATCGACTGCGACCGAGGACGTTCGAAGTTGTGGTTGTCGTCTCGGAAGACTGCCGTGTGGTGTCCGTAGATGTCGTCTGAGATAAGCTGGCCCTATGCGGGGCTGCTTTTGGCGGTGGGGCTATGCCGGCCTTGCGCTTTTACTTCAGGGGTGACGTCGGGGAATCGCATTCCTTGTTTTTCCTATTACATGCGAGGTTCTCAGTAGCTGTCTCGTTATGCAAATGGTCTCCCGTTGAATTCACGAGGACCTGCGCTCTCCGTTTCAGCGCCTGTCGCAAAACAGAGGGCGCTGGCGATGAACTCATTGTGACGCCTGTCCTTTCAGGATCAGGCGGGCCAATTTTGGCCCGCCCGCGTCTTTCTCGGTCACACAGAGCCGGATCAATGCGCCACGACTTCCAAGTGTGCAAAAGCTCTCTCGACAAGTTGACCCGGCTCAACCATCCTCTCAGCCTTGCACGCTCCAAGAACAAGAGCACTCGTCCGACAATTGGGTAATGTCGTCGCAATGCAAGTTTTGACAAAGTCAACAACGTCAGTCGGGTACAATATGCTGCCGACAATCCTGTCTATAAGAACCGTTTCTGGATCTTTCGTGGGAAACATCTTCTTCTACAAACTCAACATCAGCCAACTTCCTTCTGTCCCACCACCACCATAAACACCACCATGCCTGAGCCAGCTCCTTCTAGAACCGTTGCCTTTCTTGGCGCCTCAGGCGGTGTTGGACTCGCAGCCTTACGTCGCACCCTGGCGAACGGCTATCGCTGCGTTGCCCTCTGCCGCGACCCGTCCAAGCTAACAGCCATCTTTCCCGAAATGGACCTCAATTTGGAGGCCCAAACGGGCCTGGACGATACAATGGCCGCAACACGTCGCCTCACTCTGGTTCGCGGCAATGCCCATGACGTGGATGCTGTGGCACGCTGCCTTCTCGTACCCGGTACGACTGATGGTGAGCGACGCATCGTCGACTGCGTTGTCTCCACCATCGGAGGCAAATTCATCTTGTCAAAACTGACTGTGGACGACCCAAACGTCTGTGCTAATGGAATGGCCACGCTCCTGGCCGCCATCAAGCGCCTCCGCCTCGAGGGAGTGTCTTGCAGCGGCCCCAGCACGCCGCGCATCGTCGTCGTTAGCACCACGGGCATCTCCAAGTGTGGCCGCGACGTACCACTCGCCTTACTGCCGTTGTATCACGGTATGCTGCGCGTGCCTCACGCTGACAAGTGTGTCATGGAAGAGACCCTGGTGACTTCAGGCGAGATGTTTGCCATAGTGCGGCCCAGTTTGCTTGTCGACTACGAGTCCGAGGCCGAGGCCAAGGCCGCTACCGGTGCAAACGGCGGTAACGACGGCCGGGTATTTTTGAAGCAGCTGGCCGAGACCAATTTTTCTGTTATGTCCAAAGGAGAGCTCGAGGTCCTCAGGACGACCACCAAGGACGAGCTCGGACGACAAAGGCAAACGACCAAGGAAGAAGTTAAGGCCCTTGAGGACAAGTTAAAAAAGGAACACATGTACAAGAACATTCGTGTCGGCATCGAGGACCCCATTGCAAACAAGCGCATCTCGTCCACCGTGGGCTATACCATCTCGCGAGCTGATGCTGGGCGCTGGCTGGCTGAGAAACTGGTCTTTCCGGCTGAGTTGCCGGCCAACTATGCGCGTCATATTGCCACGATCACGTACTAGAGGCGTCTAACTGTACATTGTTTCATTTAGTATTTTTTTTTTCTTTTCTTTCATATCTTCAAGTATTGCGTCCCCCGATTTTGTATCTTAGATTCTTGGTTGGAGTTAATGTTCTGTACGTTTTGCAGCGCGTCAAGTTCTTTGAGAGTGAACACATGCGTGAAATGTGATTGGTCGGTTATTCTCAAGCGTTAGCCACTAGCTGCTTGCCCACGGGTTTTTTTCTGTATGTTGTCCCGCCCTCCGCCGATTTGAGATCTAACATCAACTTGACTCGTAACTCAAATAGCGAACCGACCAGCACCCTACATCGGAAACGCCACTCCAGGGGGGGAACCGCATACACACATACGGCCATGTCGAAATCATCTCCACCACCGAGCGCCGAGCTGCCGGCTGCGCCCACCGATCCTTTCACCCTCCGTCATTCCACGTCACCTCAAGCCGTCAAATACCATGGCACTCCCCCGATACAACATGCCATTACTGTTGCGGCAGCCATCCTGGCGCCCATAGGTATGGCTCTGCCACCTCGGCGCTTCGGCCCGCGCAACTTGCTGCTGGCGGCCGGTACCTTTTTTGCATCATCCCAACTAGTCTACGACTACACTGGCCAATCCATTTACCAGCGGTTTCAGCGACGGGCCAACCAGTTCTCGGCCTTCCAAACACAAGACCTTCCTCCCGCAGCGCTACAACGGCAGGCGGCTATGCGCGCCGAGCGTGAGCGGCGACGGCAAATAGTGGAGGGGCCGAGCGGGCCCGAGGCGACAGACGGTACAGCTGCGGATCCACCAAATGCCGGCAAGCTGCATAGCCTTTGGATGGGCAATGAAAAGGAGGACTGGATCAAAGAGCGAGCGCGGCGGGAGCAGGAGACGCTGGAGTCGGGCGGCGGATACTGGGACCTGATCATGAACCAAATTGGTGAGGTGGCGGCAGATCTGATGGGCAGAGGAAAGAAGACTCAAGAAAACGCAACAGCGCCGCCGAAAGCGGAGAACGCTGGGAAGTAGTGAGCTGAAAGCAAAGAAGAAAAATAAGACAAGGATGAGAGAGGCGGAGAGTGGTAGAGAGAGATAGGACGGGCAATCATTTTGAGCTGTCCTATGGTCCGAACAGCTGTTCGACGCTCTCCGTTCGAATATAGATGGCTGGTCACGTCGAAGTTGCCATTGGAACACTTAACACACCGTGTCACAAAAGTATATAACGTGTCGTCCCTAGTCGTTATCGAGACGGGGGGTGGTAGAATGAGCATGGCTTTTCTATTCCGTCTACCCAGGCAAGTTTCGTTGCCGTGTAAAGGTGACTACTGTCGTTATCTATTCCGCCCGCTTTCCCCGTTCTGTTGTATACATTTTTTTTTTTTCAATTACCACTTGCCGTTTCCCTTCCTCTCCATACTCCTGTAGTAGAACAAAACGACACACTAGTCAGCAGGGGAAGCAGGATCGTTTCAACAACGGCGCCAACAGAGTATGCATGCATGGGGCATACCTTTGTCAGCCGTCATTTCATCTTGCTTCTACTGTACGAATTAAATGTTCCGTGTTTGTATCGGACACCGAAGAAACACTGTGTCGCCTCAAAGCGTCACAAAACTGGCAGGGTCTGGGCGGAGCATCGGCAGATCGTTCGCCAAGGCTGACTTTTGACTATAAATGACCGCATATGGCAAGTTTTGTCGACTCAGTGTACATGCAGTCGTGGTGGTTTTCGTTTGTTGCATACGCATTTCCAAACGTTCCACGTCATGAACGGAGAAAAGGGTGGGATCCGCCAAAAAGTCCCTCGGCCTCCATGCCCCCCAACTAGAGTTGTTCGGCTTACGAGCTTGTTCGTCGTAATACTCTGTACGATAGCCACTGGCCAGAAAATTGCAATAACCCAGGGCGCCAAGTTACAAAACACGTCAGCTCTTTCTATCGCTATGCGTGGTAAGCTCGTAAGATACGGTGTATCCTTGTTGATCGACCATGCGCATTCCTGCTTATGTTTTCCATTTCCTGTTTGTTTCTTGGTTTGCTCCCTTGTCGACTCGGCCAGGCCATCTTACGGCCTTTTTCTGTTTCTAGAAAACAGTGGACCAATCAAACAGTTAAATACGACGAAGGTGGCAGACGACGCAAGTGGAAAACTACTCAGCCACAACGCCTGACCACGCCATCCAAACGCGACTTGCCACATACAATGGTGCTCCAGCAGTCCAGGTCCATCGACGGGAGCTGAAACAGGCCGGGTGAAGCCAAGTTTAGGGGAATGGCGGCGTGTGTGGCTAGAAATGGGAACGAAGGAAGATAAAAGGTTAGAGAGAGTAAGGGAGGCAAAGCTTCTAAAAATTGTCGACTCGGCGCCTTGCCTCAGATACGAGATGATCCCCAGGACTTTGTCGTCCCTCCTTGTCGATAGCCACCTGCAACCGGTTCATTTTTTTATTAAAATAGTAACGAGGCACTTGCAGGCCGTACGACGGTCAGCAGGAATCAAGGTTTCGTACTACCCGTGGAGCAATACGTTTATACGCCGTATCCGAGTCGGTGCCCTAACAAAGTTTGCGGAGGCGGCAAGGCACCAACTGGTAGCAAATACGAAACGCGTTCCCGAGAGAGTACCTGGGGGCCGCATCTAACTAGTTGACCATTGCACTGCCGCAAAGAGAACACCGGGCGAAGAGAAACACAGCCTGCGAGCCCAAGCGTGACCTTTATGCTCATAGCGGCAGGGAAATTTTCTGAGCGGTCTCAACTTTCCCCCCTATGTAAAATGTGTGATGTTTGTATGCTGTATGGTATATGTGGGTGTCGCTGTTTCGTACGTGAGAAGCTGAGAGCAGCCTGTTCATACTTCTAACCTGAGGCATCCTGCCGCTGCAACTTGGTTTTCCCTGCTTCTTTTTCCATCCCCATTCACGCAGCAACTGTTTCTTTCCTTTCGACACCACCAGCCCTTTCTCTCCCTTCCTCTTCTGTCTTTATTCTCCGTCCTTCTTTCTCTCACAAATCCGCAACTAGATTCCCTGCCGGCTTCATTCCCCCCCTCCGGCTCTTTCCTCTTTCGGAATCCAACCTAACCCCTGAAACGGATATTCCACTACGGAGAGAGAAAGCGTTGAAAGGACCATCGCGCGAAATTGAGACTCTGCTTTTTAACTTCGAGCATTATCGCCGAATACACATACGACATACATTGCGAAAACTGGTCGCAATACTGCAACGCTGCGAACGACGTTTTCTCCCCGTCGTTCAGTTCCTTCGTTGCCTCTTCTTCAAAGCGAAATTACCCGGAAACAAACACGCGACAGCCCAAACAAGGCGACCAGGGGAGAACTCACTCCCTTGACGAACGCTTTCTCTCGTGTCTCCCAATCGCCTTCCAAACGCAAAGAAATAAAGGGGCAGACAAAGCCTACACAGCTGCAGCGACCCGACGAAGCGGCCCATCTTCTCCTCCGTACTCCCTTCCATAACCGCCGGAACCTTTGTTCGCTCTCCATACGACACCTTTGCCGGAAAGGGGGCTATAGAAATACAGAGCCACAGCAACACGGGACCATCTTATTAACATCTGCTTCGTCCCCCAAGGCATAATAACGCCAACATTCCCAATCAAGGAGCACGGCCGCCTTCCGCACCCGTCGTTTGGGAAACGCTTTATTCTCTCGCCCCGTCACGTCTGCTTTTGGGTTTTCTTCTCCTTCTCGATTCGTCTCCCTTCTTTTCTAGCTCTTTTTCTCTTTTTCTCTCTCTCTTTGGCGACACCGTCGCTCCTTCTTGACCATGTCTCGCCAGTACTCCAACGACTACGCGTCTGGCGGTTATCCGGCGCAGGCCTACAATCCGAGCTACGACTACGCCGACGCGAGCGCCCGTCAACGGCAGTCCCCCTCGCCGTATTACAACAGCAGCCATAACACAGCGTACGACAACCCTTCGGCTGCCGCGTCGTCAACCTACATGAACTCGACACCTCCTGCCTACAGCTCACAGCAGCGCCTTGCCGACCCAGAAGCACAGGCCCGGAATACCTATGGCACGAGTAGGAATGGCCCCCGCGGTGTCAGTCCCTCTCCTTTCGAGACCGTTTTCGACGACCACATGTACCCTGCAACATCGCGCCAAAATAGTAACGCCCCTAACGGCGCTGATACGACCTACTATGGTGCGCCACACCACACACCCTCGGAAGACAATATGTTCGCTGCATCTGTGGGGCCGGATGGCATTCCCCTGCGTGACCGCTCAGGCAACAATAAGTTCGGCGGAGCTGAGTCACCAGATCATGTCTACGATGCTCCTCAGGGCGGCATGGCTAGCGAACCGCCACCCGGCGCCGGTGGCGCTGGCCGGAAGGGTGTGCGCTTCGGTGAGCTGGGCATGCTGGGCGCCAACAATCGCAAGCGTATCCCGATTGTTGTCTACATCTTCACAGTTGTGCAAATCGCGGTGTTCATTGCCGAAATTGTCAAGAACGGCATCCTGACCGGCTCGCCTATTATGATCCATCCCAGCTTCAACCCCATGATCGGGCCCTCAACCTACGTGCTCATCAACATGGGCTCTCGCTTCGTCCCCTGTATGCACAATGTCAATGGCGTCCAGTCGTCGACCGTGGCCATCGACTGGCCGTGCCCAAATAGCACGACAAGCGACTCCTCTAACCCCTCTAACCAATGCACGCTATCGCAGCTCTGCGGCTTCAACGGCGTTCCCAATCCCTTGTATGACGGTAACGCCCAGCAGACTCCCCAGCCGAACCAGTGGTTCCGGTTCATTGTACCAATGTTCTTGCATGCCGGCGTTATCCACATCGGCTTTAATCTGCTCTTACAACTAACCATGGGTCGCGATATGGAACGCTCCATTGGTTCAATTCGATTCTTTTTGGTCTACGTCTCTTCGGGTATCTTTGGTTTTGTTATGGGCGGCAACTATGCGGCTACTGGTATCTCGTCTACAGGCGCATCGGGCTCGCTGTTTGGCATTATTGCGCTGACACTTCTCGACCTTCTCTACTCGTGGCGTGACCGCCGCAATCCACTTAGGGATTTGCTTTTCATCATTCTAGACATTGTCATCTCCTTTGTGCTTGGTCTGCTCCCGGGGCTTGACAACTTCTCTCACATTGGCGGGTTTTTGATGGGCCTGGCACTTGGCATCTCAGTGCTGCATTCACCCAACGCGCTGCGGCGGCGCATTGGAGACGACACGTCCTATGCGTCCGTCAGCGGTACATACTCGGACAGCTTCAAGACGTCGAATTTCGTGCGCAACCCCGTTGGCTTCTTTAAGGGTCGCAAGCCGCTGTGGTGGGCATGGTGGTTTCTACGCGCCGGGGCCATTGTTCTGGTAATTGTTGTCTTTATCTTGCTGCTCAACAATTTCTACATCTACCACCACACCTGTGGCTGGTGCAAGTATCTTAGTTGCCTGGTGAGTTTATTTTGCTGTATGCCGTTCTCATCGGCGTAGGTCCTCTTACGCAAACATCACGCTGACATATATAGCCCGTGAACAACTGGTGTGAAATTGGCAACCTGCAGTTGACCAACACATCCACGAAGCGCGACTTGTTTTCGGGTGCTGCACCGCGCCTGGCCAACCTCTTTTAATCACTTGCTGTGGGGAATCTTGTCGACCAGACTTGTCTTGCTCTTTTGCGTCCTCGCCGAGCTTAGAGGAGCCTTCATTTTGTTTACTATTTTTGGCTATAAGTAGAATTCTGCGCACTTCTCTATCTCATCTGTTTCCCTTTGTCTTCTAATACGTTTCCGGCTCTTGTTTTTCTTGTCTTATTCTTTTGCACAGCGATGGCGTTTCTCGAGAACTTAATGCGAGGGGAACAATAGGGCTGGCTAGCTGTCAAGCTCATCACCGGTCTATTGGGGACGGTTTACACCGATCCGAAAATGGGGAAGAGCTATATTTTTATTTGCTTGTCGATCATATATCATGGTGGCCTGTACTGACAGACTATGCCTTTAGATGGCCCCTTCCATTTGTTAGGTCTTTTGTTTCTACTTGAAATTCGCACTGAAAAACAACAGCGGCGCCAGTTTTGCCTTCCACCGCCTGGCAGCGCTGTACATGTATATAAGAGGCCAGCCACAATGCGCCCCGGCTCAAAGGAACCTATAACGCAGATACTGCGTCAATCAATAGCCTCGGAGGTTTCGTCTTCCGCGGTGTCGTATTCTCATTCTCAAATCCCCATTGCACCCGGATCATGTGTCCTCTGCAAACGGCTGCCATCTGATAGCCGGCGACAAGAGATCGGTCACTTTATTTAAGAATTTATGTTATTTATCTAATTTATGATCGCGGTGAACAAAGGTAATCTACGTTGACTTGAACCTTCCGCCGTTCTCCCCATAAAAACACAATGTGTTGTCATATCGTAGCTTCTCGTCATTCATAAAGAGTGGACAATGTAAAATGTGTCTGGAGATAAGCCTCGCCTAATACATACAGGATAGTTATGCGGTTTCCTTTTTTTGCCTCCCTCCACCGGATCTCGCTGCAGCGTGCCAACGTCGTCCATCTCATTGGCAAACACCTCACCCCACTTCCTGCTACCATCAACACCATAGATATGCACCGGTCGCTTGCGCATGATGCGATTTTCGTTGCTCCGGAACCGGCGGCCCTTGGCACTCAGAGCATATAGCTTGCTCATGAAGTCACGGTTGAATGCCGACTTAGTACTCGTCTTCTTCATGTCGCCGATGCCGTCTGCCTTCGGGACCTCGCCATCCGTCTTGTCCTCACCATCCTTGCTGTCCTTTCCGTTCCTGTCCTTGCTCAGCAACGCCTTGCGGCGTGCCTTAAGCATGTTATACAGAGTACGGGCGCGCTTCGTCTGAATCTCCTCAATGGCGTATTCCACCTTCCACGAATCGGCGTTAGTGAGCTTGTCCGGCCGCACCACGTAACGTCCGTTGACCTTGTTGCGGATCGTCATAATCATGCCAATGATCTCCGGTGGCTCCGGTGCAGGCGCGTTTCCCTTCGAAGAAACCTTGCCTCCGTTTCTCTCCTTGCCTTCGTTTTCATTTTTGCCTTCCCTGTCCTCCTTGCCCTCCTTGCCTTCATTGCCTTCCTTACCATCTTTGCCCTCCTTGCCCTCGCTGCCCTCCTTGCTCTCCTTGGAGCTCGCCAACATCTCCGATAGAATGCGCTCGAACCGCTTGTTCTTGGGCGCGTCGACGAGCTCGGCAACGCTGTTGCTGTACCGGAAGGATAGAGGCGACTCTTTCGTTGTAATGCTGTCGTCGTCGCCGTCCTTAGTAACCTGCTGGGTTTCGCCATTCATACGGTTACTGTTGTAGTCGATGCTGCCTACAGAGTCACGGGCCTGTGATGTCTCAACCTTTGCGGCAAGTTTGATAATAAGGTCCTTGAGAGATAGTGTGCCCGAGACTGGCGAGGCAGGAGGGGCTTCATCTACGCCGCTGCCAGAAGTCTCGCATTTGCGGCCACCGCCCTCGTCGATAACAGACTTGCTCCAGTCGTATGATAATGTCGAAGCCTTGTCGGTGGTCGCGGAAGTTGTGTTACCAACCTCCGTAAAATCAGACTCACTGCTTGTTTCGGGCTCGGTTATCTCCGCTTCCGCACTTGACCTGTTCGTCTTCGGAACTGTCTCATGGTCGGGTGCGCCTTCGACCTCGGCCTCGGTTTCGGCATCAATTTGCTCCTCTTCTGGTGTTTCCACCTCGAGTGTTGATTCGAGACCAGTCTCGGGCTCTTGGCCCTTGAGAATCGTCTCTGCCACCGCCTCTGTATCTGTCCGCGTGATCGCCTCGAGCAGCGCATCCACGTATGTGCGCGTCTCCTCAGGCGGCCGGCCCCGCAGCAGGCCGCTCTGCTCGAGAGCATCTTCGAGGGTGTCGCGCACAGACTCGATGCCTTGTGCCTCATTCTCCATCGTCTCCTCAACCTTCTGGCGCATCGTTTCCCACACATCAACACTGTAGGCGTCTTCATCGTGGTCGGGCTCCTCGTCTACCTCGTGTTCTTTGGCCGCGGTCTCGGTCTCCATCTCGCCATCGTCGGTGGCCGACTCTGTAAGGCTGCCGCCTTCGTCATTTTCGCCGCTCTCCTGCGCTGTAATACCCAAGATTCTGCGCTCAAACTCTTCAACCGACTCCTTGCCGGCATCCTGTACCTCCCCAATCTCTTTGGATGTGACAGGTGTCGCAAATATGTACATGAATGGCGCGGCCTCCGACGGGCGTGTCTCAATATGCAACCGCAACGACCGACCCGGGAATCGATCTGTGGCCTTGTCCAACACCGCATTCAGCAGGTGCAAACTTAGCTTGAACTCGCGGTCTCCGAGTGTCGTGTCGTCGGTGCCGTGCAGAGCTACATCCATTTCATTGATGCTGATATACTGGAACCCGAAGATGCGCTGTGTGTTGTGGAAGGCAACGTAAATGCCGTCCATACGACCCATCCGCACTTGCAGCGAGTACTTGAGGAAAGCCGACCGGATCATGTCGAAATACTCGCGCTCGAACGACTCCCATTGACCAAACCGTTGCCGGATCTCATAGCCTAGCCCGCGTTGGAAGTCTTGTGCGTCCATGCGGATAGACACTACGGCACGCGTTTTGAGGTCGAACATGCCGGTCCCGGGCAGTCGCGGGTCGTACGCGTCAAGCTGTGACCGCATCATAAAGTCACCAAACGTCGAGTAATGGAAAGATTCCGGGTCGTTCCGCTCTTCCTCTGTCAGCTCGTGCGACCGGGTAACCCGATACTTTTCAAAGTCCTCCTTGGATAACGTCAGCAGCTTTTCCATCGATTTACCCAACATGCTCAAGATGTTGGCCGTGTCGAATTCCTTATCCGCGTCGATGGCGTATGTGCCGTCCTTCCAGTGCAGAAACGTCGCAGCAGGCCCGCGTGTGATACGCGTGAAGCTCATAGATTCAGGCGTAAATGAGCGTGTGGTGTGTGCGGTGTTGATTGGCCGCCAGCCGCTCAGAAGGAAATGGAAGTGCGATAGCATGCTTGTCATGCTTGACGTCGATCCCGAGTACTTCATATTGTACTTGGCTGCCATCGAGATCAAGGTCGGGTCTTTGGAAGACGTGACATACTGTTTTAGCGCGTTGAAGTCAAACTCTTGCAGGGGCATGATGCTCGCTAGGTACGGGTCGAAATTGAAGACACGCGACCGCGGGTCTTGCAGATGGTACACGCCTGGGTTGAAAAGAGCTCGGTCGAGGCCGTAGTGCAGTTTTGGTACCGGCCGTTTGTTTTCTTCGACGGGAGTCAGTGCAAGGTCCCGTGAGTCAACACTGCTGACGCGGTAAGGTAGCCTGTGTACAGGAGGAGGTTCGAGGAACGATCTTGAAGATGCAGCGACGGCCTTCTTTTTTGGAGAAGACGCCTTTTTGGATAAAAGATGTTGCGATGCGGTGGATGAGGTGGTGGAGACTGCCCCGGGAGAAATTTCGGGTTCAATGACAGCCGCTCCGGCAGCCGTTACATGCTGTGTTCCTAACGGCGAATTGTCCTGCCCAGTTTTCATTTTCTGAGCCTTCTTCCTCGCGTGCTTGCCGAGCTTTCCCCCAGATTGGTCACCTTTGGTTGCAGCCGTGGTTTGCTGAGACTGTTCTTGCTCTTTCTCTTCCTGCTGTTGTGGCCCTTGGGTACTAAGCACCGTCTTAAGCAGATGCAGCGCGCTCGTCAGCATTCTGATTTGGTCTTGTGTGTCTTTTGCAGCTTTGACTGCTGCCTCCCTTTCTTCCGGAGTGTGTGCCGAGGACGTCTTTTTCTTCTTGGAAACCTTGCCGGTAGTCGCCAAAGCGGAGCTAGCGTCGCCCTTTGCCGATGATGCCGTATTTGCCAGCTCTTTTGTGGCCACACCTGTTGCGATAGCTGCCTGCTCCGCCAGCCGGCCCTGGGCCGATTCTAGCTTCTTGAGCACATCGAGCGTTTCACGCCATAGCTTGAGCTGCGTCTGGCTTCCCTGATGGGAAGTGGCGCCGTTGAGTCCTGCTTTTGCCTGGTGCGCAGCCTTGGCAGCAGCCTTCGCTGGCTTCATAACCTTACGGCCACCTGAAGTGCTGCCAGTGCTCGCCCCATTGGACCCGTGAGTGGCTGGTTTTGCAGATTTCCGCGCCGGTGGCGGTGCGACTTTTGTATTGGTGCCGGGATCAGCCGAAGGTGTTTCTGGGTTTGTTCCGGCTGTAGTGCCAGCCGCGGTCGGGTCTGCGGCATGCTGTATGTATCGATGGGACGGTTGCTGCGGCTTATTACGCAATGTACCTCTTGCAGTCGGCACAAGTCTGCCAAAGGCCACAAAGCAGGTCGTGCAAACGTGCGGTTGTTGCACAAGACCTAGCCTTGTACCTCGTGCCAATTGATGCATCTGGGGCAACGCAGAGGTAGAATAGTAGGGATAAAGGGGTGGAGAGTTGGCTAATACCCAAAAGCTCTCTATTGCGGCGTTAGTGTTGAAGCAGCGAGCCAGAGAGAGGTTGGCGCGTCTGTGCGACCAAGGTGAAGCTTTTTGTCGAAACGACACATAGCGACAGGTTAGCAGGCATATGCGGTTGTTTTTTTATTTTTATTTTGGGGTTTAGCCCATACTGAACCTGCCGCGACGCGCCGTCAGTATTGCAAAATCGTCTTATAGCGCCCCGATATATGACTATCAACCGTGATGCATGTAACCAAAATTGATAAGACCTTTTTTGTTCATATATTACATGCACTCAAGGTTAACCCTTTCAATCTCACGATGTACTTCGATTTTATTAATGGGACCTCTTACTTTCACAGGCCGAATCACACTTGCTTAGGGATGTAATACGAATTAATCAAGACCAATACGTAAAGGTTCTAGGCTTATGGCGCAAATATGTGACTCAACTCGTCGTCTCACATACCCTTATTACAGGACACCAACTGTACCTTAACCGTCCATCTACCACTTGATATTATCCCCTACCCCAATGTTGTCTTCGTTCCCTTCAGATTCTCTGTCCCACCCGTTCCCTCCTACTCGGCTCCCCTTATTTCCAACTTTTATTCCTGCGATATGGTAAGCAAGCTCCTCCCGTGTGACAAATTTGCCTGTTTCTTCAAAAAACACTTGCTGCAGCGCGGACCATTGGTCGGTGAAGGGGTTGGGTTTGAGTTGCGCGTTCAGGCTGCAAGCAAGGGCTTGGTCTTTTGCTGTCCAGTTGCGAAAGCGGGCGCCATCAATATTATGTCCAGCACCACTGTCTCGCCGCTTTCTCCCATCACCGCTGCCAGGTTTCTGTAAGTCATTGTTGGCGTGCTCGAAATCATCCTTGTTGCGGCTGCTGTTGGTGTCTGGTTTATTGTAATCCCGGGCCCAATTCGAATCGTTAACATTGTTGTCGTTTCTCTGGTTGTCGTTGCCGCCAGCATCATTCGTGTCGCTGTCGAGGTCTATCCAGGGGTCCTTGTAACCACCGCCGTCATTGTTGTTAGAAGACTGGTCCCAGGTGTCATTCGTGGCACCGGTATTGCTCCAGCTATTGCTCCAGTTCTCGTTCACATCGCCGCCCCAACTGACATTGTTATTTGTCTCATTGGTTTTGTGGCCGCCATGGGTTTCTTCACACCAATCACTGCCCCCACTGTCACCCCAACAGTCGGCGTTCGTGTTGTCAGCAGCGTTGGAACAGTCACCATTGTGGTCTGTGTTGACAACGGTTTCGCTGTGTTCCCCCCAAGAAACCTTTTTCTTGCCATGCTTGCTGCTGGGATGGATCTTATTAGATCGCTGCGCGCCTCTTTTCCTGTTTCCACCCCTATGGGAAGTTTTGGCCTCGTCATTGCCCCAACCATTTCCGGTGCTGTCACCACCGCCAGTCCATGAATCTCCCGTGCTGGTATTTCCAGTGCCCCAGTTGGTCCAATGGTTGTTACCGTTGTCGATATTGCCAGTATTGGACTGCAAGGTGTCTTGGTTGTCTACACCTTTGCTGGTACTGTTTCCACCGTCATCTTCGTTGTCATTAATAGCCCAACCCCAATTGTAGTTTCCCGTCCCTTTCCCGAAAACGTCTCCCCAGGCATCATTAGCACTACTACCACCAGTCTTATTGTCGCCTCCACTCCCCTTAACGTCATCAGTAGTGGCATTCCCAATATTCCTTTCGTTACCACCACCAGTAGTTGCATTTGCTTCGTCGCCGTTGCCCCATCCGCTACTTTGGTTCCCGTTAGCATTCCACTGACTCGAACCGCACCTTTCCTTGCCATTTTGTCTGCTGTCTTGCATCATGTCTTGATCGCGAGACCGAGACTTGCCACTTGGGCGTCCGGGGCAGGTCCGTGTCCCGTACCGCTGATGATAGCTTCCTGTGAAGTAGCCGCTGGGTGCTTGGTGGGAGTCATAGTATGTATGAGGAATTTGCCAATGCGGCGGTGGGATCGGGTAAGCCGACTGACTATACGGCAAGAAGTTCTGGTGAGGCATCAGGTAAGGATGTGGCGGCATATCTTGGGAAAGTGGTATCGGAACACCGTCTGGATACCGCGCGATGTATGATTGCTGAAAGGGAGAAAATTCGTGGTGGGGCGAGAAACCGCCATGGTATGGAGTTTGACGAGGCATACACTGTCGTGTGTAGGTGAACGGTCTACCGTCAGTGTCAATATAGATTGGCTCACCGAACCGGGCTCTTCGATCGGGACTCGGGAGGGAAGCGTACACAGCAGGTCCGTCTGCATAGCCACTTGGTCCATTCTGACAGGGGATGTGACCTTGACCGGAATCCCGTGTGCCAAAGTTGATGTTGCCATTGTTTTGAGGACTTTCGACACTTGAGGGTTCTTCGCCGGGAGGGAGTGCGGGAAGTGCGGGAGGAATGCCTTGTTCGGGGCTACCACTCCCAGGGCCAGCGTCGCTCTTGTATATAAGGTGCTTATCATGTTTATGGATAGAGCTCACACGCGCTTCACAATTTCCAAGGCCGTCATCGTGTAGGTCGGAGCTGACCTGCGCTTGGTGTCCGCACGATGAGCAGCGCAAAGTGGAACTATGACTTTCATGCCTCATAGTTCGACCCCTGCGCTTTCGTTTGGACCGAGAGGAATAGCCACGGCGTGCGTCTTCGGAGTCACTTGCTTCGTTGCAGCAGTTTCCATTGCTGTCGTCTGGAACGGCGTGTGTGCTAGAGTGGTGGCAGAGCTTGCTATGGTACAGCTTTTCGGCAAGACGGCCGACCTCATTGACGACGCCGCTGTCACTGCTGCTACCACTGTTTTCATCACTGTAGGCCATCGATCTTTCTCTAGACCGTCTGCCCCAACTTCTATCTCCTCGCCTGAGTCGAGCTTTTCGCTTGATTTTTTGGTGGTCGTCCTTTTTCTTCTCCGGTTCCACTACCGGGACCGTTTCAACTTCTTTAGTTCCCATTATGTTCACAATGGCCAGAGGTTCGGTTGGGTCGTCGAAGTTCAGCTTGATGTCCGAGCAGCCCACTCCCTCCGTGGGCTTCTTGACTGTGATAACAGTGGTCGTTTCAGGTCGCTGCAGCACTTGTTCCACCTCCTGCGATGAAAGCCGGACCTCTGGAAGACTTTGAGCCAGTTGAGCTTCTGGGGCCTCTGGAGGTTCTGCAATTTCTCCAGGTATTGGAGCCTTCTGAACCTCCAAAACGTGCTGGCTTTCTGAAATCTGTTGTGTTTGCCGTGCTTGCACCATTTGTAGGACCTGCTGTGCCTGCTCTTGCAATTGATTCTCTCTTTGTTTCCGCCTTCGCTCCTCTCTTTTCCTTTGCTTTCGCTTTTTGTCCACAATCAACGGTCCACCCTAGAGAATGTTGAATGGTTCAAAGCGCAAGTCCCGCGGGTCGACCTCGCTGAGGTCATCGATATATCGAGGCATGGTTCCGAAAGGGGTGGATGGCCTGGACCTGAAACTTGGGGACGAAGGTGGTTTCGGTCTTTTCCGGATTGTGAAAGTTTTGGCGGGGGGGGAAACGGGAGTGAGGCAAATTAATTGAGAAAGCTGAAGAGCAATTGATTTGACGTACGGCAAAAGAAGCGTGCGCAAAATACTAAGATGCGTGGATGGGAGATGGAGCCAGGGCGCCTTGGTTGTTGAACAAGAAAAGGAACTGAGAGGGCACAAAAAAAAGTAGGTGAGACAGAATGGAATGACTTTGGCGGAACAAAACAAAGAAAACTGCGACTTTTGTTGTTGTTTATAGAACATCAAAAAAGGCAGGAGCACCATTTTTAGGACAATGCTCACGTGCATCCAGACCGTAGAGGGAGCATGAGAACGAAAGATTTCTGGGGACACATTTCCAGATGCACCGCAAGATTCGTGACAAGAGACGTCAATGGAGCACATTGAAAAGCGCCCAAAGACACCGTTCGCCACTTTGCGTTTTGGGGCCAATTCATTTGGTTCATCCGCTGGCCATTTGAAGTACATTCTGTGCGAGAGGCAATAAAAAACAAAGGTCCAGAAGGGCAAAAATATTAAGACCAATTGTCACCGGTACTGGGAATCGAACCCAGAGCCCGAGAATGAGAATCTCGAATGTTAACCGTTACACCATACCGGTCTGTTCTAAAGATTCGAGCATGCTGTGCCCTCTTTGTCGGTGGCAGATGTACTTGCCAATACAGGTTAAAAGGGGCCGTGTAGGCAAACTATAATGAGGGGATGAAGAGGGTATCTGAGAAGAAAGTGGCAGGAACGATTTGACGGGAAAGTGCGATGCCGAGCTTCACGATGCTTTGACGGATCGGGAAAGTGCCACAGTTGCGCAGTGGATTGGACTTTGACGCGAACTACCTGTACACGTGATGTATCACGTGGTAAGCTTACCAGAGTAGGAACGGCAAATCTTAGACATAGCGCCCCTGGCTAAATGAATTGTCACACGCTGTCAAGTAACATTGTAGTAGGATAAGTAGCGAGGCACGGTGAATGTGTAGCTTTATTATCAGTATTATGTTTAGTTATACCACCGAAAATCCCGAAATGTACATTTGGGGGAAAGGCGCTCTTATTGTCACTCTTTTATGAGCGGACACTCATTGATCGAAAGATCCAGACCGTATGGTGCAGAGCATGTATTGTACTGTAGCGAGGGTTATATTACACTACTAAAATATGTGAAACGTTCTTGGATACCTCGTTGGTCTAGTTTTCGGGCCTAGTCGAGGGTAGATCTTGGAGTCTGCCCGTAAAACAGGATAATGTCGACTTCAGACTTGTATGGCAAAAGTACTTGCACGTGCTGTAAATGCGTCCCAGTGGAGATGAGGTGAGGAGCTTAAGGCGAGTGGGAGTCAAAGAAAAAGATTAATTATGACGTCATAGTCACATTCTTGATCGATTGTGCACCATCGCCACGGCTCGACATATGTCCCCACTGCCGATGGCCTGCGTTGGCCTCATGAGTGGCCTTCTTACTATTGTTCCAGAGCTATTACGCAATAGCTACCAACAGAAATAAATAACCAAAAGACTTTTGTGATACAGAAAGGAGAGGGGTAAACGAGCTACTTCACAGTTAAGTCATTGTCGTCATGGCCCTTTTAAGACAAAGGGCGGGAGGGCTTAACCATAGGCCCCATACGAGCCAATCAATCACCGCAACGCGCTAAGCTAAACCGCTCCTTGTCTATTCTTGTCACGTTGTACAGGCCAGTTGGCCAGGTACTTATTGTCTGGCGTGTTTTGATTTCGCCAAAGAGAGTACCAGACTATCCTGTGCTCAGTCCCCTCTCGTCTGCTGCACGTCTCTGTCCTGTCACTTTGTTTCGTTCACTTTTGTAAGACGTTGGGTTCGGTGGCGTACCTTTGGGTGGCGTACCACGTACTAACCTTGTGTACTTCGTTCGAGCCTCACGAAGCTCTTTACGTCATTGCTAATGTCATCATTACCCCTCGACTTGCGTCTGTCCACTGCTCTGTGCCGGCACCTTGTTTACTAGGCAGCTTGGCATCTAAACCAGGAGACCAGATACTCATACTGCCCGGAGACTTCTCTCCCTTGGCCCCATATTAGCTCTTTGCTCATTGTTGATCATCTTCCGCTTGCTTCATCTGGAAAGCTATCTATGACGTAATGACCCACATACGTCGTAGATGTTAGTTACTTCATTCACTCGGACTGATAAGTTCGTGCTTTACGACAAATGTTGTATAAAGAGGATCTGTTGTCCCCTCTCTGAACGGCCAACCTTTTCTTTCTTTCTCTCCCATCACCAAACGAAAACGTACAATACTCACCAAATCCTAAATTCAAACCAATTTTGTTTATTTTTATTTTGCTCAACGCAACAACTTAACTATCAAAATGGATACCCTCAAGCAGGCCGGCAACTTTGTCTCTGACAAGATCAACGCTGCCACCTCGGACGCTTCCCACGAGGCCAACAAGAACATTGCCAAGGACGGCAACCAGAACATTGGCGACCGGTATGTTGCAACTTCTCCCTTTCATTAGAATCCTATAATGTAACTAACACACACATAGCATCCAGAGCGCCGGCAACGCTGTCAAGGACAAGGTCGATCAGAAGGGCTACGAGGCCTCGGCCGAAGCCAACAAGCAGCAGGCTACCCACTAAGCGCCCTTTTTGCTCGTTTCGCAATGTCCCGTTGACCGCCCGGGTGTCCACTGACCGGGGTTGGGATAACCAACTGCCGTTAAAGCCTTGGTTGTTACGCAACAATGTTGCTGCCGATTTACCATCGTTGTGCGTTGGTAATCGTCGCCCGGGCTGACAGATCTATTTTCATGGCGATTCAAGATACCAGATAGTTTAGTCAAATAAATCATTGCAAAAGCAAGAAAGAGACAATTTTGTCGTGCCAAGGTCGTAAATGGTCGGGTGTAAGTGGTTGCAAAAATAGTTGATACTATTTTTGCAGCATCTTATATGTGCTCTTTAAACTACATTGGTCGTGGATGCTTGTCAACTGCAATGGATATGGAATAATACAAGGTGACAGTAAAAAGCCGGGACGTTGGAGGTCGTGATGCGGAGGCGGCAGTCTCCCAAAACTCCGTGCCACAGCCAAAGGGGTGGCAGTGTGTGCCCCTGTTGTGTTCCCCGCACCTGTTCAACCTGTTAAAGTTAAGGGCATTGGGAATCAGTTGGCACTCCTGAACTGGCTTTTGCAGACACGGACTTCAGTCCCACAATTTAATTACAGATACTCTGTGCTTGGTACGCAGAGCAACGCGAAAACTGTAATTAAAATTGGACGCTGCATACATCATCGCCGTCGCAGTCGACGCGACGGAGAATTTAAACACAACCACGCCCGAGTTTTTCATTCACGGATTTTTGGGGTTCTAGAAGTAGTCTCAAGACACCATTCAAAGCGTATCTCAACATAGTCACGGAACTACCTTCTCGCACATCGCCGTGACCCATTAGTTGTTTGCAATCGCCTCGCTTTGGAACTGTCAATCCACCATCCCCTATTGTCACGTATTATGGCTTCTACGACTGCGTCTGCCGACTCACTGCCTCCCGATCTATTCGACACCACGACCCTTGTGTCGCTTGCCGCCTGTCTTGTGTTCCTAGCCGCCGGTTATGCCGCGTCTCGCCGGTTTCTGCCACACGATGCCAAGGGCAGCACGCGAGTGCTCTTTATCTGGCATGCTTTTGACGCGCTCATCCACCTGATCCTCGAGGCCAGCTTCCTCTACCATTGCTTCTTCAGCTGGATCCCTGTCTCATCTGTTTCGGCCGAGGACCTGGCTAGCAAGCGATTCTACATGCCCGAGCCGTCGGCGTTCCTCGGCCGCCCCGACCGCATTTACGGCCCCCAAGCCGGTGCCATCCATGATCACCCCTTAGCCAAGCTGTGGATGGTTTATGCTCGGGCCGACCGCCGCTGGGGGGGCCCCGATTTGGGTGTGATCAGCCTAGAACTTTTGACTGTACTCTTCGTCGGCCCCATGGCCGTGTGGATCTGCTACGAGATGGCCATGCGCCGCAGCCGCGTCAACGTGCTGATGATCATTGTCGCGACAGCCGAGCTGTACGGCGGTTTTATGACCTTCTGCCCTGAGTGGTTGGTGCTTAACGACAACCTGGACTGCTCCAACTTTATGTACAAGTGGGTGTACATCGTCTTCTTCAACACTCTGTGGGTTTGGCTGCCGCTGTACGCTCTGTACGTGGCCATCGTCGAGATTCAGGACGCTTTTGCTGTTCGTGACGCGGTTGCCAAGGGAAGGAAGTTGAAATAAGTTTCCACCGGCTTGGTGCTGTGTGCAAGTAATAAGTAGGGGGCGACGGAAGTCGGCATAGCGACAGTGCCTGCAGTCGGAAAGGCACTTCACGGAGGAGAGCGACAAGATGCGTTGGATCGGGAAGTGTGATACGCTAATAATGCGACTTTTAATACGGATGGTGAGTGAAGGCGTTGGATAATTGATGCTGGTGGGCTACACTATATGGCCGATTCATGAGCGTTCTGTCTCTCGGTGTTCGTCTGCGTTCCCTGTCAGATAAGACTTTTATTAATTCTATTTAGAGCCTTTGCTATCTTTCTATTGTGCGGTGGGATGCAGTTGTTTGGATGAAAGTGGCGGGCGGGACTAGGTGTTTCTCAGCTTGTATTTAACAACCCGGCGCTTTTGGTCCATGACATAACAATGCATGAAGTTTTGGCGCGCCTTTACGCCGAACCTCGACCCTGCAGTTCCAGTGCGGTGAGTAACAGCAGATGCCCACCAAAGCCTCGTTTATCGTCAATTGTCGCCAAGGCACTGACATTACACTGCTACTCTCTCGTAGACAAGCTCGGTCTACCTCCGTTAAATACTACGTCGCCTACTCCTGTTTGGTGCTTACCACTCTATCGATTCCTATTAAAGGGAGAGACCTCGAGGAGTTGAGCCATACTGCTAATTCGAAACGAGTTGCTTTTTCAATTTTGAGTTGTGAAATCTCAAGGCGGTTGGCTTTGTATGACCCAGATTCTGCAACACCAGCTCTCTACCCAACCTAGTTTGGATTGTGAATCAACAACAGTAAAATGAGTGGCATGAATATCACTCATATGACACGATAAAAAACCCGTAATAGGGTCACTTTCGTAGGGTTACTTACGTATTGTTGCCACAAGCTGTTGAAATCTACATAATCTTAGACAAGAGGTGGAAACCAACTGTTTTTTTTTCCTTTTCTCGTTTTTGGTTCATAAAATAAAGAACGACATCCAATTCATATTGGAGGCTTCTCTTTTCGACATTTCTAATTTTGATCGTCCAGTAACAGCCTGGCAGTAGTCTGTAGAGGGTGAACATCGGCCATGGCCTAGTAACGGGCCAAAGCGTTCGGGTTTTCATTCCTAGGTGTGTTCCAACGTTTACCCGCCAGGGTCTTTATTATTGGGCTATGCATTTGTTTTCCGAACAAATTGGATAGAAAATATACTTCACACTCGTGACAATTTCTTTGCTGCTCTTCTACAAAGTTGACAACCCACATTTGGCATTTTTACCCATAAGCGAAGCGCTGTATCCTAAGTTGCAACGGGGAGGAATACGAAACCGTCACCAAATCCCTAATTTGCTCTTTGACAGACGCTCATGTGGAAACACCGAAGCCCACAGCTTTATTCGGCGAGGCCATCCTTTATTATCTTGAAAGCCTTCAGGAAACAGGTTCGAGGCCCGAAACGAAAACGAACAGGGGACCTCATTTCACACCCTGCAATGCTGTCAGACTAGCACTAAACCTAGACATGTCTGCCCCCACTCAATGAGCCCAGATATGTTCACAGTGGCGCTTCTTTCTGCCTGGCCACTGTGGACTAATACGCATCCGAGTGTTAAGGAAGCATTAGTGTCAACTGCCTAGGAGCTGGAGATGAAATGGTGATGTGAGCATAAGACGTTGACCACGACCCCGGAACCGGTGTCAGGGCTATCCTGGTCGCCGTTATCCCTCATGTAGGTGTCCCTGTCAAGACAATCAGATGGGATGCAGTGTAGGAGAAGAAAGTACGGAGGAACATGCTTTGAAATCCTTCAGAGCTCCGTATGAATTCAACCATGTGACCGAACTATACATCTTGCCATAGGGTGTCAGGCTGGCGCGTGAATTTAATTATCACGTTTAGTCGCAAAAAGGGATCGCCGACAACAGCTGGAAGGGGTTTTTATTTCTAAATGGAAGTAACGAGACCGAGACATGCCAAGCATATTATCACTGTAAAGCCCTAGTCGGTAGAGCACGGGAAAAAAAGGGGGGAGATCGATTTGCTTCGTAGGAACCTTCGCGATAGAAAGGAATTTGTGGTTCCCAAGTATCGCCTTCCCCCCAGTTCTCAGACATGCGTTTGGTTTGTCGATTGCTTGTCTCACATTGCTCTGTCATTTTCTTCTTTCAGTATCTTTTTACGCTACTTCTATATTTAACTGGTCTATGATAAGAATTGTCTACGGGTAAAAGGCTTATAAGACGCGGCGAATAATAAAAGATGTCTTATTCTCGTGTACAGTGTCGATGATACTCAAGAAACTTCAGGAGCTCCGACGACCCGGAATAAGTTCTCATAAATGGCGGGCTAATGAGAGATCTCCTCAGTTTTGATCTTATGTCGATGCTCCTTACATCGTTAATGGCAATATCAAGACTAACGACAGTGACGAGAATCTGTATTGAGTTTTATTTAGCTCTATTTTGGTCATTTAGTTTTGCCATTTAAGTGATCCCCATTTGGATGAGGAAAAACCCACACCTACATCATGAGGTTAGGATACTGTCGTATATCCCGTCTCAAAATATCTGGCCCCAGCAGTTCTTAAATAAACTTGTGTCACCGCATCCAACGTTCCGTGTTAGAACTCAGTGGGCCATTTGATACAAAGCTCCTTAATTCCTAGAAAGTTATTTCGTCCACGACGTGATGTGTGCATATACTACAAGAAACAGTGGCAGAATGCCCTAGAAATGAAAATTATTCACACACACTAGAGGTTAATCTGAATAAAATGGAAAAGACACTTAGGAGCTTCCCGCGCCTCCCACCCCAAAAGAAAACACAAAGAAAATACAGATTCTGAATTTTCACTCTCTTATTTGGTCACAACCAACTTGATGCAAAAACCGGAAAGGCCTCCTGTTTGTTCGTCTTGATCCTCATACCTCCACGTTCCACGCCACACGGTCGTCCGAAAAACTACTTGAAGAAAGTAGGGAATGTAGAAGTAAAGAGACGTTCTTGGTGTGCGGTTGGTTGGGTTCAGGGTGGCACAATGTGGCTGATAGGTGTGGCTTGCCTCGTCAATAATAGCTGTCAATGATAGAGTGGAGACATGGATGGTTTGATCGACGTAGGAATCACAGCACACTAGTCTGTTAATTTACTAGCGCAGTAGCTTGTTTGACATTCGTACCTTCCCTTGCGGCTGGGACCAGCCTGTCCAGCTTCCAAAAACAACCCTTGCCATCGAACATATACCCCAGGTATTGATGCACCCTGTTCCTTCCCAACCAATGTGCAAGGGGTCGCGCTGTTCAACGTTACGAAACTCATAGTCGTTACAAAACTGCTTCACCTCGATCGTAGTCTCAATGCTTTCACGACAGCCCTTTCTGTCCTGGCCAATGATCTTCTGACCGGATGAATACGTTCCATGCCCACCTGCTCCCCATCGCTTCTTATCCTCTTACCTTGCACACTACCACCGCGGAACCACTGGTGTACCCTCCACAAAAAAAAAACAGTTACGGCTCTGCTTGTTTGTCACGTAGCAGAGCGGGGGACAATACATGGGCCAATCGAGTCCAGTTCGCCATTAAGGAGCTTAGCAGAAAGCTTCGGATGACAATTGCAGCCCGTTTTCTCCAATTTGGAAAGCTATGTGATCCTAGCAAGCATCTCGTCTTATCTTGGGATCTGACTCGATATTCACCTGCACAACAAACAAAAAGAGATTCTACAAGTATCGAGTACGACCTGACGTTTGCGCTTACAGTTCGGAACATGGCTTTTGGCTCGACCGAGGACACTAAACTAAATGGCAACAGCGGCTCGGGGTACCAAAACGGTAACAATCCTGTACCAAAGACTTTGTCATGATGCCAACCGCACACAGATTGAACATGCATGACGGGATTCTACTTTTTGGTCTGAGTTTTTGACATCCTCTCACATGTTCTCCACATTGACTCGAAGCCAACCAGGAGCGTTCAGCTTTGTATGCATCCAACCATTATGCGGCCACCCATGGTCTCCGATCAGTCCTCTTCTAGAAGACATCTCGGCCGTTTCTGCCATTTTCTTTTCCGTCTTCGACTATCTACTATCTTGCCCTCTTAATAATTGCCAGAGCCTTTTGGTTCAACAAGGATTACAGGCACTTGCTCCTGTTACCCTGGCCTTTTTATCTGACCTCTTTCTTTGTTTTGTGGTTGCAACTCGAGTCGTCCCTTGGCATTAGCTCAATATTGTTTCGTCTTTTCCGCGGTTGCGTGCAACTCCCGGGGTAGATTTGAGGTGCAGACGGGGAGGGCACCGACATCAAACCTGCTAATACTTGCAAAGGGGGGTGCCTACTGCTACCCAGGCATCTCCGGCACAAGACAGGACAAAGCATGCAGGACATCCACGGTAGCCTGCTCGTGTTGCATCAGACACATACCGAGCTGTTCCTGGCATCTCGGCCCAGCTGCAGCACCCTTAACATCCTCCTTCTTTGCTTTCCGTCATCCCTCGTCCCCCTCTCCCGGCTAGCTATTCACCTCTACCACTTTCAACAGCCCCTGTCCCTGTTCCTTCCTTGGCCACTCAACCGGCTCGCCCGCAAGAAAATGTGGGCGGTGTTCGACGTACTGCTCCTGGCTTTCTCACTTTCGATCTTTCCGTTCCTCCTCTTCTCAACACACGCATCATCTATCTGTCTCTTGGTCTTTCATATCTGTACGTCGAATACGTCTGGCTTCCTCTCCAACTTACTCCACGCACTTTCACTCTGGCCTTCTTGGTCCCTCTTCGCCCGTTTGCCGCACCATCTACCAGAAATTGCATGTCTGTTCGCCAGAGTTCTCTCTCCCGGCCCCTCCCCACTTATCCTCAGACACGACACAGTCTTTCCTTTCTTTGCCTCTCCTCCCCGCAAATTCCATCTTGTCTTTTCTCCTCCTACGTTCTTTTTGCATCCTTATGCTTCGAGATTTTCTTCCTCTCTCTTCATATTTTTGCCGTCTTCATTGCTCAACCACATCACCGAACCGACGACAAATACGCGCGGATTAAATGACTTGGCCAACAACGTAGGGAGAGAGACGGCCCAACTCGCCATCAACTCTTTGCCATCCCGTGGCTCTCCCTCCCGCCGTTCGACGCTCGGCGTCAGCCCGAGTTGTCGTCGTTATTCTCTGCCGCCCTCCTTACGACCTTTTATTGTCGTATCGCCTTTCACCTTTTTCGCAAATACACAAATACAGTTCACACAACCTCACGCATAACAAAAAGAATGGACAGCTTACGAATATTGCCAGAAGCGGCTTGGCTGGCAGTTCGCGATGCTCCTGACGGCTTCTCAAACAAATCATCAGGAGGATTTCAATTTGGCGCCAACGCAACACACCAGCAAATACAGTTTATCAGCGAACTGCGATTCGCAGCTGCGAAGTCCATTCGAACGTCAACAATAATACTGGCTGCCTTCAATGCAGTGGCTGCCTTTGCCACTGCCTGCGGCATCCTTTACGATGCATATTCAAGTAGAAGAAGAAACAAAAGGCGCTATGGTGCAGCCGTCGACCGCCCCAAGACGTCTTTCATTCAAACCGCAGAAGTTTTTCCTCTTGTTATCTCCATTGGCATCGCCGTCCAAGGAATTGGATTTTCAGTGGCCCAAGCACAGGGTCTCCAAAGCCTTCTGAGCATTGGTTGCACTCTGGTTTCGCAATTTATGTTACCTGGTAAGCTGCAACGAGAAACGCACCAACCTTTTAAATACGTCAGTAAACTAATGTGCACAGCTGTGTTCATTGTCCCTTATATCCAGCTTGTCTTCGGTGTCGAATTTGCTATTCGAGGTCTCCGCAAGAAGCCCTTTCCCGCGCGTGGAAAGTACACTACAACCGTCTGCCTCATCGTGCTGGGCATACTGCTGCTTACCAACTTTCTTGTCGCCGATTTTATTCGGTCACCTGATTTTTGCTTTGCTTCTTTATTCTGGTTTGTGGCAATCTACTCACGCGGCTGCTTTGCTGTACTGCTTGCCATCGACATCATTCTAGTGCTATGTACCGCCATTATCTTTGTGCGCTTGACACGAAGCATAAAAATCGACATCTCGGAGCGAATTTCTGCTTCACGCATGGTGTACTACCTCGCTCTTGGTATCCTCTCTAACGTCAGTACTAGAATTAGAACTCGGCTATAGCGTTCGATTTTTTGTTCCATGTCTAACATTGCCTTATAGACCCTTATTATTCCCTTCTTTTTCTCGCTTGGCTTCCAATACCAACAAGACGACGGCGGTGGGCAAGCCATTAGTTTGTCCATGGTCGCCTCTGTGGTTGCCGGAGTCTCAGGCCTGATGACCGGTGGCCTGCATCTCTTCTTGCGTTCCACCACCGTTTCGACCATTGGGCCACGTGGAAAGTCGGGGGAGTACGAGCGTCATCGTATGAAGGACAGGATTCGTCATTACGGCGGAAGCGAGCCTGATTTCCAAGGCCATATGATGGGCCCCGTTGGCAACGGTGCTGACCTTCGCCGTATGTTGAGTGATGCTAGCCTTATCAGCGGCAGCGTGCATGACGGGAAAGAAGATGAGGCCGGCATGCTGGTCAATCGTGGCCCTTCCCCTTCCTATGCCATCACCGCAAGCCGACCGAATCCATTAAGATCCAACGCGTTCTATCCTTTAAACATGACGTCAGACTCAGCCACTGCGGTCTCTATTCAAGCCCCCGAACCCGCTCAGATGTCGTCTGCATCATTAACGTCGTCATCGGCTATGTTGACGGCCTCTACACGAAAACTCTCATTCTCTCCAGCGGCAACAAAGTCGTTGGTACTTCTCCCTGCGACAACGTACATGCCTGGAACAGCGAAACTTGTCTCAGCTAGCAACAATGGCCGCTATGACATGAGCTCATTGAAGCCTCCGCCATCTATGAACAATTTGACAGCAGGGCGCCACCGGCGAGACTCATCCATGGCATCGTCTGCCACTGTGCAGATTGGTCTGCGTCTATCAAATGTCGAAGATTTTGCACCCATGGATTCCCAGATATTGGATAAAAAGGTGTACAACCTCTATATGTCTGGTGCAGGTGATGCAGAAGCCGCCGCTGCAGCAGTTCCCGGAAAAATTGAAGCTGAACAGCAGAAGGTGGCGGCTGCTGTTCTTACACAGAAACAAGAACAACAACAGCCATTACAGTCTTCACAAATGGCGCCAACGCGCCGTCCTAGCCCACTGTCCAACCTTGCGCGCCTAGCAACCAAGGACAGCAGGGATGAGCTGGCCAGTGTTGAGGATGCCTCTCCAGTGCGGGATCCTGTAAAAGATGCTCGGATGAAGACACTGCCTCCTGTCCCCCACCTGCAGGAGAACGTCGTCACCTCGGACTTTTCGCTTACTACCAGAGAGGATGCCCTGCTCCGGTCCCAGACATTAGAACCAAATGGGTACAACCCTGATGATGATATTTTTGCCAGCGGCCCAAGATCAAGTCCGTCTGTATACAGCCAACAGAGGAGTCCGACGAAAGCACTGTTGACAACAAAGCTACCAAGCCCACGCGGTGTTGGTTTTGCGCCAGTGTCACGGAGTAACAGCTCGGCAGTGCGCTCCACGGCGTCCACCCTCCGCCGGGAAGCCTCGTCCGCAAGCCACACAGGAGTACCAGGCAAGACAACAAGTGATTGGATTTAATCATGTATGCTACTCAGTCTAGCTTTTCCAGACCTTTCACTTAATCGCAAATGCATCACGACATCATTTTCTGACATTTTTGTACACCCAGTGAAGCTCCGGCGAACTTTGTTTTCTACTTTAACCCAGCATCTGTTGTTGTCTTTATTTTGCGCTTCTTTCATGCTAGTTTTGCAGCAGGAAGAATACCACCTTCTTTATAGACCAACGATGACACCGACGTCACCGTAAAGCGAACCACTTTGTATCTTTACCTTTCTCCTTTTTCTCCTATTACTGGATATCCGCCTTTTTTTCTCTTCTGTATGACCCGTGTTTCTCAGCAAGAAGCACCCTGTGGAGAGTCATGTATTTTTTGCATTGTCGTGGCGTCAAAGATTCACAACGCGCTTGTTTTCTCGCTATCGTCTCTTGTTTCTTTTTTACTTTCTCACCTTCTCTCCATTTTTTTATTTATTTCCTTTTCTTCTCCCCCATTCACGTTCTCTATTACCAGGTCTCTTTATTTACACCAGAGGCGCACGGTTCTCTATTCTCATATAATTGGACACTTGTATACAGTGGCTAGCCAATCTGACCAAATATTACATCACTCACTTGCTCAATCACGTTCTACTAACACAATATCTCAAGCTGAAGTCAATCGTGCTTAGTTCGTACGACCGTTTGTGTCCCGCGAAGTCCTGCATACTCTGTGTTCTTTAAATTGGTACATTGAACCCTGCACCTCCATTGACAGCACAAAATAACCGCAGTGAAAACGGTTAGCTTCAAAGAGGTGCTAAGGAAGCCCTACACCGTGCCGTTTCCTATCTCTAGCCCATATACCTCCGCCTTTGATTTTTTAGCTTTCATAGTCAAGTTTTCTTTTTCACCTCATTGGCAGCCTGCTGTACCTGCCACTTTTCCCAGCCAGCTTGTAGTACATCTTCGCGCAACGCCAAGTCCCGGAACCGCAGGTACTGTGCCAGCGGCAGGTTTAAACCCCAGGCCAGGAGGCCCGTCTGACGCGCAACCGCCGTGACACCAAACCACCCAGCACCGACGACGAGGCCAGCAGCAAAACCGACAAGGACCTGACGGGGAGTATGATAGTGAAGATAAACGCGGCTCCACGCGATAAAAAAAGCCATGATGAATGCGGAGACGCTGGCGGCGACGCGCTCGAAGTATGACAGTGACGAGGGCTTGTACCACACTGTAGGTGTCTGTGGCGGTGTGGCTTTTGACTTTTGAGACTGCGACTCGTACCGCACGAGTAGAAACAGGGAAATGGTGAGCGCCCAGAAGCCGGCAAACTGGGCGTGCGAGCTGGGCATGCCGTAGCCACCACGGATGGGGAGCAATTGGCCGCCGCCAAATCCCCCAGAACCGCCCCGAAGCCCATTGCCCGAGGCAATCGCGCCCGCCTCTCCGTTGCCTGCTTTGCCGCCGTCATCGCCAAGACCGCGTAGGAGCGAAGCCAGCATGGACCCGTGATAGTGGTGCTGCGGGCGCTCCTCCTTGATAATGCGTTTCAAGACAAAGTTGACGCCCTCGCAGACGAGCTGGCCAGCCAAAGCAAGACTAACCTCGGCCTCGCGGGTGCTCCAGACAAGAGTGACGTAGACTATGATAATGGCTTGCGGCACGAGAGCGAGCCAGGCGCATACGTAAGAAATAAAATCATTTGGGTCCTGGAAGAGTAGAAAGGTAAAAATACTAGTCAGCAAACATGACCGGTCGAACAACGTGAAGGGGGATTGAGAAAAAGCCGGAAGCATAGCATACATAGTAGACGTGCGTCAACGACAGCGACGCCAATGATATTGGATCGTTGCTCATCATGTGGTCTGTTTATAGAGTATAGCACGACAATTAATAAAGTTTGTGAGGAAAGGCGAGAAAGGTAGCTCTCTCTCCCCCTCTCACAGCTCGACGGCTGTTGGGAGGTTCGTTCACTTGCGATGCAAGGGTTATGGTGCCCGCCTGCGCGCTTGGTTGAAATTGGGTGAAGAGAAGAGCTACGACGTTATTCGTGGTGGAGGGCGAAGCGGAACGCGCGAAGTACTGGCGTGTAGGAGACCAAATGGACTGATATTTTGCGCGCGTCGATATTGTGACGGAGGTACGACACAGAGCGTTGAGCAGTAACTGTCGTACTTTCTGCCACATGTAATTAACGGCAGGAGCTCAGACTTTGGACCCACCCCAATGCAAGCTTGTTAAATGGCACGCCCCACTGCACAATAATCGTGGATTCTGAAGGCTTCGAGTTTGACGGATATGTGGCGGTGCAAACGTGCAAGTGTGGCTTGTGACTCAACGACGACACGCAAATTGGCAACGCAAGTTTTTTCAGAAAACGTAAGATTGTAATGAATTGACTGCCAACTTTGGTCACCTAAATTGTGACTGTACCTAGGCTCGCTACAATGTGTAAAAGCAGTATCATACTTTAAAACCCCAAAGGACAAAACTACGCTCAATTGGCGCGAAAATCGTCACTGCTGTCGTCACCGCCGCCGTCGACGCCTTCGCCACCCTTGGCTGCCCTCTTCTTCTCTCGCCGCCTCATTTTCTTGATACGATTGAGCCGCTTCTTCTTTTCCATCAGGTGGTCCTCTTTGGACAGTGCCCGAGCGACCGCCTTGGCGGCCTTCTCGCGTCGGTCCTGCTCACGCTTCCGTAGGATAATTCGTTGCCGTTTGCCGGGCCGGCGGTGTTTTGGTTTTGTTTCTGGAGTGTCGGAGGCTTGGGGCAAGAGCGGTAACGTTCCGATCGGTTCGGGTGACTGAGAAGATGCCCAGGATGGAACCGTATTGGGGGCTGATGCAAACGCCAGCGTGAGGTTCTCGGGTAACGCGGCTACCCCGTCCGGGGGCAGAGCGTTGGCCAGGAGGGCCCGCATAGCAGTCTTACTGGGCGCCTGCACGACGGTGCGTGCACGCCATGTAACCTCCCAGCCCCACGCACGAGCCTCGCGGCTGGCCTTGAGGATATCTTCGCCGGAGACCGCGATCTGACAATAGCGCGCCAATGCCTCAGACGACGGCTCGCCGGCTAGGTAGAAGCTGAGAGGCCGAGGCGGGTTGAGAAGGCCACCGGGGCCGAGAAGTTCGGACCCATCGCCGTCATCAAGCAGAACAACCGGCGTCGGCGCCACAGCTGCATTTGTAGATATAGTTTCTGTCGACGTGTCTGTACTTTGGACGGGCACTGCGGCGTTTCCACTCCCGGAGAACATCCGGAAAGCAAACTCCGTTGTGCCGCATATCGTTTTACTTGCGGCCTCGTCTTTCTTGCTTCGCTGGCGTTGTGTTTTGCGTCCCTTTCTTGACCCCCGCTGTGTACCGCCGTCATTTGAAGAATCCGTGGACTCATCGTCGCCAGCATCTTCAATATCCTTGTCGTTTGCACTGCTTACGACAGTTTTTGACGGCGTTGGCTGTGGGGGCACATCAAACTCCAGCTTTAATGAGCTTTTCACGTAGGCGTCGAGTGCAGCACGTGCGGCGGCAACCTCTTCATCACCTGCTCCATCATACTCAACACGGCGGGGTGCAGAATTGCCGTCAGCATGTTCATCTGCTTCCCTAGCAAGGTCCTCTCGCCGAACTCTGGTTGGATTGTTAGAACTGGCACTAATAACGTGTGCGGATTGGCTTGTGTGTATGTACAAACGCTCTGGTGTGATTCATGAGATAGGCCATGGTCTGCGGCCGAGGCGAATGAAATCTAACGCTCTTGGTATTAAACAAGGCCGAAAATTTCTGCCAAGAATCCTTATGCGTCGCTGAATTGTTATGGGCGGGTCCGTAAAAGGCAAATTGACGAAAGTCAAATGTCGCAGCACAAGAAAAGAAGAGACTGAAGTAGGAAAATCTCGGTGAGCTAGGACAGCTGTCAACCAGCTGGCGATACAACTTTTGCAGTGTGATCATGTGACCTCCCGTTTCTAGGTGCTTTATCGTAATTCCCAGCACAGTGCAACATACTATGTATTAAGTGGTAATACGCAATTTGCAAGTTCCCCATGCTTTTCGGTGTGTCGTACAAACACATCGAATTCTCACAATCCCATTGTTTGGCATCCAATTCTGTTGGATTGTGCCACAAGGGCAACCCGACAGGTGTCTCCAGAGGCTTCACAAGAACGCGAAACAACCAAAGACAGGAGACTGGCACAACATCAATTTTGAGCTCAGCCGGTCAAGTCAGCTGAAGGTGCGTTGGGGCCAAGGAGGCGTTTCTCAGCTGTTGTGGACGACCGCATGGGTGGCTAGGGCGTAGACTCACCAGCTGCCCATCACAACGGGTCATGGCTGGTTCGAGCCAGACTGCCCTGCATGACCCATGATGCAGATGCCGATCGGCCACGCTTGCGGAGCCCCAATATGCACGGAACAAATGTATGGCGCCCTGCCGCGGTTCCAAAACGGCCTCCTGCAGCTGCCTCTTTCTCGTTTGTGCCAAATATGGATGGACGTCCTCACCGTGAACAAGAAGCTGTTGAAACAGGCCGTAAAAAAGAGCTTCGATGCATGCCATATTCCACACTGTCTGTCATAACTGCCTGCATACAAAGTAAGACGTACCTAAGGGCCTCTCTCATCAGCTTTGGGTCTTTTTCGGCTTGTGTCAATCTCACATCAACGATACGGAGTAATGATCGGCCTTGACCATTGCCTTTTTACCCGCTCTTACCCAATTGCAGAGCCGAATTACATTCGTAGGCATCCTTTGAAAGAAAAGAAATAAGGTAAAAAGAAAGAGCAAAGAAAAAAGAGGATGTCGAAAACGTCACTTGGCTAGCTAGGTCAAAAGAGGATCAACAGAACTAACACGAGCCAACGCAACGACGAGACCGCTGTCCCACGCTTTTCCACTTCCCGATTCACGCAGCCGCCCCAAAATTCATGGACTCCCGTGCCCCCTCCTCCCTCCCTTTATCTACGTCGTGGGACCTCGTTTCTTTTTTATTTTCACCTTCCCGGACTTCCCTCGTTCACTCTCTACAAGCTCACTCCCTTTCTGCTTTACCATTATCACCAACGGGCTACGGTTCATATTGCCGCCTGCTTTCACTAGTGTATCGTCTCACCAGCCTCCCATCTGCATTATGTTTTGCCTCTTTCCTTTACCCGGCTAGCCCGACCGGGATACTACGCTCTATTATTCTGTTTGAAAGAGAGGACCTCGCCTGCATCTGGCCTTGGGTCCGTCCATCTCATATTTCAGGCATCTAGTGCCTCAATACCTCTGCGACGCCGGTTCTACTTATATAATGCCACTAACACACTTTGTTTTTTGTCAAGGAGAGATATGTGTACGCAACTAGTCCTGCTCTCAAGATAGGCACACCCTGCGTCACAAATTATTCAAACACAGCAAGAAGCCGACGGTCGCCCTGTCCAATAATAACACGTTGCTGCCGCAACTCTGGATGTTTTTCCCCCCCATCGTTCACGTCCACCTCTCACACATATGCACACAACAGGCAAAACATACCTAGGACACGACAATCAAAACAAGACGATATCGTATAACCAATATATAAGTAATCGAGTCATGGCATCCGCGGTTTCGGTTTTTTTTTTTTTGGCTCCTCATTTCACAGCGAGACTCAATTCCCATCGCACCTATCCATTTACCGACGTTTCTCACAACGACGAAACGCACAAACCCACAATATTGTTCGGATCAGGACAAGAGAATACACGTTGTCGAACTAAAAGAGAGATCCAAAGAGAAAAAGTCACGCAGTGGTATCGACGCGTGAAGGAAAAGAAAACGACAAGAGACCGCTCAAAATAGCGGCTATGAAAAAAACAACCACCGTCCCATTTTGCGCCAACCCGATTGCTGTGCCCAATGGTCCTCATGCTTGCCCCTTGATAATATATTTCATCCCAAAAGAAAGACACAAACTGACAGATATATAAAAAGCACTCAAACCACCCACCTGCCTCCCCCCCTCCTAAAAACAAAGTTCACTCAAAAAATGACAGCCAAGAAATAAAAGTATATATAACGCAGTGAGCAAGATGCGCGTACGAGCGCCCTTGTCGACTGTGAGCTACTCCTGGTTCCATCGGTATATCGCCGCATTTTGTCGACAACTAAGCCGCACTCCAAGAGTAGTGGTTCATCGTCGTCGCATCGAATGATCCCCGGGCAGCATAGCTGTGTGGTTGTGGAAGAGCTTCGCCATTTTTAACTTGGTGGCCGGCCTTGTATTGATCGGGGAAGGAATAGTGTCGAGATTCGCCGTTCGCATACGGAGTTTGGCTCGCATCACCAGGAGGCTGTGCCCATGAAGTCGCCGATGGATAATAATCGCGGGGAGGCGGGTGAGACGCTGAAGGCGGGTTGGCCGTGCTGTTGTTGCCTGAAGTATCGTGGGACGTCGGGCCGTACGCCTGCCCCTGGTGGTGCTGGGGGGCATTCTGGTGCTGGTGCTGGTGCTGCTGTGACGGCGGCGGCTGTTGCGGGTGGGGGAGAGGTAGTGGCTGTGACGGAGACTGCTGCTGTGACTGAGGCTGCGACTGTTGCTGCTGGGTACGTCCTTGCTGTTGTGGCGGAGGTGGCTGCGATGGCGAGTGCTGAGCACCATGTTGCGGGTGCTGCGAGTGTGGGCTTAGCTCGCTGGTGCCCCCGACGCCCAAGTACGGTGTCGGGGCATACCTATATTCGCCAGGTGTGTCGTTGCTCGTGCTCAAGGACGCCGCGCTGTGGACAGAGTCATTGTTTCCGTGGCGGGGGCTCTTCGCCGGGCGCGCGTTGTTGTCAACATATCTCGGGACGCTTAGGCCACTGGCATCACTAGCAGTTGGCAGAGACATTTGCGGTGGCGGGGCAGACGTTCCTTGGACATAAGCGTACTGTGTCCGAATGTTCGATTGCGGATGGTCGTTAGCGACAAGCGAGAGCTGCACTGACGGCATCGACGAGGCCTGCTGCATAGGCATCTCCTGGGGTTCCGCTGTGTAGTGCGGGGAGCCCGTTATCGGCAGCTTCTGGTAGGGCTCATTCGCCATGGAAGTTGCCGGGTATGCGCCGCCACTTGCTGGAGGCAGCGGCATCTGTTGCGTATTCCACGCTGGGTACGAGCTACAAAGAGATGTGAGATTAGTCGTTGCTTTTATACCTCCAACCCCTCTTGGCAGCGTTTGTTTACACTCCTGTATTCAAAAATGACCATCACATCTCTAAAACGTACTTGGACCGCATCGACAGCGGGCTGGGTGGCATCTTGGGCGCGGCGGTGAAGGTAAAGGACGAACGGGGCAAATCTAGCGCCATTGCTCTTGCTTTATCTTGTGTCTTCACAGTCAGAGGGCCTGCGACGATGCCCATTCCTGTCTCGACCAGAGCCTGGCCTCTCGAACCGGCACTTGAACCCAGCAAAGGGATTTCCTTTCTGGCTTGGAAGTTGCGTGGGCTGCGGCCACGAACAACGATTGGTGCGGTGGTCGACTCGGCCAAGACAACTTTTGATCCGTTGGCCAGAGTTGCAACGGCCTTTAGGTGTAGAACGAAGTGCTGCTGAAGCTCCTTGCGCCGTCCGTTATTTGCCGTCGCTCTGCGAGGCAAAAATCGCAAATTAGCAACCAATTCAGAACCCGTTCAACATATACATATCTTCGATCATTTTGGTATCCTACACGCTTTCTCCTAAACTTACATCCGGAATTGCAGACGGCGCCAGCCTATCGGATAAACTGCATACTCTCCTTCTGCCTCCGAACCATCATCCTGAAACGGAATCAGCGGCAGAGGCACCGGCTCCTGATCGGGGTTCTGAGCAACTTCGGGCGAGTTTGGCGGTGGGGTTTTCCATGGAATGACAATCAAGCGAATCGGATGGCCATCGACAGACTCGATCGCGGAAATTGTCAACTCGGTTGAGCTCACTGCTACCGTTTCGCCGCCTTCGTTCACGACGGACAGTTGCCCTCTAGGTGTTATCAGCGTGCCGCTGATCTGGAAGAGATTGCGGCGGTAGCACGTCAACTCTGGTTGCAAAACGGAACCGTCGCTCGAGCTTGTGGGCAGTTCGGACAAAAAGAACATGCCGTGCAGTTGTGCGGAAAGATCCAGTTGCTGGATGCGGCCGTGGCGGTCTACAATCGTGTGCTTGTCCGCTGCCCGTCGAAAGGAAAGAAGCTTATGGCCCTGGTTCACATTGACTTTGGAGCCGTCCTCGGTGCGCATGTCTTGCACCATGTCTCCGTATGGTGGGACTTGCGACGATGGTGGTTGCTGGTGCTGCTCTGTTTGTGAGTAGGTACGCTTCAGGTTCGGGTAGCTTTGGTGTGTCGTCAGTGACGGATGCGGCACGCCACTGGCACTTGACGTTGAATGGTGTCTGCCGTAGATGTCAGTGTCGTCTTGCGGGTACCGCGTGTACGGATAGCCAGTGGCGTCTGTTCTCGGCCGTGCCGATTGTGGGCCCGGAGGTGCCGCCGCGGCCGCATTGGCAAGAACCGGATCCAACGCTCCCGGATGCCCGAAACGCCCGTTTGCCATTTGCACTGGGCTGCCGTAGCCGGTCCAGATGCCATGTGATGGCTCCTTCAGCTCTGCCATTGTCGCTGTGTAGGTTGCGGTTGACATGGGAGCATGCCACCACCAATGTTGTGCAAGAGTCGTTCAAGCGAGATACTTGGGTGGATTGGAAAAAGAGGAATAACAAAAATAGGGGAAGATGTGAAGGGTGAAAGAGAAACAAGAAGGGAGCGGCCAGCCAGTTAGAAGAAAAAGTAAAGAAAGATAGGACAGAAAACTAAGCGCTTTTCTTGTCTCCTTTTTCTTCTTTTTCCCTGCTTTTTGATAAGTGGACAACGATATCGCGGACTGCAGACTCAGCAGTCCGGGGAACACCAAAGGCGGATGAAGAAGATGCCGCAATCCACGTCCGGGAAGCTGATGGTCGTCTCAGTAAATTGGCGGGCGATGGTCGACGAGTCCGTTGTCCCAATTTCTTCGTCTCTTGTCTCTGAAATCGTGAGTGCGGTCCAGCTAGTCGAAGATGGTCAAGGGAACAAATCGGAACAGGCGACAGAGGAAAAGACAGATACCATATCGTTGGTGCCTGTAATCCGTGTTTCGATTCAAGTAAAGGATAGGCCGGAGATCCTTTGCGGATATCCAGGTGGTCAGGGCGTCAAAACGACGATGTGTGCCGTTGTTGTCGTCCAGAGATGAAGACAATGTTCGTTTGATGCGACAGAGAAGAGAAATATCGAACCGGCAAAGGATGACGACTTTCCGTATTGAGCCAAGAGTGCAGTCCGAGCAGACAAAAACGAAAGACCGTTGATGGATGGCTATTGTCGCAGGGCGAGGTGTGCTCTTGTATAAAATGGAACGGCAGATGATGAAGGGGAGTGTTTCGTGAGAAAGTCTGTCGGCACTATCCTTACATACAAGTGGTATGGGGGCAAAGGCCTGGCCAGGCAAGGTGGGCAGCAGTGAACAGTGGAGCGAGCAGGGAGAGCAGGATGGTAGGGGGCCAAATTAGGTGGATACGGGAGGAGAGATGACAAGGATCAATCTCGGGTCGAGAATAATCTTGGTCTACTTGGACTGCTTTCCCTTTCGACAGCGTCTTCTGCAGGGCCCAGGGCCTGGTGAGGTCTGCAGGAATTGGGGAGGGGGGTATAGTTGCTTGATGGCGGCCTTGGGGGCGTCTTCAGTTCAGTGCCGCATACAAAGAGGGCCAGTGAGTTGTTGCCTGTCAGGGAAGGAGGCAAGATTGAGGCACCATGAGAAGATCTTGCTAGTCGGGCTTCTTGTGCTCTCTGTCCATGGCAGGTAATTATTGTTGGTAGCAGCAAAATAATCCCACTTTGAGGAAAGAAGATGGCGTGCCACCTCCTTTGTTGGCTTGACAGGTCTGGTTTGCAAATCAGTGCCCTGCTTCCGACTTTGTTTGCTCGTTAAATCGTCTCGGCTGCCTATTTATCTTTTGTTTCTCGGGTCTTTCTTTTCTGAAGAGCTTCGTGGTATGTGCAACACACCGTTACTTATATTATGGTCCAGGTCCAGCAGCCAGCCACGTCGTGTGATGCCCCTTTCAGGTAAAGCAAGGTGTTTGGCAGTCACCAGAGATGGTAGGAATGGAAAACAACCCAAGGAATACAAGGAGGAACAATGCAGGGGAGTTATAAAAGGCACGGAATGGTGTTCGGAGGGCGACGAGGAAGACCAGGAAGTGAAAAGAGAAGCCGATGTCAACTTATGCAACGTTCAGAGTGTTGCTGACGAAAGCACAAAATGCAGACGCAACTGAAGGCGAGACGCTGCGGGTTAGTATTTGACACAGCTAGCAAGCGTGAGGCATTGTTTGTGGTTGGCGTTCCTTGCTTTTGCTGTCTGCACCTTACTTACACTGGCATCTGCTTTTCAACTACACTTCGCAGAGAGAACGTTCAGCAACCAGGCAACTGTCAGACAAGCAGGACAGCAAACCCAAGAAGGAGAGGATCGAACAACGGTTGGTAAAGGTGAATATTCCTCGATGGGTTTAAAGAAGATGTGCGCAGGATACAGGCCGAAGATGCGGTGTGTTCATCGCATCTAATACGCACGAGTGAGTGTGGGATGGTGTTTTCTGTTCTGCCGCTGTTGGAAATAACTGGGCGCCGTTTATTTACTGTACGCCATTCATGTGGTCGAACTAAAGCGTAAAGAAGGAAATAAAGACTGGGAAGAAACAAGTCGAAAGCTCGGGATCGCTCGCTGCTTGCTGTGATCGTGGTGTGCGGTAGACAAAATACAACGGAGGAATGAACCAGCAAGGACAACGAGAGAAAAAATGCAGAACAGAGGCCCAAAGGTCGGGGGACTCTAGGAGACTGAAGTTGAAAGGCCAAATGAGCATGGTCCCCTTTCTGCATCTGGCTCTGTTTTCTTGTGCTTCGAGCCCGCAAGCCAGCCAGCCCATGCAAGACACCCCCATGTCCACCGACAGTGTCATTAACACATGCCTTCATGAATGGAGCACAGGCGGAGGACTCTCCTTGTACATAAAAAAAATAAGGAAAAGGAAAGAGAGAAGACAGGCCCTGTCAGCAGCTTGCCTCTCATCCTTCTCCCCACCCACCACACACTGTCCGGTCCACGTCAAGCCGCACACCCCCTGTCGTTGACACCTATCCACACTCCCCCCCACCACCATCTGCCATTCTTCCTCTCTTGTCATTCTTTCTTTTTTGTACAAGCCTTGTTCCACTTCCATGCCCCTTGTCACCCCAGGTAAAAAGCATGCTTCAATTAACAGTTGACATGTAGTCTAAGGCCAATGCGGCCATCTTTCGTCGATTGTTGCAAGTAAAAATTGTAACGGACTTGCCCTGTTAGGCCAAGGACAGGAAGCACAGGAACGGCACGCGCATCCGCACGCGGACGTGTGATGAAGAAACCGAGCAGGATGCATTTGCATTTAGTCCTGCGCTTCCTTGTAGGCCACAAGAGAGTCTTACACTGGACGCTTTAATAATTAACAATGACATGCGGCGGAAGGGGGGGGGGGGGTCAACAAAAAGAAATACTTGAAAATACAAGGAAAATGAAAGGAAAAGCATGCCAGGAGGGGGAGGGCAAATCCCGATCCTTGCGGCCACCGTCTTGTCATGTTCACGTTGTTTGCTCGATCTCACCGGCCGGGGTCTTGGCCAGCGTTTCCGGCGCTTCTGGCGTTTGGACCGTAGAGGAGAATATGTACCGCTGACTATTGTTCAAATGTCTTTCAAACCAGCATAGGGTCATGGCATACCGTCTGGTCCACATTCTTCCACAGTTTGGTGGAGGCGCGCTCTTTGAACGTTGAATAGTACGTATGCCGTGCCCGAGCAAGAATAGCGAGAGCGAATCCTCGGTTGCCAGCCCCATAATTTTCCAGAAAGACCGTTGAGCAGAAAAGGGAGCGACAATGGGGCGACGACTAGAAAGGGAATGGCGGGCGGGTCTAAGAGGAGTGGTATGGTGGAGGGCGTGGATAAAGAATAACGGGAGGGTGGGCTTCTGAACAAGGCGAATCCGCAACACAAATGTGAAAATGAGCGTAGAATAAACAGGTGAGAGAAGAGGTTGGTGGAGGAGAAAGGAGCAAAAGGAGAACAAAATAATGCTACAGAGCGAGCAACATAAAAAGTGCAGTATGCCCGCAAAGTTAAGAACAGAAAGAACGTGATATTCACAAGCAGGAAGGAGCAGGCCGAACAGGCTATTACAAGAAACCTTAAGATTTCCTGGGAGAAAAAAAAGAAAAGAAAAGAAAAGAAAAGAAAAAAAGAACTCTCGCCCAGTAAAAGGGAGAGAAAAAAAGAAAAGTAAAAGTAAAAAGGCACAATCGAACTCCACAGAATTACCTCAGGATACAACCGCAACGCGATCGCTTCATGATTAAATTCCAAACTCTGCTTTTTATGCTCCTGTGGAGCACCAGATTGGCAACGAGGACGAGGAAGGAAAGAGCTATCCGCTTCGACCCTGGCTGGTGGGTCCCATCGGCAGCAACCCCTCCCACGAAGAAGAATGTAAGCTCGGTTACAACGTGCATAAGGGCGGGTGAAGAGGGCTAGGGGCGTTCGAAATGAACAGGGGGCAGGCAAGGCAGTCGGAGCAGAAAAGGGAGGTCATTCCTCCGAGTTTGGAAGACGCCAGCCAGCATGGTGGCTGCCATGTGCGGCAGCATTTTCTGGCAGCGGAAAGAACGGCTGATAAAGAAGGAGAAAAGAAAAGAAACGGTCAAGCCAAGCCAAACCTGGTGGAAATGGGCTCGCCGCTTGGGGTTCGCACTTGTGTGCTGGATAACGGTCCACTTTTCGCACTTATCGTATGCATGACAACATACGAATGTACAACATACGAATGTACATTCGTGCTTCTGCTCAGTTTCCCCTCTCCTATTATGCGAACTGAGGGCGACCTGGCGTGCACATGTTGTCTTGTGCATGCAAGGATGCTCTGCGCAATGTAGCCCGTCCGCTCCCTGCATAACCACGACTGCCAAACTGGGCCATGATGCCATGATGATTGTTGCCAGTGCTAAAGGCTCTGCGCCACGACACGTCGCTCACGGAAAGGGTCCTTGACCCCCACAGAATACTGAATATTGAAGTTCTCGAGATTTCGGCAAATGGGGCAGACGGCGTTAGTGATGTTGGCGCCTTCAAATTTGGCTGTCATAGCTTCCAATGACCATGGCGTCGCTGTTAACTAAAACTGCTTCCCGCTTCCTCCATGTAAGCTGAGCGTCTTGGTTTTGCAGAGTACTAACACTAAGGAGGAAATGTAAAGCTCCTAGTTGGTGGGTTGTCCAAAGACCGGCAAACAGTTTTGTCTGATTCTTCTTCCGAGCATGTTTGATCTGCAACTACGTGGTATCTACACATTGAAATAAAAATAGATCGTACTGCAGTCTGGAAGCCCCAGGCTGACGGCTCGATTCGATCTTGCGGGGCGAAGAAACGCCTGGCAACATCATTGTTGGTGGACTGATACCAGAAAGAAGTCGACCTGCGCTTTTCTCTCCCGCAAATCTTGGTCGAGGACGCATGTTTACTTGAGTTTGCTCTGAGAGGCTTGGAGTCCCCGGTTCCCTACCAAAAGGCAGCGCAGGCGAGAGGCGCAAGTGCACCCACCTCCCCAATAAACCGGTCAGTCCCTTGGGAAGGAAGAGGATGGCCGGTCCTTTGACTCTGGCTGCAGAGGTGCGTCACGTCCTAAAACTATATCTATCCAGAAGGAAGGAGAGACGGCACGTTTGGAGGCAAAACAGAGAGGGAGGGAAGGGCGGCAACTGCCTAATTAGGTAGGAGGTAAAGAAAGCGACGCCTCGCCGCCCTCGCCGCCCTCGCCGCCTCGCCGACAGCATTGTACATATAGTAGCAATGTATATAGCACGTGCAACGAAGCTGCCCATTGCAGGACGGTTCTTGTTGACAGACGTTGTGAGCTCCTTCGGCCTTGAATGGGAGGGGGAATCACACCTACATGGTATGTACCAACGGCTCCCCCCGATTGCAACAATGAAAGGTGTCTATCTCCGCGACCCTACAACCCTGCCACCACCAATACCTATCAGATGGGCCCACCCGCATTCTTGTGCAATTTCATGCTACCTCCTTTAATCCAAGCGGTTTTCTTTTGCTACCATCGATGTTGTGCTGCTAATGCATTAGCCTCCAGGTCTCAGCCACAGCGTCTGCCCCAACCCAGCTCTGCATAACACTACGCAGCCTGACGTTCTTTCTTTGTTATCTTACAACATGCAACATCCAATGCCTGAATTCTCCCAACCACGCAATATGAGCCACATTCCCCATCTTAGGAAGGGAACGGCTGGGTCAGCAAAGCGTGCGTTTATGGGCCAACTTGTGGTGCTCTTATTCCATTAGAGGAAATGGAGCTAGGTGACGACTTGGACTAGCGCGGTTCGTTTAACCACGGCGAAACGCCCAGTTGCGAGGAAAAGGAGGTGAGCCTTCATTTGGGCTTCAACTTGCAAATGAGTATGTGTACGGCAACCCCGGTTGTGGGGGCTGCTATCCAATGTCTGTAATAAAGATTCGTAGCGCCCGTCGCGGCATTTCATCAAGGCGACGCAACATACAGACGTCATCAGTCCCAGAGCTCAATAATGCGACAGCGACGTTAAGCATGGATTGTGTACATCGCTTCAGGTGTTGTACAACCTGACAGCCACGCGGGTTGCAAACCGCATCGAATCATGTGCCGTATTTGTATCTTACGATGTAATTAACGGCGGAATATATCATGTTACAAAACAAATTGTGGAAGAAACTCAGGAGCTTTGGAGTTCCGAGTTGTTGCCTTAGCTGGCCGAAGTTGACCGCAAGCCCCACGTTAGCGGACATCTGTGCCTAAAAAGTGTACGATGTACTCCGTACGACGCATGTTGTTTTTACAGAAATAACAACTCGGCACGCCTTCGCAGGTGCCGTCCAAACATGAACTAGGACATACCGGCGCAGCTGCCAGTTTTGGCAAGCTTTGGATTCGGATCTTGCAAGGTGTCCTGGCGGGAATTTTAGCCTGGCCTTATCTCCACAGAGGAGACAAGTCGTGGCACGAATGCGGAATAATCGTATTCAGTCCGTGTGTCTGTCTCACAGGATTTCGATATGTTCGAAAGTGAAGTCGACAGGGGCGCCGATACAGGAAAGTCGCACAAGCAAGGCCGTGAACCGCAGTTGGCAGGCGGCATGACGGATGTGTCGTCGGCCGACGTCTTGAGGCTCTATGGCAGACGTCTGACGAAAAAGGTGAGTGGCGGCAGGCGGAGAGGAGAGGGTGCAACCGAGATGAAATTTGTGCAATACAGGGCGCCGTTTGTGCCAGCTACATACCCACAAATGTCGTTATCCATTCCCTCCCATTCTAATCTGGCCTGGACCGAACAACACCTCGTCCCTTTATGCATGTGCCAGGGATTGTGCATGAAAAGAGACGGGACAACCCCGTGCGAGAAAAGTACTGCCAGGAAACAGCGCACATTGAAGTCACGGTGAGTGTGATAAAATGTTTGCTGTGGCAGCCGACTTTGTGATCGGCACCTTATACTATGAAGCGAAAGTTGGTCCAGGTAAAGGGGAGCGGTAATAAATAATGCACATGCGGAGTACATGTCATGACTAGGTGATGTGGAGAGTGGCGTAAGCAAGGTAGACTATGTTGTACGATTACATACTTCGAATTGTAACAAAAGTACTGCACAGAAATGCCAGTCAAACTGTCACGTCAGTCACGACGACACAAGTCAACATCCGCAAGGGAGAAGGAATGGGCCGCTTTCCCGCATGTGGCGCGTGTCAGTCAATTTAAAGGTATTGAAATACTGTATTACCGTGTCGAACTTTGTGCACCCACACATGTTTGCATATCGGAAATAAGGCGTCCTGCTGGGTGATAAAACAAAGTGGCACGAGATATCGATATAAAGCCCTCGGAAACCGTACACTCGTCTGTTTAATTATGTGAGCTTTTTGTGGTGCTTTTAAATGCGAAAACAGAAGGTTTAATAAAAAGAGTTCAACTAAAAAATATGAGTTTCTAATGTTGTATTTCTCTCTTATAATATTAAATTCTTCCTATAAATAAACTATACATACGACATACCTAATTCAACCAAACACAAAAGAGTCGCTATACAGGAATTAAAACGTTGGATTTAGGACAGACACAGATGGCAATAGAAAGTGCATCACTAAATGCGTATCTTTCGCCTCGCCGCATCAGTGGCTTCAATCCAAGATGCCTCGACGTTGTTGACCCCGCCCGTGAATTGATTTTCACCAACATTTCTCACCTGTTATATTGCCCTGTTCCAACTGGGGCAGCGATCGTCCTTCCCTTCCAGGAGCTGCCTCAGTACGAGACAAACAAGTTGTCTCTTGTCTTCGAGGATCACCTGCATATTTGGATGGCTTCAAACCAGCTGTTAAGCTAGTTCAAAAAGGGCCGTTGCAGGACGAGCGGCCCCGACGATCCGGCGGCCAGTTGTTTGCAGCAGGAACTAGCGCCAAAAGCCAGGCTCGCCGCCTCGTGGCGAAATTTTAAGTAACGGGAGCGGCTTTATTGACTGGTGAGCTTAAGTCATAACGTATACGGGCTTAGCCTTCGTGGACCTCGGTGGGTTTTCATATACTGAGAGGTAATCCTAGGCAATATGCGCAACATGCGACGCCGGAAGCAAAGTGTCGGAGAACAAAGAAATTTCGGTGGTGTACGATGAATTTACGACGTACTGACCAGGTAAACAGGGTATCCAGGCCGGCTTCCACAGCCTTGTCCTCAAATGCACATACCCGAGAGACGTGTCTAGTTGAACAGGCGGGAGGAAAAAGGCTTCACCGAAAATGGCTCCGGTTTGCCTCTTTGATGCCTTTGGGCTTTCATCAAACGTGCACACATAAAATAAATGTAGTGGTGTGGCGCCCATCCCCATTTTACCTCGCGTAGATTCGCCCCAGTTCTACATTGTATTTTCAGAGGGCGGCTGCGACGTGCGTCTTCATGCACAATTATAGTGTACCGGGGGTTGTACAGCTGTATTTGTATTGATTGCTTTTTTATTTATTTTATTTTTAAGAAAAAAAGCCAGGAAAGGGAACTGGGAGGTGCTGTGGGCTGCATATCGTCCAATTGATATTAAAATTAAAAGGATAAAAAATATCATGATCAATGCAAAACTCAAAGAATTACTTGTACGCAGTGTACTTGACATCGGATGGAAAAGCTTTAACACTGAGCACAAACGTAGCCACATGAGTATAATGCCTATGGATGAGCTATTTGTGCTGCCACGAAGCCGTCGACGGAAGTTGCCGCGGATTTTTGGTATTTTCTTTTTTGTATCTATCGGACTCCAAAGTTTTTCGTACCGATGAAACCCTTTCGAAAAAGAAACAAAAAAAAACAGAAGAAGAAAAGGCGGTGCTCATCGTCCGCTCTTTTTTCTTCCCTCACTCTCCTTTCGATAACCATGTGTCCTAGTCGATTTCCAAACGATACTAGGCCGCCTTGGGTGTGTTCCGTGCGCTATTTTGACAGCAAGCAAGGACTGGGTTCCACGGCTCGATAGCCAACAACCCCGATCATACGACGTACTTAAAAAAGACAAGTGAAGAGGGAGGAAAAGGAGACGCCCCCCCCTTCGCCCCCTATTCCGGGTACCCCTGGAAGCGTTGCACTGGACGGTGTATCGGACGAAAGCTCAAGTCGGCAGACCCACCCTCGCCATGTTTTTCATTCTTCGCTCATCTTCTCCCTTTTGGCCGTCCCGCGATCTCACAAGTACGCAGCAGAGTACAAGTACGTCGTCAGAAAGAAAGAGGAGGATGACAGGACAAGGAAACCCAAACGTATGCTACGGAACATTATTGCGACTTCAAAGTGCAAAAAGCATGGGATGGTCGACTGGGGTGAGGAGACTTTACCCGCTTGTAGCCTTCCTTTTGGCATTCGCTGTATGGTTTATCCCCGTTTTTTTGGATAGTCGGACAAGATTGGGACTTGTTAAGGTCGTTTCTCAGGCCACCAACATAAGCCATTTTCGAAACGGTGATCTTTTCCATGGCATGGTGCATGCATGGACAACTGGTGTACGATACTTGCATTCCGTATCAAAATTAAGAACAAAATCAGAGCTGTCAGAAATGTGTCTGCTCAATATGCTCCATTTTCTTGCCTCATCGTGCATATGATTTTCACTGCTGTATACGGAGAAAACGAAAAGGCAAGAAACCAGTACATCCTTCTTCCGATACCATGTGCTGTTCTTCAACGGTTAATAACCATACTCCACTGGTCGAGGCCGGATTGGGAATAAGAATACTGCAATAGTTGAAGGCCACAAGAAACGACCTCTTTTTCGCAGTGACTTGTTTGTCCTTTTCCCCACACGCCCCTTATCCTTTGGTTTTTTTTTTTTTTTTTTTTTGTCGCTATGCCTCTTTCTGCGCCTCGGTTACAGTTGTCTTCCTCTAATCTCCAATTCAGAAAGAATCTCAGCGGGTTTCCACGAAATCCGACTTTTCTCGTTTGTGGCATTCTCTATGCTATCGTTCCTCCCTTTTCTTTTCTGCCGTTTACTCCATATCACTTCGTGCATCTTCTGCCTCGCCTTGCCAGTACGCGTCGCCTTTTTGGCCCGTCCTGTCAATTCACACTGGAATATCAAGCTTGACGTTGATTCAAAATGACGAAGCATCTTTGGCGCATCCTCCTCCTCCTCATTCTCTTATTCTGTCCCCCCTGCATTTGTGCGTTTAGCTATTTCCTGTTTTGGTTGTTCGTTCCCGCTGTCGGTTTGTTGTGTTGTTTTTGCTTCCTCTGGTGTTCCCACAAAATGTCTGAGTTTTGTAACGGCCAGGCGGACGTGCTATACCTCATGCGTGGCTAGCTCGAGCTGGGGAACGACTTGCTCTGATAACTGATGGAGCATTGCATTCGTACGCGTATGAAGAAGTGAGGAGTAGTGATGTGCAAATGTGAGAGGCAAACGTAAGACACAGCATACTATCAGTAGTGTGAGAGGTTGAGAGTATATGAGTGAAACTGGCCTCGCACCAAAGACACAAATGTCAAAGAACATGCGAAGCATCAGAAGAGGCACTTTCGTAGAAAGGTCGCATTCTTTCAGAGACACTTGATTTTCCTTATCCTATTTTCTCATACCCCCCCCCCCCCCCCCCAAGCACCAATTCATCCATGGTTGTATTAAAACTGGATTCAATGAGAAAAAAAGGACCGGCGTGTAAGGGAGGGGCTATATCCGCCGAGTGATATACGCCATGCCCCGTAGCTCGAGTCCTCGAACTAATCCCTGCCATCTTATATTTCTGCATTTCTGTGTTTTTGATCTTTTTACTGCGTACACCGTCTGCGGATGCTCTGCATTTAAAAACAAACTTGATGAGCAAAAAGCACGTTCCTCGATTTTCTGTCAACGCTCGAGCCTCATTCTTAACGTATCAACAAGAAGCATTCGAAGGAAAGATAGAATCGAGAATGTAAAGAAACAGCATCTTTTTCTCCGCATTTCTGTGCAGCGTTCCTTTGGCATCTTCTCGAGTTGCTAATATTGTGTTCCCTGGTCACTCAAAACTTAGAGGACGCTTTCAGGTCTCGTAGATTTCGAGACGCAATATGGCAGACTACGGAAGACTTAGCAAGACACAAAAGTCAAAAGACAAACTTGTGGTAAACCATAAAATAGTCATTTTTCGCTGTGCTTTGACGTGTTCTGACATGTTTCTGATGTGCTTGGAGTCTTTCCCATATTCCATGTCCAACACGCTTGGGGCCCATGAACATCAAGACAAGAGCTACCCGCACAACCATAACAGGAGCATCTTATTGCTCCCTTAGCATTGATATCACTTGTATGTACGACGTATGATGGAGCATCACAGAGCTACGACGTACAGCAAACCCATGAACCCTTGGACCCCCTGTCCCCGTTTATATCAGTGTATCATATGTGCTGCCACTGTAGCATGATGAGGGTTCAGCGCCATCCCGTTTTGCTGTGGCGAGCAAGGGGAAACCAAGATGCGCAAACAAAAGGACATTGGCAGGGCAGGTCCCTTTCTTGGAGGGTCACAACTACGCTGGAGGAGGACAAAATTAGCCAGAACGCACGGCGACGCAACGGCAAAGGAAACAACCAAGATAGCTGCATCACCTCGCCACGCGATCCCAGTACGACGGCTTGTCCTGCGTGTAAGTACGCTGTAAGGTGAGGTATCTCGGTAAATGCTGCCCCTCGAAATTCAAATGAAAAAGAAACAAGTCAATCCTAGCCCCTATTTTGAACACACCGTCAAAGAGGTCCTTTTTTCTTTTGCCGTGTGCGACTGCAAAGGATTGCTTCTTGGCACGTATTAATATATTCTGAGAGCCGTGTTCCGAGTAAGGGACATAGATAATAATAGTAAAATAAGACGCGTACAAGGACTCGGAGTGCATGCGTCGTTCGTGGAAAGTAAAGTACATACATTTAAATCCAAACAGGAGGAGCCTATTGTTTCGTTGCACCACTGCCACCAAAAGAGTAGTGCAGCTCACAGACCCAGGATTTAAATACCGAGAAGAATCCAGGGGGCTGGAAGGGAGGCACGGGATGGAAGTGACATTATGGTGCGCTCGGGGTCGGAATAGTTTCCGGCAAGGTGAAGGGAATCATAGTCATAGGGAGGCAAAACGTCGCAAGAAGAGGTCGCCCCGGCCATGGTGAAAAGGAAGGAAATAATAACGTAGAAGATGCGTGGCGGACGAGCACTCGGGACTGTCGACTGCTCTTCCCCGGTGACCAACATATGACAAAGTGACCAGAGGATGCAGGAAGAGGCCAGAGCCTGTCTGCTCTATACGCACACTTATTATGGGACCTGAGGAATAGGGTTACCAAGAGAGCTTCATTCTCAGTAACCCGTTTGTTGCTACGACGGCGATCATTGGCGCTCAAGCTCGAGAACAGAGTGACAGCTCTCCTGCATTGTTTGTGCAGGGAGACGCCGTGCGTCGTATTGCAACGTACTCCGTACTTGGCAGGTTATGCGTTGGTTCACAAGGAGCTGTTCTCCGCAATCGTACCTGGATGCCGTTTCCAGATGCCCAGTGCTTGTTTGGCTTTTCTCAATTCGGATTATGGTTATGCATTGTCTGCCGTTGGTTTTGGGGACAGTTACATGTCGTACATTGTCCTTATTCCCATCTACAAGGCTGTTTGCCACCCAAGGATCTTTCTCCTGCACTTGCCTGGCTGGCACACTGCGATGCTAACACCAAGGAAGTTCATTTGTCTGTTACGGTCATTTGCAAAGACAGTAGCGTCGTACGTCGTTCTACTCTGTATTTCGGCACCGGAGCCGCATATGTGTATATCCAGGAAGGCTCTCCACATGGGCAAGATTAAGGTATGGAGAGCGGGAGGGGGTACTGGAATGAATACACTTTGTAATTACGTATTACTGGCGATCAGTGATCGTCTGCGTTGGTGAGCTCAGTCGCAAACGACGAACCGTTACATATTGTCTCAGTAATGTGGTCGTTGTGACTGTATGCTCGAAATAAGCGATTGTGCATTCCTCGCGCCGTTCTGGATGATGGAGCCACACGAATCAAGGCCCATGAGATGTAAAAGTATTACGGCGGGAGCATGTTTTTTATACGTACTAAAAAAAGTAAGGGCGGGATTCAAACATACTTTGCTGCCCCTGATATTTCGATTACTGGAATGAACGATTATTTTTTTTATGTCTCTCTTCTTTTCGTTCCACACGGAATATGTCCAGATCTAATCTAGACCCGTAGAAAAGAAAGCAATCCAGGAACCGCAGAAACAATGATAGCCGCATCAGCACCAGTTCATACTTCGTAAACAGCTCGCCAACCCGCCGCCAACTTACAACCGGCAACGTCGTCTCGCTCCGTCCGAAGTAGTGAAGCTCCTTTGAGATCTTCAGTATTAGCTCCGGACCATTTGCGCCTTCCCTGTCCGTTTAGTGCTTTTCCCCCTCAGAATGAAGGGCCACTACTGTAAGCGACGACCACCGGGTAAAGGCGTCTACAGGGAGCGGCGCATAAGCCGGTGGAGGCTGGTCCGGGATAGTCATTGGCAGAGACGCCGTTATTTTCTTGCAAGGACTTGGAGACAGGCAGACGGATCGTCGTGGTAGGCTAGGGGAGTGGCGGTTGGTTTGGACGAAGCCGCTTCAGCCGAATTTATCGACTTTGTTGATTTTTGTCTCATTCATTCGAGCAATCGAGATCGTGATCCAGAGAGTTGTTTCTCAAGTCATCAAATCATTGTGGAATGTTTCCCTTGTGCGGCGTTTTCTTTTACCTTTCTTTGGTTTCCACTTCGTGTTCATTCGCTGGTATACGGGTTCTTCTTCGTCGTTGCTATCACAACTGACTTGAACCGTTCGTCATCTGTTCATCATAAATGGCCGCCGTCATGACTTCAGGGTAAGTAAATGCGCACACCCACATGCCTTGCTTCTTCCTTTTCTTGCGGTAAGACCGTTGGCTAATCTGCTTTCGGACAGGTCCAGTTTGCTTTTTCTGATTGTCTGAGAGGGCTTTTTTAAGGCCGCTTTGCTTTCTTTTTCTTCTAAGCGAGGCAACCTCAAAACAACAGGGGTTTGTTTCGTTTCACGCCTGATCCCTTTTGGTTGATCACCGTCGTGGGATGCGTCTGTTTTTGTGTGCTTCCGGCAATGCTTGTCTATTTTTGGCTGTATGTTTACTACCAACTACAGGATTTTACCTTGTTTTTTTATAAAGAAAAAAAAATTCTAGCTGACGGTAATTCCCCTACAGCTGCCTTTCGCCTTTCTCCTTCGGCTCTCGCTGCTGAAACTGTCGTTTTTGACCAGGCCTGGGGCCAGGGAAGTTGCATTCTTTGGTTGGCATTATTTCATCATCGCGTCTCGCTTTGGGCGTCACGGAGAGGATGAGTAGACATAAGGAAAGACAGACAGGCGGTCATAGGCAGGCTTACTCCGAGCTGCTAAGAGCTAGTCAACCTGACCAGACCCGATAGTGTCTGAGAACGTGGCCTGACATCTCGGGAATTATGTAGCGTATTACTGAGGAACAATCGCGCTTGTTCTCCAACGGCGTTTTGGGGCCAGGGCATGGATTTGGTGATGGGGAATGACGGAGTCGAGATGTCTTCTTCCGTCCTTGGGACACCGTGCGTCCTTGCAACCCCCTATTTCGTTTTGGTCCCGGCCCAGACCCAGCGGGTGGTGGAGAGGGGGTGCGAAACGAGATTAAAGGACCAGATTCTCAGAAGAACAGAAAGAACAGTCGAAAAGCGCTGTGCAGAGCGTGACAGAAACACGGACCTCTAAACTGCTCCATGCTATACCCCGCAAATGTCTCTGCATCAGTCAGTTGTCAGTTGTCGGGGTTCTTTTTCCTTGTTTCTTGTTTTCTTTTCATATGACACCCCCTTGCTTTCAGAAGTTGGTTGTTATTCATTCACCACGATCATGCTTTTTCAACAATCATGTAATACGACGCCCCCGTTTGGTTGGCAGCTCGCGACATGTTTGTTGGTCGCAGTGGCCTTGGCAGCAGGCCAGCCCTGCCGACTCTTATACTGTACTCCGTAAGGCCGTTTTGGGGTTTGCGTATTATTTTTATTTGTTTTCTCCCGCTGTATTCTGATGACAGTCTCGTATTTATAGGCGGTCTTGTCCACTTTTCCGCGCCCAATCACCCTCACTATGGGTCTGATAGACCGCTTAGCCGTGCGTTTCCCGCTGGACGCATATCGACATATCCCAACGGTCTGACACTCTGACGGTCTGACACTCTGACGGTCTGGCAGTCTTGCCTGACTAGCTTACATGCTTTTCTTTCATTGGAAAGCACCCCTGGTTATCTTGCCATCTGCTCTTTGTGTGGAGTATGCTCGCTGCATCTGTCCGTACGCACGCTATGGAGCATATTTCGAGGTGTTGACATGCATACGTGCATGCTGTTTGTCGTATTTGTACACTCCTCTCTCAGTCTTGGGCAGACGACTTTGCCCTTGGTATCCTGTTTTCTTGTCGATCATTGGCAAATGCCGGTTGATGTTGGTTGTTTCCTTTCTCCTGGAGGCTAATTCAGACCCCTTTCCATCCTTGTCGGGTGGTAGGGAGGACGGGTTCATCGTCTTGACGCTTCCCTATCTGGGACGGGTTGCGACGCAAGTAGACAAGGGGTCGAAATCGTAAATGTTTTCTTTTTTCTTTCTCTCTTCCTTATTCATCATTTTCATCCCCCCTCACCCCCCTCTCGCTTGTTTCTCTTCTTTTTCTTTCGTTCTTAACCTCCCTTCTCCATCCCGTTCACGCCAATAAACATTCCACCCCCTTGCCGCTTGCTGCATGCACCATCCATCAACCGTTGTCCTTCACCCATCATCAATCCATCATCGCCCGTCACTCCTCCCATGACCCCCTTGCTCTCCTGGGCCATCTTGTCCAGTCATAAACGTCAACTCGCCACACACACGCACACACACACACGCCCTCCTCCTGTCCAGCCCTTCCTCAGCCCCTGCTCTTTTCGTTTTTGTCGCATTTAACTGGCTTGCCGCTCCTCTGGTTGGCCAGCATCTCGGAGGGCATTGCCTTTCTGGTTGGTTGGATGGTGGGGGGAGAGGGGGCGTGTGTTCAGTCCTTCTTCCTTTCTTTCCTTTTCAGCCTCTACCCACGGCTTCCCCCTCCATGCAATGAGTCCTCTTTCACTTGCTCAATTTCAAAAGCCTGGAAGGGCCGATTGAGAGCATCAGGCTGCGTGAGTCGACCACTATGTCTCTTTCCTGGCGTCTCTCCCTGCCCACTTTGCAATCTGGGCAGCTGGGTTCCATTTACCAACGTTCCTTTCCTCAAAAGGTCCAAGAAGGACGGAATTTCCCTCATTGACACCCACCCACGCCACCTCTAACTCCCCTTTTCTGCAACGGTCAAGGGCCACGCTGCCACGTGCCCCCCCGATCATGATCAACTGTCATCGTGAGCTAGTCCTTTAGGGTGCTGGACCGACTGTACTTGGTAGTATGAACTCGACTGGGATACGGCGCCAAGGGTGCATCTCTTCGTGTGGTATCTGCAGCTCAGGCCAACCCAACGGTTCCCTGCTAGTTGTAACGGTTCACATCCGTCTTCGAAGAATTCTCCTTGTGTAAATGCAAGGCGGCAGCGGCTGTCACTCTTGCCCACTGAACTGCGGCAACACAACGTCGCAGACCAATACTAATGTCGCTAGGTGGTGCTGGACTCCGTGACTGTTGTGATCGGCTGTTGGCTGTTAGCAGCTAACGTCACAGTCGTGCCTGTGTGGCGCACCTCCCTTGACGAAAGAAACACGTCGTATGCAACGAGAAAATAAGCAAAATAAAATATGCCTTGGATTGTTGGAGTCTGTGTCTTGCTCCTAATTACCTTGTGCTTGGGGTTGTCGGATACGATGCTATGAACTGCCATCCTACCATCCTAGCGGACTACCTCGAATACCTGCGGGTGATTGAATTTTGTGACTACAAGGGCCATTACCCAGTCTCTTGTCGACCAAAAGACGGAGACTTGTATACTTTGTCGAGCGTGGACGTTCTGTTCACGGGGTGTCTAGATCAATGATACATTTCCCGATAACGTAAACATGAGGCAAACCGTATCACAACACTGGATTTTTTTTCAATCCTTTCGGGATTTGTTTGGTATTTACATCAACTATGACACTCCCCATCCTTATTTCGTCTGGCCGATGCCCCTGTATTTTCTCCATGCCAAGTCGGAAGGCGAAAAATAGCTGCTTTCGTATGAATTTGCTTTCCAAATATTTGTGATCCTTGCTGTATCCATATTGGTACAATGTATGTTGCTGAATTTGGGTCCACCAGCCATCGACGCTTTCCCGGATATGGGAACACGGTAACAGCTCTACGAAAAGGAATGGAGGTGGTCCTGTGTGCGACGTCCACCATGCTACATATATGTGCCGGCAGCGAACAATAGCAACAGGGAGCGCCTCTCGCGTGTACGGTACCGTTCATTTGTACTCTGCAAGAGGAAAAAATCGCGACGGAATATGTTGCGTTTAATTACTGCGTAAATTGAATCACTGGCAACATGGCTGTGCGGCACATGATAAATATCGTTAGGGGAGAGCGGAGCATTGGATTTCGTGAGGCTATATGTGCCGTGTCTTAAGCCATCGCGTCCCGAAATATCAAACTTTTTTTGTGAGGCCGGAGATGAGCCAACCCGGAAATTGGAGGAGCGCAAACAAGAAAAAGGCGAACAAAAGCATATGAGAGGCCGTGAAGTAAACGGACACCGATAGCTGTCTACCATTTATTTTTGTTGGCATTTAATCTCGCCAGGGCGGAGGAAAGTGAAGCAAAAGTGAAGCAAAAAATGGGGCCATACCAAAGCAATTCCGAGGAATAAGAACAATTCTCTTCTCGCCTCGACGCCTTATCCCCTTCACTCCGCCCTGCCTTTTATTACAGCGCTTGTAAACTACGTTCATGTGGCGCTAGCTTGACGATACGAGTACGAGAGCAAGCAAACATATCACATACGAGGTAACTGTGCATGTTGGGCCTACTCTTAAGTTGACGGCGGCTGCGGCTGGGCCTCCTCCTTCCTGCATCTGGCACCTGCATGGTTGCGAATCAAACAAACAAGACGGTACAGAATCTTCTATCATATGCTTATGACCGTGTGCCCCTGATGTCCTGAATAGAAGCTTGCCGCGGACTAGGATGTTCGCTGTACGCCAGGTAGACAAATTGCAATATGGTGCCGCGTCTCCGTATCGCACCGTTGATTTACAACCTTTACAGCATCCCAAGTGAGTTCGTCTGAGCTGACATCCAGTAAGACGCAGGGTCTCAGAGGCAACTTGAACTTCTGTGGCCACTGCCGGTTTGCGACTCCTACTTTCGCAGTGATGCGTTGAGAACGAGGTTTGCTACTGCTTCTGCCATTCCATTGCCACCGTCCTGTCCCCTCTTTTGTGTTTTTTTTCTTACTTGCGGAAGACTGCATTCCCATGCAGCTGGAATAGATCGGATACCTAGAGCTGGCGTTTACCCGAGCAACAGATGGCTCTGGTGATATGAATCTAAGAAATGCCATTATGTTACGTGTAGCTCATCAGCAAAGACAGGATATGTGGCCATGTGCAAGAAAGGAAGTTTATTCAAACTTCCTTTCTTGCGATCCTTGAACGTTTGGAGTTGCCACATAAAAAAATTGCCCGTAGAAATTGAGGTCATCACACGACCGAGAAGAGCCAACAAAATCGACGCACTACACGCGCGGTAGACGAGGGAAATAAACAAGAAAATGCCCATCTTCAGACTCGCCATCACCAACAAGAGCTATCGTCAAGCCAAGGTTTACGTCTACAAGGTTGTGAAATGCTGGCCGTCACTGAATATCCCAAGGCCCAACCAGGGGGCGAATCACACTGGAAACTGGGTGTCAGAATAGAATAATGAAGCAGACACCCGACAGACGAGCCCACATGTGGGACATTCCGTTTATTACGCGTGGAGAATGAAGAGGATGTTGTGGACAGAGCCAGAGCGGCTTGAGGCATGAGACATACAGTTGGAGAATGAGAGGGTTATATCAGAAGTCTGATATAGGTCCATCAAGAGGTTAAAAACCAGAGTGGGAACTGTGAGCTCTTCTTTGCCAACTTCCGCAGAATCGGACGCCTTTCGGAGAACGAACTGTGTTCGTCCGTGGATTGGGGGAGACGGAAGGGGAGGGGGCACACGGTACGATGCACGACGTATGGGCGTGTAAATAGAGCGAGTGCCCGTCGAGTCCTTACTGTTGTACCTCATACTTGTTCTCTGTATCTGCACTGTGACTGAAGAGCTCTGGCCTGATCCGTACCATCGCGATTATTGCAGAGGAGATAATCATTTGCTCGTCTGGGCAACCAAGAATTCAGAGAGGAAACAAATAGCCTTGGACGATGCTCGGTTGCTTTGCATACCTGTTCTTTCCACCACTCCCGCAATACGTTTTTGATTTGTTTGCGCATGTCCATTTATACCGTAGCCATCACGGATTCCAGCCCGTTCACGGACCAAAGTAGTAATACTCCTGCCGTCCATCCGGCATTGCAATGGCGTTCGTCCTTCTCTCGGGCGCATCTGGGTTCGCTCGGTTACTGTACCTAACTATTCATTGCCCCTTCTTGTTGCTTTCAGTCTTTGCTTGTCTCTTCTGTCGTTCCATGGGTCTCACATCGATCAAGCACGAGCTTCGTTTGCCTCGTAAGATTACTTACACCGGGTTTTCCCGACCATCTTTCGTCTCAGCGTGACTACTTTCCTTAGAATAACTTGAAATTGCCTTCTTTCTGCACCACTTTGGTCATACAATTATGCTTTTCTACGGCGCAGAGTCGCAAACTTCATCTGACTTGGCATACCCCGACTCGCCTTCTCTTTCAACCGCCCCATCTTAACAACGTACACCAAAATTGCGTTCTGGCCAGAGCAAGAACGAGTTTGCTACTTTCTCCGCAGCCAAGACGATGAGAAAAAGGCAAAAAGGGGACAAGTGGAGAGAGACGAGTAACATCAGTGAAAGAAGAGAGACACAAGGCGCGAATCGTGTGTATGATTGCAAAACGATATACATCTTAGTCGCTCAAAACGGACCCCTGAATTTCCTATTCCGGGACGATGCCACTTTTTCCTGCCGCGGCCTCTATTCAAGATGGTCGCCTCAGAATCGGCACCGAGCAGGGAGTTGAGATTTATGATGGATAAATGACATGGAAGACGTTCGAGGCTTGGTCTAAATCGACGGAGAACGAGAGAGTGTCGTTTAGAAAATGAGCTACATTCAGAGAACGCTCTTAATTTCATTTTCAAACGAAAAACGAAGAGTTTAGTACGGGCTCTTTATGCCGCAAAGGCTCTGCGAGGTGTTTCTCAGGGGCTGCGCATATGCATAATAGTATGATGTATGTCCTACAATGTACATACTCAGAGTACCGGTACAAAGGCGACAGGATGATTCTCGAGGGAATGGAAGGGCCTCCATATCTTTCGATTCTGTTGGGATATCTGCCCGGTTTTTCCTCCTCGATATGCCCACCCACGCCCACTTGCCATGTTGCCACCGTTCTCTGTGTCCTTCTCTTTATGGGTTTCCGTCTTTCTCTTTGTGATTACACTCCCCCCCAAATCTTCCGAGATCAACTGCAACAGCAGGGAGGTGTGTGACCCACGAAACAAGACCAGCTGGTAGGCACAAAATAAATATGAAAATAAAATTATTGTGCTCCACCCACAAGTCATACACGTCACATTGAGACATACGAAGTAGTCACTTGCCCTCTGCTAGCTTGAATTTGCGTACTAAATGGTGTGTTCTTTGCTAGAAATGCATTGAATAAGGGAGATGTTGGCACCCAAAAAACTCTGGCCTGCCTTTCGAATGGCATGGAGATATCTAGCCGCCGTATCCTTTCTGCGACTGCGACTTCTTCGCCTACTGTGTTCTATTATCTAGGATTCCATCATCTGATAAATGGAAAATCGCTGCTTTAAAGCAACAAATAGGGGTAATAACGCGGTAAGAGATATAAAGGAGACAACAAGGGTGCACTTGAAACCAGAAACAGAAACAGAAACAGAGGCCGTGTTTAGCCCTTTTTGGTATTGTAACGGTTCGGTACTAGCTATGATGAAAGAGTGACGTGAGAGTGTGAGTCGGGAAAGAAGAATAGAGAAGACAAAAAAGGAATATACAAACCATGAAAAGTGGGAAATGAACCGTCCTCATATGATTGCTAGACTCCGGAAGGAAGCATTGCCAAAATCAGACTGAGGAGGCCATGAAAGGAAAAGATTGACAAGTACAACATGGGGTATGTTTGTACGGAGGACAAAGTACGAAAATTCACCAGAAAATAGAAGGAAAGGGGGTGCAATAAGGGCTGGTATGGAGAGAATCAGCGGACAAAACTCTGACTCTCGTTTCTGTTTGACTGCAAAAAATAGACCACGCTGCATGGTTACTCCGCCTTAATCAGCTAAGCCAAGAATATGCACAGTGGGAGAGAAAGGCAAACGAACACGCATCCGTCAGTGTTTCTAGTGACACACCAAAGATGCAGCTTCGAGCAACATACTCTGTACGGTACTTGCAATGGGCGTGCCGTACACCGGAAAGGGGGTGTGCAGGTAGACAAATATGAGTGTATATGTAGATGTACAACTCTATCCACAAAGGATTCGGCGGGGAGAATAGAAGTAAAAGACGAGGAGAAACGGGAGGGAAAGGGTTGCACTGGGGCATCCTCAAGAACCGGCAACGACCAGTCGCGGTGGCCTAGTATCGCCCTCCAAACTGCCCTTACCTGCTTCCTGGTTTCTGGGCTTCTCCGTATGGAGCAAAGATCTTTCTCTGCTTTCCCTTTTTCACCTCCCACATCTCGTTGTGTGCCCTTTGGTGGGTGGTCCACGTCGTATTCGCAGGTTTGCCCCCTTCCCGGGGGGTGAACACAGCAAATCCTCCTGTCCATTCCCGCCCTCTTGGCCTCCTCGTCCCTTTCCATGTCCATGCCTGTCTATTTTGGCTTTGCTGCTCTGGTCCTCCCCTCACGCTCCTTTCCCACCTGTTTGGTCTCCCTCAGTGAGTCTTTCCCAGACATACCAGCTGCCCAGCGCTTTGGTGGGCAGCTATTCAATCGTCCCCCTGCTTGTCGACCGCGTCACCATACTCTCCCGCACCTTTTTTCTGGATGTCCCTTGGTGGGGATGAACGGGAAGAATGCTCTTGCAGCAGTAGCAGCCGTGGGCGTAACCTCCTGATGCACCGCAATGCGACGGGAAATGTGGGAAACAAAGAAGGATTTGGCGATACAAGGCGTGGGATGCGACTCAAAGAAAGTGGCAAGCTTGCCCAACAAATATCAAAAGAACAACAGAGAAACAGCAGCGAGAGGTATCTAAATGTAAGATGGTATACACAATGCGTGTATATTGTAGACTTATAATTAAAACCGATTGTTTTTCGTGCGTATTGATGCACCAACACAAGCGTTCAATGCCAGAAGTTAGAAAATGTAACCAAATGGCCGAGAAAAAAACCCAACATATGCTCTAAAGCCTGGAGTTTAGTCCTCGGCATCCTCGTTATCGACGAGAGCAAGCTCGACAAAGTTGCGAACCCAGGCCGCCATCGCTGGGTCCAACTCGTTACCAGGATTTCGGTGTACTCGGCCGCCAGCACCGGCCCCCCGTATTTGTCCCCGTCCCTGCCCGGCAGCTCCTCGTCCTCGTATACGACCATCCTGCCCTCTTCCTCGAGCTGCCGCAAAGCCTCGTACTCTTGGGGCTATACCGTTGTCGTTGTTGTTGATACCGTGGTGGTTGTCGTTATCGTGGTTACCCGGCGCAAGAGGTGCTGGACCCGGCGCTGGGTCCATGGCAATGCGAAGGACGAGAGGCCCTTCACGGGCAACATCAACATGATGGGGGGCCGCTGGGGTTGGAACTCGTCGTGGGCCTTCCCTTTGTCGTTGTCCATTGTTCCTACCATCACGGCCACCCCGCTGCCTAGGACCGCCTCGGTCATGTACCTGGCCACCGCGTCCGCCCTGGTCGCCATCTGCAGCAGCGGCACCGTTGACGTTGGCATCACCTTGCACAACATCTTCATCCGAATCCCAGTCGGACAGATCATCGTCGGGTAAGTCCCAGTTGTCGTTATCTGATTCGTTCAAGTCGGCAACGCGAACAGCGGCGCGTCCATCGAATGCAATAACCTGGCCGTTACCACCGCCTTCGTCCCCATGCTCGAGCTCCCACAGTCGGTTGAAACATCCTGTTCGCCGGCCATCGGGAGCCTCACTAAAGTGCCGGTAAGGATTGCTGGAGTCGAGCCACGCCGCGCACAAGTAGCAAAAGTGTGTGTTGCAGCGGAAGCAAATCATGTGGTTGCATCCCATGGTCTTTTGGGCCGGCGCTGCGCATGTCGGGCACGGCGTCGTGTGATGTGCTAGGTATTCGAGCGACGCTTTATCCTCCTCAGCCAGCTCACCGGTGTTTCGGGGCGGCGAGCAGTACACAAAGTCGCCGTGCCACGAAAGGAGACAACGGCTGCAGAATGCAAACGCGCAGTCTTCACAGATGCTTAGGCGTTCTTCTGTCGCCGAGTACGCCTTTTTGCTCTTGCCGTTATCACCTGCCGGCGCCTCTACTGCTGCTGCCGCTTCCGCCTCCTCCTCGTCTTCGCCGTCGCTCTCATGGAGCGACAGGCCGTGCGGTTTCTTGTGCTTTTTAGACCGTGCCGCACCGTTGCACCAAGCGCGCGGGCAGTAGACAGTATTCTTGTCCGACTGGAGTGCCGTCTTGTACTTGAGGTCAATGTAGCGCCGCACAAGGCTCTCGTCAAGGGGAATCTGCAGCAGCTCGCCGGGACTAACGGATACGAGCTTGGGTTTGCTGTTCTTCTTGCCCATCTGCTGGGCCACAGCGACGCGCTCCTTGGAGCAATTCGGCTCGAGGCAACGAATAGATGCAAGGTCACCTTCTGTGATGGCGCTGCTGTAAAAGTCTTGCAAACATTGGCGGCAGAAGACATGCCCACAGTCTTGCATACGGTGGCAGGCTGCGCCCTTCTTCGGATCTATAGATGGATGCTCGATTAGAAAACCGCAAAAGGTGCAACAAATTTAAGCATCTCGGGGGCAGTGGCATGAACTTGCCTAAGCAGATACCACAGCGAAACGTCTCTTTGGCAAAGGCGGCCTGCTTAGCTGCAACGTCGTAGTTGAGAATCGCCACTTTGTGTTCCGTGTCCACGGCGAGAAACCCGTTTTGGTTCACGAGCCCAAACACCTTGTCATCCGCCGCCTGCTGGATATGGTCGACGTAGCTGAACACAACCTGGTCGCGCCCGATCTCCTCCCACAGTCGTTCACAATCGCTCGCGAGGCGACCCAGCACGCTGCTCGGCAGCCATGGTGGAAATGCCGTAACGGCCACGGTGGGCGGCTCTTCTGCTGGGTACGCCGGTGGCAGTGTTACACAAAGATGCAGCGACGGCAAGTAGGCCAAGCTGTGCGTGTCGATGACCCGGTTCTCTTGGTGGAGATGTGCGTTGGCAGCACTGGCACTGGCGTCGGAAGCGGATGATGTCCCGGGAGCCACCTGCGTGTCAGTTGTTGCATTCTCGATGATGCCTGTGGCTGGAAATGCGACAGTGACGACCTTGGCCGGGTTCACGGGCACTTCGAGCGTGAAGGCATACTTGTTTTCGCTGTCAATGGCTAGTTCGGGAAAAATGGCCTTGAGCGTGGTGATCTCAACAGCACGCAGGTCGTCATAGTCGATATCGTCTTCTTCTTCGTAATCCATGGCGGAGAGTGAGGTCCGGCTCAACTAAGGCTGCGATTCCGAATGTGTCTCGTGCCCAGCGTGCTTCTCTCACTTCTCTCACTTCTCTTTCGTCCTCTCGTCCTCTCGTCCTCCAATCCTATCTGCCCTGGATATTGTCCCAGGCCAATGTATATACCAAGTACAAGACACGCATCGTTCATGCGATCTTCGCGACAAATATAAAATCAGGGCGGGGAGGCGACAAGCCGTGTAGTGAAATTTGGTTCCGTTCAGTATTAGGAATGGAAGAAGTTGATTTTGGAGTTGAAATGACCTGAAGTCCACAATGCTTTTGAGAATGACGTACGGAGCGTTATACCTGATTATCGGAGGGGCATCCCGGGTGCGGTGCGCTACTTTGGAGGGCAGGAGCGCTTTGCCGTCAGTCGTGACTCTTACGTCACCTTCGGCCGCGTGACAAAGGCCGGAAAGAGCCAGGTCAAGGGGTGGCCTGAGCTTCTGTAACAAAAGTGCCCTATTCGTACCCTTCAGGCCCGCTGATTGGCTGCTGTATCTCGTCCCCTATGTCCAATTTAGCAGGACAGCTATATCCACAGTGCACAACCAAGCAAAAGCAGAAGCAAATTGAGCAAGAGCGAGGGCGGGGGCGCTTTAAGTTTGCCCGCGTTATCCTAACGTGCCAACTAATCCAGCCCTCCTCCGAGAAGCAGCATAGGAGAGCTCTCACGATTCCCATTACACCAAAAAGTCGCACATCTTCCGGTTGGTCTGGCGACTGGGTGACAAACCGACGGCTGCGCTAGGATTCCCCCCGTCGACGCCATCTGCAGAGTGCCGTCGCCGCAGGATGACAGCAGACACGCCCTCTGAGCGTTCTGCTTCTTTCAACCGCCATACGAAGGCTGTGACTAGCTCTGGCCCCGTCGTACTTTTTCCTCAGTCTCTGTCAATATGAGCGGCTCATCTAGTGAAGGGCAACCTCAAGCTGGCGACAAGGCTGTAGCTGAAGGTGCGCCACTGCTGGAAACGAGTCAACCCGGCACCAACAACCCAGCAGCCGAGCAAGCCGACCAGCCACCGACGCAAGCCTCGACATCTTTCCCACCACCCCCAACTCAGTCCATCTCCAGCTCAAGCATGACCACAGGGGCCGCCGCCGATAGTGGTACTGGCGGCAGTAGCTCGGCACCTGTACCGTTGCCTCCGCAACAGCCCCAGCAGCAACAGCTTCAGCCCCTTGACTCGCTCTCCCTCTCCCAGCTGCGCCGGCTTGCCTCGGAGCTGCCTCGTAACGAGCCTATCACCTACGACTTTACGTACGAGGACATGGGTGACTTTGATGATGAGATTGATGAGTGGTTCTCCTACCAGGTCTCCCAATGGGTGCGCCTCAATTACGCCCAGCAGCACTTCGAAAACCGCTGGGAGCGTATCATCACCCACAGCAAGCGAGACAACGAGCGGGCCAGCGATGATAACCAAGACGAACAAGACGACCGATACAATGGATACGACGAGTACAACGAGTACAACGAGTACAACAATGGTGGTAGGCGTGGTCAGGAAGCAGACAAAGGTGATAGTGATAACCGCTTGTGGGACACAGTTGGCGGCGAGACGCAGGAGCTGTTTGTTTCCGGCCTGCTCAGCTACCTCGAGTCTGAGAAACACCGCCAGCGTGCCGAAGTCGTTGGCTGTCTCGTCTACCTTGTGCTCGGCCGCTGGGGAACCACGGCCGGTGGGCCTCCGGACGGCAAGAGCTCATCGACAGCACGGACTGTTGCTCGGTCACGACAGATTTTGGCGATGAAGGCAGCAGCCGCCCTTATCGGCAAGCTCGGTGGCATTCCGATTTTATGGAAGGCTCTGCGCAAGGCATTTGAACCGTTTTGGTACGTTTAGGATTTTAGGATACCATTTATTGACCACGGCTGAAAACTAACTTTAGTTAGGGGTCCTGGGGACGTACAACAGTTACCGACAGGTATTCTACAAGACGCTCAAGATGACCTGGCTAACCTCATGACCATCTTCTATGTCGTTATGCAGGCGGCCTTGAGTGAGCCGCTTGACATGGCCGCATGCTATGTTAAGTTAGGTATGTTTATTTGCTGCCGCCTATACCATGTCCTCTCTTGTTTTAGCTTTGCATTGTTAACTTGCTCATAGTCTCCCTCAACCCACCCATTCCCAATTTTATGATGAATGTAGCATCGAAGCTGCGGTGGGAGGACAATCCGGTTATCCTCCAATGCCAGGTGTTTTTGCTTCTCTGGAAAGCAATCTTGCTCGTATTTGGTGGCACACGCGAATTGCTAGAGACGAAAAAAGCCACCGCTGAGTCGACTGCCGACGATGACAAAGAGAAGAACCTTATTATGGCGTCGCCCCTTGACTATCACGCTTTCCGCCTGGAAATCACCTCCAAGTACCCTGCATACATTCCTCCTCAGCCGTTGTTACCTCTCGAAGACGATAATACGACTCTCTTGCCTCCGCCGCCCAACCATCCGCCGCGGAATAACGGCGCAAATGGAATCCTCCCAGGACCACCCAATGCATATGGAGGTGCCTCTATCTTAGACCAGCCAGTCCATATTGCTACACCAGCACCATCTCCCCCTCCATCGCCCGCAGCAGGTGGGAAGGGTGGAAAGAAACAGAACTACCAAACAAACCAAAACTTCCCGTTCATGTACCCCCCACTAGATACAACCAGTAATGGTGCAGGTGGCAAGGGACTGGCAGCGCTACAAGACGCCCTTGTGGGGCGTAAATGGGAGGGCAGCGACGTGCCCTCGTCCATTCTGGAAGCTGGTGAGCTCTTCTCGAACCGTGTCCGTATGACGCGTGCAGCTCGGCAACTTTGGGAAGAGCGTGAGAAGTTTCTCAAGTTCGAACGTGGCTGGGACGCTGCAGACGACGAAAGCACTGACCAGGACATCATCGACGATTTGGATCTGTCTTCGCTTACACTGGAGGAAAGAGAGGATCTTGGCTTGGTGAAGCGGAGTGAGTCGAGCGGTAAAACCAAAACGGGCGAGGCCGACGTGGACTATGGTTCACAAGAAAGTGAACTCAATGAGCGCATCAAGCAGCGCCTTGATGCTTTGGAGACGTTTTATGTGAGTGCAATCCCGCGAAATCTCCACTTATTTCCAATTATTGGGTGCTGACAGTGTCTTTCAAACTTACAGCAAGAGGCCCTACCTCACTTGCAATCACTGGTTATCGTCCTTTTGAAAGCCATCTTGATGAACGTGGCCGTTCTCATGGCCCAGGCTCCGGCCGGTCAGCAACAACACCCCGCCGCCGGCGGTCCGAACAATAGAGGCGGCGGTTTTCAGAACCAACAGCCCGGCGGCAGCAATCCGGGCAACACGGAGCCGGTCGAGCTGACGCCCGAAGAGATTGACGCAGCTAGGACGAGAGAGATAAGTGCAAAGGCAGTGTCCGGCATCTTGTTACTTCTGCTGAAGTGGCTGAAAGTATCTCGTATGTTGTATTGTTTCAGACGGTCTTGCCTATGCCTTTTTATCTGGTCGCTAACCGCATTGCAGATGTCCTCAAGTTCGAGTATTTGACACAGCTTTTGCTCGATTGCAACTACGTTCCACTGCTTCTAAAGCTCTGGGCGCACCAGGATGTTCAGCAGCTAGTCGACGCCAAAACGGATTGGTTGGAGTCTAGCTTTTTCTACTTCTGCAATTTCCGCGCAGGCGTTCCCGAGGGCGAGGAGCAGGTCAGCGGCGCTGCCGAGGACGAGGAACTTGAAAGCGAAGATGATGCAGCTCCTCCGGCGATTAAGCGACGCCGCTCGCCGCCCCAGGCTCCAGGGCCTGGAGGTGCGCCAGGCAAGCCCATTGCCACTCGTTCGACCGGTGCCCCCCAGGTAGATGAGCTTGGGTATCCGCTTGGCGATATGCCCATCGAACCGATCACTGACTTCAACCGGCGCAACTTCTTCTCCCTCATCAACCTCCTTCGGGTGATGCAGAAGATCTGCAAGAACAAGGCACACCGCAACTTGCTTCTCGTTCACTATAAATCCTCCAACATCCTGCGCAAGATGCTAAAGGTACCTCAGCAAGAGCTTCGGCTGTACACGCTCAAGCTGTTCAAGAACCAGGTGCCCTACTGCGGACGCAAGTGGCGACAGAGCAACATGCGGGTGATCACGGCAGTGTACCTGCATTGTCGGCCGGAGCTACGCGACGAGTGGCTGGCAGGTAGCGATGTGGATGGCGAAGTGGAGAGCTCGCTCCCGTTAGAGCAAGCGTTGCGCAGCCTGACGCACTGGTTCAATGTGCGGCGGTATCCGGACAAGATGGCGCCCGAGGTCAGCGTGGCGCTACGCGAGGAACACGATTTTTTCGTTCGCGAGCTGGACAAGCTGGACCTGAGCTGGGCGGATCTCAACGATGGCGAGAGCATGGTGAGCGATTGGGACACTTAGAAAGCGTCTATCGAGCCGGCCATGGCGGACACGGCGAATGCCACCACGGAGAGTGGACCAACGGAGTCAAAAGTTGCGGTTGAACCGTTCGCAGCAGTAGCCGGTGGATCTGGCGGCTCATAACGATCCCCCATATGCCCGATGCAAGCGGGTCTCCCGAACCAACCTGGATGTCAAGGTTCTTCTGGGATGCCCCAACTGTCTGAAATGGCGCTGTCAGTGGTGGAATTGGGATTCAGAAAACACGGTGCCGCCTTGAACGGTAAAAGAAAGGCAATGCCAAGGAACTAAGAGCATGCGCGTACAGTGAACAGAATGTCGCTATGCTCGTCACTCCCGAAAAGGGAATTGGATGAATATATGTGTTATCAATTCAGTTAATTGTTTGGCTGTGTGAAAAGTGCCTAGTCGCAGCTTCAAGTTCAGCCCGTACTTGTAATACCATAAACAACGCCACAACTCGAAACTCCTTTCCAGCAACTCCTTTCCAGCTCATGTCTTGCCAACAATCCCGTCCACAACGGCAAAGTTCCAATCGTTCTCTGTATTACCCCAAATATATTAGGTGTCAGTCTTATTCCCGCCGCGTCCAAATAATGTTGCCTCGGGTATCTCATCCATTTTCGAGCTGCAGAATTTGTTTTGGGAATGGGGAGAGGGGTTCTCCTTCGCTCTATTTTTATCACACCCTCGACTTTATTTAAAATTGCGACAGGTTGCCATACTTGCGGGCGGCACCCACGACTTGGTCCTTCAGACCGCGCACACCCGTTTCGACGCTGCCTCGGAGGCCGGCCGAGTTACCCGTGGCTGGGTCAATGGCACCGCCCCATACGTTAGGGTCGACAGTGGTGCCGCGGGCGTTGGCGGAGTCACCAGCGACGCCGGTGCCACGAACGGTGGAGCTAGGGTCAGCAGCACCCGAGGTGGCAGCACCTGTAGAAGTGCCGGTTGCGGCGCTAGAGCCAACACCTGTTCCTCCCACGGAAGAGACTTGGGGAGTCTGGCCACGAGCGTTGGTGTAGTTATCGGTGCCAGTGCCGCGAGCGTTGGTGTAGTTGTCGGTGCCGGTGCCATGAGTGTTGTAGTTGTCGGTGCCAGTGCCACGAGTGTTGTAGTTGTCGGTGCCAGTGTTACGAGTGTTGTAGTTGTCGATACCGGTGCCACGAGTGTTGTAGTTGTCGGTGCCACCAGTTTTGTAGTTGTCGGTACCGGTGTTATAAACAGTAGAGCTAGGGTGGGCAGCACCCGACGTAGCAGAACCAGTGGCAGCGCCTGTGGCAGCGCCTGTAGTAGCGCCAGTTACGGTATTAGAACCAATGCCCGTGCCTCCTGCAGAGGAGACGTTAGGAGCCTGGCCACGAGCGTCGGCATAGTTGTCTGTGCCGGTGCCACGAGTGTTGTAGTTATCGGTGCCGGCGTTACGAGCATTAGTATAGTTGTCGGTGCCGGTGCCACGAGTATTGGTGTAGTTGTCAGTGCCGGTGCCACGAGTATTGGTGTAGTTGTCGGTGCCGGTGCCACGAGCGTTGTAGTTATCGGTACCAGTACTACGAGTGTCGGCATAGTTGTTGGTACCGGTACCACGGACATTGGTGTAATTATCGGTGCCGGTGCCGGTACCCCGAGCATTATAGTTGTCGGTGCCGGTGTTATGGACAGTTGAGCCAGGGTGAGCAGCGCGCGAAGCGACAGTGCCGGTGGCTGCGCCCGTAGCAGCGCCGGCTACGGCAGCAGAACCAACGCCCGTACCTCCCAGAGAGGAGACTTGGGGAGTCTGGCCACGGACGTTGGCATAGTTGTCGGCAGCATAGTCGCCGACTTGAGTACCACGGAGAGCCGAGGCATCGCCGGAGCCCGCGAAGTTGGACGTGCCAGTGGTGCCAGTGGTGCCAGTGGTACGGGCCGTGTTGTATGCCTTGTTCGTATGGTCAGCAGCGGTGGTGCGGATGTTGTCGTAGTTGTCAACACCGGTGCCACGGATGGAAGGGACCTCGTTCGCAGGTGCCTCGGCGATGCCGCCGCTGCCGTCGCGGAGGTAGCTAGGGTCCACGCTGCTCTGCAGGTTGGGGTCCACGCCAGAGCGGCCGGTAGCAACAGGGTCCACGTAGTTGTCGTTGCGGGCGGTAGGCTCAGCGTAGTTGGCACCACGGGACGCTGGCTCGGTGTTTTTGCCACTGCGCATGGTCCTGTTGGCGAGGCCTGAGCCGACGGCAGCGGCGCCACCCAACGCTGCGCCGGTTTCCAAGCCCTTGTTGCCGTAAGCACGGTTGGTGTACTCCTGGGTCTTGTTAGGATCGATAACGCCATTGTCACCGTATCCGTGGTGGCCAACAGCTGTCGTCTCGGTAGCGTAGCTCTCGCGCATCTGGTTCGGCTCCGCGTGCGCAGGCAGCGCGTTAGGGTCTTGGTAGCCGTCGCCCCGGCCGTTTTCGGTCTTGCGCTTCTTGCCAAAGAGACCCTTGCGGCGGCCACTACCCGAAGTGTAGTTGTTGTTCGGGCCAGGGCCAAACTTCTTTTCACGACGGTGGCTGCGGAAGAGCAGGAAACCGCTAATCAAGGTGAAGAGCAAGAAAGCAATGGCGACGATGGACACCGCCAGACAGGCTTTCTCGAGGCGGCACGAGACACGGAAGGTAGGGATGTTGACGGAGACGCCATTTTGGTTGTTGATGCGGTTGACGTCGGCGTTTCCGTTGCCAAAGGGTGTGCGAATGTTTCTGCCATTGCAGCTGCCGGCGCCGCCGCGGTTGGCGACGGCAATGTAGACGAAGCTAGCGATGAAGCAAATGTCCAAGATAAGGGCCAGGGCAAAAGCTACCGGGTGGCCGCCGACGCACCACAGCAGTAGGAGGCAGATGAGAGAGTAAAGCGCTGCTGCGCCAGCCAGACCCGTGACGGCACGGGTCCAAGTCGGGACATAGAGGTTGGCGCTGCGCAGCTTGGCGAGGAAGTAGGCGAAGATGCCGAGGACGACAATGGAGCAGAGGAATATGACCAGGCGGTTGAAAAATTCGAGCGCCCGCAGGCCGATGCTGGAGCGCGCCATGGCTGCAGGTAGTGTAGGTGGAAGAGGCTGTCGGAGATGCAACGGTAACAGTCACGGTGCAAAGTGACTATGGCAATTGGGATGAGATTGACACCAATCTGACAATGTTGGAATGCGACAGCAGGAAATACATATACATTGGAAAATTCATCCAAGGAAATCGAAAGCCCCGAGAGGGGTGCTCGGCAGGCTTATATGGGTGACAACAGCGATGAACGGTCAATGGTCGTGAGTATGTGTAAGAGCTGTCGGGCTGTCGCGAGCTATGACGTAATGCAACTCAAAGACTGTACATTGGAAAGGAAACAAAGTTGAGATAGTCCGTTGTGAGGCCTCATGCTAATCGGAAAGAAAACAAAGAAATCGACAGGACCTTGCCGTAAAACAATGGGGCCAGATGTAGCTTTGAAGATGCAGGAGCCTCAAATAAAGAAATAAAGGGAAAGAGACAAGACGGGAAGGAGCCGTCACCCTGGTTGCTGACGCTGTCTTGGCTGGGAAAGGGGACTCACCTCCAACAACTTCCCAGATTCGGCCGTCTGCTTTCTGTAGCTTCTTTAGTGTGCTTTGGCTTCTTGTTTTTCTTTAGACTATTCCTTCAGGCTCACTGTATTTTGTTGTATCCCTTTGTATCTGGTATATGTATGATGCACTAGAATGCAAGGCTTGACGACGCCACATGAACAGCAGATCGTCGGCTCTCGATCGCCTCGCTAGATCCGCGATCTTGGGTCTCATCGCCCCACCAATCACCAATGCACTTGGATTGGCGATTCATGATAATTTCCCTTTCAGACAACGATTTGCGACTGGGGACAATCCTGATGCCAGTTCGCCATGTATGCTTTTTTTGTTCAATCTTTTTTGTTGTTCGCCCGTTGGTCCGTGTCTGTATCGCGATTCATTCTCCATTCGCGATTGTCTTGCGGGTCTCGGCAGCCACACGCTGTTCGATTCATGTAGGCCTTCGCCTTGAAAGTATTCACTTGAAAGTATTCAAGTACAAATCAATCGGACGTTGTCCCTAATGGCAGTTGTAGCTTGTCAGTTGACAGAAAGGAACAGATAGACGTTGGTGAAGGGGAGAGGAGGGGATATGGACAGGTTGGTGCTGTTCTAGCCGTGTCCTTATTAAGGGACATGCGTCATTAGTGAGGTTCACCCTGCTCTATGGCAGAGTTAATCGACTTGAGTTAATTTCTTTGCAAGGTGGACGAGAAAGAGACGGGGAAGTTAAACAGAATTTCGGAAGAGAAGGAGAAGTAAGAGCGGGCAAAAGATTTGTTTATTCACTGTTGGTAGCGAGCGTCCCTGACCGTTTGCGGTCTCCGGCTCAATGTTTTCAAAGTGAAGCGAGCTGAACATGCATGCCATGATAGGATATCCGTTGTCCTTATGATTGGCGGTATTTATGTTAAGCAGCCAACTCTGCATGTTCTCCTGATGCCAGCTCGCACAGCTTCGAGGCGGATGACGTCACCTGATTGAAGCTTGACGAAAGAGGTTTAGCGCCAATTGAAGCCTCCAGGCCACAATGGTTTTGGGCACCTCATAAATCCAAGAACCATTGATACCGCGTCGAATTGCTTCATCGGTGCCAGTATAACGGGATTGACTTCAAAGAGATCATTAAATCTGGGACCGTAAGCTATTATTGATACAAATGGCGTAGTCGTGTTTTTCCTGTTATAATAATTGGGACTCGCGGCGCAAGGCTGACCAAACAAAAGGTCGTACGAATACGAATACGACGTATGCCGCAAGTGACAGCCTTACCTTGCAAAGCGTGCCGCTGCGCCCGGGCTATGGAAGCTTATACGTTGGCTTGTGCATTGGTTTAGATGTTGACGCACGCCGCAGTCGGCCCCCGTAAATCAAAGGGCCATGATGATACAAGAGATTGACGTTTGCCAGCAATGGCAGCTTGAAGTGGACATGTGACATAGCACGTGCACTTTTCTCGGTCATGTGTTGAAGATCCTGAGCTCATAACGGACGCACTCTGGTGATGGCAGATTCCAACGCTGAGATTTGGCTTATGTCCTCAGGAGACGATATACATGTGAGAGTGGGTCATGCCATCCGGGGAGTTGGCACCCCAATTTTAAGTGAAGGTCCATTCTGGGGTTTCCTAGGTCCACTTTGCTAAAACGACTTTTAGACTAAGGACGGCCGACTTTTTCCGAAAGACTGTTGACTGTTGGGATCTTTTGGCTGCTTTTTGACGCCTGGCGGATGCGCTATTCCTGCTGCACGCTTCATCAAGCAAGCTAGGGGACAAAACAAGAACGACAGTCGTCGTTGGGGACAGAAGTGTGGTTAAGCGCGCTTCGAGCTGCCGGGTCTGCGAGGTGGTGCCCTTTTTATTTTGCCTTTGTTCTCTCTGCTTCCCAAATCCTCTCCTCAAATGTGGTTAATTGCGTCGTGTTCAGCTTTGTTCCTTTGTGTATAGTCACACATTTGCAAGTGCAAAGCCGTCATCTTTTGCGGAGAGACCAAGAATTGACGGGATTGCAAGCAAAAAGGAAACGTGAACTATGGGGAGCAGAACGGAGGAGAGAGAGAACAACAGGGCCGATGAACGGAGCCGGCATAGTAGGGACCGAAAGGGACAAGATTTATCGGGAGCCAGCCAACCTGGCTGCCAAGGGACTTGACCCTACGCTGTTCATTGTGTGGTTCGGAAATGTGCGAAATAGTAATGGAAGAAATAACTGGGACAATAAAGAAACGAAGCAAATGACGAGAGAAATGTCGTAAAAACCGGGCATGTCGCCATCGTGATTGAGGTATTTCGGGTCCTTGCATGCGAGCACGAGCTCGAGGACGCCATTTCGGCTTCTTGCATCTTGACCGACAATTTTTGATTCCCAGAGAATGCCGGTGTGCAATTTCCAATGTGTGAGATTCGAGGTCTGGGTGTTGATAGAAGTCGCCCATGTCCTCTTCTAGTCCATTTTGTTGTCCGGCTTTTGCCGACACATGTGTAGTCAAGGTGCAATCGCTGCAGGTCCGGAATTACAAGAGGAGAGGGGCGACCAGGGGCAGGCCCGGCGCGTCAGAATCGGAGGTGGACGGAAGCAAACAGCTCGCGCCTTCAGAAACATGTACGGAGCAATTAACGACATACTTTCCATCCCTGGAAATACGGAAAATAATCCGAGTTGAAACGTAGCCGGTGACCTCCTGCTGTGACTTTTACTCTGTTTACAAAGCTATGCATCAGTTACGGGAGTAATACTCCGTATGCAATGGAACGGTCTCCGGTCCCCTTTTGCATTGTTCCTCTCACCCGGGTTGCGACCTCCCCTCACGAAAGCTATGGAGAAAAGGAACTGCCTGATCAAGATGGGGGAATCGTCTTGCATGGAGGGTGGGAGGGTTGTATTTTTGGAGCAGCCTTTGCTTTGGATGGCTTGTTTAGGTTGTGCCGTTCATTGAGACAGTAGCAACCTCCTGTCAGCTGCCAGTAATTACTCAGACTTGTTCAGAGCTTTCTTCTTACCAATCTTAGCAGTACGGTTTACAACATCGTACGTTGTAATTACGTCGAGGCTACAGCTTCCGATCTTGAAGGCTCCGCACAAAAACTGCCTCAGCGTGCTTTCTTGGCCCCATTCTTCGCAGGCATGTTTGTTTCAATCAAAAGTAGTCCAAGCAGACGAGACTTGAATCTCAAACCCCTTGACAGGACGGTATTCTTGAAGTGGGCCTGCAACGTCTGCCGTGCCTATTACCTGGTTTGACAACTCTCAGTGTTTGGACAATTTGTGACTCCCCGAGCCTTGCCGATAGCGTCCTGGACTCTGTACCTGTCTGCTATCGCCCTGTTGGCGATCGCCACTGTTCGAATTGCTTCCAATTGTGCCCTTCTCCACCAGTGTAAACTTTGTAGAGTTATGGACGACGTATCGAGTCCTTGACGACTAATGCACAACACACAATGTGTTGTGGCCTGCAGGATTTTTTAATGGCCTGTAGGGTCCGCATTGTTCACCCGCACAAATCCTCCACATCTCCACTTGGTTCTTGATTGTTTGTGCCCCATCTTTCTTGGCCAGGCTTTTCCAGTGTCTCGTTTGTCGTTTCTTCACATTTTACCGTTCCTGTCCTAGCTGGATTTTCCCCAAGGCCACCCTTCACCCAACCCCGAGAGGTCGTTCGTAATTACTTTCGATTTCCGGGCTCCGTGAGAGGCTGTGGCCATTTACAGCCTGCCTGGCCAGAAAACGGGACCTGCCGCTTTCAATTCTTCGAAAATATTCTTGACATACTAGACTTCTCCGTCACCACAAGGAAAAGAAGAATAAATAGATACAAGATGATATGCAACTTACGGTGCTTGGAGGTCCCTTTCGAGAGCGAACCAGACGGATAATGTTGCCAAGCCTGGCCAGTAACGCAAACCAATGTCTTTTTCCTTTTCGCGTGTCCTGTCTCGCCTCCCCCGGATCCCCTCATTCCCGGCGTCATTTTCGTTGCGAGCCTCTCATCTCTCTTCTGTCGTTTGCCGCCACTGCTGGTTATGGAGCGACTCTGCATCGTCATCCCCGGTGGGTTTTCCCCAAGCGCGCCCCGCTACAAGTTCACGGTCCCGGACGGAAAGATTAGAGGTGACGAGATGCCGCTGTGTCTTCGGGGCATTGTAAAGCGTGTGGAAGAGTTTTGGACCGTCACTGCCATATCGTTTCGTGTACTTTTACCCATGAGATGACTTTGCTCTCGCAAAGTCACGGGCCTTCGAAAAGCCCAGCAACTGCGACGGTAATTATCAATGCAGGCCAGGGAAACAATCGATGTCCATCGGTCGCAAATGTCTGGTCCCTTTATTCTGTTCCATACATTCTACATCAACAGTAAGGATACAAGTCACAAGCAATTAAATCCCAGGTAAAACAAAAAGGAGACCGCATGTACGAAGTAGCTACGGCGTATATCCCACCTCTCTACTTTCGCCTATCCAGCTCCTCGCTTCATTCTTTTCGTTTTTCTATCTTTTCTTCGCTCCCCTGCAAATCCATCGGAATCGGAAGGTGGATCACACGGCAACGAGCTACGCTTCGCCTTGGGATGTGTCTTCGGTCTTGTAAGGGCCGTCTCGTCGCGGCCAAGTCGCCTACTTGCCTCTTTTGTCAAATTAGGCAACTAACTCCTACATGCCGAACACGCCATACGTTGGTGTGCAGTTGATTTCCAAGGTTGGTGTCATCTGGAAAGCCAAAAGGCGGCGAACAGACACAGTGTCGGCGGCATAAGCAGGTCTCATGCACATTAGCAGAATTGAGCTGCCCTGCCGGCACACACTACTTGATGGCAGTCCGTATACAACATACTTCGTACACCTTCCTGTTTCCTTCATATCCTCTTCGTGCGCCAGGGGTGCCTCGTTGGTCGTTCTCCATTTCCTGATGTCACCCCGTCCAAACTAACACACACTCGCGCCTTGCCTAGACCGCCGCAGGTTACCATCGGGCTGCACCCCGTCGGTACAGAGGACCCATATATTCTTCTCCTCTGTACTTGAAAAGAGGACCACGATGGACCACGAAGTAGGACTTGCATTTGGCTGTACCTTGGCTTGCATCTCGTTGTGTGTGTTATCTACCACCTTTACAAACATGGCTCTCTCACGAGGAACTGGCTGTGGTTCGTTTTTCTTGGTCTAAACCAGTTTTTCACTTCGGGTGTTTCTGGTCTTTCATTTTGCACAACCACAGTGCCGTAGTCAAAAAGGAGACAAACACACTAACACCTCACAACACCCCTTTCGTCAGTCCCCACCTCAAAGAGCAGCAGAGGGTGTTATTGTAGGGGAAAATACACTAATGGTGGACTTTGGGGCATAGTCGTGCGCGATGTCTCCAGGTGACCCCTCATAACTGCGTTGTTTTGTGGTTTTTTTTTCCCTTGCTCTTGTATGCTCCGACTTGCCACTTCGTTTTTGTTGTATTCTTCTCGTACAAACTTCAAGGCCCACCTAGAGTGAGTCCTTGGTTGCTCGATACTTCTTCCCCCCAATCTCCACTCTTTAGGGATGTCCACTTCACCTTCTTACGGAGCCTATCCACCTCCCCTCTCGCCTTTTTTCTGGGCCATTCTCCGTATTTTTTCCCTCGTTGTGATTTATTACGTTGCCGAATGTCTTTCCTGTTTTATTTCAATTCATATTCTTTCTTTCTTACTTTGTTCCTTTCTTTGTTTTGTTTGCCCCGTGAACTCTTTTCACTTCGCATCTCTTGTGAATTGCTTCAATTTTTGACAGACTCGACCGCATTCTTCAGCACTTGGACACCAGACCCATCTCCACTCAACCGGCCTGCTTTTTCTGTTGCTGGCTTCGCCGCCAAACGTTCTGTCTCTCCTGACGTTTTCTGTACTACCCGCGTCGCCGACCCGAAGAATCTCCAATCCTCGATTCTCTTATCCGAATAGCCCCTGCTCCAAAAAGGCAGAAAAAGAAAAGAAAAAATTCCACCAATTTTACAACACGTGCAGTCTTTGCTATCTTCTCGAGATTCGACTTGACCAGAGAGGTTCTCTCAAAATCAAATTCACAAAGACGAAAAGTCCCAAAACTGCTGGCCTCGTTTTTTAGTAGGGGGTCATATTCATGTCTCATAATCAGTTTTGCACCGTCTCACCTCTTGAACTCGCAGAGGACCTCAAGAAAACTTCAAGAAAACCTCTGGGTTCACCACACTGCACGCTGCAACACGCCAGACTTGCCGACTAATACCGGAGGACATCACCGAACTCTGCTGCATGACACGGTCTGCCACCCGTCTCTAACTCGACGCAATACTCCACCAACCCAATTCGGCAACACGCAAAACCTTACGCTGTCGCCCGGGCAAGCTCGGCACTAATTAACACCATGGATGACATGTCGAGCCCCAACTCGTCCAACCTCAGCGTCTTTGATAGCGGCGCCGGCACCGATGTCGGACTGCACGATGATGACACTTCGCCTTTTAGCAGCACCAACGACAGGGGCACCGCCACCGGTTTTGCCAACCGCGAGAGCAGCATCCGCAGCAGCATGAGCAGCACGGCCAGCAGCCGCCCAACCATGCTCCTTCCGGCCACGGAACGTTCCGGCTCCATTTCTAACAGCTCGGCCAACGGCTCGCTGTCCCAGGCCACGGCCGAAAGCGCCAATGGTACCGCCCAGCAGCGAAAACGCCGGTCCAAGAAGACTGCTGGCGAGAAGAAGGACGCCGCTGCGAGTGCCGCCTCGGATGGTAAAGAGGGCACAGTCACCAATGCCGCTGGCAAGGTGATCAAGCGCCGTGCCGCACGTGCCTGCGTCAGCTGCCGGAACCGTAAGGTCCGTTGCGATGTCGTGGAGACCTTTCCCTGCGGAAATTGCCGCTGGGATAAGATTGAATGTGTTGTTCAGGAGGGTCGCAGAAGACGGTGAGTTGCGCCCGACCATCTAACCATTTGCCCATAATTCTGCTCTCACCTATTTGACACAGCAGCCACAAATGGCACTCGTTTGACCGACCGATTGACTGACAACTGCTTGTTCTTTTTTCTTCTTTTCTTGGAGATAGACGCGGTCTCTTCAACGCACGTGAAGCTGCATCTGCTGGCGCATTGCCTGGAGCCGGCGGGTCTTTCGGCTCACAAGATCTCAGGGGCCACAGCCATAACCAGAGCCATGGTATTGCGAACGGCGCAAACGGCAACGGTGCCAACCATGCCTTCGACAACGGCTTCGGCATGGTCGGTTCCGACGCGACCAAGGTGGCTGCCGCCCTGAACCAGGTCAATGGCGCCAGGGGCTCGTTCGACTTCAGCGGCCAACAGCGCATCAGCAGCAACCCGCTCCTGCTTCCCAAAGGCCCGATCCCGCAAACCGCATCCCTCGATCCGACGGCAGCGCCCATCGGCCTGCCAGGCTTCCCTCTTCTTCCGATCAATGGCGTTCTCGGCGATCCCCAGCAGCAAATTGCAGCCCTGTTGCCCGGCTTCATCCGCCCGCTACCCGGCAAGATGGCCCCCGAGGACATTGTGTACCTACACAGCAAAGGCGCCTTCACCCTGCCCGATATCACGCTCCAAAAAGCGCTCCTGCACGCATACGTCGAATTCGTTCACCCATACATGCCGCTGCTTGAGCTTCACCCGCTCTTGGAGACGATCCACGAGCGAGACGGCAAGAGCGGCACTGTTAGCCTGCTGTTGTACCATGCCGTTATGTTTACGGCGGCGTCATTTGTCCCAGCGAAATTCCTTAAGGCGGCCGGTTTTAGTCGGCGGAGAGAGGCGAGAAAGTCGTTTTTCATGAAGGCTCGGGTGAGTTGCGAAATAAAAGAGATAGACTTGTGCGTGATCTTGACAGGCTTCTAATGGTGGCTGTGTGTTCATGGCAGGCCCTCTATGATTTCGATTACGAGACCGACCGTCTCACACTCGTCCAAGCGCTGCTCCTGATGACCTACTGGTACGAGACCCCCGACGACCAGAAAGACACGTGGCATTGGATGGGCGTTGCTGTGTCCCTTGCGCATACGATCGGCCTCCACCGCGATCCTCGGACGACCGGGGAGCCGATTCGCCGTCAACGTTTGCGCAAGCTTCTCTGGTGGTGCTGCTTCATGCGCGACCGTATGATTGCCCTCGGCATGCGCCGCCCCAAGCGTATTCGAAGCGAAGACGCCGACGTCCCGATGCTTACGCCGACCGATTTCGAAACGGCCATCCTCCCGGAAGACATCGATGTCGTGCCCACCGAATGCCGCCTCGTTCGCGATGTCGAAATGCAGGAGCAGCTGGCCGAACTGTGTGTGGAAAAGGCCAAGCTGTGTGTCCTGGTAGGCAACATGTTGCAGCAGCAATATACCATCCTGCCTCGCGGCCGCCAGCGGGGAAGCGACGCAGGAAGCAGCAATAGCACCATGATGCTTTTCCCGAACCGCCCTGTAAGCGACGGCGGGAAAGGCAACGGACCGAGCGTCGTAGACAAGATTGATGCCAAGCTCCGGGCATGGCTCCTGGCTCTGCCTGTCTCATGCCGCTATGCTGCACTGACGCCGGCGGATGTGCAGAACGGCCGTGCGACGGTGGCCGTGCAGAGGACGCTGCTGCACCTCGTGTACCACACGACGATGTCGGCGCTTCACCGTCCGCGGATTCAGCCGGTGGCCGCCGGTGCGCCCATGCTTCCAATCGAGCTGCAGGAGTTTTCTCGCGCTCGCGTTCGGGACGCAGCCGACTGCGTCACGCGCATGGGGGGTGAGATGCTGCGCCTCCGCCTGGAACCATACCTTCCAACAGCAGGTGTCACGGTCTTTTTGCCAGCCATGTTTGCGCATCTGCTGGACATCAAGGGTGGCGTCCCGCGTGAGCGTCGCCAGCAGGCTGTCCTTGGCTTCCTTACATGCATGCGGATCATGGAGAGTCTCCGTGAGACGTACGCTGCGGCAGAGATTGCCAAGGGCTTCGTCGAGTCACTGCTGAAAAAGGCCGGCATTGACTTGGCCGCGGTTGCCAACTTCAACGACGACAACGCCGCAGGCGGCATGAGTATCGAAGGCGAAGGCACGGGAGCCAGCACACCCATCAACGGCGCGTCAGCATCGCTTCTCAATGCCACATCCAACGTCGGTGTTCCGTACACCGAAGACGGCATTGCCCATGCCGTTGCCATGTATGCGGCAAACACGCCGAAGGCCATGTCGGCGCGAACCACACCGCCGGCCGATAACGAAATGGGCAGCCACGTGGGCAGCGCGAGCGGCAGCGACAGTGCCAGCTACAGCACCAGCACCGCCAGCAACGGCGTGAACAGTAGCAGCCAGAACAAGCGCGACAGCACCCAAAACGGCAACACGATGAACAGTGGTAGCCAGGGCTCCAATGGCCAAAATGGCAACGTCATGCAGGGCCTCCAGAACCACAGTAATAACACGGTGCCGTACATGCCGACTTCTGTGGCCGCAGCAGCGGCAAGACTGATGGAGCAGGGTTTTCAGCAAGCGGCCAGCGACCCTATGCCGATGTCGAACGGCAATGGCATTGCCACGGTCAACACGGCGGTTGAGCATATGTGGGGCCTGACACCGTCAGGCAGTGCAGTATCGGAGGATCCGTTTGAGTGGGACGCGATGACGGCAGATCCGGCGGCCATGAAGCTGGACTTTGATCAGTGGCTTGACTTCCCGCCAGAGGGCATGGGCAGCAGCACCGATCATGCCTTTGTTGGGTTGTTCAACTCCGACTTTGGCAACGACATGATGAACACCGACTTTTAGGCGCAAGAGAGGGTGCCTTCCCTTGTTAATGCCTTTTCCTCTACTTCTTTCTTTCTGTTTTTTTTTTTTTTTTTTTGTCTTTAGAGGTTGCTGCCTTTGTGTAATTTGGGATCCTGGCGTTCATGTTCTCAAAATGGGTTTCCTTACGACAAGTTTTTGTTTGTTATTTTCGGTTGGAGCGATGGCAGTCGAAAAGTTCACTATCGTTTTCCGACGCAGGTACCTTGCATATTATGAGTTTGGTGAGACAAAATGCAAGAGCACAGGCGTTTTCTAATTAATGCATCCGTAATTGTGGTACGCCCGTCACGGCAATCTTGCATATGCACCTACCCGCACTTTCCCTGTTGACCATGCCAGCTGCAAGGCAGGCCCACCCCCACCCATTTAAAAGTGCATCACCAGTCGTCCGCAGATGGCAATCGCGATGATGCACCTCAGTGTGTAGAAGGGCAGCCGCGACCGGCAGTTCGTATCTACAGTGTTCATGCGTGGCAGGAACCAGTGGCACATTTAACGTTCTATGTGAGCAAGACTATAGGAGAGTATCTGACAGTGCAAACCTGTACAGTGCAAGATATGTACCGACAGGAATGTTGGCCAGAAATATAATTTGTCTACATATACTCGTTTTCAACTTTCGAATGTCACGTACGACCATAGACATTGGAAAGTACGGGATCCCGTCCGCTCTCCCTTAGTAAAACCAATGATCGGCGGATTAGTAGTTGGGTCGGTGACGACCAGCGAATACCCGCTGTTGTACGTTTTTCTTTTTTTTTGTTATTTTCATGAATATTCGCTTTGTGCTTTCGCATTACTCTTAAGTGCAATAAACGTGAAGTTATTAACTTCGCTTGTCAGTGCGAGAGGTGGAACATGGCGAGATGGAGCTGGGCTAGCTACCTCCTCGCAGCTGAGGGCGCGGCCATGTCCACTATGGTCGGTGTTGTATTATTACATAGGCACGGTCCAGGTCCTCAGAGCGCCACCCACTGCTGTAGCGCACTCACGAGTTCAAATGACAATGAAAACAAGAAACTACAAGGGGCTATTCCAGGCGCGCCTTGGCCCCCTCCTATTTTGCATTAACCCGCTCACATGGGAAGAGGCACTCCGCATATGTTCGTAATGAGTAGTAATAAAATCCCATTAAAAAATTAACGAAATTAAATGCGAACGAAAACTGCCCCCCGACCACGCAAAACCTGAAGCGACAGGCCGTCTTTACGACATGCGAGCGAGGGACAGAACGGGAAGGGAGAATAGGCACATGCACGAATGAAACAGCGGCTGCCAACCTGTCTTACGTTGCGTGATGCGTTGTCTCGCTGCTTCATCTCCACCTCGCTTTTGCATCAACCTTTGACGGTCGTCCCTTCCCACCAGCGTCTATTCAGGCCCCGTCGTGCCTTCTGTCGCTTGGTGTGTCTCGGGGGGTTGTCTTCTTTCGTTTCTCGTTTGTTCTTTTTGTTTTTCCTTCGCATCAACACCGCCCGTCTCGCCCTCGCAACGCTTCTGTTCGACACTTTTCGTCGTCCATCGTGCAATCTTCTCTTTGTTATTGCTGTTGTTTTCGCTCTCTCTTTTCATTTCCTATCGTCTCATCCCCGACCACCGTCATAAACCTGTGGCGATCCAAGTTCCCGCCGACATCCTCAGCTGTCCTTCGCCGATTATCAGCTCGACCACCCTCCTTAATACTTGCTCCGACTCTTGCCTCCGATTCGTCGACGCGTTCACGCCATTTCACTTAGCCTCTCAGTGCGTATACGAACGCGACGATTTCTGTGCTGCGCTCTTTCGACATCCAGAACATTCCCCTGACTTTTGCGACCTGGCGACGGTCCGCACGAACTTTGTTTTGTCTCTGTGAGGTCACGCATAAGAAGGGCCGAGAACAAGCGATCCCAGACGCTAGAAAGCAGGCTCCAGGCTGCAGAAAGACGCAAGGGACTGTGCAAAGACGACTAGTCACAGCCAAAGTGGGAGAAACAGACCCAACGATTTTCTTTGCTTGCTCACGGGCAAACATGATGGCGCCGCAATAGATGGCAAGGAAGCTGCCCATTACTTCCCCACAGTTGGCTTTGTTTGCGGTGCCCTGGTCGCGACATCGTACTCTTTTCTTCAACTCCTCCATTCGGTTCCCAACAAAAACACCCGGAGAATGAGCGGCTTTCCCATCCTCGCGGCGCCGACGCCGCGCCTTTCCGTCCCGAGCCGACAGTACTACCGTTCCGCGTCTGGGTCCCCTACGCGCCAACATTTTCAACAACATGTCGATGACCTCATCTCACAATTGACACCGGCGACGGCTGTGTCGGCACTGCGGTTCCCCACGGGGCCTTTGAAGGCTTGCTTAGACACTGCCACGGCTACAGAACAGTCATTTGCAATGCGTGCCGCGCTGGCCGCGAGCAGCATACAAGAATGGCTTGATGAGTTGACTGACTGGCCATGGCCGGCGGGTGGAGGCTCCGGGGGCTTCGAAGAGCCGGTCCATCGGGGTGGAAAGCTGTTCACATCAACGTCGCCAGCATCCTCCCCGCCTATATCACAGTCGTCACCTATCACACCGGAGAGACAGGTCCTGCGGGCCGCGAATGAGACATCCGATGTGAATGTTGGACGGTCCTGGATGGGCAGTCTACGAGCTGAGGATGTGACCTTGTACGGAGAAAGAATTACTGAGATTGGGCACGAAATCGACGACCTCGAAGTCGAAGACATGAAGCAGCATGTTCTGCATCACCATATCCTACCCCTGTCGCCGCCCGGTACACCCTCAATAGGCCGACAACCGCACTCTTCGTCCGTATCGACTACAACTTTTACAAAACTGGATGACCTATCCGCCGTTGTCACCGCCATAGTTCTCCAGTCTCTGCCTTTGCTTTCCAAACTGGTGCGCTTGTTGGACGTATGGCGCATTCGCTTGCTAGTCCTGAACAGGATCCCTTCGTTCCTTGCCTCTCTTTCCGCTGCTGAGGTGGCTATCCAGTCGGCCTGGAATGCAGTTTACCCAGACAGCAAAGGTAGCAGACCGAGTCAGCTCGTGAACCTTGTCGATGGCCCAACATTAACGCCACAGGAGTTTGCTATTATGAAGTCGGTCGTGGAAGGAAAGGTGTCCAAGGCGGCTCGAACAACAGACTTTATGTTGGATGCCCTGGACGGTTTGGAAGATACCATCCCAGAGCAGTGGATTGACCGTATCGATGCCGCCGAACGCGACTACAGCGAATGGGTTGCTCTCTGCGAACGCAAAATTCGGGAAGCCGCCTGGAAGACAATTACGACCAACCGACCAACCCTGTCGCCACCGTTGCCAATAAACAATGCCCTCCCTCTCGCAGCTGGTTCAACAACTCCTGATGAAGGAGCTCCGAATGTCAGAAATGTGTTCCCGATTCTACCGCGAACACCACCACGGGCCTTGTCCGCCCGTAGTTCTCTAGAATCGCTGCGGTCCGAACCACAACTTCCTTCGTTCCATTTACCCAAAACCCACCACGACAACAACATGGAACTTGATTCGCCTCCCGCATCTGTCATCCACATACCATCTGATGCACTGCTCCCGAGTGACACTGATTTGGCCAGTGATGCTCCAGTATCTCGAAGCTATTCTGACAACGTCGCGAGGGACATTCCTGATTTAGGAGACCCGTCTGAGATTGCCGAGACCGAGGATCTTGAAGACCGCCAGGTCTCCGATGCCAGCCCTTCCAGCTCGCCGCCCGATTTCAGGGCTAGCATCCGGTCTACCGTCACGTTCAATGATATGCCGACGGTTGCAGAAATTCCTGGCGAGGAGAGCCCAACGAACCCGAAAACGCCGGTTGACTCTTCTTTCGTGTTTGAAGATATCGTGAACGATGATTCAGAGCTGCCCCAAGGGATGCCGTCCTATTTGGAGAGCCCTGGCAGTCCTGACAGCCCAGCGAGTGTTAGCAGCCGGCGGATGAGCGTCAGTAGTGAGGACGACCAGCTCCAGCAGCAGATCAGCGAGATCCTTGAATCGATTCCGGCTAAGATCCACCTCTCATCACAGCCCTCTCCTTCGTTTAGTCACCTCAACCCGCCTGACTTTAAGCTGCCCCGGAAACCAAAGGCACCTGCGGATAGCACACGAAGCTTGTCTAGCATGTCGTCCCGGTCTTTGACGCCGTCTTTCCTCCTTGCACCTGCCTACTCACGGAACCCACGGCCGCGCCAGCAAAAAGGCAATCAAGAAATCAAGCTGTACCACCTCTCGCGGTCAACGGGCGAGGCGCCGATAAAGCTGTTTATCCGCCTTGTCGGCGAGAACGGAGAGCGTGTCATGGTGCGCGTGGGCGGCGGTTGGGCAGATCTGACGGAATACCTGAAGGAGTATGCAAGCCACCACAGCCGACGCTCAAAGAATGGCGGCGAGAGCAAGATTGAGATCCGCGACCTGCCACTGTCATCGTCGGTCGCGGCGTCTTTGAACAGCCGTGTTGGGTCGAGCCCTCCGAGCCGACCCGGCTCGGCACTTGATTCGCCGGCGGCGATGGCCCCGCTCAATATTCGCAAAACAAGAAGGGCCACATCAGCTTCCATGGGCGACGAGAGCATCGCAAGTATCAAAAATGAAAGCGGCGTCCACCCCAGAAACCCGCGGACGCCCCTGGCATCCATGAGCAAGCCATCAAACGACACGCCACCTTCAGACGCGTCATCACGTTCGCGGTCTAGCTCACGGTTGAGCTGGGCGGAAGAGGACAGCTCACTGGGCATGTCGGGACCACGCGCCAAAAACATCGAGATGAGCGAGGAGAGCAAAGCATGGGTCGAGAGCGTCAAGGAACGCGTGCGTATTGCAAGTGGCGAGCGCCGGATCTCGGACCAACTCGAGGGCAAATTCGGGGAGATAGGCAAAGTAGGCGGCACCAAGCGGCTGTTCCGTAAAGGTCCCACAGGGAAGGGATTCAGCGACAAGTCGTAAGGTGTTTACCTCCGTCGCTGTCAGTGCCACTCCGGGATGTTTTCTTTCTTTCTTTTTTTTTTTTTTCTGGCGTGAGAGCTTCCAACAGGGAGCACACGTGGGTGTTTACTATTGTGCGAACGAGCATTCAGTCCCCTCTGTCGTATTTTACACATTTTTTTTGCACATCAAGAGACTACATCTAGTTTTGCTTTTTGTTTGTCTATGCTTTCGCCTCTTTTCCAGTCTTTCCGCCTGCCAACAGTTTCCTTTGTTTCTGAAATAATACCCCAGATTTCTACTTGGCGTTCATTTTTATTCACCGGGTTGCGACCGCTGTCAGAGACTGCCTAATAGAACTACACCAAAAATTGGTGTCCTTTTTTGTATTACATTTCTTTTCATTAAATTTAATCGTTTTAGGAACTTGTGATGATTCAGTGTACGGATTTTTCTACGCGTCAGCCACACTCGCATGCTTTAAGTTGGGGCTAAGAGATGAGAACGATGTCGTCTATGTGAAGTTTGGCGTTGACTCTGCGAAACTCAGCACGGCGAGAATACACGAGACTGCTGCGATATTTCAGTAATCACCCTGTAGTCCACACAGCTTTGTGGCCATTTCGACATGTCCTTCCGTTAAATTTGTTGATTCCCTGACAGTGCTTGACGTGACGGAAAACGACGGATCTGAAACGTGAAGGCGTGCTCCGGTGGCCGACCGCATCGGGGTTCCGGTAGCCTTGTGAATATGTTCATACATCTTTGTTTACCATCTGCTCTGATTTGGCGTTGACGCATCATACGACGCGATAAGTGATAAGTGTAGCGAGTCAGGTTTTGCGAGACCCCTAGACCGCCATTGGTTTACATGGCCACCTCTGAAGTGAGTTATGTTTCTTTCATGGACGTATTTTTTGCCAACCCTTTAAATTCAAAGGAACCATCGGCACGCAGCGACGAGAGCACAAAAAGACCAAAGTCCTATAGGGCCCTTCCTCATATTTCAGCCGCAGGTCGCAGCGCCGTGTGTCGGTCACCGACAAAATCTAGCGAACGGCTGTCATTGGTTTGGTTTGTGTTCAGTTCCTTGCTAATTGACCTTAATTTTGTGTACGTACAAATGACGGTCCCCCAACAAAATCAAAGGTACTACGAAAGTGGTCGTACCCTTCTCCGTCGTTTGGAGACGCACTCCAAAAGTTGCATAGACCGCAACCCAGTTTAAGCACTTGAGCAGATGCCTTGTTGGGAAGTGAGGGGAATGAGACAGCGAGTTGGGGCAAAGAAGGACGACAATATTGATTTCCAAACGAACGACCAAAGATAGAAGAGACACAAGAGACAGGGCACGGCACTTCACCGGAACGGAGAGGACGCATGGAGAAACGAATGAGGCGACAGGCGGTGAGATCGTTGCACACCGTACGACATAATCTCACATGTCTCGGAGTTGGGTCGTATCCAGTTAATCTTTTTCCAATTTCGGATATCCTGGGGGCTGTACTGGCCATAAAAAGTCCTACGGCACTACGTGTTGTCGCCGGTGTTGCCTTGCGCTTACCCCAGACTTTTTTTATATCGGCGGCGAGGAACCAGGAGGGCCAGGCAGATAAACACGGGGGAAAAGAGGGTTGGTTGACAAAGGAAGTGCGGTAGACAAGTGACACAACCATGTCCCGCCTGGCCCATCTTTCATCGGAAATCGAGACTCCGCGCTTGTTGCCCTCGTCTTCTTTCGGGCATCTGTCCGAGGCCCTTCCTACACCGTTGTGAGCTGCTTAACTTCACCTTGGACTGCACCATTTACCGTTCGTGCTTGTCTGATTCACATGGCCAGAGAGAAGATGTTTCTTCGCGATCTTTGGTGGCTATCCTGGCATCCAATCCATCGCCCCATTTCGCCAACTTCCCCCCCCTAGCGCACACACACTCATACGCCACCTTAAAAAGGCACAGTGGTACTGCCTTGACTCATACATAACAAAGAACTTTATGTTTTGGCGGAGTCTGTTGAGCAGCCGACGAAAAGAAGTATGGGTGGAAGCGACAAGAAAGTCAAGTGATGTCGGAATAAGGCAATTGAACCTAAAACGGGCGTCGGTTGTCCCCTGTCGGACCGTGATTCGTGATGTGTCTTTGCGACATGCCCTTGCGCTTTCCGAATGGGCGTTTCCATTACTTCATACCGCCCTCCAGCCAGGGGAGTGCCAGTGCGTATGCACGACGCAAGACACAAAAGGACTTCATGGAAGCTGCCCTCTATCTTTTACAAAACCGAAGCGTAGGCGCAAGACTTAAACTTTGGAGTCTCTGGATTCCTAGTTGTCTTTTGGGCTCCGGTTTATTTTCGATATATTGCCATGGATTCATGCAGGTCGACCTGTGATGTGTCTCGTGCCCTTCTTGCAGACGTAGCCTTGCGAAAATGGAAAGAATTGGAAATTCAAGAATCAACTGGCAAATAGAAAAATAGAAACAGAAACAGAAACGCAATCAGATACTTTGTCGCATTCTGAGAAGCCGTCATTGGTATGTTTCGTATTAACATGCGAGCAATCAGTCCTAAAAAAGGGGCCAGCGACTGAGTATTAGTTGCGCGTTGGAGATGCAGTTCCAGACAATGAAAACCCAAATTGGAATATGCAACATCAATGGACGACCTTTGATTCCTCCCTTTGCCTTCGTTTTCGTGACGTGTGGGGAATGGCTATTGCTCTTGGTTCTTTCGCTAGGTGGTTTTCTCTTGGGCCTGGCCTCTTTTCGCTCTTGGGGACATCCCCACCTCCGATTGTGCTCCGTAAGGCGGCAAGCTTTGGACCTGATCCTTGACGTTTTTGGGATTTTTGGGGGGCCTTGGCCTTGGCCATCTAACTAGTCTATTTTCGGCCTGGACTAACAGGTTGTTGAAGTGGAGGACGAGAGCCGAACGTAAATAGACTCCAAAACGAAACAAGCTACTCCGTACGATTTACAAGAGAAGCAGAAAAGCAACGAAAGCCACAGGTAAGCGCGGTCCGAGGATGGCCAGTGCAAAAGTGCCGGAGCATCGATACACACCACCGAGTACTTCGCCATTGTACGGCTACGGCGCTGCGCGCGTGAGTAGACGGAGAACCACGTCCGTGTTTGTTGTACCGGGTCATGACAAAGCATATGCTTTTCCTGTTTCGTGACTTCTGTGTCTACGGTTTTCGGTTTCGGATTTGTACCTATTTTGTGACGCAGATTGAACTCCGACTCGTGAATTTTCTGCTTCCCGGCCCTAGCTTGGAAGGCCTTACATTCCAGTCCTTCCCCTCGTTATTCTTCGCTTCGTGATCTTTCATGGGATATGTTGTACTCCGTGTTTGTAAACGGCATGGCCGGTGCAGACCTTGTCGGCAAACAATTAAATGAAAATGAGAAGAAAAAAAGAGGAAAGTAAACAACAGGAGGGCAAAGAGGCCCACAAGAAAATGCGATGTCCTGAACTGCTCTCATCCTCGGGATCTATTTACAGACGTGGTCTAAGGAGCCTTGACTGGCAGAATTGAGATAGGCGGGGCTCGGTTTCCTTGTGACATCTGGACAAGCTGCGGTTCCATTTTCGTCAACGAAATACATACGGAGCAAAAGAATGGGGACTGACGCCTGTGCATCTCTGCGGGGGTACAACAGTACGTGTATCTAGATCTAAGAATGGGCAGAAGTGGAACAATCACTTTGGCGGGAAGATTTGCACGAGGCAGGTAATCTGTATGTCAGAACCTCGAAGCACATGATACCAGGGTGAAGCACAAGGCTAAGAACCAAGAACTGGGGCTATGGAGTATTGGCGCGCCACGAAAACGACGGCCGTAGAAGTTAGATACTGGGCCTGAATGATGCTGAACGGAATTGAATTGGTATTTGCGGTAACCGGGGCGTATGTTGACAGTCGTCCAACAGGGTGAAACATTATGTTTGCTAGAATTCGTTGTATTTTCCAACGTGGATGTGCTATGTGTCGCTAGTTTACTATTCTTGTTGTGTAATAATACGTGTATGAATTAGGCTTGTCTCGATATGCTTCTGTTTTATGTTTATTTCAACTTTAACTCTGTGTTACTTTATACAATATTTTTTTTTTTCGCCATTTATGTCCTTTTAATAAACCTATAGCTAGCCATTGCAGGTCTACGCAGACGCTTCAGCAAATGCACACTCACAGAATCATAAGAGCGTCTCATTTTTGATACATGTGGAGACAGTCGACTCTACTTCACAAGTTTGATTCATAATATCAAGGAAAGTCGAGTGCTATTGACATGTATTTGCATATACGAAGTAAATAATAGGGTAAGGCGAAAGAAAAGCATTTCCCCATACTGCCCAGGCCTCGTGACGTGGTCCTGCTATGGGAATTACCAGCGCGATTGCTGTTGGTCCATCCTAGGTCGACGCAAGTACATGTGGAGCTGTGGACACGCAAATTGCACATGCATTTTTTGAAGGTACTTCGCCAATACATGTGATCAATGTGCAAAATGGCACACACAGAAAGAGCATCTTGAAGGCGGCATTGGGACGGCAGGCTTGGACCTCTGAGGTGATCATCACACATTAAACGCCATCTTTTATTGTTAAGAACGGCCTGCTTGCCGTCGGTATCTGTCGATCTTTGTTCCCAACTGGCTTTGCCCTTGTATTCTGGACCTTCTCATCGCTGCTTTCCCGCTTCTTCTGTTTCCTGTCGTCGTCCACAATCCACTCTCGTCCACTCGTTTTGGGTGGCTCGACCACATGTCTTGACATTCGAAGTACGACTGATACTTTCCCCTAATTTTCCTAGCCGTTGCAAACATGAAGCACATGCATAAACGTCGGGAAGACAAGGAGTAAGGTTGGAGGTGCTTCCTACAGGGCGAACAAGGTTATGTTCAGTTACAAGCCGAGTTTGAGACAGCCGGCTGAGAGACGTTTGGAGTCTTTTAAAACTTTGTGTTTGCATCTGACGTTGAGACACTGGGATGAAAGGAGAAACACCGAGAAAAACGTGAGGGGGGGCTGACACGACGAAAACGAAAGCAATTACATGGATTTGCTTTTTATAAAAAAAGCAAGGGCGAAAACGCAAGGGACGAAACGGAACAACGCCCGGGGAACACACGCATACGACGGTATGGACCCGCCACGCGTCTCACCGACCCCTACCTTGTAATTCATCCGTTCACCATGCAACGACGCAGAAGGCCGTGTGGTTTCCATCCCGTTCCATTTTGAGTCGTCTTGTTTTCTTCTCACATCCCTTGTCCTGTTTTCTTGTCGTCTATCAGCTGTGTTGGATTGTCGGGTGAAAATCGAAAATTAGAACACACACAAAGTTGTAATCTAGACAAATGGGGCCAGAGGCAGGGATAAAATAAGAGGCGTAAAAAAAAGCGACGAGCCGTCCGTGAATTCCCTATGGCCGTATTCGTACAATGATAGGACTCCGTACAAAATGCAAGGCGTCCACCGAGCTTCCTAAAACCCATGGAATCAACTGCCATGGCATCAAAGGCAGCTGGTCCTATGGCCTCCCCCAGAAATGTCAAATTAGGAAAGCAAGGTCCAGCGCCCAACGAAAAGCGGTTTGAGGGTGGAGCACTGTGGGTCTTGTGTTTATGGTCGAATGTTCTTCCCCTTTTTGCCTTCCCTTCCTTCTTCCCTTCGACTGATAGAGTATTATTCCGTAACACTACCTAAAACCTTGCCTGTTGTTGCTTCCTGAACGGTCTGGTAGGCCATACTACGCATGGGGCAGGAGGACCTGTCCTTGCACCGCTGACTGGTGAATGGGGAAATACAGAGCTGTTTTCCTAGGTTTTTACCATTTTGGGAACTTTTACCCAATGCCAACAGAAAAGGTGGGGACCTGACACTGGAAAGGCAGGGCTGTGCAGTGGTTACAACTTCTCTTCCTTCCCTGACAGGCGGTCGGGAAAAGTCGGAGACGCAGGGGTATGTGAGACTACCAGCGACACATCAGGGAAGAAGCGATGGGCTATTTTCCCGCCATCGTTATTAGGGGGCCTTTTTATCGAAGCTAACGGGTGCTACGTTCGACGCATTACTGTCTACAGTTCTTGAAGCCTTTGCACAGCTCTTTCGACCACTTATATCACAGCGCCGGGCCGTTGTGCAGAGCAAAGTTCCAGGTCGCTTCTTCCTGTAATGTGACTCACAGCGAAGCTTGCGAGCTGTTGCCGACGGTCTGCATGTGTTTACTCCAGCGCGTGTTCGAAGGCAGCTCACATGCTGGTGGCAAGATAGTCAGCTAGGGAGCCATGCGGCCATCGGCTGCTTGTGTCTCTTATGTGCAAAGTAAATGGCTGTTTCCCACATGCATAAACTTGTGGTCTCTTAAAGGCAGCCTGCTCCGAGGCGGCACGCCGTGACATGGCCCAAGAGGAGCTGGAACGGCGACTGCTCTTTGCGTGTCTCTGCGCCGGAACTCCACTTATTGCTGCACCTGTCTCTTGCTTTCGTCCGCACGCCCCGCGCTCAGGTTCCGACCATTTATTATGTCAAACGGTAATCATATGGTTTGTTAATCCCTTTCTCGTATTTTTGCAGACTTTGTCTCGTCTGTATTTTCCTTCGTCCCTCGACAAACGCGGCACATCAACAGAGCAAACATTACACGCACTTCCGTATCACGCACTTCCGTGGCCGATAGCCGTGTAATAGGTGTTCGAAGTAGTAATCCACAGGCCCACTCTGCAGTACGGCGAATCACCCATTGGTTCAATATACGCTCTCTGCTCCTCTCGGAACCCAGCACAGGTGTATGCCGGTTGATCTAGCGATCCGAAGTGTGGCTCCCTGCAGAGTTAGCTTGGGCTGGGGGGGGGGGGGACAGGGAGGCACGGAAAAGCGAGAGACCTTTGGGGAAAAGTAAATAATCAAACAACCGTTCGTAACCTGAGTGCACGAGCCCGCGTGCAGAATACGAAGTAAGACACCGTTCCGGACCTTCTGACCGTTGTTTGGCCTGTCAATCCCCAACACCCGTTATCACTCGACAGAAGTCCTACGCTTTTGTGCTCCGTACCCCGGAGCTGTCATTTCATGCCCCCGTTTCAGTAGACTTTTGCTTTCTTATTTTTCATTGTCTTTCATCATCCTGTGCCCAATGTGGACCACATCTCACCGTACGGAGAATTGCACTGCGTACAGAATACTTCGTACTTCGTCCACTCGCAGGAACCAGACATCCGTACTCCGTGCTTTGGCTTACCCTTCCTCACAAAAATGAAGCCCTTTGTCACCGGACTTCCGCCGTACAAGGCAGGTGCGCCCTGGACTTGCTCCGTCCCCAACAAAACGCACAGCCCTCTCTTGAGATCTCTGCTGTTGGCCGCAAAGTGTGGTGTAAGTCGTGGAATCGGAGTCCGCCGTCGCTGGTGTGGTTCGTGCCCGAAGTCTCCTGTCCGAGATACCCTGGTCGGTCTGATCGGCTTGATTGTTCCTTCCCATGTCGGTTCGTCCTCCAAGTCTGTTCCCCAGCCCTCGTGCCTCCTTTTAGAAACCATTGTGTAATCCGTTGAGCATGCCCGAATACGACTGCTTGCCTCTTTTGCTTTACTGCGTGGCTCGTCCTTCGTGCAGATGCTGAGATGATTGTCGCCATTGCGCACAGCGTGATCAATCCTTGCAGCACCTCCGCTTCGAGGAAGGAACAACTGCCATGAATTCCCCAAAGCATATCTTTTTCTTCTTCTTCTTTCTTTTTTTTTTTTTTTTTAAAAAAAAAATTCCAAAAAGTATGGAAACATAATAACGAATACTGGATTGCGTCTACATGCGCATTCTTCATTCGGTTGGTCCCACGTGTAAGTACCCAAGGTACTGGGTACTTTGAAACAGCTCGGGCGATTCCGGCATGACCAGTCAGGCAGGCGTATGCACTCGGCGCGACCAGCTTGGGTGTGCGCCGCCCGTTCTTGCTACATTTGGGAAATTCGAGAATGATGCGGCGCACCTTCCATGACAACGACCCCCTTAACGTCTTCCCCGAAGGGCTCCACACCTTTTTGTGATATCCACTCTGATTTGCAGCATCGACATCGTTCCCAAACAGTCAATTTTCCTTGAAGCAGTTCGACCTCCCTTGGCAACCGCAGCGGACCATGCTGTTAACATTCCCTTTTATGTCTATTTCCTATCCTTTGAGCTCGTTTCTTTGTGTCTCTTTGTGCCTGTATTTCTTTATGTCTCTTCTCTTCGTCACTTCCTCTCTCCCTTCAAGTCTTTGAAACACGCCTCCGACGACATCCTTATTCGCTCCTGTTTGCTCACCTTTTCACCCCGTCGTTTTGCTGGTCGATTGGCCTGTGTTTCTACGCTCCCTCCGAACGTTCTTTTTTTTTTTTTTTTTTTTTGGTATTCTCATCTCCCGTCCCGTCCACACACACGCCCCTTGCCGTACCCATCACACCCTACGAGACCTTGCGACGACACGACCTCCATCCTCCTTTTTTGTTTTACCTACCCCCTCGTCTTGCCCCCCTGGCCCCGGCCTGCCCATCAATCCATGCCCAGGATATCGTCCGCATGGGTCTCAGCAGCAGCTTCTCGGGCCCCACAGCCAAGTCACTCGATACTGCGCCGTCGACAGACCTTAAATGGGCTAAATCTCGCCAGTGTCCGCAGACTTCGACGAGAACAACCGCTCTTTGTCAAGTCTCTGCCGCATCTGCAGTCTAGCCTTTCGACTACACCGTGCATGCTCTATTGTCGTCCTACTACCGCAGTACCCAAAGTCAAAGTCTCCTTCTCTTCGACCTCGTCTCCGTCTGCACTTACAGTTGCTCGTTTTCCTCTTCATCCCTCGTCATCTTCTTCTGCTCTCTCGTCGACTCTGGCCAGTCGATCCTTTACAACTCCAACCCATATCCCGAAATCAACAGTCCCTTTTGGCGCCCACGCCGATTTCTTGCCATCTATTAGACGCCGCTATATCTGCAGCTCCATCCACTCTACCCCGAAAGCCAACACCAACGACGCTAACACCACTAATACCTCCATCACCTCCACAACCTCCACAACCTCCACAACGACCGCCTCCTCTTCCTTTCTGCCCTTTCTCCTCACGCTCATCCATCCACACCTGCCTACTTTTCGTTTTCGTCCCTTTTTGTTGACTCCTCTTTTCCCCCGTCCGTCTCCTCTCCTCCGTCGTCGCCACCACCTGCAGCTTTCTGCAATGGTGCCCATGGCGTCATATTCTACCAGCAATTCCACTTCGTACGCCTCCACCCCGCGCTCTTCGTCCCCATCTGCGTCCGTAGCGTCCGCCCGGTCGTCTCAGTCATCTATATCTAACAAGCGCCTCTCCCTCTCGTCCACCCGTCGCGCTTCTGCTTTAAATCCAATGGCCTCCGTCGACATTTCTGCCATTGAAGACGCTATGAAAATGGCTGCCCTCGACCAACACCGTGGATACTCTCAAACAAATTACGGCACCGTCCAGCAGACACAAATGACCGAATACATTGCTCCACACCGCGCTGGCGGTTACCAGGTCCTGCGCGAGGCGCACTGGAACAAGGGTGAGTTGAGAGAAATCAAGAGAAAAACCGAACAAAACAAGTTTACAAGATGATTTTGTGTTGCTTCATGTTGTTGTTTGCTATCGTTGGATACCTGAGTCCCTCCCCAACAACAAGAACAAGAACAAAACCTTACTCTCACTCTCACCATCATGTCATTGGATTCACTCGCCTTGTCTTCCTTCCATTTTTATCTAACAACGACTACCAGGCCTGTCGTTCACTCCCGAGGAGCGTGTCTCCAAGAACCTGACTGGCCTCGTGCCTCACGTTATGGAGAGCCTGGACATGCAGTGCCAGCGTGCCCTCAAGATGGTCCGCTCGCGGCCGACGGACGTCGACAAGTACCTGTACCTGTCGTCCATCAAGGGTGAGAATGTCGATCTTTTCTACCGCCTGCTCATCGACAACGCCCGCGAGCTTATGCCGCTCGTCTACACCCCGACCATCGGCGATGTCTGCCTCCAGTACTCCACCATCTACACCCGCCCTGAGGCTCTCTACATCTCCATCAAACAGCGCAACAGCATGAAGACGATTCTGCGCAACTGGCCCCACCAGAAGCCCGAGATTTGCGTCGTCACCGACGGCTCGCGCATTCTGGGCCTTGGTGACCTGGGCATCAACGGTGTCGGCATTTCCGTACGTCTTTTGCGATTCATTTCTGTTTCTCAGTTTGTTTGCGGTTTCGTATTTGCTTTCCTTATTTTCTTCCCTTATGCTAACAACCGACATAGATTGGCAAGCTGGCTCTTTACACCGGCGCTGCTGGTATCCGCCCTGACAACACCCTCCCGATCGTCCTTGACTGCGGCACAGCCAACGAGCACAATCTTAAGGATCCCCTGTACTTGGGTATCCGCTCCAAGCGTGTGCCTGTGTCTGAGCAGCAGGATTTTATGGACGAATTCATGGCGGCATGCGCCGAGGTCTACCCGGACATGGTGGTCCAGTTTGAGGACTTTGAGAGTGAAAAGGCCTTCAACTACCTTGACCGGTATCGGTCGAAGTACCGGTGCTTCAACGACGACATTCAGGGCACTGGTGCTGTCGTTCTCGGAGGGTAAGTGACATACTCATGATGTGCAGCCTCTCGCCATCCCCCTCCCACGCCCCGACTTACACGGGTCTTGGCATCACGTGACCTAACTAACACGTCTCCTTAACAGCTACATCGGTGCTGTGAATCTGTCCGGTGTTCCTCTGGAGGAACAGCGCCTGGTGTTTATGGGTGCTGGATCCGCCGGTGTCGGTGTCGCCAAGCAGCTCGTCGAGTACTACACGCGCCATGGTCTCTCAGAACAGGCTGCTCGTGACAAGTTCTGGCTGGTGGACACCAAGGGTCTTGTTACCAAGGACCGTGGCGACAAGCTGGCGGAACACAAGAAGTACTTTGCCCGCAGCGACAACAACGGCCACCAGTTCAGAAGCCTGGAGGAGGTCATTGAGTACGTCAAGCCGTCAGCCCTGGTTGGTCTAACGGCCACATTCGGTGTTTTCACCGAGTCTGTGGTCCGCGCCCTCAAGGCCTCGGTCGATGCTGGCGGCCTAAGCCGGAGACCCATCCTGTTCCCTCTCAGCAACCCCCTGACCAAGGCCGAATGCACTTTTGAGCAGGCTGTCAACTGGACCGACGGCACCGTCATTTTTGCCTCAGGATCGCCATTCTCGGCCTACACCGTGAAGACGGCGGACTCGAGCATCACCTACCACCCCAACCAAGGCAACAACGTCTACGTGTTCCCCGGTCTGGGTCTGGGTGCCATTTTGGCCAAGGCTACAAGCATCACTGATGAGATGGTCTACACGTCAGCCGCAGCCCTTGCTGGCAGCTTGAACACCGAGGAGCTCCGCATGGGCCTCATCTACCCTCGCATTGAGCGTGTGCGCGATGCCAGCCTGGTGGTGGCGCGCGAAGTCATGAAGGCGGCCCGTCGCGATGGCGTCAGCACCCTGCCCGAGGAACAGTGGATTGAGTGGGAGGAGTGGGGCGATGTTGCTCTGACCAAGTACATCAAGCACAAGATCTACGACCCTCGCCCGTAGAGGCCAACGACGCAACAGTCTCTCGTGCTTGTATCGTGGGGGAGAGTTCGGATGAAAAAAGACAGCTTGCTTTTCTTTACGTTCAGATTACGAGCGCGCGCGTCCCCTCTTTTTTTCTTTGAATTCCTTAAACGCACCCTCGAGCCATTTCCTGTTTCGCCAGTTTCTCTAGTCACCTAGGAGTGTGGTTTTTTCGTTGTTATTATTTTCTTGCATTTGTTTTCCATGATTCCCGTTATTCATTACATGGAGAGCCAGGGGCTGAAAGCATGGACGAGGATTTCCTTTATGCCGTGCTTTCGCCTCTGGCTCGTGGACCAGCGATATAAGCCCAATATGGCTCAAAAGGAGGGATGGCTAGATATATAAGGAGCGAGTAGTAGAGTACCAGAGACGGTACATACTAATGGAAGTCCGATTGCCGATTTCATTGCGGATTCTGGTATTGCTGATTCTAATTATTTGTAAATGAAAACTGGTCTATGAAATAACACTCAAACAAGCAATTGGAAATAATATATCAGAACAGAAACGCAAGAGACGAAAGACTCGAAAGCACAAAAGAGACAAAAAGAAAACGACAAGCGATTCGTGTCTACCAGTTGGTATCCGTCATGGCGCGCTTTCCGCTGGCATAGTCTGCAGCCTTGTCGGTACCTAGGAAGCGGGACTTGAGCGCCCAGATCAGGAGGCTGAACAACTTCCACGAGCCGAACTGGCCCGTTCCGCCGGCAGGACCAGTGGACACGGCCACGATAAGGGTGTCGTCCCCCTTGTACTCCTTGAGCGCGGTCGTGCCAGCGGCCGCATTGCCGTTTTGCTTGGCGCCGCGGGCGGCGGCCCAGTTCTTGAGGTAGATCTGCAACGAGGGCGCCAGCACGGCAATCTGGTCGTTGGCGTTCTTGAGCGAGGGGAACTGCAGGTTGGAGGCGTCGCCGGCGACAAAGATGTTGTCGTAGCCCTCGACCTGCAGGGTCGCGCGCGTGAGCACGCGGCCGCGGTTCTTCTCGGTGGTGTCGAGCAGCTTGGCGGGCAGGTACTTGGTGTTGAAGGAGGTGCCAAAGGCGGGGATGTAGACGTCGGTGGTCAGCGACGTCGACGTGCCGTCCTTGGTCGTGAGGCTCAGCACGGTCTGGCTGCCCTCGCCGGCGGCCGGCGTGGCCATGCTGACCTTGGTGTTGGCGATGATGTGCACGCCGAGCGCCTTGAGGCGGTTGGTGGCGATCTGGCGCACGCTGTCCTTGGTCCCGTACACACCGAGCGGTGCGGGCTCGTTGATGACAAAGACAATCTCCTTTTTCTTGTCCTTGGGGGCGTTCGCACCATAGACGGCAGCCAGCTCGCCGACAACCTCGACGCCCGTCATGCCGCCGCCGGCCACGACAATGTGCGAGGCTGTGCGGACGCGGGCGCGGTAGTCGGCCAGCGCGGCCTTGGTCTCGGAGACGCCACCGTTGGGCACGACCTTGAAGGGTGTGCCGTCGGTGATGTCGGTGCCAGTGGCGATGAGGGCGGTGTCGTAGTGGATGGTCTGGACGGCGCCGCCGGTGTTGAGGGCGACCTCAATGGTCTGGCGGTCGGGATCGAGGCTGGTGGCGCGGCCAATGACCTGTTCGAAGCGCTTGACCGAACCCGTGTTGTACTTGGCAAAAGAAGGAGCGAGCGGGAAAAACAGCTTGTCGTCGCCGAAGCCTGGGTTGCCTTTGGGGTTGGGGGGGGCAGAGGAGTCGGAGGGAACGAAGCCGCGAGGCGAGGCGACGTTCCAAAACATCTCCTCGTTGGGGGCGACCAGAATGACGCGAAGGTTGACGACGCTGACCGGAGTGTGCTTGGCCAGGTGGTGGGCCATGGGAACGCCGACAAAGCCAGCGCCAATGACAACCACGGTGTGGTCGGGGCCAGTCGAAGCGGTCATTTTGGCCGTCGAGTTTGAGGAGGACAATTTGAGACGGAGAAGAAGAGGTGTGGCGAGAACGAAGAGGCCGGAAAGCAGGTAGTAGTATGGGTTGGAGGGAATGTTGTCAAACATTGTCAGCGAGGGAAGACAAGCAGATTATATATAAAAGAGCAGTGGACAGGAGGGTATATGAGAGAGCAGAGAACCAAACGAAGAGCTGAACATTGGATATATATACAAAACGAGAGTGGCCCTGGTTGTCGGGGAGAGAGACGAAGACCGGAGAGAAAAGAGGAACCGAGGACAGAGGGACAAAATGAAAAACTTCAAGGCGCAGGCAAACTCCTGCGAGCCCCTGAGGCTAGACGACGAGACGTGTTTGTTCCCGGCCATGAAGGGCAAAGGGGTACTTTCCAAGGAGGTCAAATGCCTGCAATGATTTTGCCCGCCAGACACCAGAAGAAGTAACTTGCTTGGCTAGTCTGTCGGCCCCTTCTAGCGACTGATGGCGCGCGCGCGGCAGTTCTAGCTTGGCTGTGCTCCGCCCGAGCGGCCGGACGACAGTGCCTGGTGGTGATCGACCGACACGAGGGACGGCACGACATGGGGGACGGGCATGGGCTCTTGTTTATTTTGCGCAGCCATGCTGGGAGGTGTGTTCAGCCAAGATGTTGTAAGCAAGAAGCTCATGGACGAGACATACGATGTGGACGTGGCTTCAGTTTACGACGACGGTGTAGTCAGGGAAGGCGGCGCGGAAGAAGCTTCTAGTGTGATGGAGACCTCATGCTCGGTCGTACTTTCCGTGCCTATTGTTATCCATCACGGCTAACCGTTCAGCGCGGTGTTGAAGGTTTGCTTTTTCCTATCATGACAAGACGCACTTGGGAGTGTTACTAATACTAATTGGCGTTGGAGCTGGACGGTGGGAAAGAGCGAGGCGAATACGTTAAGGGGGCAGGGGGGCAATGCCGGCTGTTACTATTGCGAGTAGTACGGCGTACCATCAGTGACGCTTGTCGTGGACAAAAAGGCGTCCGGTGGGCATGTTGTAACGATGCGAGGGAGAGTGCAAGACAGTGGCCACTGCTGCGCACCCTGCTCAGATACGACGAATTTGTGCAGATGCTTATGTATTCGCTTGTTGCTCGTCGTGTCTTCGTCGTCGTTGATGTGCCGACAAGAAAAGGCTGCGATGACAAACGAGGTTGCTTTTACTGCGGACATGGATCTTGAGATTTTTTAATAAATCTCTTCGCATGTGCCGCCCACTCGCACAGTCTGGGTATTAACGCGCGGGATCCCAAAGCAGACTAGTGCGCATCTGCTAGCGCTCCCGCCGGCTAGAGCCACGAAGTGCCGTCTGGGACGCAAACCGCGCGGTGGACCGAAAGCAGAGTTCGCGCCATACTGATGGATAAGGCAATTCGGCGCGTGGCTTGTGACCTTCTGGCGTTTGATACCTGGAAGCTAGGTTTACGTATACAAAGACGACGAACGGAGCAATGAATCCACCGGACGGACCAAACGATTCGCAATAAGGTTTAGAATTTGCAAAAGACTAAAAGAACGGAATGGAACAAAACAGAAAACGTGAAAAATACGAGAGCGGCAGCGGCAACAAGATTGGTTTGCACAGACTCTTGGTTCGATAATATAAAGGGCCTTTCTTTTACAAAGCAAAGAAAAGTGCAACCGCGCCGGCCAGGACAGTAACCGGGCCGGCGACTGCTGACAGAGACGCTGCCCCGTTCGCCTTAACCACATTGTTGCCACTGGCCGACGACGCCGCGCTGCCGCTGTTGCTGTCGCCATTGGTAGTGGAGGTGGTCGACGATGAGGAGACCGATGATGGCGAGTTGTTGTCTGTCGAGGACACAGAGCCCTGTTGCTGCTCACCGTTGCCGTTGCTGTTGCCGCTGCCGTTGCCGCTGCCGTTTCCATTTTCTGTGCCGTTGCCGCTGGCAGCCTGCACAGGACCAGGGTTTGTCACGTTGAAAAAGTTGGCCGCCACCAGCTTGTTCGTCAGACCGGCCTGCTGCAACACCTGCTGCAGGTTGAAGCCCTGGCGTGTCTGGGCCGCCTTCATCAGCGTCTGCATCGCCGTCGACTGCGCCGACAGTCCGCTCGTGTCGACCAAGAACTGCGCATACGTGTGGCTGAGCGGTAGACGCGCCGGCGGGTTGGGGCTGATGTACGGCGCGGCGGGAGCCTGGCCGGTGGCGTTGCGAAGCAAGAAGGCCGTCTGGATGGCATTGCCGGAGGCACCACCGCCGTTGTTGTTCGCGCTGGCGTCTGCACCGACGTTTGTGCTGCCCACGACGCGCGAGGCCTGGGGCGACAGCGCCAGGCCCGTCTGCATCCAGTGGAGCAGGGTCGAGGTCTGACCGGGCGTGTTGGTCGGAATGTCCAAGTCAATCATGATGACCGCGAACGAGTTTCCCGTGACGCGGCGCGTGGTGCCGACCTTGGTCGGCTGGTTTGCGACGACTGGATCACAGCGTGTTAGTCGCTTTGTTGTACCTACAGTCGACTTCCACACAAAAGCGAACACTCACGGTTTTTGGCCACGACCTGGCCATTGATCAGCGTGTTGCCGAAATCCACCACGAGGTCAGCATTCACGGCTGGCTGGAAGCCCGGTGGCGTGGAAGCAGACACGACAGAAATGGCCGCAGCCAACAGAGCAACCGAGGAGACCATGATTGTTGGAAAAGAAGGTGAAAAAAGAACGAAAAAATAAAACAGAAAAGGATCTAAAATTAAAAAAGAGAGTACAGGGGAATGCGGCACTGCCGACGAGTAGCGAGACCAGCAAGCTGTAAAGAATTGAAGGAGTGACAAGAAATGGATAAAAAAAAATAGAAAATGAGTGTCACGATGCTGTGGACATAACCGATCAATCGTGAAATAGAAAGATATGGGATATGGGCTGGAGACAGCAGACTCCCAGACATAGGTAGGCCACTATGTACTAATATGCGAAGTAAGACGGTATATGTATGCGAAATCGAAAATCCTCCGACGGCATCAACGGCCAATTATCTTCCCATCTTTGTCGTTCAGGGGTGCAATGTCCTCACGGTTTCCGGCAAGCAGTCGTCATCGTAACCGACTCAGAGCGAGGGAATCAATCAACTAGAAACAGGCGCATGGCTGGAGCAATGGATCCTCGTCGATGAAACGCTGTGAGGCTGGAGATGCAAAGTCCTCTTGACGGCAGTGGACATGGTTGCTTGTGGCTGAAAATCCCAACTCTGATACGCCGCCAAGGCTCGAGGTCGAAAGCGCGGTAAAGAGAAAAGCGGTATGTCGTCGTCGGAAAATTCTGTTTCGGAAAGAAAAGGGAAGATCAAGGATGAATCATGCGCTGTGCGAGAGACAGAGGCCCATCCAGGGCACGTCAGCGTTGCGGAAACGGCAAACTTGGAAGGTAAATGATAAAAGATAAATGATAAATTGCAAAAGGCAAATGGCAAATGATGAGGCACAGACAGGTGCTGCTGTGGCATGTGTAAGATGCTGGTGGTGTGGGATTCTCCGAGAGAAGATACGACGTAACCGTCAACAATACTGAAAGTGAAAAGACTGGCCGAGGCTGATATGATGCTGAACCGCGTATTCTCAAAGGCTTTCCATCCGTGGAAAACAGCGAGTAGGTATTTAGTACGCGATGAATTGCCAATTTGACCCTCCTCCTGTTCTAACATGCCTGATAACCGACATTCCTCCTTTATCTCTGCTCATCAATACAAAGCATATCCAAATACCACATCCATACCATGTCCACTAAGAGGCTGTTTCCAGGCCATATTTTCTCCATAAAATTATGAAGAAAAGGTGGCTACCTTACGCCGACAATTACTATTATCACCATGCACAAATTCAAAATCACCAACTACGGGAACGGGCCGTGACATTAGGTCCCTGAACTAAAAGGGGACCCGGAATAGCTAAGCCCCGTAAACGAACGCGCTACGACCGTACGCCGCCGTTATGTTGGATGGAGTTTTTCCTTACCAAAGGTTTTCTCCACGTAGGACCCCGTAACTGCTACGCGATGGCTCTGATGCGCAAGCTACGCCACTGCTCTGATGCAAATGCATGGGCTCTTGGTCTCAGTCCCGTCGCAGACTCAACGGCAAATGAAGCCTTGACCTTTTTCAAATATCGGGACGATATTATTGAAAGGGGGGGATAATGTAAGGAGAAAGAGATTTGGCAAGTAATCGCCTACCAAATTTACCCAAGTAGCCGAGGAAGGTCAAAAGCTCAACCAGAGTTCCGATCGTACATAAGGCGAAAAGGGAGATTCTGGTAAGTTCCATTGTCGCCAACGCGCCTTAGGGCGACGAGCGACGGAACTAAGAAAACTCTGCAAAAACTCTGCAAACTTCTCCACTTAAAAGGAATATATAAGAATCCTTTCGTAGGCGGCCGAGTATCGTAGAATGGTCGCCTAAGCGAAAGTCTTGAGAACTTAAGTATACCTAAATTCTTACCTTCTTATTCTTTTCCTTCACTGAGCCATACCTACGGTCACCCCATTTTGGCCTTAGGCACCTATTCCTTTACATTAGCAATAGACTTTGCTGTCACACTCGCCTTAGAACGAGTCATCGTCGACTTTAACCGGCACAGCCTGGTTCCTTTGGCCACCGTCACGAAAGCCTCGTCCAGCTCTTCTATCTGGAATTGACAGTAATCAGTCAATGGATTAATAGGGAGGCTGCCCTGCAACCAGGCGGCGCATGCGGCGCCAGCAAGTCCTTGGAAACGGAAACTGAAATGACGACTGAAGAGCATTCGACAGACCCCAAGAGACGGGCTCCAATCTTGGGAGCCGATGAACTTTTAACAGCAATATCAACCCGCACTCCCAGCAAAACTACCCGAGGAACTGGATACGCGTTCAGGTCTTGTGATGCTGCTCTCCCTTTGTGGATAAATGGCAAAATCGATTCGACTCCACAAGGTAACTAACTCATTGTGAACATTAACTAAACTGTTTTACTATGGCATCGGGCAGAAGAATGGCTACCAATTTTGTAGAGAAAAATACAAAATGCTTACCATCTTTTGGACAAGGTTTCCCGGTTCGAGTTGCGGCATCTGCACTGTCTTGAAGTTCCACCTCCGTCAGCCGTGTATCCATCCATATTACTCTGTCCAGTGATGCCGCGCCACCTCTTGCCGAGAGAGATGGCCCGCTCGAAGGATCAGTGTGCAATATCGACACCTGTACTCCGTAATGAAAAAGAGATAGGAAGGACGAGGGGGCAATGGCTCGATTCGTGCATGGTATACGTAACACGCGATCCGTTGGGTTGCCTCAAGAACGTCTCTGGATCTGGCTGGCACCCACAGCCTTGCACAGAAAGGTCTTGCGAAGAAACCGTCGGACGCTCTCTACTTTAATATCAAGTATTCTCCCGCCCGGATGCCATGACTTTCTCTCCTTGGACACAAGCAAGCCGTTTGTCACAAAAGTGTCCTTGGAATCCATTGTTGCAGCTACCTCAGCTCGCTTTTCTCATAATGGTCGTCCTCCAAGCGTCTCCTGTATGTCGACCAACGCCACCAAGGCTTTCCTCATGCTTCTGCTCTGCGGTGATTGCTGACGTGTTCTCTATTAGACAGCATGGCCAACTTTGCCCAGTGGCAGCCGTGGCAACGGCACCGCCGTTAATGGCAACGGGACTATCGTTGCAGCAAATTCGACGTCGATAGGCGGCAATATTACGACCACGATGCCCACGCCCCCGCCTTCTCTCGCCCCGACTGTATCCCAAAACTCGTCGTCTGGTGGCTCGTCTTCGCCCATCCGCGGCAAACTCGGAGCCGGTCTTGGCGCTGCGCTTGGCTTCGCGGCTGTGGTGATTCTGGTGGTGCTGTGGCACGTTTGCAAAGCGCAGCGTAAGAGACGACAACAACGGTGGCTGCAAGACGAATACGCAACCAGAATAGAGGACCGTGGAGGTGGCTATCAAGGAGAGATTGTAGAAAGCCACCAGCAAAGGTCGACTGAACAATTGTATCGACAACACCAAATACGGATGGGCACCACATCGACATCGTCGACTTCGCTCGCAGGGGCTCTCTTGCCAGATCCCCAAACCGGAAAAGAAAAGGAGCAGACGACGACGAAAACAGTGCTAATGCCGAGGGATGCGCCCAAAGCGTACGACGCACCAATCAATGGCCAGACCGAAACAAGCTCTCCGAAGCGTGGCAGGGGCCGTAGGCGGGGAGAACGCCTACTAGGAGGCAGCCGGGAACGACGAGACGGGCTCCAGCGGATGGACATGTCGACTGAAGAGGATAGAGCACCGACCGCTGCAGACCGGTCCAAGTTCTCGTTTGAAGGTGTGGCACAAAGTGAAGACTCAATAGAGACGTTATCACAAATAAGACTTTTGTCGCTGGCGGATGTAGGTAGAGAAGATCCGGGCGGGCAGGGCGCAGAGCGTGTATCAGAGAAACTGAGAGAGAAAGACATGTATATGAGATGAAGCCATGTAAGCCCACAAAGAAAAATCCGCCACTCAGATAATTAATAAATACTTGAATAAATTGACGAAGCTGCAGTCAAGCTGCTCTGGGTATCGATCAAAGGTACTGTCTTTGACGAGAAGTATATAAAACAAGATCGACCATGAAGGTCAAGGTAGTAATGGGCGAAGAAACAAAACAAAGCAGTAAGCCAAAATAAAATAGATATAAAAGGTATGCAAAATCACCAGGCAAAATATATGGAATTCTTCCTCCGTAGAAACTCCCTGTCCTTGGAATAAATGTACAAAGATAAAAAACAAATAGCGAATAGTAAAAAGGAAGACGATTAGTGTAACAATAAAATACCCCAAATTAAAATTTTGAATAAGAACGCCTAGAGGATGCAATTTAGCTTTTGGAATAAAGTCCTAAGGGAAGACTTTTCTAGGCCGAGAGAAGTTGTACAGCGATTGATAAACAGGCAGTGGAGGTATCTGGAATCTCGAGGAAAGAGTACAAGCGGGAAAGGAAGCGTTAAATTGGTCAGATAAACTCGACCATTTCGTCGGGGTGTAGCAAGGGAACACTGGTTGTAGGGGGTATCGGCGGCGGTGCATTCGCTCTTGTGGCTGATCTGGCTTCTGACTGCCGGGGCTGCGACCGTTGCTGCTGCTGCTGCTGCTGCGGTGGACGTGGTTGCCCCTGGGATTGCTGCTGCGATTTAGAGCTGGAGGATTGGGTGTGCCTTGTGCTTCCCTTTGCCCGCGAGGATGTACTAAGGCCGCGCTTCATCATCTTGCCGAGAACTGTCACGAGCTCGCATGCGTCGCTGAACATGTCGTTGTCAATACCCTCGGGGGCATCGTAGACTTCGGTGATTGTGTCCTTTGCGAGTTTACGGCTGCCCTCGGCATCGTGCACACATTCATACAAAAACGAAGCGTATTCGGTCTTGACGGAGAGGCGCAGCGAGTGGGAGCCCCACAAAAGGCCTTCAGCTAAGGAGATGGCGTCTTTGAAATAACGGTTGGCGAGAGGAAGATAGTCGGCGGTGGGAAGCAAAAAGGCTGCCGGCGGTTCGGGGCCGAAGCCCGGAGGAGGGTTGACTGGACCTCCTTCCATTGCGTGGGTGGGTTGTAAAGACGATCGAGTACTCTCCAAGTCGTCGTCGCGCGCGACGCCTTTGCCCTTGTCTGCTTGTGGTGGTGTTTGGTCGGCAGATGACGATCCTTGCAGGTCTGGCGTATCCAGACCCATAGTCGATACTGGAGGCTGATTGTAGAATAGGACAAAAATGTGGTAAAAGGAGGCGCGTAATTTGTATGCTAGAACCTTCAACTCGACGTATTTACCCACAACGGGTAGTACATACTGTTCCAGCATGACCAGCCCCTCACGTGATAGCCATATTATGTGAAAATAAAGCTCAAGGGTTTCTTGTGATTTGGAAGGCTCTCGTCGCCGCTGTTTCCGGGCCAGGACGAGTTGTTCTGATAAGCTGATGGAAAGACCCAAGATTTTGAAGAGCATTGTTGAAAGAAGTGGGTTATCATTTTGTACCGCTTTGGCCAGTTTGCCGAGATATTTTTGGTCGACTTCGGAGGACGCCATCGCGAGAATATGTGAGCAGTCGGATAGGATAGAAGAGGTGGTGAGAGACGGAGATATGTGTGACAGTCTGCATAAAGAGGTATTATTAGATATCTTTCCAGTGAAGGCAAGAGCCACAGATTGGGAAACAGTTTGGACATACGATCAACGGGGCGTGGATGCTGTTGAAGGAGTTGTGAATTAGGAGTCGGGTTTTTGAGAGGGTGAAACGATGTTAGGTCGTAAACTTGAAATAAGTCGATACATGGGTGGGCTTAATAAAAAGGACCCTAAGCAAACAGACGAGGCTTGTATTCCGCCAGTAAAGCCAGCTGCTAGTGGATATGCACACAGGATGCGAGAGAGAGCGTAGGAAAGCCCACGTTGTCGTCTGGCGAGGCCAAAAAGGTTAATGGCGGTGCTGAATGTCAAGCGAAGGAAGAGACTTTGTTTTTGGTGATCCAACACGCGCTCCTTAAGGTGAAATGGAGTTTGAAAAGGCTAAATGAAAAGTGAATTGTCCAAATAATAGGTTGTGCAGTCGTTTGAGAGCCAATTGAAGATCGGGGGGATCAATAAAAACAAGGCAGGTCGTGGCCGATACGCCGAGCCTGTGACACCGGAATACAACGGCGGAGTCCGAAGAAAGAAGAAAATCAATAGTTGACGGAAAGCTGCCTTGAAGAGAGCGAAATGTGAGCGGCGAGTGGTAATCAAGGTTGGAATCTCGTGACGCAAAAGAGGTCTTGCAAAGTAAACAAAACCTTCCTCTCCTTATGTGGGAGTTGTGAAAGGGGTTCGAAAACGGTACGTGGGAAGCACAAAAATAGAGAATTAATGCAGGAGGAAAAGACGGCCTGGCAACAAAGGGCGCTATTGCAGTGCCAAATCAGCCTTGGACAAGTCACAGGTGATCGAGAACTTGTTCGACTATTGCGATGCGACGCCTTTCGACAAATTTCGTGTTGTTTTCGTTTCGTGTTTGAAAAACAGTGTCCCTTTGTGCTGCATGAGCGAGTGTGATAGGTGCTGCCGACCCTGTGTTTGCCCAGTCAACAGTTTCCTTCCTGCTTCAACTTGTTGTGGAAAGCACCTGGTTTCCCCTGCGATGATTTCCCCCTGCTTCCCACGGATTTGCCATGCAGACGATGCAGACGAAATAGCCACAGTCTTTTGCAGTAATATAGTGCAGTGCTGTGCAGCACAAGGTGCAGAAGTAGCGGTGGAGACCAAAGCAGGCACGAAATGCGGACGGATCCTGCAGGACAAAAAAAAAAAAAAGCAAACCTCAGACCTTGGCCAGCGTGGTGGGAGATGTGCAGCAAACTTCTGGCCAATGAAAACAACGAAAGGATGGGGGCACAGAAAACGATTGAACAAGTCGGACTAAAGAAACCAGAAAACGTGCCGAAGTTTTTTGTTGGAAGAAGTGAAGACGTCTGGGAGGTCATCGAACGGGAAGGACAGACAATAATAAGGTAAACAGCAAAGAAAGAAGCCAGCCGAAAAAAAAAAACGAGTGAGCAGGCTGCTGCCAAATGTCAAGCAGTGCGGATAGCAAACCAATGTCGTTAACCAGGGGAAATTGAAGAGCGAGCACAAGAAAAGAGAGAAACGGGAGAAACAAGAGGGAAAGAACTAAGTCTACCGTGGCACTCCCCTCCACCTCCACCACCTTGGCCCGCTGCACGATGCGTTGTCAAAAGCTCACTCCGCACATACACGCACTCCTTTAAGGGCTGGATGGTGTTTCTAGATCGACTGCCGGACTAAAAAAAAGTTGAACGCAAAGAGTAGCAGTGGCCACCGGCCGTCTTCGAGGCCAAGGTCTGAAAGCACGCCGGTTGGTTGCGATTTTGCGGCTCTGCCTGGAGACTATTTTGTGCTCCTGCTGCGAATTCGTGAGGGAATTTCTCGATATCAATACCAAGATTTGGCAGGACCTGTCAACAGAACCCGGTGGGCTGGTGGTGTTGAGACAGCGGTGGCTTGAGTCGCTGATTGGGGTGACGGGGTTGGATGGAGTAGTTGTTCCTCGTGTCGGTGAGACATGCACGTGTGGAAAGGGCGAACGGCGAAAATACAAAAAGAACAGATAAGTGCTGGCAGCTAGTAAACAAGAGGCCAGCGTTCTTGAGAGAGCGGGGAGAAACAGAAAGAATAGGCCGTAGCGCTGGCAGACAGGGTACGAAAACGGGGAAAATGGGCGACAATGACGAGGGCCGATGAGGATGATGCGATTATTGGATGGGACACAGCAAATTGATTTCGTGTGCGCAACGCGATTGTGGGCCGCGGTCAGGATGCGAGCTGGCCTGTGTCGTTGACCTCTGTTTCCTTGTTGGCCTTTAGCATCCGACCTGCTGACGTCCCTGAATTTGGTTGTGTTAAAACGAGTTTGTGGGCTTCCGTGTGATGCAGCAAGCACCGATGCAGCCGATGCGCCGTGCAGTAGTGTTGGTCTGCTGTGTGCGCGACCTACGTTGGATAGTGGGCCTTGGCTGTACGTTTGGTTTGAATGCAACAGACAGCTGCAGGTTCAGGATTTCCTGGCCCAGAACTGGGTCAAGCAATCGCAAAAGGAGGTGCAGGTGCAGGAGCTCAAACGCGCCTCTCTCAATTGTCGCAGGTACACGAACAGAGCGCGTGATGACGGTGTACTGAAATGACGTAGCAAGTTCGGAGGATGTCGTCGGATGGGTTGACAAGCCAGGCGGTTCGTCGTTCGTTGCCGATGTAAGCTTTCTGGGATCGGCCGGTATCACTCAAAGCATCATTGTTGCTTGTAAGTAGCAAAAGCTCGGCTGTGCAATGGCGGCTCGGACCTTTGGAATGTGAGTGGCAGGCGGACGAAAACCAGATCTAACGGTCTACACAGGAAACGAATGCGGGTCGCCCTTGGAAGGAGAGAAAGGAAAACGGAGGCGCCAAAGGTGGCAAACGACAAAAGGGGATAAAACGAAGAGAATGACGCTGATTGGAAAACAAGCGGTGGGCGAGAAAGCGAGACAGAAATGCGTCGCGTAGGGGGTGAAACGAGAGGCAGTCGGAATGAGATGCGACGAAATAAAGATTGGCAGTGCGGGCAAACTCCAGGAGACGTGCAGGCCGATAGAGATGGAATTGCGAGAGAATATACGACAGCAAACAGAACTGACGCTTGAGAAAGGCGCAGCGAGTGAGAGCGCGATCATGAAATGCAAGGAGGAAGAAGGGCGAGAGGAATCAACAAATTGGAAACGCGTAAATGAGGGAAAAAGAGGAGAAAGGCTGGGAGCGGCCAGGCCAGACCGAAGAACGGGGATGGGCCAGGGCCAAAGGAAGGAGATGTCTGGGACCTTCCCTGAAGTTATTACGCAGAACGGAGAAGCTAAGCTGGCTCGGGAAAGAACAGGGGTTTGGGTTCAGCGAATTTGGCAGTCCATTGGCAAAGGAAGGCAGGAGCAACCCAGATTCATGGAACTAGACAGGGAAAGAAAGAGAGAAGGTATGAAAACATTGACAACGGTTGGTAAGAAGAGGTTGAAAGCTGACTGGAGCTGAAGAGAGGCGCGCTTTGCATGATACGACGCGCTTAGTTGTAGTTGTACCATGCTCCCAGGCTTTCCTACGACACGACGTAATACTCCGTATCTATGTTTACTTTCCCTGTCTTACCCTGTGGCGGCTTTCGCTTTTTATCAGCCCCGTCTGTGTTTCCTCCGTGAGACAATGAGGAAGGCGCCAAGATAACGAGATGGGCTGGAAGTGAACACAAGGGGAAGGAGCGCACAAAGGAAAAAGAGAAGCTTTAAGGAAGGAAGGAAGCGACTAGTTTCTCTGGTAAATGGAAGGCACGGCATTTGCAAATATCATTTGAATATCATTTGCAAGACCAATTGAGATCCCCTGAAACTGGAGGAAATTTGAGGGCACAGGGTCGCTTCGTCCGGTCCACTTTGTTTGGGCGAGGCTGAAAGCTGCTCTGCGCCAAGCATTCCCATACAGCCACGAGGGATTAATCTGTGGAAACGCGCCGTTCGGCGAAAGGATAAAAAAGGCGCCGGACAGCAATGGCCCTCTGGTTTCTGTCTCGTTTGGTTACGAAGTAATTACGACATACATCGTACAAGTTAAGGAGGAATTCAGAAGTCGCCCGGTCTGGTGTCCCCTTACTTTTTGCCGGCAGGTGTCTCAGACAATGGGGCGAGTACGTGCATTCCAGTGTTGTGACACGAGGTAAACAACTTCCTGGCTTCTGATTGGCTTGTTTTCATTCAAGTTCCGAGATGCATGTGAGTTGCACCTTCTGTTCGGTTTCCCCATTTACGTCCTCCCTGCCTCCGGTCCCCCTGCTCTGTCCTTCTCGCTTTCTGCATTTTCTCATGCCTTAATGTGCGCCTTCCGATAAGGTTGCCTTGGGCCTGCTTTGAAGTTTGGCATGGCCGTGGGCCGTGGCGAGACCTGGTCGTCAGCTGCAATCATGCTCCCAGCCTCCTCATTTTTTTGAGCGTCGTAATTGGCACCAGCACACACCAGCACACACCCGCACACGCACAAACCTGATGTTTCCTGTTGACACGCTGTCGCCTTAGGCCGTGGCAAGAGGTCGCCTGACAAGCTTATTGGTGTAGGCAAGAGCGATGCCAACGCACCTGCCGAACCAAGGGCACGCACTTGGCCGCTGATTCTGCAGCCGCCCTCTTAGTCTCTCGTGGTCACTTGTCATCGCTGGCTGTCGTCAAATCAACCTATTTCATGACCTTTGCCATGTATCTTGGCTCTATCTAGCGTTTGGTCTCGTTCCTTTCCTGCCGATTGTACTCGACACATCGCAACGCGAAAGGCAGCGTCGTCTCGGCTTCGTTGTCGTCGGCGAAGTTCTGCATGTTGGGCAGGACCATTTCGGGGTGCAAAAATCCTCAATGGCCGTGGAGTTAACAATGCCAGCCAGGCTCAGCTGGTGCTGGCCGCATACGTGGTTTTGCTCGGCACCACTTACAGTACTTTCGATGGAGCTGCCGACCTCAAGACGAATGGGTAGAAGCCGGTAACAATACCAAGGAAGCCTCATCGTGCGCTACGCCGACCTGGGCAACGACAAGCGTGCTGACAGTCATGAAACCTCCGCCCAGGTAAGCGCGATGTTACTGAGACGGGGGAATGGGCGAGGACAATGATGACCAGCAGCGTGGCCAGTTGGTGGGTTCACGATGGAGAGCATGTCAACACCCCAGCGCCCGTGATCTTGTTAAACGAGCCAATGCTTATAAGATTCCTGCCTAGACTGGGATCTTATCACACGATCAGTCAACATGACACGACTTTGGCCTTTGCATTCCTTATCATTCCGCGACTGTTCCTACCACCTCCTTCTCGCAAGCCGTTCTCCTGTAAATTGAGAATTGAGCATTTGGGATGAGTGACGAGAACAAGCGTTCATAAGGCTGGCAATAAGACTATTATTGCACGTTCTATGGAAGGACAGGAAAGGTACATGAAGAAGGAGTGGGAGGGAGCGGACACGGTGGAGAGCGAAAGTGTAAAACACCAAGCACACGCACGTACGGGGAAAACATGGGAAAAGGTGAGAACTGCAAAGCATCTATCTCACTTTGAACAAACACTGACACCTGACATTAACTAACTCTTATAACAAGAACATACAAATGGACAGCGAGCACATCGACCTCACCATCAGCCTCAGATCTCGACACGCACTTGATCCCGCACCTTGGCAAAGTTGTCCAGGATCTGCTGTGCCCGCGCCGGCGTCCGCGGCTTGATGCTGATCTGGAACGGACTCGGCTCGAGAATGACGTGCGAGTTGGTCGCCTGCGTGTCGATGGGAATCAGGTCGCCCGTCAGTGGGCAGCGCTTTTCCGCCAGCGTCAGGCCCCAGAGCATCGCTGCGCCGCACACAAACATTTCGTCGTCGACAATGTCCTTGCCCAGACACGTGCGCCGACCCCAGCCAAAGGTGTGCATTGACGCGCCGTCCCGGAAGTTGGGGTATTTGGTCAGCGGCTCCATGTACGTGGGCCAGCCGGGCTCGAGATACCGCTCCGGGTGGTAGTTTTCCGGGTCCGGGTAGCGCTCTGGTACGCGGTTGATGGACCACTCGCACGCCAGCACAATTGTGTTCTTCTTGATCTCGACACCACGGAACACGTCGTCGCGCTCGGCTTGGTGCGGCACCCCCAGCGGCACGCCCGACCGCCAGCGCAGCGTCTCCTTGAGGCATGCACGCACCGTCGGCAGCGCCGCAAAGTCGTCCATGGTGGGCATGCGGTCGCCGCACACACGGTCGATCTCGGCCTGCGCCTTCTGCTGCCACTCTGGGTGCAGCGCCATGGCCATCTGGAAGAACTTGAGCGGGCCCGAGATGGTCACGACACCCACAAGGTTCATGAACCCGATCATGCAGCTCGCAAAAATCTCCTGGTCGTCGTCCTGCTCTAGCGTCACGTTGCCGTCCTTCTGCAGCTGATCAAAGTAGCGGTAGCCCCAGGTGTCCTTGGGCAGATCGTCCTTGAGATAGCGCGCCTTAGCCAGCTGGAAGTTGTGGCGCCACCAGGCGCGTTGCTCGGCCTCGCGCTTGACCTCGAATTTCTTCCATGGGTTGACAAAGAACGGAATGTGCCAAAGCGGCGTCACTGTGTTGGTAATGGGGCCGGACACGCTCATGCAGTGCAGCGTGGTGTCGGCGCTCTCGCCGTTAAGGCGGCCCTGTGTGGCGTCGTCCCAGGCCAAGCGTGACATGACACGACCGCAGAACTCGCGCGTGTAATCCAGGAAGCGTGCTGGGTCCAACACAAGCATGGCCACGAACCGTGTCGACTCGGCCTCGAGATGGCCGTAAAAGTTGTGCTTGTGCGCCTCGGCCATGGCTGCGTGCACCCACTTGCGCTGGCGCTGCCATGTGTCGTGGCGATCCATGAGCGCCACGTACGCCGGCCCCTCCTTGTGGCGGAAGAGTGACCGGATCTGTGGCCGGCCTGAGTAGATGTGGCCGCGCTTTACCAGCAGCTCTTCGGCAATCTTCTCGTCCGAGATAATGACAAATGTCTGGTCGACGGCACGCGTCTGATATATGGGCCCATGCTCGTCGGCCCACTCCTTGAACTTGAGCCACATCGAGAAGCGAGGAAGGTCGTGGATGCGTCCGACAAGCGGATACTGCTTAGGGCCGGGAAACTTGGCCTTGCCGTCACCACCACCACCACCCCTCGTCTTGCTCCATGACAGGATGTGTTGGATGGCCGAGTAGATGAGACTGGGCACGGCCAGATACAGCAGAATGAGGGTGACCGTCTCCATAGTGGAAGTCGTGTAGGATGTCGAGTGAAATTGGGTGTCGTTCGCGAGCCTCCTCGAAGGTTGAACCGTTCCAAGGGTGGCAAAAAAAAAAAAGATATGCCCACTGAAGACAGGGCGATCTAGTACAAGCGTACTAGTACAATAGAACAACGGCACAGACACTCTGAAAGATCGAATGAATAAAAGAACAACACAAGGAAAGGGCGAGAAGAGACAAGGACGGGTTATCCACGGAATGGGGACATGACCCTGTTCTACTTATACAAAAGCATGCATTGTCTGCCGGGGCAATCGACAGGGGGAACAAGACGGCCGAAGTGTGCGAGAGATCAATATTGACCACCCGAGAAAGAAAGCACACCTACGAACCACACGCAGCACACGCAGCACACGCACCGAAAGCACCGTCATCATTATGTGGAGAACATAAAAAAGCAATATACCAGGGGCACCTCTCCGACATAAATCAGATGGTGGCCAGTTCCGCTTCCAAAAGTGTCAAAGTTGCTTTCTTTTTCTTTTAGGGGTTGGGCCGAGTGGGAGGGTGTTAATATCGGGTTCTCCCCTACGGACATGAGAAGGAGGATGAAGACGGGGAGAGTGGTGATGTGGCGAGGACGCGAGGCTCTAGCCATGTTGGTCCAACGGGGTAGGAATGTCGTAACGAGGAAAAAAAATAAAAAGAAAGCCGCCCTGGACTGGGATTGGACTGTCTCTATAACCCTTACCTACCCTTGACGAAGCCTTGATAAAGTAGATGCTGTACAGCATCATCAACAGGATCACAAGACACACGGCTTATTGTCAACCCACATTACATGACGATGGTGATTTCAATACTTTGCATAGAAGGTCTGTTGGAGTCCGCACTGCGTGGAAATATCTGACGCTGTGATGCTATCCTGGTTTGCGGTAAGGACAGTGGGAAGCGTTGATGGCTGTCCGGAAAGAGAAGTGGAGGGAGACGGACGGGGAATAATCAGAGGGGAAACCCAATAAAGCCAGTCTAATTAACCAGACACGCCGATAAAACAAAACCGACTACTAATATGCCATTCTCTCTCATCCCAGCGCCATGCGAGCACCCCCACATATGAACTACGGGGTAATAATAGGAGCAGCGAGCCGGCTTAGAAATGGCAGACAAGACAGAATAGTGCACTTATTTTGGCACCTCTCGCCGTCAGCACACCGCACGGACATCAGGCTCGTGAGATGGACAGAAAAAGTAGAAGAGCCCTTGACAAACACGAAGCGTCGGCCATTACCCATTCAGCCTGTTCCCTCTTACTCTTGGAGGCGGGCGCAGTTTATGGCGAACAGTACATCTCCGTCTCTTCTGCGCTCATAGTTCACTTCTTTTTCTTCTTGTCTCTACGCGGCGTCCGAGTCTTCTTGGGGTCTTTTGATGTGCGTCGCTGCTCGTGTTCTGATGTGTTGTCGTGTCTGTTGGCTGTAACTTTGGTCCAACATGCGTAATTGTATTGCCGGAATTGTACATGTTGGGGGCCAAGCTGGCTTTGGCGAGGGAATGGTAAGTGACATAAAAGGGATACAAATATTGGATTGTAATAGCTTTACTTGCGAAAGAGAAAGTCCGCATAGATTCAAGATGACCGAGGATGAATACGAGATCGACATTCAACGGGCAGTAATTTATCTGTATCGCTTCGCTGTTGTAAAATGTAATGCGGTGTATCCGTGAGGCACGATCTGTCCTGCAGATGTGCTCATCTGTGTGCTACATGGAACAAGAGACGAATAAATAAAAGAGGTCAGTTCAAAAAGAATCACGACAACAGCACAACGCCTCCACGTGTCTGACGTGTGACGACTTCGCCGGGGCCATCTTTTTGTTCTGATTTCCATGCTCACCCAGTTCCTAATCCTAGTCCTGATCTCGCCGTATTTCGTACGATTGTTCGATGTCATTGACATGTTCCAGCAACTCCACGGTGCGTAAGCAGGCTCCCATTTTATTTTTGTTAATTCTTGCTCGCTATTCTCGCTCCTAGATATTTGATCATCAGTCGGTTTTGTCAATTTACCACGCAAATGACGGGGCGCCATTTTAGATTGTACTTTCTGCGGCGGAAACGTGGACCTGGGATTCTTCGCCTGTCAGTTTGCCTTTTATGGCATTTATGCTCGTTTACCGTTGGGGATGTCCGGTTGGCGAAGCGGCTTAAAAGTAGCAGGTGTGGTGTTAGAAGAAACTCAGTCCTACGGCGGCAAAATGAAGATGTACACGTTCGGTCTTTGAGGATGTGGGAGCATAATGTGTGTCGATTTTCAAGGTATGTGGGAAGAGAAATTGAGAATTACAAAAAAAAAAAAGATTTTAACTTTTATTTTTGCAATTTTTTTGGCTAAAATTAAAATCTGTAAATAACAACACTTATTCCTTATCTCACATTATCACCATGTCTTTCTCCTCTTTCTCTTCCTTTCCCCCATTCGAAAATAGCACACAAACAGGTAAGGCCAAAAAATCAACTAGAACACCATATCCTGGAAAACATTCGGTTATCAAAACACTGATGTGCATGGGGCACCAGGACAAAAACGAGTAAGAAAATTCTGGCTAAAAGGACAATCGATATCACCGAGGCCGAATTACATGGCAAATTCACGACGATCAAGAAATGGGAAACCGGATCAGAAGTAGATTGTGGGGTTGGCAGAGAAAGAGGAAAGCAAAGAAAGCAAACAGATACCGGACGCGAGGACAACATCGTGCACGTGGTCTGAGGCTCTTCTCGTCGGCCTGGCATTGACAAAATGAGAAATAAAAATAATTATTGCTAGTCTATGAATTTCGCTTCACTGAAAATAAGACGCATTTGGAAAAAAATTCCACCTATGTACACAATAAAAATATATGACGAAACAAGGACACTCACCAATTGGCCGCAACGTATCGCATATTGTTACACTGCATGCCGTCACCGTGTGCCTCCACTTGTTTTCAGACATCGTCTACCCAAACCGGATGCCCGATGACGGGTCCCATGTGCCATGTGGGTTCGTCTGTGCCGGGTTCCCGCCGGGTGCGCCGCCCCCCGGCCTTGGCTGTGGTGTCCCGCCCGGCGCCGGCGAGTTGCCGAAACGGATGCCCATTCCGGCGTTCCACATCTGATGCTGTTGCGGCTGTGGTTGTTGAGGCGGCGGTGGCGGCGGTTGTTGCTGTGATAGTGGCTGCTGATGTGAGACAGGTATGGGCGTTGGCTGCTGGGGTGGGCCACCAGCCCAAGATTGAATGGCGGGTGGCTGTTGTTGAGGTGGTGGAGAGAAGTGCTGGTGCTGGTGATGTTGTTGCTGCTGTTGCTGCTGCTGCGGCTGCTGCTGCTGATGACCTAATGAGAGAGACGACAGCACCGGCATCGACAGTTCCTCTTCAATGGCCTGTGCTTCGCTGCGTCGTTGCTGTACCCATGCACGGCTCTGGTCCCGGAACGCGCCCACAATCTTGCTCAGGTCGTTGTAGAACTTGCGACCTACCTCCACGTTGCGCACCACCTCCTTGTACTTGTAGTGCGCATTGTCCAGCTTTTGCAGAGCCGCCTCGCGTTCGTGCCCGCCCCCACCAGCGCTGCCCGTCGAGGCCTTCTTTTGCGACACGAACTCGCGGTTTGCCCGCGCCACATCGTCGAGCGCCTTTTCTTGGTCGGCGCGCTCGCGCTGCACAAGGCCGTCCTGGTCATCGTCGTAGAGCTCACGCAGGCGCGTGGCAAAGAAGCTGTCAAAATGGGACGCGACAATTGGCGTGTTGGGATACGCGCGCTCCAGCCGTGCTGTTTCTTTGAGAATGTCGGGCTTGACGTCGTCGGCGCGCGCCTTTTCGCGCAGGGCGTCGACGCGTTTGCGCCGCCGCGACTCGAGCCGCAGCACGTCGTTGTAAGCGCTGCGTAAGCGGCCGAGTGATGGTTTGACGGCCTCTGGCACTTCCATCTTGCGGCTGTTGGGCACAAAGTCCATGAGCGCCCGGTCCGGTCCCGCCAACAGGATTAGCATGTCTTCGATAGACGCAAACATGTCGCGCACCACGCCATCGCTTGACCCACTCGACGCAAAGTAGCCCTCAATCTCGTCTGCGTTCGTCCACAGCTTCTGACCTTGTGCACCATCTGCCCGGCCCTCGGGTCGCGTCCAGCGCTCCGTGCCGTATTTGCGCCGCAACTGCGCGTCTTCATCGGCCTCAACGGCCAGAAGCGCCTTGCCCTCGTCAAAGGTGGCCCGGTCACCGGCGCGCAGTTTGTTGATGTCCTCGAAGCTACGCTTCGCCCGGTTGACCGCATCTGCGTAGCGCATCTCCTCGGCATGCTGAACCAGTGATCCGGGCAGGCCCAGCGGCCGTTCAATGGCCTGTAATGAGCCGGGCAGGTTCAGCTCCAGCAAGGTGCCGTGTAATTGTTCAGTCAGTACCTCGAGGTCGTGGATGATATTCTGGTTGACGAGTCGGTCGCGGCGTTCTTCGTATACAGACACAGCCAGGTGTACGGCGAACGGAACGAGCTTGGAAAACAGCGCCGGGCCAAACTCGGCCTGGTCACCGAGAAATTCGAATGGCTTCTCGACTTGCGGCGGGATGCGCACTGTGGCCATGTTTGCGCGGTCCAGGATCTTGAGCTCCGATTTTGGTGGCACCACCTGCAGATAGATGACGTCGTTGTCGCGCTCTGCGCGCTTCAGATCCTCTTCAACGCGCCGCTTGAGCCCGGTTAGATCCTCAACGACCGTTTTACTCAAGTAGCCGCCACGGTTTTCCTTGAGGCCCTCGGCCACGCACAGCAAAGAGTCCTGCAGCCGCGCCACCTCTTCGCCATACTTGCGCTTATCTAGGCAATCGAGCGACGCCCGGTACTGTGCGGCCGCCGCAAAGTGGTGGTGCTTCGCGCTGATATGGTGGATCCACGCCCGGCTGACGGCATCGCTCTTCATAGCCGCCTCGCCCGCCGCGTCGTACAGATCAGCGAGCCGTGCCGCCAACTTGGCAATAGTCGCGTCCTTGTAGCGCTCAGACACAGCACGCAGCCAAAAGGACTCCTGTGCTTGGGCCAACATCAGCTGCTCGAGACAGTCGAGTGTGGCGGCGTCCATGTCCTCGGGCACCACGTTGCTGAGGTCCGGGTCGGTAATAACCGTGTCGCGCAGGAACCCGAGCACGCCAGCCGCCTGCATAAAGTAGCTGGCGGCCGTCTTGAGGCTGTCGGCATCGCCGTGGCCCGTGCCTGCGGCCAGCTGGCTGTAGAGTGCCGCCAGGTTGTAGAGCACGTTGGCGCGCTCGAATTTGAGGTTGTTCTGCACGACTGGCCGGTCGACGTTGTAGCCCAGCGCCGGGTACCATGTGAACTCGGCGCCCATCTCCACGGGAAACTTGCCGCCGATCCACGCCAATTGTCCCGCGTAGGCCTGCAGCTTCTTGATGCCGCTTGGGTGGGCCTCGCGCACATTGACGGCGTCGCGACGAAGGGTGTCAATCACGTCCATATCCTCGCGGAACGTGTCTGGGTGCTGTCCGTACTTATCGGCGACATACTGGCCGATGGCGGTCGCGAGAGAGAGGTGTGTTGATTTTCGAAAAGGGAGCGAGAGCTGATTCGTTTGGGATCTAAATGGGGTAGAAGCGACACTGTCAGCAGACGAAATAAAAGAACAGCGTCTTCAACTCATTGGGCGTTACGTACGATGCCATGGCGGCGAGGAAATGACGCGTTGGTGTCGTCAGACGAAATGGTATGGAACGGCCCAACGCGCAGTCGACAGAATGTTGACAAGAGGGCCTTGAAGAAATGGGCCTAATGACCTCATCGTCAACACGCTGCCATACGTTTGGAGGGGCGGCTGTCAGGAGTGGGGCCGGTCGTTTGCTGACTAATATACATGCTCGTTTTGTGAAGTGGTACACGTGACCGCTCTTCAAGAGACGACACACGATCATATCACGCAGGTTAATTTACACCAGGCGGAACTTTATTGCATTCACGTTTGTATTCGAAGCAGACGCTACCACCATGCGCATCATACATCATTCAGGAGACAAATGCGATGGATCGTGGCGTTGCTCAAACCCCACAGAGCCCTTGTACGAGGCCTTCTGACAGTCCCCAAGGCATTGCTAGTTTTCCATACTGCACCCAAACGCTCTAGGCGGCCTTACACGTCGACTCACAACCCGTGCATGCCGAGCCGGCGACACGTGTAGTGCCGTCAGGGACGACGGTCGGACCGGGCGCGACATAAGGCGAGGCCAGCTTCTGATGGATGTTGATGAGAATGCCTGGATCCGTGGCCTTGTAGGCGCCGGGGAACTTGACGGTTTCATAGTCAGCCGCAAGGGCGCGCACTGCCATCCGGCTGGCGGCCGAAGATGCCGCACCAGAGCCCGCTGAGCCAACCTGCAGCTGATAGCACGTCATGTAGAACTGGGCGCCGCTCGGCGAGCTGGCCGTGTGCAGCGCGAGTGCTTCGGCACGCAGCAGGTAGTCTCCGGGGGCTAGACTGGCCGGAATGGGCACGTCCATCTTGCCACAGCACGTATTGAGGTCCTTGGTGCCCCAGTTGTCGTTATCGCCGCTTCCACCACTAGCAGCTGCCGACCAGCTGTCCTCAAAGACCTTGAACCAGTCGGAAGAGCCGTCGGCCGTGCTGGCGTCTGAAACTTTGGACATGTACACGGAGACCGGACCGTAGTGGGCGCCACCAATAGCCTCGCTGCTGCAGGAGCGGTCGTTGGGCTGCTGGTGCATCTCGACCGTGACCGTCGTGCCCGGCGTGACGGCGCACTTGTTGGCAACGGGCTTTGTGCCTGCGTTACAACGGATATCGTTGGACGCGACATCGGTGACGGGTGTGTTTGACAAGGGCAAGCGAGCACACTTCGAGCCGTATGTTGTGTGAGTAGGGGAAGCATCAAGCGGCAGTGGGAATGGAGAGAAGACTTATCATATCGGTTCCGCCAACCCAGAGGTCCTGGAAGGTGGCATGGCCGGCGACCAGGTGTGCGACAAGGCCGAAGACGGCCGTGCGAAGTGCAGACTTCATATCGAGAGTGTGAAGGGACACGAATGAAGCAGACGGGATGGGAACAGAGAAATTTAAGATAGAAAATAGAAGGTATCAACCGATGGCTCAAAGCGACGACGACAAGGACAGGCAGAGACAGAATAGGCAGAGACTTTCGACCGACAAGAAGGACGTCATGAGTGCGAGACAGTCCGTTTATGTGCAGCCGGTGCTCACAGCCAGTGTCTCCTATCCTCCACGCCTTGGCCCACTGCTGTCAAGGGACTATTATTGACAAGGCCGCTCCGCTCATTACGAGAAAACGCCCTCACGCAATATACAAGACATCCCTTGTCGACAAGCCAGCAAGACGATGTACTATATTTCTAGTCTCTCCATGCGCACATTTTCTTCGTTTTCTGGACCAGACTCGGTTATTCGGCGCGGCTCTTGTGGGGTGACCTGGGATAGGAGAGGACGTTGGAGGATGGGATTGGGTATGGTGGGATATGTGCCTCCGAGCGATGCTAGTTTGCTGCGACGGTGGTATTGGGAAAGATGCAGGTATAGGACGTGTGCGAGAAAGAACCCTGCGATTCAGATAGACTACGACTATAATTTCAGTACGCGAAGCATAGACTTGACCATGGGGCATGGATGACGAGATACTCTCTTGTCGGTTTCCCGGTTCGCTGACGTTTGTGAATAAAGCCAAGACCAGCCACATGCTTGACCTCATGCATGCGCACCCTGTCGCTTCTTGTCGTGGCGAACCTGACCCCAGCTTTGTCGGCCAAAATGTGGAGTTGAGTGCAATCTACAATGAACGCCGTAGTCATGGGCATGAGCAGTGTTTGCAAGGGTTGTCAACTTCCTTGGACAAGCATACACGGCGAGGGCAGCGCTGGGCCACAAAAATAGATTACCCGCTCTATATAGTGCCCCCATGCAGACGACGTCGTTCGGAAAGCGCTCATTTGTTCCGCGGGCGGGCTGCTAAATGCGGCAAAACGGAACACGCTAGCCCGCGATTGAATGTACGGGGGAACGCTGTAATTGGCAAAACCATGGTTGTCTCTCATTTTCATTTATTTTTCTTTACGTTAGACACTGCGCTAGTCAGGCAGGCTGCCTACCTTGTGAAGTCTTGTATAGGCGTGAGTTATCAGACATGAACGCAAGCAACCATTGTCTTACCTGACTTTACATTATTATGGAGCACAATACTCAAAAGTTTTTTGGGTATTGTCGCATCCGCTCTTCACATGTGGACACACGTTATGTATTTTGCTGACTGCGGCGAACAGCATCAGTTCGTAGACCATGACGGCATATCTGGGTAGCTCCGTGCCGGTCCGGACTGCTCCTGATACAACATGTTGGGCTGCATCGATGTGCCTTTCGGGACTGTTTATATGGTGTGGCCATTTCACAAGTTCAAAGATGTCCAACCATGGTCCTATATCCTGCTTCGTTGCAGGAATATAGAAGCACACGCCCATCGCGGCGCGTGCCCTGGTAGGTATCTCACGGACACTCGTATTCGCCTGCCAACGATGCACCATGAGAGAGGAAACGGAGGGGATAATAGCACAAGTAGAAGAAGAATGACAGAGGCAAAATGGCAAATAAATTTTATGATTATGTAATTTCGCAAAAGTGACTTACGGACGTTCACGGACACCGTGATCGGACTTCAGTACTTCGGTAGGAGTCGGCTTATCCAACTGCAACCACGATTCCGCTGTGCTGCGCGTCTCTTTCTGTATCGTGAGAAACCTTACTGGGCTGGTCACCGACTTAAGGTGATTTGAATCTATTTTATCGATTACTCCTTGCCAAGACCATAGATTAGCGAATCTTCTTCCCGAGGTCTTGGGAATGGGGAGAACAAGGAAAACGGACCCATCAATCTTGAAAAGACAGGCTATTCTCTCGAGTCAACAAGGTCGACTGTACCGTCCCGAGAATTCGTCGTCCCATTGCCAGGGTAAAAGACAGGATGAAAACAAAAGCATAGCCATTGGGGACTAAAGACCCCTCCAGAGGCCTTGGCACAGCCTGTCTCCCGTACCTCTTCGTACATCCAGACGGCGGCTCAATCAACGGAGATTGCGCCCAATTACACGAGCTGGTCCCGACGGACAATGGAGTACGTACTCAGTGGTCTGAAATAAGTAAAAAAGGAATAGACTGCAAGGTCTTCTACGGTTCACTTTTTCTTTTATATCACTTGCTTCCTGGTTTTGAACCTTGAGATTTGAATCAAACCGGACTCTAATTTTTGCCCACCTCGTACATGTCAATATCGACAAAAGAGAGTTCGAGATAGTACGGCCGCCGTCGAAATGTACTCCTTCGCTCACCTCGCCGGGCTGACTGCTGGGCTGACAGCTGTGCTGGGCACGGCCCACGCCTATCCCCAAGCCAACGCCGTCGATCCATCGCCTGTCACCATCAACCCGACCGTGCTCGACCTAACTGAAACCGGCTCTGGCTGCCCCATTGGCAACGGCGGCATGGTGCACCAGATGAAGGACGGCACGCCCGTCTTTGCATTTGTGGGCTGGAACCTGACCCTCAACGGCTCGGCCATTCCCATTGACGCCCCGGAAGGCAGTCCAGGCAACAACACCGGCGGTCACGATGCGCAGGACAACCGCGTCGTGCGCGGCTCCGTGGCCAAGTTCTGCAAAGAGTCGATTTCCCTCGGCAACGCCCCTGTCGGCTACCAGGTACACATTCGCGAGGTCTCCATTTCGGGCGTCGCCGAGCTGGACCCGACGTCGTTTATCGGCATCCGCGTTAACACGCGATTCGACCACATCGAAGCGGGAGTATGAACTTACGCCCTCATCCCCACATGCAGCTGGACAATGCGTTTCCCGTGTACTGACTACGTGCAAGCGCGCTCGAGCGACTGTCAACGCTTCGGCGCTCAACAAAGGCTCATTCTCCGTCACACTGAACCCGAGCCCCGTCACCTGGTCGCCGTGCGTCAACGACACTGGCCTCCTGCCGGTCATTTCCGTGCGCACCTCGGTGTCGCTCAATGGAACGGCCGTCGAGGCCACCGGCACGTACTCGAGCGGCAAGCTGGGCGGTGCAGCAGGTATCAACATGACTGCTGGTGGCATGGACAACGCCCTGAACCTGCATTTTGTGCCGGAGTGGCGGCCGTGCCCAGCGGAGTCGCTTGCGCCGTCAGCACCCACAGAGACGGGCACAGTAGCCCCTGCACCCCCTGTCGAGTCCACCCCAGCCGCGCCAGCACCGACAACATCGACAGTCCCTGTACCCGATCCGCCCATCAAGGACCCGCCCGCACCGAGTCCGCCTATGAATATGGGCGGTATGTAGGACAATTGCGAGATAAGGCCAAGAAAACTACAAGACAACGGGATTGGCCGGGAGATTGAACAAAGCTTTTGGAATCGTGGCAAATACCGTTGTAATATCATCGTCATTGCGAGAGATAGAAACTGTGACGTGAAGACCACCACGTGTACGACGTACATGTGACAACGCCAATTGGTCACAATATTTTACGAGACATTATTGCTTGCCAACAGACTGAGATCTCGGAGCGATCGCCGGAGAGAGCACTAGGCCCTGAAGTTTTGTGAGCGAAAGATCAAGGGTTTGACTAATTTTTTGGGGGGGGGGGCTTGGCTTGGCTTGGCCGCGACAGGCTTTTTCCTGTCAGCGAAAGCCCCTCCAGACAGAAGTAGACTCGTTGCCCTTTCTGTTTTGTGTGTTTGGACGAGAATAAGTACACCGATGACATCGACTATTAGTGGAGAGAACGTGATCTTATTGTACGGGGCCTAATGCATCTATGTGGGCGGTCATTCCAGTTAGCATCATGTGAAAAGGCCAAGCTACAAGCCAAATACGTTCATCTCAATAAAGAGGTAAGGAAATGACATATGCCAAACAACTGTCAAGTACAGACAATGAAAACGATGAGTTTGCTTAGACGTGCACTTGCGGGAATGGCAAAGCACAAAAGGTATCTCTTTTTCAAAAATTTAAGACTATAGTAGTGTTGGGTTGGGTTATATGATGGGGATCTGACGGGTTCAGTCAATAGATGCTAAATCGCTCGCTAGCCAAGTGAAAACACACAAAAGACGACGGCGCATAGAACACTGAAATCGACACTCCGGCATAACAGAATGGGGGATGTCGCGTTACGAGGCTGCCACAAAAACAAGAAAGTATGGAGAGATCGAATCGCTTTGCATTACTGCTTGGGTGTCATCATGATCTCCTCGTTCTCGGCAATGGGGGCCGGTAGGTTGTGCGTCTGGTTGTACTCGTTGATGCCAACCACCTTGTCGGTGCCTTCCAGGTTGAGCTCGTAGTCGCGGTTCTGCGACAGCGTGTACTCCTCCTTGTCGATGTGGCGGAACATGAAGTAGAAGACAACGGTCAGGATACCGCCAGCAATGGCCGTGCCACCAAAGTCCCAGGTCAGGTGAGGGTCGACAATGATCGACGACGTTGCCAGGCCAATGATGTAGGCAATGGCAGTGTTGAACAGGTTCAGGGCGGATACGAGACCACGCATGTTGACAGGGGCACGCGAGTATGCGATGCCGTAGGCCGGAACGTTGACAAACAGCTCCGAGATACCACCCAGTGCGTAGGGAATGGCCATGTACCAAACGGAAATGGGCGCGACACCAGTGCCGACCGTGCAGTTCGACGAACCAAAGTTGCCACACGGCGACAGCTTGTAGGCGTAGTAGTTGAGCACCGTGTAGCCGATGCCGCCCACTGTCGACATGGCCAAACCTGTGGTGATGCGGGAAATGGGACCGTAGTGGATGTTGCCGCGGCGCAGCAGAGGGTACAGGCCGTAGTTGAGCAGCGGCGCGACCGCAATGATGGACAGGGAGTTGAAGTTAACGATGACATCGTTGGGCACGCCGTTGGTCGTCAGCATCGTCGACAGGAAAGACGCGGCCGAGCCGATACCGTTGTCGTTGAGGTACTGGATGGGGAAGAAGCAGAAGATACCAGTCGCCTGGAAGGTGCGGCGCACGTCGTCGACGAACTCGTCGTTCCAGCGAACAGGGTAGTGCAGGCCCGCAGCGGCAATGGCGGACGGCTTCGCCAGGTCCCAGAAGCCGCTACGGCCAATGTGTTTGATGCCACCGCGACGAATGCAGATGCCAATGACGCGGAAAACGTTGACCATGTCACTGCCGCCAGGGGGGTGCAGAATCAGGCGCTTGTGCAGGTACCACAGAAGACCAGGCAGGGGGATATACAGCAACAGGGGGATCAGGAACGCCAGATACCATCCGACGTACTTCTCCGCGTAGCCCGTGGCAACACCCATGAAGCCACCAATGTTGATGACCAGGTAGAACCAGAGCATAGCACGCTCGGTGGTTGCCTCGGGATCCTCAATGACACGCTCACCAGACTTGGTGACCACGACCTTGGGAACGGTGTTGACCATCTGATCGAGAAGCAGGGGCGAGACATTGGGCTTGAACATGGCAGCACCAACAGACAGAATGTAGACGGACAGGAAGAAGGGAATCTTGGCGTGGCCGCTCTCAAGGAGCGAGCGAGCGCCCGACGCGACGAGCAGAACGTGGGCAACACCGAAAACACCGACACCCCAGCAAATGAGCTTGAAGCGACCAGTGCGGGCATCGGCCAGGTAGCCGAAGATCAGGGGCAGGGCGTACGCAAGCATCGAGAACGACTGCGAGACGGCGTTGGATACGACCGTGCCCATGCCGAGAGCACCGCCAGTCTCCTGGGTGCCACGGGGCGGGGCACCAAGGCCGTTGCCGTTGGGCGGCAGAGGCCGGTTGACATAGTTGCTGATAAGCGGCTGCACGCCGTAGTACGAAGCACGCTCGCAGAACTCGACAATGCAGATCAGGTAGGCAACGAAGGGGAGCTTGCCAGGCACGCGGCGCAGCGTCCTCATCTCCTCCTCGGTGGGCTTGCCCTCGTAATCCTCCTCCATGATGGCGGGATTGAGGTAGGCGCCGTGCTGGTCACCCGGCGGCGTGCGGGACATGGTCAGGTCGTTGTTGCCATCGATGGGTGGTTTCTCGTCGGCTGAACACAATTTGTTAGTGAAGCTGTCGCCAAGGTTTGTCATGCGTGAGAATGCCGCATGCATGACAGTGTGTTGGCGTGAGACCTATACATACTGGACGCCATCTTGTGTGTTGTTCCACGAGGATCTGTTCCTGTGCACACACTGTTGGGTGGTCGGGATGGAGTTGAGAAGAATAATGAAAGGAAAAACAAACGGACGGGGAAAGGGGACGGGATGGTCTTTTATGTCGATCCAATGCCATGGAATGATGGGTCTAGCACGAGGAAGAGGACCAGGCCAAGGGATTTTGAGAGGGGGGAGGCAACAAAAGGACAAGCCAAGCACGAGCTACCCCAGCAATGGCCGGTGGGTTAGACAACGAAAGAGATAAACGGCGTGCTTCATTATCAACCCAGGATTTCAGGATGCGGATGGGGGGGTGGCTGGATGGCGAAAGGGGGGTGGTTTGTAGCCGGTCGCGTGTCGTTAGGAAAAGGAGCGAGAGTAGTGCGGAGTTGGTGGCGGATGGGAGGGGGGGCGGGCAGCATACAAGAAGACGGCCCCCGAGCGTACGAGAGATGGAACTGCTGGACTGGGAGGGAAGGCGCAAACGCGCGCTCAGCGAGGCGAGCACCTCCCTGCGATTGACAATGGATGGAATTAAGATGCAGGTGGCCATGAAACAGCAGGTACGACTTGTAGGTGGTATGTGATGTGGTACATAATGCAGGAGCGGCGAGGGCTGGTAATACAGAGAAGGCACGACTGCGTGCGTGGACGTCGAAGCCCATTCAGCCGATATCTGGCCAATTTGGGCGGTAAAACAGCGCAGTGTAAAACAGCATAAAAAATAAGGAAAGAGTGTCTTGCCATTACAAGAAGGTCAGAGATAGCGTTGATGACAGACGAAAACAGAAAGAGCATAGGCGACATGCCAAGATGTGGTGGGACACAAAAGAGAAGGTGCCAAAGGCGCTTGCTTTGCTCTTGCCAATTTGGACCATATGGCCCGGTGTCAGAGCTCTCTGGAAAGACAGGAATCACATTACGATCCACCGCGATGATGCACCGTTCCCGATTTCCCGTAGCTTGCCACTTACAGCACCCAACGATACAGCTTGGGTGAAGTGCAAAAGCGCGACTTGTGCGACAGGGACGATGTCGTTGAAATTGGGCAGGCTGCGTCGTGTACTTGCCTTATTTCCAGATCAGGAAACAAGCACCCACCACCGCTCACCTACCTACCCTCCGTCCGTGTTGGGGCCTGGGTTGTCGTTGTCCGAAGGTACCAAGGTACTTCCAGCCTAGGCTAGACGCTACCAAATGGCGCGGGGATCCACCCTTTTGGGACTACGCCGGCGCCGCCAGCATCTCAAACTGGGCCACCCAAAGAGTCAAGACGGAATTGAAAGTTGGGCTAGGGGCGAAAGATAACCCAGTGTAAATGTGGGCAGGAGATAAACTTGCGTGATGGGAACAACTAATGAACCTGGTGAAACAGGCATGGCAGGACGAAAGGTGCAATTTGGCAGACGAAGGAAGGAGCGAAGGAGATGAGTGGTCGGTCGGCAGCTTGGCTGATTTTCTTGCACGCGCTGTGATTCGCTCACTCATAAATCGAGGGTTTACGTGGTGGGATGAGCAAACACAAAACAGGCAGGGGCACGGCGGCCGCCTGGAGCCTTCTAAAATAGGGCCGACGCACGCCATCCAAATTTTGGCTTTGTTCATAGCAAAATCACAGACGAGGCAAATCCTTCGAAATCCCAGACTGCTCAACCGAGGACAACACCGACTGCTCGTTTTAGGGCGGCAAATGTCGCTGACACGCTCGACAGCTAACCTCGGCCGCCCCCGATTGCCTCGCTCCAACATCCGCTTCTAGAACGCTTCCAGCCTCTGGCCCGCGTCTCACAGCAATGTTGCCACAAGCTCGCCGACCGCCTTGTCTCTCTTGTGCTTTTTTTTTTTTTTAGTACCTGGATCGTTTGAATCGTATCGCTATCCTATCGCACCAGCAGTGCCAAGACAGCCCCCTCACGACTCGCATGTCATCTGCCTCCAATGGCCTCTTGAGCTTTGTTATCGCTTGTCTGTCTGCAGTTCGGTTGTCGCAGGTTTCTACCCCATACCCCGAGACCCCGTCCTAGATTACTAGCTTTTTGATATAATGGCCGGCTACCCATGCTCCGTGTCGCTCATTGCCAAAACAAGGAGGTGGTAACAGATGCAAGTCTGGCATTATACCTCCCACATCGCACGCTAGTGCTATTGCGATCTTAGTGTATGTTTGCTAATGCGACACAGGGAATGGAATACCGGTACTCGATGGTCGTTCCGCGTCTCCAAGACAAGGCTGCTTTTCAAGGAACTCGCCGCGCCGTATTACAGGTGCTGCCGTCTTCCCTGCCCCTGGTCCTCCCGTCGTCTCCTTTGTGCACGACCGCTTCTCCTAGGCCTAAAACGGACTGACCTCCGATTACTCAAGACTGCGAAGTACTCAGCTCTTTGAGGCGACGGGCCTTTTGCCATTTGCTCGATGCGTTTTGTTCATTGTCTCGCCAGAACGGGATCGGGAGACACTTTTTCGGTTTTGTACTTTTTTTTTTTCGTTTCCGCTTTGTCTGAAGTCTCCTAAGTTGACATTCAGGAAACCTGTCATGGCGTGGTCCCTCCCCCCCCAAAACAAGCCATCATTCAGTGCCCCAGAGCGCAGAGAGGCAAAAATATATGAGAAGCACGTCATGTGGATGGCATTACGATGCACCTTCTTTTTCCTCTTTGCCGGCGAGACCGCCTTCATCTCGTATTTTGCACCATTTTTTTCAGTATACAAAGTCGACATTAGTCGTCAGGTGCTAAATTGCATTTGCCCTCGTCCTTTCATTTCAGTTTGGCTGTTCCCTTCCCACTTCACTTTCTCTTGTCTCTGCATCTCAACTTTGGCCATCGCTGACAACTCTGGAAGAACACCCACCCAATCAACAGAACGCGGGGATCGACACATACCTTGTGATCCCCAGCGCTTGGCTGCAGCTTGTGTGTTGTTTTGTTTATGTTGCCCTCTCTAACACGAGATTGGTGGACAGCAGCAATCGCCAGTGGTCGGCACACCACCCCCTATCCCCTACCCTTCGAGATTCGGTCCTTTCAACTGGCTTTCTGTGGCCAGAGGATAGGCAGGAACATCGTTCCACTGTGGGTGCAAAACAAGGTAGCACTAGACCCGGAAATGGTAGGTCGCTGCACGGCGGATAGCTTGGCGTCTACGCCACCTGTTTGCCTCCCGTCAAACGCTACGCTTTTTTTCCATCGCGTCTTTCCACCTGCCTTTTTCCATCACCGTATTAGAGGTTTTTTTTTTCTCTCTCAAGCTAGACCGTCTTCATTTTTTCTCACCTTAATGTTTTCTTCGGCCTCAGCGGTTCCAGTGGCGATTAGTGAATAAAAGGCTGATGGAAGGTGAAACGGAAGGAATAGACGCCACAACTACACCTCACAATGGACGCAAACACGGGCAAAACTCGGGGTACGCGTTCAAGTTACGATACGGACTATGACACAGCAAACGCGGCTGTCGAACGGCAGATGTTTAAGGTTAAGCAGACTAATACGCGATCGGAAAAGGACTATAAAAAGGTCGATGCGCCGCGATGTCAGCGAATTTCTCGACGTGGCATACTTTCTTCAATTCACTCAGCTCGGGAATCCAAGAGAAAGGACTACGCTCCAATACAGCCTCCCAACCGTCGCATCCTTGGCTGCATCGTCAATTCGGATAGCCGGCATTTGGCAAAGAAAAAAAATCTTGGCAAGTGAAGTCGACAAGGACAGGTGCGGATTCTCTGAACGCAAATGTCTTGGCGAAAAGCAACGTCGAAGACGACAAACAGTACGAGAGATTCCAGGATGGGAATGCGACTGCCTCCTTCCTAGCTGGGATAACCGCTATGGGAGGTTTGGAGAAGAAATCCGGCGGAAGAGATGGAACAAAATAGCAAAGGAGCAATTGGCTCACCTTGGCATTACACATGTCTCCATTGTGTGGTCCAGGTCCGCAATCCGTAATGATACTAACCTGTGAGCAAAGGAGAAGGACGAGAAACGGAGGGGTCTTCCTTTGGAGTCCACACTAGACGATGAATCTTCTCGGTAGTGCAAAAGTCGTACCGGAGGCTCCGTTTTGTAACCTTTGTTCATGATATAAAAATGCAACATTTAACGCGCAGATGTCGACTGTGTATGTAGATGTAGGCAAGGTCAAAAACGGAAAGGTAAGATGAGTAAGGGAAACAGAAATACATTGTCAGAACACATCGTCAGAACACATCGCCCACGCTGTCGGAATCCTTGTCGTGGCGGTTTTGGCTAATGACAGGTGTAATATATGCTAGTCGCTGAAGGAATCGATCCTGCTCTCCGTGTGCCTGCCAATCCTGCCAGCGCCACGTCGTGCATTTCTGTAACTCGCCGGTCGTGCCTTTCAACAAAGATCGCACTACGACGACAAGCTGCGTGAGCCTCTACCATTGCATCGAAGGAGCCCGAATGGGCTGATGCACACTTTAACCACACGGTCGGAATTCGGATTCTCCTCGCTAAATTCATGGAGGAAAACACCGCTCCCGGGAATGTATTATGCAAACGCACTCCCGTATGCGTGAAATAATGCTGTGGCAAACCAAAAACAAAAAGTACCCATAAATTACACAAAACGAACTCTGGCATCGTTTGATCGGTATGCCATTTCGCAAGACGGTACGACGGTATTTTGGTGGTAGTTTGATAGTGCAGATGGCCAGACTGTGATATGGGGCCCATTGTCAGCACGTTTCTTCGCATCCACCGGTTTCATGCTCTCATCCACGGTCTGTCCATGAGAAAAGCTTTTGATCCAGAGAGAGGGAGTGTGGGTGTGGGAATGAAGGAATCAAGAGAGTCGGTGTCATGTGACGTCGTCGTGCTCACGGATTATTTAGACAGCGTTTCCGTCGGAAGAAATCCGCGCTTTGGAATCAATCAGTCCTCCACTGGTGTCAGAAAGCACGACACACCATTTCATCTAGCTGATAGAGATTCTCAAATACGACGTAGACATGAAAGCATTGTGTCTTTGCTTGGAGACGCCGATTACAACTTTTGTGGTAAAAATTACACTTTTTTATATTATTTTATTTTTAGTTTCCATTTAGTCTTCGAGGTGGAGCAGGACATCTCCGTGCCAAGAATAACAGGTGGCCGAGCTTCCTTTTACAGCACTAGGCACTTACAAGAAAGTGGACAAGGTCGTTCTAACGCTCCCGTGTCGAAGGAAAGAAACATTGCTCCGAAAGCAGAACTAACAAAAAGCTCGATTCCCGAAGATTTTCCCACTGTATACGACGTACTGTCAGGCTGTTATCGGCCGCCAACCTCTGACATCGGACCATTTTCTGATCAAGCTCAGAGCCTCCGTCCCTAGCTCCAGCGGTCTGTCTACAGGACGACGTGTGTCAAGACGGTGCTCGATATCGGTTTGGGCCCCATCTTTCGTTCCTAGTGCCTTGAGCGACTTTTGCAAAGTACCTTGTCACGCTTTTCATTCTCCGGCGGCTCTGAACACTTTCCCGCCATGGAGGATAGCTGCCATCCTGCTTACTTGATTCGTTTTGTGCATACGAAACGGAATACGCTGCTACTCCAGGCCGTTTAGGGCAGATTATATTCCAATCTCTTTGGAGGCCGACATTTTCAACTGCATTTATGTCTCCATTTTCTTAATTCCTTGGCTGACTTACACCCCGTCCATCGTCCAAGCTCAAAAAGGCAGGTCTATTGCGACACACAGCGCAACGCAAATATTTATGAATAATGGATTGATTTCAAGAGATAGTTTGGCAGAGACAAGGAAAGGAAGGACGACACACATTGTACGCTGTTCAATGGATTGAGAAGGACGCGTACGACTGTCGACGTATGTGTACACGAAAGCCCAGTCGAACATGCCTTGCACTGGGGCAACAAACATGTGAATGCCTTGAATGTAGCCCTGGACATGTCTTCTATGAAACTTGTTGGTATAGCACCACCTTGAAACACACTTTAGCTTGGCGCAAGAACAGGCTTGAACATGATTCTATCCAGTGTGGCCAGGAACCCTCGATCGGTATGGATGTGGCTTCCTGGCACCCCAAAATAATCAGCTGTTGCGATGCCGTCCTGACACAAGAATTGTATGTCTTCCAATGTGCCTTTATTTACCTGAGATCTTTTTAGCGAAAGTAGTCTCCTTTCATATATAAAAATGTGGCAAACAAACCACACACCACGAACGCCACACCGACTACGCCTGGTGAGTATTACGTGTCTGTGCCCATGTGCCTCTTTAAACGCCTGTACACCTCCTTCCCTATTCTTCTCCTCCGTTTGCGGGCCCCTCTTTTTTTTAACGACGGCCGTCTGTTCTTATGCCGATCTTGACCGCGTGGCGTCAATCATCTGGTGCTTTCCCCGGACGACGGCCCCGGAATGTCCACCGCGGAGGTGTGGACGACAAGGCAAAACACGAGACATTTTGCCTCGTTTGTCACAAAAACGAGCAAAAATAGGAGCAGTTTTGACACGACCGACCCACGTGCCAAACGCGCTTCGGCCTTGTGGTTCTTACGTTGTTTGACCACTTTGCCCCCTTCCGCTTCTGCGGGGGAGGAGTCTTTGGTAGAAGAAGTCTGGGGAAGTGTTGTTGATCTGTACGTAATAGACGGGCCACGATGCAGGCTTACTGTGATACCTTGTCGGGGAAGGGGCAATGCGAGTCTGGGGAAGCTTCATGATAATGAGGGGGAGGCAAACGGCCAAGATCTCAGGACATGAGCTTCCCCTTGGAGTGTGGTGATGTGTCGGTAGCAACACCGCACACTGTGTTGCTACCAATAGTCCACGATGTCAGAGGTCTCCATCAGGTCCGCTGCCAGGTCTGTTCTGTTCCCGCTCGGTTTCGATCGGTCTATGCAGGAAGACGGAGAATGTCTATCAGGATTTCATTACCTTGTCCTCCTATTTGAATTCCATACTTCGTATACGATATGATGTGTCAGACGATGAGCTTTATCGATAGACATGGCGAGCTATACTCAATGATAACAGACGCCTTTCTTCACACTTGGAAGGTAATGAGATGATAACATTAGGAAAAGAATTAGAACAAAGGTGTGTGTGTAAGTAAGAGAAGCCGAAGAGTGAACACGTCTCAGTCCCTATGCCATATTCCGAGGATATCCTATCCCACACGATCTTCGTAGAAATGCATCGGTAAACACCAAGAGAATATGTTAATATCCAACACGACCAACCAGGGGACGCGGCAGGCAGATGGTTATCTTGGTAGATGCCTCCGAACGACCGGACTCGCCCCTCGTGTTCATCGTGTCTGTACCCAGCGAAAAGAGGGAAAACGTGCGCCACAAGACTGGAATTCATTGGCCGGCATCTATTGCCGCCGACGGATGCGCGTACGAAGCGGTCCTTTTCACGGCGTGCGATAACAGAGGGTTGCGATGAGGGCAACACGAAAAAAGCCAACGTCGGACAAGATGAAAGTCATCAGCGCCAGATGAGTTGTGCCGCCGGCTGTTGTTGCCAGCGGATGAGCTCTGGGAGGATTAGGTCAGCCGAAAGAGCCTTTCTTGACCTTTCACGGAATTTGATTTGCGGAGGAGGGTGTTCCAACAGAAAGCTCTGCCTTCACGTCGAACTACAAGTTGCTACCTCATTTTAGGGCTGGGTGCAGACCTCTTTTTCTCTCGCCTACTTCGTATGGGATTGGATTTTCGCTGTCCAGGCCCTTGTGGTTTGGTGGACACCTCGCTTGACATGCAGTAGCGTTGCAGCTCGAATGCTGACTGCTACGGTGAGATTGTCCTTGTCCTCGCCTGCGTATGTCCCGTAGCTCGAAGTAGTCATGAAAACGGGGCCAACGCGGATTACTGTGCAGTTTATTTTACGGGACGGGATCAGCCCAGAAAGGCCAAGGAGCAAGGTTGTGTCCGCGAGTGAGACGACGACTACAACATACAGAATACAGAATTGAAAAAATAAATAAATACGGCGCCCCACACTGAGCCGCTATCGTGTTTGTAGAAGGTGCTTACGGCCCAAATCAACACGAAATAGAGTAGAGCAATAGAGCGTCGCGCCGTCGGGAAACGAAGCACGGGCAACGCAAGTGATCGTCTGAAGGTCACCTTGCAATGCACGGTACGGGTTGACAGCTGTCTTGCGGTTGTTCGGGCCACAATTTGACAGTCAAAGCTATCATTCAGAGGAAAAGAAAGTTGTTGCCTGCCGATTTGTTTGTCTTTGGTATTTGAAAGGTGTCATTGTTTTTTGAGAATTGTGTTCCGGGATGTCGTTACAAGGGAGAAGCAAACTTGGTTCTGATATCTAATAGTCACGCATATTTGCCAATAAAACGACGAAAGAGGCAGGAGATGCTCCCAAACGGACCAAAGCTAAGATAACAGGGCTTAAGAAATTAAGATGACGGCGCCATGCACCTGAGCGTACAGAGCAAAGACATTCGCAACAAATGGCCAAAGAAACGAAATCAAGACACTCGAGAGCCAAGCAAAGAAAGAAAGCTTCCTCCATCGTGGCAGTGGATCGTGCTACGTCTCTGTTGGTCTATCCACAGCGGGCCCACGCACTTGCCCCTTGTTCATCTGCCTGGGGAGTGTGGGATGGCACCCAATGATTGCCGTCTAATAGCGCTGACAGCCTGCCACCGGGAGCATTTCCCTTGGAGGAAGGTGCATAGGTTCCCAAAACCCGGGGCGGAATTAAGGTTGGCATGTTAGACGGAGGGCATTTTGAATTATCAACTGAGTACGGAGTTGACATACTTGGAGTGACGCGCGTGCTTTCGTAATATCTGGAGATATGTAGAACAAGTCAAACAAAATCGATAGGGAGGCTTGTAAGGTACGGGGTGCAACAACGAGTGTGTCAAGTGAGCACGTCTGATCAAGATCTAGCTGTTTTGCTCTGTGAATGCTGCTCGCGGCTGGACCGCACAAAAGTTGAATAAAACGGGAAGACTTTGGCAACGGGCAACTTGGCAACATAACCTCTCCGCACCCAGTATCAAGATGGCTGCCACCCGTGGCCAGGCCAATGATAAAGACGCACAATCGTGGAAACATGACGCACTGTTACAAACCCGAGGCGAACGTTGCCGTCCAGCCTGGCCATGCAGCCGGCTACGCAACGTTCAGAAAGAAACAAGGCATGACTTCCAGTAAGTAATCCTCAAGAAAAGTGCAGTATACATGGGCAAAATACAGCAATGATTTGGGAAGGATAACATGAGCGACGTGAGAAGCTGTAAGCAAATGGAAGATATACGACGATGCTAATTCTCTGCTGAACAGGTGAATATCACACTTCCCCGTGGACCTGCTACCGGTATCGATGCCGTGGACAGTTTACACTCAAGAACGTAAAACATGTCGCCCTCGGCAAGGTCAGCCGTCTCGCCGGCCAATGAATTGAGCAAATCGACGGGCTTCATCACAATCTCCAATTCGCGGTAGACGCAGCTTAAAAAAGCCTTCTCACTCGTCAAGGAGCACAGATGCTGTCCAAAAGAACCCCAGCGCGGTGTAGTGCGCCGGTCGTATCAATTCTTAAGTTATGGATATCATCATCGCTGTCGGTATTCGTCAAACTGACCACAATGCCCACAGCCAAACCTCGTTCCGGTTGTCAGTGCAATCGGAGACAGCTGTGACGAAATAAGAAAGTCTCACGCTTTAACAATACACCGGCACGCAACGCTCGCCAATAATTTCACTGGCATCGAGACTGAAGTGATACATCTTTTGTCTCGTTCCACCAAAGCTGATGCTCAGACAGCCGCATACGGACGTCGAAGTCGGAATTCGAGAGATTGATTGAGCTCAGCCTGGTGTGGCCTTAACAGTCTAGATACAACTACCTACTGGGAACGCTGCCATCGGCAGACAAATGCAGTCTCAGTCGCCGATGGTCACATATAATGAAAGCATGAGTTGAAATTGTTCCAAAGGAAACCGGAAGATACACTTGGGGAAATGACCGGTACAAAACACAGCAGCAAAGGTCTCGACGGAACGCGGCAAGGAAGACGAATGTCAATCGGACCGCCCATAGTCAGTTAGGCACAGTAAGGTAGCCAAAAGAGAGCGTGGGAAAAAGAGCCAACGGCAGACGTATCGCTGACATAAATTCTCAAAGGTAGTGGCAGACGTGGTCATAACCGGCGTTTGTTTTATACGTCGAGGAGTCGAATCAACGACGGACAGGAGCCTCCATGCACCAGAAGAAGACAGAACGAAAAGCTCGCGATCTTGGTCAACCGCTTTCGACACGTCAACCATTATCCTCTCCCTACTCGCCCAATGCTGCGTTGCTAATGCAAGCAAGTGATCGTGGGCCGCGGCTGTTCAACTTCGCCCTCTGCAGCGCTGTCGTAGTCACCGATAATCCGACAAAATTGTCCCCGTGGTCTGGGCACATAATTGGCCATAGCTTCTTCGAAACTGTCCGGCGAGTTGTACGTAGAGACAATGCTCGCAGAAGGGATGCGGTATAAGATGAGAAACTCGTTTTTGGCAAACTGATACCCGTTTCCCGAACTCTGCTCGACGTCCAACTCAGCCTGAAGCCGAGTGCTCTCAAAGAGAGCAGGTCGGGCTGAGGGCGGTATCTTGGACAGATCAATCTCATATATGACGCCGGGCCAGTCGGCCTCTTTGGGTTCCTGGTACACATTTCGCTCTGCCCAGCTGGCGTTTTGTAAGTCTTTCCGGTTGGAGAGCATTCCAGCACGCACCCAGGTATCACGTCGCTTCTTGGCCCATCTCAGGGCATGCAGATGATCGCTTAAAACAGAGAGAAATGGTCCACCCGTCTCGGGGAATTGTCGACAATTCCAATTCCAGTGGCACACCACGGCCTGGGTGAATTCTCGCATGTCGGAAAACCCACCCTTGCCGGCGATGCCTCCGCCATCACCGGCCACAATGTCGCTTGTTGCTGATGGGCCTTGGTTTCCCATGGACTCTGGGCACTGCACGCGCCAGAGCCGAGGGGGGTTGCTTCGGTAAGCATGCTCGGAATAGTCGAATGGGAAAGTCTTGTCTGCAGTCTCCAACGTCGCCATCGCGTCAGCTAAAGCTGGGCTACGGTAAAGACAGTCTTATTTCGTCGGTTAATGGGTTAATGGGCGTTAAAGTCAAAGGGGAGAGTGAGTCCAAAATGTAGAACTAGGATGCTGGTATTGACGTTGTCGTTGCCCAGCTGACATGATATCCGGATGTAGCAGATGCATATTAAATACCGCAGGCTTTTCTAGCACTTACTGACAATACCCTACTTTCTGTCTTGCATGCTGTCAAGGAGATTCCAATTCTGCACTTTCAATTGGTGCGTCGTGGTTGCCTTAAGGCTGCATTTGTACTGACAGGATGCAAGGTGTGAAAATCTAAATACATCGTAGTCATGCTAGAGGGGGGTTAGATAAAAAACAGCACTGTTGCTTGTGTGCCTACGCCCTCGTCGACCACCATCGACGTTCCATACGCTCCTCCGCCGCCAGTGGACGTTGCGACGATCCGTTGATACGTTGATAACCAGCTTGTGGGACATAAATTCAAGGCACGATAACAAAATACGTGTGTGTTGGCTGTTTATTTTATTTCCAATGTGGATTTTTCAAAACTTCTGTTCAATAATGCGTGCACTATTGCTCTCGTCTACTGCCCTGGCCTTTTGGCATATGACAGCTCCTCGAGGCGTGTTGTGAAAACTCAATGACAGCACAGACTTTTTGATGTAAATGTTGATGGTTTTGTTTTATTTTTGCTAGTTTGGAAATGTCGGGTGCTCCCGCAAATGTTGGGTGCGCCTCCCTAGTTGGAAATTTGTCTCGCTTTGCGCCTTCTTGTTTGTCTTTCTCACAGCGGTGTTCAATCCGAGGCAAAAGCGAACGGTAAAAGCGATTGCCAGTCAATGGACCTTGCGGACTGCATGGCAGAGAAGTCGGAATTCTCTCAGTATGGTGCGTATGGTGTCGTCCTGTGTTCGATCCAAGGATTGTCCCTCAATTTCATGTCATTTTTTTCTGGTTTGATTTGTGTTATTCAGTAATTCGTGCTTTTCGTACTCCGTATTACTCTGCATCGGCAGTCATGCCATAGGGCGCGGGCCTTATCTGGCTTTTGACATCCAGGGCGCTACTTGCAGATAAGCAAGCACATATTGAAGGCTCCGACGCCGGATGTGAAGAACGGAGGGGGCTTTTTGGTGCATAACATGAGGACGAAAGGTTGACATAACGAAGAACGGACAGGGTCCAGAAACATATGACGCGGCTGGACGAACAATTAGAAATCCGACCCTGGACTTTCGCCATCGGCGTCTGCAATTCTTAGTCGCCGTTCCCCAGAAAGTTAGCGAGCGAACACGAGAGGCGAAAAGGAAACGAAAGAAGACGAGCAAACAGTCGACAAAGAAAAAGGAGGGAAAAGACGAGAAAAGACGAGAGACAAAAAAAAAGAAAAGAAAAGAAAGACAAAAAACATTCGACAGCATCGTGCAATCGACAGCATCCGTGTCTAAGACAGTCTCCATCTCACATCTGCCCTCTCGGCCGACGTCGCAACTACCCAGTGATTTCATGGCCGACTCCCTCATTGCCGACGAAACGCGGCCGCTGCTCGCAGACACGGTCTACAAAACACATTCTGCCACCACCACTGCCGTCGACGACCATACTGATCTCGAAGCAGATGGCCATGGATTGCGCCGCGATGACCTCGTCGCGTTCGCCGACGACCCGGACAACCCGCGCAATTGGCCAGCCGCCTTTCGCTGGACAATTGTGTTCCTGCTTGCGTTTATGGCCTTCACCGTGACGTTCACCTGCATTTCCGTCGTCCCCTTTGCCAGCCACATTGTCGACGAACTCGAAGGTCACGGTAAAGATGGATCCGCAAGCGACGGCGGCGGCAGCGGCGTCGGGTCCGCCAGCGTACTCCTCGTCACCATCTGGGAGCTCGGAGAGGCCGCTGGCCCGCTAGCCATTGCGCCGCTGTCCGAGACCGTTTCGTGGGGCCGCGCCAAGGTCCTGACTGCGACGTCGGCACTCTTTGCGCTGGCCACCGCCTTTGCGGCTGTGGCACCCAGCACCGCGCTGTTTATCGGGGCCCGCGGCCTTACAGGCCTCGCCGTTGCCACCAATGTGCTCAACCCCGCCATCGTGGGCGACATGTTCCCACCAGACGAACGCGGCTCCGCCATGTCGCTCGTCCAGCTGACCCCGCTCATCGGCGGCGCCATCGGCCCGGCCATTGGCGGTGCAGTGGCCGACACCTGGGGATGGCGGTCCGTGCTGTGGTTGAGCACGGGACTGGCCGTCGCCTGCAACCTTCTTGTGTGGGCCGCCTTCCGTGAAACGTACCCGCCCGCCGTCCTTCGCATCCGCCACGACCGTCTGCGGAAGGAGCGACAGACACCCGGGGCACTGAAAGGCAGTAAATTGGCAGGCGCGGCCAGCGTGCCTTCCTCGCCATCCTCCTCCTCATTGTCGTCCTCGCCCGCTCCTTCTCCTTCTCCAACAGTCTCGGTGCCGACCTCGACGTCGCCTTCCTCCTCCGGCCTGCGCCACATCCGTGACGCCGTCCTACGCCCCGCCATTTTGCTCGCCGACTCCTTTGTCCTTGCCTCCCTCGCTACCTACGGCGCCGTTCTCTTCTCCTACTTTTACGTCATGTCCGTCTCGCTGCCCGACATCCTCGAATCCCGTTACGGCTTTTCGTCCGCCGCCACTGGCTCGTCCTTCCTCGTCTTCAGTACCGGCGCGTTTTGTAGTGTCGTCATCTGCAACCGTTACCTCGACCCTATCTATCGCCGCCTCACCAGCACCCGCGGCCGCCTCTCCCCCGAGGATGGTGTCACCCGCATCGGCCGTCCTGAGTTCAAGCTGCCGCTGGCTACCTGCTGTGGCATCTTGCTGCCCCTCGCCCTCGCCGCCTACGGCTGGTCCGCTGAGCTCGTGCTGCCCCTGCCCTATCTTCTGTTCTCTGTCGGCTTTATGGGCGCATCCATGATGCTCACCTTTCTCCCGTTGGCCGCCTACGTCGTCGATGCCTTTGGTCTGTACGCCGCCTCCGCCATGACGGGTATCATTGTCTCTCGCTGTCTGTGCAGCACCTTTTTGCCTCTGGCTGTTGCACCGCTCATTGCTACTTTTGGCTACGGCTGGGGCTTCATGGTCCTGGCCGGCATCTGTCTCATCGTGACGCCCGTGCCTGTTTTCGTATATATTTACGGCGAGAAATGGCGCCAGCTTTCCAAGTACACACGGGATGCGTAGGACATGAGAGTCTAAGCGGTGGGGGACGATGAAAGAATAAATTTGGGTTCAATGTTTGATTTTTGTTGCTTCTAAAAAGACATTAGAAACGCTATGAAGAACGTGTCATCCTGTGATACGTACGATATAAAGAAACAATGACTGCATGTTTCGGTTTGCTTTAACAGTGGTGTCTTTGCTTTATTGTTTACATAGGTACTCACAGCATAGAAATCACTTGTGTTCACATAAATCGATTTTACTCATTAATTTGTCGATGTAGTATTGCTTCAGACAAAACATCAAACGCGCCAACCGCGCATATTATTCTGGCCCCTTTTAGTCATTTCGTAGCCTGTCCCAAGCGAAAGAAACCTTGGTCAAGTCCTAATGGCAGCACATACATCGTACCGCTTCCGCAAACATCAGATGATCGGCTGCCCGGCATCTCTATTTGATGTTCGCTGTCTGCCTTCCGATCGAGCAAGAGAATTGCATCACTTGTAGTCGGTTATCCACGGATATCGGAATCCCTTCAACAAAACAAAGAAAGGACAGCGCAGGGTCGTACAGTATTCCTGCCCAACGCCCACCAGCCTGAGCACGGAAGTCAACCGTTGAGATCCTTTCATAGCGGTTGGCTACTAGAAGTGTGGACTTGAAAATGTATAGACGCAAAGTAATCAGAAATGACACTCGTCTTCACTGCGCCTTAACAATGTATTCTTGATTCCGCTTCCGTCACATGCACATCCATCTTCCGACAGTAGACATTTATGACGTGAGTGGGGATTGGGTGGTGTGCAGCACGGGTGTGGGTGTGCATCGCGTTGTTTCGGTTTTTATTTTATTTTACTCTATTTTCTTTTTCTTTTTTATAGTTTTTGTTTCATGACATTATCCCCGTCAGTCCCATCCCACATCTTGCCGTTTTTCTACTTTGTTTTGCATTGCTCACACTTCCGTTACACAAAACCCCACGCTTTCTTACCACATTGATCCATCCCATGAGGTGCGTGGCAGTTACCAAGCAGAATTCATAACACAGACGCGCAGATAAACTGCATGTATCTGAAGCAAACAGCCGAAAAGCAAATGCCGCTGCCCCAACAGCTGACAACCTACATGACCATCGGATACTGGACGAGACTGTAGGCCAACAGAAGGAGACCGAAAAAGACGTGGTTTGATAAAAAAAAAGGCAGTCGACACGGAGTTCGATAAATACATAAAATGCAGTAAAACAGCTCTCGGCCGCTCTTGCTGCTCGATTTGTAAAACCTTCGGAGGGAGTTCATAATCGTGAGCGGTATTTTGTCAACTCGTCTCGATTTGCTCTCGAAAATTGTTCATGACTAAGAAAGAAAAACGCCGCAGCCAAACGAACAAGCAGATGCATATGTAACAAGGGTACGGAACAATAATAAAATGATAAATATGTGGGGGACATATCTCGTCACACCGTCTTTTTGCCATGTCATTTGGCTCTCCAGCTCTACCTACTCCTTGTAGAAGCATCACTCTAATCTAACGTGGCTGTCCACTAGTGCTACCCTCCATCCTGTTGGGGGAACACAGCATACAAAGTATGCCAGATAACGCACCTCGAGAGCGACAGAATCGAGCATTGAATCGAAAGTGAATTGTGTTCCCCGAATTCCCAGAAGTGGCGCATATGCCCAGGAAAATAACGCAATGTGGGCACAGCTACAGTAAAGAATAAGACGAAATGTGAGAGGTGCTGAGAACGGAAGAGTTGTCAAGCGGATATGCGTCAAAATCACATGTTGACGTTCTGATACTCGAATACTCCGGTTTATCATTTCATTTGTTTTAAATTTAGCTACCGCTTTCTTACAAACAGGCTGTCTATGTCAATACTCACATCTTTCTGGAAGGATAGCCCCTTCGCCTGAACTCCCATTCATCCATGTCGAGTTTGTTACTTCCGCGTGAACCATGTCTCCAATTTGTTCTGGTTTGGTTTATATATTCGCGTACACCTTCGGTATGATATAAGCGACCATTTTCATGATGTACTAAACGTGTTTTGTATGATAATGCAAAATAATACTTTGGCAAATTGTAAGGAGTATATTTGATAAAAAAAACCTTGCCACATGTGAGTAAATGGACGTTGGAAACAAATATGGTCAGAAATAAAAACTAGAAAATACTGAGTAAATAATGAAGAGGTCCAACGCGCAAAATGTAAAAGACAAAACCGGCAAAGCAAGGCCTAAGTAATAATGCACTTGGCGTTTCAAAGAAAACTCGTCAGAACCCCCCGCCCCCTTCTCCAAAAATGCAGCAAGTACAAAAACAAAATAGAAAGAAAAGACAATACTGGAAGAACAATGTAACGAAGAAAAGGGTGAAAAATAAATAAAAAATGACATGCAAAAAAGTGAGAGTGTGCCCCGCGAGAGACTTGTTACCTATAACCCATACCCGTTCAATGCCCTCGTAACCATCGCCCGTCTAGGTAATTTCCCAAGGCCGTGAAAAATCCTGTTATGTAGTCAACCAGTCAGGAGGAGCCATACTCCCGCCGTATTTTTTCTTGAAAGGGCTTGTACGCCGCTGCTTCGACGCCAATGACCTCCATAAACTCGGCAAAGAGGAGGTCGCGAGTCACCCGACCGCGTTCCGCCCGCACATGAGCCTGAAGACGGCCGGAGTCAGTGTTCTTGAGGAGCTCGTCGTAGGCTGGCTGTTGAGCCACTAGGTACTGGACGACCTCGCAGAATCTCGCTTGTCTGCCCTTCGTGCCCAGCTCAACCAACTTGCCACAGATTTGGTACCAGCCTTGAACGAGCTCCTCATTCAGTGTGCCCTCCAAGATGCGGAACTCGATTGTGCGTGGGTTGGTCCTGGAGCGCTCGTCTTCGCCGCCGAATGCACTAAAGTTGAATCCAAGACGCCGGTACTCCCGCTGAGAGCCAGACAGCAGGAGTCCCAGTTCTTGGGAGGTGGCCGATTGCCAAATGGCACGCAAGGCCTCGTTGCGGAACGCTGTCTTCCCAGTTTCATTCATATACTTGTGCCATTCGTCGTCGTCTGCGTTGCAAACACTTGAGCGCACACGCGCGAGCAAATCCTCACCAATAGTCACATTGTCTGTCGCAGGCGATCTATTGTCCAGAGCCAGTGCAAGGCGACTGTAACGGCGTTGGTCAAAGCCCCAAGTGTAGGCATGCGAGTAGTTTGGTGAATGAGGGTTTCGAACACTGCGCAGGATCGGCTCCGCCAGCCAAAAGATGGTTGCCAATTTCTTAAGAGTCGGGAGTGTAAATGCCGTTCCGTCGCAACGTCCTACATGGACATGGACGTCACATGTATAGTTAACGCACGTGGGCAAGGTTTTGACCTGAGAGAGGACTTTGCTGATGAGAAAAGGCGCGTAGAGATCTCTCCAAGCTAGCTTCGGTGAGTTGAGCTCCACCGGAATGGCAATGCCATTCGTGCGGCGGCTGTCTGGCCGTGGATCTTCCTTCATGTGCTCGACAGAGTTGGCCTTTTTGACAATCCAATGGGACGGCCAGTAGTCTCGCTCCTTGAGACCACTTTCAGATATGTCGCTCTTGCTGATGGCACGAGGCTGGCCCGAGGGTGCGCGGGGACAAGGGGCCGACTTGTCTGGCCCTGCACGTCGTTCGATTACACGAGCCAAGGCGGTGTATGCCTGCTTCTGGTAGGCCTCCTGACTCGTGGTAGTAGACGTATCCGATGAGTGACCTATTGGTATACCGGCAGCTTCGGATCGGGGCAGGCCCAGCAGTAGAAACTTGAGTTCCATGCCAAGGCAGACGTCTTCAACAGTGTCAGGCCCGGCCGGGGGGTCGGTGCCGTCACAGGAGCCGAGTACAACAGCGCTAGGCATATTTACAGCTTGTAGTAGCTGGTGAGTGACGTGTTTAAAAGATACGTTGTAAGAGAACGTATCCGGTGAACCGACCAGGACTGTCTTTTCTTGATGTCGTCTTCTGTACTCTAATGAGTGAGTGTGGTAGAGTTGGATGAACAGAGTTGTCTTGTCGAGGAGTCTCGTCCTACTATTAAGGAAAGAGAAACAAGATGTGACGAGTGGGCGAGTTGGTGGTTGCGTTGGGCTCTGATGGAATTCCATTTGTATCCGGTCTCACAGCGACGAAAAGTCACTGCCTCTTTGATTTTATACAAGAAGTATGTACAACAGAGAAGAGGCTAAGGATCTGAGAAGGGTGTGCGCCGAAACAGGCAAACTTGCAAAAGCGGAATAAAAGAATTGGGCACGGGAAGTGATGACCATGGAAACAATCCAAAGAAAGGCAAAGTCCAAACCGGCAGTAACCGATGTCTCGTGAACGAGTGTGAGACGGACCCGTGTGTGCTTGGAGACTTTCTGGGCAAGACTGATCCGTTGTTTTGAAGACGGCAATGTCGATACAGGACGTGACCTGAGTCCGGCAGTTTAGATCGACATAGTCTGCCCAGAAAACATCACGATGTTGTCTGCCGGCGAGATAGCCCAACATCAAATTCGGGTTGAAACTCGGTTGAAACGGAGGTTGGATGGATGCTGGTATATGGACGAAGACAACAAGAAGGCGGATAAGGAATTAACAAGTATATGGACATGTTGGAGGTGGAAAATGTACCTTGACAATAGCAAGATAAGAGTCAAAAGAGGTAGAAGAATCACGGCCCGAATAAGCAGACGCGGTCAAAAAAGGATAAAACCTGAATAAAAATTAAACGTTGCCGGAAAGGACAGGGAAGGATATCAACGGGACAGAGAATAAATCGAACGGGACAGTTAAGAAGCAAGGAGCTTCAGACGGACGAGTGGAGAAAGAAACGGCAGAGAAGAACCACCAGCACCATCGGAGTAAGATGACTGGTTTTTAAGAGCTGGGATATGTAGAAAAAACAGTTCCATCTCGCATTCTCGAAGGGGATGGAGGGGCGGGAACGAGACGGCCTGTCTGACCCATTTGGGACAGGACGGGACAAGAGTATGGTGCACTCGTCACCTTTGCCTTTTTCGGTCTGAGAGGACTTCTTCGTCTTATGAGCAGCAGCGCTCGATCTGGAAGCCACCGAGTGCTCCGACAGTGGTTGACTTGACAGCAGTTGACAGTTGAAGAACCAGAGAAAACGTCCGGTTGGATGGGGTGGGCCATCCAAACCATGCCGGGCTGCCAGCAGAAGCTGGCCCGCTGGAAAATCAGACGAGCATCTTGACGGATGGGATGCGAGCAGGATACAGGACCAGTAACGAGTGGAATATAAGAAATGTACAAGACAAAACAATGTAGGCTCAAAAACGCAAAGGGGCAAAATAGTGAAGGGAAATATCAACAGTAAAAGAGGGGAAGCCGGAAAGCGAAAATGGAGTACGAAAGTCAAGCGATTACCAAAAAAGATAAAGAACACAAAATCAGCTAAAGCAATTCGCAAGGAACCACGTCTATGCCGTGTTCGCGGCAGGGCCTTGACGCTGAGCATTCCGTATCGCCAGAACCTCATTACGGCTGATGTGCGGACCCCAAGTTGGGAAAGAGATTCCCGAGTATGTCGTGCTCTGTAGAGCTTAAGCAGGCCAGCTCCCATGTTTGGCCATGTTCTGGCTCTTCTGACTTGCATTAGTGACGGTACCCGTACCCACGACGATGCTGCCTTCTCGCCATCGCTAGGCACATTTCACAAATCAGGACAATCATGCCCAGAACTGGAAGGAACTAGTGTCAAGTGGCCTGGCTACTGCGGCCTCAAACACGAGACGAGTCTGCTGGCAAGCCAGAGCAGGCATTACTGCTTTGAGAGTGGGGTCTCCTGATCGATAGTTGTTCAGACCCTGTCTGTGTGTGCCAGCCACTCCACCATCGTCTGTTCTCGGGCACCGCACTGCCCGCTATGTCGGAGGGTGAAAACTCGGCTACCAGACAACTTCGTCGATTGTGTCAGGTTCTGGCGCTTGTTCGGCCCTAGCATATCGAAACAGGAGAAAGCCACGGTGACGGATCGAGCCAGAGAAATTAGCAGCACGGGGGGTGGTGCGGACACCAGAGGAGCTTGTCGGACCCGCGCCCAGACGGCCGGTAGCTTTGGTGGATAAGGATTGCTGCGTACAAGTGTGGCGCCAGTTGTGCAAAAGCGGTGCCTCTGTTCTTATCGGAGAAGACGTGCAAACCTGTTAAGGTTTGGATATTGTAAAAGAAGGAGAATTGAAGGGACAATGTCATTGAGAAGAAATAGCAGCGTCTGTACGTCGTACGGAGTACGGCCAGGCGAAAAGGAAAGACCTAACGACTAGATATGCCCGATTGGGAAGAGGCGCCGCGTTTTTGGGCCTACACAGTAACTACGTCGTACACATACGAATACCACGAGCCCGCGTTACTACCCTTCCCCTGCGCTCCTTCCGATGTGTGATGCGAGGGCCATGTGCGCCTTCCCTAACAAGGGTTTGTTAGGCTCCAGCCCTCTTATGATGACAGGCATTGGCAATATTGATGCGGAAGGAGCAATGCAATGCTTATTCTTTGTACGGCAAGCGCGGTTGGGGGGATGCGACTTCCTACGGCGTACACATGGTCTTCCGCGTCTACTACTTCGCACCATAAATTAAATAGTCACGAGCAATGCCCATGATCTGTAGAGGAAGGAAGGAGGGTCGCCGCCCAGGGATATCTCAGCACTGATCCTCACCACCCCCTTCTTTTCATTCCATGCCTCATTCACTCACCAACTCCACCTCCCTCCCCCTCCCCAACCCAGCTTTGCTCACAAAAACTCGGCATGACCACTCGGCTTTTGTGTACTCTGTTGTGCAACTGTTGGCTCGAGCAATGCTATCCGATGGCTTACTCTCCTCTTCAGTTTCCTCTTCAGTCGTGCCTCACCCCCCATCCCGTTTACGTCGAAGCATGTCAGGGGCCTGCTTTGAGCGTCCCATGCAGAGGCACACTGTAATTCAATAGTAGCTGGGCCTACCAAAATGTACATCGAGCCACTCGATTCCAATTGTCACGCCGGCCACGACTTCGGCGGCAGTGTGGGCCGGTCGCGAGGTCTGAAAGACCAGGTTCTCAAACATGGACCTAACCTTCTTTTTGCCTTCTACCGCCCTTCTCTCACTCTACATGGTTGCGCATTCAACGCGGCTGCTAGTTCGTGTCTTTCAAAGCTCGAGCCGGGCGCCGGGGATTCTTGGGTCACACGGACAGAATATCGAACTGCATAATGTCTAGCGCTTTGTTGACATGGCAGTCTGGGCCCATCAACCAACAACACAAGGCTCGGCCCCCACACTCTCGCCCCCACGACTTGAGAGGAAATGGGCGTCACAGTTTCAGGGCATTGTGCAACTACAAGGCAACACTACGAATGGCTGTTTTGTGTGCCATTCTCTGTGCAGATCACGCACGGAACGGCACAGGTACTTTCGCAGGATGAAAATACGACCTTGCGAATTCGGAACTTTGGTTCTGGGACTCGCCGCATCTGCGGGAGCCGTGGTATCTGACGAGTACTTGCGACCCTGGGCAGGCATCGGTGATTGGTCTTGGCCAATTAGAAACGTAGGTACCGATCATGAGGTCGAGACGAGACAACGACGGACATGACTTTCTGTATCAGGGCTCAAATGTTTTCTAACGACTGTATACACAATCCGTACAAACGCCATCCCGCGCTCGGTATTACTCCTTCGCAGCCTAAAAATATGGCTCTCTGCGAACAGACACGCTGCAAACTACAGTTGCTTGGCTACGAAGGTTTTATCGCTCACGAAGGTGGTTGTATCAAATGAGCAGCTCGTACGAGATTTCATTTCACTTGCGAAAGTTTTACCATTTCTAGCAACCATTGGCGAAGGCATTGACCAGATAGATGGATGCCCAGACCTCTTTCAAGAACCTTCTCACAAAGGGTCCAGAGCAGAATAGGCCCCGAAGCTACGATCGCCTTCTATTTGATCTTAAAGCATGTCATACTCAAGACGGAACACGGGTTTTCGGGTTACAATTCTGTGCCGTGTATGGAGGATAAAGTCACTCTTTGACCAACAACCAGGGTTCGCCAGTTTTGGTATAAATGCTGCAGCCACTGTGATTGACTGGGATCTGCGGCATCCGAACATTTGCTTTCTCATGCAGAAAAGGGCCGCATTCGACGGACAGCCCACCGTTGTTGAAATGGATGGGATCATCAGATACGGAGTACAGAGAACCCTGATCATCTTCTGCCCCCTTTTTCCTTCCACATCCATCTATGGTGACGACTCTGCTGTCATCGTACCGAAGCTGTAGTGCTTTCTCCCGCTCCCTGCCGTTTCGTTACACATCGGCAATTCGGCTGTCCATCAAAATCCGGCCATAGATGCCGGGCGATTGCTTAGACATGTTGTTCAATCCAGTGCAATGCGGCATTATGGCAAATGCCAGCTTGCTGCTGTTCTGTATTATGTACTTCAAGGTAGCTGAGAGAAGTTGTTGTGATGCGCGGACCCGAATCATAAAAACACGCAATGAAAGAGCCACAACGTACGGCTTTAGCTGTATGTCGATTTACCCGGACCTTTGAGGTAATATTGATTGTGCATGAAACACAAAACAACACAAAACAACACGAAACAACACGAAAAGACAACAACAGGTCAGAGAGACTTCACGAATTGCTAATCTCGTTGATTAACTACGGAAGTATATTGTTCCCGTTCAAGTTGACTTTGCGCCTTTGCTTTTATCATCAGAGGTAAGGAATAAGGCCAAAGACGGTGACGACCCTATTTTGTGTCAATTTGGGAAATAAGTTAAATTCCTCCCGGCTCAAATATTACTACCCAGTTTACAATATCCCGCCAGCGTGGGAAAATTATGTCTCGAGATTAAGGCCGCGGGAGCAGAGTACAAGAGCGGAAACATGGGAGACAAAAACCAGCAAATATCCATTTCATCAAGGCAGCAGATGAGACCAGCTGCACGGTAACCATATTGACCAGATCAAGCAATTGAGGTCTCAAAATCAAGCCGTGAGGGGTGCGTATTGCCTGAACGACTCACTACTCGCAAACAATGACTAGAAACTGGAAGAAGGCATTGTTGAAAGCATTGTGCTACTGGTATGGTCTGGTGGCCGCTTCTCCTTCTTTTGTTACCGCGGCGTCAGCGGCCAAATTGACACCGTTCGTACCGTTGTTTCTCGGAGCTGTCACGAGGGGCGATTGTCCCCTGTCTGTCTCCTTCTTCGATGGAAGGCCGGGCGAAGATCGCGAGGCCATGGTCAAGCCTCAAAATCAAAAGCTGTTACGATGCCGGATCCAACGGCCTGGTACGAGTCGAGTCCTAGAAGAAGGGTAGTCTGGTCAACACGGATGGCGATCATGTTCAATGGGATACTAGCAACCCCTATGAAATGACCACGGACGTGGGCGTTTGTCTACAGCGGTACCAAATGGCATGCCATGTTCACGCGCTGGTACATCTCATTTCTATGGCGTCTAGGAATATCCGTGAAACTATTCCATCACCAACAATCACTATGGTCCCATTTGACGGCGAGCACTGTCCTCTACTCCCGACTTTTCAGCGTCTCGTCCGAAAACCACTGGATCTTCCAGGATACCGACCCTGTGCAGTTTTTTGGGCCCGGCTCTGAATGTCTCGATTCCGGCGGCATACGAATAATATCAAACCAAATTGATCAGATTTGTGTCCGAGATGGGTGTACGTGGTTTCAAGATTGACCGTGGTGAGGAAAGCGAGATACCGTATGCCGAGCAGAACCGGCAACATAACCTCTTCCTGGCTCTGTGTGACGAGGTTTTCAATACTTATTTTTGATTATTTAATTCTCTAGGTGCAGGACCAAGAAACCCTCATCAGGCTCTGCCATGGGGTTACTGCTGCTGGCCACATGGAAAGAGGATGGGCGGTGTACTACGTACGAAATATGAAAATAGTGATGAGAACCGAGTACGCGTTGCTCTGCATGGTTTGTTGCTGCATCTATCCTTGATGTCTCGCTTATGTAGCTCTCCATCGTCTCTGCGCCCAAGGAACCTGCATTATCGCTGTCAATCCTGCACGACAAGCCCATTGACGAAAACATGTACAACTTCGCTTTTTGAGCTTCATGAGTGACACAGTGGCGTACGCCCTGCAGCTTTTATTGCGCACTGCCATGTGAATGCTGTATTCGACTTTGAAGAAACGAGGTTGTACAGATTCGTAGGCGAGGCTCGACGAAAGGGGCTGTTAACAGCAGCTGCTCCCGTGTTCAAAGAAAAACAAACAAGAAAAGTAAAAGTAAAAGGACAAGGAGAAAGAAAAGTGAAGGATATATGCGGGCTTGACCTTTCCGAGTGGCTTTCCTATGACCGAGCGAATACGAAGAAGAAAATGCCACCTCGTGGTGTCAGGCGAGGGAGGGAAGGATGAGACGAATGGCTTTCGAGGTAGCTTCGTCTGCGATGATTTGCATCTTGAAGCTGAATTCGAGTCCTATGTGAAATTAATTGTGTGGGTTGCAATCATAGATAGGCTTTTTTGCAAAACAAAGGGTTGTAATGTTGATGCGGGTGGTTCCGTCCGAAAGTAAGCTTTGAGACTACTAGAGTTCTCAACGAAACGGACGCATACAGAAGCGTCAAAATGCTGTTTGAACAATGAGCATCCACCACGAGAACTGATGTCCAATTTATCAACCTTGCTGCAGACACAATGAACCATTTCTGCCATGTTAGACGGCCAGAATGTGTGTTCGGCGGTTTTGCGTCTTGGTTCTTACTAAATCCAAGCAGATACGTGAAACAACCGACCACTCCTTTTTTTCTTAGAAAATCGTAGGCGAGCAAGAAATAAGCCATGTTTACTTGTGCACTGGACAGTAGGGGCGCGAGGGCCAAGGCCAAATATGGCAAGAGCAGCCGCAAGTTAGGAGGAGTTGAGGCCATAGAAGGCTACACAGCATCTTGATTCCCTCGAAGCGAACACCGGACCCAAGCGACTTGGCTGTACCACCAAACGGCAAAATTCCCGTCAAGTCTACAGCTGACCTGTGCAAGTCGTTGTGTTTACTCCGGACACTATCCATAATCACGGTCACCATGAAGTCTAAGGCCTTTTAAAGGAAACTATGCGTCTTCTCACCTCGGTAGCTCTCTCTTTTCATAAGTTTTTTTCCCATACCATCTTCGCAATTCGTTAAATTCATGGAGTATCTCGGCATTTTATAACATCTCGTTCTCTGTCCCTCTTCTGAATTCACCACCGCATACGACCGGTGACGTCACAGTTCGAGACATTGCTTACATTACATCACCAACCTCGCCATTCTACAAATATAAGTGACCTACCCGTTTTCGGGCAATATCAACTCAGAATCTACGCGAGTTATCAGCATCCATCTCTTCAACCGCGCTGCGTCTGCCCATCATGCTCACCGACGTCAGTCTCCTTTTGGCCATTGCTGCCTCATATCCGGTCTCGGCATCGCCGATTGTTTTCACGCCCACATCCACCACGAGGGCTTTCAACGCAGCAGACGCACCAGTGTCAACATCCACGTCTACTGGCGTTCGTCTGGTTGCCGACGTCACCGATCCCTTCAATGCACTTGCACAGGATGTCCAGAACATGGCCCTGCAAGCCTACCACGCCGGGTCCAACTACCGCGTCCCAATGCTTCACAAGCCAGACGCCCAGAACCCCGGCCGAGTCTTTTACTATGACCGTCCGGCCCAGAGTTCGTCCTCGATTCTCTTGACCGACTCTTTCTCTGCCGAGACGCCAGCCAACAGCACCGCAAACCCGCCTGTCTCCTTTGGTCTCACCGTGCAATCACCCTCCGACTTTATCGTGCCCGAGTACCCCCACGAGCACGGTGTCTCGTTCTTCGCCGGCAGCGGCGACGCTACACCCGTGGCACTTGCAGACACGGGTACGCCATACGGTGCTCTGTATCTCCTCAACATGCAGGGCAGCGGCACGTTCATGGCCTGCAATCGCACCATTCCCTACTACAGCCTGGAGACTGGCCTTACGCTGGAGTACCTGTACGACAGCGATACCTCGTCACTGGGTGAGGCGCCGGTTGTGCCTGACAACTGTGTGCCGATTCGGTTGGTGCTTGTCTGCGCGGATCTGCCGGCCGTGCCCCCAGGCAGCGAGTCCAGCCACGCGAGCGCGCAGCAAGTGTCCTGCTACACGGACATGTCCGGCGGGGCGTAGCCAGTGTTTGTGCCTTCCTTTGCATTATTTCCTTTATGTTGCTGTCACTGCCATTTTCATTCAACGATATGTAACGACAATTGGGAGCGGGCGTTTCTTTGGAGGTTGGAGTACGTGAAGGTTTGGCTTTGGTTTGTTTTGAACGAGTAATTGTGAAAGTCCTGCCTATCCTTCTGTCGTAGACCCCTACAGCTGCACATCATTAGCATTCATTATTGTCGTCAAATCTCACAAATCAAAACTTTTCTTAATGATGTTTGCCAACGTAAGTACTGCGTGGGTCAAACAAGTTACGGACATCTTCGTCTTCCTTATGTCGCTTCCCTGCCACTAGAGCAGCACCAACCATATAGCAATGTCCGGTCGAATCGCGGCCAGCGAGGACATCAACAGTGATATGTGTGTTGTATGCTCTAGACAATATGCAGCGTCTGCATGCTTCTGCGGGTGTTATCAGCTGGGGCAGCCAAACGAAGACTCGAGCTCACTCAAGTCATCGGCGCCAGCGGAGCTTCAGTTGAAACAATCCGCTGTGGTTTCCATTTGACCCGTTATTCCAATCCCCCGTTTTCGTAAGCAAGACACGCTGGTGGTCCAGTTTTGAATTTATTTTCTGCCTAAAACTAAATGCAATTAATACCCCCTTGTTTACTTTTGGCAGTGCTGAGGCAGTTGCTCACAAATGCAAAACAGTGGAAGGTGGAGGCCCACTTGCCCCCAAATCCAGCATCCAGCCAATGACAACCATTTGCCCGCACTTCCCCAGCCTTCTTTCCCCTTCTGGCGGGCTTTCCCTCGACCGCCCTTCTCCGCTCCTGCCACTTCTCACTGTAGCACTGCCCGCCGCTGTTGTCATTCTGCCGCCATTTTCTTCTCCCCGCTCGTCTTTTCTTTTTCCTTTTGTCAATCTTCGATTCCTCTGGCCAGCCTGCAGGCTTTGATGACATCGAAACCACTGGGCGAGCCGCGCCATACGGCCGTCATTCTCGTCATCGCGCCTTGCCGCACCCATCCTGTTGTTTCCCTGGCCCATTCGAGTGTGTTATCCGATCGCTTTGTTTTCTTTCCTTCTCTTTTCTTTCTCGTCTTCTTTCTCATCTTCTTCCTATTCCCTCCCTCCCCTCCCACATCTCAGGCCAACAACAAAGATCTTCGGCCTTCTCGTGTCTTATCAATACCCTCATTTTCCACCTCGTGTCTCTCTGACTCCCATTCCATCCCCCCTACCAGGTCTGGCATCGCCACTCTCCGCACTTGTTTTGCATCTGTTTGAGCACGGAGTATTACCCTGGGCGTCCTTTGCTCGGTGTGCGTTCTAGAGCTGGAGTACTTGGTCTGGGCTTTTTCTCAGCTTGACTCAGCCTTTGTTGATTCTTTGGCATTCTCGCCGGTTCCTTCCCCGTCATTCGCGTGGCTTCCGTGTGCACGCTACCATTTTACTCGTTCTTTTCTTTCTTTCCTTCTTTACAACCTTTTATACTTTTCATATCGACTACCACGTCCCCCTCGACATCTCTACCGTCCCGACGTCACCTTCCCGAAGCCTACGCTTACCACGCCAACAACAGTAACGATCAGCCTTGCTTTTTCAGCGATCACCGTTTTTGTTATCTTATCGTCTTTCGGGTTGATGGGCACCTTGTCACAAGTTTTTGCCTCGTCAACAAAAGCAGCGGCTTTCGAATACATTCTCTGTTTTAACGATTCTGCCGGTTTCCTTTCTATCTAGTAGAACATAGACCTCGGCCCTAGACCGTTATCGTTGCCAGCTTACGCGATCACGACAAGCCCCCTCTCGCACGTCCCACCTGATCCATTCGTGTCACCTGTATCGTATCGACACACCTCAGACGCAACAAACACAAACGCGGCGCACCTTGCATGAGTACACAACCACTTGGCCAAACTGTCCTTGCTATGGGCAAGCAACAAGAACCCCAAGCACCTCTCTCGCTTCATCCACAAGTGAACACCCTCTCAGACACGATGGACGACTCGGCCAACGTTTCCGGACCGACCAACAACGACCTTGTGCCGCTCGCCATGAACGAGACCGAGATCGACGAGGATCACATGGCCGACAGCTCCTCTCCTCCAGATACTCCCCCCGCGCGCATATACACACCACCGCCGCATATTGCAGCGCGTTTCTACCGACCTTCGGCCCAGGCGCGCCGTAAAAGCTCAGCCGCATCCTCACGTCGAAACTCGATTTCATCCAACCATTCGCGATCCTCACATGGCTTCGGCTACCCCACATCTTCTTCACCCACAAGCGGTGCACCCCAGAGCAAGCATGTTGCACAACATCTGCGGCGGGCGTCGATTCTCGCCGACCGCAAGGCCCGCCTTGCCGATCGCGCTGCCCATGCCGAACAGGTTCGTTTGCGGGCAGCCATGGCAAAGGCTGCTGTCCGAGACATCTCTGTCAGCGAAGAACGCGCCCAGGCGGCAGCCCAGGCGCGCGAGAAGAAACTCGAGGAGATTGCCGCGGCATGTGCTGAAGAGGTCAAGCGTGCCAAGGCCGTTGCCGAGACTATGAAGGAGAAGCGAGAACAAGACCTGCTTCGTTTGCGGCAGCAGATCAAGGACCGCTTGGATGAGGCCGAGCGCCGCCGCGAGGAGCTGCGTCGTAACAACGCCGCAGGCCGCACACGCGCTCGTGGCCAGAGCATCCCCAGCACCCGGAAGACGGTCGAAGTCATGCCCCAGGTGGCCGAACTTAAAGAGACGGCGTCACCCGCATCTGGCGAAAGCAATAGCAGCCCCTCCCGCGACACGCCCGCCCCCGCCCTTACCCCAGACGAAGCAGCCTACAAAATCCTGCATTGGTGGCGGCGGAGCCACCGCAGACGTGCCATTGCTGAGTTCCAGCAGCTGGGGCTAGCTGTCGACAGCGTACGCAACACCTCCTTTGATGAAGTTGTCCAGCTCTTGGCTCAGGACAAGGTGCTTATGACGACTGGCAAAATCTTACGCCTGTGTGGCATCCAAGAAGGCAAGACAAGTTCAGTCAAGGAAATTGTCGTTGTCCGTGCATTTCTCAGCGCGTTCCTGATTCTTGGCCATCCAACACAAGTTCTCAGCAGCAAGGAAAGCCAAGATGCCGTGACGAGTGGTCAAAGTATAAATTATGCCCTGAACAGTGCCGCTGCACGCGGAAATACTTCCTCGTCGACTACGAGCACAGGCACCAACTCCAACGCCATCGCCAATGGAGCTTCTCCGTCAGAGCCTGACGTCACAAATCCGCAGCTACAAGACGTTGTTAGAAAAGCAAAGGATTTGCTAGTTTGCTTCGAAACCATTGTGAACCGCCTTACACCTGCCAATAACTACACGCCCCCATCCACTCTCGCAAGTGAGTTGATTGATTCCTACGACAGCTTCTACGATGCTTTCATTGCCTGGAAGGCGCGCGATGCATCGGCCCTGGTCGATGTCATGGTTATGCAGTTTGTGGAGCTGGACGCCATCTGGCAGACAGTCAAAGATGGCACCGATGCGTCCGTGTCCGACACCTACCGCCAGAGCATCCAACAAAACCAGGTCTTGCTCCTAGTACGCATCAAGAAATTGGCTGGCGCTGAAGAGGGGAAGAAGAAGGTATTTGCTGCCGTACACAAGGCTCGCAAAGCCAAGGAGGAAGCCAACCGAAAGGCTGCGGCTGCCTCTGCAAACAACTATATGCGGCCGCGTGAAGCACATGACACCTCGATCGAAACGGCCATGGGTGGTCTCACGAGCGACGGCAATAGCACTGCGGCCACTGGAACGGCCACATCTGCCACAGGCACTCAGCTCTCGCACAATGTGGGCCCTCTGGGTCGGGGCACTGCTTCAGGCGCCGTGAATGACGCTACAATAGCCGGTCTTTTACCCCAAACGAAGCCATCAGCTGAGGCCAGAACAGGAGCAACGCTACGTGACCTCCACCTTGAGCCTGCGGACGAAGTATATTCGAGCAGCCCGCTTCCCGAGAACCGGATCGTGGTCCACGAGCTCACACTCAACCGTGAATATGTAATTTCGGCGACGCAGTTCCAGAAGAAGCAGGAAGCTTGGATGGCGCCAATCGTCCAGCGCATGCGCAAGACCATGTCGGCCGACGACGGTCAAATGAAGGAAGAACACTTCTACTACCTGCTCACAATGGCCGACTGCATCCGGTCGAAACTGGAGCGCTTGACCATTCCCGGCAAAAAGATGCACCAGTTCATTGGTGAGCTGCTGGATACCGAGGTGGCCCAGCGGCAGTTTGCAAAGGGGAGCTTCTCGTACGAGAAGTTCTTTTCTGCAGTTGGCGGACTGCTTCCTCAGCTCTGTGCCCCTTTCCGCGATCCAGAGGTGAAGGACCTGATTGACAACAAGCTCCAGGAGGGCGACTACGTCGACCGTCTCGTGGCCCTCATGGCTTTCATTGACCTGATGTTGACCGATCACATCAACTTTATGATCAAAATGGCAGCACCTGAGCTAATTGCGTCTAGTACGCAGTACGAGCAACGCCGCTTCGCCTCTCTTGTCAGTGGGAATAACAATGTCGACGTTACTAATATCTCCGGGATTGCGGCCACCATCTCGGTCGGGGACAAGCTGCCAGCCTCGGCGGCTGCATGGATGGTGGCGCGCAACAAAGTGGTCGCCGAAGTCGCCAAGCGTGACCCGGAGGGCATTAACCATCCGCGGTCCCGGCCGAAACCAGACCAGTTCTACGCACAAATGCTGGTGGACGTGTTCACGCAACTCAGCCCCATCCCGCTACGTGAGATGCCCGAGATGCTGCGCCTCGACCATGAGCGTGCACAGAAATGGGGTGCCATGACTCGGCGCATTGTGACCGCGGGTGCAGTGCTCCTACAGTGCAAGAACCTGCTCAAGCGCGACGTGCGCCTACCCTGGAAGACGGAGGCGTTCCGCGTCATGGCTGTCCTGGAGAAGGCTGAGAATGACGCTGCCCAGGAACAGCAAGGCCCGAAGGACCAAAAGGAGCAGAAGACGCTCAATACACTCAACTCCACGACCGTGATCGACGGCGTGATGGCGGCCCTCGAGTCCGGCCGGTCTATGCCTGCTTCTACAAAGGCACAGCTGCGCACGATTGTCGAGCGCACCATGGCAGCCAGTGCCGAAGCAGCTGTGGCACGCAACAGCCCCGAGGCTGGCGGCGGCGATGCGATACCCCAGGAACCCGTGCTCCGTCTGCTGTTGCACCGCCTGCGCGGCTACCTCGTTGCCCGCCTTGCCGCCATCTCTTCGGCCGAGCGTACGCGCCAGACTAGCGCCGCAGGTGACCGGCTGACCGGCCTCGGCCTAGCCGAGTTTGTCGACCGCGTACGCGAGATGATGGAGGAAATGACGCGCGTCAGCACTGTTGACCGTGAGACTCACGGCGCCTTCTGGGAGTCCGTTTCTTCGCATGTCGAGAGCGAGGCTGCGGCGACGTCGGTGAGCCCACGCAGCTAGATAGGCAGCACGGTGAGCATTGCCATGCCGACGTCTGATGTGCTTTATGCGTGTTGTTTTACTTTTTTATGGCGTATTTTTATCACGGTGTATAGTGCACCGAGAAGCTATATTTCTCTCATGATTGTTTAGTTCAACGACACTTGGATTATGAGATGCGATGGGAAATTGTTTAGGGACTGTGTCTCCTTGTTATGGTTTAGGGTTTCCGGCGATGGCTTTTGCTTTATGTTTTTATTCTTGTTTTCTTTTTCTTTCTGCACTGTCAGCGAAGGGTTCGCAAGGGGGCTCGGCCAGAAAGCGTCGACATCCACCTTGGGAGGCATTGCATAGCTACATACCGCCCCAGCACTGAGGACGGTGTATTGCAAGGGCAACATGGAGTTTATATCGGGAGGAAGATGACAAGCAGCGAGCATTTTTCTTGTTGCGAGATCTCTTCCGCGGGTTTCTTTTACTTTTATTTTTATAATTTTGCCAGCATCGTTACGCACAACGGATTTTGTTTACCTGATTCAGAACTGCAAATATCAATACAGAATGGTACTCTTATCTAAATGTCACGAAAACAGCAGCACACATTGAAAGCCTCAATAGTGGCAGAAGCCCGACTATGGGAAAGAGTCCATACTGTGTAGATGTGTATGAACTGTGTTGATAAGACCCACTAAATCCGCTGTCGCCAGTAAACAGTGCGGATTGATTTTTAGCAACCACCACCACCTGGTGTTTTCGGCCGCGACTAAGAACAACCCATCAGCGACGTATTATCGTGCGTCAATTCCACGTACCTCAAATCAACGCCCGCCACGCCACAAAATCTCATGTTTGCCTGTCTTCGCATCAACACTCTACACAGCTGCCCTACCTCGTTTGTCCACCGGCTCAACCTCCACGCCTACTCCACCATGGCCTCGTCCTCGCCCAGCCCTATCAAGTACCAGCTCTCGTTCGTCGTGCCACCGGCCAACCTCGAGGCCTGCAAAGCGGCCATCTTCGCCGCCGGTGCTGGCTCCTACCCGGGCCAGGGCAACTATACAGAGTGCTGCTGGACCATTACGCAAGGCGGTCTCGGTCAGTTCCGGCCTGGCAGCGGCGCGAACCCGCACATTGGCACGGTGGGCGCGCTCGAGTATGTCGAGGAGGCGCGCGTGGAGACGATGTGTGTTGGTGAGGACGTGGCGCGGGCGGCCGTGGCGGCTCTAAAGAAGTGGGTGCACCCTGGCAGCATGTTTTTGCTCTGCTTCCTGTTTCCTCTCCTTTCCTTATTTTCTGCTAACATCACAGGGCCCATCCGTACGAAGAGGTGGCATATTCAGTGGTCAAGATGGAGGATTTCTAAAGTGAACCGCAACGAGGGTGGAGGGAGAATGTAGCTATCATCATAACTCGTCATTTTCTGGAGTTGAATCTCGTTAGTTGGGCCTGCTGCCCCGTGCCTGCAAGTCTATCCTTGTGCTCGTCAAAGCTCCATGTCTATCATAAAGTCTTGTCTTTTGGTTCTGTTGAGAGTTTGCCTTCCTGGGTATTATGCGAGTCCGTTTTCTGCCATCCCCTTGCTTCTTCTTCAACAACAAAACACCTACTTCGCCACCGACATGTTAGCCAGGGCAAAGTCTTCGCCGTCCTCGAGGATCGTCAAGGCACCGCCGATCAAGTGGAAGCTGCCCGTGATGAGCACGCGCAACTCGACGTCGCCGCCCTCGATCTGGCGCACGTAGTCGATGGCATCTTCGATTGTTGGCTTCGCCGTCACCGTTTCCGTCATGGGGCTGATTTTCTTCCATTCACCCGCCAGATCTTGCTGCAACGACAGGCTCTTGAGTACCGCTGGGTCAACGTTGTTGTTGACAAAGTCCACCTTCCACGAGTTGTTCTTGTACGTGACGTTCGTGCAGAAGATGGCATACCCAAACGTCACGTCGGACAGCGTCTTGTGCACCACATGCAGAAGCTCTATCGATTCGCGTGTCGACTGCTGGTTGAAGATGAGGACATTGATCGTTTTTCTGGATGGCTTTTCGCCGGAGATGGTCCGATGAAACCATTGGCACGCAACCTCCAGGCTCTGCTGATTGTGCGCCCCATCCAGGTACCACCGCTGCCGGCCCGTCACCTTGGTCTCGCACCGCCCACGCCACACGACTTGCTCCAGGCCGTCGACAAACTGTGACGGCAGAGGCCCGCCCGTCAGCACGCCGGCCACATCCCCGTTGTCGTCGCCTGTCACGCCTATCCGGCCTAGCACCGTTGCCGCTAATGACACGGCCACGGCCGCGTTCTTGCGTTGGAACTCCTCGGCTGGCATCAGGCGCACATTGGCCAGCTGCTTCGTGTACAGCTCCGGCTCAAGCACGCGCAGGCCAGGCGCCGCCACCTTGCGCTCCGCCGCCCGCTGCTGCAGCACGGCCATCGCCAGCGGGTCCTGCGGGATCGTAAAGGCCGGGCAGTCTTCTTTCAGGATGCCCGCCTTGTGCCAGGCGATCTTGTCGATGGTCGCACCCAGCGACTCCACGTGGTCGATGCCCAGCGTCGTGATGGCCGTCGCTGCCGGCTGCACAAAGACATTGGTCGCGTCCAGCTCGCCGCCCACGCCTACTTCGTAAATGGCGGCGTCGACGCCCTCGCGCAAAAACACGTGGAACGATAGCAGTGTCAGGAAGCGAAAGTATGACGGCTTGATGGCTGGGTCGGCACCGCTGGCCATGGCACCGGCCTCGAAAGCGCGCCACACCTCGAAAAAGTAGCGCGTAAACAGCGCCTCTGAGATGGGCTCCGAGTTGATGCGGATGCGCTCGCGCACGGCCACCAGATGGGGCGATGTGTAGAGGCCAATCTTGTGCAGCGACGGCGCCGACGACGCCGACGTTGCCGATGCGGAACGGTATCGCTCCAGGATCGAGTTGGTAAATGCGCATGTCGTGCCCTTGCCCTTGGTGCCGGCGACGTGCACAACATTGAGCCGGTCAAGGTCCTTTGGCGCATGCCCAATGTAGCCCAGCCATGCCTTCATCTGCGCAATCGGGTCGTCTGTTGTGTCGAGCTTGATGCCGGCCTTGCGCCGCGCCTCGAGCACCTTGTACCCTGTCTGCGTCGAATTGAGCAACGAGATGGCGTCGGCATACGTTGGCTCTGCGGCCGACGCCACCTCTGGTGGTTGTGCGGCCATGGAGACGAAGGAGCGGACGAGAAAATTTGACGACCTGAAAGATGGCGCGGACAACGACGAGGGAAAAAATGCTGGAGAGAGCAGATGGCGGCGGCAGCAGTTAAGAGCCCCAAGAACAGCTCCGTTCATTCCTTGTCGGAGCAAAGACCAGAGAGCTAAATACCGCGTGTGCAGTAGTCCGTGCAGGTGTACAACGTACAGTCCCTTATGCAGTTGGCTGTGCCGTCCAATGCGAGGGGTCGGCGGGCCGATGACGCAGGTCCAGACACAAGGCTTATCGATTGTGACGAGTCTTGAAATTTTGGTGACAATTGAGTGAAAGTTGGTGAGGAAATTCGCATAATTGCATGTCGGGGGATCGGAAGCGAATACGTCAACTTCTGGCTCTTTTCGTTTCTTTCTTTATTTGCTGCTCGTTAAAGTTCTCACTTCTTTCCTTTCGTACAGCATAGATCAATCCAGACTGTCATTGCGTCATCAGACGCGCAGACAACAACCGGGATATCCTCATCAGGGTTGCATGCACGTTTTTCATGTCGTGAATCCCATCAATATAACCTAACATGTTCCATTTATTTTGTGTCTTATTTCGTATCCAGTAATCCAGTAATATAGATCATACCGTCACTGCAGCCTATTTTTTATTTAATTCATTTCCATCGTACACCATGCTTTAGAAGCGCTCTACAACGGCCGGCGGCTTGTTGTTGAGAATGGTGTCGATCTGCGCCAGGATCTCGGGCGTCAGTTTCTTGTAAGTGGCTACGGCCTGGATGTTCTCAAACACCTGCTCCGGCTTGCTGGCGCCCATGATGGCCGAGCTGACGTTCTTGTTGCTCAGCACCCACGCCAGTGCAAGCACGCTCTGCGACACGCCCAGTGACTCGGCAATCGGCTCCAGTTGCCGCACCTGCGCGGCCATGCCTTCAAACTGCTCTTTGCCGACGCGCTTCCACAGACCCGTCACGAACTCAAGCTGCGTCTGCGCCAGCCGCGAGCCCTCGGGGATGCCGTCGCGGTACTTGCCCGACAGGATGCCCAGACGCAGGGGCGAGAAGGTGGTCAGGCCCAGGCCGACGTCGCGGTACAAGTGCGCGTACTCGCGCTCGACCTTTTCACGGTTCAGCATGTTGTACTCGGGCTGCTCCATGACGGGGCCAATGAGGCCCAGCTTGTCGGCGTAGCGCCATGCCTGGGCAATCTCGTCGGCGTTCCAGTCCGAGGTGCCCCAATAAAAGGCCTTGCCCTGGTTGATGACGTGGTTGAAGGCGCGCACCGTCTCCTCAATGGGCGTCTGGCGGTCCGGGCGGTGGGCGTAGACGAGATCGACGTAGTCCAGCTGCAGCCGCTCGAGCGACTGGTCCAGGCCCTCGATAATGTGCTTGCGGGACAGGCCGACGTTGTTGGCCTTGTTGTCGCCAAAGACCTCGCCCCAGTAGATCTTGGTCGAGATGACGAGGTCGTTGCGCTTCCAGCCGTACTTGCGGATGGCGTTGCCCATGGCGCGCTCGCTGTCGCCCTCCGAGTACTGCTCGGCGCAGTCGAAGAAGTTGACGCCGGCGTCGTACGCTGCCTTCATGCACGCCAGCGTGCCGTCCTCGTCAATGTGGCCGCCGTATGTCAGCCAGCCGCCGAGCGACAGCGCCGACACCTTAAGCCCAGACCGGCCGAGGAACCGGTACTCCATCTCGGGGAGGCCTTCAGGTTTGGTGGCCATTGTGTGTATGTATGTCTGTGTGTGTGTGTGTGCTGAAGGGCGAACAGGTGCGCTGGCGGAGAACAGCTTGCCGTTGTCAATTGGGTTTTCAGTTGGACGGTTGAAAAGACGTTTGAGGAGAGGACAGAAATAAAAGGGAACTAGAGCTACCCCCTGAGCAGAGAGGCTCCCCTCTTATACCCTAGGAAGGAAGGTACGATGCACCCCGCGACCGGCGCCACTTCTCAAGCTGGCTCCGCTGCAGCTCCGACAAGAGTCACCGGCATCCCCCTTCGATCTCCGCAGCGGAGACTAGGGCAGTCAATCCGCCTAATGGTATTATTGAGTGGGCCGTGGGCCGGCCATCTGAGAACCTCATACGCCGTCTGACCTTGGATCGTCAGGATGTGTCTGGACATCCACGTTGGGCGCGTTGGGGTGTCACCAAATTGGCGCCTGTTAGTGGTTTTTGGGGAAGGTGCCAGAGGAGCTTGGAGGTTTCCCCGTGCTTTTCCCCGCCCCGCTCTCCGCTGTAGCGGCGCAAACACGCGGAATGTCGCCTGAGTCCCGAGGGGTCATAGTGGGGGAGCAAATAAAAATTCCGGTGCATGTGATATGTCACGTGTTATATGAGCTCGTTTAAAACGAGTTGAGTCAGGAGATTACAAGCTTTGCGTTACATTGTGGGACTGCAAATGAGACATTTGGGACCTCACGGCGTATCCACGACTCAGCGACAGCGTTCTTCGACAAAGGCTGCTGCCAATTTGGCTCTGGCCGCCCTTGTGGGTCCGTCGTGGCCGCTGTGGCCGCTTCGGTGCCGATAGTCAGAAGCTAATACTGAGCTTTGGCCCAAGCTTTGGGCTTGGCAGTGTTGACGTCGCCTCCTGTTTGGGATTTTAGGGCGCGTCCAGCAATTTACAGGGGCTTTCCGGGCCGGCCACAGCACTGCAGTTACCACCCGGCGGATCTTCGACGAAACTTGCATGTAAAACCGTGAATTTAACGCCGTTTAAGTCCGGCATCCAACGACAACCACGGCGCGAACCCACACACTACACAACGAATCCAGGTGTTTTGACGTATGTTGGCCTCCTCTCAAAGCCTTCACCATTCCTGTGAATTTTGCCAGTCTCGGCCAAGCAGCGGCTTTCAGATCGTAGTACTCGTCAATGGATTCATGGTGCCAGAGACCAATATAAGGCCAAGCGGCCACCCGTCGTCGCGTCGTCTACCGACTTGAAGCAGATGACCAGGAGACCCTTCCCTTCCCAGACCCTCTCTTATATCCTCAACGAATATCACCCAACGAGCAGACCATGGCCATCGACGAACAGGCAGACCCGGAAAAGATTGCCGAATCTTCGCCCGAGCAGGCTCGCAGACAATCTGGTGTTGGCATCCTCGATGCATCCACCGACAAGGTCATCGAAGGCGGTGGTGATCCCGAGTCTGAGGCTGCACCAGCAGATGCACCCAATGGAGAGGCATCGGCGCACCCAGAGGTACCCGTCACGGCCTACTCGACCTTCTCGTCGGGCACCAAGATGCTGCTGGTCCTGATGACCGTCTTCGCCACCTTCTTCTCGCCGTTCTCATCATTTGTTTACCTGCCGGCGATCACGCCCATCGCCGAGGCGTACCACCGCTCGATTGCCGACATCAACTTGAGCGTCACTCTCTATCAAGTCATGCAGGCCGTCGCGCCGCTCGTGTTTGGCGACCTCAGCGACCAGCTCGGCCGCCGCCCTGTCTACATGCTGACCTTTGCTATTTACATCGGCGCCAACATCGGCCTCGCCCTGCAGAACAACTACGCAGCCCTCCTCATTCTGCGGGCGCTGCAAAGCACAGGAAGCAGTGCCACGGTTGCCATTGGCAGTGCTGTCATGGCCGACTGCACGACCAGCGCCGAACGGGGCGGCTACATTACTGCCGTGCAGGCCAGCGTCATGTTCGCCCCCGCGCTGGCTCCCGTCCTGGGCGGAATCTTGACACAGTTCTTGGGCTGGCGGTCGACGTTCTGGTTCCTGACGATCAGCGCTGGCGTCTTCGTAGTTATTTACCTGCCCTTTGTGCCCGAGTCGGCACGCAAGGTCGTCGGCGATGGCTCTGTGCGCCCGCCGGCCATCAACATGTCCCTCACGACGGTACGCCACCTGCGTCGCCTGCAGCAGGAAGACCCCGAAGCCGCCGACGCGCACCGCCGCGAGCAGGAGGCCGCTCTTGCCAAGCTGCGCCGCTCGTCGGGCGGCTCTCGCATCCCCGTGCCCAACATCTTTGCTGCCGTGCGCATCATGTTTGAAAAGGATGTCGGCCTGCTCATGTTCTTCATGTCACTCTTCGTCATGGCCAACTACGCCATGCTTGTGCCCCTCCAAGACGTCATCCGTCGCCACTACAACTTCAACGATCTGCAGGTCGGCCTCTGCTACATTCCCTTTGCCGTCGGGTCCGTCGTCGGCGCCGTCGCCGTTGGCCGCCTGCTCAACTGGAACTACGCGCGTGTCGCCCGCAGCATCGGCGTCTCGCCCGACCGCAAACGGGGCGACGACATGCGCCGCTTCCCCATTGAGCGCGCCCGCCTCGACCTCATGTGGCCCTGGACCCTGTTGGCCGTCGCCATGATCATTGCCTGGGGCTGGGTTGTCGCCGCCGAAGGCGTCAGCCTTGCCGGCCCACTCATCGTCCTCTTCTTCAGTGGCGCTGGCCTTAGCGGCCCCATCTCGATTCTGACGACGCTGCTCGTCGACCTCTACCCAATGAACCCTGGCCGTGTCTCGTCGACGTTCAACCTGACGCGTGCTGCTCTCAGCGCCATCGGCACTGCCATCGTGCAATACATAATCGACGCCTGGGGCTACGGCTACACCTACCTGTTCATGGGCCTGCTCGTGCTGGCCGTGAGTCCCGTCGTTCTGATTGTGCGCCGCTGGGGACCCAAGTGGCGCGAGGAGCGGTACCAGCGCTTTGAAAAGGCAGCCGCGAAGAAGGCATCCGAATAGATAAATTAGATGAAAGCCTGGTTCGTAACAGGCGGAGCTGGTTTAAGCTCATTTGGATCATGTTCTCGTGCCCTGATTAGCCTTTTGTTCTTTTCTTTTGTCCTCTTCTTTTTTTAACTTTCTGCGATATTCTTTCCCTTGTCTTGTGTTCGAGATGCCATCGTTTCAAGTTGATCTGCATCAATAAGCAATGGATGGTTTTTCCGCAGCAACGTCTGTTTAGTCTCCGAAAAAGAGCCTCGGGCGGAAAAGTCACCGGCCGGGGTAGAGCAATAGCTATAAAATAGCTGCCTAGTCCCGTGCGGTGCACAACGTATGTCGTGGAGGCATGAGCGTCTCCACCTTAATTCACTAGCTACAGCTACAACTAGCAGTGTTGACAAGACCTTGTGATTCTTATTGTCGCAACAACCCTTTTTGTCTTCAGGACCCATTACGTCCGCCAGCAACGGGATTCCAACTCGTTTTCAATTCGTCTTCAGACGCACTCTCACATATGACACATGGCCAGCCATACACCACCAACGCTCTCGACGGGCGAGCTGCTACACCTCTACGGAGTATCACTTCCTGTGGCTGTGGGCACATACTTCTACCAGTACCTGCGCCACACTTTGACGTCCTGGTCGAATGGCCGCCTCGATGGCACCGCGCTTAAGCGCAACATTTTTACCTCCCTCGGCTCGCTCATGACCATTCTGAGCCTGCGCGAGATACAATATCTACAGCGACACACCACCGGCGACGCCGTTCGTGCCTACGCCAAGGCAAAACAGCTGCAACTGCGGTCCGTGCTGCTGACCGACTCCGACACCGATGGCTACGGCCCTGCCACCCTCCACGTCGTCACTGTCGAGGACGATGCGGGCCGCAACGGCGGCGCCCCCTCCACCCTCCTCTACTTCCATGGTGGCGCTTACATTACACCCCTCCCGAACCCGGCGGCCGGCCATACTCTTGCCCGTCGCGCCGGCGTCCGCCAGCTCGCCGTCCTCGAGTACAGCCTAGCCCCGGCCAGGACCTACCCAGCCCAGCTTGCCCAGGCCGCCGCAGCACTGCGGCACCTCGTGACCGTCGACGGCATTGCCTTCCACGACATTGCCATTGCGGGCGAGTCTGCCGGCGGCAACCTGCTGCTCGCTCTTCTCGCTCACATGCAACAGCCGCACCTTCGCATCCGCGCATTGCCTGGACAACCACCTGGACAGCCAGGTGACGCGTCCCAGCGACTCCGTGGTGCACTGGTCGTGTCGCCGCGTACACGCAACGAGCCCACACGGCCCAGCCACTTCGAGAACGAGGGCAAAGATATGCTGAGCAGAGCCAGCATGGCGCGCACTGCCGAGGCGTGGAAACCTGTGTCGGGCGAAGTCTGGGCAGCACCCGACGAAGGCGACAGGGCGTTCTGGCAGGGTCTGCGCGCTGACCGCGTGCTGCTGACGGCGGGCGGCGACGAAATTTACCGAGACGACATTGTCCACACGGCCGAGATGATGGGTGCTGGGGAGACGTCCAAGGCAGGTGAGCCGACTGTCCAGGTTGTCGTATGCCCTCACGAGGTACATGTTCAGGGTGTCATCGACCTGGCCACAGGCATTGAGGGCGGCGTCATGGCGGATGCCATGCTGCGCTGGGCCGACGAGGTGGGACAGTCGACATAAAATGGGAAGCGCAGTTCGTCGATACTTACTACTGATCTTCACATTCTGGAAAGTTTCCGTAATCCGTACTTCGACAGCGCTGGTTCATCGACATTGTTAGTGCAGATCCAAGCAATAGGTCGCAAGAAAAGTACCGAGTGTGTCGTACGTTACATGACAAGAGGAATCGCAATAGGGCCGGCCTTACCCAGTAGAAAAACACACTAGTGGTCAGCAACTGCCTTTCTCAGAAGGAGATGGACGGCAATTGCTCCACAGCCCTTACTCGATTTGGTCAGTGAGATTCTTAATGCTCTCGTGTGCTCCATGGACTCCATGGACACGTTTTTTCTTTCTTGCTGTTCCTTTGGAACATTTCGTTTCCCGCGCCGTTTTCCATTCAGCTGCATTTTGCTTCCCCAGAAAAGGAAGGAGCAACTGAAAACTTCCCACGTTGGTGCCACCAATCCACGGCAGCTACCGCATTCGGACACCGCGCCTCAAAGCATCGCCGAGAGAAGGGCAAAGAAGGAGGGTACGATACTCAAGACCCGCAGCCAAGCGACAAAAGGAGCCTGCCATGGCTGTAGAGTGCCGCTTGCTGGCGATAACAACAGTACCGTTTCGGCGCGGACTGGAGAGGGGAATAAGGGGAAGGCGCAAACAAGTGCACAATCACTACCACCATCAACTAAGGAAAGAGCCATGGACGACGGTCAGAAACAACAGCCGTAGGGTATGCGGTGGCACGCGGCCAGCCGTTCCTGCCTCCAACAGAGTCATGTTCGGGTCACACCAACTAGCCCCAAACTGCAACCATCACAGCCACACCAAACTCCACCAACTGCCCGATAACCGCATCATTTCACCTGCGACAGAGAGATTTGCCTACTTTGCTTGTGCGTTCACGACCGACTGTGGCCGGGAAACCCTCGCTCTTGGATCAGGAACGGCTCAGAGCGGGGTCAAAGCATTGGGCTTCGCTAGCTCCCCACAGCTGCTTGAGCTTATCGACAACAGCCTGAGAATGAGCCTGAAACCGTTCCACAGTCAATCGCCACGGCAGCCGCGACTAACCAATAGTGGGCCGCGCCTTCTTCAAGCAGCAGCAGCAATTGTGTGCGGCAGGAGCTACTCAACGACGAGCTACTCAGCAAGCTCGACCGAGTCTTTCGTCACTTCCCTTTTCAACAGAAAGCGGCCGCGTACCACACGACCTCCTGCTCAGACTTGCCTTCCTGTTCAGATTTCTTCTTCTGATTTTAGCTCCAGCTCTGCTTCTTTGTCTCCTTTCCATCATCTTTTCTCACATTCCTCCCCTGCTTGTTTTTCTTCCACCACATCAAACTCGCCCTCCTCCCCGACACCTCAGACAGCACGGCCTTCTGCCCAGCCGAACCGCCATTCCACTAAGCTCTTCACTTCGGCGGCAAGGTGGCGTTCTTCTCCTTCAAGCAAGCTCGCTTCTTGCGTTTCTTTCCTTGCTTTCTCGTCAGTTCGCCGCTGTTCGTCGTTCGCCTCGGCATCCCATACCAACATGGCTTCCGATCGCGACATCCTACCTGGCAACTTCAAGCCTAGCCACTATGACCTGACGATCACCGACCTTGACTTTACCGAATGGACATTCAAGGGCACCGTCACCATCAATGGTGCTTTGACCGAGCTGACCTCCGAGGTCGTTCTCAACACCCTTGAGCTCGACATCGCATCGGCCACCCTTGAGGCTCAGGCAACCAAGGGCACGCGCTCTGAAAAGGCCGTCGGGATTGCCTATAATGCCAAGTCCCAGCGGGCCACCCTCACATTTGTGCAGCCCGGTGCCGAGGCCTTCCCGCCATCGGCCAAGGCCAGCCTCTACATTGCCTTCACTGGAAAACTGAATCACGACCTGGCTGGGTTCTACCGCTCTCAGTACACGCCGCCCGCCGATGCCCCGCAAGCTGCTGCCTCGACACCCCGCGACAATGACTTCCACTACATGCTCAGCACGCAGTTTGAGTCGTGCGACGCTCGCCGTGCCTTCCCGTGCTTCGACGAGCCCAACCTCAAAGCCACCTTTGACTTTGCCATTGAGATCCCTGACGATCTCGTGGCACTCAGCAATATGCCCATCAAGGATGAGGGCACGTCTGCTGCTACTGCTTCCACCCCAGCTGGCAAGAAAATTGTCCGGTTCGAGCGCACCCCGATCATGAGCACCTACCTGCTCGCCTGGGCTGTCGGCGACTTCGAATACATTGAGGCGCTCACGGACCGCCGCTATGACGGCAAACAAATCCCTGTGCGCGTATACACCACCCGCGGCCTCAAGGAGCAGGGCCGCTGGGCGCTGGAGCACGCGCCCAAGTACATTGACTTCTTCAGCGAGCGCTTCGGCATCGACTACCCGCTGCCCAAGTCTGACATTTTGGCAGCTCACGAGTTCACACACGGTGCCATGGAGAACTGGGGTCTGGTGACGTACCGTACGACTGCCATCCTTTTTGATGAGCAGCTCTCCGAAGGCCGCTTCCGCAACCGCATCGCTTATGTCGTGGCACACGAATTGGCCCACCAGTGGTTTGGTAACCTTGTGACCATGGACTGGTGGGACGAGCTGTGGCTCAATGAAGGGTTTGCCACCTGGGCCGGTTGGCTGGCCACTGACGCCCTGCATCCGGACTGGGACGTCTGGGCCCAGTTCGTCAACGAGGGCATGGAGCGGGCCCTCAAGCTCGACTCGCTGCGCGCCTCGCACCCAATCCAGGTGCCCGTACGTGACGCGCTCGACGTCAACCAGGTCTTTGATGCCATTAGCTACCTCAAGGGCTGCTCCGTGATTCGCATGTTGGCAAACCACCTGGGCACCGATGTTTTTTTGCAGGGCGTGTCCGCTTACCTCAAGAAACACAAGTACGGCAACGCCAAGACTACCGCGCTTTGGGATGCCCTAAGTGAAGCGTCTGGAGACGATGTTAACACGCTTATGAGCTCTTGGATTGAGAAGATTGGCTTCCCAGTTGTCGCCGTCACCGAGGGAGCTGACGGTCAACTGGCCATCAAGCAGTCCCGTTTCCTGTCCACGGGCGACGTGATGCCAGAAGATGACGGAACCACATGGTGGATCCCACTGGGTCTGACTGGCCGTGTTGGCTCGGCTGAGGGCTCTGTCGAGTCTCTGGCCCTGACAAAGAAGGAGGATGTCATTTCCAATATCAGCAAAGACTTCTACAAGCTGAACACAGACTCGACCGGGTTCTACCGTGTCAACTATCCTCCTGAGCGCCTGGCCAAGCTTGGGTCGCAACTTGACCGACTTAGTGCGTCTGACAAGATTCTGATTGCCGGCTCTGCTGCCGAACTTGCGTTTGCTGGCTACGCGAAAACCCCCGCGCTGCTTTCGTTCCTCGAAGGTTTTGGCAACGAGTCGCACGTCCGTGTTCTGTCCCAAGCACTTGATGCCATTGGTGTCATAAGCAGCGTTTTTGGTGACGATGAGACGATCAACAAGGGCTTGAAAGCATTTACTCTCAAGCTCATTGATAAGCCGCTGGCTGAGTTCAGCCTCAACTTCCCCGAGAACGAAGAGTTCACAAAGGCACAGCTTCGCAAGCGCCTCCTTACCTCCGCCGTTCGCAGCGAACATCCGTCGTATGTTTTTTCTTGTTTTTTTTTATCTTTTCTTTTGGAGGGGGGAGGGTGGTTTAAGGCACGCCAGTTACAATACGACAAACCAGCTAACACAACTACAGGCTCAACAAGCAGGCTATTGAGCTCTTCCAAGCATACATTGCCGACCCCGTGAAGAACCCTCTTCAGGGTGACCTTCGCACACCCGTCTTCCTGGCTGCCATAATTGACAGCGCGGAAAAGGCCGCCCCGCTCCTTCTCAAGGAGTGGAAGACCACCGTCGCACCGGACGGCAAGGAGGTGGCTCTGTTGGCCCTGGGCGCTTCGGACGACGAAAAGGTGGTCCAGGACAAGCTCTTGCCATTCCTGTTTGGCGACGGTGCCGATACGGTCGTCGGTGCTGATGTACACATCCTGGCCAACGGCATGGCCGCCCGCACCCATGCGCGCCCCCTGCTGTGGAAGTACATCCAGAAGGAGTGGGCCGGAACCGTGGAGCGCAAGCTGGCAGGCAATCCAATCCTGCTGGACCGCTTTGTCAAGGTGGCGCTGTCGCAGTTCTCTGATACATCCTCGCTGCAGGAGATTGACACGTTCTTTGCCGACAAGAACACCAAGGCATTTGATCGCACCCTGGAGACGGTCAAGGACACAATTCGCGGCCGTGCAGCCTACCGCACACGCGACTCGGAGGAGCTGAAGAACTGGCTAGTGGCTCACGGCTACACTTCCTAGAGCGGTCGTGCACGCCAGCGGGCTGCTGGGCCTGCGGACGACGACGAAATGATGATAATGAGGCTGAGATTTGCGTCAGGAAGGATCTTTTGACAATTGGAAACCACGATTACAGGTCTCTATTGTTACAGTGGAGTTCATATGTGTTGTTAATGTTATTATTTTTGCGACGGCTTCATCTTACAAAACAAGAAAGGACCTGGGCATACGAGATAATACTCTGTCGCCTATCAATCCAATTGACTACATGTAAAGGATCTTATGGCACAGTTCTACTCGTTCCTTATTAGCCTCCATATTCACTTATCTACACACTTTCTCCCGACAATAAATTGCTTAGAATTGTTTGGTTTTATTTGCTTTGGTTTTTTTATTTTTTGGTACCTTTGTAACCAGCGTGATCGGGGCCTGTTTTCCCCCTGAGGGTTGATTCCCGCCGTTTCCCTGTTTCTTTCTTTCGGGCCAGTCCCGTAGCCTCACTCACGTCTTGAGAGAGCTGATATATGTCCTCCTCTTTCAACGTGGCTGGTCGTTCCTTATTTTTATCTATCCTAACATCTATCTAATACCGCCTTATGTTGAAGGAAGCGGCTGTGTGGTTGTTGGTTGGGGCATGATGAAAAACGAATGCATAAAAGCGATGCCGAACAGAAAAGGTGGAAAACGAAAATATAAGAAGGCCGGGCATGTTGCGCAGTTCTCAGTGGCCTCTGCCATGTCGATGTTAAAGTTTTGAGGCGCAGTCCCAAGTCATTCGTATTCTTGTTTCGGGGCTTCCACCTTGTCGTTTTGTCGAGTCGTCACGGTGAGAGCCTTCTTGCTCGATGTGCGTAGAAATGAACAAAAACACACTGCTCTTTAATCGGTACCAATGGTGCAGTACGCACTCCAAAGCATTGTGAGAATGAAATGGGACAAAACGATGCACCACAATTGCCGCTTGGAGTAGGGTGAGATAAATGAATGCATAATAGCGAAATGACGAAACAAAAAAAATCGATAACGCCGCGGCATTCCAAAAAGGAGGCAAAGCCAAGTGACACCAAGACGATGGGCTCCAAATCATTGCGCCAACAAACAGTTCAACACCAGTCTAGTTTTCTTTCGTGCTTGTCTCATATACGGCGTCGGCATAAAATCGTAGCCACCGGGGCGAAGAAGAAAATATTGACGCAAATCAAATGTCGTCAGCTATCGAGTGTGTTCCAAGAAATAGCGCGTAGTTATGTGAGGTTTTCTTGGCTCCTTCTCCAATGCTGCTCCACGCAACAATTAGAAAAGTACAACATCTGCCGCAGCAGCTTAGACTCATCCAATACGTGCCAAAAATCGGAGAACATGCTATCGCCAGAAAAGCGGTGTTGAGATCTGAAATCGAGGGATGCTTGAAGCGATATTTGTAAATTATTCCCTGGGCGCGTCACTTAAATCGTTCGGACGACTTTTCGGATGAAGACGATTGTAGGTCCCATAGAGTTGATTGAGCTCAATGTTGCAAGTGCGGCCGGTCATGTCGGGTTCGAACTCAGGTCCAACAGCTGACTTGTAAAGATACGATTCAAGCTACTGCGGCTTTGGTGGCGGCGTCGGGGTTGGTGAAGGCAACGCAGCCGGTAAGACGACGGTAGGGACGAATCCGAGATGCTCCGTAGCTGTTGCTTCAGCTGCTCGGCCGGTGACTGGGAGGTGCCTGCATCTGGGGGTGTGACATCCTCCAGTGTCGGGCTCATCATAGCCATGGGCGATTCCGGCACCAAAGGAGGACTTATCGTACCGAAGCCGCCAAAATCGCCGCCGCTGCCGCCGAGGAGCATCGAGTCGGGGCCGAGGTTGCCTGGACCACCAAAGGAGTAAGACGGTTGATGGTTAGAGACAATGTTGGCTGGGGCGCCGAGACCGCCTGCTGGTAGACCCAGGGAAGTAGACATGGGCGATGGCGGCGAGAAGTTGATATCCATGTCTTGTGCAAATGAGCCCAGAGGCGCGTGGAAGCTCTGCTGCCACGCGGCGCCAAACTGGGGCCGCAGGCCGGGGTGCTGGTAGCCGTTTGTAGAGCCCGAGGGAGTCGGGAAATCGAAAGAGCCTATCTGTGGACCGGGACTGCCAATAAATGGGCTCGCATCCATGCCGTTGGGCGAGTGAGGTGACATTCCGGGGCCCATTATCGACTCATACGAGGCGTAGGAGGATACGGAGCCGGGGCGGGTGTTGTAACTCAGATTGTGCGCCGACAAGAGCGGGGATGAAGCCGTCGACGAGGGCACTGGCGGCGGGCCGACATAATTTGTATGTGGTGACGGGCGGCTCAATCCTCGCAGCCCCCCACCCAAACCAAGGCCAAAGCTGCTGACACTACTCATGCTACTGGCACTGCGCTTGTGAAGCTTTGCAGCAGCTGCCGCAAGAGAGGCTGCACCTGAACTACTCTTCCTAACCCTGTTTGGACCGTGAATGACACTGTTCCGTCGACTGCTGCTGTTGCTGGAATCAGTACTCTTCTCGCCTCCGGTGGCCGTGCTACCAGAAGGGGGGGACATTGCACCACCAGCCGTCTGTGGTTTGCCTGTGGAAACAGTCGCATATCCATGGGACAAGTTCGGATGTTGAATCTGAGGAAACTTGCTGCTGGCGCCACCCGGCTTGGGCATAGAGAAGAAGGGTCCAAAAGGCACTTTCTGGCTCGCCGAGGCGGAGCGATGACGGTTCCGGTGGCCGGGCTGGTGCGTCCTTGACGCTGGCTGCTGAGGATGAACAAAGCCGTCAGAGGTTTTGCGGATCTTATTCGCGCCTCCGTCAAGGGGAGTAAGGGGCGACACCGAGGCCGACGTAGGGGCGGAAAAGGCAGTGGGGGCGGGTGCCGATGTAGACGCGAGTGTAGGAGGGACGGAAGCTGAAGCTGCAGCTATGGGAGCTGCAGACACGGGTGTCGCAGGAACAGGTGTTACTGTAGTAGGAGCAGATGTAGAAGCAGGAGCTGCTGCCACGGTCGCCGGAGTAGTGGAGGAGGCGGAACAAATAGAGGTGGCAGTCGCCGCGGCAGAAGAAGGGGATGCAGATGGAGGCGCCGGAGATGCCAAGACGACCGGTGAGGTGTGCGGGACGTAGGGCGGCTTAATGACACTGTATGACCGGCGAGGTTCTCCTGTCGAGGGTTGAATGCCAGACTGGCCAGCAGTTTGGCCCGATGCTGGTTGAATGTGGGTGTTCGGTATCGATGACGGCGCAGTCGGCACCGTGAAAACAAAGGGAGCCTGCGGTACGGCGGGGGTAGGGATGACTGAATTATAAACTCGTGGCAAGGAGTCGAGAAAGTGACTTTTGCGGTCGTTCACGGGATTCGCAGGGTCACCCGTGTACTGGTCCTTGGATTCGGTGGACGGCTTGCCAAGGTAGTGCCACAGCTGGTTGGGCTTGTCGAGGTCGACCTTCACTTGCTCGGGGGCGGGCACAAACGCCGTTCCTTCACAATCTTGGAACTGTTTCCACATGTACCCTTCGACAAACAAGTCCCCGATGATAGGTAGGGACGCACTTCCCTCGGATTCCTTATGTGGCGTGGAGTCGCGGTGTGTGGCCGACTGGTGCAGTCTACGATAATCGACCGCATCAGGCACCAGAAGCCATTTCCAGCTCACCTCGACTTCCTCACTGCACAGGGAGGGGGGTATGGTCAGTCACAATCGTAAACAATACAAAGAATGCGTGTGTTAAATGAAAAAAAAAAAAAAAAATCAAAATGCCAAAACATGAAGAACATACCCGCTTGGAACAATACGAAGAAGCAGTGACTCCTCGTCTGGTCGATTTTCGACAACAACGCCGGCAAAAATGTCGCTGCGGTAGAGCTGCATTTGGCAGATGGAGCCCGGTTGAAGAGCGGCAGCTGCATTGCGAATGTGCTCAACCTTTTCGAGGGCCAGCGCGTCCAACTTCCGATTACGCTTGGTGCGCTGAAACCGGCAAGTAAACTCATACGAGTGGTGCGAATGTGAATGCTCGGTGTCGCTGTCGCCGGACGTTGACGCGTCAACTTCGTTGATAAATACACCAGCGGCAGCGGCACAGGTTGGATGGTACGACCGCGTACACTTGGCGTGGGAGCATTTGAGGCAGACACCCTTGCGAAGGCGACAGTACAGACAGCGCAGCTCCATGCGAGGCATCTGGATGTCCGTAACGCCCTTGACAACGTCTTTGCCGTCAATCGTCTCGATGCGGATTTCGGGGAGATAGCTAGCACAAAGACGATGGGCGTCACGACCGTCATCGGTAGGCAATAGCTCGGAGTCAGGGAAGGCATTGGGGCACAGGCAGCAAGGGGAACTGTCGCCGGACCACAGCCGGACCCGCATCTTCTTCAGCCTTCGGTTGCCCTCATCGTCGTCGGGATCGTCAATGTCGGCATCGCCCAGCGCTCTGCGGCGTTTAGCGGAAGGACGCACGATGCGCTTCCGCTTTCGGGAATCTGGGAACTTCACACGCCGGCCACGGCCACCAGAGGGTGGGGTCGGCAAACCAGCGACGGAATTGGCATCGTCGCCATCACCTTCCTCTTCCGAGTCGTACTCTTCGTCGTCCTCGTCGGAAAGGTCATCCTCGTCGTCAGTGGAGATGCCGCGCAGCTTGCGCTCGATTTCGTAGACATCGACCCACACGCTGTCCTGTGCTTGGGCACACTCGCACTTCTTGGCAATCTTGCCCATGGGGAGCCAGGAATCCAGGGCGAAATTGACAGCCTCGGCGCAGTTGTATCCAAGGTTGTATCCAGAATGGTAGCCGTAGGGGTAGGTGACGACAAACTCGCCCGGGTAGGACACACACTTGTTGACCCGGATGTTGTAGTACTGCTGGAGGTGCGATGGTGAGATCAAAAAGGCCTTGTGACGCAGGAATTGGTCGCAGGCCTTGGCATCGGCAGGCCAGATGTTCTTCATGGCAGCCTCAAAACGACGGGCGTCGCCTTGAGAGATGCTATACCACTGCTTGGGGGCGCCAAAGTGCAGGTAGTTGATGCTGTACAAGTCGACGTCTTCCAGGTGCCAAGCGAACGTGGCCTTCCACATGCCCAGGTAGAGGTACGCAGTATTGACACCGGGGACTTTGGTACCCAAAACATCCAGCAGATTGGGCAGCTTGTTGAGGTTCCAGAGTTCGGTATTTTCACTGAAGAGGGTACCTGGGAGATCGGCTCCGTACAGTGGCGGCGCATACGTCAGCGTCTTCCAGTAGCTCCGTTCCAGTTCCTCGCAGCGCTCGGGGGTGTAGTCAGACACGTCCATGCGGTAGTCCCAGTCCTTGAAGGCGGCTTCGTCAATTTTCGCAGAACCTTCGCGCTTGCTATACTTGCGGCGAGCCGAAGTCGACTGGGTTTTCTTGGTCGCTTCTTGACGCACGAACCCCATCCGGCGTGGGGCCGCGGGGATGTCGGTCATATCGTCATCTTCTTCCTGCTTAATCGGATACTCTACTTCAACAGAGGACATAACAGCGCTGTCGGCATCCTCGCGGTCGTCGTGTTGGTGCTTGCCAGTAGCATCCTGGGGCGACTCCACGCAGGTTTTGTCGTCGTCCAAGACCATCTTCTCGTCGTCACCACGCTGCGACTCGGGCGTCATAGGCCGCGGCTCAGATACCGTGGAGGCATTGTCGTCGTCGGCCGTATGGCGCTGCGTACGGCCACCGCCACCGCCACCCCTGCGTCCACCACGGCCCTTCTTGGTGCCTCCCTTCTTTGTCGACGCACCAGCTCCGGCGGGAGCCGCAGCAGCGGCTGGACGAGCACGAGGCGCGGGTTTCGGCTTGTCGGCGTTGGCACGGCGTTCTCCACGGCGGGCAGGTGGCTGGTGCTCGCTCTGGTCGCACAGCTGGCGCCACTGGGGGAGGTTGTATGTTCTTTGGTGGAGGATATTGACCTGACGGTAGGTGCCGTTGGACCCCATGATATCCTGCTTGATCGGTTCACGGACCTTGATGGGCTTGACCAGGTCGTCGAGCGGTTCGAGGGCATCCTTCCATTCTTGGGGCGGGATAATCTTGACGATGCCTGACTTCATACCATACTTGTCGATTTTGCCCATCTATACAAAAGGGAGGAGGGGAGCACAAAGCAAGACGCAGCACGGTTAGACTCTTTATCCACGATCGAATTCCAAAGCAATCACAGGCGACGTCATAGGAGAAAGAAGGGAAACAATCAGGGTTAAGGCGAAACGTATCAGGGCCCCTAGGCCACTGATACATATGAGGCCAGTGGGTGGTAGGGCATGTGAAAGGGCAGGGCAAGATAAGGGAAGGCAAGCATGTATGCGAAGATAAGCCAGAAAGCAGTGGGGAGGGATGAGAGCGCACAAATTTCTTGAAATCACGGAACTGGTGCATGGTCGGCCGAAACACGGGGACGGTTCCAGAGTAGTGGTCGGGTTCGACCTCGCCGATATCGTCCTCTTCCTCGGGGGCAGGCGCATCGGTCGCGGTGGGTTTATTGTCGGACGCAGGCGTCGTCGAAGAGCACGGAGCCGGGGCAGCCGGGGCAGTTGCGGCAGTCGGGACAGTCTCGGAGGCAGCGGCGGACGCGGCATAGACAGTATCAGCCGCAGCAGCTGTCGGGGTCGTGACGGAGGTCACGGTAGCATCGACGTCCTCGGGTTGGATGCCATTCAAGTTCTCGGCCAGAGCATCATCGTCAAGATCACTGAGTTCCGAGTCTGAGCTGCTGCCGTCGAGTTTCGACGCATTGTTGCTGTCGGGCGGCGAATGAAGGCCGGTAGTCGCGCGGTCAGGACCGGTGGAGGGAGCAGGAGGAGGATGGAGGGAAGAGTCGGAAGCCGGAGTGGGAGCTTGCGGGTCGGGCTGGACATTTTCACCACCGGCGGAGGCGTGAGAAGGAGTGGTAGTCGGCACCATCGTCGTCGTAGTGGAGGCCGGAGCGGCAGCCGCAGTCGAGGAGGCAAGGACGTTGGCATCAAGCGGTTGGAGGGAGTTCGCGACGGCGATGGTGTCGGCTTCCCCCCCAAGCGCCTGAGCGCTGATCGCTTTGCTGGACATGGCCAACCGCAAAGGCTACACGCGATCGTGACGGGGGGGGTTTGTAGCCTGAAGGTGAGGGGGGGAGCGAGGCGGAGGTGACAACAGGGCGAAGGTTGGTCGGTCGATAACACGCAGCGTCAAAAATGAAGCTGCGTGTTGGGGGGAGGTTGTGCAGACCGTGAAGCGTTTTCGTGAGGGCTGCTGGCTGCTGCAGGCACCTCCGGTAGGTAGTTGCCTTGAGAGGGAGGAAGGAGTTGTTCGGCAGCGTCGAGAGAGGCGAGAGAATGAGAATGAGGAGAGGGCGGAGAGAGACGCTAGATGGCGTGCTGGCGATGCGTACGGGGTCGTTGCGTGTCGGATGCGAAGGGGAGGCAGAGAGATCGCAACAAACAAGGAGACGAGGAGACGAGGGCGAAACAGCGTCGGCCAGGGGAAAATGCAAGAACGGAGCAAGGAAACGTCGAACAAAGTGGTGGCAGGAACGTCCTTGGCTGGCTCGGAGGAGGGAAGGTGCGTGAGAGGGGCGGTTTGATAGGGAAAGGGGGATGCTTGCATAAGGTAGAAGAGGGCAGGAGCGACCGACAAAAATGGAGCCCACACGCAGCGAAATGAGATTTCCGGTTGGGCAGCGTTTCCAAGCGAAAGTGCAAAACGGGCGAGGAAGCAACGGCGAGCGTGAATGGGCGAGTAAGAAAGCGAGATAAGTTTCACAGTACGGAAAGTGCCGCTGTAAACTGTGCAAATTTTGCACATGTATGTGGGCGGGCTGGCGGAGCCAGTGAGCGTAATGCTCACGCTGTTCTGCAACGCACTGTTTGTATGCACTGATATGCACTGTATGCAGTGCTGGAGCCTGGTCAGCATCCCTGACTCTTACGGAAAGCCGCGGCCAGTTAATGAGAATTGAAGATTGATGCAACAAAGTACGTGAGCAGTACGACACTGCAGTAGCCAGTGGCAATTGTGCATCTAGAGTCTAGAACAGTGCAATGATTAATCCATACGACTATGGCATGGAACAGACGCGACAGCTGTGTCTAAGGGATGATAAATGGGCCTTCTTTGGCGGTCTCAGACGGTTTCTTTCCCTTCCATCGCCTATTTCTTGCTTCGAATGATCTGCCAGACCAGTGCCGACAGCGGATGATGCTTGCTCAAGCGGAAAAGTATTTTTCTTTGTTCTCCATCCGCTCCGTCAAATATGGCGTACGGCGCACGTCGCAACGGTAGACATGGGTTTTCCATGTGAGTTGCCTTTCAGCATTTTGTTGCCTTACTGAGATGCTTTCTGCATTCTCTTATCTTTTAGCTCTGTCTCGCAAGCTTCGCGCTGCCGTTGAAATGGTGAGGTGCTGTTTCTCAAGGAGCGGTTTTAGTTTTACTGGGGCCTTGGCGGCTCAGGCGCACCGTAAGCCGTGCCAGTGTGCTGGCATGGTGCAGACTAGGAAAAGCGAGAAGAGCCGAGCGAGAGGGCTTGGGGCAAAGTGCGGCTTTAGCGGCCGCGACAGATATTCCATCATTGCTGCTAATTTCCCTCTGGCACCCGCAGCGGAAATCGGCAGGACGCTGGCGCTGTGAGACCAGAATATCGGAAACAGAACGCGACACGATGCAAGGAGGAGGAAACAAAGAGCGTAGAGAGGACGAAAAGGGACTCGGGAAATAATGATAGCTATTGAAGAGAAAGGGAAACGCCGACGACCGAGGATAAACTGCGTTTTTTTTTCTTTTTTTACCTTTTTTTTTGGATTCCGGCCCATCGGAGGCAGGAAACTAGAAGTACATATAGCAAAATAAAACTCTCGAAGCAAAATGGCCTGCACAAATCAAGAAAAAAGACAACCCGAAAGCCATTCCCGAACGAGAGGGCTACTGCAAAGGTGGCCCGCGATTACACGAAATATTGAACAGAGGGCAGGTAATTGGGTTGCACACACACAAAATACGACTCAATCCTGTTCAGGTGGGAAAGGTACGCAGCCCCAGTTAGAGAGTGGACTCGGAAGCAGGCGCATCGAGAGACACGATGGTTGCACCTGCCTTGAACCGAGTTCCTGCTCGTGTTCTATCTCGTTGCTTTTTTTTACTTCTCGTCCCTTCCTGCCTTCTTCGTAGACTCGGCGCGGGCCTTTTTGCCTGCCCCTTCTGCACCGTTCCACATAGTCATCTGGACAACAGCCAGTCACATCGCGTACGGCGACCATCTGGGCAGAAACGGGCAGGAGCCAGCTATGTCATATCACATAGGACAGAAATTGGCAAGTAGCTCGAAGTCATGTCCGCAGCTAGTCCAGCTGTTCAGGCAGGAAAATACGGAGCACCGGAAAGTCGCACATGTGCAACTCGTAGCGCAGTTTTCAATTCCCGCCGTGATCGACTGCCGCCAAAAGCGTCCGTTTTGGCTAACTTGGGAGCCTTTTTCGCCAATCATAGTGGCCAATCCATGCCGCCTACGATGGACATCATTTCCCGCCACCGGGGGATTTTGAATACTAATGTTTCCGTTTTACTTGTTTGCTGCTCACTTTACCATCTTCACACGTATGAAATCTATTGCGTATCTCTATCAACTACGTTGGGTTCGCAGGTCGGTTGGCGGCTTGGAATTGTCACCTGCCGTTTTCGTAGCTCCCGTATTCACACTGTAATTACGTGTGTTACCGCCTCAGCAGGCGGCCAAAAAAATAGACGGTGCGCCTAGCCCACAATTGTTCGAGATGGCGCCGAGTGCGCAGTAGGCGAGAAAGACAGTCTGGCCTGGGCAAAATATCCACACAAAAAAAAAAAAAAGGCAGGGGCACCACGGACGAAGGCCCGCAGACGGCTTGAGGATCGTGAGATGACGAGAGGAAAAACGGACTGGTCGCCGAGCCTTTGAGGGGGTATTCTCGAGGCAGGAACGGGCAAGGACAGAGCTTCGTTCAAATCGGGCAAGAGACATCAAAGTGGTCCGCTATCTGGCAAGAGCCGCGATTCGCGCCCCGTTATCTGCGCACGGCAACGACCGGTGGTTGACACCTGGGAGGTTTCCCCGTGCTCATTCTCATCGTCGTTCACTCTAGCGTACCATCACAATCGTACCCCTCCATGACGCCGTGATGCGTCGACGTCGACGCGACGTGCGTCGCCCTCGAGACGGGCGTGAACAAAGAGGGGTAGCGTTTTCGTCCCTTTCCCCCTGGCCCTCTCTTCACGGTTTCATGCAAGCTTCTCCTGTCCACAGCTCTGCACCTGCGCCGAGATGGGCGGCTCTGCCAGTTGTGTCCATGATTTTGTGCAGAATTTTTTTTGGTCTTTACATCCGGACCTGGCCATGCTCCTACTACACGACGTGCATGAAGCTCCATCACGCAGACCATGCTAGGGTCGTGAGTGGCTGGCAGCAGACGGCAAAAGCGCAAAGTGCCAAAAGTCCGCATTAAACGGACAACAACGACCGCACAATGAGGGACAAGCAACAGCAAAAGTGGACAGGCTGAAGAAACGAAGGAGTCGAGTTCTGGAACGGCCACCACCCCCTTTTGGCTCGAGTGGGCAACAAGTGGGCAAAGACGATGGGGCAGGGCTCGCGGTCGCATGCAACCTGCGTTGCCAGCTGGAGCTTTCATAGTGTCATTTTTATGACGATTTTAGCTCGCTTGCTTGGTTTATTTTATCTTGAAAGTGTCTGTCTTCTAGGAGACAAAATACGAAGCAACGTCAGGACGGGACATCGCACCACTTCTTCCTTCGTTCTCGCCCATTTGGTCATATTTCTTTTGCGTCGTCCTGCAGTTTCGGGATTGTCTTCCTCCTGTGTGACGTCTTTCGTTCCGCCCAATTCCTCACAGCCTTAGGCATCGAGGCATCCCAAAGTTAAGTGCGTGCGTACCATTGGCCAGACACTTGGGCATGGTCGCACTGGTCGTTTCTTTTTAGCACAGGCTAATGACGCCGGGCGCCAATCAGCGCCGCGTCTCGCCCACCCTCCCTTGTTCCAAGCTTCTAGCTTGTCCTTCACCGCTCAATTGACCGCGTGTGAGCGGCGGCCGTCGATCAAATAACAAGGCCAAGAAAAAGTGGACGAAAAAGTGGTGCTACATGCCAGTTTCTTGAAGAACAGGAGAGAATACCACAGAATAAGGAGAGAAGAAGGAAAAGCATGATCGGTCACATGTTCTCAGCCTCAGTGCCTCAGTCGTCTTCTGTTTCCTGAGACGTCCCTCCTCCGACAAGAGAGGTCAGACCAGAGCTCGGACCAGAACCCAGGACGAAACTGTCCCACGCACAGCGTCACCCTGATCATTCCTGAGACCTGGGTTCATGTACAACTATGGAGCACACCAGGGAGGTGAAAACTTTGACCGGGGCTCCTCAGCGCGTACGAGGGGGCAGAAACGCGTGAGAAGAGAGTGCTTGTAGGGCCGTCAACCACAGTCTGGATATTCTATGTCGGACGATGCATGTCGTACACTATATCATGTTCGAGCTGCGTGGACACAAACAATAAAGCAACGTGGAGAATGACTGTCCGTTTACGGCGCATGACTTTTACATCTAAAAATTCGCAAGGCATTGGAGAGATTGCAAGGAAGGAAACATGATTTCTATTTCTATCATGGATACTTATCAACCCTGCAAAACATGAAACCTCTCCACTTCGGCAAGAAGACTGTCGCATATCTCGGTGCCACAATGGTCGTCGTAAAGGGCTTAGACAAGGGACTTCTTTGGGGAAGCCGACGTTTTGCTGTTGTACCTATCGAAACAATGAAGCGCCCGGTTGTCCAGCATTGGCTTCATTCTCAATTACCTACATAGAGACAGTGTGCAAACAGGGCAAGAAACGACTGGACTGGAGGCTCTGTGCAGTCCAAAGTACTAAAGCAGATCATGCATAATTCCTGCCTTTGCGAACGGCACGGCGTCGAGGCAGCAGATAACTCATCGTCTATTGCTTGGCCCTCACAAAATAGGATAAACGAACAAAACAGTGTGGTTGGATTATGTCTTTTTGAGTGTCGAAGCTTTAAAAAGGTGAATACCTTATGGTAGTATCTCGGCACATGGTCAGGACGTTTTGGTGATGCTGTGTCTTTGTAGGTTCCCCATTTTGCTATGATCACTTTACTTACTTACAGTCTGGCTGTGAACATTATTTTCTATACATTGGTTATTTTCCCGTTTAGTGGTATTTATTTATTTACTTATTCATTAATTGTTCTTGAGCCACAGCTCGTCAGGATATGAAAATTGGTTAAGCCGGCTGTTGTTCTCAACAGTCAGCTAACAACATTGATGAGAGAGTTACAAAGAAAAAAAATAGAGGTAGAGATGTGACCATGAAATCAAACGTGATCAAAGATGTCGAGTTTTACACATGCCCTGGGCCTGTACTCGCCAGTAGGACTTGAGTACCACCACCCGAAGTACTTATCTACGTAACCGAAACAATATCCCAGCACAAATTGGAACAACCACCGTGCTTAGATACCTTGTATGATAACCACGAGAAAAGCTCATTCTGTTCTTACCTGTCTCATGGTCAGAGCCCTTATTGAAATTTGGTGTATCACGATAGATAATATCACATAACGCGGACTGTCAGCAGTTCCAAAACATGTCAAAAAAAAAAATGATGGTATCTGGACATATTCATATAATTTATGAAAGCAAATGCTCGCCAGCAGTTCTCTCCATGGCAAAGGCTTTGGCGGCACTGTAGAGAGGCAATTCAAATAAATAGTGGCTGATTTACGCTAGCTCACCAGATCGTGTTTTAAATCCATATAAGAGTATTTTGAGGCTGCGGGGGAGAAATCACCATAAACTAGAACACGCTCTTTCCCCCAGCTCGCACGGAATGGGTTTCTGTGAAAATAGTCTACATACCATTTCTTGATATATATGGGGGGAGGGGGTCAATGTACCGCTGAGGCGCAATGGAATCTTTAACTCTATGCATACATCTTTATTCTACTGAAGTAAATGAGTTTGAGTGGACATTGGGGGACGCCAATAAAACGACGTTTGATCAAGTATACAGAAGTGTACTCTCCCACGTCTACTGCCAGAATTGTTTAGTAAAACTGTTCATGACTGGTTAATGGACAGTTTATGCAACATTGAAATGTCAAATTATACTTCGCTACCACGTGTGATCTTCGAGATTTTCAATAAAATTTAAAAGTTTGTAGGTAGAGACGATGATATAATTTTGACTGGATTATATACCATAAGTTTAAGTGAATACTTGCCCAAGAATAATCAGAATGTGCTTTTATAGTTATCAATTTACTAGATAAGGGCTGTAAACCAATACGCCGAGAAGAGGATGGGTGAGATGGAATAAGTGGTCACCTCCTCTCTCAAAGGGTGCTGTTCTTGGATTGTCTTCATCTTCGTTCTCCCATTTCTCCCTTGAAATAAAAGGCGGAACCTACAAATATAGTCAAGCCAAGTGATGACTGGAAGCAAGGAATTCAAGAGTGTAGCAATACTCAACAAGAATTATTTGACACTTATATGGTTATCAAAAACATGATGGGACCTCCGTTAAGGTACAATTTTCAGGCAAGTAGGGCACACTGCGCCTGCTAGTATTGCCGAAGAAAAGAATTTAGCAAGTTGACCATTAATAAGAGAAAGAGATGGAAGACGATTTGATTAAATCCTGTTTTAACGCGACTATCGCTTCAGAAAAATACGAATGTCGACAGGTGTTAAACATTCTTTATGTAGATAAAAACTGCCATAGATTATAAAAGAATGGTCAAGTAAACACATAGAGGACGGTGTGTTAGGGTTTTGTCAAAAAAAGATGATGAAAACGAACGGAAGAAGAAAAAGAAACTTCATTAAAAAATGTAAAAAAAATGACTGGAGAAGACCAAGCAAATTATTAATTTGTTTGAAATGGTCCCGGAGGGGCTCGAACCCTCGACTTTCGCATGGTATTCTCAGAAGAGAGGATATTAGTACGATGCGCTAACCAACTGCACCACGGAACCAGTCAGGATGATTTGTTGAACATTTCTGCGTCTATTCTATATTATTAGGCTTCAGTCGATTTGCATACTACGAACCGAAATACCAGCGAGAAACGTCAGCGGGTCTTACACAGTCCCTTCTTTATATTTTGTCGGGCGAGTGACCATTGCGTTAGGTCTTGGATGTTATTTACTTTGCGTGTAAGTGTGACTGGCCGATAATTGTCATGATCCATTTGCGCATTAGCAAGAGTCTTTGTATCCACGCTTTGTATGCCGTTGCACTCCTCCGTACTCCTAGCCTCGTGAATTTCCGATGACTATTCACGCGGCCTGTGATCCCAATGTGGTCATATGTTGCTTTCTTTTGCTGGCGCTCTAGCCAACTCAATTATCGGAAAAAAATGACCTGACAAAGGGCCCTGGCCTCTGCAGCCAACAAATTGCATTAAAATAGCAAGCCAATATTCTTGGCGCCGTCGTCTTAAAGCATCGTAGCTCTGGACCTGCTGCGAAGATGCACGCACGTTGATTGCCACCCTGCTAGTCGATTTGGACACACGGTCGTCCCAAGATGTTTGTTTGGCCGCCCCTGTTTTTGATCTGGGATGCTTCTTCAAGACAGCCAATTTCGGCGCCGGCGACGTTGCCGTTCTTTTCTCGTTTTTGCACTTTTCATCACCCTCACCTCTCTCGAAAGTACCATCTCGAGCTTCTTCGCTTCAATTTTCCATCCCCCTTGTTTTCACCATCTTGAACTGCATCGGTCCTGGATAGGGTATCGCTCTTTTACCCAGCTTTCCCTGTCGAGGTCTCTTTTGTTCATCAGCAGAGTGGTCCCGCCATGCCAGACTACATGCGGCAGTTGTAGGTAATGCTAACCAACCAGAAGATGTCTCAGCCAATAAGTTATGACTGTTTTTGGTATGATGTGTATGGAAATTGCAATTCGTCCTATTGAAAACTAGGCAATTCTTCTGGAATGGGGCCAGACCTTCCAATACTTCTAAATAGTATTCGATGCCAGCCGATTGCCTGCGAAAATGGTTTGTGAGCCCATTTCACTCTCACATGGACCGCATCTCCACTCGATGGCAAGCGCAAACATACTCCACTGGACGGAGTGATGTTCAGGCTTGCCGGAAGCATCCTCCGAATTCGATGTGGCCGGTCTTGACAAGAGGCGGACAGGTCCAATCCACACCAATATTTGCCCACGCGAACCACGTTATTTTCGAGCACGAGCAGGGATGGCGACGAACCGCGGGGACGTGGCCGTCAAGGCACTTCGTGATGCTATTGTGGATATGGTCGTCCAAATATAAGATGCCATGACCGGTGGCCAAGTGCCTGTCCGGTGGGTTGCTCCGCATGTTCTCCGGATTTCTTCGTTTTTCCTCTTTAGCACGAAGGAGGGCATCTGCGGCAAGCATCTTGTTGCCCGTGGCCTCTGTTGAACTCACACACGACCTCACAGAGTAAAACGAGGACCTACACCCCGTTTGTACTGACAGGCTCGTTTAGTTTTTCTTATATGGTGTATTTTATTCACACTGCTTTACTCCAACCTTTGGTCTATTTTCGGTGTGTCCCCAGTCATCTCTCCGTTCCAAAATCATGCGCAGCCTCGCCTCTCTCCTGGTCGTTGCTGGGTTCGCCCAGCGGTTCGTCTCGGCATCGGTATGTCGCCCGAACCTCTGCAAGCAGGGTAAGTAGTCATGTTCGTGAAATGAAGAGGAATCCAAGATTCGCAACCTGTATCGTATGAACGACTATATATGACTGACTCTTGTCTCACCAGCCATCGAGCTGCAGCCCAACGGTATCGAGGAGTGTAGCTCGTTCCTCTTGACAACAGTCATTCTACCTACTCAGTATGTCTATCTTCTTTGGAAGAATTTAAGGGACTCTGTGCATGCCGAGAGCTACGTTTCGTGAGGACAGTTCTAATACAGTATTTAGGACCGACTACGTCACACCGTCCTCTGTCGTAACGAAAACGCACACGCACACGATCTCAGAGACTGAGATAAGCAGCAGGACAGAGTCGTTCCAGCCCAGCGTCGCCATCTGGTCGACCTACACGTCCGTCGATTTGATCAACAGCGTCACGCACACGACGACCAAGCAGATCACAACCACGACCACGACCAAGTTCACAAAGACGACCACCACGGCGCTCTCCACCACGACCTCGACCACAACGACAATGACGACGACCAGAAATGGTGGTGGCGGCGGCGGTGGTCACAAACGATTTGTGGCCCCAGCCTTTGTTGCTTTGGAGGAGGACCCCCAGCCGCAGACCATCGTGCCGTCGGAGACACCCGAGTATGCAGGAGTGTGCCTCTATGTGAACCGCTACTCCCGCAACTGCATCTCGCTCGGTGCCACGCCGTCGATTACCACCATCGTCCCGCCCAATGACAGTGAGGTCCTAAGCTCGACGAAGCTGTCGACAGCATCGGCTGATGTCTCCGTGTACGTCAGTACGACACTCACCAAGACGACGACCACGACACTGCCGTCTCTCCACAGCACGACAACGGCCATCCGCACATCGACCACGGTCATCAGTACGTCGACGTCGACCACGTACACCAAGACCGACGTGCAGACGACCAAGGCGATCTTGACCTCGACGATCGGCACAACGACAACCACCACCACCAAGGCAACCGCCTCGCCCACGCCCTACCTCATGAAAGTCGCCAGCCAGTCCTTCTCGTCGGGCTCTGCGCCAAACGTGGTCGGCGCCTACGTCGACTGGATTACTCCCGGCGGTACGTCGGCACTCAGCAGCTTCCCGTACAGCTACGCTCTGGGCTTCGTCAACGGCGTCGCCAACGGTAACCTGTTTGTGATTACCGCCGCTGGCGACCTGGCAGTCATTGTCCGCAGCTATCCGTCCACCGGCCAGGTCAACACGCAGCTGGTCCTGACCGTGGTCGACGGCGGCTATGTTGTGCCCACCCTGTCGCCGGCGGCCGGTGCCCAGATCGTGTCGTGTACGCTGAGCCACAGCGGCAGCACGGCATCACTGGCCAACTGCAATTACAACCTGTACACGGTTACGTGGACCTCCACGAATGGCAAGAGCCTCACCATCATGGTAGCCACGCAGGACCCCAGCCCGCCGGGGCAGCTCACCTTCCAGCTGACTGCCACCTCGTACTGAGGGTTGCATTTTGTGAAATGACTTGTGTGTCTTTGTTACTCGTTGTTACTCATTGTTTACTTCACGTTGTTCTACAGTGTCTTTTTTACCGAGGTTTGAACATGTTGAAAGTATCATGTCGATAAGTTGGAAACTAGTATATACGTATATATAAATAAGAAAACGCCCCAAATAATAGAAGTAAGCTAATGATGTGAGTATCTTGGAAAGAATGTGGAAAAAAAAGGAAATAAAAACTATCGAAAAATAAGTAAAGGATGAAACCAAAAAAATGCTGCCTACATCCTCAGTTACACAGCCTCCTCATCGGGTATCGCCATCCCTCTACCATCTTCCGAACATTACTTGTCCCCATGTTATTTAGTGTCGCTCTTGTTGTGATGGCACTGCTGGCGCTGTGCCGCTGGCCTGATGCGACCATTGGTAGGCTTGCTCGGGCGGCACGTCGACTGACCCAGCCGCCGGTGCGGCAGGAGGTATTGCGGGGCTGCCGGCGCTGTTGTTCACGGTACTGTAGTGTGTTCCCACCGTGGGAGACGTTGCCGATAGCTCGCTGGGATTGGCACCAAAGGCCTGGTTTGCCGGTAGTTCCTGGGGAATTAGATTGTCGCCATGTAGTTCGGACGTGGGGACAGACGACGGTGGCGGGTGAGGTGAGGGCGAGCCGGTGTAGTAGCTGTTGGTATTGGTGTAACCGTGTGCACCGAAGTTGGGTGCGCCGGCGTAGCGTGGCTTGTCGTCGAGACCATTTGCGCTGGTTGCTGCGGCAGCACCAGACGCCGTGCCGTCTGGGTAGCCGGCGGCGGCCATGCCATCTTTCTGGTTCTGCGCGCGGCGCCACAGGAAGAAGAGACCGGCCACAATCAGCGCCACGCCCGCAATTGAGCCCACCACAATACCGGCAATGGCGCCACCGCCAATCCCAGACGAGCCGGCGCCACTGCTGCCGGTGGGGCCCGCTGGCGAAGAGGCGCCGGATGTCGCACTGCTGTCAGCGGCGGATGATGATGCCGGCGAGGTGGGCGGCGCAGTCTTGGCGATGAGCTCGTCCGGGCTGAAAGCCCATGTGGTGGCCGAGGGATGAGCGGAGCTTAGAGACGAGTAGGTGTTGTTCAGGTCCTTATTGGTGATGTTATTGAGAATGTCGTGGGCAGTGGACCAGCAGATGTTGATTTGGTTCTTGGCGGCGGTACACCTTTCACGACCGTTGACGCAGCACCAGGTGGTGGTGCCGGTGCCACAGTCGAGGGTGCTGCCGTCGTTTGCGCAGGTCTCAGTTATGGTCCAGCAGACGTCCTTGACGTCGCAGCAGAAGCGGCGGCCAGTGTTGGGGTCGCGAGCACACGCGTTCGGGGGCTTACAGACGAAGCTGCCGAAGCCCGGGCAAGTATGGTCGGAGACATTGGAGGTGAAGAAGTAGTCGTCGAAGTAGTCGGACATGATGTTGGTATTGATGGTTTCGTGAGGAGGTATGGAGATAGCAGAAGATTGAGGAGCAAGGAGTGAGAAAAGAAGGACGAGTGACGATCGTCAAGCTCGCGTCATCGAAGGCCAGCCGGTAGTGTCAAGGTGTGGAGGTTGAGTGGAGGTAGATGATACCAAGGAAGAACAACCGAGAGTGAGGAGAGCAGAAAATTTGGAATGGAACAAATTTAATAAAATAAAAATAAAATAATAAAATAAACGGAGTCGCGATGAAACACGTCCAGAATCCAAAGGGTACTACGCCGTACAATACTGAAAAGGGTAGGGAACAGTACCAAGACCAAGGAAGGACGTAGCCAGAAAGTATCTCAGTTAAGAGACAGACCAGGAAAGTGGATGAAGAAGACTGAAGCGAGAGTGCGTCTACTGGATTCTGGATATGACAAGAGGCAGAGGCTGACAGAAGTGAAAAGAGGGACCGGTGGGCATAGCCCTCGCGGTGCAACACTTGTGAGTATCGGGTCTACACTGGGCTTGCTGCTTGGAAATTGTTGCTGCGGGCCTCTTAGAATTGCGATGTTTTGCCTTCTTTCTGCTTTGGTGTGGTTCGTACCAAGAGGTACGGAGTAATAGTATTTCGTACCGCTGCTCTTTTTGCTCGCTTGTTTGAGAGTTTAGGTTATTGGGTCGTCTGTGGCCGTGCAGAGGGGAGACCAGAGGAAAGGACGGAAGAGTCAGTTAACACAGCATCACAAGGAGGCGCAGACACAATCCTGAGGCGGACGCCAGACAGGACAGTTGTCACGCCAGTGTGTCTCTTCTTTCGTTTCTCCTCGGCCCCTGTAGGTTTTTTTTGTCTTTCAACGCACGGGAGGACGGCAAGACCTGGCAGGCCAAGACCAGGGCCAGGCCTCCTCATTGGTGTGCTTGCAGCATTGAATTGTTGTGTCAAGGGGTTGGGGCCACCCACAACAAGTAAATACGGGGGAGATCATATCGCGAGTGGACGAGTCGAAAACAGGGTTTGCCTGCCGTGCTTGTTCAGTCGGTCGTGTCCTGGCCTCGAAGTGGTTGGTCCTGCTTGCGGAAGGATTCGCATCCCAGGGATCAACAGACTTGCGGATGGGGCGTAATTACCGGGTGTGTTAATCGTACATGTACTTCGTACCCTGTCCATAACTTCTCGCTGAGGTTTCCACGTCAAGCATGGTTTGTGACCCTGCACTGTGTTAGTTGACAGATTTTGGACATGCCTCGATGCGTTGTGATAAAATGAAAGACAAGCTCCGAGGACGACGACTGAGAGCTGTGGCAAAGTGTGCAACTGGGTTGCCACAAGTACAGAGTGCCAAAAGCATAAAACAGGATGATCGACGCGCCCCGTAAACGACTCGAGAAAAGCGTTGACCAAAGGCTAAAATCCAAGGTTTGGCGCAAGTAAGAAAATAGCAGCCAAGTTATGCGAAAGGGGTCCATAGAAAAAAGGAAAAAAGCAACAAGGAGCCTTCTCCCCCAGCCACACGATAGCCGACCGAGACGCACCGGCGCCTGTTGGGAGATACTCGGACGTGTCGGAGTACTTGACTCTGTCTCCACCCGTGCGCCCCGGTCTCCTCTGCCGGGATTGCAGGATGAAGGATTCTCAGACACTCGACTGCGAAGCGATTTTCGTGTCGTAGACCAGAGAGTGCTCTCCGATGTTTGTCCGGATTGTGCAGGAGAAGCGATGGAATCAAGACATGTTGTCTTGACGAGAAATATCTTTGGGAAAAGGACAGAAAGGAGCCGTAGGTAAATAGGGCACCCGAGTCGACAAGAGGGAAGGAACCAGATTGAGTGGAGAGGAAGGCGCAGGTTGCCGTTACCAAACAGCATTTTCTCCCACGCTCTCGGTCACTCTTTCCTTCGTTTTAGGGAATAGCCTTGCTCCGTCCTATCCTCGAATTGTCGATTGCGAGGCCCTTTTATCGTCCTTCTCTATTGTTGCATTCACACGAGAAACTCCAAATCCACGACGCGAGCGTGCGTCTACGATGCAGTTTCCTCGCATCAACCCGGATTGAGTGGCTTCTGTTGTGTGCTTTGGCACCCCAGCAAAGTCCTAAGATACTTGTCATCCTTTTGACAGACGGACAAGGGTTGCCATTCCCGCATAACACGAGCCAGACGCAGAGAAGCAGAATGTCCCTTACGAAGTAGATGCGGAGAATGGCAAACAGCTCAGACTCTCTGGGACCGACGCAGCGTGGATCCAAAACATGGTCTTGCAGTTCTTGCCCCAACCCAGCTGGTTCTGCCTCCTGCAGCTTAGTACGCCGGCCACACCATCCAGTCTCTTGGATCGCTCACCAACGGTTGCTATTTTAAGGAACTGGGCGGACCGCAACTCAGCCCAAGCCCTACAGGGTTTTATGCTCTCCGCCATGTGTCCAGTCCCACACCGACCCCGAGATTTTGAGAAGTAATCATCCCGCCGGAATTTCCTTTTTCAGAATATCGTCTGGTCTGCGCCTACGAAGGTACAAATGTTACCACCGCTTTGCTGGAAGTTACAGACAGCCAGCACAACATACTACGTATTTGCATGCTTTAAATATACGCTGTGAAGCAAAGCTTGCCGCCGGCCCGCATTGCCTCGAACTTTCGAAAATCAAATGGCCTCTAAAGACATAGCAACACGTGTGGGGTAAATGGAGACACCTTTCTGCCTGTCTTGAACTTGACTCTCCCGATCTTGCCCAATTGACTCTATCGACAGTGCAGACACAGCGTACCTAACTAGACCTTTCAAAATCGACAACACTTGAGGCAGCACGAGGACCCAGACCGTTCTCTAAAGGGCTCGAGCAGCGTCGCAATTACGCCAAACAAAGATAGAGAGTCTAAATAGTAATGTACGCCGTGGAGGCAGAGTCCGAGAGTTCACGACGCACCGCGACGTTCAATTTGAGAGAAACAAAAAATAGAGATAGAACAAGCCGTGAAACCAAAAGAAGCGAGTACATAATTTTGCGCTCCACAACCGTGACTTCCTCCTCGTACACACTTACACAAGACATATCCTCGGAGTCCGAGAAGAGATGACTAATCTTGACTGGATGAATCCGGCCAATACTCTGAGAACCGCATCCAGACGTAACGAATATGGACGACGTATTACTTGCAAGGTACATCTTTCTTCTGTTGTATTTACCTCGCATTCTCCCTCATTGTACAAGGTTCGTCATAGTCGCCCTAGAAGTGAACGCGGATTAGAGTGTCAAGGCCGGCTGCTACAACCCAACATATGCAATACGCCAGCTGAATGTGAAGCCCGTGAACTTTTGGCTCGTGAAATTTGGAGTCTTCTGTCTATACTCTAGGCGAAACTTAAAGAGATCAAAATCTCGGCGCTGAGAAACAGGCGTGACAATCACGTAGAAGTCAGGGCAAAGCCATGGAGCAATGGGAATATGTAGCTATATCATCATGTGCACAATCTTCAAATGTGTGCAGTCTTTAGAATCGACCTTGAATAATAGGAGATATACAAAGAAAAGAGAAACAAAAAAAGTTTATAGGTTAAAATAAAAGGATCCGCAAAACATAAGCAGAGAAGAAACAAAAAAATTCAGGCGTAAAAGGGGCCGTCTTAGAATCAACATATATACACCCGTTGTCCAAATGGTTGGCGAGCTTCATATTCATGATCCTAGCCCGATGAGCTCAATCACGACAGGAATGATCTCGACTGCCAACCATCCAATACCTGGTACAAGTGTTAGCTAGAAGATCCCATAAGAACATTGCCGGGGCGCTGTAGGTAGATCCACTTACCAGCATACACAATCAGTTTTGTGACCACCTCCACATCGTACCGCACACGCGGCTTCACCAACTTCTCAAACATCTCCCGCTCGCCAAGCTCGTCTTGCCGGCCCACAAACAGGTCTGGCTCGTCGACCGCCGCGTCATCTTCGGTGTTTAGCCGCGGGAATGCTGTCGTCTGTTGTGATTGCGGCACCTCGACCACTGTGCCCTGGCCCATCATCTCTTCAAACTGTGCCAGCGAGTTTTTCCGCGCAACCGACGCCGACCGTCCCTTGCTTTCGCGGTCGTTGGCTGTGCCGCCGGCACTGATAGCGCTGCTCGTACCCGTCCCACCGCTTCTCGCGAGCGGCACCGCTTCACCGTTGCCGACCGACACCGCGGACGCTGCTGCCCCGTCTCCCTGCTCGCCGCGTAGGTCGTACATGCTGCTTTTGCTGCGCACACCCGCGCTTCCCTGACTACCGATGCTCTCCCGCCGGCGTCGTTCACGATAGGCAAGCGTCTCATATGCATCGGCAGCACTCTGCGGGCCGATGCTGATCGACCGTCCGCGCCGCGCATTGCGGATATTGCGTACCATGATAGGGATGTCGCTGACGCTGGGAATGACGTTGTCGGTGCGCAGAAGCAGCACCTCGGGAATCTTGCCATACTCGCTGGCTTGCACGAAGAAACGGCGGGGCAGGTTGAGACCATGCGTTTCAATGACACGGAACAAAAACGGCAGGACTTTAAGCAGTGTGGGCTTCATGACCTCGCGCCATGCAAACACAACCAGCACGCCAAACACAACACGGGCCAGTGCGATAGGCCAGCTCGGAGAGGCAATACCGCCCGGGAGCAGAGAGAAGGTGTCCCGCAAGCGGCCGATATGCCACGTGCCAATTTCAAGGCCGATCATAACACCAGCAAAGGCAACTGAGTCGTCAAAGCACGGGCAGTCGTCGGCTGGCTCCGGGTGGATACGGACGAGTACGATGATGATGAGGGCGGCGATGATGGGTGCCCACCAGGAACTCTGCAGCATGTATGCGTCGAGCGCGGGTACCCAGTAGAATTCGATCCAGCTGATGACGGCGCCGAGCACGCTGCCGATGATAACGTCGAAGAAACCGTGCATGCCACAGTATAGGCGGCCGACAATGATAGAGAAGGCATAAAAGTAGCTGAGGCTCTCGAGGAAGAGCTTGGTGGACGGGGCAAGGTCGGACTCGCTGAGCATAAGAACGGCGTAAACGGCAACGGAGACGGCATTTGTCGAGTGCGTTGACGGGAAGCCGTATTCGAGGGCAACCGAGTCGGACATGGTGATGCGGTGAAGTGGAGGCGAAAGCGGCCGGGGAAGCGAGCACATATCTTTGATAAAGCCGCTGAAGAAGACGCCCGAGGCAAGAATGTGGACGAGGCTGAGAGATTGTTAGCTGGAGCGTTCGTCTTGCCGTTTCGTCCCGCGATCCTCAACATACCCTTTTCCAAACTTGGCGTAGTCAAACCAGAATAACATGGGCAGTCCGATCATGAAGAAAGTGTGAGTACCAAGATTGGCAGTTATGGCAAAATAACTGTCCAGCGCCGGCGACCGCAGCGCGTTCTGGAAGTACGCAAGGTACGGCGTCTCCCAGCGCACGAGGGGTAGCAACCGCTGACGCAGGCGATATCGCCATTTTGGCAGGGCGCGCTTATCTAGTGACCATGTCAGTTCTCTCTTACTGTCCGCCTCCAGTTTCTACATGAGCCACCACCACTTACAGTGGTCTAAACTCTTCAACCCGGCGTCCACCACGTCGCCATCGCCATGGCCTTGCTCATGTCCGTGTCCATGTTCCTCGGAAATCTTGACCGTCAGAACATCAGGCCCCGTGTCGCTGCGGCCTGCACCGTTGCGTATTGACGTTGCGCCGCTCATTTGTCGTGGCGGCTGTTAGGCGGGATAGGTAAACGTGTGCCGAGAATGGGTTTAGATACACGAGCCGTCGACGTGAACCGAATGATCGACAGAGAACGTGGAAGCAGAATCGATGGAAGATATTCGAAGAACAATTCGCCGCACTTTATCGTCGACGTCGATGGGGGCACCAGGGGTGATAATGTGGCAATCGCAAAGATAAAAGAGACGCGAGACCGCCCAGGAGAGTATCGTGCGGGAGGGGAGAGGGGTATTGGTAGACTCGACTCGAGAAATAATGTGCGTGATCTCCGAGAAAGAAGACAGCCAGTCAAGCCATCGATAAGGTCTTTTGCGAGGCGTTCATACAAGCCGCATTGAATGAATGGCTGGAGAAGGGTCGACCGAGGTTCAGAACGAAGGACGTCAAGACCGGGATCGTTCGAAAGCGGAAGGGTCGAAGGGCGAGGCTCTTGCTAGCATGCACAATGGAAAGATATCAGAAAGAGGAAGAAGGAGCGATCGGCCGGTAACTTGATTTGAGGACGAAGGCCGCAATCAACAGTGTATCTAGATAATAAGATATAAGGTGTATGTCCACGAAAGAAAATGCGAGCCGCCGATTCACACATTCATCCCGCGAAATGCAATGAATTTTTTGGTGGTTACGGCCAGTCCTCCCTCCTAGATCTTTAAAGAAGATTTGGTTCTTAGTGCTCTCCCATTGGCCGGTTGTCTTTAGAACCCCTGGGCAAGCTGAGGAGAAAGGGAAAGTGTGCCCACCAAGGAGTAAAAAGGGGGGAATTTAGCGCACTTTGCCAGCCCGCCTTTGGCCCTTTAGCGGTTTGAGGCAGGTGCGGCCAGCCAATGCGAAGCTCGACAGGCAACAGCTCTAATTTTGCTCTTTCCGCCTCGGCTAGCGCATGACTATTCCCCGTGAAAGAAAAGAAACGACGTAATGGAAACAAATGACATCAACGTCGCTTGAGCAAGTGACGCATTCCGATACCCAGATTACACACACCAAAACAATAAAAAATGAGGACGGCATTGGCCATACGACCGCGACTCGCAGCAGCGCCTTTGAGGATACGTACAGTTAAAAGCCAATTTGTGCAGAGCCGCCGCATCAGCGACGACAACAGCATCCTATTCAAGGGCAACGGCAAAAAGAAGAACGCAATCGGCGACGGAAGCAGCTCCAGTGCCTTTGAATCTTTGGTATCGCCGAGGACGCTTTGGCTGGAGAACAAAAAGGCCATTGTCACAGGTGGCAGCCGCGGTATTGGTGAGGCCATTGCTGAGCGGCTGGCCCAAGAAGGCGTGCGCTGCACCATTATCGGGCGCGATGAAATGGCCTTGAAAAATGTCGTCAAGAACCTTGACTACTGGCGAGAGCAAGGAAAGTATGCTATGCCACCTCCCAAGAACACTGTCTCGCCATCCACGGAGAGCAACTCAAGTTCCAGTGTGCATTCTTATGTCGTGGGCGATGTGCAAGACGAAGAGATGTGGCCCAAATTATTCGCAAACGTTTGTCTTCCATCTCCGGGCCTCGTAGCCTTTCAAATAGTTACAACATGCTCTGACACTGTTGCCCTTAGAAAGACGTCAGTATTCTTGTCAACGCCGCTGGCGTGACACATAACGCATTAATGTCGCGCAGCTCGCCCGAGGATATCCGCCGCGTGCTGGACACCAATACGTATGGTACCATTTTGGGCTGCCGGGAGGCGATGATCGGGTGGCTGGGAAACCGGGGTAGTGACCGGGTGATTCTCAACATCAGCAGCTTGCTCGCTTTCCGGGGTGGCATGGGCGCTGCGCCCTATGCTGCATCAAAGGCGAGTATCATTGGCCTCACACGTGCCCTTGTGGACGAGGGCAAGTCGCGGGGCATTCGTGCCAATGTCATCGTTCCGGGCTACATCGAGACCGAAATGACAGAATGTGAGTCAGACCTGCTCTTGTTTGAATTAATTTTGTTTGATTTCTGTCCTATGAGCCTCCAGCGCCGAAGGACACTGGTCACATATAAACGCCTCAGCCCTTTGTTCCCGGTCGTCCTTAGGTTACGGCTGCCCGACAGCCGTGAAACTGAAAACAGAAGAAGAAAGCACTATCAACACAAATTGCCACCAAACTGACGCGTACTGTTGTATATGCATGCTCGACATTACAATAAAAAAAGCTCGGCTAACAGTACACTGCATGGGTGTGGCTGTTGTCACATCCATTGCTTTCTCTTACTCCCAGCTGTGTCAGAGCCTCATCGATCAATACTCAAGGGTCGTATCCCGGCAGGGCGGTTTGGACGGCCTAGCGAGGTCGCGGATGCGGCCTTGTTCTTGGTCAATAACAGATATGCGAACAACTGTGTGCTTAACCTCGACGGAGGCCTGAGCGCTATGTCGTGACTGGGGGTAGGGCCCCGGCTCTCAAATCAAGAAAGATGAGGTGGAGTGAACGTGAAGCCGCCATTTGAAGTTGACCGTCTGTCGCTTCGCGGCAGCCAAGACATGAGATGATTTGATATGGCGGGAAGTATAGCGTTGTAAATATACAGCATGTCCTTGCTGCACATTGTGGCGCACAGCCGCGCAGTGAGATTAATCAATCGTCGATCATAACGGCTTCGCCAGTTTGGCTGGAATTGCCATTAGCAACGGACAGCACTGCTGGTGCTCGTGCCGGTGCAACCTTGGATTTTTTGGCCACGGGCTCGTCACCAACGATTTCCCGGGAACGCTTGTTGTTCGCTGGCTGGGTGTCTTCGGGAATGATAAGATCGTCGTCATCATCCACAGTGAGCGGCTGCTTCGAGTTGGAGACGCCGTTCGTTTGAGGAGCTGGCTTTGGAGCCTTTTTGGGCTGTTTGGCGATTTTGGCGGAGCCATCAGAATTCCGGTCGCTGATGCTGACAACAGCATATGGCTTGTCACCAAGAGACTCCTTACTATATGATGTACTTTGAGTTAGCATACAGATTATGGCCCATCCAATATCTTACTGGAATACAATACCAATCTGTTTTGTTTGGACGTACGCTTTTTGGAGGTTAATAACAACATTGAGAAAAGGCTCGTCGGAATCATCTATGACAGTGAGGAAGGTGCCATGACTAATACTCAGTTCCGACAGCTTCTTGTCGAGGTTGTCCGTTTCGTCGACATCGTACAGAATGCCGACCTCGTTGCTGATGACAAACTCGCCGTCTGCGTCGAATTTGAGCTGCTCCTTGGCGAAGTCATCCACCAGGTCCCGGAGTGTGATCTTGTCAAAGTCAACGTCGAGTGTTACCTGGAACGCGCTGCAAACGGGACATTCAGGGTTTGGCCTCCGCGGCCGGTCCGAAGCAAGCATGTGGTCGGTGGCATTTGGAGCAAGGAAGACCTACGAATTGGGCGTCAGTAAGCAGGCTCGTGCACGATGATACATTAGCAAAGGATGAACACAAGACGAAAGCACATACCTCTTTGACAGAGTCGTATTGTCCGCGGAGCACCTTGAAAGACTGCAGAACACAGAGGCCAGCCACGATCGCATTCGTGGTGGCAATGGCCGGTATGATGTTGCCGGCCATCTGCTTGATGTCGAAGCGCGACTTGCGCTCGATGCCAAACAACGTCGCGCGGATGTTAGCACTCGCCACCACAAAGTCGAGCGTGTCAATATCGTCCTTGTCAAACTCGATCATAGCGCCCTCAGTTCCCTCGCCCATTGCTCTGGCCGCGACAACGCGGTGGCAAAGCCGCTCGATGCTGTCGTTGAGGACCACGACGCTCTCCTCGAGCGTCCAGACCTTTTGTCCGTCGCGCAGCAGCTCCGTCTTGTTGGACATTGCCGTCGTCGTGGCATCGCGTGCCATGACCTCCGCATATGCCAGTGGCTCGGGCGGCGAACGCGTTTTCCACATGTCCTCCATGGACCGTAGCCGCAACAGGTCGGTCTTGAAGACCTTGTCAAAGAGCATCTCGGCGAAGCCGGGCGTGCCAATGGCCTGGCGGATGGCCTTGAGGGCCTGGGACTCCTTCTTGAGCTCGGCAATCTCGTCGGCATTCTGTGCGTCGTCCGAATGGTCAAAGGCCGACTCGTCCTCGCTATCGCCAAACATCTCGTTGAGCAAGTAGCTCTTGCCCCATACGATGCAGTGGATGATCTGGCTGGGTGTGCTGCGGATGGTGCACACGGGGAACGACTTAGGCACCTCTTTGGGGCTACAGTCGTAGCACGCAGTGACACCACGCTTGATGACCTGCACCTGGCCCAAGAAGCCCGCGGTACCGCTCTCGATCAGAGGCACCCCCGCCGCCAGGCACATGCGGTTGACGCGGCGGCGGGCATCGAGGTTGTCGAGCGCGTTGAAAACGACGGTGAAGCTGGCAAAGAAGGCGACGTCGAACGTCTTAATGTCGGCATGATGGGCCACGAGGTTGACCAGCGGGTTGAAACGCTGGGCGGCGTCGCGGGCGACCAGGGCCTTGGGCTTTTTGATATGCTCGTGACGGAAGAGGAACTGTCGGTTGAGGTTGCTGAGGTCGATGGTGTCGAGGTCGACGATGTGAACTTCCCGGAAGCCGCACTGCACAAGGGTCTTGAGAAGCTCGCAGCCGATGCCGCCGGCGCCCACGAGGAGAACGCGAGACTAGAGAGCGCAAGAAAATCTGTCAGCTAAACGGCCGTCGCCCACAAGCTGACCCGCAACCACTTACCTGCTTGACCAAGGCATTCAGGCCACGGCCGAGGGTTTCCATATTGTGTGCATCCCGGAGCGCATTGGGTGTCATCTGAACTTGTGTTGGTTTTGCCGGTGATGCAGGCGCGTTCGCTGGAGCGTCTACTGCCGTCGCCATGGCTAACTGTGGGGTGTCAACGATGCTTCGATGCGAGGAAGAACCGTTGGTAGACAGGACAAGAGAGGCAGCACCAAGTGAACGCGAAGTGGCGACAGAATGCTTTAAAGTGGTCAAAAATGGAAAAGAATTTAAAGGCGAAAAAAGATGAAAGGTCCAGAATGCGACGACCAGCGTAATGAGTGCTGCAAGTCGGGGCAATGGCGTAAAAAGAAGTGTTGATGAAGGTCTGGCAAAGGCACAATTGCAAACTGGATACAGAAGGAGTGTCGTCGAGCGTGAAAAGAAACGAGGTGTGCAGAAGACCAAAACGCTCGTCCGAGGTAGCGCAGCAAAAACGGAACCGTTATCGTGTCACGGCGATACTGAAAGTGGTGTCGCGAGTTAACTGAGTCAGGGTTGACTACTGCCTGAACTGCGCTGAACCAGCAGGGTAAGAGCGACTCACCACAGTGAGTGACGGTCGTCGCGCAGGCACGCGCCCAGGCACAGGCACAAGGAAGGCGCACTGAGTGCCGCTGCAGGTCGCGCGCATGTTAAGGGCCCCACATAGACTACGATTGCCGGCCCGTCATTGCGCCTCCGGCAGCTGCCAGCTGCCAAGGTGAAAAAGTTGTGTGATGCTCGTTCGGGGTCGCCTTGACGCTGTAGTTACAAGTAGACATCGACGCCATTGGCGATCTTCTGTTTTTGAAAAAGAAACAAGCCAATTGGCGTCTTTACTGCCAGATAACCACCTTCAAGTAAGTGTATTTTGTGGACATGTCGTTACTGTGCAAGGCACTGTTGTCATGGACAAATATGACTTTCTGCAAGTCACGGTGAACAAAATCTCGGTGAACAGAAGCCAAATAAAATTCCCACCGCCTCGAATAGGGCACAAGGTTTTACAGTCGCCGTGTATTCCCTTGATATGGTCCCGCATATTTCTAACATACGCACACAGAATGTCGGACGACGAGGCAGATCCCGAGCTGGTTGCGCTGCTGCGGCAGCACTACTTTGGCAAGCCGGCGGTCGACGAGGATGCCGAGACTGGCGTGCTCGAGGGTGCGGAGCACGTCTACGACAACGCAATTGACGTAGCATTGGACATGAGGTCGTGCAAAAATGCGGCCGAGGCGATCCACAGCCAGATGGAAGCCAAGAACTACACGACGTCAACGTGGGCCCAGCATGAGCTGCACCCCAAGACGCGCGACGAGAGCACCGTGGCGTTCATCTTCACAATGGATCTGTTGAACTTCTCCTTTTGGTCGGAACTGCCCGCCACTGACCGGTTCGGCATCGACTACCGCGGCAAGAAGTGGACAGGCTACTGGAGCCTGGTGGCCGCTCTTCAAAGAGCGCTGGAAGAGGGTCAGTAACAACGAGGGACCGAAACATGAATGCATGATTTCTCTCTTGCTAACCGAATGTCCTAATAGACATCCCCATCACGTCGTCTGACTTTTGGCAGAGCGAAGATGAGTGCAACATGGATCTCATGCGCAAAGTATTCCGTTCGGCGTCCGACGAAGAGATGCCGCTGCTGGCTGAGCGGCTTGAGTGCTTACGCGAGGCGGGCCGGGTGCTCTACGAAAAGTACGAGTGCAGTTTTGTAAACGTCATCAAGGCGGCCGGTGGATCGGCCACGAAGCTTGTCAACATCCTCGCACGCGACTTTGATTGCTTCCGCGACGAGTTTCCGTACGAACACCGCCGCAAGCCCGTGCGATTCCTCAAGCGCGCTCAGATCCTGGTTGCCGAACTATGGGCGTGCTTCGAAGGCAAGGACTACGGCGAGTTCCGGGACATTGACAAGCTGACCATGTTCGCCGACTACCGCGTACCGCAGATCCTGCAGTCCATGGGCTGTCTCTACTATTCCCCGCTACTTATGACCGCGATCCAAGAAAAGCGGCCAATCGAGAGCGGTAGCAACTGGGAGATGCAGCTGCGGGCGTGCAGCATCTGGTGTGTTGAGCTGATTCGGCGGGAGATTCTGCGACAGCATCCCAAGGCCAAGGTCAACGCCATTCTCATTGACTTCTTTCTCTACGATACAATGAAGGAGCTAGAAGAGGCTGGCAAGGACGATATTCCGCACCACCGGACACGGAGCATCTGGTACTAAACTGACCTGGTAGTCTGTGTCCGTCTCGTATTACTTTGCTTGTTCTCCTTGTTTCACTTCACCGGGGCGGCCTTTTTTTTTTTACGTTGCGTTACCATTTTGTTAGCGATACCACAATAGAATTCCCATTTGCCGCGGATGAAAGAAGAGTTGTCATATTTTGCAAGATCACGCGAAGTTGTTCAAGTAAATATAATATTGTGAAATGCAGAAACAGCCAACATCCCGACAAAACATAACCCATAACAAATATAAAAATACACTTTCGCAAAGGCTGCGTACAGCCATGTCGTTGCTAGTCCCGCTGTCCCATTAAACCCACAAACATATCCCATTACTCTGCCCAGTCAACTATGCTGCCATGGGAGCATTTAGAATGTCGTCAAATGACGACCGCTGGATGCCCTCGACGCCCTTGGCTTCCTCCTTCAGCATCACGGCCAGCACCTCAATGGGTGGGGAAAGGCCAAGGCGCTGTGCCCGCAGCCATCGTGACTTCCGTGTGATACCCACGCACGGCTGTTTCTTAGCAAACGGAAAACCCAGTGACAAAAGGGTACTGTGGGCGGTGACTTACCCCAAAGTGTGAACTAACGTCAAAGTGCCGCAGTACCTTCTCGCTCAGATCAAGACCCTCTTGATGCACCCGGCGAGCGGTGCCTTCCGCCTCAATGGCCCGCCAGTACCGACGGACTTGCGCATCCGAGACGGCATCGGCCTTAATCTCTGCTTCGGGACGGGCAACAACAGCCGGTTCGACGACCTCGGCCGCCGGTTCTTCGTCGTTTTCCTCGTCCTCAGCACCTGATGCAGCCTCGTCTTCGGCCACTACTTCGCGGTTGGCCTTCTTGACTTCAACCACCTCCTCGTCGTCCTTCTGTTTGTCTTCCTTGGCTTCCTTAACCTCCTTGGTCTCCTTGGCCTCTTTCTCCTTGGCCTTGTCTGTCAGAAGTGCGGCTTCCTTGGCCGACTGCCGTTGCACTGAGGGCTTGGTCACACGGTGGTTGAAGCTGAGCGTTGCCTGGCGGCCGCCAGACACTTTTCTTGTCGGCGGCATTGTAGATCGATATGCGGCAGAGTTCGAGGCGATGGAGTAGAATCTGTCGAGTTAACGGTAAAATATATGTCTCCTTGTCGTTTCGTAGCTTGCGGAGATAAAGATGGTTAGAGAACAAGAGGCGATACTGCCAATGACGCTGTGTGAAACTCGAGCGGGGGCTAGAGTGGCTTGTAAGCCGCCTGCAAAGCGATGGCTCCTTTTAATCTGGCTGGCTGGGCAACGCCAAAAGTACGGGAAAGCACGTGATTCAATTACTCCCGCAAATGGCCTCCAACCTCGATTACCAAACTCGACGCCGGAAATATTTACGATTCGGTGCATGCAGTTTGTACCACACGTAGGGTTGTTTCACCATATACAAAATAGGCCTGTCAATATAAAGTAAATTTATTGGATTTGAACGTGAGTTTAAGTACTGTTCACAAGCTACTCCCAAACTAAGGGCAGCATTACTTGGGGGCTCACCGCCCTTCACCGCCTCTAGCTCCCCCACTGTGATTTTCTGCCAGCTTCACCTCCCACTAATGCACATCGACGAACATCCCCATCCCCACCGACCTGGCCGTTTCAGTTGACCTCCTTTCGTTCGCTTTCTTGTGCTGATACCCCTTGTCTGTTTTCGCATTTCCCTCCATTCTTTTTGTTCTTCTTTCCTTTTCCTTTTATGGCTGCGGGCCCTTGGTATTTCTCGTTGTCTCCTCTCAGGTTCCTCCGTCTTGCGCCTCGCTTGTCGCAACCCCTCGGCCTTTCGAACAGCAACCTCCGCTTCGGTCGCATCGCGCACTTTGCCACCATGGCGCCTCCGTCCGACACCCGTCCGATCGTCATTTCCGGCCCGTCAGGAGGTAGGCACGGCCATTTTCATGTTATATTCTTACTTATACTGTCCGGATGATAGCTAATCGATGGTCTGTAAAGTCGGCAAAGGCACTCTCTACAACCTGCTCTTCCAGCGCCATCCCGATACCTTCTGCTCCTGTACGTGGTCCTGTCCTCGCGTTTTTGGCGGTCTGACTCATACCACCGCCAGCTTGCTAACTCTTGTCCTCTCCCTCTCTTCCAGCCGTCTCCCACACCACCCGTGGCCCTCGTGCCGGCGAGAACGACGGCGAGCACTACCACTTCACTACTATGGAGGCCTTTGAGGAGCTCATCGCCAAGGACGCTTTCGTCGAGCATGCAAAGTTCGGCGGCAACCGCTACGGCACCAGCAAGCAGACCGTCGCGGACCAGTCCGCCAAGGGCCGGGTCGTCGTCCTCGACATTGAGATGGAGGGCGTCAAGCAGATCCAGGAGCAGCGCGCCCGCGGTAGCAGCCTGGACGCCCGCTACGTCTTTATTGCCCCGCCGTCCGTCGAGGTCCTGGAGCAGCGCCTGCGCGGCCGCGGCACCGAGACCGAGGAGAACTTGCAGAAGCGCCTGAAGCAGGCACTGGTCGAGCTGGAGTACAGCAAGACGCCCGGCGTCCATGACAAGATCATTGTCAACGACGACTTGGAGAAGGCCTACAAGGAGCTGGAGGACTTTGTCTATCAGAAGAAGCAGTAAATGGGGGCTGTCTGACAACAACCCGTTCCTTGGAACAGCTACCTCCGCAGGCCCAGCCAGAGTGGCCAAAAGAGATACGTATAAAAGGGGTTCAGCACGTCCACCTGGTGGCGGGAAAAAAATAACTGGATAGATCTGCACATATTAGATTCTCCCACTGGCATCGCGGCAGTCAATTGAACTGGTGAATACACAAAAGAACACGGATTATTACAAAACTATTTTTCTGTACACCGCCTAACACGAACATATGAATTTAAGGACTGATCGCATTGGCGAGAAAACGGTAATACTAAAGAAGCACCCGAGACTGTAAACGACCTGCACTGGGTGTTCAACAAACACGGACTGAACATATAGCAGAAGACAAACAACATAAAAGTGAAGAAAAGGTAGCAATTAAAAAGGAGCAGTAGGCATCAAAAACCACAGAAGCCAAGTCCGACAATGATATGGCCGGCGCCGTCTACCACAGGCTTAACAAAAACCAAAGCCGGCAAATCCACCCAAAGCAATAATACGTTATGTGCCCTATTTTTGTTTTTCCGAAACCACTTGCTTCCTTCGTCCACCTTTTTTGTGGTTTAGGGTTGGCCGTAGTAAAATTATTGTCGTGGCTCCGATGCCAAGACGGGAAGCGAAGGTCGACAAATCTAGCGCAAAGGCGAGCAGGCCGGACCAAGCCGAGTCTAACACGGAGCCAGGGGTATGATGTGAGAGCAAAAGCATAGGCTGAAACAAACAAAGAAATGATCATGAGAGTAAAAGGTAGTCAAGGTATAAACGTCCGCGGAGGAGGGTAGCAGCGTGCCACAAGGGCACGGCTCAGCCACGCGCTCCGCGTTTGTGTTCAAGCTTAGTAGCCGTTCATGGTCACCCGCTGCGAGCCACGGCTCAGCTCACGGTCGGCCGCAGGGCTAATGGGCCGACTGCCATGGCCACCAGCACCCTGGGCGCTGCTCTCCTTCAGGGCAAGCAGCTGCTTAGCACGGAAGGTCTCGTAGTGGATCTGGGACGTAGTCTCAATCAGGTCCTGCAGGTGTGTGCGCAGCAGGAAGTTGCGCAGGTGCACGAACTCGCAGTGGTCCTCATCCTCGACGTTGATGACGCCCCACCGGTTCTGGCGAGCCGGGACCTGTTTGCCGTTGATGATAATGGACTTCTCGGAGCCGACGACAGCGAAAGGGATCAGGCTCTATACTTCCAGTTAGTACATCTGTTGCGCAGTGGAATGATGTAACACCCATATAATGAGCGATGACCTGGGCCTACCTTGATATCCGTGTTGACGGCAACCTCCTCCTCGTCAAACTCGTCGTTGTCGTAGGGGTACATCTTCAGATTGTGGAAAGCAAACTCCTCCTTGATACGGGCCTTGAACTCCTGGCGCTCCTCCAGGGTCAGCGAGTCGGACTTGGCAATGACGGGCACAACGTTGACAACGTCGGAGAGCTTCTTCAGCACGACGATATCGATGGGCTTGAGCGAGTGGCCCGACGGCTGGATGAAGAACAAGCAGCAGTGAATGCGCGTGTCCTGGATATAACGCTCACGCTGGGCGGTGAGCTCCTTGCGCAGGTACGCAGAGTGCTGGTCCTTGATGTACTTGACGATAGGATCCCAGCAGCGGTCGTTGTTAATCAGATCGCCGTAGCCGGGGGTGTCGACAATGTTCAGGCGGAGCCGAACGCCGTTCTCCTCGATGATGTGCGAAACAGCGTGGATCTCAGTGGTCGAGCGGATGGTCTCCTCTGGCATGAGACGGCCCTTGGACTCCATCAGGTGGGAAGCGAAGATGGTGTTGATCAGGGTCGACTTGCCGAGACCGGTCTGGCCTAGAGAGAGTGTTAGTTGCGGAACCACAAGGACACAGCCACAGTTGGACGACGTTGAACAGGTCGAAGCTGCATCGTGGCATTTTGATGCGAAAAGGGGGGCCGATGGCCGATCTAAGCACCTCTACCACACCGCACGACGAGCTCCGACCACAGGCAAGGAATAAACTTACCAACGCAGATAACGTTGAACTGGAAGCCACGCTTCAGGAGCTTTCGCTCGATCTGCGACGTGATGCTGTCAAAACCAACATGGCTCTGAGGGTAAATCGTGGCAGGGGGCATGGCCGCCATTTTGTCGAATGGAAAGGGGTAGACGGAGAAATGCGGTGGGATGGACACGAGTTTGAGTTTGCGAGGTAGGTAACAGACGGAATCAACGCGCGGTCGAAAGGGTCGGAACACAGAAACGGTTGGCAGAAAAGAAGCTGGAAACTGGGCTCGCGATGTCACTTGGAAGGAAACAAAATAGAGACTCCTTCTTTTCGGGGGGGTGGGAGACAGGAATTGGAAATTGGGCGAAACTAATTGTGGTGTATGTGCGCTCCGGTAGCACCTGGCCTTATTAGATTAGGGGGGAGGGAGAGAGAGATTTGCTCCTCACTTTCCCTTTTCTCTCTGCGTACCCCCTATTTCACAAGGTCCAGGAGCGACCCAACCTTTCTGTCTCCCGCCTGCTTTCCTTTCGTGGACAGGGGTAGAAAAGGGGAAGGTAAACGGGCTGATGAGCGTTGATTGGCCAGAATTGTGTCCGTGTGCCTTGGCCCGACACCATTGGGTAACGGCAGTCCCCTGTGGGGACTGCAGGTAAGGAGAGCATGGCCTGGTGCACTAGCAACACCAATCGTTGTTTCCTGCTCGGAACAGTCTTTGTTAGGTTGCACCACGCGCGAAATGGAAAATGACTAAGCGAGAGAAAAAAGAGGGACGGCATGATGGCAGAAAAAAAAACCGGCCAAAAAAATAGCTTCATCCAAACGGTGTGAGCCATTTGAACAACAGAGCGCACGCGACAACCACCACTTCAGCGACGATCAATTGAATTCAGAAGGCGACCATTCTGCTCACCCGATTGCTCTTCAAGCTGCCACACTATCCACAATTTCGTGCCCGTTATGGCTGTCGCTGCTGTGCCGTTCCGGGCCGGCTCGACCTCGTTCCTCCCCCGGCTTTTCGCGTTGTCGCCCTCAATGTCTTCGCCTTTCAGATCTACTCTCGCCTCACGCTCATTAATATCATCACGGTCAGTCCGCATCGCATCTCTTTTCGCACACCGGCTCGCAGCCGCCACCCCTCTCCTCCCCGCCATCTCTCTCTCGCTGCCATCACTACCATCCCTTCTGGGCGACATCTGGGAATCGATCCTCCGGGCGGTGCCAAAAAAGAAAACATCGCACTCGAAGAAGCGGAGTCGGCAGATGGCGGGCAAGGCGCTGAAGGATGTCAATTCGCTGTGCAAGTGCCCTGCCTGCGGGCGGACAAAACGGATGCACCACATGTGCCCTTACTGTTTGGAGAGTATGTCTCAACCCTATAGGGCCTCGTTGCCTGTTTTAACCTCATATCGAAGCTTGGATGGGCGGATACTCTAGATCTAGCTACTAACTCTGCCCTAGCTATTCGTGACATGATGAAGAAGCGGTTATAGCCGCATCCACGCGAGAAGGTGCCACACTGGGCCGCGCATATCGGGATGCGGCTCCTGGCCAACCGTGGTCTGGGAAGCTGCCAAAGTATTAGATGACCTAGTCTGCTTCGCCAACGACGAAACAAAATTACAACATGTACAACAGTCGCATAAAGACTGGTTGTAGGCTGTGAATAGTGCTACGAAAAGCAGTAGTTATGGAGACACAAAAGAATACTCCTCATGTATATACGATACCAAATCTAAATGATCTTTGAAGCCTTACGTTTTGTCTTTCCGTTGCCGTAGAAGTTTTTAGAACTTCCGTTGGGTTTCCTAAGTGAGCGCGCACTGCTGAAGGAGCTGTCATGTTAAATTGTCATGTAGGATAGGGGCTGATACATACCTGCCCGGTCAAACTGAAAAACAAAGTAGAATGGCGGTTCATATGACCAACTCATTCATGTTAGGAAGTTGCAGCAAAAATCGCTGGTGTCGGAAGCCGGGAAAGAGCAATCATGCGCTGGCGGCGAGCAGTGTAGCCTTACAGAATAGATCCGGCAGGAGCTGTTCGCGGTACCTGCCCCACACTAGCCTTGGGATTCTTCCAAACGGCAAGAGCTCCAAAAACGTACACCTGGACAACAAAGAAGGCAGACTTGGACACAAAACTCTTGTTGCCAAACCTCTTCCGACTGACGACGCGATGGTATGACTGGCTACTCCTTGCCTGTCCTTTGCAACGTCTTTACTCCAAAGCTAACATGTGCGCAAGTCGAAACAATTCTACATCGCCAAGGCTGTGGACAATGGTGCGTGCGATGAACCCCGCCAGGAGCAAGCAAACGAGGAGACTCTCCAGATGAAAACACAGTATGTATTCGCTAACTGTCCTCCTCTTGTTGTAGCTCACGAGACGGATATTTTCTCGATAGCGGTGACGCCGAACTCGGTCATCTCGGGCTCTGGCGCATCGACCCTGCGCATCCACAGCACGACCACACCCGATTTTCCCATTGCACAGTCTATCGACGTTGCCCACAAGCTCGGCTGCCACCATGTGACGACGGCCAAGGGCGGCTCTGGGCAGGTGGCCTGTTCGGCAGGCTTTGGTGGCGAGGTGAACGTATGGCGGCGCAGCGAGGCAGGTGACTGGACGCTAGACACAACCCTGCGGCCGAGTGACCTGATCGCAGGAAACAAAGGCGGCGCTCCTGGGACCCAGGAAGGCGCTCCGGCAGCAGCTATCACCAAGACCGATAAGACGACCGACGCGTGGGCCCTTGCGCTCAGCAAAAACGAGCAGTACCTGGCGTACACGACTCATGATGGGCGTGTGGGCGTGTGGGACCTGCAGGCGCGCGCACAGTTGCTTGTCTACAGCTCACACAACCGGGCGACAAGCAGCTTTGCCATGGCGGTCGATCTGAGTCAAGACGGAAAATACACGGCGGCAGGGTACCAGAGTGGTTCTGTCAACGTGTTCAACAATGACCAGTCCAAGCTGGTGTACACGTTACCGGGTCTAGCCAAGCCTGTGCGGGCGGTGGCGTTCTCGCCGCTTGGCAAGCGGCTGGCAGCCGGCGGGGACGCCGGCGTGATCTCGCTGTACGATATGAAGCATGGCGAGCCCGTGGGCAATCTGACACCACCGGGGTCGACGACATCGAGCTCAGCCGTGTGGGTCATGTCGCTCGATTTCTCGGCATCGGGCGAATATCTACTGGCCGGGTACATGGACGGCAAAGTGCGGGTATGGAACGTGGAGCTAGGGACGTGCGTGGCGACCAACGGCGAGACAGAAATGTCAGCGCTGTGGAGCGTCAAGTGGCTGCCGCCCAAGTCGGAACGGCCTGGGGCCGACACAGAGAGCTTCTGCACAGCGGGTGCGGACCGGCGGCTGACATTCTACCGCGAGGCGGGCTCGAACCCAATAATATAGAAGGCGTACTTTTCCCGTTACAAATACCATGAACAAAAAAACATGAATCATGCATGACTCGTCTATCATGGACGGAAACTACGTTAACCGGCACAGTCACCGTCCCGTCCGACGCAATGTGCCATCCTCGTGAAGAGGGAGTGAAGTGCGTGAAGATGATTGCAAGATTACCGGATGGCAACGACGGCGAGGAAGCTAGGTATGGGAATGCGGTTGCTGAGCAGCATTTGGAGAGCCAGTTTACCAATATTGATTAAGGAACGCACTCTCCGGCCCCTGTGAATATGGCAAGATCAACAGCCACAGCTGTGATGGAAGTGGTAAAAACGAGGAGAATTGCAGCAGCGTACTCAGTATTTCGGGACTTGGAAGGACGACTAAGTCTGGGACATTTGCATACTGCAGCCATATCATCCCAAAGTACCTCGTAACTCGGACAGCTTCGACGTCATTCCGTTCCGAAGAAACGGTATCTTGACGTGCCCGGATGGAAAGGATGCCATTGACCGAAGGCTCCGTTATGAAACCTCAGCCGGGATACTTTGAATTTTGTAAAAGAAGTAGGTTTTTTTTAACTCGCTGTCGATTGTTGTTTGTTTACGATTTTCGTCCAAGCGGATGACGGATCGCGAACATAAAGACGCTTGAAAAGACCCCTAAATTTCGGATGTGGAAGGAGGCCAGTATGCCACGATTTGTCGGTTTTGTGTATGGCACTGATATGTACGAGGCGATTTTATTTTCTTCTAGCGTCTGCTTTTTTGTTATTCGTTTCCATTCCGCGCACAGACTTCCCAGGTAGATGCATGAGACGAAGTGGTGTAATCTCAAAGTGTAATACACCTCAGGCTAGACGATTTTAAGCAATGCGAAGGGCACGGCCGATCAAACCCGGTCCAATGCTGGATCGGGCTGACGATCAACAACCGATCAAACGGGAGGAGACAGGAAAGAAACAAGACATACAGACGCCTTGAAGTTATGAGAATGTAAGAGTATATTGTAGAGCATAATTGCATGGATAAAGACGAGATGGTATTCATTGGAACGCATCGTTGATATAAGCAATTTGAACTTGTATTTATTTATGATTAAAAAAATAAAATAAAAAACTAATTGCCTATGATCATGCTTCAAACCCAAAAAGTAGCCGAATTTCTCGACGTCGTTACTCGAAAGAAAGTCTTTTCACCAGCGACACTTTGCCCTTCTCAAACTCGTCGCTTACAACAAACCGGAGGCGGCATGGGTCGACCAGCCCCTCCCTTTCTCCTCCTTCCGTCGTCTCTGCCTCGCAACTTGACACTGTTCCAGCCAACGTGAAAAAGCGGCTTCCAAGCAGATCATCCAACATAAAGGGACGCGTCCCAACGCACCGCAGATCGTGTCATCGGTGGACTTTTTTTGTCCGTCTGTCGACGGCCTGGACCGTCTGCACAGACGGGGACTCTTATTTCATCCTTTTTTCCCCTTTGCTGCTGTTGCTGTCTCTTATCGTCTCTTCTGTCGATGCTCTGTCACTGTAGACTTAATTCCCGGAACCTGGAGGCCGATCCTCGATCTATTCTTGGCGAGTCCGTGGAGAGGCAAGTGAGCCAAGGACGACAAAGAAAATGAAGCTGGATATGAAGACAGGAAACCGGAGAAATTAAGGAGCACGGAAGATCAGCCGGGGGCAATGCCAGTCTCGCCAGGATATGCGTCTGCAGAATGGCTCTTGTCTTGGTCAACGGTATCTTTGGTTGGGTTGAATCAGGCGGTGCACGATGCACAATGTACGATGCACGGCCAAGCCTAGCCAACTCTGGCCCCCTCTTTGTTTCCACCCATCGTATCCGGGGTCGTCTGTCTTCCTGCATCCGTATATCCTCTCTTGCCGTGGTCCTCCTTAAAACTATCGTGATCCCGCGCCATGCCCAGTTGTGAACCTGGTTTTCTTCTATTTTCCTTTGTCCTTTCCCTCTTTTGGTCGCCATGCTCATTCTGATGTAGTCACGATTTCTCGTTCTTTTTCTTTCTCTTTTTCTACTTTGTCTTTTCTTATTCTTCTCTTCTTCTACACTCTTTTGATAGGGGTTTTTATTTACGGACAGCGACTGGTAGCGCTCGTCTTTTCACTCATTACTATATTTTATTCATTCTTTTCACATTAACGAAGCATTGTACGTCTTGTGAAGACGTTATTTTTCTTTTTCATTTCTTTATCAATATTATCCCCAAAATGAAGCCCGCTTCTCTCATCACGACACTCGCCTTTACGGCGTTCGGCTCGACACTGGCTCAGAACCGCACAGCAGATGCTTCGACTGGTGACGTCGGCAAGCAGAACGGCAACGGCGGCGAACACCACGGAGGAGACCGGAGTGGCGGCGGCGGTGAGCACGGACACCATGACCACTCAAAGCACCACAAGGGACTCAAAGGCGTCAATGCCGGGTCGACGCTCGAGCGCTGCACAGTCCTACAGCGATTCAACCACATCATCGACAGCGCTGCCAATGCCACTCAGCTCCAGATCGACGTCAAGGGCAACGCCACGCGCATTGCCCGTGTTCAGGCCGAGGCCACCCAGCTGCGCAACGCCACATCGCCACAGGGGGCGCTGTTTGTGAGCTTGCGTAGCAACGCGACGTTCCTGGGCATCTGCGACGCCATTTTTGCGACGGAGAGCAGCGGGGAGCAGTGCAACCGGTTGCGGTTCCTGGAGGCCCGAGCCACCCTCGCAGCCAATGCGACGGCACTCGATAAAGCGGCACACGGCAACACAACGCGCGCACAGCATATCCAAGCGGCGGTCACCAAGGCGCAGCCAGAGCTGGCCGCGCTCCAAGGAAACGAGACGCTGCTGCAGTTCTGTGCCATGTTCCAGACGCAGGCGCAGTGCCGACTGATCAAGCAGCTGTACGGCGATGTGAGCCTGGCACGCAATGCGACGAGGCTGAACCAGACGCTCGAGGGCAACACGACGCGAATTGCGGCATTTCAAAAACTGGTGGCCAAGGCCACGGCACAGCTTGACAAGTTGCTCAACAATGCGACGCTGGTCTCGGTTTGCAAGACGGAAATGCCGTTTATTCTTGACCTGGGTGAGTCCTTTCGAATCGGGCAATGCATCGTACAATCGTTATCGCTAACACTCCCAGCAAACGAACTACCCAACGCCACGGTAACGTCAGTTAATGCGGTCAGCCAGTCGACGGCGTCTCGCAACGTGGCTGTATCGGCACTGCTTCTTGTCGTCTTCTTTATGTTGAGCTTCAATTTGTTGTAGGATGTTGGTTTCATGTCTGGTTCAGTAGTTGATTGTAATGTCGTTCGTGGTTGAGGTTGTCGGTCGTTCATGGTCATCTTTTCCCCGTGTGCTGATTCCTGTTGCGGGAACGTAATGTTTTGCTTGGTTGTTTTGCTTTCTTCTTCCAAAACACTGTCGCTAACGATACCCTTTATACTTATTTCAACCAAAAAAAAATACTAAAAGAAGAGTTAGACGGGACCACCTCAGCAGATGTGTTGCAGCTGTAAATATATGCCGAGCCGTAAGAAATTTCGAAATCAATTGCGAGCAGAAAAGCAGAACAAATTTATGATGTTACTCTATCTCTTCGATGCGTGGACGTGGTGGTTGTGGTTGGCGACTAGGCAACGCGGACGTAGACGACGTCGACGTTCCAATATTCGTCGGGTCGATGGACAAACCGGCCAGGCCGGCCAGACCGCCGACTGACGACACACCAGAAAGCGTGTCGCTGCCCTCGCTCGCCGGTGCCAGCAAAGACGTCAATTTCCAGTTCTCCAGGCTCTCAATCACGTCGATGGCGTGCTGTTTCACCAGCCCATCCTCGTCCGTGTCGGCGACGTACTGTAGGATGCGCAACATATCATCCTGGCTCTGCTGTACGAGGCCAAACCCGAGACGCCGCCCCGCCTCCCGAGCGTCGTGCAGCGCCCGCACAAAGCTGAGAATCAGCACAATGGCTGCGCGCCGCAGGATTGCCTTTTCAAGCTCGGGCTCCATGGTCAGCACGTGCAGCGACAAGTCGACGGCGCCTGAGGCCAGCGTTGCCCCGAGCCCCGCAATGTTGACGTCGAGGCTGAACGCAAAGATGGACAATGCCGAGGCGCGGATGCGCACGTCTTCGCTGCCGCGCTTGCTGCCCCAGCCGTCGACGATGCGGCCGAGGATCTCGTTGCGGCTGCGTTCTTCGTCAGACAGAAGTGCATCGTCTATGTCAATGTCCTCGTCATCCTCGGCAATTTCGTCGCCTCCGGGTGCCTTCCGTTTGGCCTTGAGATCACGCATACGCTGCTCACGCTCCTGCTTGGCCTTTGTCTTGGGCCGGAACCCTCGCCGGCCCGCAATCTCAAGGAGCGCCTGGCCGACTTCCTTTGCAGTATCACCAGAGAATGTGGCGCCGAGGCGTTGGACGACTTGCAGCAAAGCTTCGCCAAAGCGAAGCCGTGTCTCGACGCCCTTCATCTCGTTGGCGTCGACGTAGTGGTCAAGTAATTCTTTTGTGGTCGATTTGGGGTGCTTGTCCGCCAATACCGTAAATATTTTGATTACACGCAAGTTCACGTAGTCTTCGTTCTCGTCGAGCATGGACGACATCATCACCAGCAGCGCAGGGACATCCAGAATGGAGCTGTTGGAGAGGATCAGACCCTGCAACAGATTCAGCCCTTCCGACCGAACTGGCGGCGGCGAATCGGCCTGTGTGATGTAGGATATGGCTAGACTGTACGTCTTTCGTTCTTCAATCTGTTGCTGGCTTATGGTAGATGTTGCGCCAGCCCTGTTCTCTCCCTTTGGATCCTCGATCTCATCTCTGTACTTGAGGAAGAGCAACAGGTTCTTGGCCGTCTGGGCCGTCTCATTAATGTCTTCGGTACCCGACACTCTGCTGATTTTGCCGAGCGAGACCTCGATGGATTGGACCACCGTTGCATCGGCTTTGGCTTTTCGAAAGCCTGGCGCCGTGACGACCAAATTCAACAGACTCATCAGCAGCGGCACTGTCTCGTCCTCGGCCAGGGACGCCTCATCTACTTGGTTCAGAAGTCCACTGACCAGTTCAAGGATGTCGTTGGGCCGGCCGGCGAGCTTCTCGGGAAACTTTTCCATCATTTTCTGCAGCATGCTGCCTTCCAACACGTCCACCAAGGGGTTGCTATCAGAGCCGCCATGCAGCTTGTCGTCGTTGTCGTCTTCTTCCTTGACCAGGATAAAGTCTTTTGCCGGTTGCCGTCTGGGCTTCTTTGACGACAGCCAACGGCTGAAAAGGTCTAGGAAAACGGACGAGATGTCCTCGTCGTCCGTAGCGATGGATGACAGGAGCTCCACAAGGGCGTCGGATTTGGGCCCAATCTCGTTCCACCGTGTTTGCAGCACCTCGGCCGCACTGGGTGGCGTGCTCGGGGCTGACACAATGCAAATGCTGTTCTCATTTGCATCGGTCGCCTGATACTGCCACTGAGGCTGCCGGCCAGCGTCTCGCGATCCTTCAAACAGCAGATCTCGCACAATCGGCATCGCCTTGTCGGGTGCGGTTGAGATCTTGAGGTAGATTTTGAGCAAATTGCGTGCCGGCAGGCAGTAATCTTCCTCGCACTTTTTTGAGGCGCTGGACCAAGAGGATAGGGCCCACAGAGGCAAGATGACAGGGCTCAGCAGCCGTCGTGTCAAGCCCGGATTTGGATGTGAGATGACCAGCGTCTGGAGCCGCCGAAGGCCCTCCGCGAGGGTATCTTCGGATACAAGAACTGCAGTAGCATTTCTCCGCAGATCAATAACGCTGTCACTGCCTCTGTCGGTTGTGCCTTGTCCTGGCTTTAAACTCGTCGTTTGGCTTGTCGTGGGGTCGATGCACTGCAGCATAGGTTCCGCAAAATTGGCCCATCCAGGCATGCCTGGCGCGCCAAAACTCTTGCGGCCCAAGATCCCGAAGCCGATCACGTACGCCGCCACCTTGGCAAGCTCCAGGCCGTCGTGTCCATCGAGGAGTGCCAGAAGCTGGGGCGCAATGCCCCGAAACCAGTCAACCGAATTTGCCCGCACTGGTGGACTTGCGAGCAGACGGGTTGCCATCTTGAGGGCCTCGAGCGTGATCTGGGCGCCCTGCTTTTGTGGTGCTGAAGCGTTGCTGTTCGCATTGGATGGGTGCACAGAGAATACAAACTCAAGAGTGGCGCGTACACCATCGCTTCGGAGCGGAAGCAGAGCCAGCTGGCTCACGAACTCGACGCGTACCACATCGGGCACTCGACCCGGCTGGATGAGTACATTTAGAGCCGGTAGGAGCGACACCGTTGGCGTTCTACAATCGTCAGCATGTGCCCAAGTCAGGATTGCACGGCTCATCCCTTACTGTTCTCACCTCTGGAGTAGATCTGAGAGCTGTTGTTGAGCCGTATGGCGATCTGGCGTGTTGGGGTCAAATGCGGCGCTGCCTAGGGCCGTGAGCGACTCCAGGAGGGTCTTCTGCGCCTCGCGTGCCTCACGTGCGGGAACAGGCGCATCCATTTTGTCATCGCATGTTGTTTATCGTCTTGTTGTCGAAAATGGAAGGACGAGAAGATGGATGTCGTCAGTTGCTTAACAAGATGTTGGATCTTAGTCATCACAGTTGGCTGCGTGGGGAGCTTTACAGAATAAAGTGGACCTTGAGCTTTTCTAGCCAATCAGCGAACATTTTGGGATTTTTGACGTGACCGTTGCCTACAGCAGCCCAACGCGTTTTTCCAGCGCTCTTGCTGCCCCCAGTATTTACTATTTACTTTGTCGCCAAAAAAAGCTTCACCTTTTTGCTCAAGTAGTCTTCCGCATCGCCAACCACCGACCGACCTTCCAGCTCTCTCTCCCCCAATGCGCTGGCAGCATGCCGACGGCCACGCAAAGTCCCAATGCTGCACCGCAGTCTGCACGGCGGGTCCTCCCCTACAAAGACTTTCTGCAGCCCGCTCTGCATAGACGGTTCTCTTCGACAGCCCTCGTTTTGCTGGCAATTGCCTACGCGCAGTCCCTGGCGCTGTCTAGCTGGTCTGCATGGCTCTGGGCATGGTTCCCGCTCAGCGGCGCTGGCTTCCGCGCGCTCGTCATCTTCTTCTGCGGCCTGGTGATCATCATCCTACGAATCGCCCAGTTCCACATCGGCATCCGCACGAGCAACTCACCCTTTGAGACGTTTCTCTACAACGCCGCCAAGCCCAAGACCGTCGAGACTGTGTTTTCCTACTGCCTCGCCGGCTGGCTCTACGGCCAAGTCTTCCGCTGGTCAGCGCCCGAGAGCGCCACCCTCGGCTGGATCACACACTATCAGGGTGACCGTGCCCGACTCAACGAGCGCGCTCTCTACCTTGTCGTGCACGTTGTGTGTGTCGGTGCCGTCAACGCCGTGCTGCATCTTTTCTGGGATAGCGACCGTCTGCTGCTTGGAACGGCCCGGCCTGCGGCAGCCAGCGATGGTAGCAATGGCGGCAGCAGCAGCGCTGCGGCCGGAAAGTCGTCACAGCCGTACCGCTCGTTGCTTGCCCAGCTGCCGTTCTTGATCATCTCCGCCTTTGCACGCGCAATTGTAGGCCTCGTGACGAGTGTGATTGTCTACAACTTCTTCGTGCGGCCCATAGCCTGGCGCTTCACGCTTGCCCTCTTCCGGCCTTTCTTCAGCCTCCCCAAGTCGTCGCTCCCGCCGTCAATGAAGCCTTACTTTTCGACGTGGACTTACCTGCCGCGCTGCTTTCAGGCTGGCTTCCTGTTCACGCTGCTGGTCGTCGTTGGCAACGCTGCCTTTTCACTGTTCCTGGTCAATGAGCCCCTCAAGGACGGCAGGCCCCTGACTTCGGACTCCAAGGACCCCAACGGCAGCTTGTTGAACGGGCTGAAGAGCAGGAAGGACAAGATCAAGGCGTTCTCTACGTGGGAGCTGGCCTTTATCGCGTGCAACTTTCCCGACCGCCGAGTAGCCATCTACACGGATATTGACCGCAAGGACGGCTCGACCTGGTCGCAGATCTGCAAGCTGTGCCTGGATACGATTAAGACGCTGGAGAACCGCATCGACCCACCGGCTCCCGCTGTGCCGGCACCGGCCGCCAGGAGCAGCGCGGACGACGCTGCGCCCGAAGTCAAGCGGCTAACCAAACCCGTCCGCGACGACCCCAACATCCTGGTGGCGACGCCGCAGAAAAAGAAGACGTTCTCGAGCGAGATGGAGAAGATGGTCAACAAGGTTGCCATCGACCCACAAAACTCGCCGCGCCTGAGCCCGCTCACCAAGCAGGTGCTCCAGGACGCGCGCAAGCGGCTGCAGAATGTCCAGCGTGACATTAGCGGCCCCGAGAACCCCAACAGCAGCCTGCAGAACACGGTTCGCCAGTTCTTGGCACTGCCTATTGTTGGTTGGCCGTTCCGCCTGCGGTTCCAGAACCGTATCACGGCGGCTGTTCTTGGCGGGCCCTACGGCGAACCGAGCGTGTACGTGAACGCTATTAATGCGCTTTGCCTTCTGGCCGTGCACAGCCTGCAAGAGGACAAGTTTGGTAACGTGCAGCGGGACGTGGCCATGATTGTGCGCGAGTTTACACGCGTGACGCGCAAGCTAGAAGGCTTCAAAGCCTCGTACCGGCTGCACTGGACAGACGTGGAGGCAGAACGTGTCTGTCCCGAGGTGGACGCTATCTTGGACGCATTCAAGGACAGCCTGACCGATCTCATTGCGAATTTTGGCCAGTACAGCCGCGACCTTCGACTCTCGCAGACTGACATGCGGCTGGCTGAAGAGGCGGCCACAGCCGGGCGTGAATCGCAGGAGGAGCCTCAGCCGGCTGATGGGGACGATGCCAACCCCGAGATGGCCGAATTACGGTCATAGACACGAGGAGACGAGTAGACGAGCATGTCTGCGGATTTGAAGCTTGCGAGTCGTTGCGTTGTTATTGTTCGTTTTGCTATAGGATCTGTAATGAGACTATGTCTTTCACATTTGCATTTGGGAAGAATACCTGAGCTAAAAAAAAAGTCATATAAAAATTGCATAACAACCAGGAATGTTCTCCATCGATGAAGCAAAAACAAGAAACGAAACAAATGACGAGAACATGTGAAGGTGTCGATCCTCTCGTGCCGGCGGTCCCATGTTGAACACCATTGGCCAATCAGAGGTGTCTATGTGGGTCCTGACTAGCTGTCGAGACAGGGCTCTCAACAATTGACTTCTTTCATTGTCGTTGTTCTGCGACAGTTTTCCTCGCCTGTCACCCGCCAATCTGGCGCCCTCGATATGATCGCATCAATACCTCCCCGGGCGCTGTGAGAACTCTCGACAACGGCGATGCGGCTGCCGATCGCCTCTACGGGGTGTCTGTATTTTTTCATGCATCCTTTGACGTCGCGGTAAATCGTCTTTCGACGAGAAAACCAGACCACGAGGACGAGAAGACGAAAAGACGACGACGAACGACTCCTTCCACCATGGCGAACTCGACTGAGATCTTCTTTCGTGTTCTCTACGCCACCGTCTACACCTTGCTGCACGTTCTACTCCTCGCGCTGCTGCTCGTGACGCCCGGCGATCTCATAAACCAGTCACGCTACCGCCACGACGTTGTCTCCATCCTTATCGTCGCTGGCGCCTATATCTTTGGCATTCTCGTCATCGCGATCGTCTTCTTCCTGCGTCTCTTCCTCAAGCGCGCCGTCCTCAACTCCATCCCCAAGTCCTGGGTCCCCATCGAAAAAGGCGATGTCTCGAAGCCGGTGCGCAGCATGATCAGCGCCGGCCTCAGCCGCAGTGCTGCCGTTGCCTTTATGTCGCGGCCGCGTGTCGTGCCTGAGGAGTTGCTTGACGAGATGTGTCCGATGCTGGCTGCGGACGTGTTTATGCACGGCGGCAGAGGGGGAGCGCCAAAACACCGTGAAGGGGACGTCATAGGAGCCAACGAGGAGGACGGTGGCGGCTCAGACCTGGCCGCTGACGGAGAAAAAGCACACCGGCCCCCAAAGGCGGTGCGATTCAAAAGGGCCGAGACGATGGAAATGGAAAAAGCGCTGGGTATTGACCTGCCGCCGTGCCAGGCTGTTTGGGGTGTAATCGAGCACCCCGGCTGGGCACCACCCGACCAGGTCTTGCGTCGGTCACGGGGCGGCGGAGCGACCAGCAGTGGACGTGAAGATGGAGGTGGGGGTGCAGGCGGCAGCGGCAGCGGCGGCGGCGGTGCTACGGCCGACCCTCTCGACGAGAACATTAATCTGCAGTACAGCACAGTCCTCGCCGAGTTGCCAAACCTAGTTGAGGCCAAGGCAATAACGCTTGCGCCGCCAGATCCTTTCTCGGCAGCCGACCCGCCTCTCTTCGACCCAGATGCTGTGGCCCTACTTGAACGGCCTTCGTACATGGGCCTCCGCGAATACCTCTACCACCTCGCCGAGCTCGGCGTCGTCGACATAGAAGCTGATGCACCGTCCCGCGATGCGCACGTGGCCGACAGCGATCGTCGCTCGCTGCGCGAAATCGTTTCGTCTTTTGCGACGGAATACGAGTATGCGCGCTTTTCGACACGCATGATTTCCAACCACATGTTTCGCCAGCTGATGCACGATCTGGCAACGATCCTGCGCCGGATGACCCCTCTCGACCCAAGTGTTTTGGAAGACGACGAAGACGACGAGTATGACGAAAGTGGATACGACAAGGAGAGCGGCTTCAGCTTTGGCGAAGAAGACGCCGATGATGGCGATATAAACGATAATACTACACCAATACGAAGTCGTAGTCGGCACAGCACACATCTCATTACCCATCATCAACAACCACCACAACGACGACGACCATCACAACTCTACGATCCTCTACCACAGCATTCAGCACCCCTCACCAGATCGCAGTCTGGAAGCAGCAGGCGCTCCGCAGAGACGGCTAGCAGTAGCGGCGGAAGTAGCAAGTCATACAGCACACAGGACAGTGCCGGAACCAGCAGACGACGCCGTCCAAGCCGCCAGGTAAACAATCCGGACCTTGCAAGCGCAACTTTGCCACAGAATCAGAGGCGTGCTCTACAACAGCCGCTACTATCACCACGGCCCGATGCCCGCCAAGCCAGGAGGACATCAAGGCAAACCACACGCCGGCCCTCGTCCCAAGCGTCTAGCGCAAACAGCTTCGCGCAGAGTCGGCACCCATATGCCCTCAGCAGCCAACCGTCGAGCGCCAGCCTGCGTTCGACCAACTCCAGCGGCTCTGTCATCCGGCTGGCCGACCGCAACGAGCAATCGTCGTCTGGATTGCCCTACGTCATAATGGCACCGACGGCATCGCCACATGCCTGGACGTGAACTGCGAGCTGTTCAATCTATGGGAATGGCGTGTTTTGGAATAATACAAAGCAAAATTAGCCGAGTTTACAGTAACTCACAAACCTTTGCCAGCGAACTTGGAGACTGGCCAGCACATAGAACCGTCTACACAAAGGCGGATCCAACCACTTTGCCGTGTATGACTGTATAGCTGTACATATAATTCATAATGTAATTACATTTTATTTTGTTCCATGTCCCGTTCCACTGTTGTTATAATCGTCAAGTATGCAGGGTCTTCTGGCTTCTAGAAACCACACGCTGTCCATTTTTCGTTTACATGTCCATAATCAGCTGGCCAGCAACCTTCTGTAACACGTCCACCTAAAACAAACATAGTTAGCCAAGCGAAATATGTGAGTATAGGAAAATGGGCTCCCGTCACGGCAACATACATCCAGAAACGCCCCGTTGCCACGCTCGGCCACGGACCGCGCCACCGCCTCGCGAATAAAAATCTCTATATACTTGTTGACCGATGCGTGTGCGTCTTGCGTTAACCGCGTCGCTGTCCCGTTTGGGTTCTGGAAGAAGTGATGCAGCAATCGTGCTAACAGCGCCGGCGGCAGTGACTTGTTCGTACGCGCTGTCGGGTCGTCGTCATCGTCGTCGTTGTCGGTGGCCATGTCGGTGGCGGCACCACCAGCAGCATCGTCGGCATCGTCCCGGAACTGGTCAACCGTTCGTCGCCGCCTGGTACTGCTACTGCTGATTCGGCTCCGCTCGAGCTCGTCAACGTCGTTGTCGTCCTCCATCTCTTCCGGCTCTTGCTCTCGTGTGTCGCGCTTGCCATCGTTGTCGCCGTCGCTAATCTCGACATCGACCGGTTGCCGACTCCGAGCCGTATCTTTTGCTGCTGCTGTCCTAGCCGTCGCGCCAGCGCCTGCTGCCCCTGCGACAGGCCTTGGTGGCTTAAATGCGCCTGTGCCTCGAAAACCAGTGGTGCCGCTAGGTGTGCTTCGGCTGGGGCGTGCTGCTGTTATTTGTGGTGGCATATTTATTTCGTTTTTATTTGGCTTAATATCTTCCCAAGGAGATTTGTTCGAAAAGTGTCCTGGCTCGTCTTCGGTGGTTGTCGTCGTCGTGTTGCCGTCGAGGGCAAAACGCGCTGAAGACGCGTCTCAAATTGGTGGGGTTGTAGAGTTGGAAATGCTGTCAATGGACCGGAGCTTAAGTGTGCAATTTATTTCAACTCTTTGTACTCCGTATTTGAAAAGAACACACAATGATAACGATTGTAGTCGCATATATTCAATTCTGCGCAGACAGAGAAAGAACGGATATGTTGACGTTCAGGTGGACGACGCATGAGACACCCTAAAATCGCGATACGTAGTCACGTGAGAACACACACAACTAAATGCCCTTGACATTCTAACCCGCCCACGAAAGATCCCTCCAGCTAGCAAGTCTCAATGCTACGGGAGTATCTCGTACAGCGTTTCGTTTCACATTCGCAAGTCAAATGGCACTCAAGCGTAGCCAGCATGTTTAGTTCAACGGAATCAAACGTTCTTTTGATCGGTACTGTAAAGAGAAAATCTATCAAGGTGCATGTAACCCAAGGAAAATAAGGTAAAGGGGGAAGAAAGAACAAAAGATCGCAGAGAGAAACAAAGCCGGTGGAGACGACAAAAGTCACCACAAGGGCCAGGCGCGTCGGGGAAACTGTCTCTTGAGATTCGATATAAATTACAGTGTGCCAAGGGTAAACTTGAGCACACAACGGCTTACCCGAGCCGCCGGCCCCATAGGTGGAATCAACGCCCATCCCAACTGATGTTTCCCCCCCTCCAGGATCTTCAAGAAGCTCTTTGCATTCCGACGACCCTTACCAAACCGACCAGCCACACCCCAGTCCACCTTCTCTCTTCGCACTTTTTGCAAGCGCATAACTCGCAAAACCAAACATGTCACAACAATACTGTGCAGTCTCTTCCCCGTCACCGGTTGCCCACTAAACGCCATTGACGCCGGAATCACGTCAAGTCGCTAGTGCAAGATTTTTGTACAAAAAAGGTCGTGTGTGGGGGGGAAAAGCAAGAGAATCTTCAAAGGAGGGTTCAGGCAATTTAGCCCGAGCCGCCCTTGAAGGCCTTGCCGAAGACGATGACCTGGAGCTGATCGTAGATCGACAGGACACCGGCACCGGCGACACCACGGAGAATGTTGGCCCCAGCACCCTTGAACAGGGACTTGACACCCTCCTTGGCGACGATCTGGCGGAAAGCATCCAGAGAGCTCGAGTACTTGACGGCCTCACCCGAGGTCATCATCATGCGACGGCGGACAGTGTCAAGGGGGTAAGAGGCGATACCGGCACCAGTGGTGACGCACCAACCCAGGAGGAACGAGGCGAGGAAGTTGTTGGACAGGTTGCCGACCAGGACGACGGGCTTGATCGAATCGTACATACCGAAGTACAGACCACGGTAGACAACGATACCAGCGACGGAGGGACCGAAGCCACGGTACAGACCAGCAATACCGTCAGTGGCCAGGGTCTTGCGGTAGACGTCGACCAGGCCGTTGAACTGGCGCTCACCACCCTTCTTGGCGGACTTGGCGTCGTTGGCCAGACGGGTACGGGCGTAGTCCAGGGAGTAGACGAACAACAGCGACGTGGCACCAGCGGCACCACCCGAAGCCAGGTTACCGGCCATCCACATCCAGTAGCCGTCACGCTCCTTCTTGTAGCCGAACATCTTCTTGAACTTGTCGCGGAAAGCGAAGTTCAGGGCCTGCGTGGGGAAGTAACGGATGACGTTGGCCGTGTTACCACGCCACAGGGACATGACACCCTCATCGGCAATGGTGCGACGGAAGCAGTCAGCAATGCCATCGTAGCGGCGGTCAAGACGGCCAGCCTTGATCATCTCATCCTGCATTGATTGTTAGCTGTTGTTCGTTTCTCTTATCTATATTGCAATGTATAGTTGCCGCCACTCTACAAAAAACATCCGGCGCTAAGCACCAAACGTTCTCAAGTCCTCGCACTAGAGCCCTCCAATTGTCTGCAAAACAGAAGAAAAAAACACGCCCACCCCTTTTGGGGTTACCGATCATTTTCACGTGATAAGTGAAAATATTGAGCTGTTTTAATGGGCAGCTTTCTGGTGACGGAACAATGTCCTCTATCCCGAACTCGAGATATTAAGACCACGGAACCGAAAATCCCAGGCATTACCGCTGTATGGACATGGGGCGCTTTGGTGCGAGTGGAAGGTCTAGTGCGGCACTTTCGGAGTGGGCGGCAAACATCTTATCAGGTCCGTTTGCACAGTGGCGTCAACACACGTACCTGGTTCTGGACGAGAAGCTTGACACGCTCAATGGGAGCAGCAGCGGTCTTCGAGACGGCAGCGGAAACACCGCCCACTGTGGTTGAGAGTCAGTAAATGAATGTTAAGTGTCGTTGATGGCCGGGGTGGTCGCGATATATTGGTGCTTGGCGTTGGCTGATACGCATCGTAAAAGCTCGCGCAACAGCGACACCGCTGTCGAAGACTCGGTTTGGGAGTGTCTACATACTCAGGAAGTCCACCACGAAGGACTGAGAAAGCACATGTTAGCTGGTTGTCTTCAAACGCAGATAATTGCATACAAGCCTCATCGGCAAGCGTAGTGGGTATGGAGCATCGCCAGATGTGGTGGGAAGAGGGGGCGGAGTGAGCGAGCAGCAAAAGTTCCAACGACGATGCGAAACTGCCCCGGGTCAACCTGTGCCGGGCAGGCCGCATCGCCGCACGAACACCGAACGCAGAAAAACAATTGACGAGGAAGCCCAATTATCGGTCCAGCGCGTTGCAGACACGATTGGGAATGTGGAAGTGGTTTTGCGAGTGCAAACATGGGATATCGCGATCGTGAGGGAATTCTGGCGATGTGCTCCAAAGTGTCGGTCAAAGCGACCGACAAGCAAAAATTGCACAAGCTGCAGCAAGAGGTGGAACTTACGGGCATGCCCCAGATCTTAATATCCTCCTTGGAAGACATTTTGGCGACTGATCAATGACGAGTCTGACGAACGGAGTGGAGATGTGAAAGAAGGATGGCAATGAAAAGCGATCCTAGGAAAAGAAAGAAACGAGGATGAAGAAGGAGAAGGGAAGGGGGGAGGAAGGAAAAACGAAAGGAAGAAAAAGGGAAGGAGGGAAGGGGGGAGAAAATAGAGCGGGAAAAAGTCGAATCGCAGGAAAGGAAAAAAAATTCCTCGGTTGCGAAATTTATTATGGGACAAGGAGGGAAGGAGCAACCGCTGCAGAGCACCAGCTGGCCAGAAACGACCTGAACGGCTTCCAGAGAACACTCGCTGAAGCGGGCAAAACACCGAAGGCCAGTATAAATTTTGCAGGCGTCGCAATTTTTTTTTTTCATAGCACGTTCAGGGAGCGCTGGCCAATACTTCAGAAACACAGAACGCGGCTGCCCCTTTCTCTGGTGTAGTTTTTTTCAGCGATTCTTTCCGGCCGGTCGCGCTAGTCTCAGACGGAGGCCCCACTTTTGCTTCTGCCCAGCCAAGAGGTGTAAAGAGCTTCTGTCCGCGATCACCTACGGCAACGAACAGCGAGGGTTTTTTTGCTCTTTGCGGCCTTGCCTCTCAGGCCGCAAAAGAGCGAGGGGCGACGGTAGCTTGTGTCGCTCTTTCTCTTGTTACAGGTTCACCCCTCTCTTAGCGCACTGCCAGTAATTTTTCTTTTCTTCCTATTTTCTTCTTTTTGATACGTTACCTCCGACCTTTAAAACGCACAGCTCTTGCCGGTTCGCTCCGATGGCCACCCTTCCTTTTCGGCCACCCAAAACAATCGCTGCCCAGGAATAAAAGCGATGTTTTAAAGTTTATTATCACGATGAGGTGGTGCCGTATGTTATGTCTCGAAAAAACTGACCTTTTTTGTTTTCATGAAGCAAATATACGGCACCAAATCGGGGGGAGGGTGGGGTTGTGAGAATTACAGTGGCGTTCTCCAGATTTCGCGAGAGTCCGAGGAAGAAACAAAGCAGTAATCAAAGCCGTATGAAGCTGAATTAGACGTAGAAGGCATTGTCCTATTCAAATATGCTCTGAGCATACATAGATAGGTGCTGGCGACTGCTAGCGCCTGCGTGGATAGGTGACCTTGTTGATTGGCACGGCAGAAGCTTGGAGGCTGCCCATTGAACCCCTGTCTTTCCCGTGCATCTCACGCCGTGCTGCCAACTGACTACCAAGACGGGTCGGCTACGCGGAGGCGCGGTCAGTACCAGCAACCCAACTCGGGCATAAATATATGGACACCGTAATAACGTTCTGTGAACAGGATATGCGCGCAATGACTTCCTGTACTTTCGAGCCTGCCATTCAGTGCTCTCTGTAGTCCATCTTGCTAGATAGCCCCAGGGTCGGCTTCGGCATCAAGACGCTCGGCGACACCGGGCTTGCATGGCCAATGACAATCACCACCAACGCGGTGCCTGCTCACCTGCGCCACATCCATGTGGTAGCAGGGTCCATGCTCACAGTGTTTTCTATGCTCCTCATGGAATGTTTACCACGTCGAATATACTTCGTAATTACAGGCAAAATATGTGGCAACTTCTCAACCGCACATGAAAACAACTAAGCAGATGCCAGCAAGCAATATAAATCTCCATGTCGCTCAAACGATATGTCATACACTCTGAAGATGAAAGAGAATCTGGATATACTTTTTCATACGCTCCAAGTACACAATAACACGATTGCTCACATACATCCCATGGTACAAGTGAATACACAATATACAGATCGCAAGTATACAAATACAAACGCAATAGAGCACTGCATTTTAGCACATAAACACCCGCTTGTTGTTGGGTTTGGTTTTCTTGTTTTTGTTTCTTTCATTGGATCTAGAGCCCCATCGTACGATTGGTTTTCTCGTGACGGCTCCTCCTACTTTTATTGTTGGTTGAGTACATACAACGACACCCGATGCTCATGTCAACAGCGGGGTGCATGCCTCCTATTTTCCATCTCAAGGTATGAAGTGCTGCAGCGACCGGGTTTTGTGTTCGTCGGCCGTGTCGGCCGATCGTCGTTTCTAATCCCTCTTGCCTATGAAGTCATAACAAGTGGAAATAGAACGGCATTTCGTAGTATAAAAAAAATCCCAGTGTCCCGAAGTCCCAAATATGTTTTTCTTTTCATCACACAACTCCGCCAAAGCAAATGGGTTTGTCTGGTAGTATCATCGTGGTAGGTTGGAATTCGTTTAATCGGTGCCGCCGACGGCGCGGGCTGGAAGGTGTTAGACACGGTATATTACATAAAAGAAAAAGTATCACAATTGTGTATCGAAACATACTGAAGATCTTCATCTTGCTGTGGCCTACAACCTGCTTGATCTGGCCCTTCTCCTCCAGATCAGCGAGGCACTTCCGTGCCAGAGAGCCGTTGATCTTAAGTCTGTCGACCAGGACGGCGACCGTCACGAGGCGGTAGGACTGGACATCCTTGTAGAGCTTCTCCGAGGTCGGCTTGTCCAGGATGACGGCGTGCTGGGCCTTGTCCTTGACTGTGCGGTTGTTAGCAGATGTTCGTCGAGTATCGCAGTTCCGAGGCAAGCGCCGCCTGCTCAAATCGATGACTAGAACGGCCGGTTCGGCGCATCTCTTGGGGTGTCCCCCGCTCCCGTCAAATGTCAAAAACTGGAAGACGTCCCGGCCGCTACCCCGAAAGATGTCGTTTCACAAGCAGTGGCCTGATCGTCTTGTCGTTCTTTGCTTCGTGTTGGGAGATGGAAACACCCTTCGCGATTGTCGACGTCCTCGTCTCGTCTTCTTCGGCAGGCGGCGCGTTCTTATTTTCGTCGCCATTTCGTTTCGATTAACATACCCTTGCCCTTGGACCACTTCTTCTTCTGCTTCTTCGCTCCAGCTGCGGGTGCCATGTTTGCTGATTTTCGTTGATGTGATGGAGTTGAACTTGGTGATCGCACAAAGACGAAAGTGAAAGAGGGAGAGGGAGGTCAAAAGGCGAGAGCGCTTTTCTTTTCCCACCCAAACAATAATTAGTTTTTTGGTGTTCCAAATTCTGGTTGGATGGAAAAAATAAAAGGCCCAGTTCTTTCCTTTCTCGGCGGGGGCGGGCAGTATTTTTCCCAGCGCCGCACGTGCATTATGTCATCCATTTCGAGCCCTAATTCTATCCACCATGATTGGACCTGCACGTACGCGTTAATCTGAAGTGGATCACGTGCGGATATTTCAAAGCCCTGCCGTCCTCTCATCTCTACAGAATTTTTGGTCATTTTCTTTTTTGGCTCTTCCAAAAGACGCTAACTTTCCAGTTCAGTGAGGGGACCTCGCCCTAAGACCCAGTCCTTTCTTTCCCATATTCCTGTCTAACCTCCACTACGCCTCTGTTTGGACTCTGTGTGGGAAAAATTCTTAGTGACCGAAAGAGAAAATCCACCAGGGCCAAAATTTTGGTAACGCTTCTCAAAAATCACCACCGTCCTCTACATCGACAAAACCCGACCCATCACCACCGGTGCCGCCAACAGAAAAAAAGAGCATCCCGCAGCTTTTTTTTCTTAGTCGTTGAATTTGTGTCCTTCTTTCAGAACAAGACAACCGCCGCCCAACATGTCTGACGCCGAGATCGAGGTCGAGACCGTCTCGTACAACATCCTCCCCAAGGAGGTGACGAACGAGATCGGTACCGTCAAGCTCTTGTACGGGCCCTTTCCCACTTCCGAACATAACCGCTCTCGGCTTGCCTTGTTACCGTGATTGAGAATTCGGGACGAAATGGTGAACACCAAGATGAATTGCTTGCTGACTGTGTTTTTCTCTACAGCAATAAGTGGAGCTACGATGATGTCGAGATCCGTGACATCTCCCTCACGTAAGTTCCTGGTTTACCTTTCGGCCATGCGCGACCACCGAACGATCGAGACGACGATGCGAAGAAGGTTTCGGGACTGCTCTGGGATTGCTATAATGAGACAACATGCGACCGTGGAGGAGACGAAAAACATGAGACGCTGGTCGGAAGGCCTCGACGAGCGCCACAAACAGAACATGGCAAACATAGAACACGAGGCACACGAGGGCACAACAGAACTTTCTTTTATGGCGAACGACATCGAACGATCACGCGCATGGCAGAACAAGGCATCCCCGACTTCACGTCAAGCATACTAACCCGCTCAACAGGGACTACATCCAGATCCGCTCGCCGGTCTACATCCCTCACTCCTCTGGCCGTTTCGCTGTCAAGCGCTTCCGCAAGGCTAACTGCCCCATCATTGAGCGCCTGACCAACTCTCTGATGATGCACGGCCGCAACAACGGCAAGAAGCTGATGGCTGTCCGCATTGTTGCCCACGCTTTCGAGATCGTGAGTCCCACGTGCCAAGCCGTTACCCAATTGTTCGACACATGTGTAAACAAGGCGGTCAGTCGCTAACAACACTAGATCCACCTGATGACCGACCAGAACCCCATCCAGATTGCCGTTGACGCCATTGTCAACTGCGGTCCCCGCGAAGACTCCACCCGTATCGGCTCGGCCGGTACCGTCCGGAGACAGGCCGTCGATGTCTCGCCCCTGCGCCGTGTCAACCAGGCCATTGCCCTTCTGACCACCGGTGCCCGCGAGGCCTCGTTCCGCAACGTCAAGTCCATTGCTGAGTGCCTGGCTGAGGAGCTGATCAACGCCGCCAAGGGCAGCAGCAACTCGTACGCCATCAAGAAGAAGGACGAGCTGGAGCGTGTCGCCAAAAGCAACCGGTAAAGGGGTGTTTATTTTCCAATCACTTAGTTTGCCAGTTTGTCTTTTTTGCATCATACTTCTATTTTGTTGGTGTTGGTGCTTGGTGTCGAATGTGTTTTCCAATCCGCGAGCACAGTAACGCGTTTTAGAAGGCAAGTGTTCTGCGGGCGACTTTGAGAGGGCATGACACCAGGGGCTAGGGGACGACGTGGAAGTTGCGGAAAACGGGAAAGCGGGCTCAAGAACGCAAAGTTTGTCGTACATGTCCGTCTCCCTCCGAAACGAGTGTAACGAGACAGACAAGATATGCAACTTTGTCCTGGAAGTCGTTTTCGTGGCCACATTATTTTGTCTTTTTCTATTTGCCGTGTATTTATGGGGGATATTCCATTTTCATTTCAAACGCAAAAAACCAAAACTGGGAGTTTTGTGAGAAACACAACGGCAGAAACAAGAACACAAGAACCAAAAAAGGGAAAATGGAAAAAAAATTCAAGAAATTTTAATAAACGCCTCCGTGTACCATCGTCGGGCTGTAAACCTGTTTTCTGCAATAGCATCTGTAAATACTAAACGCACACCTTTGTCTAGATCTATGTCATGAATCATCCATCGTCACCGGCAGCCGTCTATGTTTACAAAGCCTTCTTAGACAGCTCCAGCCGGCGGAACATCCCCACATGCGGAATGCCCTCTTCCCACCATGTACCCATGCCCTCGTCAACGACAAACCCGAGCCGCTGGTAGAAACCCAGGGCATGAACCTGCGCGTGCAAACACACAAGCCCATTGAACTTGGTCTCAGTGGTCGCCGCCGCAGCCATTGGGTCGACCTTGTCAAAGTACGTCGGGTTCTCCTGGATCCAGTCCAGCGCCGTCTGCACGAGATACTGTCCAAGGTGGAAGCCCCTAAAGGAGGATAGGACGGCGATGCGGCCCAGCTTGACGTAGGGCTCCTTGCCGTCGTGCAGGGATGTGGCCCGGTCTGGGCCGATGGCCGCCTCAATTTCGGCCGCTAAGTCGGCCTCAGTGGCTGGCAGATACTCGAGTTGCGACCGCGGCATGGTGTGCAAAGGAGGTGCGGCGGCGGCGGCGGCGGCGTCCTTGCTATCCAACCACTGCTCTGACTTGCGCACCCACCGGCCCTTGAGCACAACAGCGCCGTCAATGATGGAATATGCGCCGCCCGGCATCGGGTGCGGAGGCTGTGGATAGGGCACGACGCGGATGGTGCCGACGGCTTGCTGCGAGGTGTTGTCACCGCCGTCGCTCATGTAGGCGACCCAGTGGACCGATCGCATGTCGTCCTCGTCGAGCTCACTCTCGAGCGGCACCTTCTGCTCCATAATGAAGACATTGTGCCGCACCTTCATAGCATCCAGAAACGTCGGGTCGATCTCGGCCGCCCGCGGCTGGTCCTGCGGAGAGAAGCGCACTTCGTAAGCCTCGGTGCTCGGCCGAGACACAAAAACAGAGAATGGCACACTGCCGGCCGGTGCAGGATTCTTGGTAGCCATGGTGCCGTCTTTTGTATGTGACGACGACTTGTGGGCCTGAAGAATCTGGCGCCCGTTCTGGAGACGAAAGACCTGACGGAGGCTGCAATTGCTACTTGCGCCGAGTGTGCCCTAACAACTTTAGGAGCCGAATTGATTTCGGTTCAGAAATGTCGACGTAATCAAACGCGGTCGTTTCGACAAAAAGTGTTGAAGATTTTTGTAACTGTGGTGGACAAAGTCGGTCTCGCTGGAGGTAGTTTCACAATCTGTTAGGCAGCCGAACAACACGACTCTAGTGGCTGCAGGGCCAACCCAGGCAAGTAGGAAATACACCTGACTAGAATAGGAAAGTGCACATGTAGACCATCGGTGGAAAAAGAATCAGAAACGGAACTGACGAAAATATCTGGGAAGGAAGGAGCTGACAACACTTCGTCATGGAGTGAAGACATGTTGCAATCATGTTGGCATTCACCTTTTTGATTTTGTTTTTAAAGATCGTCTCCTCTATTGTATTGCCCTCTTGCATTTTATCGAAGCGCATTTAAAGCAAGCGCCATTCTTGGTACGGCGACATCGCTAGCTAAGTTAAAAGTATCAAAATAAATATATACAATCAAACATATTCTATACTTTTGGTTTCATCGCAAAAGATTTGTTTTTTCTTATCAACATGTACAACGAACAATGCGTCGATCTCATATCACGCGCCAGTTGCTGCCGCGTACCATCTATTTTTTGCACACCAGCTGCAAGTCGCTCAGCTTGTAGTCGCCGGTCTTGTTGAAGGTCGAAAACGTCAGCGACGTCGCAACGGCCAGGTTGGCGCCTGTGAAGTCGGACAGCGGGACCGTGACCTGGCTAAGGGCCGTGCCAGCAGGGACCGTCACATTGTGGAAGACGCTGGAGTGAGCGGTGGCGTTGCAGTTGGCCTTGGTCTGGATCTCGAGCAAGAAGGACGACTGCGCGGGGCCGCTCAGCTTGAAGCTGAGGTCCGTGAAGCCACTGCTGGCTGCAGCGAGGTCCACGCATGGCAGGTTCTCGTAAAAGTAGGAGGTGGTCTTGGTCGTGAGAGACAGCGTGGTGCCGCTGACGGAGATGGAGCCCATCGTTTTGTCGTCTGTTCGTTAGAGACAAGCAAGGAGAAGATTCAATACAAGGAGAAAGGACAACGTACCACCGCTGACAGAACCGAGGCTGTTTGTATTGTTGGCCCAGCTGGCAAATGTGTCAATGGGCTTGTTGGCCGTGCAGACCGCCCGGTCCAGGACAGTTGGCGCGGCCATGGCCGATGTGGCAGCCGCAGCCACGCAGAAGACGGACTTGAAGAGCATCGTGAGGGTTGTCAAGATAGCAAAGAAGGGGGCTAGAGCAGTACGGTTGGTCAAGAAACAGAAATGAGTACGAGGCGACAGGATGCAAAGAGACTCGACTGCAGTTCTCTTGCGACAGACAGACGCGAGGGAAATCGTATATATACGCATTGACTGGATGGTTCTGCCCAAACTATATTTGTCCTCTCGTTTTCCCACAGTTTGTCTTCTCTGTCAATATAACTTTCCTAGGCGCCAATTTCTACCGGGGAAATATACTTCGGATGAAAGCAAAACAAGATGTGAAAGGTTTAGGCGAGGTGAACACCCAGACAGAACAAAACGTAAGGTATCTTTGCGTTCTATCAAGGAAACGGGACGAAGAGACTATGCGGGGGCCGACTCAATTGCCCAAGGTCCTGTCAAAGGTACGATTACTATGTCCTCTCAAAACAGAGGGCGCGATACTGGAGAGTTATGTGTTCTTCCGCTTCCACTTCTGTACCAGTGGATCATCCCTGCGGAACTCGTAAGGGGCGAGGAATACCAGCTGTGTAGAGAGTAGAAAATGATTTCCCCATGCCGAGTGAGAAGGAAACTAAGTGAGTCTGCCAGTTACCGGCAGATGTGAGTACGAGATCGCTGAGATAAATTGAAATGCAGGGGAAGTACAGGTGGCTATTCGGAGTCGAGCTACTTTTATTCCAAAGCTAATTAATTCAGTACGCTTTGGATCTTCTTTTGTTGTTTTGTCACCTAGCATCCTTCTCACTAATGGTTTTTTTTGGTATTTTTTAACCGACGGCTGGATCCTGTTCTCGGATGACAATTGTGCCTCACTTCTATGCATATTGTGTCGAAGCGTTCTTTAACCATATTGAAGGAATAGTACCCCCATTCTTTAGCAGAAATTATTATTTGGTTTATAACACTGCTGTCTTGCTTTCCAATGCTCCTCCAAGGCGGCTTGGGCATATGCACGCCATTAAGAAGAAACGAAACAAGACCGCTGCGCCCAGAACGGTATTACGCAAACATATATGTCGTACATTGGACGGAACAGGGGCACGATCTTAGCCGGCGCCGATATTCCGAGTTGTACTAGAAGCCGAGTTTACAGTCCTTTGCGTATTTTGATTGTTTTATTTGCCCCCTTCCCTTTCAAGGGGCAACGTCACATAGAGACAAAGGATGACGACGCGCCATGGAAGCAACAACAACCGAACGCATGGGAAAGGTGTTTAGGGATTGTTGTAAATAAAAATGGTCTCGGTCGCAGTCCAATGTTGGGAGCGCTAGGTTAAGCATAACAGAACCCGCTGGATTTCTGGAAATGGAAAAGAACCGCCGATTCCAAAGTATCTTGAATAGAAGGCAAGAAGAGAAAACAAAAAAGGATATGGTATAAGATCGTGTAACAGCATGCAACCCCCGGTAAAACACTGCCATATTTGTAAAAACGCCGTCGTTCTCTCCTGCCCCGATTGTTTCCCAAAAATGCCCACTCGGATCTGGTTCCAAACAGTCACATCACTTTCGTATCATCTTGAGGAGCGGCGCAATCCTAAACTTCTTGCTGAGGCCAACTCGGTACGGCACTCGCCCCTGGCTGGCAGTGGTGTTGAGCCCAGTGCTGAGCAATCCCCGCTCCGGTGCAGGCGTATTTCGAAGAGGTGGCTCCTCCTCTTTGACAGCAACCGCTGTCTTTTGATCTTTTAGGTCGCCCCCTGCATCGACCGCCTCTGCCTTCACAGAGCTGGTCGCGGACGTGTTGCCACTGGTCTGACCAAGAACCGGCTTTTCGTCCACTGCCTCTTGGCTGATTGTGTGCTGAACGTCCACCCTTGCGGCCCTGCGTCCTCGGCCGGCCTTGCTCTCCTTTTTGTCCTTTGCGACAGCTTTTTTGCCTGCCTTCCCCTTTTTGCCTTTTGCCTTGACAGGTGTAGGTGGTTCCAGGTCGGCTTCGCCGTCGGATTCCGAGTCCGGCGCGGCCATGTTTGCGTCCGTCTGGGGCTGTTCGGACTCGTAGGCCATCTCGTCCTCCACAATGCTCTGGACCAGAATGTCCTCGTCGGTCTCCTCTTCTGGCAGGGGCGCCTTTTGCCGTTTTGGTCGACCTCGTGGCCGTTTGGTGCTGTTGGGCTTTGGTTGAACGGGTTCCACTTGCCGCTCAACCGACGCCTTTTCCATTCTTTTCTTAGGTCCTCTTTTGCGCTTTCCTGGTGCTTTGCTCTTGACATGGCCGTCAGAGAAGTCGTTTTCACTGTCGGCTGGTGGCGGGGTCACAACGACGTCTTCGTCTTCATCGTCCGATGCCGCAATAAAAACGGCCTTTTTCTTGAGAGGCTTCTTTTTGGGGCTCTTTTTCTTTGTCTTCGTTTTCACGAGTCTCATCTCCTTTAACGAGTCGTACGACGCATCGAACTCATGAACAGCCTCGCTCTGTGCAGGAACATCAAGGCTAATAGACAGCTCGTCCGCAACAGAGCTTTGCGGCTGCATTGGCTGCCCCCGTATTGAATTTGTCGTATTTTGTGCATTTGGTTCCCCCCAATCAACACCACCTTCTTCGTCATCCTCGCGTTCGTCGTCCTCTTGAAGTAACGGGCTGTTGCGTTGTCGTGGCTCTCGTACGCCTTGTTCTGCAATAATATCGGGAGAAGACATGATCTGGTACAGGTAATTCGTTAGCCAAAAGAGCAATCTTTGGATCTGAAGAGGGAAAAAAAACCATACCTGCGCCAGATCGGCTGTTCTGCGGGCCCGCCTCAACGGCGTTGCATTTTGTGTGGCGACTGCTGCAACCTCCTCTAGGACAACATCCCCATCATGACCCATGCTGCTTTTAATCTGCCTCAAGATGGAGTTGCCGGTAATATTATTGCTGCTACCGGGAACACGCCGCCCCGAGGAATTATACAGGCTCGGTGTCGTGAATGCAATCGTACTTTGTGTGCCGTCCTCGGGCTGTGGCAAACGATTCTCACAGGGGTCTTTGTGAGTCGCAGCCCCAACAGCAGGACCCGCAGTCTCCAGACCAAGGTCGAGGCCATGCTGCCTCGGCAAAGATGGGTCGTGTGCCGCGGCGAGGGCGTCGTCGTCGATGCTGCTGCTGAGCAGTCGTGGATACTGGTGCAAGCGGCTTGGAGTCAAGGGCTCGAGGGGAATGGAAATGGTCTCGACGACTGTGTTGCCTTCGATATTAGTCTCGTCTGCCGTCTTCTGCTTCTTGGTCTTTGCCGCCTCCGACGCGTGGCCGCTGCTGAGGTCGTCGAGCTGCACGACAACCGAGACATTCTTTTGCCTCTTGGCCTGTTGATGTGGTTGTTGTTGTCGTCGGTCACCCTCTTCCCGTTTCCGCTTCAGGTAGGATCCGCGCTGCTGACCGGCGACTTCGATCGGGCTGCTGGGCACCGCCCAAGGATCACGGCCACCTTTGTCAACAGACACGCTCACAGTGGAGCCACGACTGTGGTTGTCGCCAAGATCGGCGTGCTGTGGCGCCAATTGCGCTCCGATAGCCCGCTGCTGCTCCTCGTAGACATCGCGAAAGAAGGAGGGGTCTGTCGAGGTGCTCGTATCCGGCAAATTTGGCGTTGCGGCCGTCGCCGTTGTCACCGTTGTCGCAAACGGCAAAAAAGGACGCGGTGACAACTGCGGACTAGCCAGCGGAATACTTAGTGGGCTCAGGTTGTCGCCGTCGTCGTCCGAGTCAAAAACTTCACGTTTGGATGACTGCATGGCTGAAGGACTACATCGCCTGGCCTTGTTGCGTGTTGTGATGAGGTCGGGCGATACTGTCAATTGAGACGTCGTCGGTTAGACAGGTGACTTGCAAAAAGACGCGACTGAAGACGCGATTTGGAGGACCGATTTAGATTGGTTGGGCACCGTGAAGTACTACTACTCACTATTTCGGTGTACAGGTACAAAGCCAGTTATTTACTCCCACTTGACCTCCTGTCTTCAAGATCACGTCGCGACCATACACTCCTGTTCTACGAACGTAGCTTGCATCTTGTTAACTACATTTCAACGGATAACAAACGCCATTAAGTTGAACACCTGTAGTACAGTATTACTGCATTGTTAATTCTTTGTGATAACTACCGCTATTGGACAAAGAGACAGAGAGTTCGGGGTTTTGAATTTTGAATAGGAGGGAGTGAAAACTGCAGGGACGCAAAAAGAGCGAAGACGAACGGGACAGAAGAGAAAAAGACCAAAACGGACTATGAAGTCCATATCAGAAACCTTGCTGAGTTGAAACCCTTCCTCCGTCCATACTCACAACTCTCCTTCCCTCACATCAAGAAAGAAGCACCATAGGCCAGGGCCATGAGTAGGATCGCCATGGCAGAGCTGCGGTTGGCGCCTGTGGCCTGACCGGAGAATACGGGGCTGGAAGACGATGTTTCGGCACCATCGCCGTTTCTGTTGCCACCGCCACTGCCGCCATAGGGAGGCAGTGTCGTGTTGTCAATGATACTCCCCGTCGAGGTGACAGAGGTCGGCGGGCAGTCCGTTGTGGTGGTGGTGCTGCCTGTGACGCTACTGGCAACACTTCTAGCCGCGGTAGTAGTGTTCCAGGCGTACGACGAATGCACACAATTGGTGGAGTACACAGGCGGCGGGCTGGTGCCGTAAGTGGCCTGGGCCGACGAAGACACCGAACCAGGCACCGACGAAAGTGCAGACGTGCCGACGGAGCCATACGGAGGGGGCTGCCACACAGAGGATGAGGTCAACGACTTAGAGGTCGTTGAGGACGTCGGCGGCGGCGGCAGATATGTGGATGACGACGTCTGGTGGGACTCCAAGGTAGACTGCACCGGCCGCACCGACTGCGTCTCAGAGTAGGTAACCGATGACAACGGGGGCAAAGTAGACGGCAGAACTGTCGGGTAGGGGTGGGCCGTGTAACTGTAGCTGCTTGTCAGGGTCGGGCCGGCGGCCGAAGTCGACGATGGAGGCGTAGGCTGGACGCCGTACTGGGAGCTAAACGAATGTGAGTGGCTGAATCCGACAAGTACAGTACGTCGAGAGAGTAAAACTTACGTCTCCGAGTAGGCATACGACTGGCCATTGACTGTTATGGCCATCAGGCCCAGGGCCATCATGAGAACAGATTTCATGGCTTTGACAGTTTTGGTGTTGATATATATATATATATATATGTATATTCTTTAGGTGACTCTCCACTGGGAATTATAATTAAAAATTATGTGCAAGCACGGATATGAGAGTGTAGAGTGAACGAACTTCAGCGAGTGGCGGAAGGGAGAAGCATGTTGGATATAGAGAAGGACAAGGAGAAGCGGCGAAAGTAAAAGAGCGACTTGGAAGAGGTGGTGAAGGACAAGAAAGGTAAGCTCTCTCGCTTGTAAGATGCTGGGCTCACCCTCTTTATATATCAGCTAGGAGAGGGACGGTAGGCACAAGTGGTCACTGTGTATAGGTAACCACAGAGACGGTAGAACAGTCAGGGAAAGACGGATCAAATGACGATCCAGGGACAGAATCTGTGACCAAATAAAGACGCAACGAAGAGGACATAAAAAGAGAGAGAGAATGGTTGCTTTAGTGAGTGCCTCTTATGTTGTTGTACCTTGGCGTGCTGTTGTAAGAGTTCGGGCATGTTTTTTTAATGTCCACTGTTTTGGGCTTTGATCTTTGCAAAGAAACGTTTACCTTGTCTTGAACTTCTCTCAGTCTGCCCCACAGTGATTTTGTTACCCGTCGGAGTGCCTCCCACCGTATCTCAAGCTTCCCAAGGAGAAAAACAAGAATAGATGCAGGTTACCTTGTCTACGTTCACGAATCACTTATTGTGAAACCAGTAATCTGGGTGCGGACATACTCCTGCTTTTGTCTGCCTGTAACCTGGTTTTATATTGGCGCCCTTGCCCTTCCCTGTAGCGGACCAGCCACTGGAAAGCGCCTTGTAATTTGGTGACAAGTCGCGCTCGACTCGTCATCTGGCACAGAAAAGAGATGCAGCAGAGAATCAGAGTAGAAAGAGGGCAGGACAAGAGCAGCATAAACAAAGACATGCAGACTACCGAAATTTGGCACCACCAGAGAGAGGTAACGCGCCTCGTTTGTGTTTGTGTGTTCAAATGCCAATATTGTGCCCTATTATGCCTTGTCATTGTGTCACCAGGGCTCCTGGTGTTCCTTGATCCTTTTCCTGTGTTCATTGCGCTGCTGGAGACGCTTTTCCGTCACCTAGATTAGTTTGTGTGCTCTTTTTGACAAAGTATTCATGGATCAACTTGTGTCACAATACTAAAATTGAGCAGAGGCAAAGGAAGTCGAGGAGAAGAAGATGGAGAATCAAAACTAACTGGCGCAAAATTATAAAATACAGAAGCTTTAAGGTGAGAATTTTCAGGAAGAGAAACAAAGTAGAATCAGAATAAAACCGTATGTATTTGTACGAAAGACTCGAACCGAGATATGCACATATGGAATTGGCAACACTGAAACCACAGCCACAAACGCAGAGGGAGCCACCCAACACTGTTTGTAAGATACAAATTGGAAGATAAACCGAGACAGAAGATAACGCGAGACAAAATTTCGGCCACATTTTTGAGCCAGAATTGTACGCATGGGGAGTGTGATTTGAGGCACATCCTGGCCAACCTCGTGTTCAAGTCGAGCAACGTCACAATATATGGTCTCGCTTCTCTCGAGCAAACCCATACCATTGCGTCCTTGTTGCCGTCTCCCGTTCATTGACGTCCTTTTCTCTTTTTCTTCCCCCCTACTCCTCCTCTTTTGTAGCGGCTTCCTTTCCCAGTCGAAATTTCCAGCTCCAATGGGCAGTCGGGTCGGTGACCAGATCCCGCATGTTGGTCAAAAAGACCTGTTTGGCCCCGCGCACCAGCAGACCATGGTCGAGGCAGCGGCGAGCAGCTTGCGTGGCGCGCAGGGCATCGCCGACACCGTTCCATTCGAGGGCCAAACGGTACTCGGCTTCGTGCATGCGGCCATGTAGACCCTCAAGCTCAAACAATAGAACCAGCAGCTCGCCGGCCGACGGGCCCACCGTCACGTTGGCGACGTTGGCGCTCACACCATCCGGCATCAGTAAACTGTAGTTGTCCAGGGAAGTCAATAGAGTCTGGATAGAGCGGACGCGGTCGTCGGACTCGGCCAAGCGGTGCGGCGGCAACGTACATCTCGCACATGTGCAGCCGAATCCCCAATGGCGGTGAAGTTTGGTCTGACGGTCGGCCCGCACCTGTATCGGATCGATGTAGGCGACGGTCAGCTCCTCGCCCTGCATGATGTCGACGACAGCATAAACGCTGTGTGACAGAGTAACCGGGTCGAAGAAGTAGGCACAGTTGGGCTGGCACGCGTGATTGAGGCGCGACACTGTGCCGTTGTATGCTGTGTTAGTCATTGTGTGCTGTGCGACGAACAAGGTCAAACAGAAGAAACAAAGAGTGACATTTACCATCACGGAACACAGTGTGCAGATCCGGCTCGCCGTCGGCAATGCCCGTTCGAAATGCATTGGTCACAAAGATCTGGTAGGCCTCGTTCTCGTTTGCGTCTTGCACATCGAAGCCGGAGTTCGTAGACAGGTTGAAGAACTGCGCGCGATGCGGTTCTGGAAGGCCAGAGGCGGCACCCTGAAGTAGACTTGCAAATGGAGCGACTGGCAGTGCATCTATCGCGGCTCCGTCAATCATGACAGCAGGCGTACGTGCCATGATACGTTCGCCACGGCGGATGGCCCGGGTGGCCACGAGGCCTACGTCCTTGCCTGGCACGTTCTTCTCACTCCAGGCGGGCACAGTGACAGAATCGCCGTCGGGTGGCCAGTCTGCGCCGTTGGGCGGCGGCCCCTTGCTTGCAGGAAGCGTTTCTCCGCGTCCCCCAAACACAGGCCGAGTGGCCATGGCGCCGAGCCTGCTCGCGGTGGTGATGACCGAGAGACCCATTCCATGGTTAAACGATGGGTGTGTGTAGACGCAGTACTCGGCATCGTCTTCTCCTGTTATTGTGTCTTTGGCCATTTGCTTCTCTGGTAGATTGCCCCGTCGGCAGTTGCCTCTGACCCACGGCGCTGGAACCACCAAGCCAGCGGCCTGTGTGGTACCGCCGTCATGACCGAGAGCTGCAGGAATCTGGTCAATTTGGCCAGTCTGGTGATATTGAGACTGACCGTCCTGGGGTTGTTCCTCTTTGTTCGTCTCCTGTCGGAGTGCACGGCTGTTGTTCAATAGCGGTGTCGACTCTGTAGACCTGGATGCTGCAGATGACGCACATGACGAGGACGACGTGGATGATGAAGGTGGCGAAGACACCGGCAGTGACGGCGTGAGACACACAGAGGTGTCAACTGGTGTGACGAGGCCGCTTTGATTCAGTACCAATCGTGGACAGAAAGCCAGCAAAGGGTCCACATGGTGATCATATCGAAAGCCAGCTGCCGGTGTATCAACTGTGTCGCCCGGATGTGCGGTCGCGAGAAGTAGCAACAGCCAAAGTGGCCGAAGGCCTGCTCCTGTTTTTGTTCTTATCTCGGGCATCATTGTTGGACTCCTCAGTCTCTTTTGCTTTTGTTTTACTTTATAAAGTTGGGAGAAGGAAAAGTCCAAAACCGAAAGCCCCAACAAGGGTAGGCACGCGAATGGCAAGAGCAGTCTAAGGGGGCATCTTGCCGTCTTAGGAAACTCTGTGTCTTCTTGTTCCGTCCCCACAAATTCGACTCTTGTCGCTCTCTTGGCTACTTTATTTATTTACTTGGCCTTGTGTCGCTCTTGGTCTCTCTTACAAACTGTCAGACTATGCTTTCCTTACGCCCAGCGACGTACCGCACTGAGACAAACCAGCGTGGCGACTTCTATTAATCAACTCAAGCAACAGTAGACAAGATTGTCCTGCGAAGAAAGATGGGACGAGGCATCGGCCACTGATATCAGATGATTGGGCGAGTGGTTCATGATCATGGCTCGTAAGCACTTTGGAGTTGGACGTCTGTGGGTAAGGGGTATACTAAACTTCCCAAGTACAGCGCAATTGCCACTGTCGGAGGGCTACAGGTCTTTGTTTCGCAGTTGATGAAACGGCTGTGTTCGGAACCACCGTACTTGGTAAAGGTTTTGGAAAAAGAAATACCCAGAAAGAATTGACCTTTTCAATCATCGCAGGATGGAAGCAGAGATAGGGTTGGATGGTTTCACGACGGACGTGCCGAGACTGCCAAGTTTCAACGTGTGGTCAGACCCAGCTTGGCCGTGTTTTGCGTCGCAAAGTGTTGCACCTCTCAATCTGTGCTCCATCGATTGCCAGTTATCGATACGTTTTTATCTTTTCTTTTTGTTTTATTGCAAACTCCTGAACGATTTTTACAGCTGGGCTCTGTGGAGGGTTGAGAAACCGGTAAGTGGTACTTTAACACTGTGCACAAATTTCTGTCTCGTTTTGAGCCCTGTACGAGCTTCTGCGAGCCCTCTCCGTCCGTTCAACGCACCTGCTCTCCTCCCCTACCACTTAGTATTCCTCCTGGTAAATGGCAAAACGGATCATGTAGTGGTCCTCCTTTTTCTTGGCCCCATCCGTCGCCGGCTGCCGCTTCTCAGGCCGCGCCTCCGGAACAAGTTCCGCCTCCACACGCCACTTGGTCTTGGTGCGCTCGCCGATCTCGTCCCACAGCTGCTGTAGCGTCGCCGGGTTGTGGTGGAACCTGTACTCGCCGCGCGCTGCCAGTGTAGCACGGTCGACGGGCGCAATGTTGCCGACCTGTCGCCCAAACAACAGCCGTGGACGACCCGAGTTGGTCGCCTTGGTCTTGTCCGCAGGCCGGAAGAAGCGCACCACGCGCTCGCCCAGTCGTACCTGGTCCTCCCAGCTGAACATGTGGAAGAAGCTGGCGGCGTGGACCATGTCAAGAGTGCCGTCAAGGGCGGCTAGCTCCTTTTGGCCTGCGCCTGCCTCATCATCCTCAAGCATGTCGGCCGCGACGAAGGTGCCTTTGAATGTGTCGCGGTCACGGAACAGATCGAACCCGAGATCGATAAACAGCTGCTCGAGGTCCGAGCCGACGAGGTTGGCCGTCGGGGCACCGTCGGCCGCCAGCTGGCGCAGCATGTAACCAAAACAGCAGCCTGCATCGAGCAAGCGGTCGCCACCGTCCCGGAGCCGCTCCACGACGGATGCATACACAGGCAACTTGGTGAAGTAGAGGTCCAGGAAACGCCAGGAACCGATGCACGTATACGGAAATACGGCCCATGCACGGTCGCGTATGGCGTGGAGATGCGGCGTAACTTGGTCGGCGGGGATGTGACTGTAGGTCTGGAGGAGCTTGGCGACCTGGTTGTCACGGTCCTCGGGGACCGCCTCCAGGTAGCGCGTACGGCGCTCGGCCATCTCGCTTTCGGTCTTGGGCGGCATTTTGCGCGGCTGAACTGTCCAACGAAAAAGTACGAGAGCGAAGAATGGGAATGTATGTTGGGGGATAAACGGCGGCCGACAGCCTTCCACTGGAGTCTTAGAGAAGCTCACTTTATGTGCAAGGCAGCACCTACCCGAGAGCTGTCGCATCGGCTTCTCGGAGCCTAATCGGCAAAAGCCTGTATGGTTCACGTCCTTGCCATAACGCAAAATCTGGTTGAGTGCCTTCAGGCATTGCCAGGTGCATAGCAGGTCTTTGCTCGTTATGCTTTCGTTTTCTTCACGCCGCCACCCCCCTGTCGTCAAGACTCGTGGGCGCCAAGAGACCTTTCTGTATGTCGCACTGAGGGCTTTACGGTGGTATTGGCGGCAAGCATGCGATGCCTCTCGCTAGGCAACAGTGGATGCCTGGGAGTCACACATATCGAAGATAATCGAAAATACAGCAGCTTGAGGATATACGAGCAGTGGCTCTCGTCTTTGCCATCGTCTTCTTGGTCATATCGGCAATGATAGCTGACATACCTTGTTGTCCGTATAACTCGTGATACTTGGCGTTCCCAGCAAAGATCGAGGCAAGATGGCCGAGTTGGTTATGGCGTAGGATTAAGGTTCCTATGGAGCAATCCGCGTGGGTTCAAGTCCCACTCTTGTCATTAATTTTTTTAGTCTTTTAAAAATCTACGTTTTACTTTAGAGATATCGATTAAAGATTGGATTCCTTAAACTTCCTCTTTTTTTCAAGAAAATAAAAATTAAAAAATAGAACAGAAATAAAACCAAAAAAAAGTTATTATAAACGCTAATCGAAAAGAAAAAAAAAACAATGACAAGAGTGGGACTTGAACCCACGCGGATTGCTCCATAGGAACCTTAATCCTACGCCATAACCAACTCGGCCATCTTGCCTATTAAGTTAAAACCTTACCGTCTTAGTTCAATATATAAATCTCAAAGGGTGCCGTAAATTAACGAGGCCTCACGCCACTAATCTAACCTTTAACATGCAGGAAAGACGGTGCAGAGTGAAGTCAACCAGAGATTAGTGAACATTTCGGTATGCTATGGGGGGGGGGAAATGTTTTAATCATATTCTATAAGCATATATTAAGGCACAAAACTAGGGATTACTCTCTGATTCACGGCGTCGGCCTTTGCACAACATCCGTTGCCAAGCGGCGCCTTGGCTCCTCTAGCCACTCGTCCCAGACGGGGTCCATATAGTCGTTGATGAGGCCCATAATGTACTCACCAGCGTCACCAACCTGCCACAGGTGGCGGCCGTGATTGAGAAGACAAGCGTAGTAGGCCAAGATGACGAGGGACTCGGGGTTCTTGGCCGCCAGCAGGTCGGAAAATTCCTTGGGCATAAGCAGCGCCCAAAGCAAAATCATTTTGTGGCGGTATAAGTGCTCGTTCTTGTCTTCATCCGATTCTTCTTCATCATCGTCGTCGTGACTGTCGGCATTTTCGGCACCTTTGCCGACCGGACGTTCTGCCGTATCATCTACATCCATGGTGTCGGCATCGGCACTGCCGTTTTCGCTGGTAGTGTGTGTGGATGAGGTTTTTGGGCTCTTGGGTGCCGGTAGGTACAGCACGTCGAAGCCAACCTGGAGTAACCGGATTGCCAAGTGGCAAGCATTCTTTGCGGACGCGCTGAGCTGGTCTTCGGGGGCTCTGTTGACGAGTGTCAGCAGCTGCGCGCAGTCGTTTCCACGGCCCTTGCGGCTTGTGAAGCGAGCACTCCACTGCAGGATGGGCGCAAATTCAGACTGTAGCAAGAGCGGCCAGGTGGTCATGGCAATGGCGGAAACACCCTGCTGTAGCTGGGCGCACTGAACATAGTCCTCGAGAAATTTGTCCAGAGAGTTGTGGCGGCTGGCGAGGGAGTCGGCAAACAGGTGGTGGCCTAGGATGGACGAGAAGAGAAGCATGGGCACGCAGTTGGAGCGGTCGAAGACGCCATGACTAGCGCGCCAGGCGGTGTTGAAAAGCGAGATGGCGCGGGTTTGCAGGAGGACGGACTGACGCTTATAGCGGGCGGCAGCGGCAGGCGACTGGGTCACGTAGGGGGGCGTCGACGAGAACGAGAGCGGCGGCAGCGACGACGGTAGGGAGTACTGTGACGGTGGCGGCATAGGCGAGGCTGCTGTGCTTAGTGACGGAGAAGACATCGATGAGGGCGACGACGAGGAGGGCAACGATAGCGAAGATGGGTTCGTCGACACCAACGGTTGGGACGGTTTCCACGGAACAGATGACGGCACCGAGGGCTGGGAGGCCTGCTCTGGCGTCCCCTGCTGTTGAGTATGCCACGACTGAGACTGGGGCGGCGTGGTGCGTTTGATGTCGCTGCCGTTGTTCGCCAGGTAGGCGAGATGCCGCGCCGAGAAAGCAAGCATGGCATACAGAAGATACGGCGTGCGGATCCCAGCGCGAAGACCGAGAACCATGCCGCTCGACAGGCTGTTGGGATTCGCAGCCAAGCTCTGGATGTCTTCATTAGTCATGAGGTGCACGATGAGCTCGGCATGGCTGACGTTGATTGCCCCATCGACATCGTCGATGAGGAGAAGCGGGTCGCCGCCGTCTCCGCTGGCGTTGGGACTGCCCGTGGACTGAGAAGGGAACACGGGGAGTGCAGGCGTAACAACCGACGTTGGTGCACTCGAGGCAGCAGACGCGCTTGGCGGAGGCGATGTGCCCTGGGAGGCATTCAGGGAAGTGTCTGCAGACGCCTGTTCGGATACAGATGGAGGGAGTGTGGGGAACGTGCACGCTCGTTCGGACACACTGCAGAGCGAGCAAACAGGACGGCGTTCGTCACACTGGCCGTCTTTCTGTTAGTGATCCATGCCACACGCTTATAATCACCAATAAAGTAATAAAACAATAACAAATGCCACGTCATCCCCTGTGATGCATAATCTTATTTCCTGCACAAACCGCATCTGACTGGACGTGCCGTCTCGATCGAGACTATACGGACTAGGGGTTCATCCCCATAACGGGGTCTGAGAGCCTGCTTCCCTCACCTTGACATGTCGACGCTTGCTATATTTTGCGTTCGTTAGTAATGCAAAAAGGAAGTATGGGAGAGACGGAAACGAGAGGCCGCCACATAACCATCCCGCCGTCAGAGGGAGATGGAGAAGGACCTACCATTCTAAGCAGCCAGCACGCGACTTCTTGTGGCGCCGACGAAGCATAGCCGTGGGGGTGCGCTTGCGTGACTAGAAGCTAATTGAGGGGGTAGAAAGCACGGAACGAGGTTGGCGTTCCGTTCCACAGACGGCGAGTTATATCGTAGCAGGCGAAAAGGTGATAAACGGAAGCCTGCGATGGAGTCGAAACAGGAGAAGGAAAAGGAGGGGGGGTGAGGCTGCAAAGTAAGACACGGCACAATCTCGCTCTCTTTGGGCGTACTGGGACCAAATACGCGTTTTACGTGATACGCGGGACGGGAGGAAAGACGAGATGAGGTATAGGATGGTGGTAGAAAATGGTCGCTAATTTTGGGGCCTTATAATGCGAATGAGAGTGTCTCAAATGTTGACAGCTCGACTGTTCGGGTCATCTTTTTTCTCGGCAGTCTGGTCTAGGGCTTTGGAACAGCTGACGTCGCCCATACATTAGAGACGTGTCTTAACGTTGAGTTTGATTGGGAGACGGTGCGCTGAGCAAAATGGTAAGAATGAGAGACTGGAAGAGATAGCCCAAGGATCGTCATGTCACTGTACGTGACTGTTGCCATTTTGGGCAGGCATCTGTCGGCCTGTGGCTCCTCCACGAATGTTAAGGACACTTGCCCCTGGTCTGTGGGTCCTTCACGCCCATTGTTTGTTGTATTCCCGTCGCCTTGCGGGAAAGAGGTGAAAAGTTGGAAGGAGCTCATTACTAGTGGCCACCGTTGTCGTCATCTCGTATTAGCTAATACGCGTGTACGGTCCCCAGTCCTTGGTCCCTTAACGGGGACTCCACATGGCGGACAGCATGGCCCCACTTCCACGACTAACACGGGGCCGAGCCTCGCGCAACAAAAGCACCCATCTAGCCATTTAGAGGGATCGTGAGATTGCGTTCTCGGGAAGTATGCAGAACGGCCGCCGGGCAGTGCAATCTTCGGATACGCGTTCGAGTAGCCTGAGACGAGACTTTATGTCGTTGCCTAGAAAGCAAACAATCCGGTAAGGGCGATCGGATAAGCTCGACGAGAGAGAGGGTCTTTATCTGTATTCTGTACCGCTCCGACGTGATCTACGACGTAAAAAAATACGGCGTATTCACCTTGGTACGAATCTTTTCGTACAGACTGTTTATTTTGGTTCTTCACATTCATCCTACGCAGTTGCATTCACGGAACTTTTCAAACCATGCCTCCTCAAAGCAAGGACAATGCCTCCCTCTCAGAGGCTTGGCGATGATATTTATGGTCGGCCGTCGTCGTCTTGCAGATTAAGATTCATCGGTTGTCTTTTGATACTATCCTCAATTCTACACTCCTTACCTCTTTACTTGGACCCTCTTCTCGCGTCGTCTTTGATTCAATTTTTCTCGGTTCATTTTTCTCGATTAGATACCCACCACTTTCCTCTTTCGACTACCATTTCTTTCTTCCCTCACGATGCCGACTCTCGAGCCATACGTGGACGACGTTTATCTGTGGAAGTACATTCCCAGTCTCACACTGTCGATAGTCTTCACGGGCGTCTTTTTGGTCGTCACGCTTGCCCATCTGTGGAAGATGGTAGCCAAGAAGATGTGGTTCTGCACACCGTTTGTCATTGGCGGTTTTTGTTTGTCTTTCCCCTTTTCTCGAGCTGTGTACCTTGCATCGAATCCTAATTTGTATTTCAGTCGAAGTCATCGGTTATGCCTGTCGAGCCGGCGCATACAACGCTACCGGCTCCCTTGCTCCGTACCTGCTGCAGTCGCTCTTCTTGCTGCTGGCGCCCATCTTCTTTGCCGCGACTCTCTACATGGTGTACTCGCGCATTGTACGGGCAGTGCACGGCGGGCAATTCTCGCTGATTCGGCCACGGTGGACGACGCGCCTCTTTGTGTTTCTTGACTTTTCGTTCTTTTCGGTACAGTCCAACGGCGGTGGACTGTTGGCCAAGACGAAGACGGCGAAGATTGGCAGCTACATCATCGTGACGGGGTTGATCTTGCAGTTGCTGGGCTTCATTGGCTTCATGGTGTGCTGCGTGGTGTTCCACAAGCGGTTCCACGCCAGCCGAGAGCGACGCAACACGGACCTCCCCTGGCAGTCGTGTCTTTACATGCTGTACCTCACATCGTTGGCGGTGCTGGCGCGCAACCTGTACCGTGTGGTGGAGTTTTCGATGGGCACCGACGGATTCCTGCAGGTGCACGAGTGGCCAGTGTATGCTTTTGATGCGTCGCTGATGCTGGCAGTGATGCTCGTGTTTTTCGTGTGGCACCCAAGCACGCTGTACCCGCACGGTGTACGACCGGTTCCGGCATCCGCGTTGGCATCGAGGTCAGCATCGATCGAAGACGGACGCGACCAGCGGGAGTCGATGATGGAGCTGACGGGGATGGAGACGACGTTCCATCCCGAGGGTAATGCCAGTGGCAATTCTGACCCGGGTTTGCGGTACAAGGACGACGAAAGCAGAGGCTTCCAGCTTGAGGACTGGTTTTGGCCGGCCAAGGTCTGGAGTCTAATCAAGCACAGGCGTTGACGGAGTTCTGGGCAGTCTTGAGAGACAAGTGGAGAAGAACTAACACAAATCTTCGCAAAAGGGGGTTACAAACATGTGCAAAATTGGCACACCTAATATTTTACACATAGACCAGGCAACGATAGAGTCATCATAGATTGTACATTCAGATATACAGATTGTTTAAATCGCGGAACTTTGATTAAACCCCATGCTGCGACAATGCTCGCGTACGAGACCGCCCCCCAAATAGCAGGGAGGACCAACAACAGCCGCGCAGTGTAATTTGTCTTCAGCAGCTCGAGCGCGATGGGTCACACACGATAGCACGGTAGCTGGCATGATAAAGTAGAGTCGCCATGAGCCTCATTGGCTTGTATTGATTCACTTGGCATTTGGGCAGGAGACTTCACTGGGCAGCATCCCAAATTTAGTCGAACATCGTTGTGCCATGAACGTGAAGCTAGTCTCAATTTGAGAACTTTACGACTTTCATATGGACATGTGTAGATTTGGGCGGAAGAGTAGAATATCACCGCGTAAGATCAGATCCTTTCGTCGATGAGGACCGCCAAAAGCTGTCCCGACGTCAGCCAAGACGCCGCCTTTGCTACACGTTGGCAGTTGCGTCAGATACGTTTGCAAACTTGTCCGCTCAAGTCCGCCTGCACGCGAACCTTTTTTGCTGGTTCCCATTCCTATTCCCCGGCCAGTCGGGCGTCGGTACTTCGGCTGCCCGGCACACGGGAGCGCGACGGACGACAGGCTATTTGCGAGGTGAAGCACCGGAGATGCAACGGAATTCATATTTGAGTGGAGTCAGGTGGTCATAGTTGGACGAGGCTGTGCAGGCAAACTCGATCAACAAACTGAGATGAAAAGATCATTATTGGCCTGGCCGGCTGGTAAAGTCGGCAGGCTGACAACGGACCGCTAGAGAGCTGTGAATCACTGTGACATATCTTACCTTCATACCCCAGAGTTTAGTTTTTGGGGCCTGTCTTACATACTTTGTAGTGGATTTACTTGTTGCTGCGGTACTTCTGTATTGGGCGTCTTGGCTAGCGTACTGAGCGTTAAACGTGCTCTGTAGCACAATGTAATTACAGTGCGCACCAAAACAATGCCGTCACTGTCCCATCCTTCCCACCCAAAATCCCCTGAGGCCTCAAAGGTACAGTAATTGCACAAGGCACCTCAAATTGTGTCCCACAAGAGGTTCAAATGGACTGCCAAGCCCCACGATCGGCACTCAATTGGACCAGGGGGGACGGTTGATCTGTCGGGAGCAGGATCAGGTCGAGCAGCATCCTGTCGAGCCTGAGCTTTTGTCGGGCAATGTCTGGGAAGAAACAATGACGAGAGAAGTTGGCCCTCCACGGCATCTTTAGGGATTGAACCGGGCAAATCAAATTGGTCAATACGACGTAGTCGGGTAAGTACGGAGCATACGATTCAGGAAGACCGACATGGCTGTGCCTCTCTAACTGGGCAATGTGACAACAGTTCAACGTGCAGGCAGATTCCCAATGAGCTCAGGAAGCTGGGCAATCCGATACCCGAACAGGTGCGAGCAAGCCGAAATGTAGGAAAACGGGATCACCTCCTCGACAAAGCCACATTCGAAAAAGCCGGGGTGGGATTAAACGGTGTAACTGAAGGACTGAGCGACGCCTCAAATCAGCCCAAAAACAAGAATTATGCCGGTGGGCGAGTCTATGAAGTTCGATGCTGGGCAACGAGGTGCGTAAATCTGTCTCGGTTTCCAAATACGACCATCGGCGGGCAAGCAAATAGATAAAGTATCTCGTCTTTAACGCTCGACGTCCAAACATGAAGCTCAATGGCCGCAACGACGTCGATGTCCAGCAACCTGTCGCTCCGTCGCTCCTTCCACCCGTATTTCGTATTGCACCGGCGCTTTTGTCTGCCGTGTTCGCCCCACAGCGCACCCCAGACAATTTTGTGCCAAGCCTTTTTGTCCCGTCATGAACATCGATTCTGGTCGCCCCCAGTTGTCTTTCATTGTGCAACGCACCACGGCAGCTCGGATACTTCGCAAGCTTCGTCGACGTCCTGCTATCCTCGGCCCCACTTCCTTCTATTCGCCTTCTGGAAGTGGCAGTGCAAAAGATGTGAGCGACATACAGAGGAAGAAGGGCATCCAACTGCAAGCTCGAAAAGAATGCAAACTAGCAGAAGGCTCAGCAGGTGTCCCCCCCAACGCGGAAGTTCGGCACATAAGCGTTTTCTACTGCGGCCGACAAATTATATCGCGGAGTGATTGAGGTTTCGGTGTCAAAACTCGGGGCAGAGAACTGCACAAAACGTTTCGGTCTGTGCGCGAACAGCTCCCGTTTCTGGTATCATGATACACTTTGTGCAGGGGGTGGTGGCCCCTTTCCCCGTGCCCCTTCGCCTACAGGCTCTGCGACGGTTATCTTCACCTTGATTCCTCGTGGCGGAAGAGAGCCAGCAGGGATACAGATGATAACAGTCGGATTGCGCATCTTCCGAAAACAAAGATTGGTTGCCCTGGCCCTGTTGCTTCTTGGATTGCTTTTCCCTTTCTCCGCCCCTCTGAATATTTCGTCTTCACCTTTGCTTCATTCCCTCTTCGTAATAGGTTGGCTCGTTGGGTTCATCCGAGTGCCGACTATCGTCACCCTAAAGGGCGTAGAAAAAGGGAAGGAAAAAGAGGGTGGGTGTCTGCAGGCGACGTCTCCCTGCAGACGCCCAACGAAGTCATTGTGGTCGTTGAACAGATATTAGTGTCTCGAAACGGCTGACCAGTGCAGCCGTGCGCTAGCTCATCTTTTAGCTAACGTGCAGATACGGCCCTGGAACTCCTTGACAAAAAGTGCAATGTGCACCTGACGTCGATCCGTGGAGACAAACATCCGCAGCACCAGTCAAGACGGGCGCGTTTGTTATCGGTCGAGCTTGTGAGCTTGGTTGGACTTGGCAGCATTCTGTAAAGTATGTCGTAAAAGAGTACCTGAGTACGTCGTAAGCCACGACAACAAAAGACAAAGTGAGAGAGTGAGAGAGTTCTGAAGGCTGTGAAGAGGCGACTCTGTTGGGACGCCACCTGTGCCTGTCGCGTAAAAGGCGTCTGTACCCCGGTTTTAGCGGGTCCCCTGCGTCTCCTGGTCCCATGTTCACACCGTGCAATATTTTGGTTCGCCGCACTGCCTTTACGATGTGAAAACGAACGTCATGACAACAACACGCATCTGAGAGGACTTGCAACCGTCACGCCACTTCTTCAAGTAAGCTCGAAGGAAGCTCGACAGAGTTCTAGAGGAACGTATCTGAGCTTCCCAAAGGAGACGCCGAATCAATCGTAGTAAAACGTCAAGGCTGGGCAAGAGGATGTTCTTAATCAGACGTACATTGACAACACAATGGCACTCTCCGGACAGGGCGTATCTCTGCCATCTAATGTAAAGAATAATATTCACCCGTATCTGTGAATACGCGAAGGGGGAGCAGCAACGGAACGCGGCATAGTAGCCTTGCAAGTTAGAGAGCAACACAGCACACAAGTGCTTCCGCACTGTGCAAATGCGCCCGGGGCGCTCCACCTCCCATCGCAACAAAGACCACGCGCGACATGAGACAGGTGCCGACTCAGTCCTTTGTATCCCCTGCGCCCCAAAGTGTCCTCTGTTACCACAAAGAGCGCAGAGTGTGCCCCAAAAGAGTGTTTTGCTGGAGTCTCAAATGACGGGCACAGAGCACTGTCCACAACACTGTCCACAGCACCATGCCAGGGCAACACCGCCCGTTGCATAGCCAGAACGACGGCCGCATCCCTTGGCGGGCAGGAAGGTTGGCAGTAAGACACGCCCCCAAGACAACCGGCGTGTCCTACCTTCCGTGGGTCCCAGGCTTGGCCTCGTCGCCCCTTCCTTCTCCGCGGCTCTGTGGTGATCAACAAAAAAGACCCTGCAACGGTAGGCGCTAGGCACTCTCTCAGGCACTCTGAGCCACGGCTCGAAGCAACCACCGAGCCACCACACTACAGCTCTATGACCTCTTGGGAAAGCGCGACCAACACTACAGGACCTCAAGGATGCTCGGCGCACCCACATTCGTTTGTTCTTTCCCCATTCCTGTCTTGTGCTCCTTCTCCCCTTGCCAATTATATAAAGAGCTTGTGATCCTCGTTTCGTTTTCTCCGGGGAGAACCTTACTCCTTCTTTCTGTTTCATCGCCATCTGTATGGCTATCCCCACTCCACTGCTTCGCCTTTGATACCCAAATATACCAATAACAGATTACAAGCAATCTTTCTCGATAATCCATTTGCTCGGCTCGTCGCGTCCGTCATCTAATCGCAAAGAACCTCTATTTCGGCTTTTTTGCCTCGACGTCGTGATATTTTACCACGTCAACACTATCAACATGAGCGCTTCTGCAGTTAGTGCTGGAGCTGGATCCGCCAGCAGAGCCGCCGGTGCCTACGCTGATGCTGGCAGCAGCAACGGTTCTCACGCGGGCAAGCCCGCTGCCGAAGTCGGCTTCCGTCCCCAGGCCAACATGGCCGTCGTCCCGCCTCGCAAAGAAGACCTGCAGATGAGCTACGCCTCCATTGTCGGTGACGACCACAACCCGGCCGGCTGGTATGGGTCTATGAGTACGCGTTTTCTGTCCCCCTCACCGCGCATCACTGTCGACAGCGTGCTAACAAACCATTACAGTCAACACCCTCGGCTCCTGCATCGGTACCCTCGGTGCCATCCCTTGCTGCATCTGCTGCCCCAACCCATACAAGAGCGTCGGCCAGGGTAATGTCGGCCTCGTCACCAAGTTTGGCCGCTTCTACAAGGCTGTTGACCCCGGCCTGGTCAAGATCAATCCCCTGAGCGAGCGCCTGATCCAGGTCGACGTCAAGATTCAGATCGTCGAGGTCCCTAAGCAGGTCTGCATGACCAAGGACAATGTCACCGTCCACCTGACCTCGGTCATCTACTACCACATTGTCAGCCCCCACAAGGCCGCCTTCGGCATTGCCAACGTTCGCCAGGCCCTTATTGAGCGCACGCAGACCACCCTGCGCCACGTCGTCGGTGCCCGCGTCCTGCAGGACGTCATTGAGCGTCGCGAGGAGATCGCCCAGTCTATTGGCGAGATCATCGAGGACGTCGCCGCCGGCTGGGGTGTCCAGGTCGAGAGCATGCTTATCAAGGACATTATTTTCAGCCAGGAGCTGCAAGAGTCGCTGTCCATGGCCGCCCAGAGCACCCGTCTCGGTGAATCCAAGATCATTGCCGCCAAGGCTGAGGTCGAGTCCGCCAAGCTCATGCGGCAGGCCGCCGACATCTTGTCGTCTGCGCCTGCCATGCAGATCCGCTACCTCGAGGCCATGCAGGCCATGGCCAAGTCCGCTAACAGCAAGGTCATCTTCTTGCCCGCTACCAACCAGACCATGCCTGGCTCGCCCGCCTTCGACGCCGCCCTGCAGCCCGCCAACAGCGGCGAGACCGGCGAGCCCTCGCACTTTTCTGAATTCGCAGGTCAGAACCACGGTTTCCAGTCCGCCGTCAACGCCCGGGTGATTGAGAACATCTAGGCGGCCGACGGTGCTGTTGGAATCTCATTTTCATTTGTCCTTGTCGTGCCGTTCGTCGTTCTCGCTGACTTGACGGGGGATGGGGTTTCTTCGGTCATTTAGCCACGGGTTCCAACTGGCGGACGCTCTTCTCGACGTAACTTGATACCGTCTTGCCGACTTCCTGCGAGTCCTGCGAGTTCTGCGAGCCATTCGAGGCCCTATCTTTGATTTGATCACGATCCTGCGAGCTTGCGTTGCGCGCGATGCGATGCCTTTTGATCACGAAAGTCCCACCACCAAAAAAAAATTGAAATGACGGCATTTCTTCTAATCTTGTATTGTTAAAATGGGACGCTACGCCCACATTTGTTTGCGACCACTTCCCCCAATACCCTGACGCAATTACACACAGTGGAGGATGAGAGACGGTTAATGAGGAAACGGAGATGCTCCCGTTCTGTTTGGTTCGGTTTCAAAGTCGCCAGGATACCCTTCTTTTTTTTTGTAGTTTTACTTTTATTTTGCGTCGTCAATTTGACATTAAATTGATATTCGAACCATTCGCCTAGAAATAAAAGTGGCGTTGGCCATTACAAGTTCAACAAGATATATAGGGAAACGCATCGTCATGAACAGTGAACCAGATGGCCAGCCGGGAACAATCCTGCTGGCGTATTATTCAAGTGATTACAAAAGTAATATGTGAGTTTAGTTATTAATTAGGGTCATTTTCATAATTGTCTGTATTGGCCAGCGCCAGGGTCGGGTTTCTAAGTTTAGTCATCCAACTCTAATTGGCATCGACCCAAAGGCCACAGCGCCCAACTGTCGTCATCGTCTGTACACCAACATATGGAGTACTTGCGCTCCAACACACAATGCCTTTGTACGTCTACGTTTCGTTCTTAACACTTTTACGTTCGTGACCAATACTGACTGGTTTGCAGAAAATTGCTTGCCAAAAAGTCGTGGCACGTCTACAACGCAGACAATGTCGCGCGCGTGCGGCGCGACGAGGCTGAGGCCCGTGCTCGCGAGGCCGACGAAGTGCGCCAGCAGCGCGCCGCCGAATCGTCGCAGCGGGCGGCCCAGTTGAGAGGGGAGGCCGATCCCGATGCTTCTCTCGAACATACCAAATGGGCGGCGGCGGCGGAACATGCGACGAGTCTGACGTCAAAGACTCCGCCTCCAGCACCAGCCGTGGCGCTTCACGCGCCTACCCGCCGGCCGCGCAAACGCCACGGCGAAGACGACACGGATTTTGAGATGCGTATGGCACGGCAATACGTCGAAGAGGAGGGTAAGGCGAGCAAAAGGCAAAAAATGACTGTTGCTGCTGTGGAAAAAGACCGGCCAATCGTCGACCGCAACGGAAACATTGATTTGTTTAGTCAGCTTGCAGACGGAGGCGCTATCGGTACACAAACATCTCGAACACAGCCAGCCGGCCCGGCCCCAGACGTACCGCCTTCTTCCATGCGCTTCGCCGATGCTGCAGGCGGCGAAAACGCACTCAGTGCATGGTACGCTGGCGAAAAGGGCCCGACGCCGGCGTCCAAGCCGTCGTTCTCTTCATCCGCCTTGTCAGCCTCCAACAAACCGCGCCGCCCTCCCCTCCCGGCGCCGCCAGGCTCCATGGCCGCCGATCCGCTCGAAGCTATGCGCCAAGCGGCAGCCACTATTCGCACCCTGAAAGAAGAACGGAAGCGTGAGTCGGCAGAGCGGGCAAGAGAGATGGCAGATTTGATAAAGGAACAAAATCGGCGAGAGGAACGGGAGCGGGAGAGAGAGCATCGTCGTCGACACGGGCGGCGAGAACATCGCCACCGCCACCACCGACATGACGATACGCGACGCCGAGGCGATGATTCCGACAATGACAATGACGATGTCGACAGCCTTGAGGGCTTTAAACTAGACGACGACGGCAAGGACCAAAGGCACCGCCATGGCAAGGACATTAGAGAAAAGAGGCACCGTTCGTACCGCAACCGACGAGACGACCGGGATGACCGTCATGCAGAGAGGACACATCCCCCCCACCGAGAAGAACGTCATCATAGGGACGACAAGGACCGAGAGAGGAGTCATACACGCCATCATCGCGAACGGGAATGACCATTGGCAACCGAGGCCAGTCTCGCCAGATGACAGACAAGGAGCAAAGATGGCTCATCGATGTCACCCAAGTGTCGGATCACGACTTAGGTTACGGTTTGGACATCGCTGAGACTGATAGGTTTTGTGATGGCCGAAATTTAGCATTAACATCTTGATACCCAAAATATTAGACTTTCCTCTTCCATTTTCGAGAAAGAAAAGACAGTAGATTTTTTTTTTAAAAAAACCTACATTTTAAGACGCGAACTAAACATATTACTATTGAAATACCCCATCGTTGCTTTATAGCTACCTGTAAATGCCCGTAAATGCTTCTCCGATAGTGACAGAAACCAACCAATCTAATCAGCAATACCAGCCCAGCCCTCGTCGTCGTTAGCAGCACCAGCTGCCTCAGACTCATTATTGTGTCGGATGCCTGCAACAATAGCCTCAATACGCTCTTGCTCTGCCCGCTCTTCAGGCGTCATCTGCGCCAGGCGCTCTGCATCCTTCTTGCGTCGCTTCTTGTCGCGCCGCTCTACGCGCACGTTGTCACGGTCCGCTTTACTGCTCCATGCCGTGTTGCGCTTCCGCTTCTCGAGCTGGGCCGCCCTTGCTGCTGCTGCCTCGGCGTCCAAGTCACGTTCGGCCGCCGCGAGCTCCATTGCCCGCATCTCCGCCTGGCGCGCCTTCTCCTTTGTCTTGTCCTTGAAGGGGATCGCACGCACGTCGATTTCACCCTCCAGACCCAACGACCGATCTGTGATCCCCGCCGCTCGAAGCTCCGGCATCTTGGGCAGCTGCACTAGGCCCCACGCATGGCCGAGGTCGACCCAGTCCACATCGGCAGGCCGGAAAATCGACGACGCCTGGTGCTCTTTGAAGGCACGGGCCCACGACACAAATGCGCGCCGGCCCAACTCATGGATTTCACGATCAGCCTTGACCTGATCGCGAATGGCCTTGGTAATTGCGGTTGCCGCCTCCCGGTCGGCACTACCGTCCGCTTCCTCGTTTGCCGGTAGGGCGCCGAGCACTCCGACCAGGTCAGGCACAACCACTCCTAGCAGCTCAACAGGAGTTTTCCGCACAGCCAGGAACGGAACGTAGCCCTCGGCCTCACGGCCTGGTCGTAGCATGGTGACGGCTAGACCACGACGGCCGGCACGGCCTGTGCGACCACAACGATGCAGGAAAGTCTTTGGGTCGGTTGGTGGGTCGATGTTGATCACGAGGTCAACGTTCGGTACGTCCAGGCCACGACTGGCGACATCCGTGGCTATGATATGTTAGCAACAAGCTCACTGCACAGAACAATAAGATGAGAAGATTGGACACGTACTCAACAAGATGCACGGCTTTGTAGACGACAAAAACCGCTCATATGCAATTTCGCGCACGTGCGGCTTCATCTTTCCATGCAGTGACAAAACAACGTAGCCTTCAGGCATAATGGCCGGCAGTACTGCTGAGAAGTACATGACGGCGAAGCAAGATGCCAGGAACACTAGTGTCCGCTGGGGTCTCGGTTCGATTTGTTCAAGCAGCTGTACCAGGCCCGGCAGTTTTTGGCTGGAGGGCAGCACCATATATGTGTTGAGTAGACTGGCTGGTGTTTTCTTCTCTTCGATTTCTAGAGCAAGCGCCGCAGCGTCTACTGTATGCTGGCCTCCCTTCTGTGCCTCTCTCTGTTTCGGTGTTTGTACTCGCACAGCAACGCGCTTCGGGTTTCTCAAGTTCATCTTGATCAGTTCGCTGATGGCTTCGTTGACCGATGCGGAACACAAGAATGTCCGCCGTTGTTTCGGGATAAACGCGAGAATGCGGCGCAGTTCGTTCGCAAAACCGAGGTCCAACAAGCGGTCGGCCTCGTCGAGCACAAGCGCCTCGAAGGATACTGTCGAGTTCACGACTTGACTAGACAACATCTCTGCTAATCGGCCGGGGGTGCCGATGAGAATGTTCGTGCCTTGGCGCACAAAGGTCGCCAAATCGCCACTGGCTTTGATCGATGCGCCGCTGATCACGAGCTGTGGTACGATCACGGCCTCGGCCGTCTCGGGTCGTCGGGTGTTTGCGAGCAAAGACGGTGCATCGGGGTCGTCCTCGCCAGCTATCCGTTTGCCGTCCGCAGAGAGACCCGATCCTGGCTTCTTCTTGCTTCCTTTGCCCTTGCCCCTTTTACTGTCCTCCTCCTCGTTCAGATGTTTCGATCGTGGTTGCAGGTATGGTAGAATAGCTGCTGATGGAGCATGGAACGCGATGAGCCCCAACAGCACACGGTGCAGCTGGACGGCCAGTTCTCGTGTCGGTGCTAGGATTACGGCCGCAACGTGTCCACGCTTGATCGGTGCGGCATCCTTATCGCCAAATCTCCTCAGGATGCGTGCAACAAGGGGGATCAGAAATGAAAGACTCTTTCCACTTCCTGTTGGCGCCTCCACGACAATATCAGAGTTGCCCAGAAAGAGTGGGATTGCAGCCGCCTGGGCTGGTGTGGGCTCGGTGAAACCCATGCTGGACACGGCCTCGAGGCACCACTCGGGCAGGCCCATGGCGTCCCATGACCGCGTACTCCGTTTTTTCACTGGCGCCATCGTAAGCCAGTGCGTGACGGCGGTCGTTGGTGCGACGCAAGAGAAAATGTGGTAGTTTCGGAGGCAGCGCCGGTCGCGATGGTCGGAATCAGTGAGGGAGTTGTGGCTCTTAAGGCGCGAGCGGTTGCGCCTTCCGAATATTCGCTGCAGCCGTTTGTCTTCGTTCTGTCGTTGAGATGTGGAGAAGGAAAGAGTAACCGGCCTAACCCAAGAAAGAGTGACCGGGTATCAAGTAAATAAAGTAGTTGCCCCTTCCGCCGGCGCAATAACGAGCACACCTCCAGTTAGAAGTTCGACGTCTTAAACTTTTTTTGGGGTTATCTTATCGCGAGTTTTCGAGAAGCAGAAGACATACAGTGCATATTACAGTGCTCCTAGGTAACATTGCTCTAAAGTTAAGGTTTGTACACTGTGCCATTATTATGGGGCATCAATTTATGAGGACCAATCAAAGGCCTTAGGTTCCTTCCGAAGCGACCGCAAATCTTTTCGAGAAGGTGCCAATCACCCCCATGTCAGCGCAAGAGTGGCAGCCACGCTGCTCGCCGCCTAAATTTTCGTTCCCTCCTATGTTGGCTGTATTTGGCGTCATGTCACGCTCCCACTCGCCACGCGACATCAACACCACACCAAGGCCACAATCTTTCCCCATGACCAGCGGCACCCAATCGCCGGGCCAATATCCTATCTGACACCTGTATTTCTTATATTATAGTCGGTTTCTTGCATTAACTTGTCTACTTCGTGGCAGTCTCCTTTCAGTTTCCTTTCCCTTCGGCGATCACAAGCCAAAAGGAAGACAGCCTCATCGGCCAACCGACCAGCAAACCAACCTGAACCGACTCGTTTCTCCACTGCCATAACCTCTGCCAATTCTGGGAAGCGTATAAGAAGGCGGTCTACCTTTCTTATCTCGCGGAATCCAGCAGAAGCGACCTATCCGCGTGCTGTCTCGAAGCACGCGAGCCCCCTTTTGTTGCACATCCGAAGTCACAATACTTCGCCCGACGAATCCGTCACCTCTCCACTCTTACCCTACCCTCACCTACTCAGCGGCCGAGCCCGACTCAGCCGCACTCTGCTTCGCAATCGTGGATCCGTTAGTTCAGTTTATCACCGACCTCTTCCAGACGTCCCGGCCAGCGCTGATCGCAGCGAACTCCGCCGCCCCGCAGTCCGCATCGTCTTATCGGGCCTCCAAAAAGACACATCCCCGCTCCTCTTCCTCGTCCTCCTGCTCGTCAGCATCGTCTACGTCTTCGTCTCCTGTGCACGCCCGGTACTTCTGGCTGTACCTGCAATTTTTCGACCCCCACCGTTTTCTTAGCGGCGTCATAACGACTCCTGTCCTGCCACCCTTTCCATATATCGGCATGTCGTCTGCAACCTCACAACGCCGGCGGCGGAGTATCCCGGCAACGCCGCGTGTTATCTCCCCGAGCCCAACGCCATCTGAACGGCAAGGATCACAAGAACTTGAAGGCGACGGCTCGTACAATGGACCGATGACACGGTCTGCTAGGAAACGATTGTCGACTCCTCAACCTTTCGAGGAAGAGTCGTATGATGAAGACGAGACAAATTCCGGCGATAAGACGGCAGAAGGAGAGAGAAGAGGAGCTGGCCGAGGCAGCAAAACCGCTGCAGCAGAGAGCAGCGACAGCAGTGGATCCGAACACCGTCGTGCTCGGACACGGAGCCGCAGCCCAATCATCACTCGGAGGCTGGGTGAGCTCACTCCTGTCAACGGTGGAAACGGCTCTAAGAAGGGCGCATCTGCAAGTGGTAGCGGCTCATCGTCGAAGAGCAGTAAAACAGCAGCATCGACAAACGGCAAGTCGTCGGATACCCAAAAGAACGGCCACCTGCGACCGCCGCCACTGAATGGCGTTCCGACCACTGGCAACTGGTGGCGTGAATTCAGCCGGAGTCCTAGCCCGCTTGGTCTGATCCCCATCCACCGGCACTGGCGGTCGTTTGTGCACAAGCATGAGGTGCCACGGAAGCTGCTCCACGTGTCCATCGGCTTCCTGGTTATGTGGCTTTATGCGTCGGGCACGCAGACTCGCTCGGTGTGCCCCTACCTGATGGGTGCACTGATTCCCATTGCTAGCGTCGATCTGCTTCGGCACCGTTACGCACCGTTCAACCGGCTGTATGTGCGACTACTGGGCGCCCTGATGCGCGAGAGCGAGTTCGACGGATACAACGGTGTCATCTTTTACCTTCTTGGTGCTTGGACCGTGCTGTACACCCTGCCCAAGGATGTCGGCGTTATAAGCGTCTTGTTACTGAGCTGGTGTGACACGGCAGCCAGCACATTCGGCCGCATGTATGGCCGCTACACGCCACGACTGCGTCGCGGCAAGTCACTTGCCGGCTCGACGGCTGCGTTCCTGGTCGGTGTGGCCACCTCCGCGTGGTTCTGGGGCTGGTTCTCCCAGACAATTGGCCCGATGCCCGGCGACGACGACTTTATGTTCAAGGGTACCCTCAGCCTGCCTTCCTCGGCCGTTTCGTATCTTGGCTGGGACGAGTCCGCCAAGACGAGCATCTCGGGCGCCCTGGCACTCGGCGTGGTGAGCCTGTGGTCGGGTTTTGTTGCATCTGCCAGCGAGGTAGTGGATATCTTTGGCTGGGACGACAACTTGACGATTCCTGTGCTGAGCGGCCTGGGCATCTGGGCTTTCCTGAAGGTGTTTGGTTAAAGATGGCATCCGTCTTTTCTCAGAGATCCATCGAGTATTCTAAGATTCACCTGCTCGATTCTCCCTCTTCGTTGGCGTTTTACTTCTTGTGTTTTACCAATAATTCATCGACACCTGCCCTTCCAATCTGCCTCCTTACCTCCTGTTTCTCTAAATATTTCGATTCTTGTCTCTATAATTCCAGCATCCCTTTACTACGCCAATCGAAGCGAGTTTCTCGCACAGGCGTTATGATTTACTCCCGTTGGACTCTTTTTCTTGTCTTTACATTTGCTCGCCTTTGCTCAGCCTCCCTGGTTCCCATTTTCAGAATAGATTGACGGGCCTTCTTTCACGGGGATGTGCTTTTTGGGAACCTTTCTTTTAAACGAGGCGAAGGCCCATCTTCTATTACCTACTTATTGTACCTTCCCTATAGCAGCGCATTTATTTCCTATGTCATTCTTTCCTAGCTTTGTGATTCAACTCACCTCATGAAATAGAAATCCTCTTTTTACTTACTACCGTACCACCAATCACTTCGGGCATATGTTGAGCAAGATTGCATGCTTCTCCTTCTAGGGAAACATACTAGGCGCCGAACCATCATGTTCTCCCGTATTCACATCCTTCACGCTCCGTATCGACGTGCCTCATATTAGCCTCGCCTCCGGCTTCCTGCTTGTTATTGATGAGCCGGACTCCTGCGGAAAATAACGCAACTGAGCCGGATCTACTGAACACGACATGCGGACTCGGAGTTCTTCTACCACTCTGTGACGGTCTCAATACCTCACGTTTTCTTCGCTCCGTAGCGGCTCATTCCAGATTCTAGCCTTCCCTTCAGGATTTGGCTTCGCATGTGGTGTTTGCCATGAGGTTTCCTCAGGCCTTCACAACGACCCAGCTGTTTCTACAGAGAATGCAATAGGACATGTGATGTCGCACAGGGATGTCACGAATTGCGGCACATACGTTCAGCCCCAATACGTCGTGTACATATCCCATTCTCTTCATCTTCTCTCCCGCGAGGCGTTTATGCATATCATCGCCATTGACGCTCGTGAGCGGCGCTGTTCACAACCTATGCCGTACTCGGTCCTCTTCTCAGGAGACAGCTCCAGCGTTTTCTGTACCGTGTTCTATGCCTTTCCTGAGGTTTTTTTTTTTTTCGCACTGGTTGTTTTTTTTTTAAAAAAAAAAAGAAAAAGAAAAAGAAAAAGAAAAAAGAAACACAAATTATTTTCCCATGTCTGACTGTGCTGGGTCTATGAGATCCAACGGCCAATGGGCACTGACCGGGTCTGGTCATGGGTGGGAGGGGAGACCTGCAGGATGAGGGGACACAAAAAGAGGGGGGTAATAATAAATTCGAGCGAGAGGTAAATCATCTATGGCGTGCAGTTTCGTCAACTCATACCAGAACAGACGCTTTGTCAATCTAGCTTGCTTGCAGAATCAGCCCTCCGTTTATTTGGTTCGACCACTGCCGACTTTTTGGGGACGGCCAGCCAAGTACTTAGGTTTTAAGAGAAAGAAAAAAGCACATATTGGCCCTGTGTCCTTCAATTTTTCGGTAGGGCACACAAATAGATCTGGCGATACGATCCGACGTTCTCTTTGTTGCTGTTGTTTTGACCCTTACTCTCCCATTTTCCGGTGCAATTTTTTGCAAAGGCATGAAATATGTCCTGCAGCTTGACTTGCCCAGCGATCCTTTATTGTAGATTCGCACAAAGTAAATTTAAAGTAGTTTCACATGGCGGACTGCACAGGTAACTCGATCGTATCTATACGCAGGGCCACAACGTCAAGCCGTTGTCCTTCCCCACAAGCGGACAACCCATTTTTGTCCTGTATAATCCTGCCTGCACGTCTTATGTATTGTTTCAATTTTTTAAACAAAAAAATAAAATAAAAATTCTTCTTCCTGCCCACAAACCTCCCGCCGCATTGCAATCACCTTAACCACTACCAAGTAATACGCAATGCATCCTGTTACCGGCTCTCCTGCCTACGCTTTGCATATTTTAGTCCTCTCTAGCCTACTCGTCGTGCCTTAGCTCGGAGACCCGGTTGTTTTGGCTTCATTCTCACTCCTCTGCCCGGACTTCCCTCGTCGCTGTTTTTTATGAGTCCTTTTCAACCTGTATTTCTTGATTCAATTCTCCATCAAAGTGTACTTCGCATTGTGAGACCCTTGTATGGAAAACCCCTTTTGCACTCATTTTCACCTGAAGAATTCAAACGTGCCTCGTTCTGGGATCTGCCTGAGAGAGAACGCCGCGTTGGAGAAGATCTGCTCCGTCAACGATCGTTGTTTGCCTATTTTCTGCTCTGGCACCTTTCCATTCTTTATTTTATTTGGTTGATTCTCTCCGTGCTTTTCCTGTTCCCATTTACCGTCTTCGATCCAATCTACCCACACCCCCCCTCCCTGAACGCCTTGCTCGCCCTCTTCGTGCTCGTCTTGCTCCGTGGGATAGTTGCTTGACATTGCCTACTTGGGTCGAGGCACAGAACATGACAGAATAAAACGACGAGGCGTAGTAATGCTACAGTTCCACAGAAAAGAGACATCGATAAATTCGGCTGAGATGAAAAAACTAGCCACACAGAAGAGGAGAAATTCAGAGAGCCATGGAGAAAATGCAGACCTGATTCCGTCTTTTTCATTCTGTCCAATAACAACCCAAGAAATGCTATATCCGGGGCGCCGTTCTTTCTGCCTTCGCTGTCCGTTCTTCCACCATCTCGCTCTCTGACCTGGTACCACTGTTTGGTTTTGTTCTCGACCCTCTTATGCGGCCATCACATTATGGCCAATGATATCGTCTTCTCACCAGTTGAAGAGGAGAGCCCCTCCACGCTCCACCCCCTCGTAGGCTCATCGTCCATCTGTTCTTGTCACACGGGAGGCCGGTCGCATGTGTGGGAAGGCACCGCTCTTTCCTTGTCCTGTTGTTCCTTTCTGAGAGTGGTTGTCATAGTAGTTCCTTCCATGCAGGAGACAATCGACATCTTGCACCTACTTCATGTGCTCTGCGCTCTTGCTCCCCAGGACGACACACACACATGCACCGGTACTCATCTTGTATATTTCAAATTCTTGCACAGATCCGGATTTGCACATCCCGGCCGGGTCTCGTTCTCTCTTCCCTTTCGCCTATAGCCGGCATTGCGTCGTTCCCTTTCTGCCAACGCATCCTTGCAGGGCATGAGCAGACGGGTGGTGGCAGAAGAACAGGCAACGACGACATGCTATTGAAGCAGCCAAAAAAGACGAATGGGAAGGCGCGAGATGATAAAGGAGGGAGGGGTGGTAACTGCAGACAAAGGAGGAAACCACGCCCGACACCTGCACTCCTGCCTGATGAACGGACAGACAGATTGAACCTGTTTGTTCCTGCCTCCGCCTCTAGTCTGCGTATCGCCCTTTCGTATCCCCAGCCATTATGCTCTTGCCGTGTACGGCATCCGAGAAACTTCAGGACAAGAAAGGAAAGAACCACGGCGTAACGCTCTGGAAATAGCAAGGACTAACCACGAAAAGGAGACATGATCACCATCTCACCAATCCAAAAACCAACACTTCCCCTGACAAAAACATCAACCGAAAACTCTTCATTGCAAACGCTTAAGGTAATTGAATGATGCCGGTCCACACGGCGTAAAACAGGCCGCAATACACACCCCTTCTCCATAAGCCGTCAACTCCGCCGCCCGGTCCCAGTCTCGCACGCTGTGCACACGGAAACAACATGCCAGATCCGACAGTGACTTTTCTGCACCGGCGCCCTTGTTCGGTTGTCCCCTCTTTTTTTATTTTTTTTATCCTGCACTTCTGTCTTCTGCTCGTCGCCTATTCTTTCACACCCCCTCCCTTTCGACCTGCTCCCACACCTTCTCGCACCCTATTCCAAGACGGGATGGCCGCCTGCAGATGTCTCACCCCAGAAGTCTTCGCAACCGATGTACTGTACTTGTTGCCGTCTTTCCTCGTCTGGCTCGTTTTCGACCCCTCGCCCAGCGGCGGATTTTCTTTCTGTCGTCACACTTCCGTTACCCGTGTTTCGCCGCTGTCGTCTCCCATTATCTATGCGGCTAAGCCTGGTTCTGCCTCCGTTTGTCGTTCACCGTTTTAGTCTCTTCCGGTCCCAGTCTGGACCTTGGATTCTGACATGTTCCTCCTTTCCATTGCAAGCAAATCTCGCTGGCTCCTCACCGTTTTAGGTATATCTGATTTACAGTAACTTGCCCCCATTATCCTCATCTACTTTACCACTTTTATACGGCCCAATGCTCCGGGTTACCTCATTACCCCTTTGCCTCATCCTGAGGCCTCTGCTCATATCATATATTGTCTCGGTTTAGCCTTTGTCATTCCATGACGTGAATATCTATGCATTGCCAGTGATCGTTTGGGCAAACACAGATATTCTAGCCGCATGCGCACAGTCTTGTCTCGCCTTCATTGAAACTTGGTGCTTCTTATCCTCGCCTTCAATTCCTCCATCCCGTCTAGTGTCTCCATGGCCAGTCACTGTTAGCCTATTTCGATGGTCTGCCCACCTTTCCTTCCATGCCAAAATACAGCCATTGACAAACCTCCGCCAGCCGTCACGCCGACAACCAATGCATCGCCGCGTTGGTTGTGCTTCTTTTCTATTATTTGCCATCGCCTCCGCACATGCCCTTTGTTGCCTGGCTTTCCGAGCATCCTTGCTAGTTTGATACTTTCCTTTCCAGACCACCATTTGCTCTTCGTGCTTCGTACTCTTTGGCTCCTATCTTGGCTTGTCGTCACCGACATCATTCTACGTCCACGCCCCCGTCTTCATTTCCTTTTTTCGTCTTTTGTCTCGGAGTCCCTCTTGTCCCCGCTTCCTCCATTGCCATGGCTTGTTTTTCGTTTGTCAAGTTTTTTGTGCCGCATGATCAGCTTTCCCACCCTCATGTTTGCTTGATATCCACTCTAACACACACCTGCCGGATCAACGGCCAACAAAACATATGTCTCGCTCAACGTTTTCCTTATTATGATGGTGGCTTCTTTTTACTTTTATTAGAGATTTTGGTGCTTGCAAGCCTATATGTTTTTATTTCCTAGTCCTTTGCTGTCGTAGCCGCTCTTTGTCGGCTTTCTCACCTACATAAACCTCCCCCTGGTTGGCCACCAACCTCATTATCGCCTTATTTTCTTTTTAAAAAATATTTCACACCCTTTACAATTTGCAATTCGTGTTTGCAAGCTCGTCACATTCAATTCCAATTTTCCCTTCAGTCTTTATGTACACCCCCATCCACTAGGGGCCCATGTGTTGTCTCAACACCCTCTCATTTTTCGCCTCTTGTCTCTGAATTCTTACATACCCCCTTACCGTTGGCAGCGTCCTTCCAACGGCTGCTATCGCACCTCATATCCACCAATATTGCCTTTTATATTTTGTTTGTCTTGGTCTCGGCACATCCTTGCAAGCGTTCCAACCCCTCTTTGTGAACCTTCAGTCTTCATTTTTTTCACATTCTCCTTCTCCTTCGCTTGCGCCTTCTTCCCTTTACATTTTTCTGGTCCGAGCGATATCCTAGGACAAGCTACGCACCATTTATCTCTCAACATATCAGCTGGATCATCTCGTCGATCGCCACACTTCTCGACTTAGGCTGTTCCTGTGCCCTCTAAGTTGCATGTCAACATTGCGGCATTGATACGCCCTGTCCACAGAAAACGTACATACATTGTGAGTAACGTACACGTATGTACACAGAGTGTTTATACGGACATGTCGTTCTCTGCCCCCGCCACCCTCCCCTCACTCTTCATCATACAACTACCCCTTCCTCACACCTTTTTGCCTTTGCTCTTTCTCCGTTTTGTTTTCACTTCCATAACCGCCCCTTGTCTTGCCTTGCCGCTTTTTGCGTGCCCCCACCCTACTCTGCCTCTGACCTTTATATCTCAGTTACTTCTCTCCGGTTCCGTTTCTCGGCCTCTACTTGCCTTTGAAGCCAAGCGGGGTCACGCCTTTCTTCTCATACTTAACGAATCGAGTCCTTCTCTCTTATCCTCTTCTTCTCGAAAGAAGCCGACACGAAGCCGATCAAGATGGCTCGAAAAAGTATAAATATGTCTCTTCTCTCCCGAGTTGACATCTGTCTTCTCCTCTCTTTCTCTTCTTCTTTTTTTCTTTCTCTCTTTCTCCTCCTCATCGTCCTCAACACCATCTTCACATCACCTTTACTTCTTAACTCATATCTTCGTCTTTCCAACGCTCTCAGACATTACATTTTCAGTCTCACACGTTCTTTTTCCACATCCCGCAAGAACGAACCACATTTGTCTTCTATATCTCCAGCTCTCTCCGACATCATGTCTTCTTACAGCTCCCATATGTACACCAACACACTTCCCATGCCCGTCCCCGGCAAGGATGAGTATGCTGGTTACTATCATGGATACCATAGCGGGAACAGTGTCTACTCGGTGTCGCCGCCCGAGTCTGAGAACGTGAGCTCCGCCTCTGGAAGCGCCTCATACGGCGTCCAGCCTGGCTATTCCACTACCGCAAGCTACGCTGGCAGCATGCAGGGCGATTATGACAGCTCCATGTCTGCAAGCGGTGTGGATTTCAATGACTACATGCAAGAACGTTTCAACGACACGTTCAACCCCATTCCGCTTGACAAGAACGTGGCGATGCAGGCGCAAGCGTGAGTACAGTCGCCCACCCGCAAGAAAACACTAGAAAGTGCCGCACTGGACAAGTGACAAAGCGACGAACCTTGTAGCTAACATAAATTTCCAGATCTGGTCGCTTGAATGACAAGCACCGTGAGCTCATGGAGCTTCAGGCGAAGGCGCAGGCTCGTCTTTCCAAAGTGCGCACTCGGTTCGCCGACGGCATGCGCGATGCGCGCGAAGTGCGCGCAGATTTAGAGTGGTCGCAGAAGAAATTGACGTAAGTTTTCAACCGAGTGTTTTCTGAGTTGCCGTTGGAGGCGCACAAAATTTTCGTCGGGTGATTTTAGCCCTCCTGTTGAAACTGGCTCGGTGGCCATCGTCGAGCAGGTGATTTGCCGAATTAGGCAATTTTGCCTTACGACTTCACTTCAGCTTGCACCAAACTTTCGCGAGCTGAGAGGAGGCAAGGGCAAAATCATCACACTGCATTAGATGGCAGTGAAAGAAACCGTAAGATTGTGAGTTTGAAGCTGACAAGTCGAAAAATACAGGACCTTGAACTCGAAGGCGGCGAAGAAGTACCCCAAGGAGTATAAGAAGGCTCGTGAGCGGTACCCTTCCCCGGACTACTAAATGCATGGAGCCGCACCGGTTCAACGGGAGGCGCCTGAACCCGCCCCCCCTGCATTTAGCGTTCATTCGATTTCCTCCGGCATTTCACCCGGAAACCTTATTTCTCGCATGTCGTTTCTCTAATACATTACGCACCCCTTTCTCATTTGCCTTTCAAGCGACCAGGGGCAGCATCTTGTATACACCCCACCACCATCTTTTTGCGCCTCGAGCCGCTTCCCCACCACTATCAATTTCTGTTTTCGGATCCTTGCGTTTCCTGCCAGGGAGCAACGTGCGACGAGGTTCGAACAGCGACGATGACACCTGCTGCAGAACAAAAAGTTGGGGTCGATCGAATAGAATCGGCGGATATATCGTCTTTCACACGAGCAGCCGATGAAGAGCTGTGGTGGCCATGTCTATTGCATTTGGCGGGATTTTGGAAACTTTTTTTTGGCCGGCGTTGCATTTTTGCTACTGATTTTATTATTCTCTTACTCTTTGGCAGTTTTCCAACCTGCGCAATTTTTTCTGCGCGGGGTTGGCCTTTCACGACGTTACGAATTATGATTGGGCAGAATGAGACGGATATTGACAGGAGAATCGACGAGAAGTACTGTACAAAGCCCTTTCTGGGAAGTTGGGTGGGTGGGAGCACCCGTTCGGCAAGCGCCAGGGCTGCAGTAGCCCGCTGGGGAAGCGTCCATCGCTCTTACACGCCCCCTCCATTCTCTCTCGAGGTCTCGCATGCTGCAAGGGACAGCCGGGAGAGCATGGAAGGCGTGCTGTGTAGCAGGCGGCTTGGAGAAGCGACGAGGGAGGGGGAGTGTGCTTTTGGGGCTGCCAATGGCCACTGGGAAATTTCAGAGCAGCCAGCGAGCGACCGAGTGCATTGGGGGGTGTAAGTGAGCGCGCTTATAAAGCGGGCACTGGCAGGTATTGGCACACAGGCGTCTGCACTTGAGATCGGGGGATCTGGCCAGCAGCGAGGAGGGGTGACAAAACGGTGACTGGCGGAGAAAACGGAAGACGGGAAGGTTTGGCACAGCGACATGGAAACGGTGGCGGCGACCTTATGAACCCATCTCTATATAGCATTTCTGATAGCCCGTGGGAGACGGTGGTGACGAGGACGCCATACCATTCCGGGGGACGCTGGCTCGGACCAGGAGAGCGAGTAGACCACGAGCCAGAAGACAGCGATCGTGCTTGCTTGGTGGCCGTGCTGTGGATGACGGTTTTGTGGGCGAGCTGACTTTCTCATTTGGCCCTGGGAAGGGGAGGCTGGCAGTGTGTCATGGGATGGCGGTTTCTGGGGGGACAGTGTAGTGGGCTTTGTACTGTATGTCTCCTTTCGAGTGTGCTTCTGTGATTTGCTAGTTACGAGAACGACACTAGAGTAATGAATACGTCTCTGTAACAAGGCTCTGTAGGTGTGCGTAGGTAATATCTGTAAACCTGTAGAAGGGGTAGATGTGCCACATCATCTCTGTGTGGCTTTTGTGCGTGTGCGTGCGTGTGTGCGTGAGTGGTCGCAGATGCGTGGGTATATTGATATGCGTGATGTAGGAGGTGGTGTAAGTGTCGATGCAGCATGAGATGTCGCCTCCCACCTCCCACCTCCACTGCATCACCCCCAATTAATGCCGCCCTAGCTCTCTTCTGCCCTTCCCCTCCCTGACATAGACCAAAGGAACATGGAGTCTTTAATTGTCTTTTATTCATTCTTTTCATTTCTTTCTCTTTCTCCTTTATCAGCTGGTCCCATTAGCCCTCTTGCATTCCACTTCGGTCGTGCATCTCAATGCGTGTTTTTCTTTATTCCTTTGCTCGACCCATCCTGGTCGGGCACCGCTGCCTTGGATTTGGCGTTGCGTGTGCTCCCAACAACGCTTTCTGTACCACCCCACGTGTGCCCATCGCCTTATCCGCCTTTTTCGGGTTTGTTTTCTTTTTACCCCTGACACAACCGATATCACGTGATGTGAGTTTCTTCAAAGATGCTGGTTGGCGATTGGGTGTCAGAGACACAGGAACTACCATTAATAGGTCCAGTGGCAAGGGGCAGGATTGGGCAGGGAAGAGATTAGGCTATTGTAGAGTGTGCGAATGGTAACGGACAGAGGCTTTATGCAGTTGTTACACGTCAGGGGAAGCCAAACGACATCGCTAAACGAAATCACAGAGGCGGTGCAACATGCAGGAAGTGGTAAGTGGTCGATCGGGCAGCGTGCTTGATTGCGGTACGCCAGATGACAAGAGGACAGGCCAAACGTTAGGCAGGGATTTGACTTCGTTGAGCTGGGTAGGGAAGGTGGAAATCTGGCAGAGTAAAGATTGATGTAATGTCGGATAACCAAGGGGTAAGAGCCGAGATTGCCCTAACCAGTGGTTCGATTTCAATCAGCCTGATTGTTAAGTTCCCTAGGATCGCTTTAGATGGCTGGGTATAAAATTGAGCGCGTCTTGTCGAAGAAGAAAAATACTGATGAGCATGGCGGAGTGCTATAATCCAGTCGACATCATGGTTGTCCAGCACGGGCATGGCCCCGTCTGAGCCAACTGCCGCCGCATGGCGGAAGTCCCAGTTTGTCCTCAATACGGGCCCAGGGGTTCTCGTTGCTGGTGAGGTCATAGTAGCCGGCCCACCAGTCCCGCTGGTGACCGTGGCCGTGGCTGTGGCCGTGGCCGTGACCAGGTCCTCGACCGCCCCGCCCTTGCCCTTGTCCGCGGCCTTGCCACTCACCACGGCTGTCCGTCGAACCAAATTGGGGCGAGCCATCGTCCATCCGCGAGTCGGCATCCTCGTTGCCGGCGGCATCTCGAGCACTGACCTGTGAGCCAACACCGGGCACTAGGTCGAGGTTAAATCCGTGCCGGTCACCGGGGCGTATGCATCCATGGCGGTGAGGGCCAGTCGAGTGGGCCGCGCCGTCCAGCTGCGGATTGGCTGCGGCGGCGGCTGCAGCAGGTGGCACTCCATAGGTGGCATTACCGGCAGCCACAACGGCGTCAATCCGGGCTTGGAGCCTGGCCGGATCTACTTCAGCATCCCCGGCAAGCCCGTCTGGCTCACCGAGATGATCTCGTACCTCACCAATAGGTCTTGAGGTATCAAGGTATTGTGGACCCGGCTCTTCTCCGTCTGCGTATGTGTCGGTCTCGAGGTCGACGCCGCCGCTTGTGTCCTGGTCCTCCTGCCCGTCTTCCTCCGCATCGTCGAGGTCAATCTCGTCCGTGTTGATGACGTTCGTTGGCGGCGGCAGTTTCATGGACGGTTTTGCGCTGCCGGCCTGGGGAGGGTCGAGGGGAAGGCTACTTGACGTTGTCATGTCTGGCGAAGGCGCAACTGTCTTTGCTGGTCGTGGGGTCAGCCTTGTCACGTTAGCACCAGTGCCTGACGAATTCGGCGGTAAACGTGCGGGCGGGCGGCCGTCGCGTGGTGTGCCGACGATGGCGTCGGCCTGGGGATTGAACCGCCGCTTCTTATTTGGCGGAACTTGTGCGCCAAAGCTAGAAAAGCCCATGGCGGCAGCGACGGCAGCCGAGTCGAGCTCGTCAACATCAATGCCGTTTTCTTGTTCGGATGCCATGCTGTCTTTGTGCTTGGTAAAAGTTTAGAAAGATGGGTGAGAGGAAGGGAGGGTAGTGAGGAATAAGGAAGAAGGTGAAGACGTATGTAGGACGTTCCCTCGCGTCGGCAAAGTGGAGCGAATGTGAAGTCGCGATCGGGAACGGCGGGTAGCTCCTGCCGGACGCAAATCGCGCGAGGCGGCGTGTGAGGAAGGAGGCGACGTTGTGCAGCAGCTGGTCGAAACAGGAAGGAGACGACTTAGACGCCGCAGGAGGTCGGCGTAAGAAGGTGCGATGTCGCGGCTTGAAGAGGCCCAATTACTAATTTGCCTGTGTTGTCACTCGCGATGCGATGCGCATGCTCGCCTTTTTTTTTTTTTTGGTTGATAGGTAATTTTTGGTAGGTCATTTTGCGGGGAGGGACTACGTAGCATCCGACACGCTAATTTTCCGCTGTAAAAGCACTTGTTGGAGAAAAGTGGGCTTCTTCACTCACAATTGGTGTGCATTACGACACAAGACCAACAATGACCAGAACTGTTTGAACCTTTTTTGCACGACGAGCTGCACTCGGCATTGGGGTCTTGCTGCCTGGGAAGCTTCATGATGCAGCAACTCCATTGAAAGACAGTTGCCATTGGCCACGTCGTAGCTCCTACAGTGAGCAGCATATTCTGTATAGATACATAACGCGGTAAGTGTACGAAGTACGTGCCACTTAAATGTTCTTGGCGCGATTTACGCTACCTTTGCACGATTCTGTCGAATACAAGTTATGACCAATTGGTGATGGTTATTGTGTCTTACACAGCTGTTGAATTCTCGCTACATCCATAAAAGCCTCATGTCTTTCGTTTCAGCCTGGAGCGCCTGAGTTGAACGTCACGTGTAAAGTCACGTGCTATGGCTCGTGACCCGATTCGGCCACACTTGCTCTCCCGTTGGCGATCGCTTCGGCGTCGCGTTAATCCCAATGCGTCGTGTAAATTTGCGGGAAGACCAGGGAGTCTTCCATTCTTGTTTGGCTTTTGCCTTTTCATACGACTCTGCAAATAGTGCTGTTCGAAGCCTTGTTGATCGAGAATAAGGAAAAGTAAGGAGTTGCCTCTGTAGAGGAAGGAACAATGTCTGGTGGATGGTGGTGGAACATTGTTCTGAATATTTGTGTCGCAACAAAATTTATGCAGTGCACGTTGAACGTCATAGTCTCTCCGCACGCCCTCGAGCTCGTCTCCGTGGACGTCCCTGCATATTTCTGCTTTCATCTTTGCGTGTTTTAGAACGCGGGCCCAGCCTTGCCAAGACTCCCTGGTGAGTCTGGGAGCCGATTTCAACCTACATCGTATTTGACGTGCCAAGACCACAGTTGGAGATCAGAAGCTAAATCTGACCCCAAACCGGTTGTTGGAGAAGCGAAAAGCAAACTTTGTGAGTCTCGGAGATACAAAAGCAGCAATGAGGAGGGGCATTGCAAAAAGGGGTGGCCAGCTGGAGCGGAGGCCAGACACAAGTAAATCAACCTCGCCTAGCAAGTTGCAAAAGTAACCTTTGCCTGCATCACAGTGTCTTGCGTGCTGACATCGGGCAACAGCAGATCAACTGCGAGACAACTGTACACATTCTTTCTGCAGTGAAAGAACGTGCTTCGCTGATAGGCTACTAAGGAAGGCCGGGCACAATCTCTGGGGCACACCAAGTTTGCCTTGGTCGCCCGCTACATTTGAAGGTACTACGGTGGCTCAATGTGTAGAAACAATTTATTCCCTCAAAATTTGACCCGTGCATCATGCCATACTCGGTCGTTGCGCTGCCATTTTTTCTGGAATGTCCGAAGGCAGGTAAGGGATGTGACCAGGTCTGCCCGAGTCGCTGGAAAACAAGTGATAGACCTGACATGACGAATTCTTGGTTGCACAACTCTGCCTAGTCGTATCTCACCAGCTTACCTACCTCCCCATAATTGTCTGATGGAAGAACTCGCAAACTCTGTTCCCAAGATCTCGGGTGTCATTGCGATGCATTGTATTTAAGCATCTGCGCGAAATGACAAAAAGAGTGCCGACCCGCCACCTTGTGCCATTGGTGACACGATTTTCCAATCCTGTAATGCAACGCAAACTGCACGTCGATGTGCATGTCGACCGTTCTGTTAGACATTAAGATGGCGCTCTCGGAACTTGACCAACGGACGCTATGAACTTGTTCCAAACGGCGACCCACCTTAAACGAAGGCTGTGGTCTAGGCCAAACTTGTTTTGTTCCTTTATCGTACTCTTCCTCGCCCAATACGAAGTACGAAGCTTCGCCTCGACGCATCCGCCACTTTTTGCCAAGAACATTGGCACCGACCACGGTTGCTGTCAGCACCTCGCTCCAGTCAAAGGCAAGACAAGAGAGGAAATAGGGGCACAAAAATGAAAAAGAAAAAGAAACGGTCCTGCAGGATTGGAGGGATTCGCTGCAAATTGACAGCACCAAGACTCAGCCCGCAGTACCGCCAACAGATTGTTGGAAATGGGTATCCACACAGTGGGGCAGATGGAGGATTCAGCTCGTACGAAGTAGGTGCTTTATGCTATCTTGGTGTGCGACCCTGTTTCAAGAGTCCCAGTATTCCTGTGAAGACTACAGTTGTGTGTTTACAAAACATGCGTCTCTTTCCTTTCCTCCCTGCCAAGCTTTGGAGGTGAACTCGCGAATTAAGCCACTTTGTGGTGGGGAGTTTTGTCGTTGCCCATCTCTTTGTACCTTTTTTGCGTAGCTAAAATACCAATACGCCATACAGCGTAGCCGCAGTTCTTTTGACGTATGTCGTGCTTTGTACCATTGACACCGTCTCGCTAAAAACCAAGATAGTCCCATCGACTATTTATCTATTTATCTACTCTCTGTTTGGGGGTCGGGAGTGCTAGCCATGGCCATGCGGTATATTTCTTGGCAGCGTTTACTTGACGGCTACTGGCAAGAATCGTGAACGTGGGTGAGAAAGGAAAGGGGCTTAAGAAAAGAGACAGAAAGAGTGTAATAATCTTACCATGGCTATTCCGTCTTTCAGTGGGAGGTTGTGGCACAAAGCGGTCTTTTATCAATACTCACAAATGACAATGCTGACCCTTTTAACCCACAGTGGCCGGTGGTGAGATTGATTGCTGATGCCGTTATGCTCTACGTAATGTGTGCTTTTCTCTTTCAACGTTCCATTCTTCTCCGTATCACATTCTTTGACCAGGTAACTACATCGCCCAAAATGAAATTTAGCGAGACGGTCTATTGGACTTTTAAAACAGTTTCGCTTTGTTCAGCGCGCTGGGAACAGCTGTATTCGTCACACAAAAATACATCTGGAATTCTGATATCCCTTTGCGTGTTGGCGCCAAAGAAAACTATTGAAACGTCGCTTTAAATAAAAGACAGAATACGTCTGGTGCTACGAGTGTAAATAAGATATGTAAAAAGCAAACCGTAATACTTTGTAAGGGTTACTCAATCCCTGCTGTTCCTTTCTATTTTTGCATGACAGCTACTGCCAGACCATTAGTACTGGCAGTGCTCTCCTACGCAGTGTTTAAGGGGTCTCGTCCGCAGCCCCCCTTATGCTGGTGAATCCTACAAAAAATTAGAAAAACACTCAAAGGATTCCCGCTGACTGCCTGTGCTGTGACCCGTAATTCGTATTTGCATTCACAATGCAACCACTTGCGTGCTTTCCGTGGACAGTTTCTCCCCAACTATGATCTGGCCGGAGCCTTGCATCCCCCTCGTCTCTCTCTTTTGTGTCCTTTCAGACTATCGGTTCACCCTTTGGTGCTCTTGCCATCCACAATGATTTCCAAATTCGCGGCCCTCAGGGCGTCCATGACGACGGCCACCGAAAACACGGGCCGTTTGGTCAGCTCTCGTGTGCTCAAGGCGGTGTTGGTGATCATGGTCGTCTGGGTGGTTTCCTTCAGTGCCCTTAATAACATCGACACCTTGACCGGACGACGTGTTGAGAAGAACAGGGGCGCATTCGACCGTCTCGCACACGGCGGACCGCAAACAAAAAACCATCCACAGACATCGACGCAGGGGCACGTATCCGACACAGACGTACCAGCACTGCAGACACCATCACGACCTCACGACACCCTCATCACCTATGTGTACGCTGAGTCTAAGTTTGGCCGCGAGAACCTCGCGTACTTTGTCCAGATCGGTCTGCACCGCGCCGCCGACTTTGTCTTCATCTTCAACGGCGAGTCCGACGCGCCCAACCTCCTACCCGACTGGGACAACATCCGCGTCGTCCGCCGCAACAACACCTGCTACGACATGGGCGCCGTAGGCGAAGTGCTGCGGACCAACAACCTGTGGAAGAGCTACACCAAGTTTATGAGTATCAACTCCAGCCTGCGCGGGCCCTTTATCCCCTACTGGTCCGGCGGCTGCTGGACCGACCTGTACCTCAATAAGATCACCGACACCGTTAAGTTTGTCGGCCTGACGGTCAACTGCCATCCGCGTCCGCACGTCCAGTCCATGATCTTTGCCACCGACGAGACGGGCATGTCCATCTTGCTCGACCCGGACCATGCAACCTCAGGCGTGGCCGATAAGTTCGGCGGCGCCGACGACCCTGTCGGCCTCACCGGCTGTTACAACAACCACCGCGCTGCCGTCCACTCCGAGGTTGGCCTGACTACGCTGATCCAGAACGCCGGCTACGCCGTCGACGTCATGATGGCCGCGATGCACCAAGAGACAAGCCTCGAGGCGTACTGCAATGCCACGCACAGCGATGATGTTCTGTTCAACGATGCCTACTTTGGCTTCAACGTCCACCCCTACGAGACCATTTTCATGAAGACGAACCGCGACATCGATCCGGTGGCCATTAAGAAGCTCTCCGAGTGGCATCTGAAGCGAAACCTGACCTCCCAGACGCTGTGCCCAGCACGGTGACATGCACTATTCTGTCGCTTGACCTTTTGCTATTATGTTTGATTGTATTGTATTGTCTTGTTTTCCTGTTTGTCTAAAATTAGAAGGCATTTTTGGTTGGGAATTGAAAGCGGCTTGGGAAAGATGTTTGTTTCGTACGATTGGTGTGGTATAACACCCTCGCAATGCTGTTATACTTCATGATGTATACACTTTGACTTCACTTAGCGTTGAAGCTGTCAATTGATAGATCATTTATACGAGGAAAGCTCGGGCAACTGCCTTCACATAATACAGTGCTTCGTGGAACACACTAAAAGTGGGCCCGATCTGCAGCATCCGCCTTCCCGGAATGGTCTTCCGTGCCTGTGTTTGAAGAGCGTGGCAGGTACGGAGCCATTGCGCGAAAGGGCGACCGACGTCAGTTTCCAAGAACACAACGTTAACGGGCGGCTGCAAATTGCGTCGATTGTCCGATCATTTTGCTTTTGCCTACTATCCTATATTGAAGTCGTTTATTGCCTTGCCGCCCCTTTCCCGGTCGTAAGCATCGTTCGCCCTGAAGCTGCAAACTAGCTTACAAACTAGCTGGCGTCCACATCGTTGCCGTCATCGCATCTACGCACCTCGCACCGTATCACACTTCACCACAGCCATGGCTTCAACAGAACCGACGTCAGCTTCAGCGCCGGCCACAACACCACTTGCAGTACCGGCGGCTGTCCCTGGGTCTACGCCAGCGACCCCCGCGGCAGCCGCCATTATCCTGCGGACGCCGTCCAAGTACATCACGTCGTCGTCTCCCGCTTCTCCCTCTGCGTTCAAGGCACCCCCGGCCGAGTGGCTCGTCCGCACCTGGTCCGTCACCCACTCCACCCTCAGCATGTGGCGCTCCGCCCAGAACGTCCGCATCAGCTACCGCCTGCTGCCCGACGACGCCAGCGGCCGCCCGCGCAACGAGGACCGCGTCGAGTACGAGTCAAACAAGGGCACAGGGCCGAAAAAGATCAAGTCGGTGGAGGGCACCAACCTCATGGGGACCGACGGCACGTTTGACTGGCGCGGCAAGAGCTGGCTGTTCTTCGTCACGAGCCACTGGGAGATTCTGGGCTGGGGCGAGCGGCCGGTGGCCGGCGGCGCGCCGGGCGAGGTGGAGCGGTGGGTGGTAACGTGGTTTGCGCCGACGCTCTTCACCAAAGAGGGCATCGACTTCTACAGCGACCGACGCGAAGGGCTGAGTGCCGAGACCGCAGCAGCGCTGCAGACGGCCATTGCCACGACGGCGCAGTGGCCGGCCCCGCTGGCGACGCTGGCCAAGGATCTGCTACCGGTCGACATCAACCTGCCCTGGGCAGAGTGAGATGTGCAGCAGCAGCGAGATGACGCTCTTGGGAGAGTGGGCTACGTGGGCAGAAACACGATGCCTTTCTCTGTCAAATGAATATGTGTTGTCATTGTACTGCAAGTTCTGTTTCGTGTTCGTTTGAGTTTGATTTGTTCGCTTCCATTAAACTAAATGTAGTATGCTCGCACGTGGTAATCTATCAATTCCATCCCATATACCAGGATATTCTGCCCTTTGAGAAACATCCTCCGTGTCCCAGTGTTCCAGATCCTGTCCTGTGCTCCACGTTCCTTGTTTCCATGCACCGTTGCTTTGGCCCATTTGCCAAGAGCGTGACAAACAAGAAGAACAATACAGAAGCTAAAAGACACAAAAAGAGACACACATACAACGCCCTGAGCGTACCGGTATATAAAGCCGTAGAACATGCTCGAAATAAATGGCTGTAAATAGAAAAGTAAAATCGTTTCCTTCGTAAACAAGAAGACACTTGCATGCCGGTGCTTTGCTATGCAGGGGTATAGGGTGCAAGTAAAAATGACAATGATAAACAATTAAATAAAACAAAGAGCAGACGGCCAGTGGGAAGAAAAGTAGAGGCCGCGATGAAACGAGAAAATGAAGGTACGGCAGTGCATGTGTTGACTAAACATGCACACCGTAAATAAAAGAAGATAGCGAGAAATATTGAGGAGATGTGGGAGGGTTGCATGTAGGATACAGGCAAGACACCGTCCTACTCCAGAGCGTCGGAGTATTTGCGGATGTCGTCGTCGCTTAGTGCGCTCATCCAAAGGCAACGTTCCGTGATGCCCTCGATCGGCTGGAAGTTGTAGAGAGCGCTCGCCTCGACGAGCCGTAGCACCGTCTTGACAATGCTAGCCGCAAACCGGCACCGCTCAAAGTTGACCAGGGGGGGTGTTGTGGGTGAGCTGGCGATCTCAGAGGGCCGTTGGGCGTTGAAGAGCAAGTCGTGCGTGTAGATGCCCACAAATGGGATGCAGCCCGCATCCGCATTGTCGATCCCAACGGCCTCCATCTCGGCGCGCAGACCATAAAAATTGCGCGTCGGCGAGACCAGTGCCTCGAGGTCGCGCAGCGTACGGGCGTCGCACGGTGGTATCATGGCCCACGTCCTCGCAAGTCGGCCAACCTCGTTGCTCGTCAGTGCAATCGTGATTTGGCTCATCGTTGCGTAGTTACGGTACCGCCGGCAGTGTGCTGCAATGTGGATGAATTTGATGAGGCAGCGAGCACGCTCCTCCAAATCCTGTGTCAGGATCACCTCAGAGATGGCCCACTTGACCATGATGTTGAAGCGGGCAACAACGACCTCGACGCCACGGGCGTCCGAGTTGCGCAGGAAATCCACCCAGGATCGAGAATTGCCATTCTCGGCGTTCTTCCACCGCATCTCAATCAGCTCCTTCCAGTCAATCTCGTGAAGCGCATCCTTTTCAATCAGCGTGAACTGCTGCGCAAGGATCTCCGATTCGAATGCAAGGATGAACGGCAGGTGAACCGAGAAGGCACGCGCTGCCTCAGCCTTGGCTGTCAACTGTGCTGGGGACGGTTCGAAGACGAACCGCAGGCCCATGGAACTTAGGACCTCGGCCTCCTCCGCTTGCTTCTTCGAACGCAGTGTCTCAGGCGCTGCTCCGTCAGGGCTCGGCGTTGGCGGAAGAGGCTTGTCCTCCCAGACCTGGAAATCGTGAAGCTCGGGGATCTTGGCGGTATCGGGTGACATCTGCAGGGCCTGGACAAGCGTAATGGGCGGCGACGGTGGGTGACCGTCGTGGATATGGATGTCTTCCACAAGCTTGCCAGGATGCTGCTCCTGGAACGGAATTGACGGCGTCTGCGATGGTTCTATCTGCGGGTCGCCAATCGGGTGGGCAGGCATGCGCGAAACGACAGTGTTCGAACGCACAGGGCCCTGTGTGGTGCTGGGGCCGTAAATACCAAGCTCGTCAGTCTCGTCAGGGAATTCAACAGATAGTTCGGAAGAAAGGTCACTGGCATGGTCGCTCTCGTCCTCTAGGAAGGAGACGTCCGTTCCTTGGCCGGGGCTTTGTGGCATTGTTTCTCCGGGAGGGATCTTCTCAATGCTTTCCGTCTTTTCGACAACCTCATAGGAGTCTTGGTGAACAAGGTGGCCGCTGCTGCGGCCCGTGGGGGTCTGGACGCTGCCCTCATTGGCTTCTTCAAAGATGGACTGGTTGGCCCATTCTTCGGTGGGAGCACCTTTACTCCTCCCGTCGTCGGTAAGGCCACGGTCAAGCAAAGGTATGGACGAGTACGACTCGCCGGATTCGGACAAGAAAGACTGTACATCTTCGACCATGCGGGGCACTGCGGCTGGGCGAAACGCGGGTGGCGGCGAAAACGCTGGAATATGCGAAGAGGTGGCCATTGAGCTGCTTCTTGGCTCGTCTGTCCCTCCCCCATATTGACTTTCGATTGCATCCAGTTCCGTGGCAGCCACAGTGCTCTGCTGAGCAGACTTGGAGAGCAGAGACTGGTGAGAAGGAGCGAGGTCGCTGTGGACGATTTGTCTATGTCGGTGGTCGGTCTTTTCTTCTGCTGTCAGGCGGTTGCTGTCTGAGGCATCTTGCGGGGCCAAGAAACCGCTCAGTGGCGGTGCAGCAGTGCCTTTGGTCAACGTAGTGGGTGAGAACACCTTGGATGGAGGCTCGGAGAAGGAGAGTTTCTTTGACTTGCGCTCAAATTTTCCCTCAAGCTTCAAGAGAGCCGATTCCACGCCACCGTCGTCATCCACATCATCTGGGATTTGAGCTAGCTTCTGTGCCTCCGCTTCGAATGAAGGACGCATAACAGGCTTCGATGAGTAAGTGCTGAACATGGACATCCGTTTCTTGAGCTTCTTCTTGTCGGTCATCATGCCAACGGAAAACGTCTCCTCTTTGTCGCGTGTAAAATCAACCGAAATCACATCTACAAACCCACCGGACTCCCGCGCCCGACTGTGCACAAAGGAGCTGCGAATCGATTCCGAGTATGTGGTTAGGGAGCCAACCGATCGTGAGCGCCGAATCGGTCCTTGGTCTAAATCGCCCACAGTGGTGACAGCCCGCAGATCACCGCCGGGACGTCGCCGTAAAACGCGAGGAGGCTGCGGCGCCTGGGTCTCAGACGCGTCGTCAACAGACGCGTCGGTGTAAGTGCTGGCGTTGAAACTGAGGATACCCGTAGGCGGTGCAGTGCCACTCGCGTAGGACGCTAACCGGCCGCGCCGGTATGAACGGCTGGATTTGTGTGACTTATACGATCGGTTAGAGCGGTGTCTTGAGTGTCCTTGAATCCAGCTCGGCTGTGGCCGACGAATTGGCGGTGAGCTTGAAAGGCCGAAACTGTTTGTCGCCGGGTTCTTGTTCATCACGACAGCAACCTGCACTTCGCTCGAGGCCTCATCTACGCCATCCTCACCGGGCCGCTGCGGAACGATGATGCTGTCTTCAGGTTCGTGTTGCAGCACATCAACACCTAACGGGGGGCGAGCGCTAGTGTCTTCAACCAAGAGACCGGACGGCCCGACATTGGAACTGTGTCCCAGTGTATCCATGTCTGGAACAAACGGGGGCAGTGGATCCATAGAAAGCGACGACCGAACGACTTGTTCGCCAAGGGCGAAAGACGAGGGGCGGGGGGTTCCCATTGGCTGTCCAGGTGGTGTTGTCGGGGGCGTCGGGTCGGCTGCCACCGACAAAAAGGATTCACCAAACAATTCGACCGATGCATTGTTGCTGTTGGGTTGAGCCAGTGCACCTGTCATGACCGGGAATTCTAAAGGAAGAGTGCCATCAACGATAACAATAGACTTGCTTCCGGTAGTGATACCCGTGTCACTGATTGGCCGTACCAGATTGTCAACTCCGCCGGGAGTCCAGCCAAGGAAGAGGCTGTCGGAGTAGGCCGAGGCTGCTACTTTCGGTTCCGGTTGCCGCTGTGCATGAGTATCGGGAACGGCTCGAGTTTCATTAGAAGCATCACCGCCAGGCTGCGCAGCGGCAGCATCCAGGGAGGCATCTTCTCTAACCGCCACCTTAAAATCCTCGGCAATTTTAGCACCGAGAAGGTCGATTCGAATAGGAGGACGGAAGCCGTTAATCCTTGGCCGAGCTTGCGGGACAATAGCAGTGCCAGGGAGTCGGTTTGTTGTCGCGCCACGGGGCCCAATCGGCGCCATGTTGATAAAGTTTCCCTGGGTAGAAGGGATGGCCTGGCCTCTAGTGCTCAACGCCCGTCGAACGCTGCCGAGTAGCTTACGCATGCCCGGGCTTGACATTGCCGATGCCTTCAGCTTTTGCGAGTCTGGCGGCTCCAGAGCATATGGCTGAAAGAGTGTTGTTTGGCGACCGACACCACCACTGGTTCCTGGTGGAAGGACTTCAACGTACGGCTGGCCTGGAGGAAATATGGCACCACGAACTAGGCTGCCAGCGTAAGGGAGAGACATCAAGATCTCATTGTTCTTCTGCAGCAACTTGTCCATAGTTGATTGTTCACGCAGAGAATCTGTGAGGCTATTGTTTCTCTTGTGTTGTTGTATGTGGCCAGACGACTTCTGGCCGTCGCTGGGCCGAACACGTTTACCGACAAGTGCGCGAGGAGTTGTTGCAACAAGACCGCTCGCACTGTAGACTAACGACGGTTCCGCAGGATGTGCACCAAGTGGCTGCCCTATACCAGCTTGGAGGAGACGAATGTTCTTTGTTGGGAATGAGCAAGAGACAATATCTAAGCTCGTGATGCTCGCCGGGGAGGCTTGCCTCCGAGCACTGAAATCATTCGTCGATTCCCGGTTTTCCGGAGTTGCTGGGCGGTCACCAAGCACAACGGAGTCGATATGGGCAGCCTGGTCCCCTGTCGCTCGGAAACTGCTACCCGGCTCAGGTTGGACCATGGATTCGGGGGATTGGAAGTGTGTGAGAAAGTCGGAACCGTCCTCGTCATCTTCCTCATCTGGTAAAGCACCAACAGCAACCTGCTCCCAGAAGCTGGGGTCGAGGGTGGGATTGCGGTGACCAGCAGTACCGCCTTGGGAGATTGGTACTTCGGGTCCAAGAGAGTCGTCAAAATCGGGGCCGTCCCAATACTGGGCACAGGAGCGCCGCCAGCATTTTTTGAGTTCCGTCAGAATCTTGAGCTGGACCTTGCGCCCACTTGCGTCCTGGGAAAGTTCATTCACGAATCCGTTGAGAAGCTCGCAAAATAGGACACGCAGTTCGTAGTCGATCACGAAGTCGTCCATGAAATAGTTAAGGATCCAGTGGCGAAGAGCGACAAAGGTACGGACGCGAACAACCATGCCGACTTCGTCTGATCTCTCGACAGCCCAACGCAAACGGGCGACGAGCATCCGAAGAAGGTCCCGTGCGTCGAGGAAAGCACGGTAAGTGAGGAAGAAGTCAGAAACGAGGTCGTAGTCCATGAACTTGGGAGAGGTGATTTCCGCAACGAGACGGGGTGGTGTTGCAGCAGTGATCGTATTTGTCACCGGTGAGAAGCGGACAATGGTGCGGTCGTCGCACGCCGGCTTGAAAGTAAGAGAGTCGAACATTTCCGGAACAGACATCGCATAGTTGGAATGGTAGGCTGGACGCAGCCCCACGGGTTGCTCATCTACAAGGAAGCGCGGTGAACCAAGGGGCGAAGGAAGACCTTGTGCTTTGCCTTTCTGCCTCTCAAAAATGTCTTGCCGTGGAGAAACTAGCGAGTCCTCCTCCAGCAATGAGTGAGAGTGATCAAAAGCCGGGCTGAAATATGATGGCCGGCTCGAATGGGGCTCGTCGGTCGGGGCATACGACGAACCGCGAAGAACAGGCGTACCGCGAAGCGTAAACCGAGGAGAACCTAGCTTCCACGTAGGTATGGCGATTTCGAGGTGAGGCACGGAGGCGTTCGGATGCGTTGGGGCCAGGTCCTCCAAGGTTTTTGCACGTTGTTTATCGTCTGCCGGCTGCGTAATGACGATCTTGAAGCCACCTGGTTCAGACTCGCGCGCAATGCTTGTATCCTGGACTGTCGAGTCGGATATGGCCCTGCGGTGCCCGCCTCCTGGCCGCACTGCTACAGCACCGGCTGTGCTGGGCCGTGGAACCACACTGCGCGACGAGTTGTTGGAGTTAAATAAGAGAGGCCCCTGCACAGGAAGTGCCGTGGGCGAAGAGGGTTGGTCCGGTGTCCAATCGCTACCGAAAAGTTTGCTTGTCGTTTCTAACCGCAATGGCTGCCGCTGAATCTCGTGCCTTTGCTCTTTCTGATTCTGTTGCATCTCCTGCTGTGGTCTGTGCAGTTGGTCGCTGCGCTTGTCCTGGTCTTGCATGAGGACATCGAGACCTGCTGTACCAGGTGGCGTCATGGGAAACACGAAATTCGGCTGGGGCGATCGCAGGTGTACGGGTCGCACTGTCGGCCTGTGGTAATGTCCGTCAGTCAGCCAAGTTCATGAAGCCCAGAAGAAACCCAAAACATGAGACATGCAAGGATATGGGCGACCTCGTGCTCGCCAAAGTACTCGTTCATCTATTCATTCCTCCCCTCGGATTCCCGGCCTGCTGCTTCTTTATACACTCCTTGACCACTCACCTCAAATATATGCGGCCGTTGTTACCCACATTGGCCACGGTGAATTGCCGGCCCTCTCGACCAGCAGACGACCCATCAGGTGCAATATCCCACTTGTCACCTCCGTCCACAGGCTCTTTCTTAGATAGCCGGTCGATCTTGTTCTCCTCTTGGCTCTTGCGCTCGGTGGCGGGCAGAAGAGACTTTGGTATCGCAGTTGGCGAGGTTCGTTTCTTTGGCCGGGCGATGGTGAGGCGTGTGCCCACTCTGTCGCTCTCGCGGGGTTGGGTCATACGGCGGAGCTTCAGCTCACGCAGCGAGCCACCGCTATATGTGACCGACCCGGTCTCGCCTTCTCGTGCGCCATGCAATCTGCCAGCCACCGCTTTCGCACGCGCGCTCGAGGAACCGGGTAGTCGCTTTGGTGACGTTGAGGAGCGAGAATGCGCGGCTCGTAGCTGTGACAGTGATGGTGCTTCCGGCGGCGAAGGTGGCCGTAATGGCGGGTATGCTGATGCTGTCCGGTCTATGACTATCCGCTCACCGGTGGGTGACTGGATCGGGAGCTCGAACGAAGCCTCCATTGTCGACGGCGGCAGCAGCAACGCCCGCTCCTGGCACCGCTAGTGATATTGCTGCTGCTATATCGGCTTGTTCATCTGCTGCACAAGGCAGCCCGCACGGGGAGGCGGCAATATGGTGGTCTGCCACAATAGCTCTTCAACAGCGATTCGGGGCCGGTGGGACAATGGAATGTGTCGATCGTGGGGTTGAGGCCAAAACAGTTGGCACGCAGCGTCTTATCTGGACGTAAGGGCAGCCTCGTGCTCGATTATAGCTGTCGAAAGAGGACGGAAGGGAAAAGCATAGGAAAATAGTAGAGAAAGGAGTCAACAAAAAGTGTACTTTGTTCTGATGCTAGGTAAATGTGTGGTCGTATGTGTGAGCATACAGAGAAGGAGCACTGGTCTACAGAACAGCGAGCAGGAATTGCTGCTCTTTGCACGGAAAATGGCGGATGGGCAGTTCGCCTCTCGACGGAAGCTGCATAGCATAGGCAATAAGGAAAGAGCGTGGTGTACTGGAAAGTGGGAAGGGGCGTTGGGTGGAGTCGAAGGCTCATGTGGTGGGTGCGCGGAAGAAACAGCAACACTAAGTCGCAATGCTAAACAGACACAGGTTATTTGATATGTCGTAATTACTCTGTGTGCAGTGAACGCGCCGTAGTCGCATTGGAGAGACGAGGCGGGAAACACATGCCGTTCACAACAATACATAGTGCAAAGTCTTTTAATTATTACAGCTCTGCCCTCCTCTTCTTCTTGCACTCGGATACGTGTCCGAAAAACGGAATGCCTTATCCACTGGAACTTGGTCGCGCCTGCCTTGAACAAAGAACGGGTTCTTGCCCGTCACGGAAACCATAAACAAGGCAGCTGCAATCTTTGGTTGGCATTGCCTCGGAAAGCAGTGAAGGTGCGGCTCGAGAGCGAAGAGAAGGAAAGAACGCGTCAATATGAGAAAGAGAAGGTGACGAGGGTTGGTCGAAAGGCCGCATTGTCCAATAATAACGTCAACAACAAAACTGCCAACAGCTGGACATGCACTCGAAAGACCACCCGACACGAAAAAGCGAATGAGGCAAAGACGAACGCAAGACCAAACACTGGGCACCAACTGGTGCGAGCATCAGGCTAACAGCGGAAGGATTGTCGCCAGTAACGGTACGCATGAGAGAAAAGGGGAAGCTGGAAATAAGGTGACTTTTTGCCGAAATATCAGCCCCCTGGTAAATTGGCTCCTTGGGAAGCATTGAAAGGTGCGCTACAGGGGTCTGTCTGCGACTGGGACAGGACTATTGATTACAGATTGGTACTTACAAGGGGGACTTCGGATGGGACAGGTTCACAGCGAGACCGCTGGAAAAGCGAGGTCATTTATCGTCCAGCCGCTTCCCTGCAAAATATGGGCGAGAGAGCTAACCGGGTGCAGTGTGACGAAAGAAGCAGACCAGGGTGTTCCTGGTGGCATACTTCATACTCCATATGTCGTACACTCAGAGTCATCCCAGGGCAGAAGCCACGATGGGTGACACAACACTGGCCGTAGCTTTGACCAGGCCGTGTCGGCCCGTTGCTGGATGGGGGGATAGGCTTCATTTTTCTGCAAATAACACGACCAACGCAGCCAACGAGCCAAAGGCCCAATGGAGGTGCAGCTACGACGCCGCCAGCCAGCCTCAGTGATTCTGGTCTGGCCAATATCGCGCACGTCATGGCTTGACCCAGTCCATCTACTCCGTTAAGTGCTTGCGACGCCTGACATCGCATGGAGATCAGACCCAGCTTCCACACGACTGGTTTGGAAGATTACGGGCTACAAGAACAGGCGGGTGACAGCGCTGAAACAGTGTGAATGCGCAAAACAGTGAGCACAAATTCACAAGCTTCTATCCGGATTGCAGAAGTGGGACATCGAGTGCGTTCACCCCACTCGCGAGTCATCGCTACTCTCCAGCGTTGGACTTTGACAGTGAATATGGAAAGAAACGATGCTGATCATTGAGGAATATCACCGAGAGACAGTGTGCTCCGCGCCGATTCGACAACCGAAAAAGCAACGACTCGACAATCACGACAATCACGACGATGCCCTAGACACATCACGAGGCGTGCTCTTCAGTGACGTTGGCGCATTTTAGACGGTACTAAACGCTTGTGATATTCTCCATGATGGTTAGGTCGCGCAATGTCCTTGAACAGAAATATGAGAGCCTGGAGCTAGCCGTGTGGTGGTTGGTAAGTACTTTTGTCGCGCGCAACCGTTTGCCATCCGTCGTCTTCGGGCACAGCCGATCGACAGCAAAAACCCACATGACGAAAGATTAGGACGTCTGCTCTTCCAATGCACCTGTCACGACCTTTACAGCGCATCCTCTGAGCGCGAAGTTTGGACCCGCGAAAATAACGGCGTCGCGCTTGATCCAGGCTAGCGCGTGATGGGCGTGAATGGGATGAGAACGGGTCGCATCACAGCGCTCATCACAAAAAGCAACAAAAGGTCAGCCAACCAGATCCAGGGCCAAGCCAAAACAAGTCTAGCCCGTGCCCTTTATAAGCCGTAAAGGGCTCAAAACGGTTGCGCCGCTTTCTTCCGTCTTTCCGTCTGTACAGTCCCTTTGACTCTATACTTCTGGCCAACTAGCTTGAGACCTGTTTCGCCAGCTCGACGTCAAACCGTTGAAGAAAGAATTCAACGGACACGATCTGCATGTGTAATTGCATCGCAGTGCTGTCCTTGTGTTTGCCTTCATAGCTGCCGAGTCGTCATACGATGACAGAACAAATGCACAACGTCGAAGATGCCTTCGCTTACTATTTCCGGCAGTTTCCAAGAATGCAATAGGAACGGTAAGCAGTATACGGAGTGCTCTCTTAATGCTTAAGGCATAAGTCTGTCGAAGGATAACGGGCGCCAGAAAAGGGAACCAGATCGCCTCATCTGTCGTTGGCGGAGACTTCTTGCAGGCTGCATGGCAGTTCTAGTCGGCTTACTGCGATTAACCAGTGTCCATATGTTACCAGTCGCAGTCATTGAAACCCTCGGGCCACAACAGTAAAACCTTTGCCTTCTAGCATGCAGGCGAGATGTCACGCAAGGACATAAGATTCAGCCGCAAGCTACTTACTGCAAGCAACAACAGAGGCGAGTTACGTGGGGCTTAATCACTTGCCAGCATATTGCCCTAACGTGTCGCCGCTCGGACCTCCTTGGTGAAAGCCAGTATCGACGAGATGGGTGCAAGTATTTTCATATGATTACTTCTTTTTCATATCGGCGCGGCCCAATCTAGCGAATTCCCGACTTCGAGAAACATTAACTCGCAAGATACTCCACCCAAGATATCTAACACGGGAGAAAATAGCGGCAATCTCACCAACCGTTCCGGGTCCTGCAGAATGTCAGAGACCTGGGCAGTTGCAAAAGTATGTAGCTCCGTACCAAGAATCTCTCCCGAAGATGTATGAGCATTGACAAGATACGTCCTATTACTCTGCAGCACCTTTCCAGCACCCAGCAGCACATCGGAGGTTTTGATCTGCTCATGCCGTCGCTCTCATGCAAGTCTGCTATTCATGCCTGCTTCCAATGATGTCTTCCGATGTTTTGATTCCAGCTGCACTTTCTTTCAGGATCCTGCCGCTCTGAAGGATCATACGACCAGGTTCAACCAGCAGAGTGGGTAAATTGATTCCGTTGCAAGGCAGCGAGGGAGTCTGTGCTACGCTTGGCATGTACACGTTGTGGGCGGGTTTCTGGGACCATTTCCACGAAAGCACCCCAACGTATACACACACTACACATACTCTAAAAGCGGCCGGAAGACAAAAGGTATTTTGAAGCAAACATAACATCAGCGGCATTCGTCAACAAGTCCTGTTATTTTCAAAGGGGGGAAGGAAATACACTTGCTCCGACGAATTGCGAAACACCCCGTACGTTTCTATGGTTCCAGAATTTTAGCAGCCTCCTCATGTCGTTGTCGACCCGTCACAACTTACACAGACGGCGAGGTCCCACCCTGCAAGGAGACATCAACAAACAGATCAAGATAAAAGCTACGAAACAACAACTTGTACAGCCAGGCAACGCGCCCTAAACGCGACGTATCTTTTGTATCAGATTACTAACAAAAACGCGCCGTTTTCCATTGGCACTGGCTGGCAAGAGTCACAATGGCCAGTGTCCCGACAATCGGGGTGGGCGACTTCCCTCCATATGTGGCGTACAGAAGTCTTCAGCTCCCAATGCATTCAGCCAGGCGAAAATCCCATAAGCTGAAAAGTGAAATGCAGGCCTCCTTTTCCCCATCAAATCCAGGACCTCCCAAAAAACAAGAAAAAAAAATCGGCTCTGCTATGGGGTTAATATGGCGGTGCGACATGCATCTGCACCGCTGCAGGTCAAAACTTGGCCTATGAAAAGGCAGCACCCAGTTCCGAGATCAAGGCGCCGTCGGCACAAGACAGGCGACCAGATAGAGATGCATCGAATTGTTGTTTTGAAATCCAGACATGTCAAAAAGAGGGGGCAACGGAAGAGGGAACATCGCACTTTCTTAGCCCACTGGGCCGGGGTAACAAGATTCATTCCGGGGGCCAAACCAGTTGACAGATTGGCAAACAGGACTTGGTTTGTTGGGAGCATTGGGGGCAGAAGAACATGATGCCTCAAGGTTCACATAAACTGCTGTCGTTGTTGTCAATACCTGCAAGCCACAATGACGCTGGCCCAAAGGCCGGCCGGCCCTGGAGAGATGGCCGCCATTTGCTAAGTATTAATATGGAAGCAGCAATCGTCCGTCATTGGGACATTGGAGGTAAGCTACCAACACCAACTGCTCCCGCAGCCGCACGCCACTTGTTCACGGCATCATATATCGATTTTCGAGAGACATCGAGGTCGTGCAAGCGACCTAGTCTCGACGAGAATGGTGGTTTTCCAGCCCAACGTTTCGTGCCCTCGCCAATGCCAGGAACGACCTACTTCGCAGGGGCGGCCCATTGACCAAAAACGGACAAAGCGCCAACCCTATTTGTCTTACAGCGAGCGTCATCTACTCAGTAGTCTGCTTCGAGTTTCTCGGGACCGCCTTCCAGGTCCCGGTGCAATAAAAGTAGGCCCGGGGCCTGGGTCTTCGTGGTTTCATTATGTCTCCATCCACATCTTGGGAAGTATGCCAAAACAAACACAGCTTGAGACTTATTCGCCAATCTAGGCTCGCGAGGGCTAAGCCATGGTCAGCGCTGAAAGGAAGACAGGATGGGGCAGATGAAACCCCGGTGTGGTTAGCTACAAGTCCGTCTCGGAATGCTCTGCAAGTTGCAGTGCTTATATCCCAGCGGGAAAGGTCCTACTCAGGGGGTAGCAAAATAAAAAAGCAGTAAGACCAGGCGGCCACGACGGGGCGAAAGAGCGACAGTCAGACGTGGTCAGGCAAAAAAAATGAAGGTGTAAAAAAATCTCTCGCCAGGTGAGCAGAAGAGGTATAGCCTCAGCAAGAGCATATTAAGAAAGAAAGAGGCTGTCCCAGGAGCCAAGTTGTCGGGTTATAAGGCAAGTGGAGCAACAAGAAAGCCAATAATCGTGATAAGAGCTTGCCAAGTGGGCTCATTAAAGATGCATACACCAATACGAGTACTTTTACGAGAGACTCTCCAGATAGTATCCTTTCGTTTCATGAAAGAAAAAGGGTTTGTCCAGGAAATAGAAAGTGTCGAAGAGGAGGAAACACGCAGACCTTCACCAAATGGCGACGCATAAATAGAGGGAAAAAGGAAATGTAGCAAATGACACCTCACGGTGCGAGTGACCATCCGTTGACTCAAAATCGGTTTGTGACACATCACATGAAGCTAAATAAGTTAAAACAAGCCCCCACCTCCCTTCTCTCTCTCTCTCTGTCTCTCTCTTTTAGACAGAGAGGAAAAGTAACCGTAGGAAGTATGCCAGCATAAGGGGGGAGGTCGGGAAATAAATAGTTGCATCTCTGCGTGCTCAAAATCGTATGCCTGTGTACTGCTTTGTTGCCCTTGCTTTTATGGAGTTTTCGGCTCTCACGTCAAAACAAAAACAACGTAAAACAACAGGATACAAGCCTTCCCGCCGAAGTAAAAGCCACTATATATACTGCATTATTTTAATTCATACAAATGTGATATACTAGTTTTATCTAATCTTACGAAACGTCGTTATTGGCAGTTGATCACAATGTTTGTCAAAAGCTATATGATATGTCGAATCTTGGACCTATCTGTACATCCGTATCCAAGGTTCATGAAGTGCAGAGTTCCAATCTTTTCTTGTTCATCATTTTCATATCCGTCTCTTACAGCTCCGGGCTGTTGGCGGCAATGGATCGGCTAATCTGCTCAGCAAACCACGAGGCCGAGTCGTCAACCATGGCGGCCGACTCGGCCATGGTCAGCACCGTCTTGATGCCGACGCCGACCTGGTCGCTACCGCCGTTGAACTGGCGCACAGTGTTGATGGCCTGGTTGATGTCGGCCGGGTCTGGGAAGGCGCCAAACTGCTGGAGAGCAGTCGCGAGCTCGCGCACATCGGCAACGGCGGGGACGGCGATCTGGCGGTCAAAGGACTCCGTCATGTCGATCTGGTCGAGGACGGAGCGGCGCGAGGTGGTGGCCAGGATGAGCAAGCGGTGGCCTTTGGGGGGTGTGCCTTGAGCAAGGTCATGAGTGCCTGGACCATGATGTTGGACATCCTCGGGCCAACCGGGTTCCACTCGATAAGGCGCTCAATGTTGTCGAGAATCAGCAGACTAAGCGGCGATTTGTAGGCGTCCGTAAAGACCTTGTGCAGGTAGTCCTTCTTGCCGGCCTCGTTGAAGTAGCCGACGAGGTTCTCGGGTGTAACTGGACAGAGTAGTTAGTATGACGTCTCAACGCGTGTGTGGGGGTTAGTGGTAGATGCAACACGTACTGGCTTTGATAAAGGGAAAAGCACTCTTGATGGCGACATGAGTCGCCAGTGCCGTCTTGCCGCTGCCGGCCGGACCGTACAGAAGCACCGACAGTGTCCGTAGACGGTCGAGCTGGCGAACGTTGTTGGCGTAGACCATGCATTCCTTGACGATGCTCTGGATGTTGACCGAGTAATCAAGGATGCCGTAGGTCAGTGCCTGCTCGAGCTCCTCGTCCGAGACACCAAACGCGGCCTTGACTTCCGTCAGCGCGTTCTCAAAGTCGCTCATGTTGACCTTCATCTGCGAAACGTCGTCGCTGATGCCGGCCATGGTGTCCACTTTGATGTGGCGGTTGAAGGCAAACGATGTGGCACTCTTCACGAGACCCGACAGCTCGGCACCGCTGAAGTTCTTGGTACGTGCGGCCAGCCTGCCGACGTCGACATCGCGATCTAGGATGTTGTTTTGCAGCATCTTCGCAGTATGGATCTTGAGACTAAGTAAGAGGTTAGTATTCGTACTCAGATGGCAGTAGCAATAACAAAAGAACAAAGGAACAATAGGCGCAAAACTGATGGACGTACATTTGCACACGGCCTTGCTCGTCAGGCAGCGAGATTTCAATTTGGACTTCAAGACGACCCTGGATTTGTTAGTGACCGTTGTTCTGCATATAGTGTAACGTCGAGACAGAGAGACTTACAGGACGCAGCAGGGCATCATCAATCATGTCCTTACGGTTGGTCATGCCGACCAACAAAATGTTGTTGAGCTGGTCGACACCATCGAGCTTACTCAGAAGCTGGTTGACAACACTGTCGCCAACTCCGGTTCCGCCACCGGCTCCGGAGCCTCTCTGCTTGCATACTGCATCCAACTCGTCGAAGATGATGACATGCAGCTGCGACTCGTCGCCCTTCTCCTTGTACTCCTTCTCGGCATCGGCCTGGCACGTTTGTTAGTATACTGCGTTGCAAATGGACAGTTTAACACAGCGAGCAACGACTTACAAAGAGCTTCCGGATGTTCTCTTCACTCTGGCCGACGTATTTGTTGAGCACTTCCGGGCCATTGATGACCTTGGGTTCTGCGAGACGTTGTTAGTATAAATTCTGTATCATATCGACAGAGGGGGGAAGAGGGGGTCTTGCCATACCTCTTGCATTGAGCATCTTGCCGATTTGTCTAGCAATAAGCGTTTTACCGGTACCGGGTGGGCCGTAGAGCAAAATACCCTTGACGTGCAGCACGCCCAGCTTTTCAATCAGGCCTGGCGGGAAAATGCGCGACGCAAAAGCACGACGGAAAATGGTCGAGAACTCGTTGTCGAGACCGCCGATGCCCATGTCCTCAAACTTGAAGTCGGGCGCAATAATCGAGTTGGCGGCGGCGCGCTTCGTCGAGCCGGACAGTTTCATCGGCGAGCCCGCGTTCTTGTAAAAGGCAATGTTGGTCTGCGGCACCATGATACCGCGCGCGGCCGGGTCTGTACGCACGGCGCCTTCGCTTCCTGCGGCGCCAGCCTTCTCCATGCTCAGGTCAGCCAGCTGCACAGTCTTGACAACGAGCGACAGCGGCGTGTTGCGCACGTCAATCAGCAAACGCTGGCCGGGTGCGAAGATGTGATTGGCAAAGGTCTGGACCATCTGCTGGGCAAGCGCATCCTGGTCGTAGGTGATGTCGGTGACCTTCTTGGTGGACGCGAAACCGACCTCGACGTCCATGGAGCCCAGGTAGCTCTGGCCACCCGTGCTGCTGGAGAAGGGATTGTAGATCTCGGCGACAAGCTCGTCCATCATGCCGACACGCAGCCATGTGCGCTGAGGGTCCGAAAGAGAGATGCAGCCGTCAGGAAAGCCGGGCGTCGGCCGCACCGTGACAACATAGTCTCCATCAATCATGCTGCCAGTGAGGCGCAGGTAGAGGTCGGAACCATCGCGGGAGGGCGGAAAATCGCGCGGCGAGACGGCGCAGATATTGGTGAAGATGTACATCTGCTGTAAGGTCTTGTCGTCGACCTTGGCGAGGCGTAAGCGGACTGAGCGGCCGCCACCACCACCTCCACCGTAGTTGGGCGGGGGTGACCCATAACCGCCGCCGCCGCCCTGGCCGTACTGTGGCTGGCCACCGCCACCCTGATAGCCAGCGGACTGAGGAGGTGCGCCGCCGTAGCCGCGTGGGTGGTCATAGTTGGGGGGAGGAGCGCCGCCGCCGGCGCCGCTGCCGGGGCGACCGGGCAAACCGCCACGACCGGCCTTGCCGAATAGATTGTTCCGCAAATCCATAATGGTGTCTGATGTGTTCTGAGTTTGAGTATTCGGTAGAGAGTACAGCTTCCAGCCGTCTCAATAGTTTGAGGATCGTGAGCAGGTCCTGCCTGGAAAGACGTGTGTCCGCAAGAAGGCTATCTATACGATAGATGTGGTCAGCGATGGCGAAGCTGACAACAGGTAAGAAACAGGCTTGAGTTGAGTGTTACCTGTCGGCCGAATGGATCGTAAGGGAAAGAAAAACAGTAGCCTTTATGTTCGTCAATTGTAGTTGTAGAGGGAAACAACTGCAGAATAGAAAGAGCCGTTTCGTTGGGAGTTGATGATCAGGAAGGAGCTGGGTTGCTTCAGGTGCCGTTTCAGGGAGTTGGAGTACGTTTCTAGGGAGGCTCGGGAGGCAGGAGCTGGTGGATTGGTGAAAGCTGCGCCTTCTCTGTAATGCTGACGTTGCCCCTCATTATCTCAAGGCCAGTTAGCGTGGCTCACTAGCCAATGCGCCGCTGGCCTAAGAATAGGGGCTATTTATCTGTACATTTTTTGAGCAGTCTGTACATTAGGCAGCTCATTTACACGCTAGAATTGTGCTCCATCTCTGTAGAGCTATGTACCTCTCAGTGTCTCGTAAGTACCAACATGTGTGGCTTCTTCTTCAGGCTTCCAGAATAAACAACTATCATCAACGCCGCCTAAGAACTCCTCATGTGTCCCCCCAAACACCAAAACACACAGCGTTGAAATGTTGGCATTCGTCATAGTCTTTTCATTCGTCATAGTATTTTTTGATGATATTGGGTGCAGCTAAATGCTAAGCTGTGGATTTGAGCAATACATTCAAAGCAACATGCAATACGCAATATTCTCCTTTTTGAGGCTAGATCATAGCACGTGAACCTCTCCCCTCCCCTTGAAATGCTTTTAGACCAAGCTTGACCTCATATATTGTAGATTTCTTACATCAAGCAGGCCACATTGCGGCTGCTGTGCAGCTCCGACGCGGCAACCTTGACGCGCGAGCTCGGGCCGGCCCAGACAAACACCTCGACCAGCCATTCGTACCACACTCTTGTGTCGTCTGTCTGGCGCCACATGCTGACTTCGATCTCGGAATCCTGGGGCAGATAAAGGGGTTTCTGTATCATGTTAGCGACCAACGTGACCTGCGGCATTGTGCGATGTTGTGACTGCAACTCACCTTGAGAGGGAAGAAAATGGGGAACCACGAAATCATGTCCTTGCTCTTGTGGTCGATCTGGTCCGGCCGCGTGCTGATTTCAATTGGTTCAGGCGTACTGCCGTTTGCCGTCGGCGCTGGCTGGTACAGCACCGACTCGAAATAGCCCGCCAGGCCATGAATGACACCGCGCGGCCGGCACACAAACGTCAGGTGGCAGTGGCGCATGTTGTGCTCGTTGAGGCCCGTGGCCAAGTTCATGGCACCGCCACCGCCAGTCTGCACCTTCCTGTGGCCATGCTTTGCCGTCCAGTCCTCGACGAACGGCAGACGCACGGGATGCACAAACTCCCACGCCTGCTGGAAGCGTGGACGGCCCGGCACCTTTTGCGACACGAGGTCAATTGCAAACAGGTGTACGACGTACGGCGTCTCAAAGGCGTTTTCATTGCTCGGCGAGCGGCCCGACAGCTCCGCGTACACCTTGGGGTACGAGATGGGGCTGAGATGGGCGGTGTAGGACTGCGGAATCGAGATGCCGTGCGGGCGCGCAATGTGGCGCTGAATGCCGTCGAGGCACTCGGGCGACAGCTCGTTGTCGCCAAACGAACCGAGCAGCTCCGTAACCAGAATGTCGACCTTGGTCAGCGTGTTGTTGGCCTCGTGGCCCTCGGCGACGGGTCCTGCCCACTCGCGCATGTCCGTCTTGATCAGATGCACCTTGCCGCCCCAGACCTGCTTGTTCATGCGCAGCAGGTAGACGTAGGCGTTCTGGTTCTTCTCGAGCGCCCACAGCTGGATGGGCACGCCCGTAACCTTGCTGGCACGGATCACACGAGTCACAAGCGGACCACGGCCGGCGCCAGCCACAGCAACGACCAGCTCGGGGATCGTGGGCGTGCCATGTGCCACAGCCGCCGCACCGGGGCGAGGGATGGCCGACGACGGCCGGTTCAGCGTCTTCCAGTCAACCATAGCCGCCGCAATGGCCTTTTCGTACTGATCATACTTGACCGGGTCGCCCTCAAACACCTCGTACGTGGCCGACTCAAGGTTGTCTGCAAGCGGCTGGAGAGGCGACTGCAGCCAGTCTTGGAAATTGGCCAGCGTCGACGTCTCCGTCGCCGAGTACGGCTCCTGCTCGCGCTCAAGGTGCTTGATGTACGACAGCTGTGCGTTCTGTGTAGACTTGCGCTTCTTGTCATTCTGGTGGGCAGTGCGGTTGTGCGCATCGGCCAGGCTCGGGAAGTCGGCGCCGCTGGACCCGGACGGTGAAGGCGACGAGGGCAGGGAAAGGTCACCGCTGGTCAGCTCCTCCTCACTGGGGCCGGAATCCGCCAGGAGGATCCATGGTGCATTTTTGAGCCTCATGTACTTGTTGACCAGCGACTGGTGGTTTCGGCTGAGGCTCGGAAATCCCGCTCGGTTCTGCTGGAAGATGGATGCCGAGAATGTGAGGAAGTGCAACGGCTCGGCAAACCAGCGCGTCTGCAGCTCAATTTCGGGAAGCCGCTTCGGCACGCGAACCGCTACAAACAGCCGCGGCTCGTAGTCACACATGGTCCGGATCGTATGCCATGTGTCCCATGCGCTGTAGATGTCAATCTCCTCGCTGCCAGCAGGGTAGGCATCCGGCCCGGGCAGCGAGTCGCCCGTTTCCTCCAAGCCAGGCTCGCGGTACATGGGCAGGTGGACAACGATGCCGATCTGCGCCGCCAGCCGCAGAGCCTCCTTGATGGCGCGGCCATACTGCGCCACACGTTTCGGGTCGGCGTCGGCACGTGGGCCGGGAATGACGATGCTCCGCACGCCGCAGAAGCTGGCATACGACACCTCAAGGTTCAGCGCCTGGCGCGAGAGGTTAGCCACCAGCGGGTCAGCCGAGTAGAGGTCGATCCACGGGCTGCAGTAGGCGACGATGGAGGTGATGTTGGGACCGGGAAAGAGAGTCGTGTCCTCGTCTGTCAGTGTCGGTATTGTTGGGCCGGGCAACGACGGGTTGGCGCGCTCGTCGGCGGTCAAATCGCGAGCGGCGACGTTAGCGAGGTAGCTCTTCTGCAGCGCAATCACACGGTCGTGGAAGTGCTTGGTGGTAATTGGGGCCGTGGCAAAGGAGAACTAATAGAGTTAGCTGCGTAGAAAGAAGGGGTCCCAAACATATTCCTTACACCATAGTCCAGCAGGCGTCTGTACTGGTTGTCGGTCAACCCTTCCATGCGGCGCGAGTCATGCTGGCCGATATAGAATGAAGGCCGCGAGGCTTGGTAGCTCTCGTAGCCACTGTGGGACGACTGGCGAGACATCGCGAGCGACGTGTGTGATGCGATAGGCGAAGAGACACCTCGGAAGGAGGACGTGCTGGTCGATGGAACCGTTTCTGGTCGCGATCCGCCTTGGCGACAAGGCTTTCTATGCCTTGGAACTGTCGTTGCAGCAACAATCCATTATCAGCCCCAAGAGGCAAAGAGGGGAAAAATAAATAAGATATAGAAATGGGTTTTCGCTTTTCTCTTTTGCCGATTCAACCAGCTGCCTCCCGTATCGTCTTGTCTGTCTTTGGTCACACGAACTGAAAACTCAAGGAGCCCCTCTGCGGTACAGCGTGGTTGGCCAGTGCGAGCAGAGTATGAAGTAACAAAATTGTCCGATAGGTGCTGTCGTGGTAATACTTCAAAAAAAAAAAAAAAAAAAAAAAAAAGAACAATCGATAACGAGCCACTACGAAGTACAGTAGCTTCGCCCGCCAGACCCTAGATTGCAGGTGCTACTCAGTAGCCGTTGGAACAAATCGCTTTCCAGTGAAGGATGTCTTTGCTATAAACCGTTTCTGCTGCCCTTGGTGATTGACGACACAGAAAACTGTACATCGCTGTGATGAAAACATCCCGAAAATTGAGCAGCGGAGGAAAGGTAGGGGTTGAGGGGATAACAGGCCTGTACAAGTCTCTCTACATGTTCACAGCGGTGCTGCACCGTAATTTAGCTCGGGATCCTGCACCGTAAAGTACCAGTACCTCACCGCCCGCCACAGGCACAAACCTCTTATCGGCCTTATCGCATTGGCCCAGAAAAAAGTTTTTAGTGGTAATCGCTCTTGGGAAACACCGACCCTGCGCGGCTGCCTTTTACAACGAACTACGACATTCCAGACGGATTTTCGCCTTTTTTTTTTGTTGGATTTGCACCAGCCAGGCCTCAAACTGACCCCAGTTTTCTTACATCTGGTTTCGTTTATTTACTTAGCAGATTCTGCCGCCCGCTCCTTCCTGTCTTTCTTTCTCCCCCTTCCTCTCCATAATGTCCAGCCTCGACAAACCTTCCTCCTCCTCACTCAGCAAAAAGCGTCACGCCCCCGACTCCGACACCGACTCCTACACCGCCGAGCTGCCCTCAATGAAGCGCAACAAGGGCGAGAACGGCGAGCGGCCGGAGAAGAGCAAGACGCCCAAGGTCGACTCAGACAGCGATGCCTCATCCGCGAAGAAGCCCGCCAAGAATCCGTACCTGGCGCACCTCGAGGACGAGGGCAGCAACGGCAACGATGGCGACGAGTTTGACCAGGACAAGGGCAAGCAGCCTCTGTACAGCAGCGACGATAACGGCTTCGCCGGCATGACGCGCCACCAGACGACGGCCGAGCAGGTCTCGCGGGTTGAGCACGAAGAGTACAACGCATTCACGGGCCGCCGGCACACGCAGCAGTACTTCCGCATCCTCGAGACGCGCAAGGGCCTGCCGGTGCACAAGCAGCGCCAGGAGTTTTTGGACATGTACCACAGCACGCAGATTCTCGTGTTTGTCGGCGAGACGGGTTCGGGCAAGACGACCCAGATTCCCCAGTACATTCTCTACGATGATATGCCGCAGCTGAACCGCAAGATGGTTGCGTGCACACAGCCGCGGCGAGTCGCCGCCATGTCCGTCGCACAGCGTGTGGCCGATGAGCTGGACGTCAAGCTCGGCGAAGAAGTCGGCTACAGCATCCGTTTCGAGAACTGCACAGGGCCCAAGACGCTGCTCAAGTACATGACCGATGGTCAGCTGCTGCGCGAGTCCATGAACGACCCGGACCTGTCGCGCTACAGCTGCATCATGATCGACGAGGCGCACGAGCGCACGCTGGCCACCGACATTCTGATGGCGCTGCTCAAGGGCCTGGCGCTCCGCCGGTCGGACCTCAAGATTGTCATCATGTCCGCGACCCTCGACGCGCAAAAGTTCCAGCGCTATTTCCACAACGCACCACTCCTGGCCGTGCCCGGTCGTACGCACCCGGTCGAGATCTTCTACACGCCCGAGCCCGAGAAGGACTACGTCGAGGCGGCCGTGCGCACGGTGCTGCAGATCCACGCGACCGAGCCCGAGGGCGACATCTTGCTCTTCCTCACAGGCGAGGACGAGATTGAGGACGCGTGCCGACGCATCAACCTCGAGACGGACGAGATGATCCGCGAGTCGGACGCGGGTCCCATGACGGTGTACCCCTTGTATGGCTCGCTTCCACCGCACCAGCAGCAAAAGATATTTGACAAGGCACCCGAAGCGTTCAAGAAGGGCGGCCGGCCGGGCCGCAAGTGCATCGTGTCGACCAACATTGCCGAGACGAGTTTGACGATTGACGGCATTGTGTACGTGGTGGATCCGGGCTTCAGCAAACAAAAAATCTACAACCCGCGGATCCGCGTCGAGTCGCTGCTCGTGACCCCTATCTCGCGCGCATCGGCCAAGCAGCGCGCGGGTCGTGCCGGTCGTACGCGGCCTGGCAAGTGCTTCCGGCTGTACACGGAGAAGGCGTTCAAGCAGGACCTCATTGAGCAGACATACCCCGAGGTGCTGCGGTCGAACCTGAGCAACACCATTCTGGAGCTGAAGAAGCTGGGCGTGGACGACCTGGTGCACTTTGACTTTATGGACCCGCCACCGCCAGAGACCATGATGCGCGCGCTCGAGGAGCTCAACTACTTGGCGTGCCTGGACGACGAAGGCGAGCTGACGCAGCTCGGCAACTTGGCGAGCGACTTCCCGCTGGACCCGTCGCTGGCCGTGATGCTAATCACATCGCCCGAGTTCTACTGCTCCAACGAGATTTTGTCAATTGTATCGTTGCTGTCGGTGCCGCAGCTGTTTTTGCGACCGGCCGCGGCGCGTAAGCGGGCAGACGACGCTAAGGCGCAGTTCACACATCCGGACAGCGACCACCTGACGCTCCTCAACGTGTACCACGCCTTCAAGGGCGAGGAGCTCAAGGGCACGACGGACATGCGCAAGTGGTGCCACGAGTGGTTCTTGTCCTACCGGCACCTGTCGACGGCGGACGACGTGCGGACGCAGCTCAAGTCGTACATGGAGTCGCACGGCATCGAGCTGGTGAGCACGCCGTGGGGAGACAGGGACTACTACACCAACATCCGGCGGGCGCTGGTGTCGGGCTTTTTCATGCAGGTGGCGCACCGGCAGGCGACGGGCAAGATCTATCGCACGATCAAGGACAACCAGCCGGTGATCATCCACCCGAGCACGGGCTTGTCGACAGATTTCGAGTGGGTGGTGTACAACGAGTTTGTGCTTACGAGCAAGCAGTACATCCGGACGGTTACGGGCGTCAAGCCGGAGTGGCTGCTGGACATTGCGCCCAACTACTACGATCTGTCGTCGTTTGACGAAGGCGAGGCCAAGATTGCGCTCAAGCGCGTGGCCGACAAGATCAAGCGGAGAGAGGCCGTGCGGTCTGCATGATTCGACATCTTTTTTTGAACTGGATTTATGTTTGTTGAATGTTTGTATCGGCGTGTTAAACAGGGCTCATTTTATCAAGGTTTTTTTTATTTGCATGTCTTGTATCTTGTTGTCCATTGGCCCAGGAAAAAGAAATAAGGACACATCGGGGTGGGAGCACAGCGAGTGCAACCAAACAATAGACATCTTATTTAATATTGCTCGCCGAAAATTCATGTGCTCACGAAAATGAGCGCGATGAAAGAAGAGATGAGATGCCCGAACCGAGTGCTACGTCCTCGTCGACCCAGCCTCGATGTGGAGTCTCCTGGCAGTAAATGCAACGCGAGCATTTGATGAGAGTACACTTGATGAGAGTACATATGTGCATATACCGTTTTGAGCAAACAGTACATACGAAGTACAACGCACAACCTGGTACACGGAGATACAGGTAGTGGAGGCTTCCGCCGTTGAGAAACTCGATGGGTATGGCATAATGTGTTGTATCATGAACTCTTTGTTCTACGCCGCGCCATATATGCATCCCGTACTTGGTATTTGAACATGCCTCACCGAGGGAAACATGTGACAATAGCAGAAGATTAAGGAAAAAGGAAAAAGAAAAAGAGATGCACCTCAGTGACTTGCACCAGCTGACCATTGTCACAACAATGGCAACCAAGGACGCGTCGAATAAGAAAAGTGACGAGAAAGAAATATGGGTAAGCCAAATTAAACTCTAATAAGTCTTTTTTTTATCCCGCGTTAAGCAGCTGCATGTGGTGCACGCGACGCACAATGTCATGTGCTCGCCACGGGGTTGTCAAGACGGAGCCGCATCTTTTTTTTTGTGTTTGTCTTCGCCATGGGTTGTACGGAGATTTTTACTCTTTTCTATTTCGTTTTTTTACTTATGCCATTCTTATTTCCTATTTGTTCTGTGAGTTCTTGATGGGCAAGGGTTCCTTCCTGCTGTAGTAAAGAACAACCGAAGAAAAGAAAAGATGCATGCCGATCTCGATCAGACAGGCATGAGTTGAACGGCTGGACTGCATGGCCGGATTGACAAGGCCCCCCCCTGTGAAGAATCGTGTCCTTTGGAATACGACATACATACGTCGTAGAACAGCATATGTGGACTCGAGAAAAAAGAAGACGAGAAGCACAGAGGAGCTTGGTGGACCTTGGCCTGGTTGAATTGGGCTTTTCGTCTGATTACTCTCACTAAAAAGGGAATAGTAAACTACCAGGGAACAGCTGCGGTTGGCAGAGGACGGACGGATAGTTCATTAGCTCTGCCCTCCTTCATCCCCTGCACATGCACCTTGCCAGGTTAGGCCCAGGCCACTTTAACGAACCCTGGTTCTCCCGCCAGGCCATACTGAAAGCGGGTTTTCAAGCGAGGCAGGGAAGTGAGCGAGACAAGCCACAAACACAAAAAGAAACAAAAGGAAAAGAAGGAAGACGGGGAGAGAAACAAAGGAAGCAACGGAAGCAAGGGACGGGATGAGGGAAGCAAGGATCACAGGAGCAAGGACACACGGACGCTACGCACGGCGCAACGCACGTTCCATTCGTTTGTAAAGCTGGCAGGCACATCTTTTTCGTCTACATGTACGACGAACGGAGTATTACATGGTACAATAGTAAATTGGCAGTCCCTACGGAGATCCGGGGCAAGACAGCATGTCACGGTTCACCAGATGAACAGTTGAGCAGTTCAATGGCCTTCCACTTTACCCTGCGTGCCCTGCCATCTACGACGTGTCATATCTCATCCACAAAACCGGTCGTGGTGTGTGTTGTAGAACGGTTTTATCTGTCAAGACCAGAGTAGTAATTGCGCGGCAAGGAGGTGGCCATGCAAAAATCTGCAACGAAAAACCAAGGTGGAAGGCATCTTCATCGCGTATCATTTTACTTTTCTGTTTACTGTTCCGGACATCTTCTCTTTACTTTCGTGTTGGCTTTCGTACTTTTCGGGCCTCCGTATGTTTCCACCCACTCTCCTCGGGCTCCATCTCAGCTGACAGCTTCCAATGTTCCCACGCTTGTCTGCTCCGACATCGAAGCAACCATACGCGGCGAGATACATCCGTAAATTACGCAGTGCCCGATTCAAACTAGTCGCGCCAATAGTAGTAGGTCTAAGGCGAAGGCCGTTGAGAGAGTTGTTGCTCTTGTTTCGAACCTTTGCAATCACATGGAAGAGGGACGAGAAATGAGTCTTTCCACGGAACATGTCGTTATAAGCTGTGAGCTGTTCTTGTGTCCACCCAAGATGTTCTTGAAGATAGGGTCGGATGACAGGTGTCTTACACGGACTCTAAAGGGAAGACATGTCGAGAGACAACATTCGAAATAAAGGTGGCGCAAAAGATACACCTGCAATACCCCGTCGATACAAGCCACTAAGAATTACTCCTGTCCCTTTACTGTGTACAATCTCATTTCGTGTCGAGTGCCGGCTGGGACGCGCCCTTGCTCGACCCATGAGAAAAGAAACCACCTCCCTGTCTTCTACGTCTTGCCTGGGAAGAAGGATTTCCGGAGTGGTGTGTAGCCCAAATTGGACTCGATTCGCAACTTGTTCTTCGCGGAGTGTGATCTCTGTCTGTACGTCGTACCTGAAATAAAATACAAACTGCGGAGTCTTATTATTGTTCTCCTCGGGATTCACTTTTATTGACCCTTGCCCTTTAAGGTGCCAAAAGTGAGCATGGGTTCTGCCAAGCGTGTGGAAGCTCCCCCATCCGAGCTTCCTGCAACGCTTGGAGGATTGCTCGGACGGCCATGGAAGTGGGTAGGAAGGCTTGGTCTGTGGGTGTGGGATGGGGCTAATATTACAGAACGTACTGTGTACTAGGTGCTCAGTAACAATAGGTAGAGATAAAAGAAGATACAGTCCTAAAAATAGGGGAAAATAAGAAAGTGACGACGCCTTGCTGAATAAATGACAAATGGGCCCCGTCGAATTAAAAAGAGCATTGTGCTTCTTTGGGTTTGGCACTACAGGCACGGACAAGCTTTGCGTCGTCCTGCTGTGGGGAGGAGACGAAGAAGGGTGGAGAGCTGAGAGCAATATCATGGCCAAGCGCCCCGACCTCGAACCGTTCGTAGACGCAAGTCGTGGATGGTGGCCTGGGACGTCAAAGATGAAGGAGTCTGGCTACTAACCTATTGTCGAATTTGATATTATGTGCGTCGTACTTCGTACTTTGAAGTCGTATCACTTTGCCGTTTTGTAGAAATTCCTGTAAATATATGATTGTCAGATGTGCCTCCTGGTCATCATTTTTATTTCATCTCTGGCACCTTTCACTACCTTTTTCCTATTCAACTGTCAAGCTCAATCTTGCTCATTATCAACGAATACCAACCCGAGCCTCCTCGAAGAACAAAAACAGTCTCCGCCTGGTCCGCGCTCAACTTATCGACGCATTCGCACACGACAAGGCTGTCTGGAGCTTAATCCGGCGTACCAGCCAGCCTACTCACTTGTTCACGTCATCATATTTTTAAGTATTATTTCGTTTTTATTAGACACTTCATCTCGGCATATGAAGGTGAAGGCTACGCCTCAGGGGCCAACATCTGTTGGGACAGCAATCTATTGTGTTGCTGTAATGTCGCTTGTTTGCCTCGCAGCTTGCGGAAAATAACATCTAGCTGTTTGGCTCCGTCTCGGCGGCGTCTCCGTTTGTCTTTTTTGGGGGGGTTTTCGTGTTGTTGTTGCACAGATATTGTCTCACGTGTTGCAGTAATAGCTGTCAACTGTCATCAGCACAACGACGTTCCTTCCCCATCGACCTCACCGTTTGCCAGTGGCACCTTCTCGTATCCAGTCTGCTATTTATACACCCTTCGCACCTTCCGCTCCTGTCTCAGAACCATCTGCTTCCCTCAAGACATTTTCATTCTCTCTGTCTCCGTTACAACATCCCAACTCTTTTTGCCTTTACATACTTTGCCCATCATGAGCGGCAGCGGCGGATTCTACAAGTATCGATGCAAGTACTTTATGACACACGACTGCCCTAACTGGGTGTTTGTGAACTATGCACCTTGTGCCGACTGCTGTGTGAGTAGCCCCCTTCTTGTTTCCCCCCTACGGTGATCTCACATCTGACCATACTCAACAGGCTGCTGGACGGGACGCCGACGAAATGCGCGACGACGGTCAGTCGTCCGGCTTTTACCACAGCCACCACGCACTTTACGCAGCGGCACCCGAGTTCGAGATTGGCGTGCCCCTCTTCCAGGATGGTATCCTGAGCTACTCGCTGGCCCGCCTCACTTCGAGCCTCGAGCCAGGCTCCGACTTTGCCTCGTGGACGACCCACCAGCCGCCGATGTCTGCCGGCCTCTCGTCGTCCAATCCGTCTCAGGACGCGCCGCAGGGACAGGACTTTCAGCACGTTCACAGCGGCCAGAACCGTCAGCACGCGCCTTTCAGCAACGATCAGCAGTCCCATGGCTATCACCAACTGCGTCAAACACCCCAGTTCCCCCATCAGCCACATCCACCACCACAACTGATTAAGCTCCAGGGTAGCAGCCCGGGCAGGCAGACGGCAGAGATAAAGATGCAGCTGCCACCCCATGCTGCCATCAGAGCCTTCCCCGTGGCCACGGCTACGGGAGGCATTGGCGACGTGATGCCGACCGGCGCCGCTCCCGGTCTGCTTCTGTACTGAAGTGGTCTCGGAGAAAAGTGCCTAGAAAGAGTCTAGCACTCATTTGGCGTTTCTTTTGTCTTCTGTTTAATTGGTTTCTTCCTTCAGTCTTCCCAGTTTGCTTATTTGTATCATTTGTAATATTGAAATCTCACGGCCTTAACTGTATTTTGGAAGGAAAGGAGACGACAGTTTTCTACTGCAGGAGTTTGTCCCTCAAGGGAACCTGGACAAATATGTTGGACCATTTGTCTTTCGTTGATATTTTAGCGCTCTCTCCTGCAACTTTCTTTGTCTCAATGGATGTTCCTATTTTTATTCTCCTTTTTTGTCAGTGCCTTATTATGTTTTTTTTTTTTTGTTAAATTCCATCTCCATCATCATACCATCATCTACCTACATTAAAACGACATCGAATTAATCCTAATCAACGCGATGGCCTTTTACTTGTTACTTCCAGTCAGCGTCATTATTATTATGATTTTTCCTTTTAAATATTATGCATTTCCGTTTGATTTCTTATTTTCTTAATTTATTTGTGACAGAATACAAGGATGCCTCGCCAATGGCCTATCGTCCACAGTACGGTTGCAGCCGCCCAGTTTGGGAATGCAATCTATCAGGGGTTCGCGTTCACGAAAGCCTAAAATAGGTAAATAAAGGAAAGTGATAATGTAATTGCTATATCCCACAACATTCTAAAAAAGGGAATATGGACAAAATGGTATAGAGGAAACATTGGATCCTGCTGCCTATGACCGTCAGCATCCAATGTCCACAACCTACTTTTTGGGGGTTATTCTGAAAGTACGATCGTCTGGGCCGAAACTTCCGAAGAACCCTTCCAGGAAATCAGACTGAGGCCTTTATCGGGTGCAGAGGTGTTTAAATACCACCGGACGCTCTACATTGTAATGTGGTCAGTGAAAGGGAAAATAATACACGTCTCTTTTACTCTGTACTTTGGGCGTTGCTACGACGTGAGTGGGCCATGGTTGCAGAGAAGCAACGGCTACAAAATGCAACGGCTGTCTAAACCAAACGCTTTGCATATGCAACCACTTAACCAAATTTGTTAAGATAGACAGGCCCCCTCCGGGATTTTTCTTGAGGCAGACGTCCTCAAACTACAATGGGCAAGTCGTATTAGAAGCGCTTCGCACAATTTTACAGTGTTTAAGTGATTCTCAAGTGGGTTTAATCAGAGGGGAGTGATGCTTGTAACGGTGTTGGCGGGCGGGGTGGAGAAGACACTGACACGTCGAGGACCTGCATGGTATGTTAGCCCGTAAATATCAAAACAACACAACGACTTGGAAAGAGAAAGGGGAGACGTATCCTCTACCGCTGAGAGGGGCTGCTCATTCCGCACCATGTTGCAGGAGAGAAGAGCAGCCAGGACCGGCTTGCCACAAAAAGCACACGTCCTTTTCACCAAAGTTGTGAAGAAAATGAAGATGGCTGCATCATCGGCCGAGTAGAGAACTTGTCCCTCCTCCCCTATTTCAGAGACGACGATGCGACCTTCAACTCGTCCTCCCCTCTCCCCTTTCGACTCCATTCATCCCTTCTCACCTCCCCTCTCGCGAAACGATCTTGCTAGATTCGACAAAAAAGACACTGAACACCAAGACGAGTACGAAACTCTGACTCCAACTCAACGATGGGTCCCGGATGCTCGTCTCCCTGTCTGTCTCCAACGGAAGATGGGCTCCGCATGAAAGAGAAAAGAAAAGATGAGGGTGCTTGAAAGCGCAGAGTAATGGGAGAAGTGTCGATGGTAGCAAGAGGACCACTCTCGATTGCTTGACCGCGTGCAAGCCACTTCTTTTCTTCCCGGTCAGCCAGATTGCCCCTCAGACTAGCCTTGTCTCGACAGCTGCAACCTCGTCGCCCGAAGTGAAAGACCCATCGACCGAGCATGCGAGATACATCAGCCAACATACCCCCCAGAAGCATAAGGGACGCTTGCATCGTCAGACCATAAGCAGGAATTCGCTACCGTAGTTACCCGCCCCTTGGGATCATGGAGGCCACGATCCAATGTGAGCCACAAAAGAAGGTTGATCTGTCCGTAAAACATCTAGCCACGAGGGATAAGATTTTGATGGTTCCTTTTCCGTTGACGCTTTTGAAGAGACTCCAACACCCAGCGATGAAACTGGAACAGGTCTCAAGTTGCACGCAACAAGAGAATGAAGAGAAAGCCGAAAAGAATCCGTATTTGTTGAGCGCAGCCAAAATCACCCGTAAAAGCAAAAGCGCTGTCATCTCTGTGAGGGGGAAGTCTCCTGGCGCAAGTGGGGAAAGACCGTCATGCGAACTAGGGGACCCAGAGATATAAAAGGACTAAAGGAATCTTGAGCGGCTGATCGGTGTTGCGACTCTTGCAGGAGACGCGACAGGCGGGCCGACATCAATATCCTTTATTTGTGGCGCCTTCACAACCCAGGCACATATTTCAGCGCGGGGGCCGGTAGTGAAGCTAATGCGTCTGGTCGGAAGGGGGTCACGTTGCCACATGCAATCGACTTCCCATCTTCGCGTCTATGGACAGCGGTAAAACGGAAAGGGACGACATGGGCGAACGACCCGCCGTCTTTTTGCACAGGCAGAACCGCACAAGAGGACAGGACGGAGCCGGTGGAGGTCGGAGCGAGACGGGGGCGGGGCATGAGACAGCAGCGACCGCAAGAGTGTGATAATATTTTCCAGATCCTGCACGGAGCAGCCCAAGAGACTTGGAGTACCGGGGAACGTGACAACGAAAGGCGAATATGAAAGGCCCAACAGCACGGTGTTTCCCGCGCGTAGCCGACTACTAGTTGCCCGACAAAAAAATGAAAATGAAACACCCATGCTGTTGCCGTTGTAGCCAATGTTGCGTTCCACTCCGCCCTGGGAGGTATAGCGAAAGGAAAAAGAGTACCACGCGGTGAGGCTGCTGTTGTCTGTTGTGCCTCCATAAAAAAATGTCGTGGTGCTTCTCGACAATTCGCCACGCGGCAACCCAAACAAGATTGTTGTGTCGACCAAGGATTGTGGTATCTTTCCAGCCACGCTGCCTGACGAGCGACCTCAGGCCAGAGGTTCTTATCATACTGGCTCATGGGTCCACGTTCCTTGCCTACCGGGATATGACATCCCAGTAACTGGAAATTTCTCTGCCCCTGAGGGTAGTGGCTGTCGCTCTCCCATTCAAGTCGCCCCTGTGTGCCGTACCGGTCACCACGAAGCGGCTACCCCGTCTACCAAGCACCCTTGAACCACTTTTCAGCGGCGAGGCCGGGACCGGGCAGAAATGCAAATGGTGGGTAGCAGGGTGCCGTTCCGTTTTCGATTCTTTTCAGAAAAGAGTGGGAACGGAGTTCCCCACGACCACCATCCACGCAAGGTAGACCACGACAGGCTAGAAAGCTTTGGCAAGCACGGGGAGGAGAAGAACGGTCAGAAACCAGCACTGCGAGAGTGAACCAAAACGGACGCAAAGCTGGCCAACACCTTTCGGTGCAGACCCTTTCCACGTGTACTTAGTTAGGGTTAAGCAACGGTGAGTCCCGCTAAACTTTGGGTGTGGCAGTACGATGGGTGACAGATCAGGTCTCTTTGGGCGGGCGAAAATCGGTCGTGATGGCTTTTGTTCTGTGTTGACGGGCAGACTTTGTCCAGGTCGTAGGACCTTGTACTTATCGAGGGCACATTGCTCTCCCTGGGCCCGGGCATCGGAGGAGATTCGATTGTCGTAGTAGTCTGGCGAGGCTTTGTCTGGTGATGGGGAGAAAGAACGAAAAGGAAAACGAAAGAAAAGAAGGAGAGCTCGTGAGGAAAGCAAACTGTGGGTAGTGTTTACTTACGCGACGCGCAGCCAATCACGCGTCGAGCTTGGGACAGCTCCAACGCTTATCTCTTTCCTCGTTAGACAGGAAGGGTCACGTGAAGTGTTTGCACTCCAGTATGTCACTTCTACTTTACAATAAAATTGAGCAGCACCTCCCAACTCTGAGTATCTCTTGCGTTGTACATTAAGACGATTTTTAACAATGTATTGATCTTTTCATTTACTATGCTAGATAGCAATAAGAGCCGCGACGTTGAAGGAAGAGCACTGTGGCAAGTCCATAGCACGCTTTGAATGTCAAGAGTGATGCATTGTGCAGACCCACTTGCAACACGTGATCGGCAAAATGGACCAATTAGATGGCGTTATATCCTCTCTTCCTGCGCCTCTTCTCGTATGAATTCCAGGCAACGCCTGAGAGCCTTCAGCCGCCCACCTCCGAAACGTCATCGCCTCCTCTCGAGATTCCACAGTCGACGGTTCGACGTTCGACATCCACCGTCTGCTGCTTACCCCGTCCCAACGACCGTCCATCTTTCGCGCAGCGCAAACTCTCCGCTCTTCCTTTGATTGCGTCTTCGACCATTGTTTATTCCACAACGGCCACATCCAGCAATCGGCAACGACGACAAATATCTCGCTCCAATCGCCCGAATGTCGTTTGATCAGCTCTCTTCAATGGAGGCCGGCCGCCGGCGCGGCGGTGGCGGCAGCGGCGGACAGTACTCGGACGACCCAGACTTTCAGAATCTCGCGCAGCAGCTGAGCAACAAGCTGTTCAAGCTGCAGGGGAACATTGCCAACCTGAGCCGCGATATTGGCCATCTGGGCACCCGGCAGGATAACGCGCGCGTGCGCGAGCGTGTCAACGACGTTCTTGAAGAGTCGCGCGAGATGTTCAAGGAAGTCGGTGAGGGTGTCAAGAAGGTGCAGGGCTGGGATGATGTGACGGTAGGTTCGACCACTGTGCTTTACACGAAATCTTGAAAAGACAACAAACGAACTGCTAACAGTTTAGCCCACGCAACGGTACCAGCAGCAGAAGCTGTCCCGCGAGTTCCAGGGCGCCCTGTCCGAGTTCCAGACCCTGCAGCGGCAGGCACTTGAGAAGGAGAAGGCGTCCGTGTCGGCAGCGCGGGCAGCTGCCGATGAGGGCGGCGATGCATCTGGCGGCACGACTGGCGCTGGCGGCCAGCCGCTCCAGCAGCAACAGCAGCTGGAGCAGCAGCAGGAGCTGGCACGGCTGGCGCCTCAGGACGAGGTTGACTTCCAGGAGGCTCTTATCATTGAGCGCGAGGACGAGATCCGCAACATCGAGCAGGGTGTGGGCGATCTCAACGTGCTGTTTACGCAGGTGGCCACGATGGTGCACGAGCAGGGCGAACAACTGGACAACATTGCGGACAACGTTGAGAATGTGCGGTCGGACACACGTGGTGCGGACTACGAGCTGCGGTCGGCGGCGCGGTACCAGCGCAACGCCCGTAGCAAGGCCTGCTGCCTGCTGCTGGTGCTCTCGGTCATCCTGACTATTGTTCTGTTGGCCGTGTTCCTCGGTTGAGAGAGGCCCTGCCCCGAACACGCGTCCCTGTCTCTCGACTTCCAGTCCCCTCATTTGCACTTCCTGCGCCGGCATGGCGTTTTATGGTCTGCTTCAACTGCTTCTCTGCCTCTGCTCTTGTACCCCCGGCGTTGTTGGCTTCTATTATATTCCTGGCCTCTCTTCAATTTCCTTCTGCGTCTGATACACCGTGATCCTTCCCATTTTACAGACATCACAAAGATTTTGTTATTCACAACACATGCCAAGCTTGTCTCAGTACCATCATTTTTTTATTTGTTCCAAATCTCATTTTCTCGTTTGCTGTATTTGTTGTACATATCGCATATGACAAGATAATGGCATAGTCTGTCTTTACGCAAAGGTCTCTGCATAGATTTTATGTTTCATGCCTCCAATAGATATCATGTTCTTGATCGTAAAATGGCATCTCAGTGCTTCTCGGAAGGCCTGCCTGCCGGTGTCCGAGGCCTGATCCAGGGCATGTCTTGGCTGAGAGACGGCCTGCTCGTGCCGCTGCGCAATGGCCGGAGGAGACGTATGCAGCGCGTGATGATAAGTGTGGCTACGGCAGACGACAGCCAGTAGAGATGGATGGCAGCCGGGAATTGCAGCGTCAGAGGACCAACACAGAGCGACAAAAGGAGCAGGGTGCGCAGCATAGCTTGTGCGCCTTTGGACTCTATTGCAACGGCACCGCTCGAGCTTGCTGCCGGCTTAAGTCCAAAGAGCGCCCGGCGAGCGGCGTCCGTCTTCGGAAGGATGTTGACAACCAGTGCAGCCGACAGCGCAAACGGAAGAACATAGTAAGGATCGGCCACGGTGAGATCAGGGAACCACAAACAGCCGCCCGTAGCAAAAGTAGGGTCCACTAGCGACGAGACGCTGTCGGTGGCCGTCGACGGTGACGCTGCACTTGCAATGGACGCAACGTCCACGTTTTCTGCCGACGCCGAGGCGGCCGCAGCAGCAGCAGCAGTTGCGGAGGCGCTTGTCTCTGCAGCACCAGCAGCACCAGTCCCACCGCTACGGAACAGCAGGCCCAGCAGACCCGTTGGTGCACCGCACATTCGCCGGATGGCCTCTATCACGACAAGCCATGGCGGCAGCGAGAGGATGTTGCTATACAATTTCCACTGCTGCACGCCAAAGGCCCCGAATACACGGCTGGCGGTTTTTCTGTACCGCTTCAAAACCTCCACCTGAGTTTTCGGCGTTGGCAGACCCTGTCGTGACCGCAACTTCTGCTCGTTGATAATCTCTTTGCCGTGCAGAGTGGTCCAGGCTTGAAGCAGCGGCGTAAGGAGTTCGCGCCTGATCACAAGATTGCGGGCGTGCAGTGAGAAGGGCAGGCGGAACACGAGGTTGACACCCAGCGCGACGAGCGGGATGGTGACGTACCACGGCGTGTGGGAGACGGCGTGCAGCTGAGCAATGGCAGCCTCGGCGGCGTCGACGGTGGCATTCGCGATTGACGCAAAGTGAAACGACCGGCGTGCGCTCGCTGTCTGGAGCTGCAGCTGGCGGTGGCGGCACAATGGCTCGCCGGACAACAACGACTGTCTTGGCCGTGTCCGCTGGCCCGAGAGGCTGCGTGGTGTCGGCGTTGGTGGCTGTGGTCTCGATGAGAATGACCGATGTAGAGTCTGTGATGGTTGTTGGCCCGTGACGGGCGCCGGGGACGGTAATGTCGCTGCGGCAGCCCGGAGGGCACACAAGCTGCGCGCAGAAGGCTGCACCATGTTCATTGTCAGACAGCGGTGTGCAGTCCGGTCTGCTCTCTTGTTGTGGACTGTTCGCTCGACTGCAGTCCTAGAAGGCTGTGAGAACCGAGCCTGGCCCATAGAGACGACATGAAGCTCTGCACTTTCTGCGACTCTCATTCGCTAGAGGCCTTCAAGCGGGCTTGCCGTTTCGGGAAGAGGGCCACAGGGCCACCTAGCAGTCGGGCTAGGGCGGCACAGGCGCCACACCTCCCCCCTGTAGACACATGCTAGAAGGCTTGGCTGTCGCGCGTTTAAGGCTCGAATTACGGCTGTAGCACGGTGGATGCACTGACGGTATTAAATTTACGCGGGCGGGCGGGAGTACGGAGTAATTACTTTGGGTGTGGCGTGGGTCCTAGAAAGGGACAGCTCGCTATTTGGGATGTTTTGCATCGCTGTTTCGACGCCACCAATAGCTTCCTGCGTTTCTTCCTCGCCTCTTGTTCAACCTGGAAAGGAGCAACAGCATCCTCATCCTCTTTCGATCGACCTCGTTCGCCCCCTCTGATACATCCCGTTCACCAACATCCCACAAACTCAGAGGCCAGAGCATGGTTCCCGCTGCGCTTTCACGACGCCTCTGAGGGCCTCCGATTTGACGACGGCGACTCTGCACCCCTTTATCCTTTCCGCCAACTGCCTCTACGATATTCACATCGACCCGACGTCTTGCCCCTGATGGATGGTGGAAGCTGTTCTGCGCAATCGCGCTGCAATGCCAGCAACGGACACGGTAGCGGCGGCAGCACGTATGCTGTGGCTGCCTTCATCACGGCGGTTGTGTTGACGGGCGCTTTGCTGCCTTTTATCTGGCGCCTCGCCGGCTCGACGCTGGGCTGGTACCTGCGGAAGCGCACCGAGAGCCAGCGGCGGTTTTTGTTGGAGACGATGGCCGCCGATGAGAAGCGGTTCCAAGAGGCGAAAACGCAGCAGCAGCAGCGGCAGCAGACGACCAAGAAAAACGACAGCAGTGACGATGACTGGGAGAACGTTGAGGCGGAAAAGGCCGCGTCAGCTGGTAACGGAGAGAAGGGCGCGTCCGACTGGGACGGCATCGTCGGCTTCTTCCACCCATTCTGGTGGGTCTTGTCCTCTATGGAACGCAAAAGGCTCAAAAGATGCCGTATGCTCAAAACGCCCCAAATACTGACCGAATAGTAACGCCGGTGGCGGCGGCGAACGCGTGTTATGGGCTGCCATTCGCGCCACACAACAACGCTGGCCGAAGGCCAAGTGTGTCGTCTATACCGGCGACCATGACGTGCACAAAGATGCCATCTTGGCGCGAGTGCGGGTGAGTGACTGTAGTTCTACTCTCTCTTCGCGGTAGCCTTGTTAACCGTAGCCTCTTCGAAGGACCGCTTCAACATCCACCTCCACCCGCCGACTGTCGCGTTCCTCTACCTCTCCACGCGCCGCTGGGTTCTTGCATCGACCTGGCCACATTTTACGCTGGCTGGTCAGTCTTTTGGCTCCATCATTATGGCCTGGGATGCTCTGTCACTGCTCGTTCCCGACATCTTTGTCGACACTATGGGTTATGCCTTTGCGCTTGGTTTCACCAAGCTGCTCTTCCGTACCATCCCGACCGGTGCCTACGTTCACTACCCCACCATCTCGACCGATATGCTGGTCTCGCTGGACCCGCAGTCGGCCGTGGGCAGCCAGGGTGTCAATGCTGGCCAGGGCGTGGGTATGCGAGGCCGTGTCAAGCGCGCTTACTGGAAGGCGTTTGCGTGGCTGTATGCATCGGTGGGCTCGTCCATTGATGTCGTCATGACCAACTCGAGCTGGACACAGGGGCACGTTCAGGCCATCTGGGGCCCCCTGCGTGCCAAGAAGGGCAAATCCTCGTCCTCCCAAACGACCGACGGCTCCGATATTGCCGTCGTCTACCCACCAGTCGCCGTCAGCGAGCTCGAGCACGAGGTCGATGTGTCCGCCGCGAGTGAAGCGACCCGCGAAAAGGTTCTGTTGTATATTGCGCAGTTCCGCCCGGAGAAGAACCACCACCTGATCCTGCAGGCCTTTGCTGCCTTTTTGAAGAAGCAGCGGCGGCAGCAGCAGAACCGAACAACGAAATCTGGCGCCACACCCGCAGACACCCCCAAGCTCGTCCTCGTCGGCAGCGTCCGCGACGACGCCGATTCCAAGCGCGTCTATCAGTTGCGCCTGTTGACCAACGAGCTCAATATCCGTGACGATGTCGAGTTCCACCTGGATGCACCCTGGCCTGCGATCCTCGAGTGGCTGCGCCGCGCGTCCGTCGGTGTCAACTGCATGTGGAATGAACATTTCGGCATCGGTGTTGTTGAGTACCAGGCAGCGGGCCTGATATCCGTCGTCCATAACAGCGGCGGCCCCAAGTTGGACATTGTAACCGACATTGGCGGGCTACCCACGGGCTTCCACGCTACCACGGCCGACGAGTTCGCCGCTGGATTTGAACAGGCCCTTGCCCTGCCCGACCCACTGGCCTGGCGTGAACGGGCGCGGCAGTCGGCCAAGCGCTTTACCGAGGAGGAGTTTGAGCGGAAATGGCTTGAGCAGATGGACAAGCTGGTGGCCCTGCTCAACTAGGCGTCGCGTGGATTTACCCTTCTTACATAGTGCGGCGCATCTCACTTTTCTATCTATGAGACCGTTTCTTTTTACAAAGAGCCTTGGTCTTTGCCACACTTTATATCTCGTTTTTACACTACTTATTGACGGATACCCATTCCTTATTTCATCACGCAGTTATTTGTTTCATAGAGCATATGTGGTCTAAGCGGGTGAACAAAATATGAAAATAATTCAGAGATGCTGGCTATGCAATGTATGGCTTGACGAGAGTTAAAGAACACATACCGTATACACAAGGTCGCACGCCGCACCCCACTCATTGCTGTGCATACAGCGGCCCTCGGTTCCTATCCTTGGATCTTAGAAAATGTGGCCGCCGCTGTTCAGCTGCCGTGGCTCGCCCGCCGCTTCAAACACGCCGTCCGGCAGCACACGAATCCCCTGCGCGGAGCTCACATAGTTGCTCATGCTCGTCACGTTGTGCCCACGCTCCACCATGCTCGCAATCGTGCTCTTGTCGAACAGGGCCTCAAACGCCACCAGGTTAGGCACCAGCTGGTCGTGCAGACGCGGTTCGGCCAACGCCTCGTGCATCGTGAACCCCTGTTCAAGAACACGCCATGCCACCTGCGCGGTGGCAGAGATAATACGGCTGCCGCCAGCCGCTCCCGTCACCAGGTACGGACGCCCCGGTTTGCCTGTCGCGACGCCGGCGGCGTCCACATCCACATCCTCGGCGATGATGGGCGTGATTGAGCTCAGCGGACGCTTGCCTCCACGAATAAAGTTGGCCGGGCTCGGCGGGTAGCCAAACTCATTGTCAGAGTGGGGAATCGAAAAGTCGTTCATCTGGTTGTTGAGGATAATGCCGCTGTCGGGCGTCATGAGCAGCGAGCCAAAGAGCGTATTGATGGTCGTTGTGCTGCTGACGGCCATGCCCGACCGGTCAGTCGCAACAACATGACTTGTGCCGTGGCCGGGTTGGGCATAGCTACCCGCAGGATTGTAGTCCTTGACGGGTAGTGTCGTGTCGTCACGGATCTTTTGTCGCAGAGTTTTGGCATGCTGGTCCGAGAGTAGGTCGGCCTCGCGGGCAGCGACGCCGTCGACGTAAGCTGGGTCACCCAAATGCGAGCGCGCGCCATAGGCAAAACGCATGGCCTCGTCAAAGCGATGCGTGCTCAAGTTGACGTTGTTCCGCTCGCTGTCACTGCTTCCCGGGGGACCAGACGCCGGGAATTGCTCCATCGTCTTCAGGATGGACAGTGCGACAGCACCTGAGGAGGGGGCGCTCGTCGAGAATAGACGACGGCCGCGGAACAATGTGCTCACGGCAGGTTTGCTGATGATCTCATAGTTCTTGAAATCGTCCAGCGTCAAGGATCCGTTGTTTTCTCGGATCAGCTTGACCATGTCCTTGGCTATGGTTTCTGTTAGCGCCTGTAAACCTGTAGGCCATTGTCCTTCACAACTCACCCATGGCACCTGTATAAAAGGTCTCGATTCCCTCCTTGGCGAGAGTCTCGAGCGTGTTGGCGTAACGCTTGCGCGTGATGGTATCGCCCAGCTGCAGGAGCGTTCCGTTGGGCGCAAAATCCTCTGACCAGATCGGGTCATCAGTGAGAAAAGGCCCCCCCGTCTCTGTGGCCGACTTCATGTAGCGGACAAGGTCGTGCGATACTGTCAAAATTAGCTAGAGCTAACATATCAAACAAGGGAGAGTTTCGACTGGGTATCCTACCTGGAAATCCGTTTCTGGCCACCTCCACAGCCGGCATGACCACCGTCTCCCATGGTAGAACCTGCGATCGGTTAGTTATGATCAAACCTACGATGTACACTTAAAAAGACTACATAAACATACCCCATAGTTGTTGTGCAGGTATTCCAACCCACGTAGTTCACTGGGAACGGCGACAGCAAGGCCACCAAATACACTACCGAGAACATTGCCGTCGTACATGTTCTCAAACGCTGCTGCTGGCGCCGTTTCTCGGTAGTCAACACCCTCGTAGCTGCCGTCGGATCCGCGTACTAGCAAGAAGCCGCCGCCCCCGATGCCCGAGTGGTACATGCCGATGACGCCCACGCAGAGCGTTGCACCAACCAAGGCGTCTGCAGCGGTACCCTGCCGGTGTCAGTGAATATCCTCCGTTCATGAAGCAGAGATTAGTATAACGCATCAGTGCTGACATACTCCCTTGCGCATCAGGTCAACACCGATCTTGGAGCAGATGGCGCTCTCACAGGCGACAGCGCCGTGCGTTCCATACTGGGACGAAGCACTATCGTGATCGGAGTGGCTGCCATGCAGTGGCTGTTGCAACGGCGGAAGTGCTGCCGTCAGCTGCACTTTCGAGGCCAGCAACAGCAGAGCCCATCCCGAGAGCACCGTGCGGCAATCTTGACGGCACAGAAGACCGTTAGCAATGATGCATAAAACCTTGAAAATGTGACGGTGAGCAGATCGTACTTACGCATTTCCGAGGTGTAACGGAACTGTCACCCTTTGGCGGATCGAATAAGTCATCAAGCGCGCCCAAAGGAACCAAACCGACACCTGCGCCCAAAAGAAAATCACAAAGGACTCGGGATTGAAAGCAGATACCAGAGGTGAACAATGCCACGACCAGACAAAAATGTAAAATTCTAAGAAGTCAGGGAGGCCGAAAACGGGGGCATCATCACGGTAAAGACGGCGCTTGTTCTGCCAGCATTTAGAAGGTGCGGGACAGGCACACTGGAACGAACATGATGGGCACCGATAAGAGCGGCAGGCAGGAAAGAGCACATGCGCACTTTCTTGCTACAACTGTCGCATTCCCAAAACGGCAGTTGCGGAGTGCCGCAAGTTGGGGCGAGAACCGCGCCTTTCGGCGGTGGATATTAGCGGCTGTCGGTCTCTTGCAGATAGCGGATCGCTGGAGCAGCACTGGAAAACGGCCAGGCCCGGTCTCGCCGCTTACGTACAACTTACTGTAAACGGCTTGAACGCAGCAACCTGTGCCGTGTAATACAGGCGCTGTAGGAACCAGGCTACAGGGGGTTTCGCCTTGCCATTAGGGCCAATCAGCGCTGTGTTGTCGTCAAAGGAAAGAGATCTTCACGGCTTAGTCATCTACACGTTTTTGAGCTTCTATGAAAATTGAGACTGATGTCGCTGGTTTCAACGTCAAGCTCCAAAACAGGTGAAAATACTCGCAAATTTTGGGCTACCTTGGTCTTTTCTTTCCACAAAAGTCTTCATGTTGTCCACCTTCAGCAAACGGCTGGTCTTGTCTATACGAACGCTGTCGCTGCACCGCAGCTTGAATTTACAACCATTGTCTCATTTGACGCAACATTCAACTCCGATCACGACATTCTCGTCTGCATATCTAGCATATCCTGCACTCCGGACGTCTCTATCTTTTGCAACAATGGCGGAACCTGCGAGCATCCAGGTACCGTCCACTTCGCAGCCACATGTGGCTGCCCCTGCAAAGTCAACCGCTGCAAAACGGCCGCACCCTGACAGCAGCCCAGTCCAGGCAGGACGTGAGCTCCCGGAGCAAAACGGTGGCAATGGTGATAACAGTGGAAATAATGCCAATGGAGGTGCTGGCGGTGCCAACAAAAGCAGGAAGCAGCAACAGCAGCGGCCACCCAAGAAGAAGCTCAAGGGCGGCAAGCGGCTGAAAGCCGTAACAGACGGCTCGTCTGAGGAGGTGCTTTTGGCGGACGTGCGGGACTTGCAGAGGGCATTGAAACACCGGCAGGACCGCGAGAAGAGGGACGCCGAGCCAGTTCTCTTCCACGGAGCGCACGGCGAAGAGGTCAAGGCCACAGCCGCTGAAACCACGGACGAGATCAAAATCACGGAAGAGGACGGCGGTGAGGTTCCCGAAGAGGAGCTGCCCGAGCCCGGCTCGGAGATCGAGCTCGACGTTGTCGGCCTGTCGTCGACGGGTGAGGGTCTGGCCGTTCAGCGCAAACTGCACGAGCTCAGCGACGGGTCTCTGCTGCGGCGGCGGAGGCGCATCTATGTCGTGTCCTTTTCGGTGCCGGGCGACATTGTACGTGCCAAGGTGTACCGCCACCTGCCACAGCCCAAGGCCGGATCGGATGAGGACGAGCTGCCACCGACATACTCGGTGGCCGATTTCCTAGAGGTGGTCAGGCCGTCGCTCGAGCTGCGCGATCCACAAGGCGACAGCAACCGGGTGCGCTGTCAATACTTTGGCCGCTGCTCGGGCTGCCAGTACCAGATGCTCGACTACGGCGAGCAATTGCACATCAAGCGCCGCGTGGTCGAGCGTGCCTACCGCCACTTTTCCCAGCTGCCGCCCGAGCGTGTTCCTGCTGTTCTCGACACCATGCCGAGCCCGCTCCAGTACGGCTACCGCACAAAACTGACGCCGCACTTTGACGGCCCGCCGGGATTCCGGCGGAAGAACAAAGCCGCACACCGACTGACAGCGGTCCCCGAGATTGGATTTATGGCGAAGGCGGGTGCAGGTGGTGCGCGCGCGACGCTGGACATTGAGAGCTGCCCCATTGGCACGCCGGCCGTGGGCAAGGGCATGGCGCGGGAGCGCGCTCGGGTGGCCCGCGACTTTGCCGACTACTCCAAAGGCGCCACGATCCTGCTGCGCGAAAACACCGTGCGGTGTCCCAAGGGCAGCGAGATGAGCGAGGAGCAGAAAAAGGTGGCAGACGATGCCGACACCGTGACCGTCGAGACCGAGGCGCACACGGACTTCAAGACGTGCATCACCGACAACAACGCCACGTCCACCGAGTACATTGACGACTACATCTTTACGAACCCGGCCGGCAGCTTCTTCCAGAACAACAACTCGATCCTGCCGCCACTGACCGCCTACGTGCGCGAGAACGTGGTGCGTCCCAAGAATGCGCACAAGGGCAAGGAGCTGCGCTACCTCATCGACGCATACTCCGGCTCAGGCCTCTTCACCATCACGCTGGCGTCGACGCTACCCGGTGGCTCCATCGGCATCGACATTGCCGAACAGTCTATTTCGTACGCGCGCACCAACGCGCAACTCAACCACCTGCCGCCCGAGCGCTGCAAGTTCTTGGCGGCCGACGCGGCGCAGCTGTTCCAGAGCGTCATCGAGTACGACCCGGACGAGACGGTCGTGGTGCTGGACCCCCCGCGCAAGGGCTGCGACGGACCGTTTTTGCGGCAGCTGCTGGCCTTTGCGCCGGCACGCATCGTGTATGTCAGCTGCAACGTGCACACGCAGGCGCGCGATGTGGGCATGCTGGTGCAGGGCCACGTGGACTTTGGCGACAGCGCCAACGACAAGGCCCCAGTCGAGACCAGGGACGGCAAGGCCCCGGCGCGTTACGAGATTGAGAGCCTGCGCGGTTTCGATTTCTTCCCGCAGACGGCACACGTTGAGGGCATTGCGGTTCTCAACCGTGTTGATCTGGTGTAGATAAACAATGTGTAGAAAAATCGAGAAGGACCATCTTTGCATATACAGCGACGTCAGACCTAACATGACCCTAAATCATTGACCATGTCCTATGTGCTCGCAAGTTGTCGGTGAATACAGCATCCATTTCAGTCGCTATTCCTCCTTTACCAGCTCCTTCAATGCAAACACTGTCACCTCGACCACTTCGGCGCGACGGCTGGCCTTGGCGCACTCGGTCAAGATGGACACGCCGTTGGCCGCCTTGACTGCTGCCCTCGCCCGTTCCCCCGTCTCGCCGTCACACATAACCATGCTGTAAATGGCCACAGCGCCACGGTGCCGCAGGTCCTCGCTTTCGGACGCATTGCACAGTCCCAGGATGATCGCGACGCCACGGTCTCGCGCCAGGACACCCTCGACAACGGCCTCGTATGCCAGCAGGGACGCAAGCGCGCCACCGGCGGCATTTCGCGTGCCAGCGTCCTCGGCATCGGCCAGGGCCACCAAAATGTTGAGCCGGTTCCTGGCCGCAGGACTGCCATCAGCGTACATGAGAATGCCCTCGGGCGCCTGCACCAGGTTGCAGACGAGCTCAACGGCAGCACGCGTGATGCGCTCGTTGTTGGACAGGATCTGCTCCTCGACGTCAGGCCAGGCGGCGCGCAAGATCCCTCCGCGAGTGTCGTCGTCCGTGGATGCGAGGTTGGTCAGCGCCATGAGTGATTCAAAAGCAGGCAACAGGTCGTACGAGTCGTCGTCCTTTTTGAGGAGATATGCCAGTGGGCGGATGGCGGCATGGATGGGCACGGGGCGCGTGCCGCCAAAGACGTGTGCCGGGTTGGTCGAGATGAGAATGCGCGCCAGCGCCTGGGCGGCCGTCCGTCGCGCCAGAGACATGTCGGCGCTGCTGCTCGCACCATCCACGGCGCCCAGGGCATTCCATGCGTCAATGAGCAGTCGCACGGCACCCTGTTGTGCCAGCTGGCCACGCAGGCTCTGCGTCATGGACAGCGCGTGGATGATGCCGACAATCAAAGATAATGAGGCTGCCGACCCATTCTTGCTATGCGAGACCAGAATCGGCGTCACGCCCGCGGCAAAGACCTTTTGACACCGCTTCGACACATGCTCGTCGTCGTTGAGTGGATCGGGTTTGGCGCCCGATTTACCGGCCGCATTGGCGTACGCCTTGAGCTGACCCAGCCGCCTCTGCTCTTCAGATTGTGGTGGCTGGTACCGCGTCAGGTTGGAGAAGATGCTCAACGCACCGTACGTCATTGGCGACCGCGGTGTTGCGGTTTTTAGTGTCTTGACGAGGTTGGAGAGGAACGCGCTGTCATCTGCCAGCGCTTGCTTGACTTTGGGCTGCAAGGACGCGTACGCCAAGCCTTCAACGGCATGGGAGCTGTCCTGGTCGGGATTGCTCGCCAGCAGGCCAGTAAACATCTTGCTCAAGTCCTCGATACTTGTTGTTGCCGTCTCGATACGGCCGTCGTCCTTCAGTTCCTCGACTCTGGCGGGTGGTTGTGGTGGTAACGTTGCCTTAGGTCTGGAGTTAGTTAGATTTGCAGCCAAGGAGCATGCGGTAACGTATGAGACTCTTCATAAAAGGAAAAACGATATGATACCTTGAGCTTCGCGAGAATCACAGCCGCCAGATTCTGCACCTGGCGCGAGTGGCGGCGCATGGAAATCGAGCCCTCGCCCAGACTGCCGTCGGGATTGGCCGCGAACATGTCCTTAACCACATCGTCGGGGTCCTGGTCGACAATCTCCTCGAGCCATTCGACGCAGTACTTTTGCACCGCTTCGCGGCACGCGGCGTTCATACACGCCACATTGAGCATGTCGAGGCAGGCTGTCTCGACCTTGCGGCTCTTCCACTTGCGGCGCATCAGTGGGCCCAGGCTGGGCAAAAAGCCCTCGCCCAAAAACATCTGGGCCGTCAGGTCCGGCACGATGGGGAACACGGCGGCGGCGACGCAAAAGGCCACAATGTAGTCGTCATAGGTGCCGCGCTTGACCCGGTCGTAAAAGAACTCGGTCAGCTTCTGAGCACCGTCGTCGCCAGCCGCTTTAAGATAGGACGACGTGGTCAGCGTGGCGTGACCGCGCACAACATCAGGCTGGCGCATGTCGAGGTAGCTGAGCAGCGTGTCGGCGCAGTCAGAGTCAATGAGCTTGCAAATGGATGCCTCGCCATTCTTGGTGGCCTCTACATCGTCATTGAGCACCTTGGTCAGGCGGTCGAGGTCGCGGACGGTCTCGTCGTCCTCCTTGCCGCCCTCCATGAGGCCAGCAAACAGGAGCAGTGTCTGGTCCTCGCGGGACAGCTCGGACGTCTGGGTCGGCGACGAAGCCCTGCCCGTGGCAGCAGCCGCATCCGTGCTGGGAGCGGCAGCCATTGTGGTTGGTGGATGCTGGAGCTTGTCTCCGTCAGGGGAGAATGCGATGGCCTTGGCCGATTTGTAAACCCTCTCCAGCAACAAAGTGAAGTTCCCAATGCGAACGAAAATGGCGATGTGATTGGCACCGAGATCAAAGCAAAACGAAGACTAAGGATGACTGACGAAATGAAGGAGAAGATGACAATGAGAACTATTGAGAAATTGACAACAGAAAATGAAAGAAAAGCCTGTCGAGAATGAGGCGATACAGTCATATCACCAATGACGCTGCTTGTGTGGGCCCACGACTGATAGAGCTTTCTCTAGCGCCCCTCCAATGTCCCATACGCCAAACGGTTAGCAGGGGCGCATTATCGCGCCAGGACTGGCGTGTTGATGCTGTGCATTGGTGGCGTCTCTTATCGAGATACAAGAATGAAGCTGGATTGGAGGTTGGAGGGGCCAAAGCTGCATAGTAGCTTCACACCCCAAAGCAGTCGAACTGCGTGGGGCAATCACGTGGGATAGGTGGTCAACACTTGGGAGCCTTGGATCCACTGCATTTTTAGTGCTTGAGCGCATCGCTTAGTATCATCATAGTAGTCAACGTTCATTTTTGCCTCGTCGTATGCGTCCCCCAGCAGCAACCTGTATCTCGATCGCAGCTGCTTGAGGCCCTTGGTCGGACTCCTAAACCTTTTTTGACGTTATATTCCTCCCCAGGGGCCACATAAGCGACTGCCGTCGACTCGTTGTGTCCCCAGATGATGAGAATACATATTCTGAGCCTCGACAAATAGGCCACACAGAGTGGCCAGCCGCCCGCCATGGACGCCGTCGATGCGTCTGCCCACTACGAGGTCTCTGCGTCGGCCGAGACCCCGGCCCTTCTGACCATCGTCCTCGACACGAACCCGCGCGCCTGGGCCGCGCTGGCCAATACTCTGCCACTCAGCAAAGCCATCGCCAACATCCTCGTCTTTGCCAACTCGCATTTGGCCCTTGGGAGCACCAACCAAGTCGCCGTCATTGCCTCGCATAGCAACAGGGCTATATGGCTCTATCCGTCGCCCAAGGAAGTGGCAGCAACGGCGGCCGCAGCTACGGCGACCACGAAAGCACGACGGGCTGCGGCGGCAGCTGCCAATGGTGGTGACAGCGACGATGTGCCCATGACCGACTCCGACAGCAATGGCAACACGCATTCTAATGGCAACGGGAACGGCAACGGCAACGGCAACGGCAGCAACATACCACAGACCGTGCCCTCCTCTGCCAACAAGTTCCCACAGTTCCGCGAGATCGAGACCACCCTCCTCAAATCCGTCCACGACCTCGTCACCAGCACCACCGAGCGCGACCTCGAAGAAACTACAACCCTGCTGTCGGGTGCCCTGACACTCGCCCTCGCACACATCAACAAAACCGCCATCCTGATCCCGGCAGCGGCGGCGGCGGCAGACGGCAAGGGAAGGCCGTCTGGCCAGCAGGGCGGCAGTAGTGGCAGTGCCGGCAAGGGTGTGGGAGGCGGGCCAGGAAGTGCGCCCGGCAGTGACGGAAAGACAAAGGGCGACGGCAGTGCCTCGTCAGACGATGTTGGCCTGCATGCCCGCATCCTCGTCATCTCTGTGTCGGACTCGTCCCCGGCGCAGTACATTCCGACGATGAACGCCGTCTTTGCTGCCGCCCACGCCGGTGTCGCCATCGACGTTTTGGCCCTGCGCGGTGCAGCCACCTTCCTACAGCAGGCCGCCTTCATCACTCGCGGCACATTCCTGGCACCGCCAGCGCCCGGCGACAGCGCCGACGGCCACGGCCTCCACACGCAGGGCCTGTTGGCGTACTTGATGCTGGGGTTCAGCGCGGCCTCGGCGCGCGACGTGGCCAACGCGCTCGTCCCCCCGAGTGCTGATGCGGTCGACTTCCGCGCCGCGTGCTTCTGCCACCGGCGTGTTGTCGACACTGGGTTCGTGTGCAGCATCTGCCTGAGCATCTTTTGCGAAGTGCCCGAAGCACCCGCCGGCGACGAGACAGCCGGCGGTCCGCCGACAACCGAGTGCCTAACGTGTGGGTCACGGCTGCGACTAGGTGCCTACGGTGCAAAACCGGCCGTGGTGCCGCGTCCGAAGAAGAAGAAGAAGAAGCGGCTGGGTGGCGCGGCCGGTGGCCGCGAAGAGACTGGCAGCACAGTCGGAACACCCATGACCTCGTGATGGGCTTTTCGCCTAGTATACATGGCCTGACTTACTGTTTACTTTTTATTCTTCCCATGGGTCGGATGGCTCCGGTGGCTACGAAAATACTATGTGGCGTTTGGGTTTTTTCAGTTTTAAAATATAATGCATTGCGTGGGGGCTGGCCATACAAAATTGCATCCAGAGTTGTATGGATTTGCTAAGTTTAGTTTTACTTCACTATGTTCTGATTGTGCTTTGTGTTTTTATTCTTTTTTTATTTTATTCTATTTTATTATTATTTTTTTTTTTTAAAAAAAATACACATTTTATACAATGTCGCGATTTGGGTTTGAAAATGTCTTCATCTGTTACCAATAATTCTTATTCATTCCAACTAATAAAACGCAACGCTACTTGAGGATATCTAGGGTCTAGGTGAAGAGAAAGAAGACATAAAACAGCAGAACGTAGTAAAACAGAAAGGGGGTCAACGAACTAATTGTCCCGGGAAGCCCACTGGCCTTTCGGCCTGTGCCAAATCACATACTCGCCTTTCGTCGCACGAACGCAAAGGGCCAATATAATGCCAAGTATACACAGCTCATTCTCTCCACGTCGTAGGCAGACGGACTCTCAGTTGCGCTTGATCTTGCGACCGCCCCTAGCAACGCTTTCCCGTGGGCCCAGCCGAGAGATGACCACCAGCGGGTCGTCCTCGTTTGACGACAAAGAAGCTAAGGCAAACGAGTCTGTGTTGTGCGCGAAGTAGAAATAGACGCCTCTGTTGGTCTTCTTCGCCGCCATGACACCAATGGCACCGCTAGAGATTTGGTTGCGAACGCCCGGGTGGTTCATAAAGTCGTCTGTCACAAACGACTTCATGATCGCATCATCGTCGTATTCAGTATCAAACGACCCGCCGTCGGTCCGGCGGTTGCCGTGGTAGAGGCGTTGGGCACAGGTGTGTGATGCCATCGTGGTGGCCATGTGCTCGCCCGTCCCGCTGGTGACGGCTGCCACGGAGGTACCTCGGCTGTCCTTGGGATCTGCGGGAATTACGGCCGTGCCAATGCCTACTAGGGCCGCGGGCCCGATGCGACCCGAGTGTTTCATGCCGATGCCACCCGACGACGAGCCAGCCGCGATGTTGCCGCGGAGATCAATTGCAATAGCACCGATAGTGTCAGTGATGATGTCCGTGTCGTTGTCGTGGAGTCCGATCTCGGCATATCGAGATGAGTTGCCGGCCGCGTACTCGTCCGCAGCGGTTCCTTCAGCAAAATGGTCAAGTGGATGGGACATAGCGCCCGAGATCGAAGGGAACTTGTGTACTGGCTCGTCCGCAAAGCTTCCGTCTCCGCCGCTACTGCTTCGTCTTTTTCTGCGGGTGGCTGCCTCATCATTGCTGAATAGGTCATAATCACCCAGGCGAAATCGTTTGTGGCTGGACTTCGGGTTCCTAGCAGGCCAGGCTCCTACCTTCCCAGCCGCAGTGGACGACGAGGTTTCTATCTTGACAGTCGTGGTTCCCAGCGACGCTTGGGTATATTTGCCATGGGCTGGTAGGTGCCCAGCTGGCCGGCCGTCGTCGGGTGGCTGAGAGCTACCGCTCGCAATCGAGGTTGTAACGGTCGGCCTCGACATTGCGATTTGTTGTGCGTTTTGTACTGACTTCATGCCAGGACAGGCACCGGGGGGACCGCCAGGAACAGATTGTGGATCGACTCGGGACTTTGGAGCAGCGCCAGAAGCCAGGCTGCGCCGGATGGCTGCCTCTTCGGCATTGATTAGATCTTGGCGCCAGCGATAGAAACGGTCCTGGGCGCCCTTGGAGATGAGCTGCTGGTGCGGAATAAGACGCATGCCGTGCTCCTGTGCAAACAGAGCCGCACCATGGCCGACAAGGATATTTGGCGGTATACGCCTTAGCGACAAGGGGATATTGCTTCGGTCGTAGATCAGACGGGCCAGCGAGATTGGATTCTTGATCACTAGAGACGGGAAGGAAACCGGGTTAGCAAGATGACGAGAGCCTTGCGACAGGGCATGCCCTAGACACCATACTTTGGGCGGATCCACAGGCACCACTGCGGCCAAGATGGTCGACAATAGTTGCATCACCCTCCACAACACCGTCAATGGAGAGATTGCTTCCGTAGCCGGCATTGGTGATTTCCTTGTCTTCTAGGCACTTGATTGCTGCCTCGACCGCGTCAACAGCGGTGCCTCCGGCTTTGAGAAATTTCATGGCCAGGCGGGCAGCTCTAACGACAGTCAGTGTGAGGGAGACAGGGTTGATAAAAATGTATATCTGGATTAAATCGGGAGATGAACGTACTCGCTGCACGCTTCTAGATGCACGTGCTCGTTGGTGGTGCTGTGGAAGCCGGCGCCGGCATGGATAAAAATAGCCGCAATGGGGCCCTTTGTCTTGGAACGGAACAATCGCTCCGTGAGCCCGTCTGTTGCTGAAGCCAAGATGGCTGCGTCCGGACTCGGCAATTTGTTGGATGGCAGCGGTCCATCTGTAGACGAGGAGGCAAGCCCCAGATCGAATCTTGGATTTGCCGTCACAGTATTGTGACCACGGTCCTCTGCTACACCAACGACGCCAAAACCTGGCTCTGACAAGAGTTCGTCTCTGTCACAACTGCTTTCCGGAGAAGGACTGAGGCTTGGAAATGGGCTAGAAGAAGGAGTCATGATGTCGTTGTGGTGTTCGGCTGGGTGATCGGTCTGGGGTTGTTGATTGTCGACGGGGGACACTAGTTTGCCATGTCCCGTTGCAATTGCTTGCGGATGCATCTACACAAGCGGTCGACAAGGAGGAACAGAGTAGCAGTCCTAGCAGGTGACGTAGAGCGATATTTTGTGTGGCGTTGTTGACAGACGGCTGGCCGCGAGAAGGTCCTCAGAGAAGAGTGACGAGTGGGTCGTTGGGGAAGTATCCAGCAAAACAGGAACCTCGTAGGAGTAGCGTTGACTTAGGGGAAAAGAAAAGAGAATGTAAGAATGACCAATACAGCTGTTGCAACAACAACAAAGTTGAGCCAAGACTGAGGGAACGGTGTAGATAGACCTCAATCCAATGTGATCTAGGGATGAACGAATAGCCAAGGAAGCGTGGACAGACGAAACGACGAAAGGCCGCCAGGGAGAAAAGACTAAGCTCAGAAAGAGACGAAGCACGACGTGGAGTGGACAAGATGAAGGGGGAGTAGGAGTGCAAGGTATCGTTGGTAGGAGGATGGTGACCGAGACGCACGCCTTGTCTCCCGTCATGCAGAAGTCCTGTCACAGATGACGCGTGATTGCCTTGTCTACCCAAACGCTGCAACGAGTGAGGAAAGAGAAGGCGCGATGGCCGGGCAAGAAAGAGTGGTCAGTAGATTATGTGTAGGTTCGTGGTAGGAAAGGAAGTCACGGCAGAGAATGATGGGGCTTCGTTCGTCGCATTTGAGACAGAGCTCAGCAATGTGGTTTCCTGGAGCAATCTCTACGGGCGGAAATAGAGGAAGGAACGAACGTATAGATCTCCCCTGCCACAATGGCCTCATTTAACAACGTATGTCTCCATGGACATCTAGGCCATTTCTGTCTCTCTTTCAAGTATTCCTCCTCGGCCTGTCCCTGAGGTCCCAATGTATGTTCTAGTCGAGTGTGTTTTAGAGAAAGTTGTCGCTGACGTCGAGATCGCTGTTGTGAGATTATGTAAGGCGAGAAAGTACTGAAGCCTGTCTCCAGCGACACGCACGTGACCATATTAGCGTACTTTGACATTTGACACGATGTTAGCAGGCGTAAGCTGCCCCGTTTAAGCAGGAGGCACCAGTGAGCAGGGCGCCCCTCACCCCCGCCAACCACCCGACGGGTCGCCGCAGACGCTCCCAACTTCCCACATCGTCATCACCTCTCCTCTCCACCTCTTTTCCCGACAAACTCGCACATTGTCGCAAGGAGAGCTGCTGATCCGCGGCCCTTCTGTTCGTCTTTCAACCCGCAACAATGGCAAACCAAACGCCGGCCGTTGTCATGGACAAGTATGCGCCAATCCCTCTCTTGCCCCCCTCTGCTACTCCGGCATGGTCGGTCGTCCTCTTGTTCAGCTCAACGGCTTGAGCGGCTTGCGGCCGGCTTGTATCGCATTGGCTCCGAGAATCTGTCAATTCCATGGGTGACTGTCTTCTTTCATTGTTTGCGCTGCTAACACGTCTTCTCTGATCTGCAGCGGCACCGGTTTCTCGAAGCTTGGTAGGTTCCACTATGCATCGCGATGCTCCTCGAGCTGTTGCCTAGTTGCCTCACGCAGCGATCAACAGCGGTTTTCCGGCCCATGAATTGCTAACGACGATGTCTCCGCTCAGGTTTTGCCGGTAACGACTCTCCCTCTTTCGTGTTCCCGACGGCCATTGCAACGAAGTCCGGTGCAGGGAGCGCAGGTACCGGTGCTGGCCGGCCGTCAGTCGCGAACAAGCCGTCCTTCCTGACCGGCGGCGCCGGCCCTGGCGGTCACCTGCAGGCGAAGCGGGGGACGGAGGACCTGGACTACTTCATCGGCGATGAGGCGATTTCGGCGTCGTCCGGGCCTGGCTATGGCCTGCACTACCCTATCCGGCACGGTCAGATAGAAAACTGGGTAAGGATGGGGGGCAGCGGATGCTGCACGCTGTGGAGGGGTTGAAGGGAGAACGTGGGCTGACGAAATCGAACAGGATCACATGGAGCGCTTCTGGTCCAACTCCATTTTCAAGTACCTGCGCGTCGAGCCTGAGGACCACTACTTCCTTCTCACCGAGCCGGTATGTACCTTCCAGCCTCCATGACACATATGACTGTCCCATATATGGACGATGCGCACCATGGGGTTTCTTTTCACGCAGTAGATGTACCATTTTCTGACCTCCCGCAGCCCTTGAACCCGCCCGAGAACCGCGAAAACACGGCCGAGATTTTCTTCGAGTCGTTCAACTGTGCCGGTCTCTACATTGCTGTGCAGGCCGTGCTTGCGCTGGCAGCCTCGTGGACGTCGTCCAAGGTGACCGACCGTTCGCTTACGGGTACCGTCATTGATTCGGGTGACGGTGTCACGCACGTCATCCCCGTCGCCGAGGGCTACGTCATTGGCTCCTCGATCAAGTCGATTCCGATTGCCGGTCGCGACATTACATACTTTGTGCAGTCCCTGCTGCGCGACCGCGGCGAGCCAGACTCGTCTCTCAAGACGGCCCAGGAGATCAAGGAGGAGTACTGCTACGTGTGCCCGGACATTGTCAAGGAGTTTGCGCGCTACGACCGGGACGCGTCGCGCTTCGCCAAGCATGCCGCTGTCCTCGCAGGCGGCCGCAAGGTGTCGGTGGACGTTGGGTATGAGCGCTTCCTGGCGCCTGAGATTTTCTTCAACCCAGAGATCTACAGCTCCGATTTCCTCACCCCCCTGCCCGTGGTGGTGGATGGCGTGATCCAGTCGTCGCCCATCGACGTGCGGCGTGGTCTGTACAAGAACATTGTGCTGTCCGGTGGCAGCACGCTGTACAAGGACTTTGGTCGGCGGCTGCAGCGCGACATCAAGCAGCTCGTCGACGCGCGCATCCGGGCGAGTGAGGCGCGCAGCCACGGCGCCAAGAGCGGTGGTCTTGAGGTCCAGGTCATTACGCACAAGCGGCAGCGGCACGGCCCCTGGTTCGGCGGCAGTCTGCTCGGCCAGACGCCCGAGTTCCGGTCGTACTGCCACACGAAGGCTGAAGTAAGTTTGTCTCATATTTTCGTGCGAGGCCCCTTGCTGTCCGTCGCATATGCCTTTCATCTGGCTTTCGTTTTCCGTCTTCGGCTCGACATCGGTCTTGATCTCGTGCAGCCGTGTCGATTATTTCTTGCGTCTCGTGTCTCAGCTAACCTCACCAACAGTACGAGGAGTACGGACCTAGCATTGTCCGGAGGTTTGCCCTTCTGGGTGGTCCCGGCGGCTCATAAATGGTAGACGGAGGGGAGGCTTTTGTCGATGCGAAAAGGATCCTTAGAGGAGATCAAGGGTCTCCGAAATGTGGCCGCGGGAATATCGAAACGGATACGAAGGGGTCTTGATTGGGGAACGGCCCAGGCGACGTGTAGAATAGCAAACAACGACAGCTACAATGAGAAAAGGTTGAAGATACATTACTGCAAGTGCACCAGCAAATAGGAGAAAAGATACGAGGAAAAGACTGGAGGCGCTCCTTGTCCGTGCCAGTGCTCAGCTCCGCAGACCGATTTGATATCATTTGATCAAGTTATCCCTCGTCTTTCTACTCTTTGCATGTTCGATAGAGACTGTGTGCTGTCGGTTGCTTGTGGCGGCCACCTTTTGATGGTAGCCTAGTGCACTGCTTGTAACATGCTTAGTTTGTGTCGTTAAAATCCTGGTGTAAGTCAGCTTGTCGGTCGTCCCCTGTGGACCACACTTTTCCAACAAAGAATCATCGCCACTTCACTCTGAGGAAAGGACCAGGGTGCGCAGTAACCTCGTTCTCAAGACTTCTCTATTGTCGCTGTGAAACGAGTTCCCGTTGCTTACAGAGAAGCCCGTTTTTCTTTTTCAGATTTAGGCATACTATTCTGCGGAATCTTGTATCCGCATAATTGATGTGTGTCTGCCCCGTATTGGTGCACACTCCAGCTACTTCTTTAAAAATCAATGATAATAAACTTATACATCGAGATGTGTTTCCGCTTTTTCTCGAATCTCCTCATCCCCGGCTTCCTGTTTTATTCCTTCCCTTGCCCCATCCCGTAATTGATTTTGTAGCTTCGGTATGCTACCTCCTGCGTTTATATGTTTCGTTGGCATGGAACGGATCCGCAAGGTCGGGCGGAACAAGAGATTTGCGGGTAGGATGGAAGAGGCGACGACAAGGAAACAATTGGGGAAAGAACGCGGAGGAAAACATACCGAGGTACCTCGCATGGTGAAGCGCATATCAGATTGTCAGAGGAAACATATCAATATACCCAGGGTGCAGGTAGTCCGGGGAAAGGAGCCCGATGGATTAATCGTTATCACCACCGAACAACGTGCGGACTACGGAGTACATTAGCTCTCCCGTACGATGCATTATTCCTTTTACATGCCCCTAAGCCAGACGCCGGTGTAGTGGGAAAGCTGTGCATTTTCTGGATAGATTGTGAGGTTTAATTATTGGCCAGTTCCTCTAGCCCCAGATGTCAGTTTTTCCTTTTTCTCTTTTGGCGAACAGACAGCGCTCACCAAAACGTCTTGCCACATCTTTTCACGTATCTTCTTTGTGATTGTCAGTTCTTTTTCCACTTGGCCTGCTGTGTCCCTGGCAGCTTCCCCGCTCCGCCTGAAGGGCTTTGTGGCGGCCTCGTGGGTTCGTCCCAGAGGCAAGGGCCAACGCATCTCCAATTTTTTTTTTGAGGCGATGATCATCAGAAGCGACTACCGTTGTTTTGTTAGTTGCGGGGTCCCGTTTGAGGAGTCGTGTGAGCGGAACCGCAATGTTGGAGAAGACATGCAGCAGCAACACAAGGTCGTCTCCCGCGCAGTGATCTCGAACGAGTGATGCACGAAAAGACATATCAGACAGGCTGTGGGCTGATGAAAGGGCACATGTGCAAAGTCTGGCCCCGGAAACGGGTATGGCAGTAAGAAGAGGCATCAGAAAAACACACCACGCCCTGAATCAGCTGTTGGTTAGCCGAGACCGTGGGTGGCGCTGTGCAGGAGAGGCAGTACTATCAACGGTAATTGCAGTGTCACAATTTTGCAAGTCGGGCCTGGCCATTTTCTTGCTTTTTTTTTCAGCAAGGGATAGAGGAATGTAGCCCGTCACGCCTCTCCAAGCGCTTGGCACTGCCGGGCAGAATTCAACACAAAGGAGAAGGAGAGATGACACGCTGTCAGTCGGTTGTACTTCCATTCTGGAGCCAACGTCTGCTGGCAGAGTCCTGTGAGAGTCGGAGCAGTGCGTAGGGAAAAGCCCGCCCCGTCGACGATTTTGCACCGCGAATTGGAGAACATGGACTGGCGCGGCTTCTTCATGGTGTGGCAGAGCTGTCGGGGGCTCTGCGGCGATACTGCACTCGAGCTCATGTTATCGATGCGACAACGGCAAAAATCGAGTGATATCGTCACATGGCGGGCAAGAGGGAGAAAGCGATGGATAAGGCCATCGCAGTAAAGGAACTGGCGGCATTGGTTTCCCTCCCTGAAAACAAAGTGCTTTCCTGCGACCAGATACAGGCCATGCTGCATTGATGCTTAGACGTGCGCTTGACTGCGGACCTGAGAAATGTCAGCCCGAACATCTTCCTGATCTCTTCGCCTTAGCGCCAACAAACACGCCTCAGATTGGAGCTTGACGTCCATCGCCGTCATATGTTCCGCAGTTGTCAGTGTGCGCACCCGTAACCTAGAGCTCTTCCGCCCGTTCGACCGTCCTCTCCCCAATTGGAGGCTGCATCTGCGAGAGCACACTCTTTTTATTTCCTTTTTCATTTATCCTTTTTTCTGGTTTGCCCTCATCACGAGATGCTTACTCTTTCCACTCCACTTTCACCTCCGTTTCTCCATTGCGTCTTCCTCCTCCATCTTGCGCTAACCATACCTGCGGGCTCTCCCTGTTTAGCAAACGACCTTGAACAGTGGTGCCCGTCATGGTCGCTCATTCAGTTTGTCGCCCCTCTGAAGCTCCTCTATTCTGCGTAGTGGATGGCCGTAGTCGTAGCTTCCCATGCTCGCACGGAGACACGGAGAGGCGTCTTAAACGCGCTCTTGCTCCCAAGTATATATAGTCGAGCTCGCCACCGCTTGAAGGAGGTTCTGCTTCTTTGTTATACAGACCCAAACACTCTCATCACCTCTGCACGACAATCAACCAGCTACCAAACCCAAGCCAGCTTCACGTACCATCTTCCTCCTCAAAATACCGTTCTTCTGCCACCCAAACCACCACAATGTCTATCCCGACTGAGCAGTGGGCGCAGGTTGTCGAGAAAACCGGCAAGAGTAAGTCCAGCTTCTTTTGTGCACCTCATCCGCGCCTTGTCCTCCCACGGGGAGCTCCAATTCGGTTTCAAAAAGAGGCCTGCTCACTGACCCACGTCGACAGACCCCGTCTACAAGAAAATCCCCGTTGGCAACCCCGGCCCCAATGAGGTCCTGATCAACATCAAGTACTCCGGCGTGTGCCACACCGACCTGCACGCCATGCTGGGCGACTGGCCCCTGCCCACCAAGCTGCCCTTGGTCGGTGGTCACGAGGGAGCCGGCGTCGTCGTTGCCCGCGGCGAGATGGTCAAGGATGTCGAAATTGGCGACCACGTCGGCGTGAAGTGGATCAACGGCTCGTGCCTGTCGTGCTCGTTCTGTCGCCAAATGGACGAGCCCCTCTGCGAGAAGGCCACACTCTCCGGCTACACCGTGGACGGCTCGTTTCAGCAGTACGCCGTTGCCAACGCCGACCACGTTGCCCGCATCCCCAAGCACGTCGACCTCGAGGCCGTTGCTCCCGTCCTATGTGCCGGTATCACTGTCTACAAGGGCCTAAAGGAGTCGGGCGCTCGCCCCGGCCAGTATGTCGCCGTTGTCGGTGCCGGTGGCGGTCTCGGCAACATGGCCATCCAGTACGCCAAGGCCATGGGCCTGCACGTCATTGCCATTGACGGCGGTGACGAGAAGCGCGACAACAGCCTGTCTCTGGGCGCCCATACCTTTGTCGACTTCGCCAAGAGCAAGGACGTCGTCGCCGACGTCAAGGCCGCCACCCCCGACGGCCACGGTCCGCAGGCGGTCATCGTCCTGGCTGTTGCTGAGAAGCCCTTCCAGCAGGCTACCCAGTACGTCCGCCCCCATGGCACCGTTGTCTGCATTGGTTTGCCGGCCGATGCCTACATCAAGGCCGCCGTCTTCGAGACCGTCGTCCGCATGGTCACCATCAAGGGCAGCTACGTCGGAAACCGCCAGGACACCGCCGAGGCTATTGACTTTTTCGCCCGTGGCCTGATCAAGGCTCCCTACAAGACCGTTGGCCTCAGCGAGCTGTCCAAGGTCTACGAGCTCATGCACGCAGGCAAGGTTGTCGGCCGCTACGTCGTCGACACCAGCAAATAATTGTTTCTTTCGCCTGTCTTGTGAATTGAGTTGGGAGTTGAATGAGCGTGGGTTTGTATAGATGACTGCTGTAAAGAAAAAGTCGGAAAACAAACATTGGGATTGGTGTATTTATGATGATGGGATTTATGACACACTTTTGGCACGACGCAAAGAGGACCAATGATGTTGATATGTTTTGATGATGAGTGACGAGCATTTGGGGAGCGAGGAAGTTCTTTGACAGACGGCATTTATCAGGCAATCTTTGAAAAGACCTGAAAGAAAATTAGTTGTATGAAAAACAACCCTTTTCCGAATGATAGAAACTGCAATCGAGCAACGAAGCATGAAACTGGTCATAAAGTAACAACAAACAGCAGCAAACAGGATTCCGGCTTTCCACGAGCGGAGCAAACTCGTGTAAGTGAACCTGACCCATCTCCACTGCAGATCATTCAGCCTCGCACAAACAGGCCCCGCTAAAGACTGCAAGATACAAAATGAACCAGCCAACCGTCACGCGATGTCGCGACATTCCCTCGCGAGGCGAAACCCACTGCTCACATTATGTCGAGACAGAGTGCACTGTTTTCGTACCTTCAGAACCGCGGACTACGAACCTTCCTCCATACCACAAATACCCCGACCGAGATATTCGACCATCTCCGAGCACACACGAATACCCTTTCCAGTCAATTCACACATCCCACGTCCCCATCTGGTAACGTTAACACGGCAGAATAGGACGAGGCGGGATTTAAACAACACGAGAAGGAATCAGGCGAAAAGACAGAAGGAGAGCGGTTGTACGCACAAAGAGAAGCAAAAGAGAGGGTGGACGCTCGAGATATGATACAGAAAAAAGATGCCGGTACTTGGCATTTTGTCCATCATCCAAGAGGAATGGGCGGACGAGGGCAAAAACATGTTAACGGCAATAACTCACAAAGAAGACGAATTAATCAGATGGCCGGTTAATTAATGGATCGTGAAGGTGACGATAAAGAGGTCGTAACATCATGACAGTATGACAGAAGACGTGGTAACTAGAGCGGACAAAATGAAGAAGAGCGAGAAATGGAGGAAGAAAGCATGGCCTAATACTTTTAATCATGGGGTCCAACATGCCTAAGCAAACGATTGAAGACATCATTTTTGAAAATTCATAGCGAAACTCGGTGGGAAGGAAGACAGAGACAGAGACAAAAACTCAGTGGAAAAGAAGACTAGAAGTTGAAAAAAACAAAAAAAAACATGAAATGATAAGAGAAGCATAAGAAGAGATCCACGGTGGCTTCATGGGCAGGCCCGCGGAAGGCTGCCGAGAAGGGAATCCGACAACATTTTTGTGATTGAACAAGAAAAGGACACGGAAGTAGCAGGTGATAAAAAAGCCTTGGCAAGACAATGTAACGAAAAACAAATAATGTGAAGGCAGACGACATCATGAGAGAAAGCAGAGGGGGGCGCAACAATACAGCCGAATTTACCCCTACTCCTGAAGAAGACAGTCCAGAATGAAGAGGGCAGAAAGTAGTGCAAGGTGTCAAGCCAAACTCTGACAACAAGTGGACTTTTTCTCTTCATAAGCAGCATCGGCGTCGACATATAGCTCTTCCCGAGAGTAAAGAGGGTACTTAAAGAGCGCCCTGGCCACTGGAATGTTAACTGAGATCGATCGTCCTCACTGGCATGCCCTCCACATCGGGTGTTCCGAGGGCAAGCTTGATTTCATCGCAACTGCGGACGTTACAAGCGCTTCGCCGAATTCTATTGGCGACCGCCGCCACCGTTGTGTCTCATGCCGCCGTACTGGGGAAAGTATTGCGTCGGCGTGCCGGGGTAGGGACCAGGGCCCTGGGCGTTCTGGGGACTGTACGCCTGCTGCTGCTGCTGGCCCTGCGAAGGATCAAATCCACCCTGGGCGTTGGGAGTCTTGTCCTTACCCCACTGTTCGATACGTGTTAGCCGTCCATCACTTTGTCAACGTCTTAGTTTCCAGCTGTACTACTTACGCTGCACTTCAGGGGACGGCCGTTGACATTGTAGCCGCTCAGCTGGCAGATGGCCATGGCGGCGTTCTCGTGAGTGTCGAGCTTGATGAAAGCAAAACCACGGTCGGACTGGAACCGGGACTCCACCACATAGCCGAAGTTCTGGAACAGTGGCACCAGGTCGTTCTGGGTCGTGTAAGGCGTCAGGTTGCCAACATAGCACGTCGTCTGCCACGCCGGGGTCTGGTTCACCACCATGTCATAGCTATTGACACCGTGGGTCGGGAAGTGGTGGTGGCCGAAAGGCGTAGTGGGGGTCATGCCCATCTGCTGCATGGCCTGTTGTTGGGCCATGGACGGCTGGCCCTTCTGGTTCGCCCAGTTGCAGCGGATAGCGCGAGAGCCGAGCCACTCGCCGTCCATGCTGCTCAGAGCCTTCTCGGCCTCCGGGCGATCGCGGAAGGCAACAAAGCCGTAGCCACGCGACCGGCCCGTCTTCATGTCCCACATAACACGTGCCTCCGAAACAGAGCCGAACTGGGCGAAAGCCTGCGTAAGGATCTCGTCGTTGACTTCGTTGGACAGGTCGCCGACAAAAATGTGGAAGTGGCTCGAGGTATCCTCCTTGCCCGTCGAGTTGGCCTGGTAGGCCCAGTTCACACGGATCTCCTATATCGAACCGAGGTCAGTTCCGCACGAGCACACCAACACACTCGTTTCCATTTTCTTTTTTTTTTCGCATTTCCATATGCCGTGTCGCACGTACCGACTGGTGAACTCTGCGGCCATTCAGGGTCTGCATGGCGCGCTCAGCTGCGCCGGGGTCGTCGTACTCGATGAAGCCGTAGTTGAAGCCCTTGGCCTGGCTATTGTTAGCAAACGAATACCTCCCGTCCCCCACGAAGAAGATTGGGTTGCCTCACGTTCTTGTCGGGAATGATCTTGACGTTCTGGACATGGCCAGTTGTCTCGAAGATCTGGCGGAGGACATCCTCAGTCACCCGCTGGTCGAGACCGCCGACATAGAGCGCCCGCTTGTTGGGTTCAGGGGCCGAGCGGCGGGTGAACGCGCCGGCGCTGGTGGGGGACATCATGCCACTTTTGTCGCCGCCAATGGGCGAGGTGATGGCAGTCGGAATCGGGTTGTTGTTCTGAGGAATGTGGAGCGGCGCGGGGGCCATGTGGCCTTGGTTGGAGCCATTCTGGCCGTTGTTCTGCTGGGAGGGAGCGGTGTCGGCCATCGTGAACGGGTATGAATTGACAAATGCAAGTCGTGAAAGGACGGGTTCGTAAAATTCGTGAGATAGTAGATGAGAACAAAGCTCGACAGTCGACGTAAATCGTAAAGGAAGCAAAGATGAAAAGATCCGTTCGAAAAAGCGACAAGGCTGAAAAGAGGAGCTGGGGTATAAGACACGAAGCTTCTGAGATCGACAAGGAAACTGAAACAAACTGACGTTGGTTAGCCAGAAAAGCACTCGAGGTCGCGTGGGAATGCAAGCCAACAAAAGAAGAGAGAAATGATGAGTAGGGCACACAGAGAGGTCGGATGCGATAAGCGCTGAGGCGCGCAAGGCTCGGACAATGTTGAAGTCTATGTCACCATCAAGTGTAAACTTACGAGAACCGAACAGTCTGGATGAAGGGACGAGCAACAAAGGAAAGCTTGTATCTTGGAGCCGGAAGCTTGAAGTCGAGGTATCACGGGCACTAGGGAGCTAGTGCGAGAAGAAGAACGCCGACGCCGACAAAGCTAGGAGAGTGATGCAATGGATGGGAGAGAGGACACGGCAACTGCAAAGCCAACAGACGCAAGGGACAGGCGATGTGTAAAGACAAGCAGCAGCTGACTGGACCAGGACAGAAAAACCTGGACGCGGTGCGAAGAGGGGATAGGAGAAAGGTCAGACAAGACAAGCGGCGACAGACAAGTACGAATTCGTCAGAGGAAGAAAAAAAGGGAACAGCAAAGACGAAACAAGGAGGGGACAGCAAAATGAAAAGGGGTGCGCGAGTCCGCTGGAAAGGAAACCGAAGCAGCAGGGCCGGACAAAACAAAAATAAAGACGTAGATTTCGTTGCTTAGAGAGGAGGAAAGAAAAGGCGGAGGAGGGAAACGAAGAAGATGCAAGAGGAGAAAAGAGGGTGGGGAGCGAGAGAAAAGAAAGGTAGGAGCAAGGGACAGCGGTTTTCGACTGAAATCCTTATAAAAGGTGTAAGACCCAACAAGAGGTGGGCAAAGGCCAGCAAGCACTGGGTTTGGATGATGCTGGGCGGAGGGACGGCGAGGGGAGGTCCTACCAGAGTGTACTTACTCCGTACGGGGGAGTAATTAATAAATTATTACGTGTGTGCGCAAAAAGAGAGCAGGAGCAAAGGGTCCTAAGATTACCTAGTCTAACGGTTTGCTGGCTGGCAGGCGTTGGTGTCAGGGGCAAAGCGTAGCAAAAGAAAAAAACGGAAAGCCCCTGTAATGGTGCCGGGCGGGACGCAGTTAGCGTGCTTCGCGCTGGTGCTAGTGGTGGGGAGCTGAGGAGTTAGTAGGGACAGGATGTCTGTGGAGCTTCTAGCGGCGCTGGAAGCTGACTTGCTGTGGCGACCGTTGAAGACAGCTGGCCCTGACGACACTTGGTTTTGACGTATGCGCAATGGGCATCCGCCGTAAAGACGCAAATAATATGCAACATATAGGGCATGCGGAAGGTTGCATGAGGTATTACGGAGTGTTGCTGTACCTAGGACGACTCGAGCAACGAAGCGGGCGCCTTCCCCAGACGGTGGATATGCATCTATGCATCTAAGCGCATCTGCTTCAAAATTCACGTTAACAGACATGTCAAAGGTCAGGCAACAAGGCAACACAGACAGGCAGACAACAGGAAGAGGTTTGGAGGACAAGCCTGTTTTGCGCCGTGCCAAACGAATCCCGGTCTAGTCTAGTCAATCTCTCGTGTGCTTCGTTCCATGGTTGCCGCCTCTTTTTACTTTATGTCCTGCGCCCCTCTTGAGTTTTTTTGGTCCTATATGGCGTGGGAGGTCTTTTGTTACCCTTCTTTTCCCACAGAGCGGCCTGCATATGCCCCCACTTTCTTAGATACTGGGCTGTGACTGCTTTGTGTCTCACTCGTAGCTAGTTAGACTTGACTGCCAACGTAGGGGTCCAATCCTCTACTAGGTCAAACGGCCGCTCTCCGTTTTCTGTCCCTTTAGCGCCCAAAGTTGTCAACTTGCATTGTCGGCGGCCGGGCCTTGCCTTCCTAGCCCTGGAAGGGGACAGAGGGCATATGAAATCTTACAAAGAAAGAGAACTCCGGGGATTGGGTATGGTATGGCCCAGGACCCCCGAGACACTATGCCGGCCATGTTCATCTGGTCTGATGCGCTGGATGATCTCGGCAGATAAACACGCTGGTCACGTCATGGACACCTTTCGTCATCCGCCCCAGGCCACGCACGCTCCGATTGCGAGACGACTGTGTAGAAAGGCACGACTAAGCTTGACTGCATCTTGTTGTGGGTAAGTATTTTATGGAGTGCACCTCGCTACCACCCTGAGGTACTTGCCGCTTGACCCCCATTTATCAACATCTCTGGGGTCGTCTTTATTGCCAAGAACGGGACTTCTCGAGACGAGAGTGCCGCTGCCGGAGTTCAGGTCTTATCGTAAAACGCAAATTGCAGGCTGAATGGCTTGGAGAACGGTGTGGAGTGGGCCTCGTTGATATAATAGGAGATCCGGTGTCCTAAGTGTTAGAGCCTCTGGCTCTAGCGAGCATTTTAGGCGACGGAAGCTACCGGTGGATCTGAGCTCACTGTTAATACAGTGCGTGACTTATCACACTGTATTTATACTGTATACACACTGCTCTCCCACACTACTGCTGGGCCGCTTGGGTCTCAGCACGGGGAAGGAGCTGCTGGCACGCCAAATGCACCAGCCGCAAAATCCGTTGTGCATCACGACTCCGTTTATCGATTGCGGCGTCCTCGTACCAACCCCGACGACGCACGACGGCCCCGTCCGCACAACACGATCCCCAATTGATTTGCCAGCTTCCTCGACTCGGTGTCTAGATACCCCGTCGACTGCAGTAGCCGACATTGCCCGCTGCAATGGCAGCCCAACAAGGGCCGCGTAGCCAGGGGGCGCTCGATATGCTGGAGCATACGATTGGCGAAGTGGTGCGGCAATGTGTCCCTTTCTCTTCTTCCGTCTTTTATGCGACGCGTGGCTGACTCTTTTTGTTGATTTTACGTGGTTGCAGCTTATCCACGCTGGCAAAGCCATCCGCGCGCAAGCTAAGAATGGGCGCAAGGTAGTGGGCGCGCTCAACGCCACGAAGATCAGCGATGCGAACACGCAGTTCAATTCGACTCTCGATAGCATAGAGACAGACATTGTGCGTAACGATCCGGACTGGTATGCCCTTGCATGACTCTTCCGTGCGAGCGCTGCTAACCTAGTACCAGCTCCGCGCAAAAGCCACGCTGCGCCGCGATCTCGACCTCCTCCGCGCACAGAAGGGCGCTGCAGCCGCCGCCGCCGCTGCCGCCAACACGAAGAAGGAATCATCGTCAAGTGGAACTCCCGCCCTTCAACAAGCACCAGCAGCTGCGATGGATGTCGACTTGGAGGAACCAACACCGGCCGCCGTCAAAATAAAGTCCGAGCCGGCAACGGATGCAGCCAATGCCACTGCCAACGGCGGCACGCCTGCCAGCACCGCCATGGCGCCCTTCCCGAACATGGACTTGGACTCGCCTGTAGTCACCGCATCCCCGGTACCATTAGGGGCCGTGTCTATGCAGACGTCCACCTCGAATAAATCGACAGCACCGACACCGCAGCCACTGTCCAACAAATCGCCCGCCGTCAAGAAAGAAACCCTTGTCCGGCCTCCACATTTTTCTGGTAAAGCAGGCTCAACACCAGGCAGCACAGCGGGTGCTTCTCCTGCCGCCACTTCCACCGCGTCCGCGACAGCAGTAACAGCAGCAAGCAAGGCACCGGCTAGGAAGCGGACAGTATCGCCCGCTGCTATGAGAGTGCCATCGCCGGCTGCGTCTCGATCGACTGCCTCGCCTGCGGCGGCGAAGGTGCCGTCGCCTGTTCTGGTCAAGTCGGTGGCAGGATCGCCGGCTGTCACAAAGGCATCGACTTCGCAACCACCAACACCAACACCGGCAGCTGGCGTCACGGCCGGCGGCGCCAACAAGGCCATCTCGCTTTCGTCGTCGTCGTCCTCACCGTCTGTTACTGCTGCATCGCCTGTCTTGACCAAAAAATCAGCTGCTGCGGCTGCGGCTGCGGCTGCCAGGTCGACACCTCCCTTAAAGTCGACGACGCCCGTACCGGCGCCACAGATTCCGACACCCATAACCGCCCCGCCCGTGAAGCCCACTCCAGCGACGACTGCACCACCACCAGTTGCCGCCCCAGCTGCTCCCGTGCCTACAATGGAGTCTTCATCAAATGACATTAATATGGACGACTTTTTCGATCTTACGGGGCCTTCTGGTGACGATCCGTCCAACGCTGATCTTGGGTTTACAAATATGCAGTTCTCCCTTGTTCCAGCTGGACCAGGAGACGAGGCAAAGCCGGCGCAACCGCCGCCTTCGCAGCCGCAGCCAACTCCGCAAGCACCAGCACAGCAAACGCCGGCGCAAACTGCTATACCAGTGCCCCAGATACCTACAACTGCACCCCAACCCTCCCAACCCTCCCAGGTGCCCCAACCGCCCCAGCATCAACAAGTCGACGACTCCGAATTTGACGTGGAAAAGTTTGCTGCAGACGCAGCCCAGAACCTCATGATGGACACGGACTTTTCGACAGCAACGCCCGCCCAGCAGCAACTCCAACTTCAGAAGAAGATTCAACTACAGCAGGAGCAACAGCAGCAGCAGCAGCAACAACAACCTCAACCGTCGCAGCAAAACCCCAGTGACATTCTCATACCAGATTCCGGAGCAGCAGGGGCAGATGCTACTGGTGCGGTGGACAACGGCGACGACCTCTTCAGCTTCATCAATGATGGAATGGAAGGTCTCGTGGAGGATCCGACGACTAATTTTGATGAGCTGTACATGGGTGGCGGCGACTCGATTGATATTGACGACTACTTTGATACAGCCTAGAACGGCTTTTGATTTTTGATGATAGAGAGTTAGAGTGCACTGATGAAAAAGTTCGGGGAGGGAGTTTACATGTGACGCATCGGTTTATTTCCATAATGCGTAGTGTTCTATAACTTATGTTGGGGGCTTTCTTTGCATCTCTTTTTACATCTTTTTGTTTATGCTTTACATATTTTGAGGCTCACCGGCGTTCCAGAAACCTGATAGGCGTCTTGGGGGAAATGTTTTGCAATGGCTACTGCCCGATGGTATTTGTTCAGTAACTTCATTAGCCAGGTAGTCATATATACACACCGATTTAAAACATTGATATAGAAAACATTATATATGGTTACACAGCCATCGTCCAAATAGGCCATATACATCAAGTTCCACAAACGTCCCATCGTCTATGGTCCCTGCGTCATGTTCCACATGCCTCCAAGAAGCCCGGGGAACTGCGGATTGCGCAACGCCGACCAGTCGTGGTTGAGCAGACCCCACGTCTCGTCGTAGTCTGTCTGACCGCCTCGCACATAGTAGCTACCCTGCAATGCCCATACCACCCAATCACTGTCGTTACTCTCCATGTACTCAGTCAGGCACGACAGGTAGGTGCTGTCGTCCGACGACAGGCCGCCGTCAATGGTCCCGCCAGTCTGGCCCACACCAAACTCGGACAGCAGCAACGGGCCCGTATAATCCTTGCCCTGCGTCAACACAAACCCCGCAAACCCGCCATAGAGGTCTTTGAGGAGCGCGCATGGGAGGATGCGCGGGAACGTAACCGTAAATGAGTACGAGTGCCATTCCCAGACGTGCTTGCCCAGCCACCCGGTCGTGTTGAGCATGCGGCTGATGCGGACGCTCGACAAGTCTGTTGCTGACGAAATGCCGCCGACGACCACGAGCACATTGGGGTTGGCCTGGTGGACGAGCGAACCGGCCTCGGATACCAGGTCATACCAGTCGTCGCCGTTGTTGGTATCCTGGAAGAGCAGCTGGCGCAGCTCGTTGCGCAGCGACATGGCAACGACGCCCGGGTGGTTTGCGTAGGCCCACGATGCCATAGCTTGCAGCCCCTGGAGCCACTCGGCCGTATGGAAATACTGAGAGTTGGCTGCAATATAGCCAAAGGCAGTGTCCCACCAGCCGTTGCCATCAGTCAAATCGCAGCACCAGCTGGCCTTGCTGACATGATTGTCCAGGAGCGTCATGACGCCGCGTTCCCAGAGGGCATCAATAACGGCATCATAAACGTCTCGTGTTGTCGTTGTGGCCTCCCCCATAAACGGGTTTACCGCAACGGCGTCATTGTACATTGCCGTCATGTTTGTCAGAGGCACGCCGGCTGCTGTAGCGGCATTTGTAAAGGCATCCGACACCAACGTGTTGGGGTTCAGCGCATGGTCGATGGAGTAGGTAAGGCGGACGCAGTTGAAGCCCTGGTCGCGAATCCAGTCCGCAAGAAACGAGATCGGCTGCTTATGGAGGCCTTCTGGAAGGTTAACTTCCATATGGCCAGCCCAGTTGATGCAGCGGAGCTTGACACGGTTGTTGTTGGAGTCGAGAATCCACCGACTCGACGAGTGCAGTGGAATGGCGACCTGGGCTGCAGATAGTTCTGCAAGGTTGAGAGCAGTCATGAGAACCCGAAACAATTTCATTTTGGCCGCCTATGCCCTGGAAGGGAAAATGAGTTTGAAAAACTGCAAGAAACGAATGGTAGACCGGTCTCAAAAACTTGACGGTGCGATATAGTCATGTTGATGACTGGAACAAAGGGATCCAGGCCAAGTATAAATAAACAAACTACAAGTAACGGAAAGCGTTCGGCGACGGAGGGACGGGTCAAGCCGACCTCTATATGGAAACGCCAGGCAACCTGTCTTCGGAATCCATTGTCAAGACTACCTCTCAGTAGGTGCGTGATCAAGTGGAGATCCTTGAGTGAGGAAAAGAAACCGGGGCTGAGACACGAAAGAAGAAGTCGCTCGGCGCCACAATATTGCTTATACTTGCGCATCTTTTAAAGTTTGCGGCACCTATGCGCGCGGAAGACGTCACATAAGGCGCCTTTTCGACAGGATAAGCCAGCAGTGCCGAAACCATGGCGGCCACCTAGAAACGTAAACGGTGAATAGGAATAAAGGAACAAAAACGAAATAACTCGATACGCTTTTTAGACGAGTTAATAGAAGACGGAGGCCGTACCAAAAGCCAGCACTTACACGACGGAACTAGTTAGACAACCGAAGTTCATATTTAACGGAATGGATGCAGTATTACAAGGGAGGCATGCTGGCTATGCAAAAGGGAGTGCATATACTACTCCATAAAGACATGCAAGACGAGACTGCCATCGAGAGGGACCGGACAACTGACCAAGAATGGAAGGCCGATTCGATCTAAAAAGTAGCATCAACAAAATGAGGGGAAGCCGGGTGACCAAATTTGCGCACATGGGCAAGGAACCAGGAAAGACACATGCTGATCATCTTGACCTCTTCACTCCGCCCCTCGTCAAAGGACGAGGGGGATGGGAATCGGATCGTAGGGTCACCTCGATGGTCAGCCAAACAGCCACTTGAGATTTTCATTGGCAGTCTTGGAATCCGCGTATTGGTCTCTCAGACATTTTGCTCGCCGTCTGCCGGCATATTTGGGCGTCTCCTCTAAGGTCTCGAATTGGTCCTCGAATTTTCCGGTTATTAATAAGATGTCCAGTTTGTTGGGTTTCGAGAAAGTCGACGAAATACGCCAAGGTTTTCTGGTCGAAGATTGGACGAAGTCAATACCCCAGGTAAAAGGAACCAGTTGCTAGCATTCGAATGGCTGCGGTCCAAATTAAGCAATTCGCCGGGCTTGGGACTGTTTTGCGGAGCAATTTCCGTTGCGCAGCCACTGGTAGGATGGGGAAGCAAGGGCATTTTGTCAGGCAAATGAACCTAGACACGGCACAGAAATCGAGGCTGGAGTTGGGGTATTATTTTGATTTTGGCGACGTGCACTGTTGCAAAGGGCAGAAAAAAAAAGATGGAACGGAGGTAAACAAAAGTTGGGATCCAAATAGGGACAAAATAATGGTATGTCATGGGTCAGACTAATCCTACGGAAGGCGCGAACAACAAGAATCCAAACATACAATCTGCTGTATCCGGGGAAGGCGCAAGAAACGAAATCGAGATTGAGGACCGAGTCCTACCTTCTCTTCGTGGAAAATTGTATGACGGGCGATACGTCACAAAGCCGCAGCAAGCCTTCTTCTCGACTATTTTCGAGCTGTACAAAGCACAGCGAAAACGAAAAGGCCACAGTACCAAGCACGCCCCAACTCTTGTCCAATCCCGGCAGCCCTTGCTGTCAGATGCAGGGCATGTCTCACAAGAGCACACAGAAGCTGAGCGACATGTAAGGTAGTGTTGCAATGACTGGTCACGGTAAGGAGAGTGACCGCCTTTCTGTGTTGGGCTTCGATAATTGGCATGACAAGAGAGCCTCGCGCGCATCATTCATGTTTACTATTCGTCAAATAGCTGAATTACATAAAATAAGCCTGTGCTTTGTATGTCTGAGCTTTCTTCGTTCCACAGCCGTGTCCTTTTATACGTCACGTAACGACTGTCCTCCCTCCAATTCGTTTCATAAAAATAATAATAAGTCATGCCTTCATAAAAATTGTCGTCATGAAACCATAAAATGGTTTCTAGGGGGGTAGATGCCCTTGTGCAAGAAACGTCACGCGCTGAAAAGAATACGGGGCGCCACAAAAAAATGAGATGCAAATGCGGGTATTATCCAAAGCAGGTCGTTTCGTGGTCATGTTGAAATAGGCACAGGCGCCGGTGTCGTGAGTGACGGAATATGCGATATCGGAGTAAAGGGCCCGGCACCGCTGGGAGAGGAAGATAAGGTGCTTGCAGGGAGGACGACCGGGCCCGAGGGAGAGACAGCTGCCGCCGCCGCCGCTGCAGCACGGATCTCCAGTCCACGCCGCTTGGTTAGCAGGCTCTTGAAGGCACCAAGACAACGCACCAACGTGTCCTCATCGTGCGCCGAAAACCGGTAGTTTTTCTCCTCCGTGATGATCTCCAGGCAGTGCTTCTTGGTCCGGCTGAGCGGGTCGCGCTCAACCACATTCACAATCGAAGACAGCGGGAGGATCAGCTGGGCAGCATACTCCGTCTCGTCCTTGTACAGAATAAGATTCCGAGGCCGCAGCACGGCCCACGAGTCCTTCCATTGACGGACGCCACCCTTGCTGCGCAGAAGCCACAGCCAGCCTTGCCAGATGACACGGTCAGGGTCCGTCTCCAACGTGCCCAGGCCGCTTGACTGGCTGGCATTGCGGATCTCGGTCTGCGACCGCCGGGGTTCGTTGACGGGGTGCATGGGGAGCATGGGTTGCATGGCAGACGGCGGCGACTGTGCTGTGAGACTCTCGGACGACATGCCAGGCAGCTTGTTTTGTACGTCACCATCCGAGTAGTCGGACAGGCCCATCTCGTTACCGGACCAGGCCAGGGACTCGGGCTGGTTGTACGGGTGCTGCTGTGGCCGTGGCTGCTGCTGCTGCTGCTGCTGCTGCTGTATTTGCTGGGCTGAGAGGCGCCGTGGTGGAGGCATTTGTGGGCTCGGGGGAGCTGGACACCATACGACGCTCATGTTCAGCGACAGCGTCCGGGTGGTTGTTCATGTGCGTCGGGTTGTACGGACTCAGCTCATTGCCGGTGGCATGGAAGAGGTTGGTAAAGCCATAGGACTGGCGTCGTACAAGAGGGCTGGCCAGAAACATCTCCTCCTCCTCCTCTTCAATGCGTGCCTCGCTGCGAATTGCCTCGACCCATTCTTGGGCGTCTTTGGCAGAGCTGGCTTGGAAGTAATAGTTTCGGGAGGGCGAGTAGAGGCCGAACAGGTGGTCACGTTTGTGTTTTGGGTCACGGAGGAAGGAAACGGCTGTCAGTTCGGACAAAAAGATCTTGTGTCGGAGTTTATCCTCCTTGTCGGTTTTGTAAATGGACAGGATATTCGGCCGGAGAACAAGAAAGATGCTCCTCCATGTCTGGGCACAGAGTGTTAGTTCACAAGCTCTCGAGAAACAAAAATCGACACGACGTCACCGGCGTCCCATTCCTACGCACCTTGGTCTTTTGTGTGCGGCGCTGAACGTAGCCAGTCTTGATGACACGGTCGAACTCAAAGGAACCGTTTTGGTTGACGGGCGAGACGTATGTATCGAGGGTAAGCGGTTGTGATCGTTGCGCGGGCGCTTGAGGAATAGGCATGGCCTGCGACGAGGATGAAATGGCTTGTGCTGGTTCTGACAACGGTGGGAGTGAGGGTTTTGCGCTGGCTTGTGGCGCCACGGGCGCGTGTGTTTGCATCTCGACCATGATGCCACGATATGCGACGAAACGAAGTCAAACAGCAGCAGAACGACGCACGGAACACGTTGTAAGCGTGTTTACCAACGGGTTGTAAGAGGACGAAAATAGGGGGGTTCGGCAATTATATGTGAAAGTCAAACGTGTGCCGATGCAATTTCGTTCGTCTGCGTTCTGAGACAGACCGGAATGCAGGTCACTCGCCAAGGAGACCAGACCACAAGTCGAAAAACACAAGCGTGGTATCGCTGGCTTGAGGACGATGACAATCTGCTGGAGAAGACATGCAGGGAGGCGTCAAGGACGCAAGAGGTGCTGTAATGGACAAGAGAAGACGAAAGATGAAAAAGAACAAGACGAACAGGTAAACAGAAAAGCAAGGAGAAAAGAAGCCAAGACGCGGAAAAAAGTGATCGAGGGAATATTTCGACAGAAACCAAGATTCCGCAGAGGCGCGACTGCATTAAAATGAGGAGGTTGATAATAGTGAAATACAAATGGCTGTACAGAGTACAGACAGGCCTGCGATTGGCGGCAGTTCCCTGGGTCCTTGCCCAAACAAGATATGAAGGTTCACCCGGCACTGCTTTCGCCAGCAATACAACGTCGCAAAGGGCAAGTCCGATGGAGAAGGGCCAGACCTGCCCCCCTGGTCCCGCTGTAAAATAGAGATGGGCGAAAAATAGCTGATCAAAAGTTGCCGTCCAGTGTTGCGATTGTGGGGTCCCGCTCCGCTCTTTCCTTTTCGCGGTGCCTGCTCGAAGCAAGTGGGGGAGAAAGAGAGAGCGTCAGGAGAGTACACAAAAGAGGCAGGCACCAGCTAAAAAAAGCTGGTGGCTGTTGTGATGGCCAGGCTAGCAGCCATTCAAAGTGGACGGACCCCTGCAGCTGCTCCGTTAAACGGCCGCCTAGAACCAAAGGCTAAACGAACCTGAAGCCCTTCTGCAGCAGATCTTTGCAGGCAAACCGTTGAAACGAGGAAAAGACGGCACAAACAGAATGTAAGAAGTATAAAGCGGGACAGACGAGCTTGTTCGTGCTTTGAGACGAGGAAAACGAGGAAAGAGCGTGATCCGAGATGGGAAGGGACGGATCTTCGAGGCGAGGCAGGCGTTGTACTGACACTGGTATTCTCTGTGCCTGAGCAAGGCAGTCGGGATGAAAATGGGAAGGAAGGGGCAACGGACCGCGGATGGTATCGCAAAAGGACGTGTAAGGCTTTTTAATTGAAATCGGTCTTCACACGGCCACTAACAGCGCGGCATGTTTCGACAGACGCAAATGCTATACGAAATAGCTCCACCGGCAACGAGCTGCGGTGTGAGTTTGGGCACTAACATCACACCTTGCCGGCCTGGTCATCTCTTACGTAGCCATCACCACGAAGTTGCCACCCTAAAGGTGGTCATGAGCAGACCTTCCGTGACTCCCAAGGGCCCGGAATTACTGAAAGAACCAAAAAAAACGCCTTAAAATCGAACAAGAAGCCGCCCGAAGGCAACAAGCAGGGCGCTAATACGAAACAGTATGAAAGACTTCAAGACGGCACTTTCCCTCTTCCCGAGTCATCCGCAGAGCGCGATGTGACCGTAGCAGATGCATTTGAAATGCAGTTTTGTCTTACTGGATTGCTGGGCGCGAGAAAAGAAGAGTCGAGGCGGCCTCATCCTGGCCAGTGACAGCGTCTCCGTCGACCGGTAAGATATCATTAAGAATGAATGGTAGAGGCTGCCTCACACCTCAAACCGGGCTGAGGGGTGGGTATCGCCAGCCCAGCAGTTGTTGGCCTCTGTTTCAGCGTGCGTGCTCCACGCACCTGTCGTGCCCATGCCTGTCAGACCTGTGCCAAAACAGGGAAGGGGCATCACCGCGTGGCTGTGCTTGCCTCTTCTCGTACGTCAGACACGACATACAAAACATCTCGAATGCGAATGAACATTCCCCAATATTGGATGGCACAACAGCAGTAAGAAAAAGGACCAGAGGACCTATGGAGAAGACTGTTTAGGAGTGGGGCCGTCTCTCGCATAGCATCTTGACCACTTCCTCACCCCGTAAATCACTGCAGCCAGTGGACTTCGCCGGAACGAGAAACCAGCCCCATTCATTGGGATAAAAATAAATACATACATCAACTGGAGAAGAGGCAGCCTGTGAAGGCTTGGGGTTTTCGTTGGGCTTGAAAGGCAAGACAGGCAAGAGACACCAACAAAAACAAGAACCGGATATCAGTCGAGACTAGTTGAAGAGCTGGGCAAGACTTAAACGCAAGCTGTCATCCGGAGAGAGAGACAAAGTGTCACGTTGCTTATTGTCTCCTCTTCCGGCGGTCTGGCGACCATGATATTGATATGTCATGGGACATTTCTAAGTTTAGAAGCAATCAGGCTGGACACATGTGTCGGCTTCATATGTGTTTTTCCTGCTTAGCTTTTCTAGACATTTACTATTTTGAATCTCACTTTCGACAATAGTATCAAAACTCATTCATAACGATATTTATGAGATCAGGAGTCGCGATGATTGTGAGATTTGAAATGGCCAGTTTGTTAGTGTCACGTGAGTGACACCGGTGGCCATTTTCACTGCTTTTGGCGAAATTTTAGCCAAAAAAATCTAGATGACCATCGATTGAACTTACAAACCGATTGCAACTTTATGTCATGAGCATAAATATCAACAAAAATAAACAGACTGCAGCCATTCCGGAATCTTGTGGCGCTGATATACGTACTCCTGCAGGCTCAGCCAGGAGAGAACCCTGCTCTTGAACCCCCTCGTTCTTTTTATCCTCTATTTTCAAGGTACCATGACGCAAGCGGGGACCGACAATCAGTGTCGGCGGTGCAGAGAGCAGGTGGCTGTCCACACAATCCGAGCTGATCCTATTTGCAAGTAAGTCAATATCGGCGAGGCTGCTTCAGACGCGGCTCGGGGAATGCTGAATGTTTCTTTTTTGAATATATATATGAACAAAAAAAAAGGGAGAAAGTAAGCTATGACTAACTCAAGCAGTGCCTGCTTCTCTCACTTTGTGAAAACCAAAGCCGTAAAGCGCCTTGAAGTACTGAACCGCGAGACCAAGAGCTCACATACTGGCCGGCCCGGCGGTGGTGCCCCCAACAGCAACGTCCGGAAGTTCTATGTGGGCCTATCATTTGGACCCTCGTCGTCTGCGCTCGTGGACATTTGTGAGCAGATCATTGTCGGCCGGCTGTCCCGGGGCAGGGATGCCGCCTTCAACCTCCATGTCGTTCATGTCGATACAGAAGTAGACGGGATGAATACAGATGCAGACACACCATCCCCGGCCGAGCAGTGCCTTCAGTGGTGGCGGGCGCGGTATCCCCGCTTCACCTTTGAACGCGTACCCCTAACGGACATTCTGGCGCTCGATACAATCGACTGGGCAGCACTGCTGCCACCACCGCCCTCAAGAACAGAACAACAAGACACGTCACAGACACGCCGCCCGTCGACATCGGCGGAGCTACGCGCAAGCCTCTCCAACCTTCCGTCGGCAACGTCTCGGCGAGACGTGCTGGACATCCTTGTGCGGCGGCTGTTGATATCAAAGGCTGCGTCGACAGCAGAAGCTGCACCGTACGATGCCCTGCTCCTCGGTTGCAGCACCACGGCTCTGGCAGAGAGGACGCTCGCTGAGACGGCCAAGGGCCGTGGCTTCTCGTTGCCGTGGCTGATCAACGATGGCACCGTGGAAGACGGCGCAGGACACAAGATCGCCATCTACTACCCTGTGCGGGAACTGTTCCGCAACGAGCTGGTTCTCTACCTCAACGCAGTGGCCCAGCCGCCACTGACAGAGGGCGACTTTGTCCTCATGCCGGCACCGGCTTCATCTGCGGGAGCGGTTGTCTCCCACAAAGACCTCAGCATTGAGGAGGTTATGACACGCTATTTCACTGAGGTGGAGGCCAACTACCCGTCGATTGTCGCCAACGTCGTGCGGACGACAGCCAAACTAGAGCGCCACGGGCACAGCCATAATCATGCCCACGACAGTGACGACGGAGCACCAACTGGCTGTCGGGTCTGTGGCATGCCGCTCGATGAGGCTGGCAACGAACGGTGGAGGGGCGAGATTGGTCATCTTGACGGCCCCGAGGGCGACCCGAGACTACGTGTCGAGAGGCTCTGTTATGGGTGTGAACGGTCCATTCACGGGTAACCAAGCGACCGATGCATGTTCTCAAAACATGGAGCATTGAGTTATTTCGTCCTTTCTTTGAAGCATAGCGTTACGCCATTAGAGATAGCATGCCAAATCTACGTTGTCACCTGTACCACGCGAGTCTAGCAAGCGACAGATGATGCATGGCATTGTGTCGTGAGATACCCGAATCAAGAGCCAAACTGTACATGTATCTCGTCCAAACCGACTAGAATACGATTCAGACATCCTCCAACCCTCTGTCCGGTGCGGCCAAGGCCAAAGGCCGAGAAGGGGCCGTTGCATGCAATCCGTCTACTTAATGCGGCGAAGACGGAAGTACATGAAGATGGGGAACTCGGTAAAGTTCTTGGACGACTCGATCTTATCACCTAGCGTGCGATCGGCCGCCACCTCCTCGGGCGTAAAGGCCGGCTCTTCAATGCCGTCCAGCGCCAGATGGCCCGACTTGAGGAACGTGCCGAAGAGCTCGTGCAGTGGGCGGTGGAAGTAGAACTGGGCGCGCGACTGGTTGGGCCAGGCATACCCACGCCAGGGCGCTACGTGGAGGTAGCGATCCAGCTTGACGCTGCGAAGCACGCCCCGCGTCGTCATGGCGCCTCGCCCATCGCCACCGTCGTCGTCGTAGTCGTCCACCAGCTCAATGTGCCTGCGCGTGCGCGGCGTGATGAACACGGGGTGCAGGAGCGAGCCGACAAAGCTAAGTCACAACCGAGGATGACGGGACAGTATGAGCGAAAGATCATTTTGGTGTGATGCCTCCTGTCTCGTAGTCTTCCAGCTCCCCTCTCCTACCCTTTTGTTTTTTAATTTTCAAAAATGCACCAGGATGTATACTTACACGCCCCCAACAGCAAGCATGTGCGGCAGCGCAGCAGCCAGCGGCTCCAGCGTGGGTACGTCCATGATGGCCATGTTCATCAGGATAACGTCAAAAGGCTTGTTGGTAGGCGGTGACGCGTAAAACGGCTTGAAATCGTCGGGCTGCGTCGCATCCAGCTTTTCGAACCGGATGTTGCGCTGCTGCGGCGTCACGTCGGCGTTGTCTGCCGCCCAGGACCGCGCACGCGACAGCATCACGTCGCTGCCGTCTGTGCCCGTGACATCCACAGGACCATGGGCCTCGCCTGCAACAATGTCACCTCCATACTCGCCGCTCCCGCCCAAGTACGACACCAGCCAGCGCGCCGTCAGACCATTTCCGGTCGAAATGTCGAGCGCCCGAACGGCTTCGCCGTCCTTGGTTGCCTTCTTTTCAGCGAGGAACCGCTCCAGGACCGGCTTCTCCAGCCGTTGCCAGAAGACGTTTCCGTCACGACCCATGCCGGCGTCCCACTCGGGCGCGAGCGTGGACCAAACGTCCAGTGCATTGGCGTTGATCGACATGGTGGCAATGGCTCTGCGGTACTAAGGGAGAGACGGGGACAAAAGAAAGAGGATTGAGAGTGTGAAAAAGAGGACGACATCGAAGCAAAAGAAGGAAGAGCGAACGAGCCGTATATGCAAGACTTTTCACTTCTCTGTTATGTCGCCTTGCCTCCTTCCCGTTTCTGCATCCTGCTCCACTAGTCAAATTAGGCAGCCACGGTCGGCAACACAACGTGAGACGGAAATTCTGCCGTCTTGGCCCATGTCTGCACATTTCACGTGATTAAATATGCCGCCGGTCGTGAGACTCCGGCAGCAGCCAACGGAGCGGCGGCGAAATGTCAATGTCCGTCCCCCGGGCCGGCTTCCCAAATAGGCATGACGGGATTCCACACAAAGAAACGGCCATGAGCGACAGGATGCACAAGGCTGTTGTCGCAGCCTTGCGATGCTAAATCACGGCTGCCTGATCGGGTTGCCAAGATTTCCGTATCGTTCATCATTGTGTGTCGCATTATTGTTTTTACCTGGTGGGCTGGCTACTGTCTGCGGTTGCCCGTTGCAGTCGGGTTCTTGCGGGCGATCAAAAAGGGTGCTTATCCGCGAGGATTTTGGCTTTGTCTGATGGCGTGCATATCATATCATTTGCTTCCATTCGTCTTTGCCGAAAGACTGGTCTTTTCTGTGGCGAACGACATGTTTCAGTCGTTCGTGGCTTACTATTCTTACCCTTCCATCGTCCCGGTTCGTTTGTTATTTGGCGATTTCTTTCAGATCCAGCTATTTTCATACCAACTGGTCACCCTACCGAGCCTACCTTTCTCGTTTTCTACTCTTTCCATCGCTGTCTATCAGATGCAAAAACATTAAAAGCATTCCTTGTTTTTGCATCTGCGGAGTTTCAGTAAGAGTAATTACTGGTGGACACGAACAATCAAGCCAAAAGTGGACATTGGCGCACCCCGTTCCAAGGACATCCAAGTATCAAGAAACAAGCGCTGATCTCCAAACTAAAAGGATGTTGTAGGAGCTGTTGGAGGGCAGGTTTGGGACCGTCAGATACAGATTCCGGACAACCGAGACATTCAACTGCCAGCTGCCCTGACAGTCGTTCAACACTAAAGCCCCTGAAAGAATTAAGTCTATGAGTATTCTGTGAGTGTTGGCTGCATTCTCCGTCCAAAATATCTCAAGTCGCATCTTCACCGCTAGTTTTTGGGGGGTCGTTATTAGTACAGCCAAGCGTCTGATCAACACGTGTAGGACCGTTGAGAGGATCTGTAATGCACCTAGCGAGGAAGCAGCGACCCATTGAAGGAGCCTATGCATACAAGCCATGGAAAAGCTCAAGTATGCACGTCCAGGGCAGGAAGGAACAAACGATTTGCGTTCCTTGCAAGCAGCTTGTATGTCGTAGCTTATTTGCCAGTGCCGGATCTAACTGTGTCCTATCCCACCATAAACTAGCTAATGGGGCCTGGAACCACAAGACCGGACCAAGCTCCGACGAAATAGACAGGTGGAATCGACCGACCAGAGCACACTACAAAGTACGCGTCTTGGGCCTAAGCCACAAATTCCACACTGGTCCCTGGGCTGTAATAACCTTGCGTGTGGAATACCTTTACGACGTCATGCCCCTTCTGTTTGGCCCCTGCACCTGCCCTGGCGCTCCCTATAACTGTCCACCTGTGCTTTCCCATCTGGTCTGTTTTTCGACTTGTTTTGTGCTCGCTCCTGCCCTTACCGCCTCCATGTTTTTGACATTGGTGGCCTCAACGCACCTGCTGCTTCTGACCCTACCCTGTTTCACCAACTAGACGACTTCCCACCAACTGTCAAGCTATCCTTCCCGTTTTTGCTTTGGCTTGACTGCATCCAACTTCTCTGGTTTCAACGGAGTCGCACCTTCTCCGTATGAATACTCACTGCTACCATCACTTGGTCGAATAAAGCGGGGGGAAAGAACGACTCGGTGCAAAACGCTAACGCCGCACACCAAAGACAGAATATCCACACCACCAGCCCACTTACGGTGTACTAATCCACATCGCAGCCCAGGAGAGCTTGCACTGGATATATGACCACCTTTCCTCTCACCCCCTCCCTCCCCTCGGACCACGTCTCGCTCGCCACTCTGCCGTCCGTCTTACCTGCGGACAACTTTGCAAAGTCCAAACACCCGATCGATATAGTCACAGCTCGACGGCGCCTTGCTTCGCGCGCTGGAACGGACGGGCCTCGCCTTCGGACTCTGAAGCCCTCCAGCCATTGAGCCATTGGCGTCACTGTCACATATCTCCCATCCAACCACCCCTGTCGCTCGACTGCATCCGTCCTCGTCTTATTTAAGACCCCTCGCACGGCTTCGACCGCGCGCCGTATCCGTCACCATGTCGGAAGCCGGTGACAGGTGAGCTTACCTTGTGTGCCAGCAGGCCACCAACCCCATGCTCTTTTGCCCTGCCTGTCTGAACCCATCCCCTGTCTCTTCTCGTGCCTCCCCGTTTCCTCAGCATGCTGGATGGCTTACTGGTTAGAGCACCACTGCTCACTTCCCTTGACTCGCCGCTAATCTCCTCCTGTTCCACGTCCCATAGCACACACAAGCGAACTAAGAGCGCCGCCCTCTCTATCCTCCGGCGGAAGGACCGAAATACCGCAGCTGGCACTGCCAGCGGCGCCGGCACGGGCGACGAGGATGCCACCTCCGAGGACGGCTCCGTGAGTGCGCCCCTCTCCCACTCCAACTCCGGCCGCGACCTGCCCGCCATGGCCTACCAGCAACAGAGTCAATCCTCTTCCTCTACCCCCGTGCCCTTCAAGGGCCACGTCTCGCGTGCCTCGGGCGCCGGAGGCTCGCTGACCGGCCGGAGTCCTTCGTCCACCCATGTTGCCTCTTCACGACCCGGTGTTGCCAATGCCAGCAGCTCAAATGCCCCTCCTGCAATCAACCCCGCCTCAGGATCCTCTCCGTCGTCCACACTTGAGCAGTCCGTACGCAAGTTCCGCATCGTGGAGGCCCTCCGCAGCGGCGACACTGCCTACATCACCAAAGCCATCCGCGAAACATCCGATACTACCGGTGCCCGCGCGAGCATATCGTCCTTTGCTACCGCGTCCGCAGCTGGTGCGGCGGCTGGCGGTGGCCTTGACGACACAACTGTGTTGCACCTGGCCATCCAGTGCGCCGAGTTCGCCGTCGTCGAGTACGTGCTGTCGGATGGCGCAGGCCTCATCGACACCAACGCCCGCGACAAGGACGGCAACACGGCTCTGCACCTCGCAGCGGCCCAGGGGCGCACTCAGGTCGTGCGCCTACTGCTCGAGCAGAAGGACATCAACGACTCCCTGCCCAACGGCCAGGGCCGTCTGCCGCTCGATCTCGCCCGCAACCCCGAAATCTTCCAGCTCCTGCAACTCTCTCGGTCGCTCTTCACGGAAAGCAAGATTAACGAGATTCAGGACTTGATTGCCCGTGGCGAGTACCATACCCTCGCCCAGGTGCTGGAGGAGCCGCGGCTCAAGACCGTGCTCGACATCAACAGCACCGAATTCGTCTCCGACCCCGTCACCAGCCAGGCCGGCGGCACCCTTCTGCACGAAGCGGCCCGCCGCAAGAACTCGCAGCTCATCCAGGTTCTGCTTCTGCACGGTGCCGACCCGTTCCGCCGCGACCGCAAGGGCAAGCTTCCCCAGGACGTTACCAAGGACGATGTGACGCGAGCCATGCTGAAGAAGTCGCCTGCGGCTGTCGCTGCGCAGCGCGGCATCCAAGAAAAGGCGGTTCTCGGCGCCGCCGCACAAGGTGGTCTTGGCTACGGTAGCAACCTCGGCGGCGGCGGCGCTTCGAGCTCCGCCCTGGGCGGTGGTACTGCCGGTGGTGCTGGTGGTAGTGCCAGCGGTGCCGGAGGCACAACTGGCAGTGGTGCGGGTGGCCCGCCCGATCCGCTTGCTGGCCGTGAAGCCCGCGAGATGAAGGGCTACCTGAAGAAGTGGACCAACTACCGCAAGGGTTACCAACTGCGCTGGTTTGTGCTTGAAGATGGAGTTCTCAGTTACTACAAGCACCAGGATGACGCCGGGTCTGCCTGTCGTGGCGCCATCAACATGCGCATTGCGCGCCTCAACATGAGCGCCGACGAAAAGACCAAGTTTGAAATTATTGGCAAGTCATCCGTCAAGTATACGCTCAAGGCCAACCACGAGGTCGAGGCCAAGCGCTGGTTCTGGGCGCTCAACAACTCCATCCAGTGGACCAAGGACCAGGCCAAGGAAGAGGAACGCCAGCGCGCCCGCAGTGCCGAGCTGCTGCGCCAGGCTAAGGCCGACCACAGTTTGCAGCCGCAGGCCTCGCACCAGTCCCACCTTTCCCTTTCGCAGACGACGTCCATCAACAACGATGCAGAGAGTGCCAATGCCAGTCCCAGTCCCGCAGCCGCTGCCGCCGGCATTCACGGTGACTCGGGTCGCCGCAACAGCGCACAACTTTCCCGGATTCAGTCCGCCGCGCAGCGGTCCGTGTCCCACAAGGCCATGGTCACGGCCGGTGGTGTCGGCGCCAGTACCGCTGGCAGCATCGACGATGACACGGGCACCGGTCTGGGTGTCAACGATTATGCTGATGCGGTTGAGGGCAAGGCCGGTGGCGCTAACTACGACAATGGCGGCGATGACGACGATCCTGGTGATGACGATCTCGATGCGTCCAGCGGCCACGACCGTGACGCACCATCTGCCACACGCGACGCACTCAACATCACCGCACAGTCCGCACGCCTCCAACTCGAGACCATGGCACAGGTCAACCAGGCCCTCGTCGCCGAGGTCTCGCGCAACCCGGCATTGACGTTGGCCGATACCAAGACGACCGCCGCGCTCTCTACCTACGATGCCGCCATTCGCTCCCTGACGGGCCTTATTGGCGACTTGATGCGCATATCGCGTGACCGTGACGCATTTTGGCAGTACCGCTTGGACCGTGAGGTCGAGATGCGCCGCATGTGGGAGGAGAGCATGGCACAGGTTGCGCGGGAGCAGGAAGCGCTGGAGGCGCGCGTTGGCGAGGCGGAAGAGAAGAAGAAGTCGGCCAGGCGCATCCTTAAGGAGGTTATAAACAACGGCATGCTCGACGAACAGCCGGCGAGTAGCGCTGCTGCATCCCCGCACCTGGGCAACAGCGGCGTCCTGGCCGATTCCACTGCATCAGCTGCAGTTGCTGCAGCTGGTGCGGTGGTAGTCGACACAACAACGGCAACTACGGCCGTGGCCGGCGCCGACAGCCACCATGATCTCATCATCCCAAGCAGTACAGGTGCCAAGTCGCCTTCAATCTATACGGCAAACACATCGAGACGGCAGACCGTGTTGGAACAGGTGGCCGCGGCGGGCCTGTCCGACTCGGACGACGACGACGACGACGAATTCTTTGATGCGGTTGATGCTGGGGAGGTGGTTGTCGAGTCAAGATTGCCGTCCGAGACAGCGACCGCTACACTGAGCAGCACGCAAGCAAAGACTGCTGTTGTTGATGAGACAGCTGAGGTCGCTGCCAGCTTGACGGCCGAAAATGAAGCGGCCACTGTTGGCGACAGTAGTGGTGGTAAAATTGTCGTGTCGTCTGGCGTCGATATCAGCAAGTCCTTCAAGGGTTACGAGAACGGCATCCGCCATCGGCTGAAGATTGACGCTGACAACCGGCCGAAGCTGTCACTCTGGGTGAGTTTCCAACTGCATTGACAAATGTTTCATGTTCCTTACTCGCGCGACACTACTGACCCACAACAATAGAGCATTTTGAAGTCCATGGTGGGCAAGGACATGACCAAGATGACGTTGCCTGTCACATTTAACGAGCCAACGTCGCTGCTGTACCGTTGCGGCGAGGACATGGAATACGCCGACCTTCTGGACCGTGCGGTCGAGCGCTCCGACTCCATCGAGCGTCTCATCTACGTGGCGGCCTTCGCAGCCAGCGAATACGCATCTACGATTGGTCGTGTCGCCAAACCCTTCAATCCGCTTTTGGGCGAGACGTTCGAGTACGTGCGCCCAGACAAGAACTACCGCTTTTTCATTGAGCAAGTCAGCCACCACCCGCCTGTTGGTGCCGCGTGGGCTGAATCGCCGCACTGGACCTACTACGGCGAGTCTGCCGTCAAATCCAAGTTTTACGGCAAGTCCTTTGACATCAACCCGCTGGGCACCTGGTTCCTGAAGCTGCGGCCGAAGCATGGCGGCAAGGAAGACTTCTTCACGTGGAAGAAGGTCACCTCGTCCGTCATTGGCATCATCACGGGCAGCCCTACGGTCGACAACTACGGCGTCATGGAGATCAAGAACTGGACGACAGGCGAGATTGCGTACGTCGACTTCAAGCCGCGCGGCTGGACAGCCGCGTCGGCCTACGTCATCTCGGGCAAGATTGTGGACGCCACGGGCCGCGTCCGCGTCTCACTCGGCGGCCGCTGGAATTCCAAGATGTACGCGCGCATGACCCCTGGCTACCAGGCGAGCGTCACGGAGCTCACTGGCAAGAGCTCGCCCAACGGCAACGGCACGAGCGACATTGACGCGGCCACCGGCCAGATCAGCGGGCCGATGGCGGACCCCAACCGCGTGTACTTGATCTGGCAGGCCAACGAGCGGCCCAAGGGCATCCCGTTCAACCTTACGCCGTTTGTGCTCACGTTCAACGACATCAACGATCAACTGCGGCCCTGGATCGCGCCCACCGACTCGCGGCTGCGGCCGGACCAGCGCGCCATGGAGGAGGGCAACTACGATTTTGCGGCCACAGAGAAGAACCGTCTCGAGAACGAACAGCGGTCGCGGCGGCGCGACCGCGAGACGTTGGGCGAAGAGTTTGTGCCGGCATGGTTCGAAAAGGCCAAGTGCCCAATCACGGGCGAGGCGTACTGGCAGTTCAACGGCAAATACTGGGACATGCGGGACCGGGCCGGCCAGGGCGACCGCAGCGTGTGGGACCATTTGGAGCCCATCTTTGTGGAACAGAACCAGTAGAGACTTCTGCTGTCTTTTGGTGCAGTGGGAAGAAGGCTTTGCTACATTTACGAAGCGATGTCGTGATTGCTCCCAGCTGTGCAATTTCGAATCCACCATTCTTGACGTCGGCATCTTGCCATTCTTTGCTTTTTTGTTTACACTTTAACTGCTTTTCCTTTGCTAGCTTTTTTTTGTTTCCGTTTTGTTATGTTTTGTACCATAAGGACTAGAGGTGTACACGAGACAGATAAACCATTATATACATACTGCATTGCCACTGGTAAATATATACAGCAGCCGCGCAGCTGTAAGCCCACCACCTGTCCCAGTGTAAGGCGTGTCTAAAGCCGTGGTAACTGTCGGCATTCTGTTCCAATAAAAATAGCAGGCAACTCCTTTATATTGATTTTTCTGTCATCAATATCCACCAATCCACGAAAACCCGGGGTTTTGGTTTATTTACTTGTTCTTTGTCACCAAAAAAAAAAATAATAAATAAAATACCCAATAAGCATGGGCATCGAATTAGCTCAGCCTTATACCGCGTAGCATTTCTCCTTTTGTTTTCCCAGCCTTGTCCGTGGCCATGCTGTTGGGTCACGGTGCCGAGGTTAGTGGAGAATTGGCTGGTCGTCTCGTTATCGCTTTGATCGTTTCCCGAAACACGGCCAACTTCCACTGGACAATAGGCGTGGTGTTCTCTCCCAGCATCTTAGCGCCTTCAGCACCAAAAGTTCAGTTCCTTCCGCGTGCGTACATGCCCCTGGCAATGCCAAATTTCCCCATTCGGCATGCTCAATTGCGCTCCTTCCTCCACGCCCCTAAATTGCAGTGGGGACTTGTTCTAGTACGCCGTTTTTGTGTAGCCTTTTTATTACAGGCCGTGACACGCGCGCTTGCCCTTTCAGGTAGATACCTCGGTCCTACACACATTATGCCGGTCCCAGTAATTAACCTTTTTCATTTATATGGTTTCGCGCCCTTCCATTTTCCTTTCCCATTTACCGCTCTTGTCGCCATCAGACGTCAACGCATACATACACATCCGGCAAATCTCGACAATGCCTCAGTCGCATCCTACGATTCTCCGGCCGCCGCCGCCGAACCCGGCGTTGTCGGCGCTGGAAAACGACCTCGACGTCACGGCTCTCGGCGTTTTGGGCGAGGTAAGAACCCAAGAAATCATGAATTAATGCAGCTTGTCCACCCACTTCCTCTTTGCCGTTTTCCCCGTGCCACGCGTCTCTAACATACCAGGACATTTTCACAAATACCCGCCCGCCGTGGCACCCGCCAGGCGCCCGCGGTATCTATGGCGGCTCGGTCGTCGGCATGTGCCTTGCCGCCGGCCAGCGGACGGTGTCGCCTGAATTCGCGCTGCACAGCTGCCACTGCTACTTCTTGCTCGCCGGCAACGCCGACGTGCCCATCCTGTTCCACGTTGAGCGGGTGCGTGACGGCCGCTCGTTCGTGACGCGCACCGTGCAGGCGCGCCAGCGCGGGCGCTGCATCTTCACGGTGACCATGTCCTTTACCGTTCTCCCCAACACATCCACGGCCGCCACGGCGACCGCCAGCCTGACGCCACCGCCGTCCCGGGGCTTGCCCGCGCGGATCGCCGGCGTAGGCCACCACGCGGCCGCCCTGCCGGACGTGCGTCCGCCGGTCCCGCCGCCCGGCTACGAAGAGCACGATGCTGTCGACAGCGTGTACATTCGCCTGGGCCGGGCCTTTGGCAGCCCGAAATCCGCAGTGCAGCCGATTCTGTCGGGCCCGATGATGATCACGGGCTCCGACGACGCGCCGCACCTCAAGCAGACGATGCACTGGGTGCGCGTGCGCGGCAGCATCTCCAAAGAGGGCGGGCGCGCGGCGCACCTCAATGCGCTGAGCTACGTGACGGACAACTACTTCATCGGCACGATTACGCGGATCCACCGAATGTGGCGGTTCCCGATCCCGGTGGCGGGCCTGCTGGGCCACGACGGCGACAACATGTTTGCGCCGGAGCAGGTGCAGGCGATGCGGGACCTGGTGGCCTTTGAGACGGGCGGCGCCACGCTCGAGTCGTTCCTGGGCCAGCCCGAGGTGGGTATGGTGGTGAGCCTGGACCACACCATCTACTTCCACGAGCCGGATCTGGTGCGGGCGGACGAGTGGATGCTGGCGGTAATGGACAGCCCCTGGGCGGGCGAGGGCCGCGGCGTGGTGACGCAGCGCATCTTTAGCAAGGACGGCACCCTGCTGGTGACGTGCATCCAAGAAGTGAGTTATCCTTCTCTTTTCTTTTCTCTTTTCTCTTTTCTCCTTCCCTTCCCCCCGTCTCCTCTTCCCCTCTTTTCTTCGCGATTGTCGTCAACCACTTTGCTAACTCGTTCTCAACAGGGAATTATGCGGTTAAAGGACGACGAGCATAAGGGAACCCCCAAGGCCAGAATATAATGCGTGTGTAGAATGTAGCTGTACCACCTAAATGGATTAGACAGGATAGTATCTGAATCCTTATATTTTTATTGTCACTTTTGTTTCTCGTATCGCAAACCCGAGACGGATATCCCCAATGGGATGTCATTCATGTCGAACTTTACATTGGATTACAGTTCTGACGTATTTTAGGTCGTTTGTCCAGGGCATCATAAGATTTGACTGTCAATGTAACACTGACACCGTCAGCTCACTGAGGGTTGACTCTGCTCGGTGACCGTGGGGACCTGTAGTGGGGCTCTCCCGTTGGCCGAAACCGCACGTGATAGACCCAACTGCCGATAATTCAACACCGGATAACGATGGATCGCGCTTAATCACCACTTCCCATTGAGCAACACTTCGAGCCAACATCACCACGCCGACCAACATCGCCGCGGGCCCCTTTGAATCAGCCAGCGATCACCACACATCCCCGACCATGGTTCTGCGGATACCGGCTGGCGTAGCTACTCGCCCGGCCGCGCCAATGGCATCGGCAGCGTGTCCCTTTGCAGCTGTAGCAAGAGCCCGTGCCATCGTCCTCGCTCGCAACCACCGGCCTCTCCTCGCACACAACGGCCGCCTCTACTCGACAGGTCCATCCTACGACCGTTTCGGCCAACCGCTGCCGCAGCAGCAGCAGCAGCAACAATCGCAAGGTCCCCTGCCGCAATACTTTCCGCCGCAGCAACCACCGCCGTCGCGCAAGTGGACATTCCACATCCGCCGGTCGACCTTTGTTCTTTTGGCCTTTGGTGGCTTTCTCGGCTGTTACACTGCCTTCTTTGTCTACGCAAAGCCCAGCCCGCCAAGGGGTAAATTTGTCCGCGGCTCCGAAGCCGAGCGCAAGGCCAAAGAAGACTTTGGGCGCGTGGCCGACGAGACAATTGCGTTGGTGAAGCAGCTGCAGGAAGACCCGGACTGGGACGAATGGGATGTCGGCCAGCGGTGGCGGGAGATTGAGGCTGCCGAGGCTAGGGAAGCCGCCGAAGCTAGGGAAGCCGCCGAAGCCGCCGCGCAGAAGACGGGCGGCGCACCGCCCAACAGTGACGTGCCCGGTGGAGAGGTGGTGGATGTGGCCGACGTCTCGGCTGACGTGACGCCGCTGTCGTCATCGCTGCGGTTCCCACAGACGGTGTCCCTCTCCAATCGTGACGGCAACGACAACGACAATGCCAGTGGCAGCGGCAACGCCATCCCGGCCCCGACGCCCCAGCGCACGCGCCTGACCACGGGCGCACTGGGTGGCCTCCGCGGCATAGGTGCCTACCACCGCATCTTCCACAACCCCAGCACGGGCCAGATCATTAGCATCCTGCGCATCGGTGACGCCCTGGCTGGCTGGCCCAGGGTCGTGCACGGTGGCGCCATTGCCACCATCTTGGACGAGGCGCTCGGCCGCTGTGCCATCCTGTCGTTCCCTGCCCGGACCGGCGTGACGGCGCGCCTCGAGCTGCAGTACCGCAAGCCCGTCACAGTCAACAACTTTTACGTTGTGACCTGCAATCCGCTGGTCCCCGACGAGTACAAGAACAACAAGGACGGCGTCGACAGCAACGGCAAGGAGCTGCGCAAGCTGTGGTGCGAGGCGGCGCTGGACACGCTGGACGGCCAGCGGTGCGTCGAGGCTCGCGGTCTGTTTGTGGTGCCGCGCACGTACAAGCTGGGAAAGGTGGAGGACAAGTTTTAGGCGTGGCCTGAGATGAGACACGAGCTGGAACGTAGAGTCTAGGGGATACGATGGCAAGCCAATAACGAACTGGCACTCTAGACAACTAAATAGAGGGCATACAATAGACAAGACTGGTCTTGTCATGGCGGCTCGCATCTCGCCCATGGCAATTACATTACCAACACTTTAGATCGCATTTGGCTCTGTCACAATTGCAATTGAGCTCCTACAATTTGAAACACCGTCGCAGTTGTATAAAGATAAAGAATTCTCTCTGCTGTGGAGTGTATCGGCTGTTTAATAATTTCCCTTCTTGGCAACCAACCTTGCTGGCGGTCCTATAAGATACTCGCCCAGCTTCTCTTTCGTCGTACATCTTGCACGTCTCTCTTCCACCCGAAGGCATTGTTCTGTAGCGAAACAACAACTTCGACATGCCCTTGCCAAGCCAAGCAGAATCAAAAAAAGAAAAATAAAAAGTCCTAGACAGAATAAATAGATGCACATATGCAGGCAAGACTTCGTGGCAACAACAATCCATATGCCATCTCTTCCTCGAAGCGGCCATCTTCAGATGGCAAAAATCTCGTCTCAGCAAGCAAATGTCCGTGTCACGGCCCTTTACCTGCGTAAGCAACCTCAGTGGCACACTAGCTGGAACAAGCCATGTTGTTGGGCAACGAGTAAAAAAGTCCAAGTCACCAAGCGACCAGGTGACAAAGTGAAGGGGGTGCGTTGTGGTGCAACTACCACACGATGTTGTCGTAGTTGACAGGCAACTCACAGCCAAGGCCGAGCTTGAGTCCATCAACCACAACAGTAGTCGTCTCCTGCCTCAGCGACGCCTGCGAATTGGCGGCCGAAGAATGTGTGTACCCAAAGTGCGGTGTCTTGGGCATCTCATTGCCGTCCTCCTCGGGCTCGATGTCGGACAGAATGAGGACTGGAGCGTCAAAGTCTTGCACAGGTAGCTCCTCGCCGGATGGTTCCCCCGCAGAATCATCCTTGGTGTTCTCTCCCTTAACGATCTCGTCCTTAATGGGAGCATCCTTGACAGTCTCTTCCTTGACCAGCACCTTCCCAGGCACGTCATGCACAGTGGCAATCGGCTGAGCACCCCAGGTGATGTTGGCAATGCGCCCTTCACCCAGGCCATCGAGTCCTTTCTCGCAAGCGCTGTACAGCTTGCGGAGATAGTTTGTCTTTTGGAATGTCTCGGCCTTTGGCATATTTGGATGCATAAGGTGCCATTCGCCCTGACGTGCGCGAGTCAGGCCAACATTGAAACGGTACATACCGTCCATGAAGCCAGTCGGATACTCGCGAACATAGTCGATGGCGACTATGTCGGCCTCGTGGCCCTGAGAGCTGTCCCATGTGCGAGCTTCAACACGCTGGGGAATGCGATGATTCGGATGGGCCTTGGCGAGCGCTTCAATCGCTTCCTGGTACTTTGTGACTGCAGCCTTGTATGGGGCGAGGAGCAGGATAGTACCCTTGTTGTCTTCGTTTTCTGCGCTGCGGAAACGGGGGTTGTTGATCAGCTCCCACACTCGCTCCATGGTCCATTGCATGTGTTGTTGGTGGTACCAGCTTGTTCCAACCTTCGTGGGACGGCCAACACCATTGAGGTGCACAATCAGACGAGGGGTACTACAGCGAAGACCAGCGAGGCCGTCAAGGTAGCCGCGGACAAACTTCGCCCACCGGGGAAAGCGGTCAATGTGCGGGATTCCAGAAACCATCTTGCCGCCATAGATAAGCTTCGATGGCAAGCGCTCAAGTCGTCCAAATGCGCGGTGATTGATGAGCAGTTGGTGATTCAACACACCAGCGAGGTAAGCGCGCTCCATGGCCGAGGTTGCAAGCTGCCGGCCATGAGGATTGGTGTTGTTGCTTTTCACGGTCGGCTGAGTCTGGCGGTGGTCGCCAATGAAAATCCAACCAGTCTTGGGGCAGAAATTGGCAATAGAAATCAGCGTGGACAACTCACGCGCGTGTGCCGCCTCATCGAAAACAACCAGGTCGGGAATAAACATGTGACTGAAGGCGGATGCAGCAACGCAAGGCGTGGTGGCGATGAAATCTGCCAGGCGGAGAACAGCCGAGTATAGGACGTAAATTTCGCGCCGAAGCTGGCGGTTCTGGAGCGGACTACCATTGCAGGTCGCAATGGCATCGGTGAGTGTCTCAAATTCGTCCCGGTGCTTGTCGTAATGTTCCCAGGCTGCTTCGTCGAGGCTCGGGAGAATGTGCTGGTGGCGGGTGCGTGTTGGATCTGGGGCCGTTCCCGCCGCGTGTTGAGTGTACAAGCTCAAAAAGTTTCTCGAGAAGTCCACTTCTGGTTCTTCACTGCCTTTGGTACGGGTATTCATGGCTCCAACACGAACACTGCGCTTGAACTCGGTGCCGAAATTTTTCATCCGAATCGCTCGTTTCGGGAGCCCAGCGTTCTGCATCAGCCAGATGTATTTTGCGGTTGCATCGTCCAGTGGACCATTGATGTCAAGGAGGTAAAGGACCTTGGCACGGGACTTGCTCTGCATCAGACCAATGACAGTCATGACCCAGTCTGTCTTGCCGCCACCGGGGCCACCAGGAAGCATGGCGATGCCGTAGGGCATCTTCGAAAGCAGGCCATTGTATGCGTTCCGTTGATGCTCGTTCATTCGAGCATATTTCTTGAGAATGGCCGAAGGAATGCCTGAGCCAGGCCGGTTCGGCTCGCGCATATGAGGGTAAATGTCAAAAATATTGACAAAGGACTCGGGCTCGTGGAAATCCAGGAGGTACTTGAACGCTTCAACTTGCTGTGCCTGGACTGCGCGAGGATTGATCGGCTTCTTGACGACAATTGGTTTTGTCTCGGGAAGGAGCTCAGGGGCCAAGTCCAGCCAGACACCAACCTTTGTGACCTGCTCGGATTCTGCGCCACGATTGACTGTGGCCAGTGGGGTGACGGGAGGAATGTTCGACGCCTTGACAAGCTTGCTCAACGATTTCATCTCGGCCTCGAATGTGGCATCCGACTTGGTGAAGAACAGGCCAACACTGACTGCGTTGTCCTTGGTAAGTTCCAACTTTTCGAGATTTTCATGTTGTTTGCCGTCACTGGGAATCAGAGCGTGAATCACGCAGTTGGACTCGTCCTCTGACTTGACAAGCCTGACGTTGAAGACAATGAGCTTGGACCAGGACTCTTTGCCCTTGCTGACCTCGGCAAAGTTGTTGTGAGCACGCCGCGCGTTCCACCAGGCCGAAACACCTTCATCCGAATTTGGGTTGACAAGACGGAGCAAACAGCTCTCTCCGACATTGGGAATGCGGGCCTCGATGATCTGTCTCGGTTCTACCAGAATCATCCAAGTCGTGATGTCGTCGCCTTCGGGGATGGAAACAAGGGGCCAAGCCTTAAAGGAGTTGCCTTCCTTGTTGAAATCATCGACATCCTTCGTCTCGAGGGCGTCCTCATACTCAGAGGCCTGCTTGTGGATCGTTTTGAAATGCTCGATGGATTTGAACCGCACAATAATGTCTGCCTTGGGAGGCTCGTCTTGCTGGAGAAGGCGCTGCGGTATGTGGGAGACGTTGTGGTTGTGCCCGTCTAGCTCAAACTGCGAGGAAAAGAGAAGACGTCAGCTAGGGCCTTTAAACTAATCAGGATCTAATATGTTTGTTACTTACTTGGAGCCTACCGCCAATAGAGTTCTTGGCCAGGAATGCTTCCATAGCAGAGAAAATCTGATCGATATTGTTCGGATCATCAATATCGTGAGAACCCCAGGCCGGCTCATTTTCAAGGCTGGTGACGGAGATGTTGTCCACAGGAGCCATGGTGAAAAGTACAAAGCAATGAGCGAAAGGAAAGACGAGAGCGACAAATAATTGACCAAGGCAAAACGATGGTATCAACAGAGGAAGAAGCGACGAGGACAAATACTAAGAACTCCACACCGCCAGGGACAACAAGAGAGAAAAGAAAGTAAGGTCTGAGGAAGCTCAAAACATGTCTCGAGTGTCAAAGACAGTATTGAAAGACGTCCTAAAAGACGAACGTGTGTTGTAGAGCGAAGGAGAGTGTGAAAATCGTAAAAAGAAGAGGTGAAAAGGGGGGAAGGAGGACGCAGAAGCCAAGAGGCCAATGGAAAGTAATAGGCAGGAACTGCCAAAGGGCAATGGGAAACGTAAGAACGAATAGTGAAGGCCCAATCTTTCCACTCTTGATGCAAAAGGAGCAAAACACAGAGGGGAGATGGTGATGGTTGCTTGAGAGAAGAGAAAAGAGGAAAGGAGGGGAGAAATGGTTTGGCAACGGAAGAGAAGATTGAATTTTTTTTACTCCTTTTGGGTTGTACGCAAAGTCTTGAAAACGGCAAGAGGAGGTTGGTGTATATTTCCAACAGAGGAAAGAACGACCTCGTGGGTACGCGTGCCTTCCCTTTCTGGCGATATCAGGACAAACGGCAAGGTAAAGCTTCCACTCCAAGCACGAAAAATAGGCAGACGCGTCAGTTTCTTGTCACCGCTTCGAAAGAGAGACTAATTGCCCGCGATGAGAGGGCACGTTTTGTTGCCGTGAAGTTATTGTTCGCTTCGTGAATTGGGAGTTGGTGATCAATACGCATGTCCTATACGGGGCAGATAATGGAGAGCAGAAAGCTGAATGGTGCCCACAGACGAGGACTCGTTTCTTACTGAGCCGTAAGTGAATGCACAGAGAGCATAAGGAGCCTTCGCTTGGTGGAGTGGACGGGAGACTGCTGGATATCAATGGCATCAGTCACGGCTGGTCGTGTAGATTACGAAAGAGGATATCAGATTAAGAACGGGTTCCCTAGCTAGAGTACGATACGTGTAAATGATGGCACCCGGTAGCATAATTTTGGTATGACAGTAGTAAAGCAAGACACGACAAACGCGGTAAATGAGAAGGGCAAAATGAAGGGGAAGGAAAACAAGAGAAGGAAAGTAAAGCAGAAACAATAGTAATACAAATCCCGTTTGCTTGATTGCATGGATGGGAGGCGTGGGGTGAAGCAAACGCAGTAAAGTCCATCATACAACGGTCGAGCAAGCACAGCACATCCACGTGCAGGCGTTCCCTGGGCCTCTTTTATTCTAGTCCTCATCAAAAATCTGGTACGTGTTCTGCAGGATGGTGTCGATGACCCGCACGTGCCACCGCGCCTTCTCCGGATCGCCCATGCCAGCACCCATCAGCGTTGGGCCAAACACAATGGCCAGGTTCTGCGACGTCATGCGGGTCACGGGAGCGTTCTCAACGACCCGGTTCAGGTGCAGGATGAGCGCGCGCAGCGTGGCGTAGTTGGGGTCGGGAAGGTCGTTGATGACGGCGTGCAGCGAGTCACGGCGCACCGTGTCGTCTTCGTGCTGGGCGGCCTCGATCAGGCGGTCGTACTGTTGGCGGGTGAGCAGCGGGTCGGGCAGATCGCGGAAGAACTGCTTGAGCAGGCCGGCCACGCTGTTGACGTCGTGGAAGAAGTTCTCGGGGTTGCGGAAGTCGAGTTTAGGTGAGGACGAGTCGGTGTCGAACATGGACTTGAGCTTGTTCACATGGGGCAGCGAGCCCGATAGGCGGTAGATGCCCTCGACGGTCAGGCCGAAGAGATCCACGGCCTGGATGCACTGGTACACCACCAAGGGAACGGCCACACTATCGCGCTCGTACAGGGTATCCAGCGAAACGCCAAACATGGGCCGCGACGGTTGGCCCTGGCTGACCATGGAGCCAGCACCTGGAGCACCGCCGGGAACCGCAGCCACAGTGTTGCTTGCTGGCGGATGCTGCATCAGCGGGTTCGGTGGACCATTCGCACCCTGGGGCATGTGCTGGTGCTGCTGCTGTGAAGGGAGGCTGCCCGTGGTGTCCGGCGATGCCAAGCTGGGACCAGTCTGGAAAGGCAGCGCGCCGAGCTGTGGTGGGCCTTGGGACGCTGGTGCCCCGCCGCCGTAGGGGGGGTTGGAAGCGGTCGGAGGTGTATAGAACCGAGACGGCGGAATACCAGCACCAGCCGAAGCCGGCGAGTACGGGGCCACATTTTCGCTGCCAGGAGGAGGGGCAACGCCGCCAGTGTTGGCGACAGAGTTGCGGACCTGCAGAGGTTGCTGCGGCGTCTCGAGTGCTGACTGGCCGCCGAGCTGGGGAGCACCGTTGTTGGGGCCATAGCCACTGCTGTAACTAAAGCTACGCTCGTGGCTGGAACCCGCTACCGGTCCTGCGCTGGCGCGGAAGCCCGACTGGCCGACGGAGCCGTACATCTGGCTGTTGGCTGTTGCTGGGGCTTGCGGCGAGTGCAGCGAGTCGGAATAGGCCGGTTGTTGACCTCCAGCGGCGGCAGGTTGCGAGACAGACTGCGAGAACGTGTGTGTCCTTGCTGACAATGCGGGAACCTGCGATGCGGTCGATGCGGAGCCGCCCAGCACCGCGTGCCGCTCGTACTTGGGCTCGCCCGTCTTTGCGGGTACCTTGGATTGGAAGCCGCTGAGGTAGTTGTTGAGGTCGCGCTCGGTGTCGATCGAGGTGACCACTTCACGCAGGCTGCGGGCGTCGGGTTTTTGGGCGGACTTGATCGGGCTGATGCTCAAGCCATTGCTAAGAAGAAGCTTCTCGCTGAAGGACGCTGTAGAGACGACGGGACATGGTTAGTCTTGAAAGGCACCGTCAGAATGCAGAGAGGAGCGACAAAGGCCAGCTTACCGTATTTTTGAACCTGCAGAACCATGCCGCCATCACACTCACGCACGAGGTCCTGCAGCGCCTTGATAATCTCCGGGCGGCCGGTTGCCAGAAGCTCGGCACGCTCACGCGACAGCGTATCCACACGGCTGTGGTAGTCCTCGTCAGAGGCCTGCACTTTGCGCAACAGGTCCTCTTCCAGCTGGGCGGCAGACTTGGGGCCCTTGAAGCCGAAACCACCGCGGCGGCTGCTCGCATCGCCTGTGCGCGCGCGGTCGTACTCTTCGGCGAGGGAGTCGTATTTGGCCTTGGATTTGCGGGTGGCGGTCTCGAGGTCAGCGACGCGCTGCTCAGCCGCCAGGCCAGTCTGCTTCCAGCCTTTGCGGTTCTTCTCGGCAATCATGGCGAGCTCCAGCAGATCCTCGTGCATCTGGTGCAGTGACGTGGAGAACTGGTAGCCGTTGTCGGCCATGCGACCGTGGATGTCCATCATCTCACCGAAGGCACCGCCAAAGGTGCTGCTGCCCTGTCCCGGATCGGCACGAGATATGCTGTCCTGCGTCGAGCGGGCAAGCTTACGCATGCCGGCAGAGTAATCTTCTTCGAGCTGGGCGCGTTTCTTGAGGAAAAGAGCGAATTCCTGTGGAGAGGGATGGCGGGTTAGCACATCTTTGTCAATATGCCTTCCTTAACACGCCTAGTCTAGGCTCTCGCTTCTCGCTTACCTTTGCTGTGCCAATGCTCTGTTTCAAGCGATTGAGCATCGTCACGATACCAATCTCAGACTGAAGCACCTCCTGCACTTGTGGCGGCACCTCGTGGCCATTCGTCGCTTGTGCCGGGGGGGCAACAGGCGACGCATCGCCGCCAACAGCTCCAGCTCCAGCTCCCGCCGCAGGTGCCCCGCCCACTGCGAGCGTATCTGCTACAGACGTGCCATCGAGCTCGCCAAATGTGCCTGGTGGCATGGACGCCGTTGTCGGGGAGGTCTGGAACTGCAGGCTGCCTCGCTGGTCGTCCGGGGACATGCCAGAGGCGGCGTTCGGGTAGTCCGAAGCGGCCGCCATGGGTGCGAGTGGGGATGGGAACGGAGAAGGAAGGAATGAGAGCTTGCGTCGTCCAAAAGACAAAAAGAGTATCCGAGGTCGTCAAGGACACGCTGCAATCGTGATGGGGTATTGCTTTGAGAGTATCGAGACAAGAGTGAGCGAGAAAATCGGCGCGCAACGACAAAAACAGGAGCACGAAACGGTGGTCTCCTTTTCGCGGGAAGAACGGAAGGGCGCAAGCGACGACTGAAAGACAGCCCAAGAGACACAAGAGACAAAAGTAGAAAAGTCGAAGACAGCAATGGCGCAGCACAAATGTCTTGTGCTTGTGTAGCACTGGGGGCTCAAGATGCGGTGAAAAAAAAGAGGCGACGAGGAGACGAGGAAACGAGGAAACGAGGAAGGCCTGTCAGCAGCGTGGGTCGAGCCGGGGAAGCTCGCGGTTTTGGTGTTGTTTTTTTGAGTGTCGCACAAGAGGACGGATGCGCTTCCCGTGGTCGCGGATGGGGAGAGGCGAGAGCGATGGTGAAAGGAGGGTTGGAGAGTTTGGCGAGGATGATTAGGAAGAGGAGGCACGACGTCGTGAGAATTGGCAGAAAGTTAAAGTTGCCCAAAATGAAAAGAGGAGCCTTAAAAAAAGTGAGGTAAGCGCGACGTAGCAGGGGACCCAATCCTCGACGGCCAGCAGAGGCAGGAGCCGAAGACCAGACAGCGAAAAGGGAAGGACCGTACGGTGGGCCTGAATCGACATGCGCAAACCGAAATCAGGTAAAATGATTCAATGAGGGTTAAATAAAAGCAATGACGTTCTTACAACAAAATGCGTGCCAATGCCCCTTCCTTGCTTGTTCGAGGATTTTTGTTCGACGGCGACCACTGCAGGCGCGCCTTCCATTTGGCGTCGGGACGATTTTGTGCGTTTGCGCCAGTGGCTTTTCCTGTTTTCCGGCGGGCGCTTTGCGTCCTGGATTGGGCGCCGGAGCCCCTCCCTCTCTGCCCCTTCTGTTCCTGGTTTTTTGGATGAAACATTGGCGGGATTATGCGGTGCAGGACACCATCACGCCCGCCCGCGGGGTTGGAAAGAGGTAGGGAGGGAGCGGCCACAGCGGGCGCGATGCTGAACTTGGCGTGGCGTGCACCACTGGATCGCCCTACCGAGTGCGCTAAGCTTTACTGCCAGCGCATTCACCCCATCATTGCGTCAGAGCTGGCGAGTCGTTGTGGCTGATGTAGGAAGTCTGGCGGCCATTTGGCTTCTGCCTGAATCGATTTATTTTACGGATATGTAGTACAGTTTATCATGGCTTTGTTGGCTGCCGGAGTAAACAATATGGCGGTAACGAGACAAAGTACAATTGGCATCTTCGTATCGTCCACGATCGTCCAAAGCAGCGGCACATGAGTCTCGGCTGCCTGTGGCCTTCACGCGTGCCAATGGCAGGTGACAGATGGCTCTGAGAGCCCTTGGCTGCCGGATTGAGCACAGACATCTTGAAGTGGTGCGTGGTCTAAGGGAGGGCTGCGGCTGCCATCCGTGATCGTGGAAAGCCGAGGCGATAAACTAGCACAAAGCAATACTCAATCGCAAATCTGGCCCAGCAATGCCTTGTTAAGCAAAGCAACCTTGGTGAGGGTTTCGATAAGGTTTACTTTGGTCAAGTGTCCCCCCTTGAAAACGCCTGTTCGCCATTTCGCCAAACGGCATCGAAAGGGCTGATGCCAGCTGGCCAGGTTCTATTTTTATTTGTCCATCAGAGAGTAAGGGACCTGGGGGGACCTTGTCTCGCCTGTGCACTCCGTCCAAGTGGAGATCCGAAATGCGTCGGAATAGGGGCGAGGTGTGCTTTGTGCGCAGGATCGGCAGTTTGGGTGTGGATCTTCACGATGACATCCCTTTTTGTCTTATTGACGTTGACGGGTATGCGGGAACGAAAAAGAAAAAACCGGAAACACGGGACATCCGAGACGATGTGGCGGCAAGACATTACTCAAGCATTGAGAACGAAACGACGGTCCCGAAGAAGGAAGAAATGGGTTAGATCCTCGCAGGTATTATTTGACAAAAGCCCGCGCTGTGTTGAATCGTTGACAAAAACATGTTTATTAGGCGAGCACAACGCCTCTGGTTTTCCGCATTTGTTGGTGATCTGATGACATGAGAGGGGCGGTTTCACAATATCCACGTGGTTCCCCAGTTTACGAGGTATTCCCAACTGACGAAGTGAGGGGCTGTATTCCTTATTTCCTTGTCAACGAATGCAATGAAGAAATCAGACCAGGGTCGAGCCCGAAACACCAAAGCAAAGCAAAACAAATCAGAAGAGTGGTATCACATCCAAGAGACCAGAACGAGATCAATGCGGTGCCATTTCGTCGTCGCCAGCAATCCCCCCTCCTTCCTTCCCATGGCTCACCATTATACCTGCTTCATCTTGGGTGCCGGCTTGCCCCCCCAAAAGACACTCAGCAGATCCAAGAAGAAACCCGTCCAGCCGCGTATGAGGGTCAAGAGGTTGAGCAGGCGCACATAGCGGTCGACAAACACCTCACAGTTCTCGTAGTCGTGCCCATAGCACTCCCACACAGCCTGGCTTGCATCGCCCTTCCCCTCGGCCGGCTCACCGGCCACTGTGATGCTGCCGTCGGCCGCAGCGACGAGGTCCACGGGGCCGCGGACGCTCGTGCCGCCCTCTTTCAACAGCATCCGGGGACCGATCACGACAGCCCGGCCGGCAATCGACTGATCGGCCACGAAGCGCGTGCCGGCCTCGACGACATCATCCACCCTGGTCTTGCCCGCTCCAGCCAACATGGCGACCCCCGACGTCGGCAGAATGTTGGTCACGGCAAAGTAGGGACAGAGCATGTTGACACGCAGGCCGTTGTGGACGTGCGAGGTGCCGCGCAGCGCACGGAACAGGCCTGTCACGGCATGCTTGGACATGGTGTACAAAGCCTGTCCCGGCAGCGAAAGGAGACCGGCAATGGACGAGAGGAACAGAATGGCACGGTCCTTGCCGTCGTTGCGCGGCAGCCAGTACATGGCAAGGTGCACCGAGTACAGGACGCCCGTCACGTTGATGTCTGCGACGGGCATGCGCGGGGCGCTGGGACCGGCGCTCTCGTCGGCGGCGTCCATAGGGGCCGGGTTCTCAAAGCCGCGCTGGTTTGCGGGAGAGTCGCGGTCGGCCACGCCCGCATTGGGCACGACGACGTGAATGGAGCCGGTGGCACTGTGCTCAACGGCGGCCTTGAAAAAGGCCGCCTGGCTGTCCCAGCTCGTGACGTCGCAGTGCTGATAAAAGTGGTACTTGCCGCCTGGGGTGGTGGCGCGCAGCTCAGCAACAATCGCCTCGCCGGCTGTGTCATTGACATCCCCAATTGCTATGTGGGCACCGAGGTTCGCCCAGCGGCGGGCAAAGGCGGCTCCGAAGCCAGCGGCACCACCGGTGATTAAAATCGTCTTACCGGCCATGCTGGCCGTGTCATAAGGTGCCGATGTGTCAAGGGGCGGTGACTGGCGGACAGCCTCCCGGATGGAGTTGAACTCGCCGAAGGTCATTGTTGTGTTGTCTTGATGAGCATACAGAGGGAGGCTTGATTGTGCTGCTACGTCGTGCAGGGACAAATTCAGTACCTGGCAACAAAACGAGCTGGCTGAAACGGGTGAGATTATTGAGTTGTATCAGATGCTTCGAAATGGGTGAGTTGAATGTGACTTCTTTGATTGTTGGGATGCCCAGCCGGAACGACTGGAGACTTGCCGAGGAACAGCAAGCTGCAAATTGAGGGGGAATTGAACGTGAAAGAGTAACTCGGCCGCGAAACTAAGCTTCAAGCAATTGGGGTTCTACCTGTAATTGGAGATCTTGGAGATGCTAGAGATGGTGTATTCGTTCTTGGTCTAGAACCAAAATGGACGCAAGCAATTAAAGAACAAGAAAAAGAACAAGAAACGGCGGGCGCTAAATTACTTAAAACTTTATATCTGTTTGGGCCGGGGAGTTGATAGGTGCGAGTCGATGTCGAATATATGATGGCTTTGCCCCAGCTGTCCCAGAAGAAAGGGGAAAAGAACCAGAAATGTCGGACCAAGAAAAGCGGTGGAGGGCCTAGAATACGCCACGAGACGATTCTATGGACGGAGTAGTAGACTAAAAAGAGGAACGGAGAGAACGGGAGGCAACAGGATGGGTAGGAGTTGACAGCCGCAAAAGTAGCCCGACGAAGATGGGTGTGGACGCGTGTGAGAAGGTGATGGGCGAGAAGGCACGACATCGAATTGAAAAGGGAGAGATTGCCCATATAAATGCGTTTTGCACACTTCCCAATCCAGGGCATTTAAATCGGCAAGCACAACGATGGGGGCACAACGGCACGGCGGCAAGAACGAGCGAGACAGCCAGCGGCAGATGGCAGGAAGGGGGAGGACACGAAAGGCAAGAGCGCAAGAGTCCACTGATTTGTGAGTATACTCTAGAAAGGACGTCCACGGACAATTGTAGCAGGAGCAAACCATGAACTATACACCGTAATAGATTCACGTCGGCAGGAGCTATTCAAGCTTTGCTGGCAACAGATACTACAGAGTACGTGGTGTATTTTTTTGTGTTCCGCCATGAACACCGTTGAATCCACAGAGCCTCCGCTGAAATTTCTTGACGCCATGTTTCCCAAAGGAGAAACCATTATTGGAGCTTTGACTCGCACTTGGACGGAACGGCAATGAAATAAGGCTGCCAGTAAGATATTATTGTTGCAAAGGAGTTCTGCGTAGCCGAGATGTTGCCATCAGTGTTGTCACGCGAACCTTGTCAGGCATTCGGCCTACATGTTTCGGAAAGTTCAAAACTCAGAGAATGTTGCCAACGTTATGAGGAATCAGAATAGCTCGACTAGGCCTGGCTGTGCCTTCTACCAGGACACTCAGAGTGGGGCCGCATGAAGCCCATCATGCTCACCTTATTTTCCTGACAGGGCTAGGTGCTAGACACGGGTCATGGCAACTGCAAGAGAGGATAACTGTGCATCTTGTACCTTTCAGCCTTCATCCTTTGCTCTTTTTTTTTTTCTGCCAGGCGTCCCAATCACCCGGCTTTGCCCTTCCCGTCAATGCATCACCGTGTCGGTGGACGCTCGGATGACCTGGCAACAACCGAACGGGTGCAGCGGGAACGGCCTAACTGTTTGCCAGCCGGATGGACAACCGTGGCCGTAGGACCTGTATCTTCCGAATAGGCTCGAATAGGCGAGATGTGTTGGCCAGTAGAAACAGCGGATGGTAGCCGCGACGGCCTTGAGCAAAACGTCATGACGATGGGTGGCTGTTCGCAAGAAAAGTGTATGCCGTGTCCTTCTAGGCCTGGTAATCAGGTTGGGTGAGGGCTTGAGGCAGCAGGGATGGCTTGCACCACCGACTGTCGTACAAACGTGAGGTTATTTCGGTCATAGTTGTCGTAGTTGTCGTAGTCGGCGTACAGAGTACTTACTAGAAGCTTGTATGATAGGGGCCGGCTGGCCTGGTCTTAATTTTGACAGGTCTCACACACCTGTCCCATCGAGTACGAGGCGGGAGCGACACAGCAGAGAAGAGAAGATAAGAAAGAGAAGAGACATTCCACCGACAAAGTAGCCAATGGTGGGACGGGCAGTGGTCACCGAGCTGGCTGGGGAGGTACGAGCATATGGATTAATGAGGAGGGAAGTGGTGGTCGAATGTCTAAGGACAAGAGGCGTATATACGGTATACAAATCATTCTGTTTCATGATGGTTAGTTGAATAAACGGGAATTTATTCGAACACCAACTCGAAAAATATGGTAAAGTTGTTCTTGATAATTTAAAGTTTTTTTTTTTTAAAGAAAGCTGGACAAATCGAAACGCTATGATTATATTTTGCTTTCTTAAACATCGCAAAAGCACCAAAAAAGATACAAATCAAAGCTGTGCCGTGCAAGGTGAAGATATTCACAATAGCTCTAATACGAATAAATAAGCTAAACAAGAAATTCGACAGCCAGCTCCATTTTGACGGCCGGTGACTGGCAAACGTCAACAGCCTTGCGGCCAAGGCTAGAACCACCTCCGATTGCGGGGCAAATTTCGCTTGCTTCCCCTAAATAGCTCTATTGTAGCGAAGTCTTGGTGGGGTTTCGAGGCTGTGGCAGCCGATGGTTCGGCAGCAATTCGAGGCTCTAGCGAGTTAAAAAAACAGAAGGAATAAAAAAAAGTTGAGTCACTAGAGCTCGACAACATCACACAAAAAGCACAACAGAACAGACCGTCGACCTTGACCTCGACCTCTGCTTTCCTTCTTCTAGTCGTCCCTTTCCCTCTTACCAATCCCTCCCATACCCCCCACCATGGCCACTCAATTCCCCACCAAGAAGTGCGGTACGTAGACATCGCCATCTTCCGATGTCGCGATGCTTCAGCGACCTCATCCGAGCATTGACCTTTTGCTGACTCGTCTTCCCCTCCGTGCAGGCGTCCTCGGCGCAACAGGCTCTGTCGGCCAGCGCTTCATTCTGCTTCTTCAGAACCACCCCTCCTTCGTCCTCCATGCCGTCGGCGCCTCTGCCCGCTCGGCCGGCAAGCCCTACCGCGAGGCCGTTCGCTGGAAGCAGGCCACGCCCATGACCAAGCGCATCGGCGACCTGGTTGTGCGCGAGTGCACGGCTGCTGCCTTTGCCGACTGCGACGTCGTCTTCAGCGGCCTCGACTCGGACGTCGCTGGCGAGATCGAGACCGCCTTCTTCGCCGCCAACATCCCCGTCTTCTCCAACGCCAAGAACCACCGCCGCGATCCCCTCGTCCCGCTCGTCGTGCCGACCGTCAACCTCGACCACCTTGCCCTCATCCCCCATCAGCGGAAAGCCCATCCCACGGCCACCTCGCTGGCCACCGCCCCCCTCGACCGCGGCTTCCTGGTCTGCAACAGCAATTGCGCCGTCATCGGCCTGGTCATCCCCTTTGCCGCCATGGTCGCTGCGTTTGGCCCCATTGACGCCGTGTCCGTCGTCACCATGCAGGCCGTCTCGGGCGCCGGCTACCCAGGCGTCAGCAGCATGGACATTCTGGACAACGTCGTGCCCTTCATTGCCGGCGAGGAGGACAAGCTCGAGACGGAGGCCCGCAAGATCCTGGGCGCGCTCAACGCCGAGGGCACGGGCTTCACCGAGCGCACTGAGCTGCGCGTCTCGGCTGCCTGCAACCGCGTCCCCGTTCTTGACGGCCACACCGCCTGTGTATCGCTGCGCTTCGTGCAGCGCCCGCCGCCGTCGGCCGACCAGGTCCGCGAGGCCCTGCGTGAGTACAAGACCGAGGCCGAGGCCCTGGGCTGCCCGAGTGCGCCGAGTCCGGCCATTGTGGTCATGGACGAGCCCGACCGCCCGCAGCCGCGCCTGGACCGCGACCTGGCTGGCGGCTATGCTGTGTCCGTGGGCCGTGTGCGTGAGGACGAGTCGGGCATTTTCGACATCAAGTACGTGGCGCTGAGCCACAACAGTACGTGCCCTCCCCTTGCTCCAGTCTCCATTCTCCTTATTTCTTGCTCCTTGTTCCTGACTCCTTGCTTTTACGTCTTCTTTTGTTTCCTTCTGGCTAACGTAACCACAGCTGTCATTGGTGCCGCTGGCTCGTCCATCTTGAACGCTGAAGCCGCCGTCCTCAAGGGTTACATCTAAGCTGTCATCTAGGAATGATGACGGAACTAAAAACTGTGAACAATAGAAATGATATTACGGAGAGTGATTTTGGATTATTTTGTGTCTCATTGGTTCGACACATCTGTCAACTCCGCAGCTCTCGTCGCCCCCTGAATACCCATACTTTTCAAAAGGCGTTTTATAGCATTCAAAAGTTTCATTTGGAAAGTCGACCACCTTTAACTTCTCTGTGCCTGGCGAGTTGTGATAACGACGTCTGCACTTCCGATATGAAGGAGTAGGAGTGATGTTCGAACGCAGTGACCACAAAAGAAGCGCGTCGATGCACGTGAGTCGGTGCTCTGTGAACTCCGATGGCACCGGTGCGACAGACACGAAAGCCCTATCCTATGATTTCTTCTTCCACCTTGTCTGACAAAGACTCGGCTTGTGACGAATGACCGTTGTTGTACAACAGAGAGAGAGCGAGAGAGGAGGGAAGATGCTGTTCATTCTTTGGTTCAAAGATGTTGCAGCTTTGCCTTTGCGCTGCTGCACTCCTTTCCCATCCCTTGCGCAACATCATGCATGCAGTCGAGTCTCGTCCCACCGCTCTTTTTTTGCACGTCTTTTCTGTCTCTGCCCCTCCATCGCTCTGAAACAAACCGCACTGAACTGTCTGCAATGTGCATATACTGTACTGCACTGCAGCGCATTTTCCTGTAAAGAAGCACATTTGCAGTGCATTGCATTGCATTGCAGCCTGCATATGTGCATACACACCACAGTCGACAGTGCATCTTGACTCCGGAAGCAAAGGATAAGACAGCTCGAGACCAAAGAGCACAATGTGCCTTTTTTCCACATGCCACACGAATGATTTGCCCTTCTAGTCGCTTCGTGTGACTTTTTACTGGAGTTTCATTGTCCTACCTTTGACCTGTCTGTCCCCATGTATCCATTCTCCGTGCTACCCAACTCATGCATGTGTTCTTGATAAGCAGACTCACCATTGCCTGCATCGCGATTGTGGGTTCTTTTGTAAGGCCGTCCCTCCACCCCATTTTCGGCGTCCACTTGTGACCGAATACGAAAAGGGCGTCTGAAGAGGTTTAACAAGGCAGGAAAGAGATATAACAGGAGAAGATTTTAAGGCATTGACCGGACAGGGCTGCATGTAAAGAGGATAGAAATAGGAAAGAAACAAAGGAAAGGCAAAAGAAAAGGAAATAACTTAAGGCTGCGATGACTGTCAAAGCTGGAAGGGCATGTCAACGAGGCTTGTTGAAGATGAAAGTCCCTGATTTGAATGTGCTGTGGCAGGAAAAGAACAAGACGAGGAAGCCAGACGGAAACAGAAAAAAAAGATGAAAACATGAAAACATGGGATGCTAGTATTTGAACAAGCCTTGGCAACACCGAAACGACAAAACTGCCGTGGAGACTGCATCGCGATGGAGAAACGGTACATGGACTGCTGCAAGCACGTCACTCACCGAAACGGTGCCAAATCACACCCTTTCGCCATGGAAGAGACGCCCGAACCAAGGAACTTCAAAGAGGGGTTGATGCGGGAAAAGTCGAAGACAAACCAATGTTCCTTGGTTCATCACACACATTGTTTTCCATTTGCCCGTCCCCTCCCCGTGCCCTTGAATTTTCCGTGCATCTGTTTACCTGTATGACCTTGATCTGTTTCTTTGCCTCTTTGAATTTCACGCGCATCGGCGAATACTACACCGCGACATTTGAACTGGACCGATCGTGCCTCGAATTGAGCAATCAGTAAAATGATGGGACAAGGTCAGATTGGAGACGCACAGACCTTTGATTTGGACCTACGCTGTAAGGCCAGGACGGAACTTTCCATGTCACCTCTTGTCTGCCGCCTTTGCAGATGTGCCGTTCCAGGATAGGATCCCACACTGACAGGCTCTCGGACACCCGGAACTGTTGGACTCATACCTTTCGGCAGCTAGGTCTGGCCCACGGACCTTTTCTTGGGCCTTTTGGCTTTGGCCGGGACTCTGTGTCCCCCTTCCTTTGACTGTTTCCTCCTGCGATTTTCACTCTCACCTTTACCCGTTCTGCATATTGATTGTATTCGGGCTCGTTTCAGGGCTCTCCAACCACTTGTGAGGAGGCGGATATACAGTCGCATTGGCGCTATGCACTCAGACAAGCTGACCAACCACGAATGGAAAATCATCATACGAGTGGATGGGAAGTCGTAGGAGATCGTCACACCTTGGCGAGGAGAAAGGTAATAAACAAAAGACTCGACAGAAGTGAGAAATCGGATATCGGGCGGACTAGTAAGAAGCCGTGCACACCATCTTAATCCGCGTGGTCGTCGTATGCCTACATCACCTTTTTTCGCGCTGAGCCTAGAGTGGGGAGGACATGATGTTGAAGTGGTAGGCACTTACAGGGGATGGTGAAGCCATGCGTCGTGTCTGTATTTGTGTGTGGGCGTGTTATTTTATCATAACTCTCTCTCTTTTTTTCGGATTTGGGGATGAGAAAGAAAAAGTGTACAGCATACTCGTGGATGAGTTGTGTCTCCGTCGGAAGGTAGGAGCTTCACTCTGTGGACAGACAATGAACACAATAGCATTGTAAACTGCCCACAGCCGAAAACCCCGTTACCGGTTATAATTTGACTCCTTGCGGTAACGCAGGAAGCCGTTTTTTGCCAATCGCCCACCCTGTTACTCGCAGGTGTGCGTGATTCGGGTTGTGTACTCCGTAATTACAGGGAAAGATCCATCTGGAAGTACATCGTATGTGAGGTTGCTGTGTGCTTTGCATGATGTGTCTTCCACGCACACATATTGAGATTTAGGGTTCGTTGTCGTCTTGGCATGAAGGGCAAATCCCTTCCTTTCCCTTCTCTGAACCCTTGTCGCCGTTTGATGCTTGATATATTTTGTGCGTTTTGCAAACACTGTGCGCGGCCAAGGGCGGGCAGGGATGTGAGCGAGGCAGGGGGGGGATGTGACTGCTCCCAAAGCGAGGGCGCTTGCATCGAGTGCGAAATGTGTTCTAGGCACAGGGCAGCACACAAGATCGACCGGTAGAACAGGGGGCGCCGAAGCACAGGACAAGAAGAGAGCGGATGGCCGGGCGCATGATACCGAGCAGTCGCAGCTTGGCAGATCCTCAAAACGTGATACACCAAAGCGTTTCTCACGAAAGAACAGTCAGAAAATTGGCAATATGTGCAAAAAGAAGTAGGGGATATAAAAGGCCAAAAAATCGATAAAGGGGGTCGATCATGGAATGTTATGATGTGCTGACTGAAGACAGACAGAGAAGCTGCGATGCAGCATCGATGTGCAAGCTAGAGGTGCCTTCCGTCGCAAGGCTCCAAGTGCAATTTCCTGTTTGAGACTCTGGCACAGCGAACGGGAAGGGGCGACAGGTGGTAACGGCATTCCTGCAAGTAGGCAGGCAAGAGTAAAACAGCTTGCCATAAACATCCCGTTCGTCGACTTTGTATTGGTGTGCAAGTCCACGCAGGACTTGGCGTCTTGTTCCGTAAATGAAATGCCCACCATTGCGGTCGGTGAGGGAAGGTGCGCCCGTCTGCATATTCCGTGCTGCATATGCCAGCGGAGAGTACCCGTTTCTATTGATCGTCACCCTGTTGCCATTTTTGCCGTTTCGCCTTATTTGTTGTCAACCCTCTCTTTGTCAACCCTGCCTAGGGAAGGTGCATTCCTTGCGTGCAGTGCGCCCTCGCAGCGCTAGAAGAGTCTCTACGGATCACAAGTCGCCGGTTGTAAGCCCCTTATTTGAACGTCTTGTCTCACTCGCAATCCGAAGCAGCATTTCCTTTTCTAGGGCGGTTTTGCTTTTCATCGCGGGTCCTTGCATAATCGGAGAACGAGAGAAGGAAGGACTGGCATGTTCGTAGCGTCGATGCACAATTGCCCATCGCATCCTCTCATTGGTTGCGCATATCGAAGGTGAAATCCACTAGGGGAGGCACTCCGGAAAACAGAAATGGGCGAACGCGACTGAGATAAAAAAGAGGAGACGAAAAAGGAGGGAGAGGTTGCACTAAAATATAAAAGCGGGCCATGGATATTTAAAAGTGGACCGTTTGAGAGAACGTCCTAAGAATGTACCTTTTAAGGGAAAGCCTTAAGTTCTCCACTTTACGCTGTCGGATGTGTACTTACAAGGTACGACGTACAGTCGTTCTCCATATGCAGCACAGTGCTAGGGCTGACTGCTGTTGATACTGGAGGATTGCATGAAGCCCGGGGATTTTGTTTCTTTTTTTTTTTTTTTTTTTTTTTTATCCTACGCGTTATTAAGTTGTACCAACGTACTGACTTTCCACTCGTCATCATTATTATCATGTTATTTTCTCGTCGATTTTAGCTGTCGCGCTCGCGCTTTCCTCTGTACATATCAGTGCTCATCAGCATCGCCGCTCTGAGGGGCGATGGGTAGATAATGTGGTCCTCCATCCGTGTGTCCTGTGCGCGCCTCCATATTATCTTACTGGCGCTGGCGCAACTGGCGCATCTGACGTGTTTATGGAGGACTTTTCCCTTTATGGCCCAATTAGTGCCGTATTTCATGATTGATGGGGAAGGCGGAATAGTGTAAAGACACACCCTGTTTTCGGTTTGTGTCCGAAGAAACAGGGCACCGTCCCACAGCCTTGGCGGTGGGATGGGCCTTCTGGGGCCTGGCCTAGCCGGTTACCTGTGTTCTGGCCATGCAACTGGAGCGCTCGCGCGAGACCTTTGCTCAAAATGGGGCCAAGTGCTAGACCAGGTCCTCTGTCCCGTGGAGAGGCATCTCAGACAAAAGTTTGGGGGCGCAATTTTGGGGGCACAATTTTGGGGCGCACCACAAAAATGCAGAGATATTTGATTCGACTCGTGCTTTCACTGGATTCTAAGGTCGACTACACGTGTTACGCTCCTAAAGGAGACCCCATTTAAATATTCTTGTCAAGTCTAGGTTTCGGACTTGTGTCACCACGAGCGCAGAAACTGCTGGCCACGAGGGAGACTAGTAATGTGTCCTGGTTGAATTCTATCAAAGATTGGGACTGGTGGGCTGATGGAGGCGTCGGTAGTTGCAAAGAAGTCGACAAGCAAAGATGTAAGCTCTGTTTGGGTTTTATTCCTTCATCGGCTCTCACAGTCGCACCTTTTGTTCTCTATGTTGGTTGTCTGTCGTTGCCAACCGAGTGTTTGCTGCCATGACGCATGATAGTGGGAAGAGACAGGGGAGAGTGCGTGTTTCGACTTTTGTTTTTAATGTGTTTGGACGATTTTCGTGAACATATTTAGCCAGCCATGCCTCCACAGCTATCGTCGCCGCTGCACATCTTAGTATCGCCGGCCAATACTCTGCGGCAACTTTGCCAAACGAGGATGTACTGCCCCGTCTCTCTGTTGCTCCTTCCACGTCGTCTGCTCAACCGCCTGGCCGGCCTCCATGTCCATCGTGCCTTCTTGGCGCCTCGCTCATAGCCTCCCTTTATAAGCAGATGGCGGTTTCTAGTACAGGTTCGCTCTTTCCGAAAGCGGGTTATGTTTACCCCTTTTTCATTAGGGACTGTGACAACTGTACCCTTTTGATAGTATGCAATACTTGTGTTTACCTTATTTCTCTTCTTTGCTTCATCGCACACGCCGCATCATAATTTCCAGCATCCACTACGAGACAGGTACAGTTGCCTGCGCAAGACCTCATGTAAGAACGTCCTACAGCAAAATGTTGTATTCCTTTGATTTCGGATGTGGCCATGCCATCGAGGGCACATTGCGGAACGACAGAGTAGAGCACACAGGGCAGAGCAAACAGAGCAAACGGAACAAACAGAACGTGATCCAGAGCTGCGAGCGACGAAACCAGCCTGCCGATCTCAACTAGCAAAGGTCTTCTGCTTCTGGACGACAGGTCGCCCCTACTGTCTTGTCAATTGCCAGTCCCCGGTCACCAAGTTGATGTTTGTTCCTATGATGGATACACGGTTGATAGAAGCCCACTTCGGACTGGCCTGGCCCAGCATCGCGGCGGACGTTGCCAAGAGCAGCCACAAGCCCACTCAGCAGGCCATATGCCCGGCAGTGGATTCCCACTCCCTGGTCCCCCCCCCATGGGAGTGAGATGCATTGTGGAGTCGGTGCTCGCAGGCGGACTTCCTGACAGTGGAGAGCGCTGCCTGGTGGATTGTGCATTGCGCTAAATGGAACAGCCTGCCGTCCTTGCAGCACGCGAGTTGCACGCTAGCACGGTGAGCCGAACAATGATATACGAGATGAGGACAGATACCAGGCCGCGTTCCGTCTTCTGCCCCATGCTCCTGNTCCCCCTGCTTCCTTGGCCTGTGCTCGCCTGGCCACCATCATTGCTCTGTGCCGTTCTGCGTCTCCTGTGTTTCTGTCTCCGTCTTCGCCAACTACGCCCGACTTGCCTCATCGCGCTAGTCTTCCTGGAGGATAGAACTAGCGCGGTTCGACACACACCAGACACCATTTGGGACAACACACCTTTGCCATCGCAGACCCACCACCTCTACAAATTCCTCCCCAAACCACATTGCATTCCGGAGCCCCATGCTAACCGTTGAAAATTGACCGCAGATGGCCCAGCTCGATATGCCATAAGCTCACAGATCGAGCATTGCGACTTTCTTTTCACACTCAGCGCTCACCGCCTGTCGCTCGCCGTGCGATCTTCGGCCGAACAAGCCCCTGTCCCGGCACATTGTCATCTTTTTCAAAGTACCTTTTTCCATCAAGGCATGGTGACCTTCAGTCATCTCCCAAGTGTATGTCGTGTTCATCCAGCTCCGGGAAAATGCACGGCTGTCACCACGTTACTAACAAAAGTTGGGTGTGGCTCACGTTGGGCCAGACAGTAGGACTACACTTGAGTTGAGGGTTTCGCAAACTGAGCCCCCTGAACACGCCATTCAATAACAGTGCGAGCGCGTGTTTCTCTGCACTGTCTCGTCGCGCTCCTTTTCGCGACTGCCATTAAAAACACCAGCTGCACCCCCGCCCGTTAATCAGACCCTCCGGAGTACTTGTACAGGTACTCGCAAGTCCTCGACACCCTCAACACTCGCCCTCATTCGACCCTTGGATCCATTCTTCGTTCGAGCCATTCCTCGGCACCCCCCCTGCAACAGAGCCGTCTCATCCTTATCCCTCATTGTCGGTCTCTCTGTCACGTCTGTCTCATTACACCATTTGGACGCCGCAAACAAGGGTAAAGCACCAACGCCTGCCTCTTACAAAACGACAAACCTGCTGCCTACAACGTGCTGTCTTGCGACAAGTACTGGTACTTGTCACTCCGAGGCGAGTGGCCAGAACGAAGGCCAAACCCACAAATTCCCACACCCTCCATAATTTCTCCAACAAAACCAAACCACACCCGTCTGCAGCCCACTCCCGCTCCTCTATCTTCCCACCTTTTTCCGCCGCGTCCACTCCTCCCACTCACCTTTCATCCTCCCCTCCCCCCAAATTTCCCAATTCGCGACGCAACATTTCTGAACTCTATTTCTCCCCTTCGATATCCCAACAACACAACCGCACTCTTTCAATCCCTTCTTTTCCACCATCGCTCGCGAAATATCTTTTACTTTCGCCCATCTTTCTTTACCTTGCTGTCCATCGCTTGACATACCTTTTGCATCGCTTCAGGTGCCCGTTTTCGCCTCGACAAACCGATCGCGTCACCTCCGTTTCTCCACTGCGTTTTGCGACAGCCTCCGGTTCTGAAAACAGCAACAGACGAGGCGCCCGTACATCTTCGAACGCGCACATTCTAATCTTTGCTCTCTTGCGCAACATTTCCGCCGATTTCCATCAAAGCGCCTATATCTGGAATAGAGACACGTCGCGTCACTTCCGCCAGTTGCCATCGCCGCTCGCCAAATCGACCACGATCTTGATTGCGCCGCACCGAACTACTACGATACATTTCGAACCTTCCGACTTTGCTTGATCCTCGCGCGTCATCCGACCGAACGCGATTTCTTTCTGATGGCCACATTTGGCAATCAAAACAGCGGGCGCACGCCTTCAATTTCCGGCCTTGCGTACACCACATCACCGCCGTTGAAACGAGGCGAGTCGTTCACAAACGTCGCGTCACAAAACGGAACCATGTCGTCCGGTTTCCTCTCGAATCCGCAGCCTATTCGGCCTCCAGGTGCCAATGGCGGCGCGTTTCCGCTACCCATCGGCACTGCGCCCTCGACAAACGGCTTCAATAGAGACCCCCTTTCAACCGCCAGCAATTCGGTAACGGCCTTGTCGTCTGCGACCGCCTCCCCGAAGCCTTCGGTACTTATTCGCCGCCTGTCCCTAGACACCACGGTTGACATCATTCGCGCAATGCTTTCTTTCTCAAACGACTACACCGGCATTGAACTCCTGTCACCCGATGGCTCCGAAGACCCAAGCCACCGCTCTGCGATCGTTTCGTTCTCTTCTCCAGACGGCGCGCTCGAGGCGCAGAAGAACCTGGATGGCAGAAACAACCTGAACCAGGACTCAAAGATGATTGTCGAAATCATAAATGGAGGCTTGCGCCGGCCCACCATCGACATGGCCTCCAACGCGACACCTGGCTCATCGGTGTCTTCGTCCAGGGGTTCGGTGCGCATACCTTTCCAGCCTTACGACAGCATGGGCACGTCGTCCGCCGGCGGGTTTTTCGGAGCTGGTGCTGGTGCAAGCCTGGCCGCCGCATCAGATTTGGCCAATTCAGAACCTATTGGTCCTACCAATCAGTTCCAAGCCTTTTCGACTCAGTCGCCGATTGGAGTTCACCGTAGCCGCCCAGCGAACAAAGAACTACTGGAAGACGACGTCGTGTATCCAAGCGACACTCGGAATATGCCGATGCCATACGATAGTATCTCTAACCTGACCGCCGCTATCAGAGATGCCCGCTCGACCAGTTCCAACCCAGCCGCCATACCCCCGCCGAACCAACCCTCTCAAGCCTCGATCGCCCAGCGCCTTGCCAGTCTCAGTTTAAATACTGCGGATGTCTTCAACGATGGCGTGAACGGCCACGTGAACAGTCCTATGACCGGCTCCAGAAGTGCCTCCATGAGTGGTGCCACAGGTAATACCTTGAGCAATTCCATGAGCAATTCTATCAACAGCTCGGCATACGGCTCGTACGCCACTACACCGCTGTCGGCACACTCCATGGGCATGCCATCCATGGAGCCCAACGGCATGCTACCACACTTTGGAAATACAGCGGGCGGACCGGGTGGATACCGCGCCAAATTGCCACCCATCAACCTCGCCGACCAGAATCCCCCTTGCAACACACTTTACGTTGGCAACCTTCCGGCAGGTGCTGCAGAAGAGGAGCTCAAGGCCATGTTTTCCAGGCAGCGTGGTTACAAGAGAATGTGCTTCCGCAACAAGCCGAATGGCCCCATGTGTTTTGTCGAGTTTGAAAACATCACGACAGCGACTAAAGCGTTGTTGGACCTGTATGGCCGGCCCTTGCACAACAGCGTCAAGGGCGGTATTCGTCTGAGCTTTTCAAAGAACCCTCTGGGGGTTAGAAGTCAGCCGAACCCGAATCCCCTGACACAGCGCAACAATGTTGCCCACATGACCAGCCCCAATGCGTTTGGCCCGTCTCCGACAGTGGTCTCCCCTCCTCCTGGTCTTTCCAGTATCCACACAAACCACGGAAACGGCCTGGGTCTTTCTCACCCTGGAAGCCAGCAGCACAACTACTTTGCTGACCATCCTGCCAGCAATGCCTGGGCGAACACACCGCAACATCATGCTTCTTTCAATGGGAACCATAATGGTTTGCACTCGTGGTCAACGAGCCCGTATGCAGCTGCTGCACAGTCTTCCATGATGGGCAATTAGGATTTTCCTTCCTACTGCCAATGAGTACTTCGTCTTTGGGGTCGACCCTGTTGGCCCCCGCCCTTACTACTGCTCAGTTACCTTTAGATTCCCCAATCATGTTTATTCTTTTTTTTTCATTTTCATTTTCATTTTTTTTTGGTTATGAGTTTTTTCCCTTCATCTTATTTCCTCTTTTTTTTCTCACCTTACACTGGCCGCCTACCGTTATATTTTGTATGCACATCGGTTTTTGGCAGAAGGGTCTTGTATCTTGATTCGCTTTCGCTATATGAGCATGTTGGGGCTTGGTTTGCTTTTTTTTCATGTGGCGCAATGATTCGGTGGCGTTGGCTTCAACGTTCTGGCGTCTTTCAAATACCCTTCTGCGCCCATCTTCATTCATGTTTACTGGCTGTCTCTTTCAGAAAGTTTTGTTTAGAGCGAAGGCAGTTCACTTTCCCGTCTACAGCAGCACATGAGACCATAATTTTGGGACCTTTTGTCAAGATCGTCTGTACGTACAATGGTTCATACTTGCTATTTTGTCATTTCGTTTCGTTTTATGGGATTCACATACACTTTGGAAGGAGACCTGGCTTTTGTTTGTTCTTGAGTCTATCATGTTGTTATCCCGCTGCTGTCCTCCTTGTCCGTTATTCAGGTTTTAGTTTACAGTTTGCTTTGTCCCCCACCACTGTTTCCTTGTTTTTTTTTTGTGTTCTCACATTTCCCGGGGGAGCGTTTTGCTGTGTTGGGGATGTTTCCCTCGTTGCATTTTCCTTGGTGTCACTGCTCTCACTCTGGGTTGAATGGATCTGTCCTATCTGGCATTTTGCGACGGCATGGGCATGCAACAGCGACTGTCTTGTCACATTATGGGCATCTCCGTTTTTCACCCTGTACTTCATGGGTCACTGCGCTATTTTCTTATTTTCATGTTAAGGTGGTCTATTTGTTTCGTCCCCTTTATATTACTCTGCACTTCTCGGGTCGCATTGCATTGGGGGATACCTTTTTGTTTACTTTTTGTTTACCTTTGTTTACCCATTTTTGGCTCAATTATTTTGGCTTCTATTTTTTCCTTCAACGTTTTGGCCTGGGGGTTTTTTGGAAGTTATCTCATCATTGGCTGGGTTTCTCACTTTGTCTCACGTGTTACACTTTTTTGCTTGGCAAAGGCTGTCATCTCTTAACCACCTCACCGTGGGGCGAGAGCGGGATGCATTATTTGGCGGGATTTTCAGTTTTTAAAACGGTTGCTGCAGGGAAAAGGGCGTTTTGTTCTTGTCCTGCATTTTTGCTGGCCGTAGAATGGCTGTGGATCACGGGTCACAGCGATCATCCGCTCTTGTGGTTTATTTTATTTTACTACTACTACTATTATTGTTCGTTTTTCATTTTGACTTTGGTTTGGTATTGATATTGATCTTGGTATTGGATTCCCTTTCAATTATTTTCTGGCACCTCTGCGCTCACATCTTTTTGAGGGGGTAGTTTTCTGAATTGACCAATACTGTTTTGCTTATTGTATCTTGTTCCATCACTTGCTACTTGGGAACTGAACGGATGATGCTGTAGAGCTGTCAACGCTTTAATAACAAGTTGAAGGCCATCAACGTGAGGCCTCGACGGTTTATCGATTCAAGGGGGACGAAACAGGCATGCCAAACAGGGACACAAATACTGCGTAATATTTCATATCAATGTGATGAACATACTTCACGTGGAATATGCAAATATGTAAAAAATGCAGACCATATAAAAAGAAATAGGAAAGGAAAATAATAAATGAAACCAGCCAGTCCAGTACGTCTTTGTTCCTGTGACGATGCTGGCCGAAAAAGAAAGCCCGGAACTCTAATCCCTAACCCCGGCCAATCCCTTTTTCCGTTGTTTGTTCGTTCACTGCAGACTTAAGAACATCTTCTCCATGGCAGGGTAGTTGGGCGTGCCGAGGCCGGTCAGCGGGTCCCAGCCAGGCACAGCCGTGAATCCGTTGGTGCCGCAGCCCGGGTTGTTGCCCGACGTGATGTCGTTGAGGACACTGGGGTTGGCGTACAGCGCCGGGTTGACAAAGCCGACGGGGCCTTTACCGGCCTCGATGCGCTTCTCGTTGATGAGGTTGATGATGGCGGCAAAGACAGGTGCTGAGGCGGAGGTGCCAAAGGACAGCGTAAAGTTGCCGTTGACGGCGGTGACGTAGTTGGCGCCGTTGGCCGAGACGTCGGGATAGCCGCGGACGTTGCCCGAGTTGTTGAAGCGGTTGGCGCCGTAGGGCGGGGCCGAGTTGGTCATGTAGCTCTGGACGGCCTTTTGCTGGTACGAGGGCATGCCAAAGACGTTGGAGAAGCCGCCGCCCGAAAAGATGACCTTTTGGCAGGCGGACTCGGCGCCGCGCACCGACGTGCCGTTGACGAGCTCGGTGGCGCCGACGGACGTGACGTAGGGGCAGGTGCCTGGGAAGGATGGGTTGAAGAGGCCCGAGGTACCGTTGTTGTAGGCGCCGGTGGTGGCGTCGATGCACGCGTCGCCGTTGCCGGCCACGCCAAAGTCGCCCGACGAGTAGATGACAGTGACGCCCTGCAGGCCCAGCTTCATGTACTCGTTGCACTGGCGCTGTTCGTAGGCTGCGGTCAGGTCGCCCTCGTTGTACGAGTAGCTCGTCGAAATGACGTTGGTGGGCGCGGCGGTGCCGCAGTTGACCTCGGCGCTGTACTGGCCGTCGATGTTGGCGTTGGTGCTGCCGCCGCCCTCAAACGCGCAGTAGCTGCCGTCGAGCGAGTCCAGCAGGTTGTTGAAGCTGCCGCCCTGCACGAGGTCGCCGACCTGGAAGAGCGTGGCCCGCTGCGGGAAAATGAGGGCCATAGCGAACTCGAGGTCGAGCGCCGACTCGCCGTTGAAGCTGAAGCTCTGGTTGGTGGTCTGGACGACGGCGTTGTCGAGCAGCTTGATAATGGGGCTCGTGCCCTGCAGCTTGGGCTGGAACTGCGAGAAGTAGAGGTCGAGGTCCGACTGCAGGATGGCCTGCGGCGTGTACTCGACGATGCCGAGCGAGTTGTTGCTGGCCGCGAGCGTGCCGGCCGGCGTATTGTAGAGCGCCTGGAGGCAGGCGGGCGTGATCATTGTGTCGCACTGGCTGAGGTCCATCAGCGCGTTCTTGATGACGGCGCCCTGCTTGGTGAGCGACGCGTCGGTGGGCGCGCCCATAATGCCGCGCTGCGGGCGTGTGGAAGGCGCGCTGTTGTCCTTTGGTGCCGGAGACGACGTGGGGGCTGCCGCGCCTGACGACGACTGTTTGCGGCGGGCGTGGAACCGGGGGCGGGCGGCAGCGGCTCCTCCCGTAGCGTCCGTCCACCGCTGCGAAATCACCCGCAGCTTGAGCTCGGTCTGGTGCTCGTCTGCCAGCGCCTCCGTCTTGGTCGTCCGCCCCGCGCCCTGCCGCCCGTCGAAATGCACCGTCGGCATCACAATGTCAATGTGCTCCTGCAGGTGCTCCGGCACGTGGTACTGGTCGCACGCCACGTGGTGTCCGCCGTGGTTCGCGTGCTGGTACACGTGGTACTCGGTCTTCAGCAGAGACTCAAGCTGCGACACGCTGGCGTTGAACTGCACCCAGTTGCGTCCCCGGGACAGTGCAATGGCGTCCCGCAGCAGCCCCGTCTCCTTGGCCACCCACGCCGTCACAGCGTCAATGGCCTCTTGTGGCGGCGCAAACATGTCGGCAACTTCTTCCTGCGTCCAGTGGCGGCCGTAGTTGGGCGAGTCTGGGTGCGAGACGTCGTGGATGAACTCCTCGGCACGGTGCAGGTTCCTCTGGGTCAAACCAATCCGGACGGGCAAAATGGTCTCGTGGTGCAGGCGTGCTGCCTTTTTCCAGGTGTGTGAGTTGGCGACGGCGCGGCTTTCGTGGACAACATGGCGAGAGCGGAATCGGCCGCCGCCCGCGGTGGCACCCTCGGCTACCGCCAGGGTAGCCAGGACGGCAGCAAGGAGGTCGAACTTCATGATGAAAGAGGGATCGAATATGAACTATGTACAGGAAAATCGGACGTAACAAACAAACAAAAAATGAGTGTATATGAGAAAGACGATCAACAAAAAGAGAGACGAAAATGAAAGACAGTGGGAAGGCGATGGCACCTGGCCTTACCAGAGTCCCAATATGATAAACGAAAGGAGAAAAGAGAAGAAAAGGAACGAAGAGAAAGGAACGAAGGAAAGGAAAAGAGAGAATGTTAAAGAAAGAAGGGAAGAAGGTAAGAAAACAAACAAAAGCCACAGCGAATGGCGACGACGAGAACGAAAAAGAGAACAGAAAGAAATAGATTCAAAGAGAGAGAAGGGAAGAAAGCCAAAAAAGGAAAGGAAGAAGAAGAGAGAGGTAAACAAAAGGAAGAAAGGAACGGAAAATAAGACGAATGAGGAAACCTCGTCCACATGCAGCCATCCCATGGTGGTGACATGGGCTTATGATGTTCAAAGGTGGATCTTCTCTATGCGACAAGCATATCTACTTCTTACAGCTACGGCACACTGCACACTGCACCGTGCTTGCTACGTTCGTCTTGGCTACGCCTCATGTAAGGACGTCTCCTATCATGAGCAATCTCTGGGGGGAGTGTTTGAGATCCTCCGCTCGCCTTTGTTTGGAAGAGGGTCGCGGCGCCTGTGCACGATGCCGGCACTGCCCCCACCCGGAAGACCAAGAAAAAAAGAGAAAGAAAAGAAATAACGAGCATGGATATAGACATTGGCTTGAGAATGGGTGGTACGAATTGGCAATTGGCTCGAGGCGAGAGAGCCACTTGGAAGACGTTCTCCCGGGCAGACGTGTGTCCACTTTCTTTCTTGGGCGTTGTGAAACGGGTTTCATCGCGCTGGGAGAAAATGATAAGAAAACGCGGCTGCAACATCTACGGTGAAGAATAGAATGATAATAGATATCGGAGAGGAAACGGAGGCGTCACTGTGCTCACTGCGAAGCACAAAGTATCTGATCTCCATGTTGTGAATTTTTTACACAAATAAGGTCACGCTCGGTACGATCTAGAATGGGCCATTTTGCCAAGATAAAGGAGGCTGGGAGGATGAAGAAAACAAGGAAATATCGGTTCTGGATAGATGATGGATGCACAGGATGTTCGAGATGTGCAGCGTGGGTGATGAGGAAGAAACGCCTGATGGCAACAAAAGCAACAGAGACAACGCAGCCAAAGACCCTTGGCTGAGGCCGGAGAGTCGAAGCCGGCGAACGGAAGACGGAGGTAAGGGGCCGGGGGCAAATTAACAGACAAGAATGACCAAAAAAGGCACAAAAGGCACAAACCGATGGCACGAGGCAAAATGGATGAAGAGAGATCGACAGATGGAAGAGAACTGGAGGAACGAGCACAAAACTCGGAGCAGAGGGCCAGGAAGAGAAGACGAGAGAGAGAGACACGGAAAGAGAGAGACGAAGCACAGACAGAGGAGGGAAAAGAAGGTTGCATTTTGGCGATGCGGCGCATCAAACTCAGCCCGAGCCGCGTTTTCTTGAGCGACAAGGCGGTCTATCATGCGCAATATGAGCAGATAACGTGCATAGGGTTTGCCTTGGCTCGCATCTACAGTGAACTTCGTGCGATGCATGTCGTTCTTTTCAAATAGATTGTTTTTGTGGCTGGATGGAATGTAGTTTTCTTTTCGATGTTGTTTGCAGCTTATTTCCGCCTGAAAGTCTGAGCCTGGTCTATCCTTTATGTCCCTTGAATTCTTCCTTGAATTCCCACTACCTGTGACACTTTTATATTCAATGCTCGGGCCTGTCATTGTTTCTCTGCCAATGTGAGTGCTCGTTGGCGTCCAACGGGGTATACTTCATCTTCAGCGAGTCGAAATCTGAAGCAGGGTACGCGATTTGTGTTGGGCGGCAAGGGTGACGGCGACAGGGGGCCTACAAAAATAGAAACAGCGGCCGCGTGGAGTTAAAATACTGCTCTGATTATGTCGTTCGCATCGCAGTAGATAAGAGGGTCTGCATCGTATACACTTGTATGCATTCGTATGCAAAGGCGTTTTGCCGCAGCTGACTGGGTAGCAGTGTTTCTATCCTTTTCGTCTTCTGGCCTGTGCTGTCGCTTTCCAGTTTAAAGTGTTGCATTCCTGTCGTCTTAAATGCCGTTCGGGGCCGTGCGTTCAGGCACAGGGGTTCTGCATAGCGTTTGGTAATATTCCGTAGTTTTCGATTTTTCGATTTCTGCGGCCGCTTCTGCGTGTTCTTGCTTCTTCGCCTGTTCCTGCAACCCCGGCCCGCTCCATTCTGAAACCGCCTCAGGGCTAGGCCCCACCAGAATAGAAACGTAAGCTGTTGAATGTCGACAATTTCAGAAAAAAGCACAGAAAGGATGTCGTAAAGAACAGAATCCAGATTGTTTGAATAATCAGGTGAAAACGGTTGAGGCCGTTCTTGACCAAATGAGAGAAGGAACGCGGCTGCAGCTCCCATTTCTGTCACCTACCAACAGAGAGATTGTGTTCAAACGGGGGGTCGATGGTAAGATTTGAAGAATTGAACCTTGTGTCGTGTTTCTGTGCTGCTTTGAGATGCTTTGGAAGCAATATTTCTCCGATTTCCCCGGTTTGTTTCCCCGACTCGGATGTACGGATAGGAGAAACGATGTGAGGCTATGTGGCTGTGTGAGGCACACCTTTTTGCATCGCCATGGATCTTGTAGATGCTCATGACCGGGAGGCCTTGAGCTCGGTATAGCGCTGGATGGCCTCTTGGTAGAGCGCCTGCTGCTCGTTGACAATTTCCAGCAGCTCCGCGTTCTGCCGCCGGAGGTCGGCCTCGGCGGCGTCGCTGTTCGAAATTGTCGTTTCTGCAGGGGCCGGCTTGCGGCTGCTGCTGATGGCACCACTGCCACTGCCAGCGCCTTCGCCCAGCTGCTGCTGGAAGGCAAGGATGGCCTTGTCCAATGTGTCGGCTGGGAACCCGGGCTGATTGATGAGCGCGTCAAAAGCAGCCGTCTCCTGTGCAGCCACGTCTTCGTCGGCGTCGCCACTCAGGCCATCCAAAGCCACCTCGTCGAACCGCGCCGTCACGGTGTAATCGCGACCCATCTGCGACGGCTTGACTACAGTCTGGATGCTCGTCTGCGGCGGCACCACAGACGCAGCCGAAGGCAATGCTGGCGGGACAAACATCACGTTGGTCACGGCTGCGTTGAGGTTGGACAGCTCCACCGGCAGGGTTGTCTTCTCCTCACCCGCATCGCCCAGGTTCCACTGCATGATACGGCCCTTGGGATGGCCCGACAGCAGCGTGGCACCGTCGTAGCTCACCGTCAGGCACGATGCCGGGCCGGCGTCGCTCGGTACTGTGCCGAACGGCGTCGACACGGACACAGCCGTCGACGACGCCTCGGCGGCGCGCCCCCCCAGCAGTGGCCGGTCGCCAAACAGCTCAACGGCAAACAGCGAGCCACCACTGGCGGAGGCACCCGATGTCGACTCGTCGTCCGTGGACACGTAGAGCGCTCGTGCCACAGGGTCCAGCACTACGCACAGCGGCACCGCCGGTAACAGGAGCGTGCGCAGGGCCACACCCGTCTGGTAGTTCCACAGCACAAGCGTCTTGTCGCGGCTCGCCGACACGCACAGGTTCGTGTCACGATGGCCGCTGCTGCCGCCCACCGCTAGGCTCGTGACTGCGGCCCGGTGCCGCGCCAACGTCCGCTCCGGCTCTGCCTCGTCCGCCCCTTCGCCCTCCTTGCCCCCCAACGCCAGAAGTTGCGGTAGCGACCAGACGTGAACATTGGAGTCGTCGGAGCCTGACAGAATGTGGTATGGTGTCGAGGCCAGGGTCGTCACCGCCTGCACGTGGCATGGCGGCGTCGTCACCAGCCGCCCTGTCCGCGTCTCCCACAGAATGAGTCGACCCTCGACTGTGCCGGCCACCAGGACACCCTGGTCGTCACCCGCGAGCGTCACACACCGCACCTTGTCCGGCATGGGCACAAACGTCTCCTGGCCGCCGCGCAGCCGCGAGTAGACGTGCACATACGCGCGGTCTTGCTGCGCGGCAAAGACGTGAGCTGTGCTGACGGCGAGGCCGCCGACGGGCGTGGCGCTTTTCTTGAAGGTGGCCTGGACGGAGTGGGCAGGGCTGAGTGTCTGGTGGTAGATGTTGACGTCGCGCGCAATGGCCGTGTTGCTGGTCAATGGCGGGCCGCAGACGGCGGCAAAAAAGTCTTCGGAGAGCATGACGGAAGTTTGTGGCGAGAGGCTATTAGGAGGCGTCTCGGAGGTGTTCCCGGTCGCGACTGGTAAGGACGTTGCTGATCGAATGCACCTTCCCCTGTTGATCGATTCGCTCTTTCCTGTTCGTGGCCTGTCGAAAAAATCAAGCCAGTGTGGCTTCAATTTGGAAGGAGTGCCGTCGCGCAATACATATATGAAAAAGGAAGGTCAATGTACTTTTGAATGTACTTTTAAATATGCCGTTCACTTCCCGACTTTTCGCCTTTGGTCGCTTTCTTGCCGACTGCTTATGCTCTTCTCTATGCTCACCGTGATATCGACGAAGCTCAACTTTTTTTTCTTATCCGTAGTTTTTTTCTGTATCGCTCCTTCCGTCTCCAGCTCAAGCACGATGTGGGGCACATGCCAATAATTGCAGCCATTCAATTTGCCAAGTCACATGCGAAACTGTCGCTAAGGAGAAACCAAGGCGGAACGCTGGTGGGGTTGCGCCGTGGTGCTGAACGTGTTAAAATGCGCTAAACCCCCTGTAGCACAGGCCTAATACCGGGCGTTATTGCTCCGTTCAACCGCAGCCTGGACTCTTTCGTCATAATTAACCTCCTGGTCCTTCCTTCTCCCTGGCCTCCGTCCTCTCGAACCAACACAACACAAACTACACCGTCGAGCTGTTCCAACCAATACATCCAATGTGCAGTCTCCTATCGACGACGCTCCTCGAACTGGACCTGGGAACACACCCCGCCTGAATGCGAGACTACTAGAAGCGCCGGTGCACTGTCGACGATGCAGAGAGCTAGGCTCCATCGACCGCTGCAGCTCTGACGATCCCCGGCCGCCTCGACGACAGACGACTTCGGCTTCTTACTGTTGATCGACGCGACACATATAGACAGACGCGCTACATACAACCATGTCGTTTCGGTTCGGTATGCCGATGGTCCAGCCGGACAGCCGTGGTCACCGCGAGCGCGAGGAGGAGATCATGGCTGCCCGGCAGAGACACGCGCGGCCCGGCATCGTTGACGACACCTACCCGTACAGCAGCAACAGCAACTTCGACCAGCACAACTTGACCTCCCTGTCAGCCATTATGCCGACAAGAGTGGAGACTACCGGCATGGCCTCGTCGGCCCCCGCGCCCAATCGGCGGCATGTGGTGACCCCGGACCCTGTGTCCTTCCGGTATCTCGAACAAGACCCCTGCATCAGTGTGGTCGACCGCCGCGCCAGCCTCGTCGGCTACGAGCTGTACCTCGTCGAGCAGTGGGTGTGTTCGCGCCAGTCGCCGACCATTGTGATTGCCACCTACACGGGCGACCCGAATCATGCCGTCGTCGTCGGCGTGCTCTCCATCCCCGCGAACGAGAACGAGTGGTCGGCCCGCCTCAAGATGTACTTCAAGACGATGCAGCAGTACCACGCGCGGCCCAAGGACTCTCCGTTTGGCGAGATTATGGCCACGAACCTCAGCAGCTTCCCGTCGGCGCTGACCGTGATTGCTGTTCGCGACGGCGACATCCGCAGGCATCGCCAGGACTTCATTGTCAACGAGGACCTGAAGCGGCTGGGCTGCTCGGGCCGCTCCGGTCTGACACTCTCGGAACCGACGCGCGCCACGCAGGAAAAGTTCCAGTCGCTCTACAAGACCAGCGAGAAGATTCCGTTTTCCGAGTCTGTCGTGGAGCTCATCAAGCAGTGCCAGACGGCGCTTTTCATCTTTGGCATGCTCGAGTCGCAGTACATTGACGGCCTGCTGTGTGACGTGACGGAGACGGCCGTGGGCGACTGGTGGACCGAGGTGGGCGCCGAGTACTACAATGCAGAGCCGACCGACGGCATCCTGGGCCCTACGACCGTGGCGGCGCTTCTGGGCATGCTGATGGGCGCGCGCAGCCGGCTGGCGTGGTATGGTGCATCCGTGTCCAAGGACGTCTTTGACGTGGACAATATGAAGAAGGGCATCGGGTCCTTTCAAAAGGACCTGAAACTGGAGCGGACGCGGCGGCTGGACCACCAGACACTGCGGCGTCTGCACAGCGTCACGACCAAGGCAGCCGCGGGCGAGGGCGGCTGGGGCGTGCAAAAGGCAATCAAGTCGACGGTCGAAGGGTTCGGCGGAAAACGCGGCGAGCTTGTGTTTGGCATGGTGGGCGGCAAGGACAAGGGGAACATTGGCGACATCGAGACGCTGGACATTGACAAGTTCATCAGCCACATCTACGGCGAGAGGCCCAAGTGGCTGTGGTTCGGCAAGCCACGCCGGTCACAGACGTCGACCCTGCCACTGGGTGGCTTGGCGGACCATTTCCAAGACAGGGCACAAGGGACGGCTACAGCGACGCCTGCATCAGCGGCCCCAGCGTCCGAGCTCAACAGAGAAGAGCCAGCAACCCCGGCGGCCATTGGTAGCAGCCGACGAGCGCAGTCCGTCCCCCTGGACAGCGAGGAACCGCCCATCGGCGAGGCTCTTACGACAAGTGCGACCACTGGTGCAACGACGGAACCTGCCGACGTAGCTCTCTTAAAAAAGGACACAAAGACGCCCGTTTATTCGGCGGTCCCACCCGGGTCTGCTGTTAGTGTCTATGACAGCCCGAACGATCGAGACAGGGAAAAGTATAGGGACGGCGACCGGGACCCGCGCAAGCGGACCGTTTTCAAAAGCGTCGCAGGCCGAGTGAACGATGCAAGATCAGGACTGGGACGCATTCGCGACGCTGTCGGCGGTGGCTTGCGTGGCCATGCAAGCAGGCCCTCACGCGACGATGGCGGTGTGCTTGGCAGCGGGGGTGGTGTTCTCAGCCCCGACCCGTCCTCGGCGGCATTGTCAAGTGCTGGCTCGTCCATGGCCCCGGGTTCCGCGATGGCCTATCCAGGCATTTCTGGCCTAGCACAGGCTTCGCTTAACAGCCCCGCGATGGTGGGCCGTGCATTTACGTGGAAGAACAAGCCGGAGGAGTATCTCCGAAACATTCAGAGGGAGCGCGAGATGGGCGAAAAGCTGTTTCGCAACGCTGGCATGCCCGGCACAATACACAGCACCCAAGGACCGAATCCTGACGCAGACGCCATCGCAGCCGCCGCCACGGCGGCCTTCGAGACCCAGTTGGCAGCAAGACTTCCCGGGTATTCCACGCAGGCCAACGGCCGTGCCAGCCATCTGCGCAAGGACATGGCCATCTCCACAGCCAACACGTCAGTGGCGGGCAGCGTGGCGGGCGGCTCCGACCTGGAGGGCCCCATTCTCGAGGCCGAACGCGATGTGGGCCCGGGCGTCGTCGGCCTGCTCCGTCGACACAGTATAGCGGGCGGCGAATGCAGCCGAGACATGCTGCAACAGCCACTCCAGCGAGAAGAACAGCAGCAACAGCTTCCACAAAAGCTGCCCTTTGAGGTCGTATGGCCACGGCGGCTGTCATTCAGCGCTGCCGAAGAGGCCGTGCTTGGCTGGGACGAGATTGTCGACTTCCCCGAGGTCGGTGACGAGGACGATGGGGACGGTGAAGACAGCAAAGACGGCCAAGACGACAAGAATAGCGAAGAGGGTGGGCTTGGGAGCGTGGCCGGCGAGAGCCACGACCAGGCGATCCTGCTCGCGGCGTCGTCCCGGTTCGTGACGGCCCAGACGCTGGAGCGGGGGCTCTACCAGGATGTTCTGGCACTCAAGGACGTTGTGGGCCCCGTTGTCGTCGACCGCGTGCTGGCCCTCGAGTCGCTCGACGCCGTGTACGAGACGCAGATCGAAGAGGTCCAGAGCGTCTTCTTCCAGCTGTCGGGCGCCTACGAGCACGTCCAGGCCAACAGCCAGGACCTCTTGGGGATCGAGCGCGCGCAGACGACCGAAGCCGTGCGCGAGGTCGAGATGCTCATGGCCAAGGTCGAGTACGAGATCGGGTCGCTGGCGTCCAAGGTGCAAGACGTCGAGGAAGGCGTGCGGCAGTTTACGCAGCAGGTCGAACACGTGGAACGGCGGGCCGAGGAGCTCAAGCGCCACCTGGAGACGGAGAGCTGGCTGCACTGGGCGGTGCGCAGCCTGACAGGTATTGGCACAGGGCCCAACATTGTCGAAGCCGGCCCCCGTCGGCAGTAGGCGACGGGGGAGAGGGGTAAGAGAGGGAACGCCAGGAGTTGTTGGACAAGCATGTGAGAGCAGACTTGAAGCACATACACGGCACAGCATTTGCGATAGCGACGGCGTTTCTTACATTTGCTTGACAGCTCTCATTTCCACCAGTTTTCTTATGTACATGGGCGTACTCGTACGCAATATTTATGGCGCATTCTATTCGTTTTCATTCGTATCCTGGGGCCATGCTGGCCGTGTCATATCTTACTTGTTCTTTGCGCCAAAAGTATATGCCTGCTTGGATACCCATATTGTTCGTCTGTTTCCATGTCTATCGCTCGCCGCGTACCCCGTCCGTGTTGCACAACCCTATGACCCGAAAGAAAGGAATGGAAGTAGAGGAGAAATGTGTGTGTGTTCTAATGTACAGATGGCGTCGTCATCATCGCCCTCATCGTTGGGTCGTTTTTTCATGTGGCCCATTTTCTCGTGGTTTTCTTTTGTTATTTTGGAAATTTCATAACCGTTCATCTCCTTAGAACATACCGCCGCCGCCGCCGGCATTGCGCTTTGCCGCCTCCTGCTGCATGTGCTCCGACACGTTCATGTGCACGGCAAAGAACTTGGCCGCGCAGCGGTCCAGGCAGACGCTCTCGCCCTTGTTGAGCTCGCTCTCGCGGTAGTCGGTGGGCACGCACTTGGCGGCACAGGCCTTGATAAGGCTGGGAAGGGTTAGTATATTTGAGCACACATGTTCGTGTTCCACAGCCTGTCACTGCCTGTCCAGTACGTACCGGTTGTGCATGTCGGACATCATCTTCATCTCGGCCTCGACGGCCGCAATCTTCTCGGCCGACGAGAGCTGCGGGCGGCCCATACCAAAGAACGACATGATGGCGGTTGTGGCGGGTGTTTTAGGGACAATATTCTGTGTATGAAATGGCCGAAAGGCAAAGCGATCGTGGTCGGTCGTCAGGCGGTCGTCGTGGGAGGTCGTGTGTGCTACTTTGTTGTGTCGTTGGATCTTGAAAAACCAGTGACGTTTTTTAGGCCTTTTCCCGACGCTCCAGTCAGACTCTGGTATCTGATTCGTCGATATGACCATTTTGTGGAGCACTTGTGCATGATGGGTAAGATGGACCGTCATTGGTCGATTTGATAGATGTGGGTCCTTGCCGTCTCGATGTTTCCTGCCTGCCAAATTTTTCTCTCCTACAGCACAAGCTCCTGAGCTTCCCAACTCAAACGTCAACAAACCAGCCGCCCAACCACATTGAGCACGCTCCTTTCTCTGGTAAGATACCCTTCCACCATCTACACGTTTCCAAACCCAACTGAGCGGCAGCAGCTCGTCTACTATGATGAACCAGCATTAAACCTTAGAACCGTTGCGACTGACTGCAGCTTCGGCTTGCGGCGTGATCACAAATGCCAATATTCTGACAGTTGGACCTGCTGCTGCCAGTTTTTGTTACACTGCCTGCACCGCCTCACATGTCTTCCCAAACTTGTGGCGAGTGTTGTTCCTGCTAACACGTCGAAAAGATGACTGGCTGTTGCTTGCACGGCATGACGTGTTGCTGCCTGCCGCCATGAGCGCCGCCGTCTCTGCCGCCCTGCCGGGCCTCTTATTTCTCCGGCCGTATGCGGCACGGCACATCCAGTCCGCGGCAGCGCGCTCGTGCTCGCCGTCGGCCAAGAAGGCGTACCTGCGGTTCTACCAGACTGCGTGCGGCCTGACAGAAGCCACTCCGAAGAGGAGCTCCTCGCCAAGGGGACAAACAATGAGGCTGTGTGGCGCCAGGCTGTCGTCTTCCAAAGCCGGTAACAAGGCCAAAGCTGACAGCAGCGAGGCTTTCTCTGACTCCAGTGTCGTCGAGGACCGATCGGCGGTAGCCCTGCGTGTCAAGGAGCTGGCCAACGCCAATGCTCTGCATTACCCTCGGTACCAGCCCCGCGGCGACAGGCTTTCCGTGCCGCAGTTTCGCGCCGAATTTGATTCCGTCGCTGTCGGCGACGAAGTCCCGGGCCGGCGCGTCGAGCTCTCTGGCCGCGTGCTGTCGGTCCAGCGCCTCGGAGCGAAGCTGGTCTTTCTCAAGCTGGTGGACGAAGGCGAGCAGGTGCAGGTTATGTGCAATCTGCGCCAGCTGCGGACGCCTGCAGACGCCAACTCGCCAACAGCGGTCGAACCCGCAGTCTTTAAAGAGGCCGCTCGCCTGCTGAACCGCGGCGACCACGTGGCCGTGACGGGCCGTGCCATGCGCACGGGCACGGGCGAGCTCACGCTGGCGGCCGATGCGCTGCCCCGCGTGTACTCGCCCGCGCTGGCGCCGCTACCGACGCATTTGCTCGACTCCGAAAAGCGGGCGCTGCGTCGCCACATTGATCTGCTCGTCAACCCTACCGCGGCCGCCACGCTGCGCCTTCGGTCGCGCATTCTGCGCGAGATGCGCGCCTTTTTTGAGGACCAGCAGTTTGTCGAGGTGCAGACGCCCATTCTCGCGGATCTGTCGGGCGGTGCCGTAGCACGTCCGTTTATGACGGCCCATGCTCAGGCCGGTGACGAGGGCGAGGCCGGTGCGGCTGCCTCGGCGGGAACGTCGGCGGGATCGCGCCCCCTCAGCCTGCGCATCGCCCCGGAGCTGTGGCTGAAGCGACTCGTCGTGGGCGGCCTCGACCGAGTGTTTGAGATTGGCCCATCCTTCCGCAACGAGGGCATCGATGCGACACACAATCCCGAGTTCAGCACGTGCGAGTTTTACGCTGCGTACTGGACGTTGCCCCGGTTAATGGCCGAGACGGAGCGGCTGATGGCCCAGCTGGCGCAGGCGGCGCTGCAGTTCAAAGAGACGCCGGCTGGCGCAGGCCTACAGTCCGCTACTGAGGCGGGGGACGAGGCAGAAGCGGATGCGGACGCGGTAGGCACAGTCTCGAGCGCATCGGTGGACTCTGTTGCGCGTTGTGCAGCGGGCGGTCCCTTTGTGCAGCTCGAGTTCATCCCCTCTCTCGAGGCCGCCCTGGGCATCACCTTCCCCGACCTGTCGGCGCCCGATGCCTATGACCAACTACGCGCACAGTTGGGCAACAACAGCGGCGAACAGGATACTAGCGATGCCGACGGGGGCCGCCTTGCCAAGCTGCTGGACCGCCTGGCTGGCGACCACCTGGAGCCGCGCTCGTTTGCCAACTTCGACGGGCCCCTTTTCATTACCCATCATCCGGCGTGCATGTCGCCCCTGGCCAAGAGCTTTGTCTGCCCGCAAACCGGCCAGCTGGTCGCCGCCCGCGCCGAGCTGTTTGTCGACGGCCGCGAGCTGGCCAACATGTACGAAGAGGAGAACGATCCGGCAGAGCAACGCCGGAAAATGGCCCAGCAGGTCGAGGACACGGCCGGTGCATCCAACAACACCGTGGACGATAACTACATTGCGGCTCTGGAGTCCGGCCTGCCCCCAACCGGCGGCTGGGGCTGTGGCGTCGAGCGGCTGGTGATGCTCTTCGCGGGTGCGCGGCGAATTGCCGACTGCCTGAGCTTCGGCACACTGCGGCACGTTGTGGCGATGAAGAAGTGAGGTGCGGCATTTCGAAGCCCTATATACTCGAAAGAATCTCAAAACAGTGCCTTGTATTATATCTGTACATAGTGTATATCATGGAGTACAGTATGAATATGACCATGAAAATGAAAATGAATGAACGTCAAAACAAAAGCTCGCTAGAATCCAAAAAAAACGCCGTGCCTTATGTCACGCTACCATCCGAGATCTCAGCCAAACTATCCCTCCATCAACCGCGTAATGGGCTCCCGCGTAATGACGCTGTTTTGCCGGTCATCGCGCGACACGCGGTAGAAGGTGTAGCAAAAGTCCGAGCAGCGCATGTGCCGCAGGAACTCCTCGTCGTGCGTAATCACAATCAGCTGGAAGTTGGCCTGTGCCTGCCGCGCCTTGATGATGGCGTGCAGCGCCACCGCCAGCGACCGGATGTTGTCGCTGTCCAGGTTCGTCGTCGGCTCGTCCAGCGCAATCAGCCCGCAGTTGACGCCAAACGACTCGGCCAGCGCCAGCCGGATGATGATGCTCGCCAGCACCTTTTGGCCCGCCGAGCACCGCCCGCGCATGTCCATCTCCGTGTCCTGCTTGACCATGCACACGCGGTAGTTGTAGTTGCGCTTGCCCGTCGCCGTCTCGTTGTCGGACCGGATCAGGATCGTGTCAATGTCGGTGCCCTGGTACGTCGCGCGCCACAGCTCGCCCGCGATGCGGTTGACCTCCTCCATCTTGAGGCCGTGGTACTCCATAATGGCCTTGTCGAGCGCCGCCGAGTAGCGGCCCAGGTCGTCAATCGCCGCCTTGGTCGTCTCGACGCGGATGTGCGACTCGCGGTAGCGGAACTCGGCCTCCTTGTACTCCTGTTCGTACTCGTCCAGCAGCCGCAGCAGCTCCTCGTCCTTTGTCTTCATGCTGCCCCAGATCGCGCTGCGCTCCGCCAGCAGCTTGCTGTGCTGCACCTCGAACCGCTTGGCCTCCCCCACCAGCCGGTCGTAGTCGTCCTCGGCATTGCGCGCCTCCAGGTCCCGAATGTCGCGCTGCAGCTCGTTCAGCAGCCGCGAGTTGCGCCGGTAGCTCAGGTTGTCCGCAATGTTCTTCTTTTCGCGGTCGCTGTTGTCAATCTCCGCCTTCATCTTGTTGACCTGTGCCGCCAGCTCGTCCGCCTCACGCTCCTGGCCAGCAATGGCCTGCTCCAGCGTCGCAATGGCGCGCACATTGGTCAGAAGCTGCGCCGGCCCCCCGCGGTCGACGTAGTCGTCAATGTCCTTCTCGACCATCCGGAGCTCGCTCACCGTGTGCGCCACCGCATCGCGCTCCTGGGCTCCCACGCGCTCCTTGTCTTGCCCCCGCTGCACGGTGTCCTGCCGGATGGTGCGCGCCTTGGCGATCTCGGGCTCGAGGGCCTCGAGGTCGCGGTCCGTCTGCTGGATCAGTTCGCGCTGCTGCGTCGACTCGTCCTTGAACGCCTGGATCTGGTTGACGAGGTCCGCTTTCCGCTCGACCTGCCGCGCTGCGTGCGCAATCTTGTTCTTCAGCTCGCTCCGCTCCAGCTCCAGCGTGCTGACGGCATCCCGCATGCGCTGCCGGTCGTCGGACAGCTTGGCGAGGCGCTGTTTGGCCGCACGCAGCTGGTCGGCGCAGGTGGCCTGCAATTCCTGGATCTCCTCGGAGCTGCGGGACGAGCCCGCCGACTGCTGCTGCGAGGCTAGCTTCTCAATTTGCTCGTCCGACGCGGCAACGTCCTTGACCGCCTGCGAGATGCTTGCCACCGTCTTGGCCATCGACTCGACGTCCATCCGTTTCTCGTCGGCCTCCTTGAACGAGGCGTCCTGGTCCTCGAGCCGGCGCACCAGGGCATCGCGCTGCCCCTCGGCCGCCTTGAGCTCGTCCCGCAGGCCGGGCAGCTCCGACTCGAGGCGTGTATAGGTCTCGTACTGTGTGCGGACGGCGCGCAGCTGGCCCAGGTTTTGTTCGAGCATGTCCTTTTCCTGCTCCAGCTCCTTCTTCTGCTTGTCGTCGAGGTTCTTGGCAATCTTTTCAAGCAGCTTGGAGCGCTCCCGCGGCTGGTCGGCAAACGACCGGTCGCAATGCGAGCACTTGTTAAAGCGGTTCAGGACCTTTTGGGACTTGGAATAGTAGTCCTTCAAATGATCAAACAGACTAATGTCCTTCTCGGCCGTGAGAATCTCCGACTCCAGATTGTCCAGCTCTTCTTGGTACTCTTCGATCGACACGGATTCCGCGGCGCTGGCACCCTCCTCGCCGCCGGCCTTGACCGCCCGGAGCACCTCGAGCACGGTCGCCTGGCACGTGGCCGACTGCGCGACCGTCTTCTTTTGCCGATCGCGGATCGTGGACAGCTTGTACTCGACCTGCTTCAGCTCCTGCTGGCTGGCGTCGACCTGTTTGCGCGCGTCGCCGGCCGTTGTGACGAGGCCCTGGAGGACCGATTGGAAGTCGGCATCCACGGACTCGGCGGTCCACCCCTGGCCGACAATGGCACCGAGTTTGCCGCGCCACGTCGATGTCAGAGTGTCCAAGCGGCGTTTGCGCTCGACGGCCTCCTTTTTCCGCAGGTCGAGCTGGGCCCGGTCCGACGCGCGCCGCATACACTCGACCATCTCGCGGCCCAGCTTTTCGCTCTCGTTCTCGAGCTGCCAGATCTGGTTGTTCTCCTGCTCAATCTGCCCGTCGATGCCGGCCGCGTGCGCGTCGTCTGTGGCCCGCTTCAGGCGGGCCTCCAGGTCGGCGTACGTCGATTCGAGGATCGCCTGGGCACCCTCATCGACGTCCAGTTTCTGGATGTCGCGCTGCAGGACGGCCATGCGCTTGTCAATGACGGCAATGCGCTGCTTGGCCGCGACGCGGTCCTGTGTGCGGGTGGCCTTTCGCGTTTCCAGCCCGCTGATGACGGCCGTGTCCTTTTCCAGCTCCTTGGCGTTCTCCCGCTGCAGTCGCTCCAGATCGCGCCGCTTGTCCTGCAACAGCTTCTGGATGCGCTCCCGGAACGTCCGAATGTGGCTGTCGCGCAGGTCGTCGCTCTCGAAGCCGCGGATTTCGTGGCGCGCGGCGGCCTCGTGGATCATGTCGATGCGGGTCTGCAGCTGCCGCTCGTACTTTTCCTTGTCCGACTGGTGCTTGCCCTGCTCGGCCTGCTGGGCGCCGAGCGCATTGCGCGAGGTTGTGAGGCCGGCCTGCAACTGGCGGAACCGAGTCGTCTGTTCCTCCTTGTCGTTTTGGAGGCGCGCCAGGGTCGCCTCGTACTGCTGAAGGTGCTCGTCGAGCCACGCGTCCGACTCGGTGCGCATTTTGACGATGCTCTCCTTGAGCTCGGCCATGGTCTCGCTGCGCACCTCGAACTGGTCCTGCTTGCTCTTGAGCTCCTGCACAATGCCAAAGAAGGACGTGGCCTGTTCGCGGCGCTCTTTGGCGGCCGCCTGCACGTCGTCCATCTGCCGAGTCAAGTCCTCGCCCTGTTCGCGTAGGTCCTCGATCTGGGCTTGGAGGGAGGCCAGGTGCTTCTCGGCACGCTGGCCCTTTTCTTTGGCCTCCTTGTTTGTGGCCTCGAGCATCTTGAGCTTCTGCAGCTCCTCGCCCTGCTTCTTCCGGACGACCTTGAGGTTGTCGATGGCCTTGGTGTACTTCATGGCCTCGAAAATCTCATCAAAGCGCTTCTTCAGTGCGGCCGGTTCGCTCATGGGCCAGAGCGACTCGTCCTGGTGGCAAAATATGACGGCGTCGAGGATGGCGGACGAGACGCCGAGGTAGTTGGGCACGAGTTCGTCGAGTTCGCCGACTTTGGTGGAGAGGCCGGTGCGCTCGCCGTTGTTGTAGATGACGAGCGAGCCGTCGAGCGTCTTCATGGAGCGCTGCGTCTTTTTCATGGTGAGTTGCAGGCTGCGGGTGACAACCAGTTTCTGCCCGACGGTAGACTGGAAGGACAGGCGGACCTGTGCCAGGACCTCTTTTTCGCCGCATAACTAAAACGAGTACATGTATAAGAACGTGTTTGTTGGCCGCGAGAGGTACACCGAAAGGAGGGGACGGCAACGGACCTTGGGATCGTGGATAAAGGCGCCGCCTTTGCTATTCGGCGGCTGTTCGCCGGTGGTGGCATACTTGAGAGTCTCGATGATGGTCTATGGGCGTCAGTATAGATGTAGATATTTTGCAGTGGCTGCGAGACGATCGCCGTCCATGGGCGTCATCGGCCGTGGGTGCACGTCAAACGCACCGTCTTTCCAGAACCGTTGTAGCCGACAATCAGAGTCAGCGGCGTGTTAAACAGCATAGACTCTTGGCTGGCCGGACTGAAGGACCGGATGCTGAAGGGCTGTTAGCAAGTCGTTCTGCGCCGTGTGGGAGGCAGAGAATGACACTCACCCCCGGATTCCGAGCTTCTCGATCTTCGCTAGGGGTCGACGCCTGGATGTTAGCCACAATCGTGGATAGCTGCGAAGTCGAACAGCGTGGAGTATAGGAACGCACACCTGAGAGGATATGTGTCAGCATGGGAAGAAGAATCTACAGTGTACGGTAACGGGGATGAAGCGGGAAACATACATTGTGGCGAGCTAGATCGACCGTCACTCTTCACGAGAGTAAGAAAGACCGCCCCATCCAGCAGCATCAACGATAGGGGACCGAGCCGAAGACAAAACGAGCACCTATGGAGTAAGCCGAGACCCGGTGTCGTGGTCGTTATGGACGTCGAGGCCGGGGCCGTTGGAGGCACGAAAAATGGTGATCGTGAAACACACACGCATAAAGTGCCGACGCGCGACCAGTGACATTGAGCGCGTTGTCTGCCTAGTGAGGAAAGGAGGAAAGCGCGGGCTCACGGGACCAGCGCTCCTAATTTGCGGGGCTTTCTGAGCACTTTGGCAAGAACATAGTGCTAGTACAGTATATATACTGTATGAACACTGTCTTATTGTCTGAGCAGTGGGGCTAGATAGACGATGCTACTGTGCCAAGTTTCCAACCCGCCATGAAGTCATAAGCGCATGCCATTGACGTCAGACGTCGGGGCTCCCGTGACCGAGTTCAGATAGCTTCAGCCCTTGTCGCGGCCTTTCGTCATGCGTCTAATCCACAACATTCAGGGTCCTCACCACTTGTCGGAAGCAAAAAGGTAGATCCTGGAGTAGTTTGTAGAGGGAACCCATCAGGGACCCGGATCAAGAAGCCGGATCAACGGCTGCAGCTGTTTCTTTTGTGTACAAATACGGTTTTGCTCGAATCTCGCCATCTCCATTTTTCAACATGCTGTGACGTACATACGGGCCACCTCAGTACGGTCGGCGTTTAGGTGATGCTCTTTGATAGGGCGAGTCTCGCCGTTTCTTCGGTTTTGTGTATTCGGCGACGCCTTCCTCCACTCGAGGAAAGAACGGCCTAAAGACTCGGAGACCCCACTTGCTCAATCGAATTCTTCGGACGAAGAAAAGTCGAAGGCAGGAGCAGCGACATCGAAAGCCGTAGTCAATTATGACATAAGAAAGAACCTTTTACTCTGGCAAGAACGAGCCTAGCAGTCACCGGCTCGGTTCATATGCTCCAGGGTCACACCCCACTAGACATCCCCAGTGCACCGCTGTGCAATTTCCACCGCTGTACGGCACCCACAGCAAGGTGCGCTAGTACCTGTCTTGGGGGGGGCAGACATGCTCGGTGACACAGCCTTCACAGCACTATGAAATAATAATTACTGCGCAATCCACACGTCAAAAGCCTGCAGAACCAAGGAATTAGGACGAGTACGAATGTACATCAGTCGCTCGTTCCGAGACTGCATCAGGCGAGCCCACCGAAAACGCACAACGCATAGTTGCATCCCCGCCAGGGTCACCACCCACGCACTACGCCAAGCAGCAACTTTCCTTGGATGATCTCACAAGCTCCCTAGCCCGAGACGGGAGAGGCGCGCCAGGGTCTGGTTCTGGGCTCTCTGGTTCCTCGATATTCTTTGTGCCTCTTCGCTGTGTGAGCTCCTGCAGCCAATGAGAAGAGGGTGGGGAACTTTCCGCCCCTCCCCCCACACAGCACCTCCCCAAAGACCAGAACCAGACCAAAGCGCGAAGTGGATATACTCAATGGACCATGATTTTCTAAACAACGACCTTTGATCAGTTTTCTTTTCTCCTGTCGGATCTTCGTTTTTTTTTCTTTTCTCTTTTCTCTTTATAAGTTTCTCTTTTTTTCTTTTATTTAAATGACTCTTGGTTTTCCCTCTTCTTCATTCGTCCACCTCATCGTCACCGTTGACGGCATTCAATCTCTGAGGAACAGGTCACGAGCAGCTCACTATCAACGCTTAATTGGAGATCACGACCGGTCTGTCGTCTGCACGCGCCCAAGTCCAACGTCATCTGTCACCGGTTCGTCTGGCTGTCACTGCCCAGGGGTGTCTACCCCACGTCTCGATGCCGCATAGCATGTACCGGCCCCGCTTCGTGCCCTCGTTCAGTCACCGGCTCTGGCGTTCTGCATCGGCACAGTTGCACCACCTTTCGCCGCCCTGACACCACTCCCAGTGTGGTCCCTTGCGTTACCTTTCTCACTCTTCGCCTGCCCGTACGGCGTAGGTTCGTTCCGCCTCCACTCGCACAGCCATGTCCCACGGACCACCGCCACTCGCGAGCGACTTCTTCGCCTTCAACGGCCAGACCGGAAGCGATGGCGGAGCGTCCGTGATGGCCAACGATCAGGCCGCGGCCGCCATGGCAACAGTGGCTGCGCAATTCCAGCAGCAGCAGCAACAGCAGCAGCAGCAGCAGCAGCAGCAGCAACTACAGCACCTACAGCAGCAACAGCAGCAACAGCAACAGCAGCAACAGCAGCAACAGCAGCAGCAACTACAGCAACTACAGCAGCAGCAGCAGCAGCAGCAACAACAACTACAACAAGCAACGGACAATGCCATGATGATGTTTTTCAATGAGCAGCCGGTCACCTTCTTCGACAGCTTCGAGGACATGTCCTCTGGCCTCGCGCCGCACCAGCCAGGATCCATGTTCCCTCCGCCTCCACCATCACAGGCTCTGCCATCACAGTCCACCACAGCATCGCTGCCTTTCGACTATGGCTCGATGCGCGCAGCGGCCAATGGTGACCATATCAGCATCAACATCGGTATGCAAATCAACGGCAATACGACCGACGACAGTCTCCCACAGCAACAAGACAAAGATGGTGTCGATGGCAACGTCGTTATGGGCGGCGTCAACGAGCCTGGTGGCGGCCCAATGCCTCTCGACAGCTTTACGAGCGGTGGGCCCAGCAGTGCAGCCGGCGGTGCCGCTGGTGCCGGGCCGGCTGGGGGTGGCGCTTTGACCGAGTTCACACGGCGCAAGAACTGGCCGGCCAAGGTCGTCGAGGAGCTCACCGACCTGCTGCAGATCATCGAGCCCAACGGCCGCATCCGCTATGCTTCGCCCAATGTCGCCTCGATCCTGGGCTACACGCCCGACGAGATTGCGGGCCAGTCGTTGACCGAGCTGACGCACCCAGACGACCGCTCTGTGTTCATCGCCGACCTCAACGCATGCATCGCCAATGCAAGCAGCCTGCGCATGTTTGTGCGCCTGCGCAAAAAGGACGGCGACTACGTCATTGTCGACATGGCCGGCCACGCCCACATTGCCACCTCGCGCTTTGCGTCCAACCCGTCCAACAAGACACCCTTTTGCCAGGCCGTGTTCCTCATGTGCCGGGAGTACCCGACGAAGAACTCCCACCTACTGGACTCGTTCCTCGAGCACAAGATGGAGAACGAGCGGTTACGACGTCGAATCGACGACCTGCGGCGCGAGGAGGCGTCTGAAGACCGCGACGACGAATCGCACACGCAGAGCCAGAGCTGGGTCTGGCGACAGAACACGGATGCACCGTCCTATATGGCCACGTCTAGCGCCGCGGCCGCCGCTGTGATGGGATCCGCCATGGCTAGTGCTATAGCAAACAATTCTATCTACGGCGCCAACAACAACAATAACAACAACAACATCACCAACGACAGCATGTCCATGCCGCCACCAATGGCACCACTCAAGCTCGCCATGATGCCAGGAGGAGGCGGGCCAAACAATGTCGCACTGACGCGCGAGAACCTCGAAGGCATTGCCGCCCGGCCCGCCGACTCGTTGGGAGATAAGATGGCTCGCTACGAGGGCGCACCGGGCACAGGCAAGGCCACGACCGGCGCAGGGAGCACAGCAGCAGCGCCTGGCTCGATGGTGGCGGGAGCCTCCACGAGTGCGGACGGCGGACCGCTGTCCGGTGGCGGCAGACTGGCAGGCGCTGGTATGGCTGGGCCGTCCAGCGGTAGCAATGCTGCGGCCGCAGCCGGACTGCCCATGGCCTCGACGGCCGACGCGATTGAAATGCTCACGGGCCTGCGGTACCAGGAAGGCGAGCGCAGTCGCGGCTTGTCCACGGGCAACCGCAGCCCGCGGCTCATCAAGGGCGATGCAGGCATTGCGTTTTCGGTGAACCGCGACCAGCGGACCGGTGACAAGAAAAAGAAGGCGCGTCTCGCCGAAGAATATGTCTGCACCGACTGTGGTAGGTACTCTCCTTGTCTGCTTATCGATCGTTGAGCATAGCTAACATGGTTTCCCAGGCACCCTGGAGTCGCCAGAATGGCGCAAGGGCCCCAGCGGCCCCAAGACGCTGTGCAATGCCTGCGGTCTGCGCTGGGCCAAGAAGGAAAAGCGCGAAAAGAAAAAGGCGGCGGCGGCGGCTGGAGTGTTGGGGGGCGTCGGCGTGGCAAACGCGGCAGAGCCCGTCAACGCTTCCGGCGGCGGGTCGCCACGACGCACGGAGTAATGTATAAAAGTGTCACGTTACGAGATGACATGTTTTCCTCATGGTCTTTTTTTTTTTTTTACTTTTGCTGCTGTCATTTTGTATTTTATTTGCATACGGAAGCCTTGGGTACACGATACAAGGTCATTGGTTCGGTGCGGGTTCGTCATTTTTTTTTTTTTTTTGGTTTTGGCTTTGCTAAATTGGTTTTGGTTTGACACATTGCTTCTGCTTTGTTTTGCGACTCATATACATACACGGACGTTTTGGTTGTTTTTCTCTCATGTTTGTTACACTCAATGGCCTGGGAAATATGGAACGGCCGGATCAAGAGAACACGATGTTGGTTTTAGCATAGAAGAAGGTTTCGTTCTTTCTTATTTCTTTTTTCAAAATTTTAATTTCTGTTCCGCACCCCCGGCTTCCTCTTTCTGAATGCCTTTCATAAATTGTGCATTTTGCAAACCTTGAATGTGATGGGTGCTTCCAGTAACTACAGTTATCAACTCGTGGCACCCTTGACCGAAAAGTGTATACGCGGCGTCTTGCAGCTTGCCAGCTCTTTTCAGCCCTTCGGATCTGAACGTGCCCCTCATTCATCGTTCTTTTTGGTTAATCCACTTGGAACCTTGCACACAGCTTGGCCTAGCTCCTTGCCGAACCTTTTCAGCTCGACCAGGATCCGCCTGTCTCCTCCTGCCCGCCTTCTCATCTCTGCACTCGCTCGGCTCGTTCGACTCGTCCGCTCAACTGCATTATGGCTCATCAACTTGCGTCGTTGCCAAGACACTTTCTGCCAGCAAATCCCTAAAGGTCAGATGGACGGGGCGACGGGACACATCGAATGCTACCTTGTCACTTTGGGCTCCCCAGTCTCCGCGCCGTCACTCCTCGGAGAGGCAACTGCACGAAGCACGAGGGTGAAGTCAAAGAGCTCTGCTCACTCGTCGTTTTCGAACGGCTTCAATGGCTTCGTTGGCTTCATGGCTTCCAGGTAATGCACCTTAACAGCCCGCCCTTGGGGGGGTCGAAAACAAAGGGAGGAGCCCCGCAGACGTCATTATTCCACGGTCGATGCCGCGTCTTCCCAGTTCGTTTCAGCCCCATCCAAAGCCAATTGGCCGACCTTCGCTGCCTCCCTACAGATTTGTTTCTCTTTCCTACCTTCGAAACCCACCTAGTCACATTCCCCTACGGTCCTTCTCCAATGAGGTACCGTCGTAGCTCGTAGCTCGAAGCTCCCACAGCGTAGCTTAGCTCGTTAGTTTTCCAAGCGTTTGTTTTCCATGGCAGGAGCGATCAACCATGCCGAATGAGGTGGGGAAGGGGCGCTTATGGACAGCCCAATGATGAAGGAAGTCGCAAAAAGAAAACCAAGGGGAAGGAGGGACCCAACAGTATTAATGTCGCCCATCGCGCCCTTTCTCGAATTGCCCCTCTTGCTTCGAAACTCCACTTGTTTCGTTGGTATCTTTTCACTCTGTCTCCTCTTCTCGTTTCAAGCTGCTCCGTCTCTTGCAACGAATCCTCAACACCTGCAGCATTCCATCTTCCAATCTACCAGAAGCTCCCAGATCGATCTATCTGAAAATGTGGGGCGGTGACGACAACAACAACGGACGCCAGCGTAAGTATTCTTGCCTTCGCCCCTAAGGTTTGGACATTGAGAAGAAGACAGCGTCCATGCTCGACTCCTATACTCGTATTGTTTGCTCCGTCGTCTTGCGGCTGGCGTTTATTGTCTGATGCGCTGCTAACACCATGCTTCGCAGAATACGGCGGCGGCGGTTAGTTTAAAGCTCTCCCATGGCACTCAATACATCTCTTGACAGCTCTCCATGTGAGCATCCAAAAGACTTCTTCGTCGACATATTTTCTAATACGTGTCTCGTCACAAACAGGCCAGGGCGGTCATCACGGCGGCTACGGCGGCCAGCAGCAGGGTGAATACGGCGGTCAGCAGGGCGGATACGGTGGCCAGCAGGGCGGGTACGGTGGCCAGCAGGGCGGCGGCTACGGCGGCGGTCAGCAGGAGTATGGCCGCCAGGACTACGGCGGTGGCCAACAGCAGTATGGTGGCGGCGGAGGCAACTACAACCATGATGACGACGACGACCTGAAGGGCGCGGCCCACGCCGCAGCCCAGCACAGCGGCGACGGCGACAGCCCCAACTTCTTCGCCGACATCCTCAACAAGATTGGCGGCAACAAGAACAGCCTCGCCAACGAGGACCTCGACGAGGGCGGTATGTAACATCCCTACGTGGCTACACACTGCAACTTTTTTCTGAGGTACACATAATACTAACACTTCTTGTCCAGCGGCTGTTCAGCACCACCAGCAGTACTACGGTGGCGGCGGCGGCGGCGGCGGCCAGGCGACCGCTGGCGGTATGGGCAGCGCCGCGGCCATTCAGGCGCTCAAGACGTTCACTTCGGGCGGCGGCGGCGGCGGCGGCGGCGGTGGTGGCAGCAGCCAGAGCCAGTTTATCGGCATGGCCATGAGCCAGGCCAGCAAGCTGTTTGATAGCCAGAGCTCGCAGGGCAACGTGGCCTCGGGTGCCAGCAAGGAGTCAGCCGTGCAAAAGGCCGGTGAGATGGCCCTGAAGATGTACATGAAGAGCCAGGGCGGCTCGGGCGGCTCGGGCGGCATGGGCAGCCTGCTGGGTATGGCGAGCAAGTTCATGTAAAGGGGACAATGTAAATAATGCAGCAATGTTGCATTCTGTGCAGAGCACTGTCTCGAGAGCAGAGCGAAACAATAAAAAATCATGTTTTGTCATTAAGCAATAGAAATTGTTAAAAGATGTTGGACTGCAATACTCGTCACCATGGATAACAAACATTGAATATTCACATGACACATTAAACTTAGCCTGACCGCGCCTTCACCCTTGCCGACGTATGATGCTTATTTTGTAATACTAATCACGAAAGTTGATCAGAATCAACCTTGACAGCCGAGTCAGCGTGCTGGTGGAGAAATGACCTCGGCAGGAAAGTTAGCGTCTCGCGGGGAAGCTAGGCTGTGCCGGTCTGGGGAATTCATGGCGCCTCATAAGGTGAGCTACGCCCTGACAGCTCACAACGCGCCAGACATTTACGACCGACAAAAAGAACAGACGACAATTGCGAAAGAAGGAAGCAAACTGATGTATTGAACCAGGCAGCTGAGATCTATCACAGTAACAACACACAAAATGAGCTACGAGCGCAAAAACACGACGCCGGTAGCTGACATTCCGCTGCCAGACAACTATGAGACCTTCCACCTCCCAGATATTCGATTCCAGCACCACCCTGCAAAGAGCCCGGCCGTCACACCCATTGTTCTCGTGGTCCTCGATCGCCCCAAGGCCCATAATGCCTTCAACGCGGACATGGCCCGCTCGCTAATCACAGCGTTCGGTCTGCTGTCGCGCGATGCGCGCGTCCGCTGCGTTGTCCTTACCGGCAGCGACATGACAAACAACCGCACGTTCTGCGCCGGCGCCGACCTCGACATTGGCTTCAACACGGGCGGCGACACCCGCTCCAACCACCGCGACTTGGGCGGTGCCGTGTCGCTCGCCATCCACCACTGCCGCAAGCCCGTCATTGCCGCCATGAACGGCAGCGGCGTCGGCGTCGGCATCACCATGACGCTGCCCGCCGACATTCGGGTGGCCAGCAACAAGGGCAAATATGGGTTTGTCTTTGCGCGCCGCGGCCTGGTCATGGAGGCCTGCTCGTCGTATTTTCTGCCGCGCCTGGTGGGCCACGCAGCCGCCGCCTACTTGACGACCACGGGCAGTGCGCTGCCGGCGTCCCACAAGATGCTGTCGCCGCTGTTCGCCGAGATTGTTGACCCGGACAAGGTGCTGCCGACGGCGCTGGGCCTGGCCGAGGACATTGCGGCCAACACGAGCCCGGTAAGCACGCGCGTGATGAAGGACATGCTGCACCACGGCGGGAGCACGCCGGAAGAGGCACACCTTCTAGAGAGCAGCCTGCTGTTCCAGCGGTTCCAGAACCGGGACCTGAAGGAGGGCATGGCGAGCTTCCTGGAGAAGCGGGCACCGAACTTCCAGGGGACAATGGAGGAGGACGGCCCCGTGGAGTGGCCGTGGTGGGACACCAAGATCCTCGAGCGGGCCAACGAGACAGACAAGGCCAAGTTGTAAGTCGGAGCAGCATGCAACTGTGTACATAATATAAAGAAAATGATTGCAAACTTTGATTGGACGATGGACGGTGTGACGAGACCGAGGATCGAGCCATGCTGGTATCATCTTGGCAGCTGTGGACCGGGTTCAGAGCGCGTCCATCTACAGCGCATGTGGCCGCCAAGTACAGTACGCAGATGCAGAATCCATGAATAATGAAGCCTTGAATGGCGTTCAAAGGTTGGCTTGAAATTCCTCTTTTGTTCCATAGAGAGGGTCCGCCCCCTCCTTTCCTCCTTGCCATATTCGCCGTAGTTATCGTCATTTCCCGGTGCTCGGGTCCTGGCCGGTACGCATGTCCCTTGCTGGTCGCCCCCTCCGTCTCAAGCTCCTTCCCGTTTTATTGAAGCGAATCGCGCCTTCCGCCCTCTGTTGGGTGCCCCGCCCCGGAATACTTGCCTCGACTTTTTAGTCCCCGTGACGCTGTCGTTGCTTCCGTATTTGTATCATGAGTCCGCACAAGGCAACCAACTGGGCGCTATTTTACTGCTTAGGCAGTTTGCAGTGGCCTCCAGTAAGTGCCTGCAATCGTAGCTTATGCCACAGCTTGCCTGAGCGAGTTCCGCTCCTAGACCGGAGCTAGCATCTCGGCATTGGACCTCTTTTTGTTGCTCTCCAATTTTTTCATACTCCTCCAACAGCACATACAACACTGACGATTTTCAACCGAGCCCAACGTGACCGCGTGCCATTGTGACCCTGCGGCTGCGTCCGAGACTGCTATTTTCGTACAACTACCATCTAACCCCGTCCGATTTCTTTTGGGCTTGCTGTTGTGGCTTTCTCTTTTGGCATTCTTTTCTGCCCTTTCGTTCTCTCGTTTCCCGCTTTCTCCTCCAGCCCTCGCCTCGATTCTCTGTCGCCACGCTCTCTCTTCGTCCCGAGCATCGGGGCCTCACGTCGCAAAGTTCGGCTTCGCCATGCATATCCTCATCGTCAACGACGACGGTCCACCGTCGACGCACTCGTCGCCGTACGTCCACAGCCTCGTGCGCGAGCTGCAGCAGGCCGGCCACCTGGTGTCTGTTTGCCTGCCGCACACGCAGCGTTCCTGGATCGGCAAGGCGCACATCATCGGCCAGACCGTCGAGCCCACCTACTACCGCCCGCCGCCATGGTCAAGTCTACCGGCAGGGATCACCCAAGCGGAAGGCGAGCCCGGCAATGCTGGCACCGTGCACACGCGGCCGTTCCGCCAAAACGGCAATAGCAACGCCGGCACCAACGGCAGCTCGGACGAGGCGCCCGAGGAATGGGTCCTCGTCAACGGCACCCCGGCATCGTGCGTCCAGATTGGCCTGTTCCACGTCTTCAAAGAGCGCCCACCCATTGACCTGGTTGTTTCGGGCCCAAACTACGGCCGCAACACGACGGCCGTCTTTGCCCTAAGCTCCGGCACGCTCGGCGGCGCTCTCGAAGCCGCCACCTGCAACAAGCCCGCCATTGCACTGAGCTACGCGTTTTTCAGCCGCAATCACGACCGCGACATCATTGCTGAGGCCAGCCGCCATGCCGTGCGCGTCATTGAGGCGCTCTACCGCCAGTGGCCCAAGGACGTGCCGCGGGACAGCGCCGACAGTGTCGACCTGTACAGCGTCAATGTGCCGCTGGTCGCGGGTGTGTCGACGCACAAGACGGTGTACGCGGGCATCCTGCAGAACTACTGGAGCGAGGGCGGGTGCTTCGTGGCCGAGGACGTGGTCGAGGACGTGGTCGAGGACGCGGCCAGCGGCGCCACGGATGTGGAAGAGGAGCGGCTCCGCACTAGCCAGACCCATGGCGAGACCGCCAATAAGGCGGCGTCAGCATCAGAAAGACCAGACGTAGCTACGCAAACATCAAACGCAGCAACAACAACAGCAACAGCAGCAGCAGCCTCCGGTGCTAGCTCCGGCCACGGCCCTACGGCACCCATCACGCACCGCCACTTCAAGTGGCAGCCGCAATTCTCCGATGTCTACCGCAGTGTGGACGAAGCGCCGCCCGGCAACGACGGCTGGGCCGTGCGGGAAGGTCTGACAAGGTACGTCTCCGGTTGCTAGATAGTCCTGTTTTTATATTAACTTGCAGTCGACTAACGCCAGCAGCATAACACCACTCAAAGCAAACTTCTTTCAGACGGCAACCAAGCTGCACCAGACCGAGTTCCGCCTGTGAGTATACCAGCTTCTTTCCCCCGGCCATTCGTTATCTCGAGGTTCATTTGTTTTCAATTGTATTTATTTCCTTATTTGTCTGCGTCATGACCTCTCCTATATACCGTTTCATTTATTTGAGCCCAAGTCTTCTTGGACCACGCTTTTGTGTATATATAACCTTGGGATACAGTTCACAGACCGGAGAGAGGAACAACAAGTATCGTGTGGAGGCTCTAGCTCTATAGACAGGTATAGACGCAATCGATTTTTTTTTTCTTTTCTTTACCTCTTCTCTCTCTCGGATCCTCTCCTCCGGAGTGCTGTTGATAACCGAGCTGCATTGCATTGTTACTTTGCTTGCCTTGTTTTGTTTTTCAAGCGGATCGTATCACTAATAGCCGACCTTCAGGGACCGTCCTGCACCACAGGAGTCAACTAGTGTCGCAGGTGTACCGATACAAAGTCTGTCCATAACAGAGAAGGAGCCACAGGGAAAGGCGCCAACACCATCAGTACCCATTGCGTCCAACGAGACACTCTATGCCCTCGTCGCCTACGAGGACCCCTACGTCCAGCCCATCATCTTGGACGCGCTCAAGGCTGCCATCCCGGAAAGTCAGTTACATCTGTTGGAGGCAGCGCCGGGAGCCACACTGCCGACGGCTGCCGAGCCGGTATCCCTGCAGGGACTTGTGGACGACGTCGTTCACAAGACGGAGGCGACCTCAAAGGTGCTGCAACTCACGCCGTACGAAGTCATCGACTTTGACTACGCCGCCCGCCACGCCGCATCAACTGTGATCAACAGCTACATCATCCGCAAGGCCCTGATTCGCAAGCACTTTTTGGCCAATACAGTGGAGCAGTGGGTGGCCAAGCGCCCGCAGTCGGTACTCGCCCAGCACGTCCAGCGCACGGAGACGTTCGAGGTCGATTACGCCGAGTTCCTGGACGACGCGCTGGTCGAGGCGTTTGACCTGCGCGCGAGCCTCGCGGCCAACGAAGACTGCGAGGACGACGCCAGTCGCCAGTGGTGGATCCTCAAGCCCAGCATGAGCGACCGCGGCCAGGGCATCCGGCTCTTCAGCACCATGGAGGGCCTGCAGGGCATCTTTGACGGCTGGGAGGCGGAGCAAGAGGAGGCCGGCGAGGAGGGCTTCGGCGACGACGACGACGACCACAACGATGCGGTGGCGGCCGCCGACCTACGGCACTTTGTGGCGCAGCCATACATCCACCCACCGCTGCTGCTGCCGGGCACGAACGGGCGCAAGTTCCACATCCGCGTCTATGTGCTGTGCGTGGGCGCGCTGCGCGTGTACGTGCACCGGGACATGCTGGCACTGTTTGCGGCCAAGGCGTACACGCCGCCCTGGGAGACGGAGGGTGGTGCAGGAGGCGATGGTGAGGAGGGCCACGAGGGCAGCCCCGATCTGGCGGCGCACCTGACCAATACGTGTCTACAGGACGAGGCCGACAAGGGCGACTCGGTAAGGCGGTTCTGGGATCTGGAGGAGCCGGAGGGCTGCAGCGTCAACGACGCCATCAAAGACGCCATCTTTGACCAGATTTGCCGAGTCACCGGCGAAACCTTTGAGGCCGCTGCCGTGGCCGCGCCCATCCACTTCCAGCCTCTGGGCCACGCCTTTGAAGTCTACGGTCTCGACTTTCTCGTGAGTGCCTCGTCGTCGACGGACGCATCGCCATCCCCGTCGCCGACGGCCTGGCTGCTCGAGGTCAACGCGTTCCCCGACTTCCGCCAGACAGGCACCGGACTCCAGGACGTGGTGGCGCAGTTCTGGCAAGACACGCTGCGCCTCGTGGTACGACGCCAGGTGTTTGGAAGAGGCAGTGGTGACGATGGTCATGATGACCAAGGTGAGACGGCCAGCGATCTCGGGGGGCTGGTGTTGGTCAAGGACGTGTCACTTGGCAGGCGGTAGAAGCACATGTTGTTCCATTCGCGGAAACATGGTTTGCGACACGCGTCACGGGCGTTGGCATTTGGAGAACAGGGCACGGAATGGGCAGGCGTTTGTTGCGCTGCAGGGCGTTTGGTTTAGGTTTTAGAGAAAATTTAATCAAGACTTTGGATCCTCTTTTGTTGGCCATGTATCATGGGGGTACCGATGTTAACCGCTTCATGTAAGTACTGCTTCTCTGAGGCGACCAGGGCATTGAAGTCGGGCTTGGTTCCCAGGCCCTGACGGCGACAACCTGACGTACGACGAGCCCAACCACCGACACACGCAATGGATGTACGACGCATTTCTTACTCCATTTGTCTCCAGAAGGAAGGCTGTGCAAGAAGGAAAACTTAAGAAAGGCGATCTATCCAAATGCATTGAAGATGCAGCCAAGCGTCTGATGTATCGGCCCAACCTGTTTTACCTCATCGACAAGATTCCATGGCGTCTCGATTGATTGTCAGATAGTGACGCCGCAGCGGAGTTTGAAGACGTGCGTGCAGCAGGCTGTCGGGCGTCGAACATCTTTGCAATTTCTCTCGTTGCCCTCGCTTGCGCCGTATTCGTACTTCCTTTTCTACGCCGTCATAAGAAGATTTGCGATGGTCGACGTGTTGACGTGTCGACGCTTGTTATGTATTCATATTGGCACTGGCCAAGTTCCGTGACTGACGGAAATTGGGGAAGAGCAAAATGGAAAAAGTGGAAAATGAAAATGAAATGCGAATGGGAGACCTTCAGAAGCAGCAGAAATTCTTCCCGCCCACTCTGCCGGTGGAGCCGTTGCCGAGCCGTGGCATGTTGAATCATTTTATCATTTCATCATTCATCAAACGTTGCAAGAAAATGAGGGAAAAAAAGAATTGTTCCATGGAAGAAGGAAATGAAGTAGATCCGGAAGAAGGGGGGAATGGAGAAACAAGCCAAGGAGAGGTTTGGGAGAGAGCCAGAGAAGAAAACATGATCGCTGCTTGAGCCAGGGTTGGAATGGCCCAGGGCAAGGTCAACCACGGCCTAGCCATATGCACTTATCTTCTCCTTGTTAGTTGTAGTTCTTAGGGGTCCCTTGAACAAGTTTGGCAAAACGGAGATGATGTCCTCGCGGGCCTGGCCCCAGTTCATTGATAGGCATGCTTCTTACTCATCTCCCGCAGCTCCCTGTGAGCAGTCCTTTTCGAATCGCTCAACTCACGAGTGTTCCTGCTTGCCTGACCCTGTGAGGTGTTTGGCCGGTAACTGTCTTGGCAGTTGCGTGATGTAAAAAAAAGTGAGCATTACAAAAGCGCAGAATCGACAAATTACCACGATAAAGTTCAGCAATGCATGGCAAAGGCGGACTGAAAAAGCCTGCGTCAGTCGTCCATGTGCAATCGTCATATACTCAGTATATGTTTCGAGCCATTTCGAGCCATTTTGAGCTAGAGTGTGGAAACAAGACGCGAGGACGGACAGATGGAGATGGGGAAAAAAGGAGTAAAACGGACTGTTTGGGCCAGCACTGCCACGCTCCAACTCCACTTTGTCGATAACGGCCAACGACCACCATTCACAATTCAAAAAAGACCTTCAAATGTCCTGCTTTGTCGGTGTGTGGTGATATATGTTGTACAGATCTGGGTGGGAAGCGGTGAGTTTGTAAAAGAGAATTTGCGTGAGCGTTTATTTCATAAACTTTATAGACGAAGCATGGTAATTGCAATGTTGGTGGAGCCTATGTTTTGAGTCTACAAAGGGAGAATTCAACACCCAACATCCATTCCTTGTATGTTGTAAGTACTGGTCATCTGAATGTTCTTGGAGCTCGGTTTTGTAAACGAGTAGTCTGGTTTCCGCTTTTCACAAGATGCGTCCGATTTCTACTCGGTATGCCGTACTTTCCTTGATTGCTTCATAGTTCGATACCTCATGTGCAATTTGATAAGATGAATCTCGGCGCCAAGGGAGGCAAACGGTGCCAAGAGCGTTGCAATTGCACTTTTTCTTGGCTTCCCCTTTCGACCCACGCCAGACTGTGTGAATGCGGGAACCGCTCGGCTTTCTGTTCGAGCCATGGCTTCTTTTATTTGTGCGTATCAATTGTCTTGTCAGAGCAGAAGAGAAGGAGCAGAGGCGGTCAAAGAAGCTTGACGACCACAGACTATTACTGCCCCCTCTACGCCGAGAAGGTCGGATCGAATGGGAAGGTCGGAGCGGAAGCCGGCTCTGAGGACGAATGTGCAAACGACAGAAGCTTAAGTCGCACTATTAAGTCGCACTACGTTATACAGTTTTGCTTTCTCTTCTTTCCCTTGAATTTGTATATTGGAAAGTTCTGGCTGTTGGGCGTCCTGAGATTTCTGACGGAACACATATTTGATTTCTTTTTGATCACAAATTCATGATGAAACGGACGAGGCTGCTTTCTGCGAACCGTGTTTGCCAAAGTACTTGTCCGGCACTTTATTGTTTGATTTTCTAGGAGATATATGCTTTTCCCGAGATTCCGAGATCTCCAAAAACAAAATCAAAGCAAACGACGTGCAAAGATGGGCGCTCCTCCCTTCTCCCCCTCAACAATGTCTCAACATCTCGTTATCTTTCTGCGTCCCGGCCTGCACAGCCACGCCCGATGTTGCATTCTGCGTCCCAGCAGGACGGTACAAGGGCGGGCCATCGGAAGTGGCCTCTCCGCGAACGGAAGGAGGACATCAAAGTTATCAACTTATCAAGTTATCAAGAGGTGAAGAAATCAAGAGGTGGGGTGTGTTGGTTGTTCACGGCGCGTGTCGCATGCTCGTACTTGGCATCGGTTCCGTCAGCAGCCCATATTGAACACATTGTCTCCATCTTTCTCATCTCGTTTGGTCAAATGTTTGATTTCCACCTTCCTTCTTCACCTTCCCCCGCCTTTGCCGTCACCTTTTGTTCGACTCCTTGGCAATATAAGAGTCTTTTTTTTTTCAAACGCCCGTTGCGCTACAAAATGTTGATAACACTGGATGGCACAAGGAGGCTGTGCTTGCGTCGATCGCCGTTTTGCCGTCACATTTCCTGCCGTATATTTTCCGATGCATGTGTAGTCCTTTTTTCCCCTTTCCTTCTCGTAAAGTGTACATCAGACTCGTCTAGAACAAGCAGGTGCATCGTTTCCCCACGTCGTCCCCTTTTCCCGCTTCGCGGACGAACACGAGCTCCCCTGCGTCCCGTTTTGTGAACGGCCGCCCAGCCACCACGCGACACCGTCGGCAGAAGGGTTCACTCTCCAGGTTGACATCAGACGGGACCGTTCGACAAAACGCCAAACCAGCATCAACAGGTCCACGGCAGGAAGAATGGTGTCAACCTGTTTCACGTGATTATTCCACTCGTCAAGTCGTCAGTGGCGTGAGAGTTTTCGGTGGTCGTGTTCGGTAGTCGTTTTCGTTCCTGAAAGCCTGCACTGCCACATGGTGGCGTTCCCTCCGGCCGCTACTGTCACCCGCACTTACAGGCACAGAACCGTCTTCTGCAGGAACCGAACTGGGAAACCCCCGTTTTCCAGTCATTGCCCAACCGGTCCAGCCACGCATTCGATGCTTTTTTGAGGATCTTTTTGGTTTTCGTTGGGCCGCGGTGCCTAAAGCGCAACATATGCTTCGGTGAGCAATTGGAGCACGTGTACATGCCTTGCTGTTTTTGTTTTTATTTCAAACTCTGTCGTCCTCGTGGCGCATGGTGGTTTGTCGAAAGGCACGGAGCAGCCGGTGCATGGTATCATGCGACTTTCAGAGTTTTCGGGTCGGGTTGACCGTCTCCCCAAAGCGGCATTTTTACCGTACGGACCCCCGGTTTCAATAACTGTGTCTGTATTTTCTCCAACAAGAAACATGTTAAATCAATAGCATGGTTGCACTTTTGATTCTCAAATAATATTGTATGCCGGATCAATGGAATTATGCTGTCACGAAATATCCGTGTGTATTTTGTAACTAGGTTTTTTTTTTTTTTTTTGGTAAAAAAGTCAAAAGTCAATGTATATTTTTTTTTTAAAATAAAATTTCAATTTCAAGAGAAAAACCATTGCCTTTCAGACCTCTTACACAAACGAAACAGTCTTCCGCATATACACAAATTATCCGACAACACCGAAATGCAATCGCCCACGGTACATACAGACAAATCTAGTCTCAACTCCGATGAATTTGGGTTGGGAGCTTTTAGCGTGAGTTTATTGAGTACAAAGTGGTTTGCACTGCCGAAATGCCACGCTTTCCAAGACCTTGGCAGACCTCAACCAGTGAATGACTAAGAATGCTGTACGCCCGTATAAACACATAATTTGGCAAGCAAGACAACCGTGCAAGTACTCCGTACTACGTCGTCTAGACATAATCAAGAAAAAAAGGGCGAAAAACCTACACAATTCAATGGAGTGTAATTTACTTGTCCAACAACATACTGGTACGATATACTCCGCATGTTTGTGCGACAGTGTCTAAACCGGAATCGACAAGAGATGTGCACGCTTTCTTGGCTTTCGCCTCGGAGCATTGGCCTCGACCTTCCTGTCAAGGCAGCTGGTTTGTCGAGACAATTTCCTGTTTCATTATGTGACCTTCCATTTCGTCATTGCTGTGTCTCTCGTCGTGGTGACGTTTCTCTTCCTGCGAGCAGCTGCGAATCGGTACTGTGCCTTCCTCATGCATGAAAGCGACACACCGCACCTCTGGGTAGGACCCGTATGACTGCCTCAACTACCTGACTACCTCATCTGGGGACTGCTGTATCGCATGGATGGCTACGTCGTTACGACATATTCTGCCGTGCCATTGATGTCTGAGATATTGTAATCTGCTGTCACTATGGCAATGGCGGTGACATTTGCAATAACATTTGCAGGCTGCATTCCTCAGCTAACTCCAGAACGCCTTCATCTGACTTTAGGTTATGGCTTTGGCTGGCTGCCTCGTCAGCGCCAAGTCCGAGACAAACCGAATGCCACGATGCTCGCTGCCCCCTGCCCATTGGAATGGCTGTCTGTCCTACGTTGTCTTGTCTGTCGCGTATCATCGTGACCATGTCCCTGGTCAAGCCTCCTATTACTTCGCCGCCCTCTTCTCGTATTGTTCAACGAATCATGTACCGGCTGGCGATATCGAGCTTCCTTGCACCGTTTTGCCTCACACGCTTGCTTGACTGTGTTGCCTCCTGCGCCGTTCCATGCACAGCCTTGTCCGATCCGCTGAGACACCGTAGACAAGAGAAAATGTAGCAAAGGGTAAGACAGCGGCAGCCAAAGAAAAGGAGGCCGCGCGTTGGCGAGGCTTTCTCAAGAAAACAAAGCAAAACAAGTAAAAATGAAGACCGGCATGGAGCATCGATGCCAAAGTGAAGAATATGTAGATCGTCTGGCACGTGCGAATTGCCTCCTTGGCCGTCGCTTTCCCCTTGCCTTCTGCCATGGCTGGCACTGCCCGACTCACAGCCTTCCAGCTTCCATTACAGCACTGTCCCTTCAGCAGCCTTGGCAGACGCCATAGTGGTGTCATGGAGACAGAAGACGGCGAACAGGAGTAGCTGGGGCCATGAAAACACCACTGTACACTTACAAAAGAGGCAGCCGGCAGAGACTCAGTGGACACAGGACCTTTGTTTGGCTTCGCGGGGCAGAGTTTGCAATAGGCAGCTAGCGAATCACAACGCAGAGCATTTGCCAATCGAGCCGAATGCAGCTAAATGCTTCGAGACTATTCATGAAATGCGAGAAGCGTTAAGAACCCGTAGCTTGCGGGTGTCTAGCGGCCTGTGGAGCCCGAAGGCAGCCAGACCCACTACTTTGAAGCTCTCAGCGCATGGCTGCAAGTATCAGCGCACAGCGCGTGCACTGTGTCGCTGTAGTGCAGGCTCTCCGTTTGCGCCACAAGAGGCCAACCGCTGCCAGCATATTTTACAGAGAAGCAAGTCGATTGGAAAAATCAACGGCTAAGACGACCGGCCATTCGACGTCTCTTTCACCATCTGTCCTGCGCCTCGTCTCATCTTGTATCGACAGCCAATCACTTGTTTGCCATGCCGGGGGGAGCGTGCACCCGGGACGTTTCCTGATGCACGCTGCCGTGCATGTCCCCGATATAGCAAGCGCTTGGATGGAAAACACAAAGAATGAATACATTGTAGACTGTACAAGGTCCAATCATACGGCATTGCATCTGGTGCTGCTGGTTTTTTGCGGTTGTATATACAGTGCCAGCAAAAGATATGCTGCTAAATGTACACTGTAGTTCGCACTGTGGTCTAGGTGCCGTCAAGCTTTAGCGACTCCAGTGCCCAGACCCGCGAAGGTAGCTGTAGTATCCCATAGGCCAGGCAATGGCGTCCAGTAGCTTACATGTACCCTTTGGGTGATGCTTGGTATGGTGACAAGGGGAGCTCGAAAGACAAGCTTGCGAGGCATGTGCTTTCATCCCCAAACGAGGAGAAAGTCAATGAAAACAGGTCGAACGATGCAACGTTTTGAGCATGCTTTGACGACCAAACGCATGAGATGCAAACTTGACAATAAAACAGTGCGGTCTCTCGTAGTTTTTCAACATGGAACGATAGGCGAGATGGTGGGTGGGACGGCTCCCCCAAGCGCCTTCCGCCTTGCATTGGGCTGTCAAAATCGAATCAGGTTCAAATAGGGAAGGTACCGACCGATCCAACCAGCCAACGCGCCTGCCTCAACCCCCTTTCGCGACTTGTGCTCTGTATGTCGTACTCCGTACTCGCCGTATCATTATGAAGAGATAAAAGATCAATCAGGAAGGCACGGTCGAGACTGTACAGAGAACAAAATGGAATCCGCACCAGCAAATCGCTCGCTCTTCGCACCTTACCCTTCCCTCTGGGTACCGACTGCAAATCTTATAACGACACACCCTTTAGTTTCACGCCCATATCCACATTTTGATATATTGCACGCTGTGATTGGCTCGACGCCCACTTGCACAGCCCCCTTCGGGGGCCTCTTGGTGTTGTTGCATTTCTGCGTGATTGACTTCTTGGCAAACACCTGTTGAGCAAAGACGTGACTGAAAAACGAAAGAACAATTGAAAGAAATTTGTGCCCTGAAAAACCTCAGGGCAATGGACGTAAAAGACTCGAGCTCAGGGAGTTTGTTCTGTTCAGTTGCTCCTGCCTTGCTGTGAGGCCAGCAGCCCGCAGTTGCTCAAGACTCGCGAACGCACCGAGGCACCTTCCGTGAACATCGTATGTGCTGGTCGCGCCTTCCTTTTGCTCTTGTGTTCTCTGGCCAGGCTTTGCGTCTCTATTGCCCCTTTCCCTCTCTTTTCTCCCCCGTCAAATTCTTTGCCATCATCAACAAAGTTTGCACCCCCCTAGCCGTCCCCTTTTTTGCGTCTACCCCCATGACGCTCCGTCCTAGCGAGCATTACCACAGTACAACAAATAAACACCGCCGACGTGACGGACGTCGTCTTCGTGCCGAACTCGACCTGTCTTTGTTATGCTTCTGGCCTGCTTCTTGGAATGCCAAGTGAAGCTTTCCGGTGCTCCCCCAGTTTGCGCTCTCCCTGGCGCTCATTGTTTGGGTGCCAATTCCCGTGCACAGTACGATTTACAACTCAACATACACCTTGACAACAAGGAATTTGGCAGCTTGCAGCTTGCCCAGGCCCAAAGCGTCGACGGACAAACAAGGCCAAACCACAAACGCCCAGAGGGCCATGCAAAGGACCTGCAACCCATATCCACACAAAGCACTCTGCACACGACAGGACGAGGCAGATATCAGCTGCTGTCTCCCGCCGAGCCCGACGTTGTCCGTTTTTTGCCTCCCTCTCTCTTGCTCGACTCTCTTTGACCAGCTCTCAACGCAAAGAGTGTAGGGCTCACACATAAAGTGCACAAGCACTCCCGCTCGGCCTCCTGCCCAGCTTTGCTCAGCCTTTCGATACAACTCCCAGACCACTGACAGCTCCTTTCCGCTCGGTGTCCACTCTGTATTATCTGACCTGCTCTGCTCCCACAACCCCCTGTCGCTGTCCTTTGCTCTACTTCTCCATCTTGTCGCGCTCCTTTACCGCACACTCCATACTCCAATACCCTCATTGTTTCTTCCTCTCTTCGCTTTGTTTCCTCGCTGCTCTCCCGATCCTGTACTGGGCCGGCTAGCAGCTCCCCTCGTCTCATTTTTCAGCTCACGCTGTGAGAAAAGGAGGCTCATACGAAAGATCGAGACTCGCGTCGGCTTCCTTGCGGCGTACACTTTGCGACAGGAGTCGATTACTCTCGGCAGCTTGGCTTTGCATACGAACTTCCGGGCACCGCATACATTCACCACCCACGACAGCCATTTCGATAGCATCTTCAGCATCTTACTTTTGTTGTCTTCTCTCTTCGATTCGCACTTGTCGTCTTTCGCCCATGACCCTTCTGTTGCCTTCTCACCCTGCCTCCGCGCCCGGTCTGGCCACTCACAAGGCCGCAACTGCAACGGGCTGTGCGGTCCAAGGCAACAGGTGTCGCCTGCTAGGAAGATAAAGGAAGAAGGAACGATCACCTGCGAATCCATTGCGCAGCCAAGACGACTATCCGGTTCCAAAAGCGAGTTGCTTTGCACACTCGTTTGAACTTGGAAACGTCCGCTTTCTCGTCGACCTTTGTTTTGCAGCACCCTCAAAGAACCATTGTGAAGCTTTGTTTCTTATTCTGTAAGTGCATCTTTTCCTTTGATTTTCCTTTGCGGTTTCATTCTCACATTTGGAGAGCGTGCTCTTTCTCTCCTTTGTTTCGATTTTTTGCTCTTGTTTTTGTTATATTTTTGTTGAGGGGTTTGCTCAGTCGCCCGAGCAAAAAGTCGCCCGAACATAGCCTCCTCCGTGTTTGGCCTGGCGGAATGTACTTTTCGCCTCTTTCCCCCTAAGCCAAGATACCCGCCCAAGAGTCTAAAAGTCTAAGCCCGGCGCTTAGTATGATGTACCACCGCAATTCAACGAGCTGTCGGGCAAAGGCGAACGACACGAAATCATTTGGTCACTGACACACCACTCAGCACAAAATCGGCGAAGGAAATAAAAGAGCACATCGATCCGGCACCTCAGCACCAAAAAGAAGGCGAAGCACAGAACTGTAGATCGTACCCCAGATCTTGGTAACCGCTGAGCACGTTCCGATTCCAAAACAAGATGGCGCAGAGCGGTGATACAGACGGCCCCTTACGGAGGCCACGGGCGTAAGTTCAACTTTTTGATCTTTATATACCTTTCCCTTCCTGCCCTCCCTCCCCCTTCGAAACAGTCCCGAATGTATGGTCAACCGTTTGAAGGTTTATTTCTTGTTAGATCTTATATAATTCGACATCCCGCACAATTTGACAAGACCTTGACAAGAGGCTAACACAATCTTCACCGATGACAGCCCAACGATAACAATAGATACCACAGCTGTCAGCACTCCGCCAAATCCCATCATGTCGGAAGACGGCATCCCCCTGTACACCAACTCCCCCATATCTGTGTCGGACGACGCAGCACACAGCCCGGCTGCCACCGAACCACCATTACTGTCCACAAACAACAACTCCCTCGCACCACAACATCCGCCATTAGGGCCCGGCGCGTCTACGTCAAGACGAGGAAATAGCACCAGCTCCAACGCGAGTACGAGCGGCAGCAGGCCACAGCTGCAAACGACAACCTCCTTCGAAAGCAGAGACAGCCGTCCAACAAGTCCGCACAACGTGTCGAGCCCTGTCATGTCGCGAAGCGGCGACCGCACCCATGGCTTCCTCGCCGTCCCGCACTCCCACCGATCGCGCCAGAACTCGGTCGACTCAGAAGATGGATCCCGATCCGTCGCCATCTCGCAGGGCGAAACCGTTATCGGCAGCGCCGCGAGTGGCGTCCAGCACGTTACCCGGTCGACGTCTGTGGATGGCTCCAACGACATGGTCATGAACGACCCCGATGCGCTCAAGCCAGACCGTGGCACCGAAGCCACCTTCCACGTCGACAACAACCCGTTCGCCTTCAGCCCCGGCCAACTCAGCAAAATGTTCGACCCAAAGAGCTTGTCTGCCTTTTACAGCCTCGGTGGTTTGGCGGGCCTCGAAAAGGGCCTGCGCACTGATCGGAAAGCTGGGTTAAGTGTTGAAGAAACCTCACTCGACGGTGCCATCTCTTTTGACAGCGCAGTAGCAGCAAAGGACCACGGAAAGGCTGTGTCCGGCCACGGGAGTGCCGTTGTGGGCAGCCAAGGGCAGTCTGCTTCTGCCGCAGCAGGTGGCCGTCAAGACCGTAAAGATGAGGGCTTTTTCGACCGGAAGCGCGTCTACAAAGACAACCGTCTGCCAGAAAAGAAGGCCAAGTCGCTGTTGCAGCTGATCTGGATTACCTTCAACGACAAGATTCTTATTATGCTGTCCATCGCCGCCGTCGTGTCACTGGCCGTTGGTCTGTACCAGACCTTTGGCCAGGAGCATGATGCAGAGCACCCGGCTGTTGAGTGGATCGAGGGCGTGGCTATCATTGTTGCGATCCTGATTGTCGTTATCGTCGGATCCCTCAACGACTGGCAAAAGGAGCGGCAGTTCGCCAAGCTGAACCGGAAGAAGACTGATCGCCTGGTCAAGGTGGTCCGTTCTGGCCGCCTGCAAGAGATTTCGATTTGGGAAATTCTGGTCGGTGACGTCGTCCACCTCGAGACGGGCGACATGATTCCCGTGGACGGTGTGCTCATCGAAGGCCACAGCATCAAATGCGACGAATCACAAGCGACGGGCGAATCCGACCTGATTCGCAAGCGCCCCGCCGACGAAGTCTACGCTGCTATCGAGAGCCACGAGGATCTGAAGAAGATGGATCCATTCATCCAGTCCGGCGCCCGTGTCATGGAAGGCCTCGGCACCTTTATGGTTACCGCCACCGGCGTCAACTCCACCTACGGCAAGACGATGATGTCCCTCCAGGACGACCCCGAGATCACCCCTCTGCAGGCAAAGCTCAACGTCATTGCCGACTATATTGCGAAGCTTGGTGGTGCTGCGGCGCTCTTGCTGTTTGTTGTTCTCTTCATCGAGTTCCTCGTCCGCCTCCCGAAGCTGCCCCCATCCGTCACGCCCGCCCAGAAGGGCCAAGATTTCCTCAACATTTTCATTGTCGTCGTCACGATCATTGTCGTCGCCGTCCCCGAAGGTCTTCCACTCGCCGTGACACTCGCTCTCAGTTACGCAACCGCCAAGATGGTCAAAGAGAACAACCTGGTGCGTCAGCTCAAGGCTTGCGAGGTTATGGGCAACGCAACAACAATCTGCTCCGACAAGACGGGCACGCTCACACAGAACCGCATGCGCGTGGTTGCCGGCACTGTCGGTACTGGCCAACGGTTTGGCGAGCAGGGCCTCGCTGACGTCGATGGCGTCGGAAGCCCCAGCTCTTCTGGCGGGGACAACAACAAAGCCAAAGACACGACGGTGGCTTCCAACAGCGCCGCCGAGCATCGCGAGCTCACGGCCCAGGAGGCGATTTCCGGCCTTGGCAAAGACGTTCGCGACATACTGCTCAAGTCGATCACCATCAACTCCACGGCCTTTGAGGGTGAGGTCCACGGCAAGCCTGAGTATATTGGCTCCAAGACCGAGTCTGCCCTGCTTAGTTTTGCGCGTGACCACCTCGCCATGGGCCCTGTGAGCGAGGAGCGGGCTAACGCTCCCAAGACGCTGCAGCTGATTCCCTTTGATTCCGGCCGCAAGTGCAGTGGTGTCGTGGTGGAGCTGCCGAACGGTCGCGGCGCACGTCTTTTTGTGAAGGGTGCATCCGAGATTCTACTATCGCAGTGCACCCAGATCCTGCGCGACCCTACGCGCGACGTTGCCCTCTCCCCGATGACCGACGAAAACCGTGACTCGCTCTCCTCGCTCATCGAGAACTACGCCTCGCACTCGCTGCGCTGCATCAGCCTGGTTTACCGCGACTTCCACCAGTGGCCTCCGGCCTACGCTCGCCGTAACGAGGGCGCCAATGACGACGTCGTGTTTGAGGATGTTTTCAAGAACATGGGTTTTATCAGCCTCGTCGGCATCAAGGACCCGCTCCGCGACGGTGTGCGTGACGCCGTTGCCGATTGCCAACGTGCCGGCGTCGTCGTTCGTATGGTCACGGGTGACAACCGCCTAACGGCTCAGGCCATTGCCCGGGACTGCGGCATTCTGCAGGACGACAGCGAAGTCATGGAAGGTCCCGTCTTCCGCAACATGACCAAGGAGGAGCAGCTTTCAATTATCCCCCGGCTTCACGTTCTGGCACGGTCCAGTCCCGAGGACAAGCGTGTGCTTGTACAGCGCCTGAAGGAGCAGAACGAGACGGTTGCGGTGACTGGTGACGGCACCAACGATGCGCCCGCTCTCAAGCTGGCGGATGTCGGTTTCTCCATGGGCATCTCTGGAACCGAGGTCGCCAAGGAAGCGTCTGCTATCATTCTCATGGACGACAACTTTGCCTCGATTGTCAAGGCCTTGAAGTGGGGCCGTGCCGTCAACGATGCTGTCAAGCGGTTCCTGCAGTTCCAGCTCACTGTCAACGTGACGGCTGTCGTGCTCACGTTTGTGTCGGCCGTGTCGAGCACGGACGAGAGCAGCGTGCTTACTGCCGTGCAGCTGCTGTGGGTCAACCTGATCATGGACACCCTCGCCGCGCTGGCCCTGGCCACTGACCCCCCGCAACCGAGTGTCTTGGACCGCTTGCCCGAGCGCAAGGGTGCCTCCATTATCTCGACGACCATGTGGAAGATGATTATTGGCCAGGCCCTTTACCAGCTGGCCATAACGTTCCTGCTCTTCTTTGGCGGCCAGAAGGTCTTGCCTCAGCGAGAGCATGCCACTGACGCTCAGGTGCAAACCCTCGTGTTCAACACGTTTGTCTGGATGCAGATCTTCAACCAGTGGAACAACCGCCGCCTCGACAACAAGTTCAACATCGTCGAGGGCCTCACGCAGAACTGGTTCTTTATTGGCATCAGCGTCATCATGGTTGGCGGTCAGGTCCTCATTGTCCAGGTCGGTGGCCTGGCGTTCAACATTGCCTCGGAAGGCCAGTCGCCTACCATGTGGGGCTACGCTGTCGGTTTCGGGTTCATTTCGATTCCCATTGGTGCTCTGATTCGGTTGATTCCTGACGCATGGTTCGAGAAGCTGGTGCCCGCATTTGCCAAGCGGTGGTTTGCCAACCGCAAGAAGAAGAACGAGCAGGTGCCTGATGTTACCGTGTCCGACCCCTACACGCACGACGAGCGCTTTGACTTTTATCCCGTGGCCCTGGCCGATGTCCGTGATGAGCTGGCCTGGCTCAAGCGCCTCAAGGGTGGCCGCCTTAACAACCTCAAGTTTGCCATCCAGCACCCGCGCGAGACCTTCGCCCTGCCCGCGTCCCTGTCCCCGTCTCACTCTCGTTCCAACTCCCGGTCCAATTCGCACTCGCTGCCCAATTCCCGCTCGAACTCGTTCAACATGTCTACCAGTCCTCGGCCGCATACGCCAACGCGCGAAGATAGCTTCGGCTCAACCAACGGCCACGGCCTGGCGGGTGGACTCGGTGCCACCCTCATGACGCCCTCGGCCTCGCCTGACTCGCGCAGACGGTCGCGCTCGATGCGCTCGATGCGCTCGCGGTCCAACTCGGCTCTTGGTGCACCAACCGTCATGGCAGGCATCATTGCCGGCAGTGTGGCAGTTGGCTGGTCTCCAATCGATCGCAGCAACAGCAGCTCTAGTATGTACGGTCAGCATACCAACAACAACAGCGACAACAATAACCATAACAACAACGGCGCGAGCAACAGTACCACCGCTAACGTGGACTTTGGCTCGTCCTACACTGGCCGTGCTGCGTCACCGTCTCCTGCCCCGAACGGTGCCTCGCAGACACCGACCCGGGAGTCGAGTACCGCACATCTTCTGCACGACAACACGGATGGCACGGATGGTACACATTCGACGTCTCACACAACTGTGACGAACAACACGAACGATACCACTGAGACAGCCGTCGAGCGTGGCCGGTCTGACAGTGCGCCGAAGAAGGATTAAACCGTTCAAACCCATCTCCGTCTTCTCTCTCTTGGCCCACCTTTACGAACACTCACTTTCTCCTTTGTCTCTCTTATACGCTTTACTTCCCCTCGTTTTTTTATGTGCCAACAGGAATCCCAGGAATTCGCGAATAGAAAAGAAAAAGGAAAGAAAATTGGCTGCGGTATGCGAATCATTTGTTTTTCTTTTCTGGTTTACGGAGCATACTTGCATTATCTGGATCGTTTACTCGTTCTGCAGCTGGTCTTTTTGTCCGTCTATCTCTCATCATTTTTGTAATGCATGTCCTCGTTGGACTTGAGCGTTTTTTGTCTTGTTTTTGTCTCTCCGTTCACTTCTACACAAATCCAAGAAGTGATCACGGGAAGGTGTTTACCATGGCATAATCCAGGGCGTTTTCCCTCGTTTGCTTTGTCTTTTTCCTTTTATTATGTTATTTTTGCTTTGTTCGGAAGAGTCCCCTAGTCGTTCGATGATTTTTCTATTTAGACACAAAACATATCTCATCCCGCTGAAGTAGGCACAGGTAGCCTCTTGGAAAGACTAATGAAAACGTCTATGTCAATTGTCTCACGCCATAACAAACGAGCCTAGATGATAGAGTCAAGACTGTAGCTTGTAAAACATGATATTAACAGTAGGCGGGAGAGTGGTCTTAGCGTATAGTATTTGGGACGTAGATTGAGCACTTAGCGCATTGAAAGCAGCGAGCAGAAACAGGCCATTTAGCCCCGCACGTGGAGCTCTTCAGCAGGGGTCCACACCAGTTCGATTGATGTTGCCTTGTGCGACTGACTTCCTGACTTCAACTTCTTCTCTCACTCTCAACAACAAGCCTTCGCGTACATCTTTGCGGAGTTACGGCCTGTGCCGCACGAAGAGAAACACGCAAGCCGGAAGCCGCAAAACACATAAACATGCCACCGCCCTCACAATCACCACCACCGCCGGTGCGGGAGAGCAGTCGACTCCCGCCGGCGGCCGCGGCCGCAGCTGCTGCTGCTGCTGCTGCCTCGTCGCCAGCATCGCCATCGCCCTTGGCCTCCCCATCTCCTTTGTCTCCCGCTTCACCCGCGCCACTCGCACCGTCCGATGAAGAGGGTGTGTTCACGAGTGGTGACGGCGCGGCGGACGAGCAGGAGGATGACGACGACTACGGCCACCCGGACAGCCAGGACATCCCTCTCACGATGACCGCCTCCACGGTGCTGCTCAATCTCCCCCGCGATGCCACGGCTGCGCTGGCCACGGCCGGCCGCTTCGCCAAGGACAAGGTCGTTGTGCGCTTCAAGCCGGTGGGGTCGGCGCCGCCACTGTCTGGCGGTGGTGCCGGCGGCGGGGCGGTGGCCGACGTGCGCCGCAAGATCAGCTCGACACAAAAGTTCGAGGTGGTGGTGGCGTTTGTACGGCGGGCATTGCGGGTCAAGGAGTCAGAGAGCGTCTTCTTGTACGTCAACTCGGCGTTTGCGCCGGCCCTGGACGAAGTGGTGGGCAATCTACACCAGGTATGATGCGGTGCCTTGGAGCTGGAACACCAGATGCCTCTCAAACAACTAACACTGTGCTGCAGTGCTTCAAGGACTCGCACGACCAGCTGAACGTGTCATATTCGCTGACACCGGCATTTGGGTGAAGAAACAAGCGCGACGACGAGCGCGACGATAATACGACGATAATACGATCATACGATGATATAACCACGAAGACGACGATTGTCTATGCCCCCACCTACACCTCGAATTCGATTCTGCAATACAGACAAGCATAAAATCACCAATATGTGCTATAAGCATTCTAAACAGATGTGAAAAAGGGCGGAAAGAGCTAAACTAGACGAAAACAACGCCACGCCAATGCGACACAATGCAATGCTCAATATGGAAGACTGTGACCTCGTACGAGACGATGGAAATGGCAACGCTATACACAACCCTCCGACTCCCGTTTCCCCGGCCGGCAAACCCCTCTTCTCTGTTTCACTGCCTAGAACGGCTGCTTCTGCTTATGCAAATGAGTGCTCTGTTCGACAGCATTGGCAAACATGTCGAGCTCATCCTGCGGTATCGGGTACGTGTGCTCGGTGGCCGGGTAGGCGCGGCTCTTGACGTCGGCGCGGTAGGCCTCGATCGCTCGCGAAGCCTCGGCCCAGACGTCGCCGTACTTTTTGACAAACTTGGGCAGGAAGCGGCCGGGCGGGAAGTTGCCGGTCATGTCGACCTGCACGAGGACCTGGCCAGAGCATGCGCTGCCGGCACCAATGCCAATGGTCGGGATGTCGAGCTTGTCCGTCACGATGGCCGCAATCTCGGCGGGGACGGCCTCCAGCACGACGGCAAAGGCGCCGGCGTCCTGCACGGCCAGGGCGTCCTCGAGCACGCGCAGCGCGCCGCCGGCGGTCTTGCCCTGCACCTTGAAGCCGCCCAGGGCGTTCTGGCGCTGCGGCGTCAGGCCGACGTGACCCAGGACGGGGATGCCGGCGGAGGTGATCTTGTGGACGGTGGCGGCCATCTCGCGGCCGCCCTCGAGCTTGACGGCCTGCACGCGGCCCTCCTTGACGAATTGGATGGCGGTGGCGAGCGCCTGCTCGGGCCCAATCTCGTACGAGCCCATGGGCAGGTCGCCGACGACAAAGGCCGACTTGGTGGCGCGGGCCACGGAGCGGCAGTGCAGCAGCATCTCCTCGACGAGCACCTCGCTGGTGTCCTCCATGCCGAGCGCGACCATGGCGAGGCTGTCGCCCACAAGGATCATGTCCATGCCGCTCTGGTCGGCGGCGAGGGCCGAGGGGAAGTCATGAGCGGTGATGACAGCGATGGGCTCGTTCTTGGCGTAGAGCGAGCGCAACGTGCCGACGGTGACCTTTTTGCGCGGGTTGGCTTGTGCCGTGCCCAGGGGTGAGTGAGAGCTATAGCGAACGTGTGTGGTGGAGGAAGAGAGGAAAGGAGACATGGGCGACAGGGGAGACGAAGCAGAAGGTGACAACGGAGAAGACAAAAGTGGGGCCGAGAGACGGCAGGAGACAGGCCGGACCGACTGGCGGAGGAAGGTGCCGGGCAGCATGGTGGCCGCGGAGCGCACGCTCGGAGCCAGGGCCGACGAGAACGCCGCCATTGTCAAGTGGAGGAGTCAATTGTGGTGGGGATGTGTTTGTGAGACTGGCAGCTTCAATGACTATCGTGACGGGTCACTGCCACGATAATTGGGTGGCCGTAGTCACATGCAACTGTGGTGATGCTTGGTGGTGGAAGGAGCGAGTGACTGTATGGAAAGTAAATAAAATAAAATAAAACATAAATAAATAACAATTTGTCTGCGCAATTGTTGTCTTTTGGCTTTTTTCCACCATGTCAACAAAGAAACGAAAAAAAAGAGAGCAAGAGAGGAAGAGGCAAAATTTGCGTTTTTGGTGCCATTTCGCTTCTTTTATGGTTTCTGGCCATGATGGTATTTACCGTGTACAATTGAGACCTTTTGCCTATTCGCGCCTCGATTCAGCAAAACGAGAATAAAGGAGAAAAAAAAGGCTGCTAATTACTGAGTAAAAAGTTGGAGACTAATTTACGGGGCTGTAAAAGGGGCACATTTGCTAATACCGAGAGTCAGAGTGCCGTACGAACGGCTGGACAGCGCTGACAAGTGTGCTGTGGCTCCAAGGGTTTTCCTGGTCTTACGTGGCCTACGGGCTGGTACTGACACACCTGAGACCCTACGGGGCGCTGAAAGGGCGCTGTAATTCGTACGGCAAGATCCTCTGCCTTTAAGATACCTAAGCCGAGGTTTTGTCGCTCGTGACCCTTTCCACACGTAATACCTCAACACGAGAGCACCTTCCTTTTCAACCACCGCACTAAAGCCAAATTTCTGGATCCCGTTAGGCGGCCAGGGCGGCCACTGGTGCGCTGTGAGCGCCTTGTGCCTCCCCTATTGCTCCATATTAACACGACATGCTTTTAGGGGACTTGTCTTGCCCCTTTCCCCGCCATACGTCATTGGCCAGTAGAGGGGCCTTATGGGACCAAATCATTGATTGCCGCCAGAGACCCAACTAGCTGACAAAGACGAACAGGCCCGAAATTATTGTTAGCTCTTTGCTGGCAACAGCTTCAGTTCCAGCCGTCGACGACAAGACCACGCGCGCAGTTCAGACGCTACCGTCACGAACGTTTAGGAGTTACGATAATCGAGACGAGCAAGACCGATCGTCGTATACAAAAGGTCGAACACAAATCCTGATCCCGGCGCTGGCCTCTCCGCATTGAGAGGGACGAAGACAAATCCAGGATCCAATAACACGACACAGAATGAGCTCGACAGAGCCACAACAGCGCGAGCCGCGCTCGGCCAAGGCGACGTACCTTGCAGCCGAGCGTCTGCGCGACGCCATTGAGCGCGGCGCCTTTCACCCAGGCGGCGCCGGTCTGGCCTCGCGAAACGGCAACGACAGCGCCGGAACGCCTCTGTCCTATGGCGAGGCCGTCCGCGAAGCCCTCGCGTCCTACGTCGAGTGCGGCCGCCGCGTCCAGGAGCTGGCCCTCTTCAGTACCAACGAGTCCGTCGAGGACATTTCGACCGCCCACCTGCCCTACCTGCTGGTGCCCTACCGCATCGCCGAGCTGTCTCTCAAGCTGCCTACCGCCCAGCCGGGCCCCACCGAACGCCGTGCCGTGCTGAAGCAGGCCCGCGAGGCCTACGAACGCTTCCTGCACCACCTGGATGGGTACGGCTTGCTGACGACGCCGTACGCGCGGCTGCTGCAGGCGTACACGGAGGACCCCACGCACTTTAGCACACTGGGCCCGATGGGTGGGATCGGGACGTCGACTGCCTCGAGCGGCGGAGCGGGGAGTGGGTTGGCTGGCCTGGCCGACCCGGCGGCGCGACGCAACGCCAAGATTGCCGCGTTCCGCGCGGAAAAGGAGCTGCGAGACAAGCTGGACGTGCTACGGCAGCGGCAGCAGCAGCGGCGGGAGTTGTCGCGGCGGCGGCGGCAGCGGCTGCGGGTTGTCGACGGCAGCGAGGACAAGACGGGCGAGGCGCCGGTGGAGGGTAGCTCAAGCTTGAACGCGGAAGCGGGCGTCCACGACGAGGATGATGAAGAGGATGACGGCGACGACGACGACGATGATGACGACGACGACGACGAAGAGGAGGCCCGCAAGCTTCACCTCGCGGCACTCTTCTACAGTGCACACATGGCCTTCCAGGGCTTGGAGGGCATCAATGTGGAGGACGACATTTTGGCCAAAGCACCTGTTCCGCTGATGCCACACGGCAGCCATGGCCCGTCGGCGGGCGGGCTCGGCGACAACCGGCAGCGACCGGCTGGGGCCACCGACATGGGTGGCGGTGACCTCACCCGCGTCGACGACCTCCGCAACATGGGCTCCACGCCCGTGCTGCGCCGCCTCCAAAGCGCCCTGGCCGGTTCGCCCACGTGGGCTGGCTCCGTCAACCCGGGCGGCAGCGGTCCCTTGTTGTCCAAGGACGGCAAGCCCAAGCAGCCCTTTACCATCCTGGGCAGCCGTGCCGAGATGGCCAAGAACGTGTTCCGCCCGGGCCACAACCTGCCGACCATGTCCATCGACGAGTACCTTGAAGAAGAGCGCAAGCGCGGCGGCATCATTGAGGGCGGCGGGCCCAGCAGCGGCATCCCGCCGGTGCCAGACGAGGACAACTATGACAAGGCCGACGCCGAGACGATGAAGCAGCGTGCCTGGGACGAATTCACGGAGGCGAACCCCAGGGGCGCAGGCAACACGCTGAACCGGGGCTGATTGACTTGCAAAAGGGCGCGTTGGGTTGCATTGGATTAAGGGAATGCAATAGGGAGGGTGACATTACATACCTGCTTTGACTGGCATATTAGGGAATTCGGCAGCATGACTACAGCATGATAGACAAATTATTTACAATTTTGCGGACCATGAAGAATAAAGTGCGAGTGCGGCAGGGAGTAGACGTCCGGCGGTTGAGTCTGGATTGGCATACTAATCTGTGGTGGTGGCAGCCTTGTGTCACGGGGGATGCTGACCTAAAATGGCAACTTGTCGTCTGCTAAATCCGACACCACTTAACGCGTCAACGCAAATAGCGCGTCTTTTCCTCAACACGCGAGGCCACCACTATGACTGCACACCCACCGTGGCATTGGATGATCAATGGATACAATATTTAGATAAAATCGGCTTGTGCAGATACAGGGCCATGCCTCTGCCTCAACCACCGGCGGCCTCGCGGGCCTCACTGTCGGCGCCGTTTTCTGTATGTTCGTCCCAGGAGGTGTGCTCGAGCTGGGAACTAGAACAACTAGACAAACTGACAACGCTCGGCATCAAGACACCGGATGCCTCTCGCTTTCGATTGCCCGAGTCCAAGCGCAGCGGCAGCAAAGGCGGGACTGATGCAGGCTTCACACCTGCCAGCGGTGCGACGGCGCGGCCGACTCCGCGGTTTGCGCCGTCGTGGCAGAATCGATCACACACGAGAAGTGCTAGTGTGGTCGGCCGGCGGTTCCACAGTCATGCGCCCTTGCTGCTGCAGAACCGCAACCACCAAGATCCGTTTGAGGGCGGCGGCGATGCGATTGAGGACGGCAGCTCCCCCATACAAGGACCGCCGCAGACACCACAGACGCCACAGATGCCACAGCGGCGCCTTGATGAGGGAGACGATGGGCCATTATTGGTTGTCCGGGAATCACCGACGGCAGCGCGGACGAAACAGCTTGCGCAACCACTGCACCTACCACGGCCAGGGATTTTCTCAGTCTCCGCTGGTGCTCGGCGGCGGAAGCAGCGTTTGGAACTGGAGGACGAGATTGAAGATGTGGCACCCAGCAGGAGCCATTCGGGAAGCGAGGGCGAGGGTGCCAGCCAGGGCGAGGACAACAGCGGGGAGAGTGCGGGTTTTGCGGCCAACACGACCCCACGAAGCGCCGCCACATCTGTGCCTCCCGGTCGACCGCCACTCGCAGAGCAAAAAACATCGGCGGCGCGTCTCTTGTCGTCGATACAGCCCTTGAAACGGCGGCGCCTGTTTGTGTCGCCGGGCCTGATTACGAGCTCGCCACCGATTGCAGGATCTGATCAAGACGACGGTGAAAGCGGAGGCGGAGGTGGGGATGTGGACGTGGACGTGGACGTGGACGTGGACGTGAACGACAGCCACGAAGCGAGAAATGATGGCCGTCCTTTGTTTGTCCCTTTATTCAAAATCAAGACGGGAAACAAGCTACGCCACGGCTGGGACGGCGACGACATTGTGGACGCGGAGAGTAGCAGCGGCAGTGGCGATGATGGAGGACGATACGGCAACGAAGAGATAAGAGACATTGTCGACTATGGCGCGCTGCTCGAGTATGCGGACTCGTCCGATGACGATGGTCATGGCCATGCCACGAACAAAGTAGACAACGAAAATAGCGACAATTACGAGGACGACGCTATGATGGACGACGACCATGATGAGGACCGACGAGAGAACGACTACGACGAGGACATGATATTAGACCAAACACCGCCGCGCATCCGTCGTGCAAGACAGAGGCAGCAAGAAAAGGAACAGGAACAGGAACAGGAACAAGAGCACCAGCAGCAACAAGAGCAGAAACGACTGCAAAGTCAAAGACAGCGCCTGCCTACATTTCAACGGGCCAGGCTGTTCATGACACGAAAGTCAACCGATCAGGCTGGGGACGATGCGGATGCCGAGGGCGAGAGCCTGCCTGACGGTGAATCCACAAAATCCGGTGGCGAACACACGTCTGACCAAGACTTGACGACACCCGCTCGGCAGCAGCACTATTACGATGCAGTTCTCCACCAGCCGCTGCCCGACTTTTTCTCGCCCCAGCAGAAGCGCCGCCGGAAGCAGAAGCGGCCTCGGCACAGCCGGCACAGCAACGACGACGAAATGGACGGCCTGGATGGGCTGGCGAGCCCGAGTGCTACGGCTGCCGCGGCCATTACGGCCCCCGAACAGTATGTGCCTGGTGGACTGGCAGCTTCGCTGCGAGACTGGCTGCTGCAAGTCAAAAGTGATGGTGGGATGCACACGGCGACATCGATGCCTACGGCTGCAGGCGGCCTGGGTCGATTTGTTGTTGACGAGACACGGCAGATGCCTGGGATGGTGCGCCTTGCCGTCGGCCGTCGGCTACAGAAACCCGCTTCGAAAAGATACGAGACAGAAACTGCAGAGGCAATGCCACTTGCACGGCTATTGTTGGCCGGTGCGGGAAGACCGTGGACGACAGACCTGAAAGCTGAACACAGCGCTGTGGACGGTATGAACGATATATCTGACGGCCCCTCAGGGGATTCAGAACCACCAAAACAGACTGTTGTGTCCATATCCCATCCGGCATGGGAAATCCCTCTGGCTGGTCAATTGTGGATCGTTGCCAGCGACTGGTGCTTGCACGAGGAACTACGAGACGCATGAGCTTAATGATGTTTCTGAATGTGACAAAAGACGATTAAATGAAAGACATTGCACGTTGTGATTGATCTGTTCGTTGCGCAATTTTGCTGCCGGCGAGGCTGTAAGTGGAGTGGAGTTGTAGTACAGAATACGCCACGGCCAATCAAAGTGGACCCTCATGCCTTGCACGACATTTTGCCTGGTGATATTTGCTATTTTGGGTGCGCAGAAGAAAGCACACTACGTCCGACGTCAGCTCCCAAATGGCCGGTGCGTCCCACGACCACCCAGGCTAAGAAATTGACAAATATGGCTGCCGGGCCCTCCTTATGGCGGCCTCTGGCATACACGTCCAAATTTATACCAATTAAGCCGGCTGTGTCTCCCTTGCTCCTGACCAGGCGAGCTCCTTCGACCAGCAGCTCGCGCCTTATCCGACAGTTCTCAGACACGCCATATCACGAGCCGCTCCGGATTCTCTTCTGCGGCTCCGACGCCTTTAGCTGCGCGTCCCTGCAGGCGCTCCACGATGTCATGCTGCAGCAAAAGACCGACGGAATGGCTGTGTCTCCCGACCGGCCCGGCCGCATTGCTTCTCTTGATGTCGTCGTCCGCCCCGCCAAGCGGAGTGGCCGTGGGATGAAGCAGGCCGTAGACAGTATGTGCCCGCGTCCACGGATGGACCGAGGAAAAAAAATGAACCGACGGTTTGCATCTTTTGCCGCTGACCACTAAGCAGGCCCCGTCAAAGTTCTGGCCACGCAGCTGGGCCTCCCCATCCACGAGCGCGACACGTTTACCGGCTGGACGCCGCCGCCTGCCGCGTCCGGTCGCGGCATCAACCTTGTCGTGGCCGTCTCGTTTGGCCTGTTTGTGCCTCCGCGGTTGCTGCGCGCTGCGCGCTTCGGTGGCCTGAACGTGCACCCGTCGCTGCTGCCCGACCTGCACGGCGCCGCCCCGATCGAGCACGCGGTGCTGCTGGGCCGGACGCGCACGGGCGTGACCGTGCAGACGCTGCACGAAACGACCTTTGACGGCGGACGGCGGCTGCTGCAGGGCCCCGTCGAGGGCCACAACAAGGTCAATGCCGAGCACCCCCTTGGCATCGCCCTCCCAGGCCGCGTGACGGCGGCCGACCTGCACGAGAAGCTGGCCCCCATTGGCGCGCACTTGTTGAGCGACGTGCTGCAGAGGGGTCTCTACCTGCCCGAGCGTGCGTCGGAGACGCCGGTCACGTACACCCCGCCATTCCCTCCCGCAGCCGCGCCGAAACTGAGCAAGGTCGACCGGCAGGTGGTGTGGCGTCACGTGCCGGCGGTGAGCGCGGTGAACGCGGTGAACGCGGTGAACGCGGTGAACGCGGTGACCGCGACCCAAACGACATCCGCCGACATTGACCGCCGAGCGAGGGCGTTGGGTGCCCTGTGGACACACTTGGAGACGCGACCGTCGTCGTCCAGCACTCCTAGCGGTCAACGCAAGCGGGCCATCCTCGACAACATGGACCTCGTATCGTGTCCGACTGCTCTCCGCGAAGCGTTGCGGACTGCTTTGGTAGCAGGCCAGGGCGGCGAATGGCCAGGTGACGGCGTGAAGACGCTGACGTTTGTGCAAGATGCGGCCGGACAACAAGAACAGCAGCAGCAACAGCAACAGCAACAGCATGTGACGCTCCCCTTTGTTGTAGACGGGGAGAGCATTGTCGTGCCCGTGGGCGTGGATCGCACAGACCTGGACAATGGACACGCCTGTCTGCGGATCGGCTCTATTAAGATCGAGGGCTACGGCACAAAACCCGCTGCGCGGGCCGTTGGGGCGTTCTCACGTACGACCGCGTTTGCCAAGGACATTTCCTGGGACGTCGCCTTGCGTGGTTGATGGATTTTCAAGACAGTCACGATAATTGAATATGAATGATCCTATGAGCATGTTTGTTTTGTTTTCGTTGCTAGCTAATTATATGGTACACCTGGATCGCATGGCCAGAGCGAGAGGCAGAGCCCCGTCGTCTAGCGCAATGCGAACAGAATAGAGATAATAGTAATGTTTCGTTATATGCTGCGAGCCGCGCAATATATCGTCAAGTGTTATACATTCGCGTCGCCGTAAGTTGCGTTTCGTTAAGCGTTTCGTTGTCACCGCACCGATAAAACCGTCCGTCCCGTTCCAAACCAATGAAAGTCGAATCATACATACACATGCAAATTTCCCATAATTCCGTACACAAGAAGAGGGAAAATAAGAAGCAAAAGAAAGATAAGGCCATGATGACATGAGAAATGGCTGTGCAGACAAAAGCGGGCGTGGAAAATAAAAATGTTGAGACAGAAAGGAATGAAGAAAGAACGACGACAAGGCCATTTCGCGTAAACGTGCTCATATGCCCATCATGCTGGAAAAATAGCGATACAGTCTGCCTAGTTCTTCATGTCCTCTGAGCCCTCGGTCGAGTTCGAGTCCATGGAACGGAGCATGTCCTCGTCGTCCTCGAGGGGACCGTGGATGCCCTCCTCGAAGACGGGCTCGGGCTCGTTGACGTCAAACTTGGTCTTGAAGTTTTTGATGTCGGTGGTCATGGAGCTGCTGTTGGAGCGGCGGCGAGGGTTGGCAAAGTTGAAAGACTGGTCATTGACCTCGTCGCCCATGCTGCCCCAGTTGCCCTTGCCATTGCCGTTCTTCTTGGTCTTCTTGGGGTCGGCGTCGGCAAACCCGTTCTTGGCAAAGAACTTGGGCATGTTGTCGTCAGGCGAGTAGGCATCGGCCATGTCGCCACGCGGACGGTCGTTGAACTTGTGAGAGCGAGTCACTGCATGCTGTTAGAAGTTGCTCTAGACAAATAGCATTTGATACGTATATGTGTATATATATACATATATACATATATATATCAAAATATCCACAGCACCGAAACAAACATCACACTATGATGAATGCAGAGACAACCCGGAGATGGATGCATGAAATACTGACTGTTGAAGGATGGAATGTGGAATGGAAAGGTAGAAGGGAAGGAAAAAAGAAAGATGAAACACCAGGGAAGTTCCTGTGAGATGTGTTAGGGGGACGACGCCCTTATAAACGACGATGTAGTGCGGGGTCATCTAAATAATGTAGGATCCGAAATGTGTTGAACAACTGAGACGCACCAAGAGGTCCAGTGCTGAGCAGAGAATGATAGGCAAAGGGGATTGTGGATGTACTTCCGATGTCCGCCAAGGGCTAGTCTGACAAAGCAGAGGCAATCGACGGGCAAAATACCGCGATACAGCCAAGGAGTAGATAAAACTTACTGTTGGCGAAGTTGATAAAAAAACGGTGCTTAATACGTTGCCAAGTGATACACTCGTGACGCTCGTAGATGGTTGATAGATGAACCGGCTGGAGCGTTTGCGTGATAAGAGACGGGATGTTAATAGAGATGACGAAGGTAGATAGGAGAATTGTCAAACGTTTGAATAAAAGCCAAGGGCAATAGGGCGAATGTGCATGGAAGACGAGACAACAGTAGCAGCGAAGAGAAACGAGACAAGGGATACAACTAGAAGGCTTTCGAAAGTCGACTAAGCAGAGACGAGGCGAGGAACAAAGGACGACGCGGATGTGCAGTGACAAGTGGGTAGTCCAGGCCGACAGTCCAATGAGTTTAGAAAAGAAAGCGTGGGCGGAGACGATTGTGATTGGCCTCGGCGGTTGAGCTACGTGCTGGCTCGATGGCAGAAGTAGAAGATGGATGGATGGATGGTTGGTTGGATTACAAGATGAGCGGTTTACGTGATAAGACGTAGCGAGAGAAAGGGGGAGCGATAGAGTAGCAGAGCGAGAGCGAAGAGTGTGGTTGGCTGTGTTGGAGAGCTCCTGCAAGCTGACGTTGTTCAGATGTCTTTGGTTGTTGCGTGGTTTGTGATGGTGTGAAGCAGAGATGCAGAGGGAGAGGAGAAGGAAATGGGAGATGTAGAGTGTGGACGGGATGGTCTCTTTTAAAGTGATGGTGGAATCGGGGAAGGTACAGTGAGGCAGGCGAGCAGAAGAAAAGGAGGGTGTGCAGAGGAAAGAGTAGATGGGGGAAGGAAGCAACCTCACGAACAGGCCACTCAGACGGCAATCCCTTCCTGGCCCCTACTGCCTTGGTCTGTTCAACCAGCCGCCATTCCGTTTGCTTCCAAGAGCTCCAGTGTCGCTCCTTCCCTTTCTTTCTCCTGTCGTTCTTTCCCATTGCTCTCCTGTTTCCCCACCCCACACAAGGTCAGGCGAGCTACGCCGCGGTGACGTCTCCCATTGGGACGACCCCGAATCACAGTCGCGTGACCTGACGCAACCAGGGGCGGGAAAGCACGATTGACACATTCGTGCACCCCCCTGCTACGCCTTTGCCAGTATTTCGTACACACAATATGACCGGCGAAACAGAGCGGACGGTGTACTCGCCATGTAGGCGACTAGTGTGATTCTTTTCCCACGCCTCGAGCCAGATCCTCGTCGTTTGTTTGCTATCCGGTCACTCGCTCACCTTTTCCCCAACAAAACTTCCAAGAGGTTACCGCCTTCCCACCTTGGCTCTCTGCCTCCTCTCTCTGTTCTCCTCTCCCTATCCCCCACCTTGTCATTTTCTCGTAGATTCTGTCTTGCCCGTTCCTCGTTATTCGTCATCTCACGCGATCGGCGAATGGTGTGTGGCCTCCGAATGGAATGCACTTCCCTCTGATGCCTGCAAGCAAGCCCAGTGACATGCACCAATGTTCGTACGGTACGCTCCCGCGTAAATGTCCTTAGAACTCTTTCTCGGAGCTGATCCTGTGCCTGTCGACAGACGTTTGTCAATGTCTTTGTTTTCCATGGGCCTTGCATTCTACATCCACAAATCCATTTGATATCTTGCAATTGTACACAGTTGACAAACACTAAGCAGATGACGGTGGCGAGCAGAAACAGTGTCGAGAGTGTCTTCCTGCTCTCGTTTCTCAGAAAGGACCCATAAATGTCGCTGTCCTGTCCGTTCTGTGACATCAGCCGACCCACTCTAGCTCTTTCGTTCCGACCGCTCCTGCCTCTTACCTCGTTGATCAAAATCTGCAACCGGGAGATTCTTCCTGCACCCCGACAAGTGCCAAACGTACGGAGTATGCTGTAGAGGGGGCTGACATTCTCGGAGATGGCACCGGAGGAGGGTAAATGAGACAGGTGGGAGACGAAATGAGAGGATAAAAGCGTTGGAGTGAGAGGCGGAGACAGAGAAGGGTGGCCCGACGAAGGTGCTCACAAAACCAAACAGTCACCATGCACCATGCGCCACCCATGCAATACCCCGCAAAACTGGCCCTTGCTAGCGTCGTCTGAGAGAGAGTGGATCCTTTGGCTGTTCTCTGGTAAATGTGGGTCCTGGCTGTGGGCATTCCTGCGCAGGCAAAGGTCAACGGTAATTTACAGGGCAGTGCATGGCGTTTGTAGCGCTGTAATCGTCGTACGTGTCCTTCTCTTCTCGCTGTTTCCAGAAGAACATTACCACCAGAGCATCCATTCCACCGCTGCCGTGCGGGCCTTTCTCAAACCCACCGTAAACTGCCCTCGTGAGCAGTGATCACAGTGATCACAGTGATCACAAAGAACAAAGAAGGACGATGCCAGACGCCGTCTCAGCATTACCGTCCTTTTGCCCTCTGAGGTGATTTATCCATTGTATTGTAACTTGGTTCTTTTTGGCTTTCCTCCAGTTTAGTCCGGCCAAGTGACCTTTTCGCCTGCGCCAGTTATGAGGACATGGACATGCTATCTCCCTATTTCTGTTCGTCCTGTCTCATCCATATCGTACGTATCGTTCGCTGAGGCAATCGTGGCCCAGAAGCCAGGCGGCCAAGAGACTGGATGACGGTCAAGTTGAATCCCACGTCTTCCCGTGGCCACACTACCCATTCTCGGCCATTCTCCTCTTCTCCCACTATCCCCCCACTCTCCCACCTCTCGGCTTTTCCCCTTTCTGTCCTCTTGCACCCCTTAACTGTTCCTTGCTAGCTGGCAAGCTTGACGCTGGATTCTCAACTGCAAAAAGTCAATTCAGGAACAAAGGTGTTGAGAGGGCAGGGCTGACGCCGTGTGGCAGTCATATCTCAGGGTTGTCCCTACAGAGAACGACGTCCTGTTACGTCGTTGCTTCTTCATCCCACAAAACGGGTCCCTCTCCACTTTCAGATACACAGCACGCGATCACGCGCAGGGCGCTCGTCAGTCCCACCCGGTAGAACAGAGGCAGGCACTACTGCTGCCGCCCACGGGCCCCACCGCAGGCTGCGATTGCAGCAGCAGCAAAGCTGAGTAACGAGAGAGTAACTAGAATAGAACAGCTCCGTCCGGGTCCACAGGACTAGAAGCTGCTAGAATTGACAGAATGGCGAGCTGGAACGGCGACGATGTTTTGTTTGTTTTGTTTCTTCCCATCCCTCCGCTCGTTCTTGGAGGCTCTGATCTCCATCCAGGGTGAGTCAACTGGTCACAGGACCTTTTGTTGTCGTTTGCTCTTGCCTGTTCTCTCTGCCAAGGTCCCAAGTCTGTCGAGACAGGAAGGAACGAACGGGGCAGGGCATCACGCGATGACGTCGACAGCTGTCTCCGTAAAATCAGAGTTCTGTCTTTACCCGACAAACGGCAAGCACACTGAGACAAAAACGACCAATTTCGGGGATTTTGTCTTGACAGAGCTCTTAGCCACTGTCTTGCAATGTCCTTCTCACCGATCCCCCATTGGCTTCCGTTCTTCCTACTCCCGTTGTGTGTCACGATGGCTTGGCAGCACTGGAAAGACGCCAGAAATTGTGGCGTGATGTTTTCGACGACGGAGAAAGCACGACGACGCAACAAACACTGCACGGCATACACAGTGTGATATACGACGTAGGACAAGGCATCGCACAAGCTGCATCGTTCCAGAAAGAGGAAAAGACAGCTTTATCGCAAACCCCTGCACCCCGATAAAGGCTTCTGCGGGCGAGAGGGTCCTGGTCTCGGCAGCGGCTGACTGTTTACTCTGCGCTCACAAAGCGGGCCCTCGTATCGGCCCACGATGGACAGCTGCATCTCCACTATGACTTAAGGGTTCCTGTTGGCAACTGCAATTGACTGCTTCGTTCGAACCCCCCAGCTCCTGCCAGAAGTGTACTGGTTTCGGAAACGAGTTGCCAGGCCAAGCAGGCCTAGGCACCTCTTCTGGACCACGAGAACTTTTGTCAGAGCTCAACGAGTGTCGCGACGAGATCGACGCGGAATTACGAGACAGGAGACGGTGAAAGTGAGCCATTGCACACCGATATCGCCGCGTCATCCCGAGGCGGACCAGTCCAGAAGCGAGAAAGCTGCCTGGAAGTCCGATAGACCGCGGTGAACGGATATGTCTGAAGGAGAACAGGTAGTGGACACTTTCGCAAAGGCAATACATCCTTTGCACTGGGGATTTGCCTCATTGCTGCCTTTTCTAGCTCTGCTGAAAGACCGAACTCAACAATCTTGTGATGTCCGCGAATACGCTTCCCTAGGACAGCTGCCTTGGTGTGGCGATTTGTAGGACGTCGTGTTGTAAAGAACACCCCGAAATGACAACGTCAGATACAGCTGATGGGATATCTGCAAATGGTTTGCTATGTACAAGTAGGCAAAAGCAAGAACTACCCAAATGATAACAACATGTGCAAGCCCTGGACCCAAGAAACAGAAAAGGAGCAATAGAAAGAGACAACAAAAGAAACGACTGGCTATGACTAAACAAGATATTGTCTTGGAACATCCGTATGGACGCGTGGAGATTGGAGCCTTTCGGCTTATCCCTCCTTTGTTTTTAAGTATTTCATTTTCATGAAATATCCCTTCTCCTCTCTCTGTACCCCCAGCCTCTTTTCACACGTTCTCTCCCCTGTTCTACTTGCTGCCGTCCTTTTTCGCGTCCACGCCGTTTCCAGTCGCTGGTTTTGTCGCCGTCTTGTTGTCGCCGCCTGCATTGCCGTCGTCGTCGTCGCTGTCACCGCCCAGGCTGTACCGCCGGTCCTCGTTTGTCGGCGATGTCGCGTGCAGGTCGTCCAGCTCGTTCTCGTCAAAATCGCCCGCTTCGAGGTCGCGGTTGGACCGCCGCCGGCCGAAGCTCTCGAGACGCGAGCCGCCGCCGCTGCCATGGCCATTGCTGTTGCCATGCCGGCTGCTGCGGCCCATCCCGCCCTGCATCATAGGGAGCCGCGTGTCCGACGACGACGGGCCGTTGGCCACGTTGCGGTAGCCGGCGCGGCGGGCCTTGCGGCGCTCGCGCCAGACATAGTAGCCCCACGCCGTGGCGGCGACGGCCACAATCACCAGCACGACCTCGCCGCTCTTGCGGTACGCCTGCCACTTGGCCGCGTCCAGCTTGGCCTTTTCCGCCGCCTGCTGCGACGTGCTGTTGCCGGCGGCGCCACCCACCGACGTCTCGGCACCCTTTTCGCCGTCCAGGCGCGAGTCCGTCGGCGTGCCGCCGATGCTGCTAATGTCCACGCCCATGAAGCGGTCGAGCATGTCGCGCGTGCGCCGCGGGAAGTCAAAGGGCACCATGTGCGACGAGTTGTAGAACAGCACGTACGTGAGGTTGCGCGCCTCCTGCCAGAACCCGGCGTTCTCGCCCTCAAACGTCCACTCGCGCCGCGGGGCCCAGTTGCCCGGGCTCAGTTCGAAGCCTTTGCCGCCGTTCCACTGCATGTTGCTAATGAGTGCCTCGGTGCCCCGGTGGTTGCAGATCAGGTCTTCGGCGCCCGAGAACAGAATGACGGGCACCTCGGCCAGCAGGTCCGGCAGGAACGTAATCGATGCCTGCGACTGGCGGTCGCGGAACTGCGAGCCGACGTTACCGTTGCACTCGGACCAGCCCGTGTTCTTGTTGGGGTTGATGTGCAGGGCGGCGACGACTTCAGGGCGCCGCAGGTACGGCGTTAGGTGCTTGAGGTCGGGCGGCCAGTTCATGCCGCAGCTCGGGTAGCTGTCGCGCAGGCGCACGTCGTACATGTTGATGCAGTCCTGGTCGCCGCCCTTGTCGAGGTTGGTCTTGAGGAGCAGCTGCTGCAGGATGCTCTCGCACGACGGCATGTCCACGCTGCGTATGGTCCCGGCGGCCAAGTCCTTCAGGCAGATGCGGCGCTGCTGCTCCAGCGCTTGCGCAGCAACGGAGTCTTTGGCGATGAGGTTTTTTTCGTAGGCGAAGTCGAGGTAGGCCTCGTACTGCTCGGGCGGCGAGATCCAGCCGTTGCCGATGAGCATGCCCTTGAGCTCCCACTTGGTCTTCGTTTCGGGCTTCTTGTTGCGTGCGAGGATGTACTTGGCGATGTAGGGAATGTGCTGGCCGGCAAACGACTCGCCCGCGAGGTACAGCTGCGCCAGTTAGCATTCGTTTCATTCGAATCATAGGGGCATCATAGGGGCATTCGCCTACGGCGAGCGTGGCTTACATCGTCATGCTCGTACTCGGGGAAGAGCGCAAACCACTTCTCCAAAAACGTCATAAACTGGGCGGCCATCTCGTCTAGCTCGTGGATGTAGCTGTCGGTGTCGACGTAGCTAAAGCCCGTGCCGACAGGGTTGTCGACGAACATGACGTTGGCAAACTCGTTCCACGCGCCGTCGTTGTACACCAGCGTGTTCTCGTCCTTGAGGCGGTACGGGCCCACCTCCATCATAGCGCCGTCCTCTGAGCTACAGCCCGGGCCGCCGTTGAGCCAGATGACGGTCCGTTGCCGGTTCGCAATGTGCTTGTTTTGGAAGTGCCAGAAAAACATGTTGCCGTTGTGTTCTGGTGTGACTTCAATGTGGCTGCGAGCATGTTAGCTTGTCCTGTACTCTTTATATCACAGACGCTGTGAGGCGATGTATTCGTGTTCTTGTTTCTGGCCTACTCACCCTGCATGCATCTTCAGCAACGGTCCTGGCGGCGCGCCCGGCAGCGAGTGCACAAAGTAGTCCCCGGCCGACGCAGCCTGTGCGCCGCTCGTAAAGAGAGAGACGGCCGCAGCCGCTACGGCAGCGATAGCCGGCCACCCCCGCCATGATGACGGTTGCGTGGCAGCAGCCATCGTGGTCGGTCTGTAAGAGTATGTGCTCGGGCCGTTCGTGCCGGGTGAAGCAGCGAAGAGTCAATCGGCCACGTGCGCCGGTCGTAGACGTCGCTACGAGGCGCGACTGCGGGGAGACGTAATGAGGTACACGCTGGTGGTGGCCGAGAGGAAACGATCAGGAGGCTTGTCGTGGAGATGGTCGCCTTGTCTAAGATCGATGGATGAGGTCGGGAAGAAGGGGTCCGCTGTCGAGGTCGGCAAGAAGGGACAAGTCCAAGCCAGGAGAAGCGAGAATAAGTCAAGAATGGGAGATGATCGCAGCCGGAAAAGAAACAGAGTGCAAAGGCCAAAATGAAGGAAATTCTGAAACGAAAACAGAAAACGAAAACACCGCCTGGATGGATCTGGAACCAATCCCCGGAGGCTTCGTCTGGTGCACAGCGGCTCGTCAAGAGCACACATGCAGGAATGACGAAAATATAAAGCCAAGAAAGGGAAGGGAAGAGAAGGGTGCGGGAATATGTCGATGTGGGCAATCTGTCGAGGTAGATAGAATAGAGCGACAGATGGAGAGGGCGGTTCGGATCTTCAATATGAAGTAGGTGTCCTTGCGCGTGTTGAGCGGGAAGGAGCACAAGACGAGGTCAATGTGGATTCCTTCTAGATGCTAAGCCTTGCCTTCTGGGGAGCTGACGCAGCCTGAGCGATAGTGATAATACGAGCACAGAAAAATGCGGGTGCCTTGTGCCCTGTAATGTTACTCTGTAAGATACGAAGAATTGGTTGGCACTTGGGGCTCTATGCACCGCTGAATCTGTTGCCCCTTCCCACTCAGCGCAGTGGACCAGACTTCAAATTGGGGCAAATAGTGGATCCGTGAGCTCCGGAAGCAGGCGTCGCAAGTCTAGGCGCCGCCAAAACCGCGCTAGCGCTACAGGGCGGATTACAGTGGAAGACAACGGTCTGTCAGTGGGCAGTCAACCGCTGTCGGGCTGAGACAATGTTGTATCTTAAGACCAAGATACGTTGTAGACCAACAGACGCATCGCCGAAAAGAGGCTTGAATAGGTGCCGTTCCGGCTGACAAGAGGAAATGGAGAGAGGGGGAAGAAAGAATAAATAATACGACTGCACAAAAAGAAGGGGGGCAGACCACACGCGCCCCTTGGCCATCGTGCTTGCCTTCCGTATTTGATGCGTTTTACATTGTTGCGTTCGTTTTATCTGGGCAATTCGAGACGAGCCAGGGGCAGGAGCGGCGAGGATCGTTGCTCTCGTTTCGATGGACATTAGATGACCCACTTTATATTATGTAAGGGCGAGCTTCGCAATGACAGCAGGTGAGGGGCTAAAAAAAAAAGAATAAAGCTGAGAGGAAATTGGAGCTTTCTTTAGTATGGAAAGACATTGAAGCAGTATTGCAGAGCCAAAATACCGTCTTTTTTCGGCCGACCAGTCGAACTTGCCAGGCAATACCTTCGAACTCTCGCCACACGATACGAAAATGGGCAAAACATACATTGTTGAGCACCTCGACGAGGAATTGGGTCAATGGTCTGAGCTCGAGTACATTACGATTGCGCGCGAGACGGGCGACTTTTGCCTGTCGTCGATCCCGGCAACTCTGGCCCTGCCCCAGGAGCTGAAGGACATGCCGGGCTTTGTGGCAGAGACGCGGGGCGTGGAGGAAATCTACGGCCAAGATCCGGCCAAGAAGGCGCGCGTGTGCCTGCTGGATCCCGCGGCCGCACATGAGCTGTCGCCCGAGGACGGCGAACTGTTTGATGTGTTTCTGTTTGGCGGCATTCTGGGCGACAACCCGCCGAGAGGTGAGCTTGAAACCGTGCTGGCCTCTCCGGTGGTCATATGAGGCCTTGCTGACCAACGTGGTAGACCGCACGTCCGAACTCCGCGCAAAGGGCTTCACCGGGCGCCGCCTTGGCCCGAAGCAGATGACAACGGACACGGCGGCCCGTGTGACACGTATTGTGGTCGAACAGAAGAGTGCGTCAAATCAACATGCTCCGAGAGTGGTTCATACTGCCGACCCGCTGCTAACAATGCAACAGTCGCCCTGGACGACATCCCGTATCTCGACTTCCCCGAGCTCAAGTTCAACGAGCACGAAAGCACGGAAATGCCTTTCCGCTATGTCAAGGGCGACGACGGCAAGCCCATCATGCCCGAGGTATGGATGTTGCATCCGAAGCAGCAACGGTCGACCTTCGATTGGCTTTCAATTAGGCGCGTAATGCTGACAAGAACAGGGCATGGTGGATTTGATTCGCAAGGACTCTGACAAGGCCATTGACGACCTCTTTTAAATTCGGCCCGCCGCCAGAAGCCCGGCAGCAACCAAGGATGATGCTGAAAGGCGGCATCCAAACAAATAAAGAAGACGAAGAAAACGGATAACGTATAAGCGCAGCTCGGTTGTCGGAATGGTTTTGCTGCCAGGCGTGGTTCCCATTGGGAAGCCTTTGACAGCAGCACCAATGGGCATTATCTTATCTCTCCAACCATCGGCCAACCCCGCCTCTCATATCGAGTTCGACACACCATATTACCGTTTCATAGAGCCGCCACAAATCGACGACAGCCAGTCTGATTTTGCTTTTCTTTTTTCTTTGTCTTCGTTGTTGTGTGTATGCTTGTGTCTTCAATACATACTACGCCTTTACAGTCGCAACATGGCCACCCCACCTCCACCGCTCACAATCGACCCGCCGCTGCTCAACACGGCCAATCCGTGGGCAACGGACCTGGCCGACTTGACAAGGCTCTACAACTGTCCGCATACCGGCGCTGTCACCACGCGCACTTCGCTACTGACCGGGTTCGGCCATCGTCCAGAGCTGCACCAGTTTACCTTCTTCGACGCCGCCACGCACGACCCAGCAGTGACTGCCGCATCCGGAGCACAAGCCAACAGCGCCAGCCTCAACACGCTCGGATACAGCCCGCTGACGCTCGGCGAATACCTGGGCTTTATCCAGACGATTGCCGAGTCGCGTGCCGCGTCGGTGTCTTCAACGCCGTCCACCACCAAGCCGAAAGGGTTCCTGGTGTCTGTCACGGGCGGGCCCGACGACGTGGCCGAGTGCTACACGTGCATCGCCGCCGCGCAACGCGGACTGCCGGATCCCAGCGGCGTCCCGCTGGCAATGGAAGTCAACCTCAGCTGCCCCAACATTCCCAACGCACCGCCGCCGGCATACGATGGGAAGGCGTTGCTGTCGTATCTGACGGCCATCCAGGGCGCAGTTGCGACTGTGTGCGCGGCCGACGGCACGACCATCCCGTTCGGCTTCAAGACGCCGCCGTATACACACGCCGGCCAATTTGACGTCCTCATCGATGCGCTGCGGGCCTCGGCCACCAGCAGCAGCACCGGCGTGTGTCCCATCAGCTTCCTGACGTCAACGAACACGCTCGGCTCGTGCCTCGTTCTGACGGCTGGAGAGTCGGGCCCGACACCGGCTCTGCCAGGTGGCGGTATTGGCGGCATGGCAGGCGCGCCGCTGCACCCGATTGCGTTGGGCAATGTGGCAACGCTGCGCAAGCGTCTCGACGCCGAGCCGGCCGCCCTGGGCCACATTCAGATCGTAGGCGCAGGCGGCGTGTCAGACGCAGCAGGGTTTGGGCGGATGAAGAGCGTGGGGGCCTATGCGGTGGGCGTCGGCACGGGGCTGGGCATTCACGGCGTGGACGTGTTTGACAAGATTCTCGGTAGGCCGTCGTAGAATATAGAGCATGTGTCGTCTGCTTTGGGCGCCACCACGCGGCAAGCGACAAGCATAGCAATAGAACAGCACAATGCACACGGACAGTATATCCTACATGGGACGTCGTTGCGGCCCCGGTGGTCCATGGCACCGGCATTGAAGCCGAACAATATGCTCCGATTTAGGGCTACTCCGAACGACGCGACATTATCTCTCCATGGCTGTCAAGCAGCAAAGGTTGGGAAAGAGCGTAGGAATGGATCCACTTTTTATGACCACGATCGCGCCTGCCTGTTTGGGACGAGTATTACGAAGCAGTAGAAGACACCAAAGGCCGATGTTTTGGGAACGCTGGTTCGCCGATGAGCGATCCTTGTGAGGCTATGGCCTGTGCGGGACTCGGCAGGTTAGCGCAGTTGAAAACGTTTCGCCGTCTTACCGAGACACCAAACTGCATCGCCAGAGACGTGCTTACTTCTTATTCTGGCGTCAGCAACCATTCTGACAGGGCAAGAACTAGCCGACCACGCCCTTCGACTTTCCCGGGCAGGAGCGATCATTGCCCGTGCCTTCCTGCCATCTCTCAGCATTTTCCTATTTGTATTTTTTGTCTCCTATTTCAGTCTCGCGATTCTTTTCACCCGTTCCCATCATTACAAGGATGGCCAGCTTTTCCAATCTGTCCACCATCGACGACTAGGGTATCTAATCAGATACCATCGACAACGGCTCCATCTCACTTGGCGATAAGGCACTCCGCGTATCGGTCGATCAGTTGTCTGGAGGTTTCGCGTCGTCGATCTGCAATGTATCCCACGAGTTGAGACTTTCCGGCCTCCTTTTTCTTCTTTTGTTTACAGAATCCTGTACAACGTCTACCCATGGCGCAAGTAATAACAAACGGCCGCCAGACCGGCTCCGAGATCGACCCGCTCCTGCCGGCGGCGGCCAGCGGCCAACGCACCATCGGCTACTCCAACGGCTTTTCCAACGGCTTTTCGAATGGCTCGTCTAGCAGCTCGACGACCGGCGTGCCCGGCGATACTGCCAACGCAACCGACAACGACGATGCCGCCAGCCGAAGCAGCGCTCGCAGGCGCCTGTCCGACGCCTCCTCGGCGGCCAACTCGCACCTCCTGACCCCCGGCCGCACCTACGCCATTGTCTTCAGCATGTGGGTGCTCATCTTCCTCCAGGCCAGCAACGTGAGCGGCATGACCATGGCCCAGTCTGCCGTCGCCGCCGACCTCAACGCCTACGAGCACGCCATGTGGTTCACGAGCGCCTACCTCATCTCGTCCGCGTCGTTTGCGCCCGTCATCGGCCGCCTGGCCACCGTGTTTGCGCCCTCGCACCTCATCGCCGCCTCCAGCCTGTGCTTTGCCGTGGGTGCCGTCGTGACGGCCTACGCCCAATCTCTCCTCATCTTCTTGCTGGGACGTGCCATTGTCGGCTTGGGCGCTGCGGGCACCATGTCCCTGACGCTGATTGCGGTGCTGCAGTTTACCAGCAGGCGCCGCCGGGGCCTTTTTGTCGGCCTCGCCAACGCTGGCTTCACCATTGGCCTGTCGTCGGGTGCCATCGTGTACGGTGCCCTGCAGGCGGCCATGGGCTGGCGCATGCTGTTTTTGATGCAGGCTCCCTTTGCCCTGCTGGCCGGTGTCGGCATCCTGCTCAGCATGCCGAAACTCGGTGCTCGTGAGCTCGGTGGCGGCGCGACGGCGGTCGACAAGCATGGTCGCGAGCTCACCGTGTGGCAGAAACTGGCCCGCATTGACTACCTCGGCGCCGCGCTGCTGGCGCTCACCATCCTCTTGTTCTTGTACGGCCTGTCCGGCACTGTTCATCCCAAGTATATTTTGCTGTCGGGCGTCAGCCTGCTGCTGTTCGTTGCCACTGAGGTCTGGTACGTGCCCCGTGTCACGGGTGGCGACCCCATTGTCCCAGTCGAGGTGCTCCGGTCGCGCGGCGTCCTGTTCTCCTGCCTCGCACAGCTCGGTGTCATGTCCGCTCGCTGGACCGTTCTCTACTATGCGCCCATCTACGTGTTGGCCGTGCGCGGCTTCTCGGCCGCCACCTCGGGCTCGGCCCTGATCCCGACCAATGTCGGATTCGGCATTGGCGGCCTTGTTATTGGGTGGCTGCATGTGCGCCGCTCCGGCGCCTTCTGGCTGCCCAGCGTCGTGTCCCTCTTCTTGTTTGCCGGCACGCTCGCTGTGGTCGGCCTTCTCAGCCGCGCCGACGCGTCTGGCCTCGGTACCGCCGCCTACGTCTTGGCCCTGTTTGCCAATGGCTTTTGCACCGGCGCGTACCTCAACTACACCCTGGCCCACGTGCTGCACCTCACGCGGCCCTCGACGCACTTTATCATTACGAGCCTGCTCGCCACCTTCCGTGGCTTCGCTGGAAGCTTTGGAACGTCCATTGGCGGCGGCTTCTTTATGCGCCGCCTGGCCATCCAGCTGACCGATGGCTTCACGCAACTGGACGGCGGCAACCTGAGCAGCGCTCGCCGCACGCTCATCACGCAGCTGGTCGGCAGCCCTGCGCTCGTGTTTGGCAACGACCGACAGGGCCACGCAGTGCTCAACGACGCGGAGCGTCGGGTGGCCGTATCGGGCTACGAGTCGGCACTGGGCGAGCTCTACCGCTGGGGTGCCATCGTAGCTCTGGTGGTCATTCTTGTCCAGGCTGGCACCGGCTGGACGGCACCGAAGCCCCTGCCAGCTGTTGACGCGGCTGAAGGCAGTGCTGTCTTCAGCGACGAGGACGAAGAAGAGGAGATCCTCGAGGCGTTTGCAGAGCACGACACTACCATGGAAGCATAATCTTGCCGGTGAGCCAACACCTTGTCTATGCACCTTTATCATCTACGTTATTTACATCTACACCATTGTTTATCCGTATCTTTAGAAGGCATATATTTCCTGGCACCGCGATAGACAGAAAAAAGGACGATAAGAACGTTTTTCAAGTTGGACTTTAAGGGCTTGTTGCAAAACACTTCGAATCGAGAAGCAAAATGTTCAAAATATGTTAATGTCGTGAGACGCTACTTTATTTTATTCTTAGATGTAAAATACACAACAACATATATATGTGTGTGTGTGTATGTGTGTATGTATGTAAAATAAAAACAGATTCAATAAATGGTATCGTCGCAATAAAACCAACCGGCCCTCATTCGCAGTCGATGGAACCACAAGCATGAGAAAGCGTATTGTGCGTGCACATGTTCAAACCTGAACAGACGGTTGCAGTCTCGCTTCATTCCCTCTCGGTGCTAATGAGCGGCTTGCAGCTAGCCGAGCCGCTGTTACCAGTTCTGTAGGAACAGAAGGCATGTTCACTTCTGGTGCGTCCTTTTCCTAGTCCTGCTGTCTGGCGATGTCTTGCTCCGGCTGCGTTTTGGGAGCCTGGTTTTGGTCTGGACTGTTACCGTCCGGCCCTCCACCCAGTATTGTCATGTCGAGCTCACCAACAAAGCCCCGCGCCGGATGTTGGCCTGCCGCCTGTCCTGGCTGAAAGTCATATGGCGCCACTTTGGTCAGCTCGCGCGCATCGCGGAAAAAGGTTATGAATAGAGGGTAGACCGTGCATGCCGCCATCAAGGCCACCACGATGATGAATGCAATTTGAATGGTACCACCCTGCTTCATGACTGCGTACATGACAAATGGCCAAAACAGCGGGCCGGACGCGCCCATGGTGATGTATGCCGCGGCACGCTTCGTGCGTGCGCCCTGGCCGCGCAATCCTATGGCAAAGATAAGCGGCCATATTGGGCCCTCAGCGAAGAAGAACAAGGCCACGGGCACCAAGATTAGGTTGGCATTTTGGCTCGGTGGAAGGACGACGGTGAGGAGAGCAAACAACATCGCTAGTGCCGTCGAGATGGTCAGGATAGTACGTGGTGTTGGCAACAAGCGGCTCTTTGGGTGCTGGACTCCTAGGTACACAACGTATGCGGTGAAAAATCGTGACACCGAGAACGCCGTGTGGACAATCAGCAAATAGTTCGGGACGGAGACGGCCAGATGATCGGGAGCGTCAGAGCCGGTATTGGAATCGGACCTTGAGGTGGCCATGGCGACGCTAAGGGCTATTGCTGGTAGATCTCGTATATCGACCCGAAATGCGGCCATGTTTCCGGTTGCTGTTGACGGGTCTGGTAGCCACGACGTGACGAGACGTTGGAAGTAGATGCTCATGCTTTCCTGTGACGCGACGTACGTCCATTGTGCAAAGACTGCCAAGATGAGGCAGACAGTGCGCAACTGCAGACCAAAAATTGTGCGCTTCTGGCCGTTCACCGGCATTCGGCTTGCGGCAAACTCGAGTTCGGCGTCGTGCAGTTCGGGAAGGGGCATATAGTAGAAGAACAAAATCAAGACCACGCAAAAGAGTGTGATCGCTAGGTAGGTCCACTGAACGTCGAGCAGTGCGGCCGCCTTGGTGTCTTCCATTGCATTGACTTTATTGAAGAATACGTTGTCAGCGAGAAGGCCGCTGAGGACACTTCCAACTCCTTGCGTCCCCTGCGCAAGGAGCAATCGCATCTCCGCATACTCCATGGGACCGCATAAGACAATGAACGGGTTTGCAGCCGTTTCGAGAATGCTGAGGCCAAAACCAACAACGAAGCTGCTGATGAGAAACCCAGGAAATGAAGCCAGCACAGCACTAGGCCAGAACATGATGGTACCAATCCCATAGAAACAGAGGCCCACCATAAAGGTTGCCTTGAAGCCGCCGATTTGATTTTCGCTTGAGTCTGAGTAGTGTGAATGCTTTGTCACGGCCGATGTAGCGACCGAGGCGACGGTGGCTGCTGTTGCAGGTATTGTTGCTAAGCCACTGGCCTGCCTACTGCGCTGACGCTTTTCGCGATGCGAAATTTGACGGTATGGCATGGATGGCCGCCTGCGGTGGTGTTCATCGTGACGTAGAACCCACTCGCCGACCACAAGAGGCCCAAAGAGATATCCTCCTCCGAAATAGGCGCTTGTCAGGCCAAGCGTTTGGGCAGTTGTCATGTTGGCCACGACGGCCACCGCATCGTTTAGTGTGTTTAGCAGCCCATAGGAAAACCCCCAGAGAAAGAACAGAATGGACACGATGGTGCAATACCTCCAAGATTCAGATGCAGATGCTTCAAGCATGTTCTTTGGCATATTGACCTTGACGAATCCAAAATAGACGCCTTTTCGGTTGCTGGAAGACTTGGATGGTTGAGATTTTGTGGAATGAGGTTTGGGGACGATCGCGGCAATTGCGTGGCGGGTGGTGGATGCGATTCCTGATAAGAAGGATCGAGATCTTTTTGAATTCGGGTTGGCAGAATCGCCGACGTTCTGGCCGGAAATGGGATTACTTGGTTGTACGCCCCGTGCACGATCAGCAGTAGAAATCTGGTCCGATGCCATAACCGGCTGGCAAGGAGGAGCAACAGAACCAAGGCTCGCGTTTTGTCCCTGGGCAGCAGATTCGCTCTCATCAAGAATCAGCTGGGCTCCGCTTCCATCTCGACCAGTCATACGCACAGCTTCACCACTTGTGGCTGTCGCCCCTCCTCCTGCCCGCGTTTCTTTGGCGAGATTTGGCTGCGATGGTTCGGTGGCTGGTCTGTTGTGACCCATTACCGTAGGACGGGTGTTCTGGAGTGCGTCACGCCGCGAAGAGGAGTTTGACGTTTCATGGCCTCTCGCGTAAGAAGAAGAGCCATAGCTGGGGCCGTCTGGGTCAATCACCAAAGCTGGGAAGATTTTAATCATCAGAGGTTTCAAGGTTGGGATGCACGCGCAAGTGATGCCGACGTTGACCTCAACGGCGGACCACATGAAAGAAAAAGACGCATTCCAGGCAAAATCAGGTCCGTTTCCGAATATCGAGTTGGGGTCAGAGGAGCTGCTGGGATGGACAACGTTGATCGCTTGCTGCAGATAATAAATGCGAACGACATCAACAATGGCCACGAAGATACCGAGAGCAAATGTCACAACGAGGATCGTCTTTTGTCGAGAAGGGAGGTGCATGCCGGTCAGAACTGGAATTGGAAGAGCCAAGATGGCCAAGTCGGTGACGATGTTGACGGGCGCAGAGCAGATGAACTCCGTTAAGAGAGGGATACACTGTCCAGTGATGTCCTTGAACGCGGCATCGACAGGCCGGCACTGAAAGATGTTGAGGAAAGTAAGGACAATGCCAGCAACGTTGACAATAATGAGAACAATATAGGATCCTAGGCGAAGGACCTGGATTGTGTTTTTGGACAGCCGGAGGTAAAATATGAGAATGGATGTTTTTGTGGCCATGAGAGCAGGGTTCTAGAAGCTTGGTCAGTAAGGCCGAAAAAGGTAGATACCGTGGTCGCAAATCTTTACATCTCGGAAAGACATACATAGAGAATAGAGAAGACATATTCGCGTATCCGTAGGCGTGCCCGCTGGTCATGCGCGACGTTTTCGTCATGTTTCCCGAGCCCCGTCAGAGTCCCCAAGATAATGGAGAGACTGAGACCAAAGGCAATCAGCCAAGCGAGTACGATGAAGAAGTCGTCCCATCCGACGCGATGTACAATTCCGAGACGGCACACCATCCGAGAAAAGACGAAAACAGAGCACAGGACTAGTGTTGATACTGTGACTGCGAGGACAGTCGGGCCCCGGTCCGGTCCTATCGTGGAGCCCGTCGCGTCCATTGTCAAGTCGGGCACCCCCGTGCACACCGCGGACAGGGGACACAGACGTGGTTTTCGTTTGCTTGTGCGCCCCTTCTCAAATCGTACGCGAAAGGTTGTGCTACCTCGGACACCGTCCACGTTTCTCGGTTTGCGTGTGGGGAGCAAGCGGAGACATTTGTGCTTGTAAGTTCGTTATTCCGTCATCTTGTGCCAAGCGAGGTGCGAGCCGAGCCATCGCACGCCAAAATCCGTCGGTCGTTTCAGTGAGTATGGCCAAAAGCCAATTATACGTCGATAGTATTTGGCATTCCAAAGTTCGACGGAGGAGAGCGGAAATGTCGAGAATCGTGGTAGTGAGAAATAAAAAGGTAGGCGGTAAAGCAAAGAAAAAAATCGAGGCTTGGCCCAGTGGAGAGGCAGAGTCGAGAGATGCGACACCGCAGCAGGCTAAGCATTGACGTAGGATCGCATGTATTACCGAATGACAGGGCCTGGCCCACGAACGTTGGTTTTTTGGCTACCAGAGTCGGTTGGCAGCAGCCGGTAGTGTAGGGAATAAGCGGCCTAATGGTAGGAGACAAGGTGACTAGCACTGCTTCTTGGTGTCTTTTGTAAAAATTTGGCCCGGTTGAAGGAATTGATGTATTAGGCCACGCACGTTTCTCGGGTAGGTGTTAAGAGTCAATATGTAAAGAAGAAGTCAAAGCATGCATGGGGCGCTATTTTGAGGAAAGCGGATTCTCAGGCCATAAGAATTCTGGTCGCGCAATTTCGCAAAAGCGAATCCCGCCAGCTGTTAAGAGAAACGCCGAGCAGTGCAAGGCGCATCCTTCAACAAGGGTCATATATGTTAACAACAGCCGGGGCGGCTTGAGGAAGGAGGGAGTCGGGGCCTTGTAGCGAAAGTCTCCAATTAACGGGGAAAATAAACAGCTTGTGGAGAATGTGAGGGCAGCACTCAATTCCAAGTCGCGTGTGCGCGAAGCGAAACGCAATGGCCGTAGGGTAGATATAATCTGTCTTGTTTGACAGAGATGGCGATATAAGAGTGCATTCAACTGGTGCTCCGTATTACGTCGTTGGTGTGGAGTTTGGGTCTTGAGAAAGGACTCGAAAGGGAAGCCGTGGGATTCAATGGGCAGAACAGCTGGCCGGCGAAGAAAGATCCTGTGGAGGAGTTGCTTTGACTGCTGCAAACGTCAATAGGACGATCGGGAAGACCAAACAAGGCGATGGTCAAGAGGTCAAGAAAACGTGGTGAGTGTAAGCTCCAACAAAGAAAGCAAGGAAGCGGGGAATGAAGAAAATGTCCCAGGTCTGGGAAGAGGTCGGGCTGGTTATGCTGTGCTGATTATGCTTGTTCACTAACTTTGGTAGCTCGGCGGGGAAAGGAGGCCATAGTTTGGTTGCGCTGCCGTGGGAGAACGAGGCCAGCCAATGGCGAACGACGTATCCGGTAGAACTGTGTTTCGATGCTTGGACTGTTCTGTATCGACCGAACGGTCTTGGTCATTCTCCGAACAGAGGAGCCCGTGCTCTATCAATTTTATTGGTCCTGCTCAGCTCGCCGGGTCGAAAGAACAGAGAGCAAACAAACCATCGGTAGCCACGGCCGCCAGCTGGATGGACCCGTCGTTCATCAAAAAAGTGCCGACGTGCGTGTAAAAATAGCTCCCTAATTTACCTTGGGGCACTGACCTAGGACGACAAATGTCAGAGCGTAGGTTAACGATGTTGATTAGCCATTTGAGGCACTAGGGACAAGACATCGCACGACAGACAAGGCTAACTCATCTGCTTCGTTTTGTCGTAGTTGTTTCGTTCTTGGGCGATTGTCTGAATGGACCGGCCTGCTGCCAATGCCGGGCGCTGATCTGATCTGCTATTGTTTCATCTGATGCTCCCAACACAATGGCTCTTTGGCCGCTCGCGTGGCTCTGTGGGCTCAGCTGGAGAGGACCGGATCTGGCTGCAACCCCATTGATCGACAGTGACTTGGCGTTCGTCAACGCCCTAGATTGCGGGGATGCGGGGCGCGCGCAACGAGAGACAAATTCATTCGCAGCTGATAAAGCTCAGGGGCTGGGATTCTGGACAGGTTCATAAATTTACCCAAACCGGCAACTCCAATCCCATGCCTTATTTCGTACAGGAAACTGCGATCGGACGAGCGGTACCATGGAAAAGGTGGGCCTGCCGATTTTGGCAGTGAGTAACGTGTGGCAGCTACGACTGGGTAGGAGCAAAGTTTGTGCTTTGCTCTTTCCACGATTTTGTTTCCTGTTTGGGTAAGAGCTATTTAGGCTCCCACATCCGAGATGAGATTGTGGAAGTGTTTGCCGTCCATCTCTCATGACGTTTATATCTTTATATAACTGGCCGGTCCTTCATGGCACCATACATTCAAGTAACAGCCATGTTGGTGCCGGGCATGAAAGCTGTCAACGACAAATAAAGTGAAATTCCTCTCTTTCAAAGGGCATTCTTTACAGGGAACTTACACCCTTGATCCGGCGAGTCTCGTTCCTATCGAAATGGCGAGTTATTTCCAGCCCCATCTAAATGACTACAACGGTAAAATTCGTGGTTAAAGCTGTTAATGCAAGTAACTTAATGCATGTGCTTAATGGCTTGTATAAAGAGATGCTTTCATCGTTGGCACAAGACGAAGTTATAGCTACGCTCGGGACATGATCCCGAGCGATTGTGAGCTGTGATGGATGTGTGCATTGAACGATGACTATTCAAGACCCAGAACAAAAATTGCTTTGATATATCTACGCGATAAAAGAGTTGTAGATATGTCGGCGGTATCCAGCCCGAGGTAGACCACTATTAGACCGAACTCGTGTTGCTGGCCAGGAAAAAGTCCAGTTCATTTCCAGGACCCCGGGCATATTCATTCTCCGCCAGCTGCTCGAGTAGACTTAGGAACGGATCCTTTTCATCTCCTGCCGCGGTGCCTCCGGCGCTGCCGTCGTTGCTGCGGCCGTCAGGACTGTTCTGAAGAACGACACCAGGTGTTGGCTTGCCCGCACCGGAGGATTGATCGGCAATCCAGGGTGACGGGCTCGAGAAGGAATTGGTCGGCATTGTTGTAAACATAGGATCGTAGCCGCTGAGCGCGACCTGGCCGTCGCCTTGGACCATACCGGTGTGGCCCATGTCCCGATGGGCGCCAGGTAGAGTAGCTGAACCAGAACCCGGCACGGCGACATTTCCAGCAACAGTGGAAAAGGTAAAGCCTGGGCTAAAGGGTGCTCCTGAGGGAGGCAGTGGCTGGTGCTGCTGTTGTTGCATCCGCTGCTGCTGTTGTTCCTGGGGTTGACCGTGTAGACCCATCTGCGAGCCAAATGACAAGCCAGGTATATCGTCCATGTTCGACTGCTTGTCGTTGCCTAGCATTTGCTCGTCGATACTACCGGTTGGGTGTGGAATCGAGCGCGCCATCGAGCTTGGCGATGTAAGGAGGCCTGGGTTGTTGTGCGTTGAAAATGGGGCAGCTGAATAGGGTCCTCGCTGCAGTACCGGCGTTTGCGTGCTGCGAGGGGTTTGCATTCCACCCGCAAGGTTATTGGCCCCGGAACCGCCTGGAAGCACAATCCCCGGAACCGTCTTCCGACGCTTCAAACTTGGCCGCTCAGGGATGACCACGTCCATGGCACTATCTTCACTGGCCGAATTCGCTCCAACATTGTTGGCACTGCTAGCACAGTTGGCACTGTTGTATGTGTCACCGGACCCGTCTCTGTAGTCGCCTTTTGTTGTATACAGGTTGTGGCCTGCATAGCTATCTGGCGCAAAGTCAATGAGAACATCTGCCAGTATAAGATTGGAGGCGTCAAAGTTGAACGATGAGCCGCCCGGCCCGCCAATGTTCAAATACCGATCGAAAAAATCTTCCAATTGGAACACTGGCGAGTACCGCATGGGGCTGTTGGAGACATTCTTGACAAGCTCCGTATGCGCACTGTAGATGCTTTGCAGTGTTTGGCGGTGGTGTTCGACACACGCCCAGGCGTGGCGCATTTCGGCCATGTGCTGCATCTCCCGGGACAAGAACTCGGCCGATGTTGCAAAGATACCCATGTCGTTGCCTGCGGCATTCTTGTTATAATGCGCTCCATGGATATGGACCGTGCCGGCGGTGCAGATACAGTAGCCGACAAAGCCAGGCCACTCGATTTGGGGCATCTGCCTGCCAAGTTCCGTAAGCTCTGCGATGGCGTTGGCATGCAGGAAGCACATGTTTGTCGCCTCGATTTGCCAGGACTGATGCTGCCCTGTACCTGAGAGCTCGGCGAGATCGACGGGCAGGAAGGGTCGGTAGATGAGACAGTGGATGAGGTGATAAATGAGCTTGCTCATGACTAAAACGGTTGCGTCAGGCTGGCTAAAGAGCGTCTCGACGCTCGAAAAGATGTCCTGTGCACCCGTTGCCCACACGTCCAGGTCTTGGCGAATTTTGGATAGATTCGATAGTGAGTGCCAGGGAAAGTGGGAGTCGCCTTTGACGCCGCCAGCGGCGAGATAGCGATTCGTGATGCCGAGGATCCGGCTGATGTCGATGAGCATACCGCTACCGCCTTGCAGCCGTTTCCCTGCTCCGTTTTGAAGGTACTGCAGATTAGATGTGGTCTGGAAGAAGTCGCCATTTACGGGCATCGAGGTGGAGCTGTTCAGCCAACTTGGTAGTCGGAGGAAAATTGTGCTGTCATGAATGAGTGACGGTCTTTTCGAACCACAGGCCATAAAGCGGTCCAGGAGGTAGCATGTCCAGAATAGACGCCTCCGCATTTCACGCTCTACAGGTGTGATACTGGCGCTGGCATCCATCTCACGGTGGAGCTCCAGGGCCACAGCCATGCCAATTGCATTTGCTAGTAATGGTCAGCTGTTGCTCGTGCAAGATGAAAGATGAGATTCGCAGTTACAGCAGCAGAGAGAAGGCCGTACATAATAACATGTAAGCTTTCTTTCCCTTGCCGGAGGCAACGAAGGCGAGGGCAAGAAGCAACAAGGTTTGGAGGCAGTCTATTGATGGTTCATCAACGTCAATTTCCGCGCGGGCGCGTAAGGCGTAGTCTTCGCCAAGACGGACTGCTGCTTGGTAGCCGTTTGGATGGGGTGTATATCTGTGGTTACTGTTAAGCTCTGGTTCCCTAGAAATTATGACAGAAACAGTCTGGACACCAGACTTACCGTGATGCCAAGGCACAGACAGACCCCAGCAGATGGGATGGAATCTGACCCAGCTGCAATCGTTGGCGAAATGACGATTCATCGAGAATGTGGAAAGGCTTTGCATGTGAGCGAGTAAAGTATGTGTGAAGTAGAGTATCGACTTGCACTGGAGGTGTCTTGTGCTGTTGCTGTTGGAAAGAGCTGAGCTCTGTATCGGGTTTCATTGGGACTGCCGGTGCAGACATTTCGGGGCCATTTGTCGTCGACTGTTTCCTTGGCTTCTCTGTCGTCGGAATATCCGCAACAGCAGCCTTTGAGCTTGAGGCTGTTGAGGAATCTCCAGCAGCTGTTGTTGTTGTCGCCGCTGCCCCTGGCGACTCATCCGAGCTCGGTGAAATGCCGCTGCCACTTCCAGATCCGGCGCCGCCGGCTTCACTGCCCTCGGCTCCTGCTTCATCGCCTCCTTTTTCCTTGAGCTTTTGCTCAAGTCCATCAACGCGCTTCAATAAAGCCTCAAGAATATCTGTTTTCGGTCCCCGCTTCTTTGGGACAGCATCTAGAATACGGCCACATGGTCAGACAAGCATTACTCTTACATGGGGTGCTCTTTGCGTGCGTATTGACAATGTGTATACGAGCTTGGCCACGAACACAACTCTGGACTTGCGCAGGAACTCACCGTAGATGCAAGCGCATTGAAACACCTGGCAAGCTTCGCAAGCAGGCCGCAATCTGTTACATTTTATCTAGACGAGAGGGGAAATTGTGTTGTTAGGACGAGCAGTACGGTAAGAGGCACATTTCGAACAATGTCTGGCAGCACAACTTACCTTGCGCTTTCGACAAGACTTGCAGTTCATGGACTCCCGCGGTTCGTTCGTGAGACGACGAGCCGGGAGTCGCTCGATGCCCACCTGTGGTCGAGACATGACGACAGGCCGTGCGCTGTGAGACGAGAATGGCGACACCGGTGGGTGTTCGACAACTGAGACTGACATGCCCGAGGTCATGTGGACAATATATCGGACGGGCGGCGCATCCGGACGTGCAATGTAGAGGCAGGAGCCCGTCAGATCGTTCGGTGAATGCGATATGTGACGCGGCCCAGTTACGTGAGTGTGGGCGATGGTGAGGAGCGTGAGACAGGGTGGATAAAAATTGATGAGAGGGAAGTCAATAGGTGATTTGAGTGGCGCTTTGCTGTAGCGGTTCTCTGGCAACCTTGCAAAGAAGCAGCGTAGTTGGATATCCCAGCTCCGGTATATGGAAGAAGGCCTGCCTTCAAATTGGTTTTGGCCTCATGGATGTCTAGCACCCGGTGAGGTACTATAAGCCGCTGGGAACAAGAATCAAAGGCGAGGGGCAGAGTGAGAGTTGTTGGCTGCAAAGCTTGATTTAAAAGCCTTTCAAACGCTGAAACGCTCGAATACTTCGAAATGGCAAATACCCTTGGAGGATTGCTATATAAAGCTCCGGATTCTCTGAAGCGAAGCGGAGATCTGTTACTGGCTGTTTGGACTCGACGCCTCGCTGCCGGTAGCCATGCTCGTGGAACATACAGCAGACCTTTCGGGGTGGGGATAGATGCGCGCCGAAGACAAATGAGAACCGTTGAGAGCTGCACAGGATTGGTTGCGGGCACCGTGGGTGTGGCGTTTGGGAACGGGAGCTGTGTTGGCGGCGGGAAGGCGTCTCGGATGTGCGGTCGTGGAAGTTGAGAAGTGAGGATGATAATGACGAGGGAGCAACAGATGCAAGGACGTGCCGGCCGACCACTTATGGGGCTTGAAGGGTTCAAACAGCGTCGGGTAGGTGCTTCCCCAATGTTTTGGTAATGGGGTCGTTGCGAGAAGGTGAACCTAAGCGGGAAAAGGCCAGGATAAAGAGAAAAGGTTGCGCCTTACATCCGGGGGAAGGGTGTGTGGCAAGGCAAGGCAAAGCAATGGACAGGAGAGCATCAGGGATGTAGAGAGAGACAGAAGAGCCCCAGGGGTCCGTTGTTCCTTTGGCTGGACAGACGTTGGGACGAGCAGGGGAGCAAGATGCCTCTGAAGCGGCTGGGGAGGAGCGAGTGTCTGAGCAAGCACTCTGTACACTTGAGAGGGGAGTTGTTCAAGTTGGGCGTCCCGCTTTAGATTTTTTCGGCTGCGCTCGAGCACAAGGCGCAACGCTGGGATGTGTTCAAAAGTGTGTGGAGAAAAGAAGACGAGACGCCGAATGGAGACGGATGAACAGGAGACGGAGGTAGTGGCTGCGGTGGATGAGGGGAAAGACAGATGCAAAGAATAACCGAGTGGAGAGCAGTAGTGTGCGGACCGTTGTATGCACCTGTGGGCCTACTGTTATGAACAAAAAAGACATGAAAAATCTCGTGCAGTGTATTCCGTCGGTGAGAAGGCGAAGACGAACACGAGAAGAGTGCCGGCCGGAAAGCAAATCGAGTGAGAGTCTGTCATAAAGACGGTAACGAAGGTTTACCGTGACTGCTGGGGATTTCCGCGAAAGAATGAAAAAAGAAGACAAAAAGAAACAAGGCACGTAATTAGGTTGCCGGAGGTAAACGAACAGCAGCGGGCACGAGGACAATCAAAACGGAAACATGGGGAATTGGAGGATTGGAAGAGAATGGAGGCCTGGCCAGTTTGTTGGGTCTAGGGCCGTGGCGAACGCTAAACAGATATGGGGCACTGGGGGCACTGGGGGCACTGGACGAGACGTGTCCGTTCTGGAAAGCCCAGAGTCGTCAAGTTAGCGCCGTTGCAGGACCTCAATGGGGCCCCAGTTGCCAGCGAAAGGGGTCCAAGGAGCGCCAGTGGAACAAGCCATCGGCATCTGTGAGTCCGTGCAAGGGAACAAGGGAGTGGCCCTCTTCGTATGGTGTGGTCGACTGTCGTGACGTCTTTCAGTTGTTCCGCTGACCCGCATCAAGCTTTGGTTTCTTTGTGAGGCGCACGACGTTTAATGGAAATGTTCAGTACAAGGTGCCGAGAGCCCTGTCTGATCAGAATGGACCTGTTGACTTGCATCAGGTCTGGGGTTTTACTGACAGTGGCGTCGGTCTCGTCGGTCTCGCTGATTAGTATGGGCTCTCTGGCCATATGACTTCTTTTGCTTCTCGTATTCGCAGTGCCTGGCCTGCTAACTTGTGTGGAATACCGTATTTCAGAAATGATAATACCAACTTTGACCGTTGTTGCATGTCTGGTGAGGAGAGCCGTGGTGTGTGTCGCACTCACGCGCCTTGTTTCTTGTAGTCCGGAAACAATAGCCAGAATGGAGATGGCGGTTTTTTCAATATAGGCGCGACGGACATGTGTTCTTTTTGAGCAAGGCCGGAGATGCTCTTCTTCCATGTGCGATTTTAACGGCACAGCACATCTTTGGTTTTGATTAGGTCTCCTTGCGGCAAAAGTTGCTCAATAACCAAACTGCGGCCATCGAGCTCACCCTGGATGAGGCTGGAAAATGATAGATTGCCCTTTTCGGATGTGTTGTAACTGAATTTGGTGCTCGGGGAGCTGGTAGTCCAGGACAGCAGAATGATGGCTTTGATACAAACGTGTTAACGAGTCCATTCACAAATATGAAGTATTTGGGAACTCAGGGGTGGTTAGTCTCTGCCTGATAGTTCCTTCCACGTTGGGTAATTCCTATTTTGTTTGGAAGGTCGACCGCCGATAGAGTTCATGGTTATTCTTTCCCTATTAATTGCAAAAACACTGCTGATTTCGGCAAGCAAGACCTCGATCGCTCATTCCTGTTCTGGATATTCAAAGCATGCCGTAATAGGCAAGGGCACCCCGTTGCTCGCCGATGGGCCGACATCAGTATAACCAAACTATACAGTACTTCCAGCATCATCAAGATGGAAACAGTGTGGCACCAAAAGGCCTCGCCTGCCTACGTCGTTCGTTTGTTCAAACGGGTCGGGTCCGCTTGTGGCGTTTTCCTGTGCCGCATGTTGTGGTCGCACAAGAGACAGCACAACAACCACAGAATGCCTCCAGAATGCCTCCAGATGGCCGCCACATCGCGACCACCCAGGGAATACTCTGGTGTCCTGCTCGCCTTACGACGTAGATGGCGTTGACCTCATCTGTTTCACTCATATGCCAATCTCGACCAAGCCCCCGACGCCCATCTATCTCAGACCGGAGACTCACTATGTTTGGCGGCACATCAGATGCTAGGGGGGAAGGGGGCAGTGATGATACGGATTGACGATAGGCGCTCGCCATATAAATGAGGCTTCCTTGTTCACACCGTACGGTGTGTGTCAAACTCTGTCCTGTGCCTTTCCTTGTCCTTCGAACGTGGGCAAGGTACATTTCCTCCCCCTTCCCATGTTGTGTCACCGCCCTGACATGTTGTGTAAGTACAACCCGCGGTTCTGAATGTATTCCGCGTTTCTGTACATGCTGTCTCGCTTTCAAATGCTCTCTTGTCTCTGGACAACCTTAAACTTATGTGATTCCTCGTTTCATTTCCGACCACACGTAAGGCTTTGTCATGGGCGTCGGTCTCTGGGTATCGCAAACGAGATCCGAGTCGGGAATTATATTGGAGATTCCATGTGTTCTTGTTTGTTTTTTTAGCCTACAGCCCTTCCCACAGCCTTTCCTACAGTTTGACCCTGCCACAGGTATGTGTCACGCTGCTACTAACTTCGGCCCACTGCAAGCCCAATGAAAGACAGGAAGGCTTGTACGACTGTGATGAGATAAATAAGCCTTACACAACACGGCTACTCGTCGAGATGAGAGCAGTACGTGCGCTGGCTATTGTTGGTGTCGCTGGACGCCATGCCACGTTGACAGCAACCACGTGCGCATGCAAAACATATTAACATATTGTCTATTGCAGGCCACCAAGGCCATTTCGTTTATTGGACATATTGCTGCATTCCTCGTAGTTTCGGTGGCCTGGTTTTGAAACCAAAGAGTGAAAAAAGTTTCTCGTCGATGTGCACCGACATAAGGAACAACAAGCGGCTAAAATCACGCACGGGTAGAAAAAAAAAAGTAGAAGAATAATACAGACGCGCACATGGACTGCAATTCAAGATGCAGTTGTAGCATAAAACGAGGGACAAAAAGACGAGGGTCGGGCATGAAGCTTGACCATGATGAGCGACCAATGCACCCCAGTTGTGAGTTGCCAGAAGAAAACTGGGTTTTGGAACGTATTTGGAGTCCAGCAGGAGCGCACTTCTCCAGGTCTAATACCACGCTCCGTCTGAGGTGTGGAGGTGAGCATGGAGATCGCGCTCCTTAAACTGGAAAAGTCCCGGAAAAATTACGATTTTCCACCAGTCATGAAACTCAGCTTGCTTCGTCAATTCCCCATAGTTCCCCATCATTAGGCTGGGGACTAGTCTTGATGTTGGCCACGATGGAGTTTGGGGTAAAATGCTGGCAGAGACCGTCGACATTGTAGAAGAGGGGCCGACATTAAGACGAAATTCGTGACGCTCAATGGTGTTGTTGGCACGCGTCTGGATTTTTCACCTCCGAATACCTCCGCAATCTGGTGCCGAGCACGACAAAGCGCCGCGACAAAGAGAAAGTTAAATCATGAGATTGCGTTAGGTGCCCGAAATTGCAGACAAACCGTCTTGACGGTGTGTGGTGTATGTGTCTATATGTAGAGATACGTGAGGAACTGACAACAGCTATATGCCCAACACATGAGAATATATATTCAAAACAAGGCAAAAAGTAAACTCGCTCCTAGAATGGACTCCTACCGCCGGCAAGGCGCACGAAGCTATAAGGGACGTTTTGTCCAACAAGTAGCCTCAAAGTCTCGACCGTTGTGAATGCGTTAACATCCGATGAACCGTAAACCGCAAATCCGCTTTGCTCTGCCACGATACCAGGGTCGGCCTTCCGCGACGCAAACGAGCCGCTGCCCGAGTCGGCAGCAAGGTCGAGGAACACTTTCCGTGTGCTGCTTGCGTTGATAGTTGTCTCCGTGGTATCTGGCGGTGGCGATTTGCTGGATCCAAAAACACGGAGCAACAGACCAACCAAATTCCCCTTTTCGGGTGCAAGTGCACTGATGATCACAAACGGAGACGCAAAGTCATCGTGAGCACCGACGGTACGCGCCTTCTGCAGGCTTTCCAGTGAGTTGAAAGGCTCAATAATCATGTCACCAGCCAGAGCAGACGGCGTCTTGAAGCCGACGGTATAGACTTTGCTGATACGGAGCGCGCCCAGTGCAAATACGGCGCTTGCGGCATCGTCCGAGGAAGACGCAAGAACGACGGCGGTGCGACCAAAGTAGGCAGAGGGGGCCAAATCACGGGTGAGCGTGCTCAAAATACCGCGCCAAGAGGCGTTATCGAAAACAAGCTGCGTGTTTGGCGGCAAGGTCCCGCTGCCACCGACAACTGAATGACTGCTCCCATTGCCGTTGTCGTTCTGGTGATGGTATGGGCTCGAAGGTTCGGAAACTTCAGTCGATTGTGGAGGTGAGGATAATGATCGTACAATAATAGTGTCGAAATTGCCAATGACGCGAGCCGCATCTGTCAGAATTGGCCCTGCTCCGTCTCCCAGAGAAGAGAAAAAGGCACTTTTGGAAATAAGGCTGGCGTAGGACAGAGGTGGGTGAAGATACGCGCCGCCAAAATTCTTCTGGTTGCACCAGGTCTCCACACGGTTCGGTCCTTTTGGTTGCTGTTCCACGACGGCGAACTGGTGAGGGAGTCCGAGCTCATTGAAACATTTGACGTAAAACGGCGCCTGTGGTGTCCCGCTGCGACTCGAGGGGCTTGTGATGCCGTATATAATCTTCTTCGGGAGCTGCCCAAGCATCGACAACGCGGCATTCGTTTCGGCGGCACTCATTTGTCCAGGAGCCGCAATCACGGGTAGCAGTGGGTGCGTGATCGGAGAAAAGACATGGTTTTGGGTCCTCGAGAACTGGCCCATCTCGCCCATGTTGACAGCTGATAGTGGGGGCCCATTCGGGTACTCTGCACGTATCTTGGAGCGGAAGTACTCCAGCTCAAAGTTCTCGTTTCGGTCGTTGATGTAGGTAATCATCTTCACAATATCAGCATACTTGCAAGACTCGGCGTAGATAGCCTGTGCCTCCGGAGTTGGCCATTTCAAAGTGGAAGAAAAGTCGTGGTAGGCGGACATGATGCGGCTGTTGCCGCGCCGTTCATATAAACGCTTCCGGATGGTCTCGGGAAGCCACAGCTCAACATCAATGTACTCCACACCCCACTGAATGGCACGGTACAGATATTGATAATACAAATCGGGATTGTCCATGGGGAAACGGCCATTCTCACGCTGGCAACGCGTCGTGAAGATGATAGGGAGCTCGGTACGCTGGCGCAATGTCATAACCTGTTCACCCACGTAACTTAGACTGGGGACTGCCGCAAAAGCCCCGTCGGCCAGGGGTTCTTTCAGTAAATCAACCCGGATTTCGACAGCGTCGGAACCAACAGTCAGGATGTCGATATTGGGAAGCGCAACGCGAACATCGGGGAACGTGGTGGAGATGAAGTATGTCCGTGGCTTGTCCATCAGTGTCTGATGATGGTTGATCTGGCCGAGAGTGAAAGAGATAAACCGTGAGAGGTCACGGCGGAAGAAGGGGGTGTTCGTGTAAAGGAACTCGTAGTCGCACTGCTCAGAGAGTGCGCTGTCAGGAGGCATACCCAAGCTCACGCAGTGAGCATTGATGGCGACCACCAGATCTGTGTTCCTTGAGCCGATGTCTGCTTTGGCGTTGTCTGCGTAGATTCCTATGACCCGTTCCTTGTCTGCTATTGATATAGCATCGAAGTTTGGCCGTTTGCAGTATGGTTTCCCAAGTACCTCCGCAAAGACAGAGATAATCTCCTCCTGGTCACGCCCATAGACAATAACGACGATGCGTGTGTCCCCTCGCTGCGGACCGCTGCCAAATTTGCTGCCGATGGCAAGTCCGGACATGCCAACCGGGGTATCCAGAGCTGTGTCCGCGGTATCTGATCCACTCGACGCGCCCTCCGCCTCTCTGATGTCCAGTACGTCGCTTGCCGCGGCAGCCTGCCGAGGCACACCCGTCGGCACAGAAGGCATTTGCTGAACGGCAGCCATGCTTCTGGCCGGCCAATCTGTATGTGTCACCGGTGAGGTATACCAAATGGCACTGCCAGTTGCCTGGTTTGTTGCTGGTGTTCGTCGGATTTCGGAGTCGCCCGTTATGATCAACGACCGGATGTTATAGTTTTGTGAGACAATAAGCCGGTTTCGTGATAGGATATAAATGCATATCCTGCCGTCAAATTTTGGTGTGTCTTTGTTGTCGTTTGTTCTATGAAATAACCGACACAATCCCCATCAGGATATAAAGTACCTTAACAATGAACAAGAGGGTACCAGGATAGAAGACCAGCCGTCAATTGACAGGATGTCTCGAAAAGAAGGCGGGATTTGTGCAAGAAAAGATGGAATGACCCGAGGCGGAATTGGGTTGTAGGTGAAATATTTGACACAGCCGGAGTTTGATGTGATTTTGATATTGGAGAACGAGGTCAAAAATGAGAGCCGAAGAAATGCTGCACACACAATAGGACTGAAACGAGTGGGCAGAGAAACGTATATGAGAGCAATGCAATGCAGACTGTTAGGTGAATGAGCTGGGTAGGTGCAAGTATTGAAATGGCAACGCAGCGAGCAGCGAAACAGCAGCGCAGGAGACTTTGACAACCAGAAAAGAAGGGAAAAGCAAAACGATAGCACACAGAAGGTGGGAGTGGAGCCGGTCGATGGAATAAGCGCTTTGATGATATGGGGCCTGGCCTGGACAACTGGCAAGATATTCCGCCTTCGTAGGGATGTTTGCTTCGTCGGCCAGCAGACAAGGCGCAACGGTGCCGCGAGAGGCGGAGCAGGCAGTGATGCAGGAGACGCCGCGAGGAAGGGGACAGGCGGACGAGAGCCAAAAGGGAGAAAATCGGCCAGGGCAGGACGAAGGCTGGGCGAGGATGATTGACGGCGGGGCCGGGGAAGAGGAGAGAGGGCAGGAGAGACGAACGGAAGAGAATCTTAGCGGTGCAAGCCAATTCGGTGCAATGTGGACACGCTGAGGGGCGTGGTGCACATGTGATGGTAGCAGGAGGAATTGTTTCCAGGAGTTGAATAAGCTCGGCGAATATCGCGGCCGTACGCAGTATTTGGTTTCCGCAGGCGAGAGGAAGGCCAAGGCGAGGAGGCCAAGCGCACCACTTTGCCGACAAGGATAGGATGTGTCAAGCGTAAGTCAAGACGATGATCTCGGCACTTCGACGTGGTCGTCAACAACCGTCACTATCAGCTGGCTAGGTGTGCTTGAAGTCTGACGATACTCGGTGATGATGTTTGAGCAGAGCCAAAGACGATGAGAGCACGATGGTATGGCAAAGCCAAGGGGCCCGCAACAAGATCGTTGTTTCCGATTATGGGATGTGCTTCACTTGCAGCAGTCGCAGGAAAGACGCCAATCATCTGTCGCACGCACTTTCCTAGACAGGGACAGATACGGTCTGAGGAAGGCGTGTCGCTGTGTCGCTTCCAAAGAAGGCCCGTCTGGCTGCAGTTCACGATCGCTCGTTCCTTCCAGTCCTGTTCTTTCACGTGGTGCAGGGGAGTAGACGACTCATAGCTGGCATCGTTGCTGGTCTAGAGCATTAGGAGGTGGTAGATACGTCGAGGAAAGAGAACATCAATCAACCGACCGCCGTTGTCTAGAATTGCGCATAGGGAATGGTTTGTACAAATTATTGGGGTACCAAAATATTCCGGCGACGGAAGGCCAGTCTTTTTGCGCACAGCAAATGTCACGTAGTAGGGATCAAGTTGCTTGGCTGGTCCTTCCTCGCACTCTTTAACGACTAATGTTTGTCCATCGCTCTTGCTGAGTGCCGCCGGTTAAACACCTGCAATTGGAGGAAGCAGCGACCGTCGATCTTTTGGGGCGCTACTGGACAGGCTCACAGGTTCCCACTGCGCGTCCTTTAGCAGTGGCAATTCTGGAAGGAGGCCATTCCCCGGAGAAAGCGCGTTCCACTCAAAGCCAGCTGTTCCACATTCACCCCGCAGAAGTAGAGAGGAGAGGGGACTGGGGCCAGGTGTCTGTGCACGAGGCCTGGTTTGCCAACTGCTCTCCAAGGAAGTAGCGACGACGGAAACATGCTCCAATTGCTGCCGAAACAGGCAAGAGAAACAGGCAATGATATGGGGGCAGGAACGACCTGGCCATGCACAAAACAGCAAGGCCAAAGATGAGAAGCCCACAAAGATAGTAACACATGGTAAACACGCAAATCCAGAAGATCCATCATATCCAAGACCACACGCCAACATGGATGCATATTCCGTCCTTGCCCAAGGCCCCGAATTGTTCCACCACAGATGCACGAAGATCCGTTGGATCTGCCAGGGTCTGGTCAACCCTTCCCTTGGGCCTTGCTACTGCTACGAAAGAACGAATTGCTCGACTGCAGGCAGTTGCAGGCGGAGGCCAAACAAGACTCGGGGTACTTATTCTCTGCCAACGACGTGAGACCACACTCGGGCAGGATGTGCAACGGGGAAACAGGCCACGGGTAACTCAAGGGATCCGGACCTGGACAGCTATGAACAAATACGAGCTTCCATGGGGATATGGCATTGCTACCCTGTCATAGCATGCGGGATCGTGCAGACTTCCAGCTATCTGTGTTACCGGCTTTACGTGGAGAGCTCAGGTGTCTGTCTGGGCATAGTTTTGGTGCAGTTGCTTGACGCCATTTTGTGTTCCGCATGGCGTCGGACATACTATGCGATCAATGTCAGTTTTCTTTCGATGGTAATACAAGTCACTAATACCAGCGTCTTGTCTAGGCTCAAATACGCCAGCTGGTGCACTTTGACCCAAATCTCTAGAGGAACACGAGGAATGCTGGCCCACGTCTGGCTTGGGACTTCCGCACCGTCCATGCAACTGTCAAGTGCGTCGTCGGATGGTTCCCTTTCCCGAACGGGATGCCCGGGGACGCCAAAGAATCCAAAACGACCAAATGGCCTCAACCTCGTGAGGAAACCAAACTGGAGCCATGCGAGGCTGGCCTACTGCTCCACACGCTAAGGCCCCCAAGAACATTGATAGTTTCGCCGGAAGGACGAAATATTCTCCGCCAATGAGCGAGGGCCGAACGGCAATGGTGACCACTGTGCCGATCTGACATTGGGATGAGGAGTATCACAAAACGACGTAAGACATACGACATACGACATACTTGACAGTTGATATGAAAACCCATGAGACGATGGTGAGGATGGCGAGGATAGCAGGCTCGTCAATGCCAGCCAAGCGCGAAAGAGCAAAGAACGAAGAATTCAATGAAGCACCGGTGCAGCTAGCCGACATTCAGCTTCGGTGTGGCCTGCGACGATAATACGGACACAATGCTCTGCAATTTTTTGCTTGAAAATGCACCGCAAGATTCCATACTTTCAGTCTGGCTTGCATGTATCAGTCATGTATATATGTACTGCGCACAAAAGTACAGAGAGGCGACACTTTCAAGCTATTCGATGCGAGCTCTCAGCTGGTTTACAGTAACACGACAAGTGACAATGCTATCTTTACGAACGCCCGCCAAAAGAGGATGGCTTTACTTTGCCCATTGTAGCCGACTTGCTACCCGGATTACGGTGTCTTGCGCCGTTTAATAGGCATGGTATGCTGAGGCTACCACGACATAAGGATCAATCGGCGAATTGTCCGACGGCAAAGCAAGCTTCTTTTCCTGCGAATGTTTATCCAAATTGACCTCATCCAAGTTGGCCGTGTCCCACTGCTTGTCATGTTACAAAATTCTCTGCATTATCGACCATCATGCGTTGTAGAGGTACCTCCTTCCCGCACGCCCAGCCTCCTCCTCGAAGGGACGCGCCAGCAGGAGCAGGCTGAATGCCGGTGACAGTATGGAACCATACGGTCGGGATTGCCTCGCCTGCCAACGAATCTTTGACATGTTCTCTCGTGTTGCCGCATTTCAAGCTCCTCCTCTACACCGTATATTTCTACAAGACAACATTGGCTTGCTTCATTACGTCCCGTTTCCACTGTTTTTATTTTGAAAGCCGTGAGGTTTGATACAGCTCGAACAATCTGAGTGTCCAAATCAAAAAAGTCGAGTCAGCGGGAGAGGGAACCGCACATTTGAAGACGAAAGCCAGCGATGTCATCGCACGTTGGCTTCGTCACACGAACAAAGCCAGCAATAGCTGGCAGCATGTTCGGCTCCACGTCCCGACAAGGTTCGTATGGTTAGGATACTTTATTGATTTTTACAAATTTTGCCATTTTCTAATCAGGTCTTGTGGGTCAGGGACTCGACTTCTTTATTAGCAAAAGCGTCTTCACGAATTCACAGTCTCTCGGGACTTTACGAGGGACCATGTTTATTCTCACGGCCCTCCGTAAGTGTGTCTGCAGAAAAACAAGCGTCTATGAATTGATAGGGCAGTCGACTTTGGTGTCACAATACAAACCTCTCTCCGCCTTCCTTAGCATCTCACATCGTTGTCTTTCAAGTGAATGGACAGCAAACACGGCGCTGGAGACCAAGTCGGTCAGTGGCACGCTTTACGGACTCAGAAGCGGAGCGGCATTGCCGTGATCCTTCCTCCGCACTTTTACTACAAAATGCTAATGCCGATATACACCGAGGGCATTCCGGCCGGCCTTAACAGGCTCACAATCACAAATAACGGGTGTCAATGTCCGGATGCCCCATCTTTGCTGTTGGGGCCGCACTAAAACAGGACATGAGGCGGGCCAAAAAAGAACAATGTCGGTGACATGATTCGGGGGCACCTCGTTGCCAAAGAACTCGTCTACCGTTCAATTGAAGGTATCACCAAATTCAAGGCCATCGTCATAAGCAATACCGGTCAGCATAGAACATCGTCGTACATCGCGACAGCACCTCAGCTTCGCATTGTTCCACTATTGTCGCAACCGACCCCAATCTCACCCACTAGCTCTCACCTCACACTGCCGACTTACACAATGCCGAAGCTGTTTGATCCAGCGCCGGAGCCGGTCTCGGAGCTGGGCCACTACCGCATCCTGTCGACGACCTCGAGTCTGCGCGTGTCGCTGCTGGCGCTGGGCGCCATGTCCATTGGCGATGCGTGGAACGACTTCATGGGCAGCATGGACAAGGAGGCGTCCTTCAAGCTGCTGGATGGGTATGTGGCCAAGGGCGGCAACTTTATCGACACGGCCAACAACTACCAGAACGAGCAGTCGGAGACGTGGCTGGGCGAGTGGATGGCGGCGCGCCAGAACCGCGACCAGATTGTGCTTGCCACCAAGTTCACGTCCGACTACCGCTGCTACGACGTCGGCAAGAACAAGAGCCCCAACAATTCGGGCAACGGCCGGCGCAGCATGCGCAACAGCCTCAAGGACTCGCTGCGGAAGCTGCAGACGGACTATGTCGACATCTTTTACCTGCACTGGTGGGACTACTCGACGTCGATCCCCGAGATTATGGACGGCCTGCATGCGCTCGTGCAGTCTGGGCAGGTGATGTATCTGGGCGTGTCGGACACGCCGGCGTGGCTGGTTAGCGCGGCCAACACGTATGCCGAGGCGCACGGCAAAACGCCTTTTAGCATCTACCAGGGCCGGTGGAACGTCATGATCCGCGACATGGAGCGCGACATTATCCCCATGGCGCGGCACTTTGGCATGGCGATTGCGCCGTGGGACGTGCTCGGCGGCGGCAAGTTCCAGTCCAAAGAGGCCATGGCGAAGCGCGCGGCCCAAGGCGAGGGGCTGCGGACGCTCTTTGACACGCCAACGGCCGGACGGCAGTCAGACGAGGAGCGGGCGTTTAGCGAGGCGCTCGCCAAGGTGGCCGGCGAGCACGGCGTGACGTCGGTGACGACGATTGCGCTGGCATACGTGCTGTCCAAAGCGCCGCGGGTGTTCCCTGTGCTGGGTGGGCGCAAGCTGGAGCACTGGGACGACAACATCAAAGCGCTGTCGATCAAGCTGACAGACAAGCAAATCGAGTACCTAGAGAGCGTCAAGCCGTTCGACTACGGATTCCCACATGACTTTACCGGCCGGGACCCGCTGATTACCGGCGTGTCGACGGGCCAGGTGGCCATGGGCTCCAAGGTAGACTACTCGCAGCCGCTGACACGGCGAATCTAGGGCCGAATACGAGGCCTGCTCATCACCGTGCGTGGCGTGTTGGAAATGTACATAAAACGTGGCCTAGATAGACCGGCTCTAGTTCGCGGCCATAGGAGAGTGCGATGAAAAATGGATTCCAGAGTTCAACATGATACAAAATTACCCTCACAGCTCAGCTGGGAGAGTTTCCCACTGGTAGACCCGCGTCCCCCCGACCCATGTCTCGCGGACCTTCATGCTGCGCAGCTCCTCGAGGTCGTACTCGGCCAGCGGCCGGTCCAGCACCACCCAGTCGGCCAAGGCGCCCGGCTGGATCACACCCGCGCGGCCGTCCAAGAAGGCGCCGTACGCGGGCCCCTGCGTGAAGCCCACCAGCGCCTCGTGCAGTGTCAGTGCTTCGGCCGGGTACCAGGGCTCTGTGGTGCCGTTGGCGCTCAGGCCCGTGTGCGGGCTGCGCCGGGCCACAGCCGCGTAGATGCCCTGGAACGGGTCGGGCGGTTCGATGGGGAAGTCGCTGCCCAGCACGGGCGGCGGCAGCAGGGCGTCTCGGAAGAAGGAGCGCATGCGGTAGGCCTCGTCGCGCGTGCGCGCGGGGCCCAGTCGGCGCGCCGCATAGGCCATGTCGGAGGTGGCATGGGTGGGCTGGATGGACGGCAGAATGCCCAGGGCGTGGATGCGCGCCTGGTCGTGCGGATGGATAATCTGCGCGTGCTCGATGCGGAAGCGGAAGCGGTCCCGCTGGCAGTCGGCCAGGGATCCGGGTCCGGCGGGCGGCTGGCACAGCGCTACGAGGGCGGCTTCGAAGGCGTCGACGGCGTACCGGTTGGCGAGGTCGCCAATGGCGTGGATGTTGACCTGGAACCCGGCGGCGGCCCAGTCGTGGGTGAGGCGGGCCAGGGTGGCGGCGTCGACAAGCAGCGACCCGGACGTGTCGGGGCGGTCGCTGTAGGGGTCGATCAGGGCGCTGCCCCAGCTGCCCAGGGCGCCGTCGGCAAACAGCTTGACGCTGCGCACCGACAAAAACGCGCTGCGGCCCTCTTGCTGGCGCAGCACGCCGACGTCGTCGAGGCAGAGCGTGTTGCGCTCCGGGCACTCGGCCATGGCGTAGACGCGCATCGTCCAACCCTCGTCCACCTGCCCGCGGCCGCTGGCGCTGGCGCCGGCGAGCTCCTGGTAGAGCCGCAGGTCCTCGGGCACCACGCCGGCGTCGTGCATGCCCACGAGGCCCATGGAGCGCATCTCGCGCATGGCCAGCCGGATGTACTCGGTCTTGGTCACCCTGCTGGGCTGCGGGTACTTTGTCATGACCAGATCCATGGCGTTGTCGCAAAAGACGCCCAGGCCCGGGTCGCGCACAATCTCGCCGCCGGGGATGTCCGCCAGGTCGTCAGGCAGCAGGCTCAGCACGGCCTTGGACACCCAGATGCAGTGCCCGTCGACGCGGTCAAGCATGATGTAGAGCCCACGCAGCTCGGCCGTGTCTAGCAGCTCGGCCGTCGGCATGCCGCCCATGGCCATCTGGTCCCAGCCGAAGCCGCGCAGCCATTTGTCGGGCCCGCCGACATCCGGGTGAGTCTCCAGGTACGTGTGCAGGCGGTGACGGACGTCCGTGTCGTCCGACGAGCCGAACAGGTCGATGGATGCCAGGAACTCGCCATAGGGGATGAGATGGCCGTGGCCATCCCAGAGGCCCGGGATGACATGGCCCTTTGAGACGGAAGCCGAGGCAGCCGCTTCGGGGTCCAGTGCTTCGAGCGGTCCCACACTGGCGAAGCGGCCGTTTCTGACGCTGAAGCAGTGGGGACCTGCTGATCCAGACGGGTCGTCTGCGAGGGTCGTGACGCTGTCATAGCAATATGTCGCGGACGGGGATGCGTCTGGCCTTGACGGCAGCGCTGGCCACGACAACTCGCCGCCTCGCATGTACAAACCCGCAAGCGCCAGCGCACCAGCCGCCGCGAGGCTTGCTACTGCCCACGGAGGCCACGGACGAGGCGGCGGCCGGCCTGCATTTCCACCAGGCTGCGTCTCGGGCGCCATGTCGGTGTGGGTGGGTGCTGGTGCTGTGGTTGGCGTCAATAAGTCGGACGAGGTCTACAATTGTCTTCACAATAGATGCCGTGTGGTGTGCCAAGTCGAAATGACAGGTGCGTGTTGGTCCTCGTTTAAGTCACCGTCCCATATCGTAGTGGGGAGCTCCGGGCAGGAGCTGTGGGCGAGCTGGGGGTTAGGCGGGGACGTCCCGATAAGGAAGGCGCCGCACTGGTATGTGTGGGCTGCAGATCAGTAGCCTTCAGTCGCATAACTGCATTCTTGGTAATATCATGGGCCTGAGACAAGAAGACAAGAAAGGTGTAATGTTGAGTGCCCAATGCATCTATTGATGTTTGTTTATGAGAGCGTCAATTGGTCTCAATATTTGCTCGTAGCTTTTACTGTGTACTTTTGCTTAGTTTTTTGGCTAAATAAATCACGTAGTTTTTTTTTTTTCTTTTTCTTTTCTTTTTATCTTTTTTTTTCTTTTTTTTAAAGAAAAAAAAGAAAAAAGTAAACAGATTTAGAAGATATGTAATCCGAAAGTAAATAATCACGATAAATAGAGCTACGCCAAGTCGTTACAAACAGGAAGCCACAATTATTTGCCAGGATGCTGAGATACAACACACGCGGGGGAGCGAGGACCGTGCTGTGGTAAGAAAACGAATGCGCAGTATCAAAAATAAAGTGTCTTTATTATCCAGTATGCGTAGTGGATAACACTATTTTGTCGTCTGCAGTGCCAATTTACCCGTTTTGGTTGCGGAAAGCGATGGGCCAGACCGGTCGACGATATAAAGGGTGCGGGTGTGTTCCTCTCTCTCTTTCCCTCCTTCTCTCTGCCTGTTTCTGGCTTCGAGTTCTTTTCAGCCAATAAAGAGGACTGCAACTGATAAGATGCGCTTCACTTTCATTACGGCACTCGCTGCCGCCGCCGCCGCCGTCTCCGGCGTGTCGGCCGTGCCGTTCGCCTCCAGCAAACCCGAGCAGATCCGCTCGGACCAGGACCCCGTCTTCCACTTTTACCTGCAGGCGCACCCCAAGAACGCGTCGCAGGTGGTGCTGGGCCCCGAGGCCACGAGCGAGTACTTTACCATTGGCGGCTCGATCCAGTCGACCAACACCAGCCGGTACCTCAACATTGGCGGCGACAGCACGTCGTACAAGACGCTGACGCTGGATGCAGCGGCGTCGACGACGGCGTGGCAGCTCGAGGGCGACACCATCATCACGAGCACGGCGAGCACGTATGGGCGGCGTAAGTTGTAGCTCGTCTTTTGTCTGGGACACCGTACTTGCGTGGTATGGCCCGCACACGCACCACTAACCAGCGGTAGAACTCAACTTTTTGGTGTGCAAGATCGACGGCGGGTTCTGGCAGGTGTACCTGCAGACAGGCAGCGCGACGCCGAGCGGCAAGACGTGCAGCAATTACCAGTCATTGCATCTGCCGTGTCTGTGCTGAGTGGAAGTCGGGGGAGTATGGAAAGGAGGAATGAGCAGTTCAGCATGTATTGTCATCAAACATAATGTATTGTCTGTCTGCAGTCATGTATCCAGTGGGGGACATGCAGCGTAAATGTTCATTCTTTACAGTGAAACAAAAAAGGCAAAAGGGGCAGAAGAGGCAGTAGAGGCAGAAGAGGCAGAAGAGGCTTCCAATAAAGGAGTCTTTGCCGACAAAAGTGCTTGGTTTGGATGTGGGTATCCCACATGGATGACGAGCCAAAACGATAACCCAAGAAAGAAAAGACTAGAAAAAACTCAAAACGCCCAAGACAATTTCCAAACGCCCAAGAATAGCTGTGAAAATGCTGCAAAAGAAGACCAGAAAAAACTCTCAAGAGGCTCTAGAAATGCCCCTCTCCATAATCAAAAAGTTAGTTGCCCAAGTGTCATAAATATATGCCCCCAAAAAACAATTGCCCACCCGTTGACCGAAAATAAAGAAGAAAACCACTTGGCATCTAGGACGGAATATTCGCAATGACCGTGTTGCCCATCACGAGAACCAACACTGCCCCGTTGAGGGCACAGATGATGGCAAAGGAGGACCATACGGCCACCGTACTGGCTACGGAGACGGTGCCGCGGCGGGCCATGTTCATGCCGAGGGCCGCACAGGTGAAGCCCAAGCTGGCCATGACGCCCATGATGACACCGGCATCAACCTCCACGCGCAGCTTGTGCTTGCCCGTGGAGATGAGGATGCTCGCTACCCCCAGCAGCACAAGAGCCCCCGCGAAGCAGCCAATCATGGCCCGGACGAGCATGGTCTCGCGGTAGCGAGCGAGGCGCTGGTCGTCGATGGACGGCAGAGCGGCGTAGTACGTCTCGTAGCCGTGAGGGAAGTCGCTGTCGCTAGCAAACGCATCGTCCTCTTCCGTGCTGTCGTGGTCCGCATCGTCTCCGCCGTCGTCCTCGCCATCATGGTGGACCCTGGCCGTCTCGTCTCTGGGCATGCCCGCATCGCGCTCGTACTGGGGCAGAGCGTCAAAGAGGCCGCCGCCGTCTTCGTTGCCGCGCCGTGTCGTGCCATAGTCGGCGAAACCGCCGCTCTGGGAAAGCAGTGGACCGCGGTCGGCGCTGCCTTTGGAGGTGCGGGACACCATCCACTTCTTTGCCTTTTCGAGCGGGACGGTAAAGAACGAGACAAGCGTCGCCATGCCGGGAAAGTCCTCCTCCTCGTCGGGGTGCAGGTAGATGGCATATCCACCATGCCCGGCGTTGCCGATGTCGCCCGCCTCACTACCGTCATCGTATTCGTTCCAATAATGTGTCTGCACAGGCGCAGATGCAAGCAGCGTCAGGCGGCGTCCTTGCGAGGCGGGGCGCTGTGGTGGTGCGGGGTGTGACGAGCCGGCGGAAGAGGAGAGCGCTTGGATGGTGGAAGATGAGGACGAGAAGGTGTGGCCGTGGCTGGGCCGGTGTGATTGTGACTCGGGGAATTCGGGGGAGGACAGCTCGTCGCGAGGTGTTTGCGGAGAGCTGCTGAGGGGGGTGGACACGCGCAGGGTGGCAAGCAGCTCGTCGCATTGGCCGTACAAATGGTCGAACTGGCGGCGAGTGAAGCTCTTGGGATCGGACAGGACGTTGTCGCGGAAGCGAAGCGTCAGAGCACCGGACCCGGTCCATTTCTGCACAACGAATGTTAGACAAGGACATTGGCAAAAGAAAACGTTGCAATCTGGTTGGGGCCCGAAACATACCTTGTACTTCTTCAAGATCTTGCGGAAGGCGACGACCTGGGCGTTGACAAAGCGAGACAGGTCCTTGGTCTCGTCTTGCAGCGCCAGTGTTGCCCGCTCGTACTTGACAAACCGCCGCTGGCGCTTCAGAGCTGTTGTGCCACGCGCAGCTGTCGTGGAACGCAGAAGCAGGCGGTGGATTTGGTCCGACAGATGTTCTGAAGGGTCGATGTTAGCATACGAGAGTGAGGACAAGAGAGCACAACAGACTGGAAACCAAGGACGAAGTCTCCCGTTCCAGAACACGAGAGGTAGAACATACGCAGTCGCCGGTTGATCTCATCTGCCTTGGTGGCTACAAAGAGACCGACACGGTCGTGTTGCCGGCAAAGCTCATCGTAAAACTCCGATTCAAAGCGCTGTAATGCCGTATCCGTTTGGCCGGGGATTGTGATGGCCGAGGCCTGGTGCCGCGTCGTGTGGACCTTGATGAAGTCCTTGAGAGTGTTGTAATCGATGTTATGAAGGCTCCATTCCGGAACAGACTCGGACTCAAACTGGCGGCCGAATTTCATCGTAGGGAGAGACGAGTACGGGAGTGAGGGCGCGAGACGCCGATGGGCCGGTGAGATAGCGAAAGAATCCCTACTGAGACGAAGTCCAAGATGGGGGTCCAGAGATACGATTTGATGCTGGTGATCGATTGAGCGCCAGGATTCGACAAGGAAGAACAATAGCGCAAGAAAGACGAGACTATGACGACGTGCGAACGAGGGGAGAAAAGTAGAGAAATGAGCTTAAAGTTGGGCCGTGGGGGTTCGATGGTAAATAAAGGAAAGTGGTCGTGTGAGCACAAGCCAGAAACGGACACCGAGAGTTTGAGAAGAGAAGAGGGGCGAAAAGGTTAAAAAAAAAAAGAACACAGAGCCACGAGCTCGGTATTTAATCCACAAGTCGACAGGGCCGACAAAAAGACGAGTGGATTGGGGATGGACGCCGGGGGGTGGAGGGGGTGTGCCGAAGTGTTAACGTTGACTGCCGATGCAATTCGAGATAAGCGGTCACGGAAAGAGAGATATGGCAAGTGAGAGAGAGCTGCAACCAGGAAGAACACAAGATAGCAGAGATTGAGCAACCGACGCTCTTGATGCAGTGAAGGCAGAAGGGCGAGACGATCGAGAGCGGGATAGAGAGCGGGAGGGAGAAGACGATGAGGGGATGGTCGGGAGACAAAGATGGAACGGATGGGAGATGGACGGGACGACGACGTGGACGAGAGCTTTGGAGACAAAGAAAACGGCAGACGAATCGAGGCGCGATGACGAGACGACGCCGTCGAACAAGCCAGTGATGCAACGGGATGCGCAAAGAGTGGAAAAAGGCAGTGTGTCTTCAGCGGCAACAGACACATTAAAGCCACTTATGCCATCCAGGGCTGGCGATCAGGACCTGCATGCGTTTTTGACGTGCGAAAGCGCAGAGATGCGGTGGGGGGGAGAGGAATGCAGATGTGAATAGTGACACAATCGGAGATAGAGGCTTAAGTGGGAGGTGGAGGGATGGGGGTGCACAACAAGGCCGTGTGCGGCAGAAGGAAAGAGAGAGGGAGCAACTGGAAGAATGCATTGTGGAGACCACGCAGGTGGAGAAGGCGCGAGCGGCGTAGTGGGCCTAGCCTGGGCCCCGGCGGAGAAACAGCGCTGTGCGAGGGTCAGGTCTAGCCGAACAAGACTCCTATTCGCACAGCGTCCGCATTGGTGCTCCGCCTCGTACACGCAGCAGAAGAAAAGTTGGAGAAAGGAAGCCACGATTTCAGAACCGAGGAAAGAGCCATTGGCAAATCAGAGCAAATTATGCAGGGTGGTGGCTGCCGTCGGGCATGGGTGGGGACAGTGTGTTTGTTCCTTCCTTCCTTGTCAGGTGGTATTAGTGTCGAGTCGACAAGACAACTGAGAAGTGCTCCAGCGTCCAGCCTCCAGCCTCCAACCTGTAGCTTTTGCTGTTTGGCTCCCGTGCGCCAGCTGTTGGAGGCCCGGTCTGCCGCATGGCTTCATCGCTGCGTGGAATTCACCTTGCCAGATTCTGCAATGGAGTCTGGTCGATGGGCCTTGGGCAGGGGACAGGCGAGACGGCGTGAGATTCGGGCGGAGCACGCTAACATCGGTCCCAGAACGACGGCAGGAGCAGAGGAGAAGCAAAAGATACTCAGTGACAGTTTCCGGACGGGAAAGAACGAAGAGAGCAAAGGAAACGCCAAGCAAAAAAAAAAAAAACCTGGAAAGAACTTGGTCAAACAGAGAAACAGAGAATGAGCGGACAGAAACAGCGACAGGCATCTCAAGTCAGCGCCGGCGATGGGAGGAGAGTGGCGCGCCACCAGACAAACAGCCGGTTGGGGACCACTCAGAACGCAGCAGCAGCGGGCCTAACGGCCCTAGACTGAATGCGTTCCGGAGCTTGTCGCGCCTTTTCAATTTGCCCGTGGACATATCCACACTTGAATGTCGAACGTAGGAAATATTGTCAATTTTGGTTTCTTTTTCTTCTTCTTTTTTTTAGTTGCGTTACTTGTCGTTCCAAGTGCGCAGATCGCGTGCCCCTAGCAAATAAACCGTCGATAGTAGGGCAGATGGCGCCGCAGGTACGACAAGTTGGAGGAGAACTGCCTAAGCGACTGTATCAAATGGAAAACAACATCGTGCCTTTCTTCGCTGTCTTGGGCGTTTGAAACAGGAAAACAGACCGCCCGAAAGATCCTGCCAGACATACGAAATGTGCAATGTGTTGATCTGTCTACAAGTACGACATACTCGCGTCTATTCGTCTGGACAGAACACTACCCAGTACGCTGTCCGAGGATCATGATCTGCCCCAAACCCCAACAGCGGCCGGGTCCAGTGGACTTGACTTACGCAGACGGTGTCTCCTGCAATCTATGCAAGTTACAAACTAAATGCACGATACTATCAACCCCTACATAGGCTGCTTTCAACCTTGGCAGCTTGGGTTTGGGTTCCTTGCTGTAACTGAAGTGGACCAAACAAGCACAGGTCCGATGAGCGCAGTAGCAAAAGAAGCTTTTCGGCGGCGCCCAAATATCCATACTATGCTCCCTTCGTTCTGAGCATGTATCGTACCAAACGTATGAGCAATGAGACTTCTAAACGCACATGGCACTTTGCCTGCCCCAGCGCCTGTGTTGCCACTGTTTGCCTATTGCTATGCGGGACCGCCCGTGTTCTGGGCTTCTGAAGGCTTTGATCTTTTGATTGTTGATTTTTTTCCACCCTCATTATGGCCGGCGTTTGACCGACTTTGGTTAACTCTAGCCGTCTCGACGTTTTTGTTTTCTTGCCACCGCCCTACCCTTTTTGTGCGGCCAGGCCCTTTTCGCCTTCGGTTCTGCAGCGCGTTTTTCAACGAAACTAAACGACAGGACGAAGAGCAGGCACGGCAGGCTGTCGGTCAATACTTGTGTGTTTTGCTACTCACAATTTGCCCCACAGAGTGCATTGTGCAATCGGCCCCAAAAATTCTCGCGTTGGTCGTCTCACATGCGACGTCGTCCGCAGTAACACACCTTGAGAGGCTCCACACGTCTGCAGTGGTCTCGGTTCCTACAATATACTTCCGTATACAAGTGTGGTGCGTTCTGTTTCTGGCCTAGACATTTGGTCTCGACCGTTTGAAGCGTTGTAGTCTAACGATACTCTGTGGCTTGTGATCTTGCCATTGTTCGTACCCGCGCCACGCGTTGCGGCCTGCGATACCGTTGTACTTCTATATTATTTATATGATTTATATGTACGAAATATATAAATTTGCAAGTGCCTTGGACTTTTGTTGGCCTCGTATGGCATCTGTCGTTTGAGATGCAAGACCCCCACGTACGATGTACAGGGTAGTATTGATCCAGAAGAATACTTCAAACTACGTACGATTTACGGCGCCTTCTTACCCGGGACGGCATGTTGACAACGAAGAAAAGAAAACGAAAAGAAAAACAAACGCCGTCGACGGTTCGTCCGAGTGTTTCTCTTTTGTGCCGGCTTTTAACCGCTGCAAGTTTACTCCCAGGCATATTTATGTTGCAGGGTCCTTTCTACGACAGACCTGTTTTGCTGTATTTTCGTTCCAAGTTCTTTTCGAGGAAAGGCAGAGCTGATTGGTCGCTTTCGTTACGTAACACAAAGTAATTTGCGTGACGACGCTAGCATTACTTCGCATGAGTGTCTGTGTTGTTTGCGTGGCCGTTGTAACTGTCGGCGATTTTTCACTCCAGTCCCCTGCTTTAATCCTCAATCCTCCACACTTGGCGGGCCTTCAACACATACGATGCAGAAAGTATTGCCTCTCGCCGATAGCAACTGCACATTTATGGTTAGACATCGTTTACTCGTTTAGGAATCCCGTCCGCTGCGTCCCGACTCTGATATGTCGGACCCGTACTAGCTTTTGCTAAAGTTCAATGTTCATTGTTCCTCTTCTCTTTTGTCTTTGTCTTTTTTTTTTTTTTGGCTCTGCGTCGGACATGTACGTAAACGCCCGCACTTGTCCGCAACCCCAAATACAACTCGCTGTTACCTGGCTCCATCTACGTGCAGACGGCTCGACGTCCTATCTGCGCAGTCCCAATATTATTCTTGTTATGTTATTGCCCACATACTACTCAGTATAAGTACGATGTACACAGAGAGCCCCAGCCCAATACCTACTAAGTGTGAAAAGCGTGAAGCTTTTCCTTGTGCGGAGTACAGAGTATGTACGAAATAACTATGTCGTACTCCAAAAACTGGACCCACTGTTGTTGCAGACAAGCGTTTGCATATGGCACCGAAAAAGTGTCACTAGTTTTACTGTCATGGCCCATGGTCCGTGACCTTTGGCTGGGGAGCAATGCTGACCAATCCTGTGTCACCATTCGCACACGTGCTGTCTCGTCGAACGTCTCTCTATCAAACATCCCTGGTCAACAACGACTGTGTTGAACACAAGGTCGTTCATCATTGTCAGGGCCACCAACGTCAACCCTGCAACCCGGAGTAATACTTTTGATAATGCGCTGTAAAATACGACATACGGAGTAATTACGTCACAGATGTGCGCTGTTCGGACCTATTATCGCGATGCCAAGCAGCATCGTGTGTTCATTCCTTGTTTCGTTTCTCTTCCTTCTTCCTTTCTTTGTTGTTTTACAAGTTTCTATTTGTGCCCATTGTTCCTTCTCTCGCTTCTCTCGTTTTCCCAGCTTCCGAAGCTGGCCGTTTTCGCCCCGTGATCCTTTTATATCGAGACTCCGCTTCACGGAGAAAATCCTCATTGAGTATAATTCCTCAGAGGTGTGAAAGGTGTGAAAGGCGGAAAAACCTAGTCAAACTCCTCAGCGACGTATGCTTGCCTAAAAAGCGTTGCATGCTCGATCGGCATTCGAACGGTTGTGGTGTGTCCGGTAGAGGCACAAGATCCTGCACGTTTCGTCGGCTGTGTTTTTACGTTGCATGCAAGAAAGGCAACTTCTACGCAGATTGGAAACGGTCTCCGAAAACCGACACTCGGCTACGCGGCACAGACGATGCATATGTATGTCGTTTTCCGTAAAAGGGAAAATAATGTTGGGACCGTCATTGGCATTGGAGGAGTTCGTACGCCACACTTGTTTTTGTTACGAAGCATGGACACATCGCCAAGTCGGCAGAATATCTCGTTTCTTTCGCTTTTGAACTTGCATCGTATGATGGATTCATTAGACGAGATCGACAACCTTTGTCGACTCCGCAGATGCGCACGCTGCCGGGAGGGGTTCCGCCAGCTTGACCAGTCGTCGATCATTGTCCCATAGATGAACATTGTACACAGTAGACCATGGCACAGCGCGGCCTCTCCCTCTTACTCGTTCGCCGAGCATTTGACATCGATTAGGAAGTCAGCCAGTTTCGAGCGGCTGACTGTCCATTTTGTTTGGAAGGCGCGTCGTACAGTGATTACTGTTATTGCACACTCCGCACTTCCTTTTAGTGAACAGACGATAGATTTGAGGCATTCAAGCTGAAGTGAAGTCTTTGCAAAGAGAAACGAGCGACATCCTAAACGCAGATGGCGTGTATTAAGTATCCGGGTAAAGAAAAAGAAGACGAGGAAAGTGACGCTCAACAATGACTATCTGGGATCGACGTTCCTTGTTAGACTCCGGTCCGCCGATCTGGGGCAGGAGGAATGGAACCATACTGGCGGCAACGACTTACCAAGGTAAGACACTCCAGGTCGACGGGAATCGTCGCAGGTGAGACATTTGAGCTGTCAAACCCGATGCGGTGGGTTTAGCTAACGTGTGCAAACTACCGAATCCGACGACTGTAAGCACAAATGTGTACAATGAACGTCTTCCGACTTGGGGAAGCAATTGTAATGCAAAGTGAACGAATCATTATTTTTATGAAACGGGCCATTTCGACACATAAGAAAATATGCCGCACAGCTGGTGATCGCGCGCCACTCTGTGGGCTTTTCACAGTATCGCCTCCCGGTTAAGAACTGCTTCCACATCACGCGACACAAAAGTTCGCAGGGTCGTAGTGTGATAGAATTGTAACCCCAATGCGATGCATCACAAGTCGCCGTCGACCAAATTAACCGGCTTCTCTACAGCGCCGGTTTTGCCTTCTACGCCTTCTCCTCTTTCGGATCAGACGAATGGCAGACTCGAGGGTCGTATTGTATTACTGTAATCACGGAGTACACCGCCATTGTCCACCTGGTCCAGACTGCTGCAAATATGGTCAGCTCGTAGCCGCCGCCGTACCAGCCCCTGTTAGGTCGTTAGTCGCCGACGTTACCCCAGCGAGTAAAGGCGTTCCCGTTGCAAAATTGCCGCTATATGTCTCGTCACATTTTTTTTTTTTTTCTTTTCTTAACGGAGGAGTGAATCTTTCATATTATGATGCAGCTGCATGCTCGTCATACCTGCTTGCGTAGCCGCGGTCACGGCCCTATCGACGCTGCCGCCGATGCTGCTTCGAGGACCCTCCCTGCAAAGAGATCTTCGCTCCCCCGCAAAGGACGTGCACATGACCACAAACCAGATGCAGTGTGATGGCATCGACGCGCGCGCCCTTGCGTGACAGAACGTTGATTCGTTCTTAACGTTGTATGGTTGACAGTGGCGATGATCACGATGTCAATTGATGAAAACATAGCACCAGGCTGCAGACATCAATTGGCCGTCGGTGAGAGAGGCCAATTCTGTAATAATCGGAGTGGCGAGGGCAACTTCCTATATCGGCCCCGGACGATGAGCCGTGTTTGTTTTATTCATTGTTTCGTTTTCGTCCTTTACAATGTTTTTGTAAAAACTCTAGACGAATCCTGAGCATTTTCATGCGAGAATTTTTCTTTAGTGACTCCGCCAGTTATATTTCTTTGCAGTTATACGTTGTGATTTTCCAATTGACGCTTGGATGCATTAAACTCTCCCTCTTCTTACTATGATTTTATCGCTCTTCACGATGAGATTGACAACGTGAAAGGCTATAAGTCGACGTATTCATTGTTCGCAAGAGACCCCAAGACGTGGAAATCCCGTTTGCCTCCCTAGTTTTAAAACGACTTTTTTTTGTATTTTTTATTACTGAGTATTACCATGATGAACAACCCCAAATATCGTGATTGAATCGTGACTACAAGGCAAACATGAACTGAGAATGAGACGGGCCTCAATGTTTACATGAGCGTGTATAGTAGAATGATAGCCAATCACAAGACGTTACGTTCATCCATGTGGGTCCATTACATGCTGCTCGTAGTCAAACTCACCGCCTTCGGTTCTGCTAGTCCACTGCTTAGCACTACCAGCCACAACGACCTTTCAGTGCTTGCGGGGCCTTCCTGTGGCTCACTAAACCGGCAGAAAAACTCTCCCCTTATCTGCCATATCAATGAATTTTAGTGGGCCTCCCAGAAAAAAAGTTTCGAGTGGCAGCCATTCGATGCAAAGCTCCCTCACACCTTTGTTTGATATCGTCAATCGCAGTCGTGGCCGCGCACGTAGCATGGGCCGACAGTAGCGACAAAACGAGAACACGACTGTACATTTCGAACGGACAATTGCCCGCATCGGCCCATCCTTCTACCGCCGCCCACATGGCCGACTCGAGCACATCGTCGCTCACGTCCACCTCCCATACCCTCACCATTGCTGCACCATACGGCATCATGGCGCCCGGGTCTGGATCCATGCCCTCGCTGGGCGACATCGCTTCGGCCCTCGCCTTCCGTGACACGACGCGCCGGAAACCCCGCGAGGCGTTCCTTACGCCCAACGCTGCGTTGTCGACCGCCTCGTCCGAGATTACCCAGGTGGCCCTCGGCACGTTTGCCGGACTGATTAGCGACGAGCAGCAGGAGCGGCTGCGGCAGATGCACGCTGCGACGGCGGCGCGGAAAAAGCGCAAGCGGGCCAGCAAGGGTGCAGCCGCTGTCCGTGCGGCCGGCGACAACGACGACGACGACGACGAAAACGACAAGTTCGTGCGGCCTGTCGGCCCCATTCTGAAGATCCGGCGCGTGCACGTCAACGGCTTTGAGGTTCCTCAGATCTGGCAGCAGTCGAACCGCATCCTTGCCACCAGCACACAGCAATCCCAGTCTATACTCGACCGATTGGAGCAGGAGGACGAGTCGGACGCAGACGACGATGACAATGCGACCCCAACAAACGGTGTCTACGCCGGCTCCGACGTCGAGGAGGATGGCGAGGACGAAGAGAACCGGCTCGAGGACGACCTGGCTGTTCTAGAGGCCGAGGAGGACGAAGATGACGATGACCTGAGCATGGGTGACGATGGAGAGGATGATTTTGTCGAAGACGACGAGGCGGAGGAAGATGAGGACGAGGATGATGAGGTTGAAGATACAGGCCACGGTCCTGCAAAGGAGCTTGTCGAGGATGCGGACGGCCTCAACGACGGCTTCTTTGACATCAACGAGTTCAACAAGCAGTCACAATGGTTTGAGGCACAAGACGCCCGCGCAGATCCAAACACGGACGCCGCGAGCGACGACGACGAGCTGGACTGGCACAGCGATCCGTTTGCAGTGCCAGTAGGCGGCAAGAAGGCAAAAAAGGACGGCAAGGCGGCCACATCCAAGTCCAAGTCCAAGTCCAAAAAGGGCCGCGGCTCACACGACTCGGATGACGACGACGACGACAATGGTGCCGGCGGCGAGGACGACGATGAAGAGGACGGCCCGCCCATCTTTGGCAACATGGACCTCGACGCGCCGTCCGGTGAGAGCGACATTGAAGACATGGACGACACCACCAACGGCGGCTTGGCCGGCGGGTTTGACGACGTGGACCTGACGGCCAACGACATCTTCTACAAGGACTTCTTCGCACCACCCGCCAAGAAGCGTGGCGACCGCGACCGGCCGGGACGCCAATCGGCCAAGACCAACGGCGACGACAGCGCCAACAAGCCCTTCCAGCCCGACGAGGCCGACGTCCAGCGCGCCATCAAGGACGTGCGCCGCGACCTGTTTGAGCAGATCTCCGACGCATCGGGCGACGAGGACTCGGACGGGATCGATGCGCTGTCGGATGCCTCGGCAGGCGACGTGCGCAGCCGCCGGTCCGCCCACGAGCGCCGCCAGGCCAAGATTCTCGCCGAGATCCGCCGCCTCGAGGCCGAGGCCGTCAAGGAGAAGAACTGGACGGTGTCGGGCGAAGCCTCGGCGTCGGCGCGTCCGGTCAACTCGCTGTTGGAAGAGGACCTGGACTTTGAGCACATTGGCAAGCCCGTGCCTGTGATCACCCAGGAAATCACCGAGGACATTGAGGCGCTCGTCAAGCGCCGCATCCTCGAGCAGTCCTTTGACGAGGTGTGCCGGCGGTACGGCACGGGCTTTGGCGAGGACGCGGACGGCACGCGCCGTGGCCTGGTGGAGATTGACGACAGCCAGGCCAAGAAGGGCCTGGCCGCCGTCTACGAGGAGGAGCACCAGCAGGCGGCCCACCCGGACACGTACGTCAGCCAGTCGGACGAGCGCGTGCAGGCCGAGGAGCGCGAGGTGGAGCGCATGTGGCTAGACGTGAGCGCCAAGCTGGACGCGCTGAGCAACTGGCACTACAAGCCGCGGCCCGCGGCCCCGCAAATGTCCGTGGTGGCCGATGTGGCGACGGTCACAATGGAGGATGCGCAGCCGGCCACGGCCCAGGGTGTCAGCGGCGGTGCGAGCATGCTGGCGCCGCAGGAGGTGTACAAGCCGGGCGCGGACAAGAAGGACAAGGAAAAGGACGTTGTGGTGGTGGCGCGGAGCGGTCTGCCGGTGGCGCGCGACGAGATGACGCGCGAGGAGAAGCTGCGGCGCCGCCGGCGCAACAAGGAACGCATCCGCAAGAGCGGCAGCGGCATGACCAACGGCAACGGCACAGCCGCAGGAGGCGCGTCTGCTGTAACATCTGCTGGCAGTGGTGCTGCGGCCAACGCTTCGCAGGCCGACACGATCGCAACGCTGAAGCGTGCCGGTGTCAAGGTGATCGGCCGCAAGGGCGAGCTCCAGGACGTGGAGGGCAACAAGCCGCAGGTCTCGCGGGCGTTGTCGAGCGGCAACTTCAAATTGTAGTCGGGCAGGAAGTACAGTCGGGGTTAATTTGCATCATCCATATCATACGGCATCCTGTACATTTCTTTGTGTTTTATATGTTTGCGATCATTGTTTGCTTTACCATCTTGTTTCTTTACAACTGCATACCACGGTCGATTAAAAGCCTTTATTACTCAAAGAGCACGTCGTACTTTTAGTAGTGATCAACGTCAAGGGACCAATGTTTGATATGTTGATGTGTTTATGTAAGTGTATACATAGTTATGGAGCATATTATATAGTGCAAGGACAATTGTACGATGCTGTTGTTCGAGAAAACCAAGAAAGAGAGAAAATTCCATGCACGCCAGCTGTAGAACCGCCAACAGAGTCCAAACGACTTTCCAAACTCAAAGAACCAATGAATATTATATGTACATAGTGTGTTGCGCCAAAAACCCATAAACGCCATTGTAGATTTTGCCGTCCGTTTTGTTCATGCGTTTTGTTTATGTTGATTTTACTTTCGTCGTCGTTGTCATCTGTCCATTGTTCTTCGCTTAGTCCAGCCAGTCAAGCAGCTCCGGCGTGAAGTAGCTGATAATGATGGTGGCACCCGCACGGAGGATGCTGTCGTGGGCCTCGAGGGCGGCCGTCTTGAGGTCAAAGACACCCGCTTTGGCAGCGGCGTGCAGCATGGCAAACTCGCCGCTGACCTGGTAGGCGGCAATGGGCAGGTCTCTGCCGAGTTCCTTGGCGTCGCTGATAATGTCCAAGTACTGGCCGGCCGGCTTGACCATGATGACGTCGGCACCCTCGTTGATGTCGCGCACAATGGCACGGCGAGCCAGGCCGCGGCCGCCCGGCGGCAGCTGGTAGCACTTGCGGTCGCCAAAGGACGGGCAGGAGCCCGCCGCCTCGCGGAAGGGGCCGTACAGGCAGCCGGAGAACTTGGCGGCGTAGGACATGAGCATGGTGCGGTGCGACAGGCCCTCCTCGATGAGCTTGAGCTTGATGGCGCGGATGCGGCCGTCGTTCATGTCGGAGGGGGCCACGCAGTGCGCGCCGGCCTGGGCATAGGCAACGGCGACGTCCGAGATACGGTCGACGGACATGGCGTTGTTGAGGCTGCCGTCGTCGCGCAGGATGCCGCAGTGGCCGTGCGAGGTGTACTCGCAGAGGCAGACGTCGGCGGTAATGTACAGCTGAGGGAAGCGCTGGCGCAGGAGACGGATGCTGCGGACGACAGGGCCCTCTGGGTCGTCGGCGGCGGTGCCGAGCTGGTCCTTGGTGCCGGGCTTCAGGGGCACGCCGAAGAGAATGACGGAGCGCAGGCCCTTGTGCACGAGAGGCTCAAGGAAGGGAACGAGGCGGTTCAGGCCGAAGCGGCGCTGCCCCGGCAGGGCGGCAATGGGGGTGTCCTCGTCGTCTTGGTCGGACACGAAGAGAGGGTAGATGAGCATGGACTTGGTGAGCTGGCGCTCGGCCTGCCACGCGCGCGCGAGGGGGTGGCTGTAGCCTCCATGCAGCTGGCTGGAGATCTCGCCAGAGATGCTGACGCTGGTGGCGGCGGTGCTGGTGTAGGACATGGCGCGGGAGACGTGGGAGGAGCGCGAGGCGGAGTCGTCAAAGGAGACCTCGGCGCGGCGGCGGGGGTTGCCGTTGGCGTCGCGAATGGACAGGTCCTGGACAAGGCTGGAGAAGGACATGGCGGGCAAGAATCGAGGATGACGGCAGGTAAACAACTGTTGACGATGCGAGCAATCGAAGAGGAGGCGACTTCTTTTTGTTCCGACAAACGACAAAAGACGGACAGACGGAAAATGGACAATATGGGAAACCGAAAAACAGACCGAAATACGAGAAACAACCCGACGACGACGATGGCGAGGCAGAGGAATTGGAAGATGGTTTAAGGGGAAAATAATAGAAAAAAATAAAAGAGGAGAGGCAGATGTGAAAAAGAGTGCCGAGGAATGACAGATCGGAATGACACTAAAACGGAGTGCCACGGAAAGAGCGATGCGAGCGGAGGGGAAAGTGCGAAAAAATTGAGTGGCAAAGGTAACCGACATTATCGCACGGGCAATTGGCCAACGGGGTGTGCAGGAGTGAAACACTTTGTGAGTCGCTGTTGCCGTTTGGAGCGAAGTAGACTAGCGAGACCGGCCGAAAGAAGGAGGTGGGTGCTGCGACGAAACCTACTGCTGGTTTTGCAAGGAAAGAGCGCCCGAGAGCGCTGCAAACTGCGGCGATAAGTAACACCTAGCTGAAACCCCGCCTCAGCGGAGGACTAGCCAGGCAGTTGATACGCTGTCTCTTGTGCCATAGCGCCTGGAGTGTCGTGGGACCTGGGCCAAGTTCGGCCTCGTTCGGAGAGTTGGGAATTACTGGGCGGCCAAAGGCGGTTTTGGAAACTGTCTTCCATAGTGAGCAGGAGCACCCCGGCGCTACCATCCAATAAGGCAGTCGCATTTTCAATACGGAGTGCGGAACTCAGTCAACAACGGGCGACCCAATATGTGCAAGACATTAGCCAATCTGCATTTTGCGGCATCCCGCGGACACGGGACGAATGTGCTATGCAACGGCCGGCCTCCAGCCGTCTTGAGTGCAAGATTGTATTGCTCTGATATATTGTGATAAGTCCTTACACTCCACTGCGAGGAAAGAGCACCGAGGCACACGAAATCTGCACGGGGAACGAGAGAAGAAGCGATGCAGCATTGACAAGAGCAACAAGAGGACCCGAGAACAAAAGATCTGTCCCGTTCGAGATGGTCAGCAACAATTGTCAACGGAACTGAAACAGGGTCAATGCTGTTGAAAGTGTCCCTTGTCTTGTAGTGAGATACAATGTGAGTTCCGAGTTCCGACGCCCTGCGTTCAACCGTCAATTGCGTGCTTCTCCTGTTTTGGTTCACTGGTGGGCCTGTTACTTTTGGGCTACAGCAAGTCTGCGGGGTGGGAAGAGGCCTAATTATGGGGCGGACAGAAACCTATATATCAGACCGAAAGAGAGAGCCTTGTTAGTTCTGTCGAAATCCTCAAGAGGCTCTTAAGGGTTTCATCTGCAATTGAATATATATAGTTATACAAAATCATCAAAAATGGGTATCCATTTCATGTCCGCATCTATGACAAATATGTAATCGTACAGGCAAAAGAAATATGCAAAAGAAATCTATTATTGTACAAAACGCTCCTGTCCCTCAAAAAACGCTCTCTTATCTACCATCTTCTCCGGCGGGTGGTGCCGTGCATGCGGCGGTCGCCAATAGCCTTTTCACGCGGCTGGCCGGTGATGGAGCCCTTGATCTTGTGAAAGGCACCGCTGATGCGGTCGCCCACTGTTGGTTTGCGGCGTGTTGTTGTCGTCACGGGCAGCACATGCGACCGCTTAGTATGGTGGTGTCTGGTGCCAAAGAGGCCGCCGCCGCCGCCGGTTCTGCGTGTCGTAGTGCGTGCTGTGCGGACCTTTGTGCGTGGCGTGTGGACACGGCGGTGGAAGAGGCCGGTGCCGGGACTGCGTCGGGCTGTTGTGGTAGTTGCGCCAGCGGTGCTGAGACCGAGGCCATGGCGATGAGTGTGGCCGTTGTGGCTGTGGTGGCCGTGATGGCCGTGATGGCGATGGGTGGTGCGGGTAGTGCGTGTTTTAGGTGACAGAATACCGCCGGTGGAGCGGGTTTGCGTTGAGTGGTGCCAATGCATTTTGAGGATCGTGGTGGAAGGGGAAGTTTTAAGTGTATTGTTTGGTGGTTAGGTGGGTTGGTGGTTTTGTAGTTTGATTTTTATCTTGTTGTGATTGTTGTGATTGTTGATGTGATGATATCTTTCCCGTATCGACATAAAGTGAAGGGCATGACTATTATATAGACAAAAGGAAGACCCGAACGTCAAACAATGTCGACTCGTCCATGACATCAAACCAAGGTTGTCTGCATCTCGGTATGAACGCATCGTCATGACTTCCTGCAACTCACGGCGGCTGCAGGGTTCTCATGCAGCAGTCCTTTGACGAGCCACCTTGGCTGCAGATTGGCTGGGGGCGCCACACACGTTCGCAAAAGAATCGTCATATTGAATGAGATCATGAAAGTAAGTCCCTGCTTGGAAATGTTCTCATGTCTTGCGTCAGGGGTTCTAGTGTCTGCTTAGCCCTGTGGCACGCCCCGAACACCCGCTAAGTGCCCCAGAATTTTAATTGAACTGCAAAATGACGTCATATGCAGTCGGCACAATATGGCAGCCACACCGTAAAGCGACTTGATGCCACCGTCAGATGGTCGACTTGTCATAAGGTTGCACTGCTATATTCCTTGATATTGTGAACATTAATATCCTCATGTTTGGTGTTGAAATTCTATTTTCGTCGCACCAAGTCAGCACGACATGCGACATCGCCAAGACAATGACGGCAGCAGCACTTTCTGGGGCATTTTGAAATTTGCACGTCGTATATTCTAGAAAATTCAACGCAGGCTCGAACTTGGAACGTTTGAATCGTATCGTCTCGCTAGACAACCGCCTCACGGTGCCGTCGTCAGGTTCTTCTTGATCGTGGCCACGTCTCCGTCAGAGAAGCCCAGCGTCTTTGTAACATAGCCCTCGAACCCGCCGTGCTCCTTGTCGAGCGCCTCCAGGAACGCGTTCCAGCACACCACGCGCAGGTTGATGAGGTTTAGGAAGCCGGGCGGTGTCGCTGCAACCGCCGCCGCGATCGCCTCGGGGCTGTCGTCGGGTTTGCGCTCCGGCACACCGGCGCCCATGCGCGCAAACTTTTCGAGCTCGTCGCGCACGGGCTCCGAGCCAATGCGGGAGAGCATGTAATCGAGGGCGATGGTGTCGGGAGCCGCGCCGGCCAGGGTCAGCAGCAGGGCCGCCAGAACGCCCGTCCGATCACGGCCGGCTAGGAGGTCAGTCGGTGAACCCGTACATCTAGGTGTGAGAAGAGGGAAGCAGTTCTTACCTGTGCAATGAAATAGGAACGGCTCCTCCGGTCGGTCGCGGACGTGCTCGAGAAGATGTTTCACTGTCGGCCGATACGCCCGCAGCACGTCCAAGTACGTCTGCGCAAACCCGGCCTCACCGAAGCCCTCGGCAAATGGCTCCAGCCACACGTGCGGCGTCTCCTCGGCTGTCTCCTGCCAGACCAGGGTGACGCTGTCGGCTGGCGTCGGGTCCGGTGCCTGGGCGTGCTCGCTCTGCGACCGGAAATCAAATACACGACGAATCCCGAGGTCGCTGGCCAGCGTGGCTTTGCCGCGATCAGTAAGGCGGGCAAGCATACCGCTGCGGAACACGAATCCGGGGCGGACGGTGCCCGCGGACGGGCTCGCGGTGCTTGCCGGCAGCTTGCCAATGTCGCGCGCATTGAACGTGCCCTCGATGTTCACAAACGGTGCCTGCGATAACGCGGGAAGAAACTGCTCCGGCGTGAGGCGCACAGTCACGTCGGTCTCGCTGAGCGCCAGCAGCTCGGCGGCGGAGAGGGGGGCCATGGTTGAAGCAATAGGCTGGGATTGAGGATGGACAATTGCACAGTATTAAGGTAAGTTAAGGCAAGACAAGGCGAAGACAAATGCCGACGTTTGACTACAGAAATGTGGCAGCAATAGCGAAACGGGGTATGGAGTATCTTGCAAACTGCTTCGTCATGAGGGGATCCCGGAGGGGCGCACCTGTCTGATTTGTGGCAGCCGAGGCCGCGTACCTGGGCGTCCCGTAATGCCCCTCTTGGAGACCTAGTGCGGCCTAATGAATCCAGGCACAGGGGCCACTTCACTAGTAACTAGCTAAGTTGACACGCCGTATTCCGGACTTAGTGGGCCAGAGCAGCAGCTCAAGAAACACGTCAAATAAAGAGTCCTACGAATGTACAACAAGAGTCCTAAGGACCATGGCTTGTAGCATATGTAATGCTTGTAAGTGCTTCGTTCAGAGTGTTAGCGAGAGGTAGATGGTAACTGGTGTTGGTGAGATTGGAGGTGCTGCTTCAATTAGCATCACTGCTCGAGGGCAAATAAATACACACCGAAAAGCGAAAAGAAAAGAATGATAGTAATAATGTACTTGGAAATGTCGTAAAAATTGTTTAACAAGTCTAACAAATATAAATTCGCTGAAAAATGCCTTAACGCCTTCCAAAATTCCCGTCCAAAGCGGAGCCGAGTAAGCTCACGTTGTTTCCAGGGCTGATGTAACAATAAACCCAAAATACTGCTCTCCGTGTTCGCGGTCTTGTATCTGACGTGAGTGTTTTCTCCGAGCGCATGGCGTACGGCAACCGGGTCCGTGTAGGTTGTCGTCCTCCGGCCTGGTCTGACTTTTCTCTTCATTTGTTGAAGCGGCGGGCGTGGGCCCGAAGTCATCGTCATATTGCTCCATTTCAGGGCCAATGCTGCCGTCGTGTCTGGACCATGAAAATGGTAGTCGGCTACTCTATGCGGAGTTGAGGCCCAAAAAAAGGAAGAGCAAGATAGTCGTTTGCTTGCGTCTCGCTCGTGAGTGTGACCAACGCCCCAGCTCACAGCAGCTCAAAGTCGTCCAGCTCGTCGCGGTATTGCATAATGTGCCGCTTGATCTTGCTTCCCACCGTCCACGTCACAAAGTCCTCGAGAGTGCGCGTCACCAGAAACGCCGGGTCCGTCACCATCTCTGTGCCCACGCGCACGTGGCCCTGTTCAATCATCACTGTCGCCGCATGCACGGACTCGGCCATGTGCAGCCGTGTCATAACAATCGGGAGGCGCCGCCGCGCAAAGGCGGACACGGTCACTTTGTGCTCGACGTTCGAGAGCTTGTCCTTGACACCCAGGATGCCCATGTCGTGGAGCTTCTCGAGGAGCAGGTCCTCGTGACGGCGGCGGACGGCGCTGTCCGGGGGCAGCAGACTGAGACGGTGGGCAAGCTGGCGCAGAGAGCCGCACAGCCGGTTGTAAGAGTGGTAGTCTTCGGGTTTCTGGATCATGTAGCGGCGGATGACGGCGGCGGCGCGGTGGTCGTTGTCCTGCTTCCAGGTGGTGAAGTCAACCTTGCCTGTGATTGTTAGCAGGGGAAGAATAACCGAGACGTTGCGGAGGAGGAAAGAGAAGACATACGCAAGAGCTTCTGCTCATGATGCTTGAGTTTGCGAACCATCTTGGCGGAGTTATGGCGGTGCTGGCTTTGCTGTAGAAAGGCTGATCGTCTCGCAAAAAGTGAAGCCTCTCCACAGGCGGCAGAAGAAAAGTTGATACAGCCCGCAAAAAGTGCTGGCAGAATTCTCACCGCCTTAAAATGACAAGAGTGTCTCCTGATTGGCTAGCCTTGTCTTGCCGGCAACGGCCTCACTAGCACGGCTGAGTCATTTTGGGCAATTCTTAAGCAGGGGGCGAAGTCGTGCCTTCCCCCGCTGGGGTCAGGGAAGCCTGACCAACCAGCGCATGCGCTGCCTAAAATGAAGCCGCATCCACGAGGTATATCAACTTTCCTTCATTGCTTCGCAACTCAACCTCATACAACCCACGAGTTGCACGCTACGAGCGACGAGACTGACGAGAATTTCGATCGCCGCGCATTTCTGTGATCCATCACTCAAGAGCCGACCTCACAAACGACTCTTTTGTCGCTCAGCAGCTCTGTCGCGCGCATCCCTTCCCTCGGCGTTGTCGCTGCAACGGGCTATTGGCGTCCAGCCTTCATTTTGACAATGGCCACACCGTCATTCTACGAGCTCTACCGTCGGAGCAGGTAAGCTTATTCCGATTTGTTGAGCGTGCCTGAAGGATGACCTGGATCTGACAGGCGTCCCTGTATGACAGCATCGGCTATGCCCTTACGGACACCCTCGACGAGCTCATCAGCGAAAACCGCATGGACCCGCAGCTTGCCATGAAGGTCTTGGCCAATTTTGACCGCGCCATCGCCGAGAACCTGCAGCAGCAGGTCAAGGCCCGTCTGACGTTCAAGGGCTCGCTCGACACCTACCGCTTCTGCGACGAAGTCTGGACCTTTTTGATTCGCAACGTGCAGTTCAAGATGGAGGGCGGCAGCACGCCGGTGACGGTCGACAAGGTCAAGATTGTCAGCTGCAACGCGAAGCCGGCAGGGCCGTAGTCGCCAGTGACACTCGTTATGGAATGGATTATTGCTCACGCGCGTATTTGCCTTTCGACAGGCACAGCACCACGGCGCTCTGACCCACAGACGGCGGTCTCAAGAGTGACCATGTTTTGATTTCGTTTGGAGCAACCGGAGCTATAGGCGTTGGCAATGGACTACTATTTCGATGACTTCGTTTTTGCTTTTTCACTACATCGTCAGGCTTTCGTCCAGCCGTGTATTATATTGATTACCAAATGGACCGCTCACAGCAGGGACCAGTCAGCTATACCACAGTTGCAAAATGCCACAAAAAAATCATAAAAGAATCATGAAACACATAGACATATATATTCTCCGAATCTATAGTGAAATGCAAAATTGATCTGTCATATCATACAGACTACCCCGCCAGGGTTCCCTCCTCTGGCTCCGGCTCCTCCTGATCGGCGCCCACAGCATGGGGCACGCCGTAGGCATTGTGTGCCGCCTTGGGCCGGTGAACACCGCCCATGGCCTCGCGTAGGATGTTGTCCATGGGCCGGCCGCGGTCGCGGCTTGCGTCGGCCACCGTCCAGATGCGCTCGTCTTCTTCTTCTATGCACCGTCTGGCGAGCGCAGCGGCCGCCCGGCGGCTGATCCACGGCTGGCGGCGAAGACTCTCGGCGTGCGCCGCAATGCTTGCCTCGTCGACCGCGTCGGCGGCGCTCGCGTCGCTCGCCGTCGCGTCGCTCGACTGCACCCGGCGGGCCGCCTCTTCATCGATGAGGTCAAAGACATACTGCAGCGCCTGGTCGAGCGAGCCCTTGGTGGCGTTGGCGTACACGACGTCGTCAATCATGTCCATGTCCGGGCGGAAGGCAAAGGAGTGCATCTCGCGCACGAGGAAGTTGAGGTGCACGGGGTCGTCGCAGGCGCGGAAGAGGAGGCGGAAGGTCGCACGGTTGGGCCCCGTGGGGCACAGCTGCCGGACGTGGCGGTATAGATCGAGGCCGGCTTCGGCCTCTGTGCCATCGGTGCTGTGCGCCTGTGTCCCTTTCTTCGCCACAGCAGCCGTGGTTGCCGTCGCATAGTGTCTGTGCGACTCGAGCATGGACTCAAGGACGACGTTAAACGCAGCCACCGGCACGCTGCCGTACTGGCGCTTGAGGTCGAACAGTGCGGCGACGGCAGACTCCATGGTCGCCGCTTGGGCCGCCTGCGCGTCCCGCACGTCTCTCGCACTGCGCGGCGCCGAGGGCGCAGGCGCCGTCAGCCGCAAGAAGATGGACCGCGTGCTGCCCTGGTCCGGCACGATGCCGGCATTGTTCATGATGCACAGCGCCTGCAGCGCCTTGTCGATGGCGCCGGCCTGGGCATAGCAGTCCAGCATCGCCTCAAAGTGGGGCATGCTCAGTTTCGTGCCCCGCGCCGCCAGCATCTGCATCACGGCCGCAGCCAAGTCGGCGTCGCCGTGCTGCGCCGCCATATTCAGGACGTCGAGCGCCATGGCGTCCGAGGGCGTCACGAGCCCGTTGCCGCCGGGCCGCACGACACGGTTCCACACATAGGTCAGCCCGCTAAAGTGGCCGGCGCGGCAGCACACATCCAGCAAGAACGACCAGATGTTGAGGGAGACGGTATCGCCGTCGCGCAGCAGGCGGTGGTTGACAATCTGCAGGGCGTCGTCCAGAAACCCCTCCTGCCCCAGCACGTACACGTAAATGTCGAGCAGCCACGGCGGCACAGGCGTGGCCCCGGCCGTCGCCGCAGCCTCGGTCATCTCGTCGAGCTGGTTGAGAGCGCGCTCGTATTGGCCGTCGCGCAGCAGGCCCAGCGCGACGCTCTGCTGGCCGTCGGGTGCCAGGTCGATCCAGCGCTCCTTCATCTCGCGCAGGACGGCATTGCGCAAGAGGTAGTCTGGGTGGACAGCCAAAACCGACAGCGCGCCGTGAAAGAGACTCGGCGTGCCCTCGATGCTGGACGCCTTGAGCGCATGCAGCATGTCCTGTACGGCATCGGCCGAGCCATTGACGTGGCAGTTGGAGCGCACCAGCGCTTCGCAGAGTGCTGTCGTCAGTGGTTCTTTCCGCTCCTCGAACAGGTACTGGGCAAAAGCATTAATGCGGTCGAAGGCGGCCGGGGTGTCCTGTAGGTGGCGCAGTGCTGCGTAGATGGCCGTGTTCGTGGCACTCGCCAGCTCACGTCGATAAGGCGGTCTCGACCGGAGAAGCGTAAGAACGGCTAGTTGGTGCTGTTGGTCGCCCTCCAATGTACCGCCCGTGCCATTTGCTCGTTGCGACGCGTTACCGTTGGCCGTGCCTGACACAAGGCCTAGGCGACCGACACGTGTAGCAGCCCCATTGTGTACGCGCCGGACGGTGCCAGGAACGGAAGAGGACGACGTCGATCCACGGCAGCTCAAACGAGGCCGGCTGGTTGGTGATGGCAAGGGAACGGCAGCGGTCCCGGTGGGCATCGCTGTGCATCCTGGCCGTGGCGTGCGTTTCAGTGTGTGCACCAGATGTGCTGGTTTGCCTGTCCCCGGCTGTGCTCCACGTCGTGTGGTTGGCCGTGCATAACTGCTTCCGTTGACGGCCCGGAGCAATGCCGGGACATCCACAGAGGGACACAGACACCGCCACAGGCCGTCGACGACAATTCGGGTGCCCGTCATGTGTGTCGAGAGGCGAAGGGAAGCGGTGGCCTCAATTCCATGTGACAGACGGGAATGCGTTGCTGCCAATATGTCTTGTCGGAGTGTGGCTAATGTTGACATGCGTTGGGTAACTTTTTTGCAACTTTTTTGGTGGTGCCAATTGGCGGGAAGCTCCGCCTGTGCTCTTTTGCCGCAGAAAATCCCTGTCGCGCAGAATCGAAGGTCACGTGCACTAAACTACAGCAACGACAGCACTCGATGAGCATTCGCAATGCAGGAAGATCAAGGCTGTCACTTGGTTGGGAGAAGATATGAGCGGCTTATGACTATTTTCCTTGTATTTTTATGAGTTTCCCTCGTGGTAGCGAGGCCGCTCATCCGCTAATTGGCGCGTAAGGTTGTACCTTGCCAGGCCAACCCATCCTTTTGGAAAGCAATGAAATGCTTTCCCGCCCCCTTCTTTTCTTTTTTGGTATGTTCAAAAATAATTTTCCGGCCTGGCATCCTCCTTCTCTTTGACAGGCCGTGCAGTAAACTCAAAAATCAAAATGGTGGTTGTTGGCTGTGCTCGTTGTTGCTGGCGAGCAAACAGTGGCCGTGGCCGAACGACGAGCAGGCCGCGGCCGTACAGCAGCCGGTGTGGAGTGTGGGAGTCGTCCGCTTGCTGATCAGGTCGCGCAGTGTCCCTTGCTCCGGAAGCTTGATTCACCTTCTGTCGTCTTGGGTGCGTACCTAGTCACCACGGCCTCGGCCCCGGCCTCCCCGTGAACCGCCGCGACCGCGGTCGCCCCGGCCGCGTCCGCCCTGGCCGTCGCCGCGCGGATGGCCACCGTTGTTGTTGCCGCCGCGGCTGCCGCCACGGAAGTTCGATTGGTAGTGATGCTGGTGTTGTTGTTGCTGCTGCTGCTGCTGTTCTTTAACGGTGTCGATAATCTCGTCGGGGACGCGGAGGTACTTGATCTGCGGGTGTCAGGTGTCAGCGTGCGAACATGTTTATGGAAAGCGAACAAAGGGTGCCTACATTGTTGCCTTTTACGTAGACTTCGGGTATGCGCATAAAGCTGTCGCCGTCCTGAAGAGACAAGGGTTAGCAACAGGTGAGGAGGGAGAGCGGCCAATGGCGGAGCGCGCAACGAGGGGCGCAACATACGGCGTTCGTCTGCACAACCTCCTTGAGGGTGAGGTTCATCCACGTGTCGCACTGCACAAGGTGGCCGTTGAGGGTCTCGCCGTTCTTGAGCTCGACCAGCATCGGATGGCCCTGTGCGGCACTGAGGAGGCCGAGGGGTAGCTGTGGCGAGATGGTCAGCAAGGGTGCGCAAAGAAGGAGAGGGGACGATGGGCATACCATGGTGTGCAAGGGGCCGTCGCAGGAGGAGGCGTTAGGTGGTGAGAGGGTGGGACGTCGGTGGCAGAGGGGAGTGTTGTCGACGAGTCGGTCGCGGAAAAAGAGGCCTCAAAAGTGCACGCTATTTTGGGGAACAGAGCAAGGGCGACCGATTTCGCGCGATTTGTGGCGCTGACAGCCTTGTAAGAATTGTGGCTTTAGCGTGGTTGTGGGGGACAGTTACAGGCATTTGTGGGCTGAGGCCGCTATGACGATGTTCACTGTACCATCAGGTCATGTCTACATAGCAGATAGCAGACTTTGCAACGGGTTTTAAAAATGTGTATGTCACCAAAGACAAATAGAAGCGAAAATAATACATAAGAGTACCAATATTGCCTCCCTGGTTCTGTCAACCCCGTAATAATTTCACCGTTCAAGTTGACATTGTAATGGCAGACAGAGGGAGGGTTCGAAAGACAAAAGACCGACCGTCCTTCCCAAAATCACTTGAAAAATATAAGCAGAAAAAAAAGCTCCGGAAAGAATCAAGGAGGTAGCATTGGAAAACATGGGAAAACAAAAAACAGAAACATAACACTGTATATAAGAAATAGCAACCAAGACAATCAAAAGCCAGCTCTGGCCGACCGTCATTCCTCCTCTCCCTTCAAACGGCTACAGGGTCACGGGATATCATGGAGAGCGCGGCTCTCCGCGGCCGTTTCATTTGCGAATCAAGTGTACACCATACCCCGAGTATCGACCTACGACGACGTGTTCTCGCGGCTCTTCCGGTAGTTGGCCTCCTGCTCGACCTGCAGGCCGTCGATGACAGGCGCCAGCTCGCTCAGGATCTCGTAGGACTTCTTGTGGTACTCCATCTGGGCGTTGATGAGCTCCGACAGATTGCGCAGCGGCTCGGGGGTGTCGAGGACCTGGTTGCGGGCGTTAGTTGCTAGTCTACCTCTACCGCACGATCAGGGGGTGCCCCAAGGAACCCGACTCACATTCTTCATCACGCCAAAGGCCTCCTCGGTCTGTGTCACAAACTCGTCCTCGGCCTTCTCAATCTCCTCCTGCGCCTCGGGGCTCAGCTCCGCCTCGTCGTGCTGCTGGCCGGCGCCGGCGTTGCCCGGCAGCTTCCAGGTGTTGCCCTTGACGCGGGTCTTGACGGCATCGAGCGACAGGCGCGACTTCTCCACGTTTTTGCGGGCGCGCGTGGCAAACTGCAGGTTGGTGTTGAGGGTCGTGTTCCAGCCGGCCAGGAACTGGCTCTGGATCTGCGCGTCCTGCGCCAGGCGGGCCTCGCCGACGCGCTCCTGGGCGAGCGCATACTTCTCGAGGGCCGTGGCCAGCGGGTCCTCGCCGGCGCCCGTGTGCTGCTGGTGCAGCGTCTGGCTGCTGGCGAGCGACGCACGGGCAATGGCGTGCGCGAAGGTCTTGGGCTGGGGCTTGGCCGAGGGGGGCGCGGTCAGCGCGGCCTGGGCTTCGGCGGGCGACGAGGCGGACGAGAGCAGGGTGACCTTCTCGGAGACGGTACGGCCGAGGTCGCTGAACGTCTCCTTGATGTTGGGCGGGTAGTCGTACGGCTCGTGGGAGTACTGCGAGGTCACGGCGAGCATCTTCTGGTGCACCTGCTTGAGAGCGTCGACACGCTTCTCGAGGTCGATGTAGTCAGGAGGCAGTTGGGTCTATACGAGAGGGGCAGAAGCTCCTTGTCAGTTTTCAGTGTGTATCACGGGACAGAGCACATCGTCGCGGTCGGTGGACGGCCGGCATACCTTGTCGTCGACCTGGCCAAGCTGCTCCTTGGTGTACTGGAAGGTGCGCGAGGCAAAGGGGGTGATGGACGCCCCGATGTTGCTGCGGCGGGGATCATTAGCACACTACTCGCAACGGAGGAGCCCGACACATTCAGACGGCGGCTCAAGCCACCATGTATGACAAAACAGTCTGCAAGCTGATGAAGACTAGCATGCGAGGGGTCGCTGTAAGCAGAGTTGAACATACGAGAAGCTCTTGCCGATGTTCTTGAAATCCATGGCTGCGGTATTTGGGAGTGAACGAGTGGAAAGAAAGGGATGCGTTGAATCGAGATGAAGATGGCAAGCGTGCGGAAAGCCAGTCGTGTGCAGACGTGGTGATGGTGGAGGGAGTGAAGAAGGAGAGGAGGATCAAAAGATCAGAAGCAAACAAGGCGATGAGAGATTCGTATTTGGGTGGTGTGTTCTCTTAGCTCGCTGTAGCAGTTGCTGCTGCCCTGCGGCGTGGCCCACAGCGGTGCAACGTACTCGCCCGTTGTCATGGAAGCCACCTGGACGATCCTGCCAGTGAGCGCCAGCCTCCTAAAGTACACTCTTTTGGGACTAGGCTAGTGAGGGGTGTCTGACTGAACGCCCTGACGCCCTGTGTAGACAGAGAGCTGCACGTGACTGACCCCACTCCGTATCTCAAGAGCGACCTTCGCGTTTACGGCCAAAACGAAAAGACATGGACCTGTGCAAGGCAAAACGGTTGCAGACAAGGCTTTTGAGACATGGTGAGATAGCAGTCAGATCCAGTTACGTTTCATCAAATGATTCGCCTTATGGATTCTTCCGTCTCACACATTTCGTCATCCGCAAATCGGCCTTCTGCAGCTGCCAGAGTCTTACAAGAGCTGCAGCCAATCAGAATGCAGCCCTCCACCGGTGGGCAGGAACGACCGACTCAATGCCAGCCAAAGAAAAAAAAAAAAAAAAAAAGAGAAACTAGACGAGAGAAATTTAATGAGTAGTCGTAGTGAGTTTGGCAAGATTGGCAAGCACGAACGGCAGGACTATGACTCGAACCTGCCGCTGTAGACCGTGTAGCGGAGTGGCCCTATTTTTATATTTTTATTTATTTCCGTGTCCCCCCTTCCTTTTCGAACGTCGCATCTGGTGATCCCCTCACTGTGATTTTCTGTGCTTTTCTGTGCACGCCAACAACCTCCCTTGTCCACCACAACCATGGAGTCTACACTGCCATTGCCCTTCGTGGTGAGCGTCCCAGCTGCCCTCGACAGCGTCAGCGAAGGCCTCACACCCGCCGAGATCGCTGTGCTGGGAACCATCTTCCTCCAGGCGAACCCCGCCAACCTGTCCCAGTTGCAGGCGCTCCTGGCCGCCCGCGGCGCCGAGCTCGTGCCCTTTGTCGATGGCACTGCCCTGACCTCGCCCGACGATGTCGTCGCCCTCCTCGACCTTGGCGCCCGCCGTGTCTTTGTCCAGCCGTCGCAGCTCGCCGAGCTGGCGCCCACCTATGGAGCCCGTGTTGCGGCTGCTGTGTCGGCCACCGATGCCAGCGCGGCCTCCCTTGCCAGCGCGACCACCGCCGAGCAGGGCGGCCTGCTCGTGACGGACCTCGACGTGGCTGCCTCGACCAGCAGCGCCTTTATCGAAGCCGCCGCCGCGACCAAGACGAACCCCTCCCTCTTCGTGCAACCCGCGCCGGCGTCCGTTGCCACCCCCACGGCCGTCTCGACGTTTGCCGAGTCGGCGGCGCGCATCCACGCCATCCCCATCCTGCCCTCGACGGCCCTGACGACGGTGACGGACAGCCAAGACAAGGTGTCGGTGGCCGGCCTGCTGGAGGCGGCGTGGCAGTCGGACCGCCCGGACAAGCTGGTGACGACCGTCGTGACGGACCAGTCGGGCGCCGCGCTGGGCCTGGTCTACAGTAGCGTGGCGAGCGTGGCGGAGGCGCTGCGCACGCAGACGGGCGTCTACCAGAGCCGCAAGCGCGGACTGTGGCACAAGGGCGCCACCTCGGGCGACACGCAGACGCTGCTGCGCATCGGCCTCGACTGCGACCGCGACGCGCTGCACTTTGTGGTGCGCCAGGAGGGCCGCCGCTTCTGCCACCTGGACCAGTTTGGTTGCTTCGGCGATCTGCAGGGTGTCGCCCGGCTGGACCAGACGCTGCGGGCCCGTAAGGCGTCTGCACCGGCCGGTTCCTACACGGCGCGCCTGTTCTCCGACGAAAAGCTGCTGCGCGCCAAGATTATGGAGGAGGCGGAGGAGCTGTGCGACGCCAAGACGCAGCAGGAGGTGGCCTTTGAGGCTGCCGACCTGATTTACTTTGCGCTCGTGAAGGCGACGGCGGCCGGTGTCAGCTTGGCCGACATTGAGCGCAGCCTGGACGCCAAGGGCCTCAAGGTCCAGCGCCGCCCGGGCAACGCCAAGCCCAAGTGGGAGGAGAAGGTGACGGAGAAGGCCGCCGCTGCTCCGGCCGCCGCTGTGGCTGTTGCCAAGCCGTCTGTCGACGACCGCATCGCGATGAAGCGCATTGACGCGTCCAAGGTCTCGGCCGCCGACATTGACGAGGCCCTTCGGCGGCCGTCGCAAAAGTCGTCCGAGGCCATCATGAAGATCGTCACGCCCATCATCGACGACGTCCGCGCCAACGGGGACAAGGCGCTGCTCTCGTACACGCACAAGTTTGAAAAGGCCACGTCGCTGACGTCACCCGTGCTCAAGGCACCCTTCCCGCCGGAGCTCATGCAGCTGTCCGACGAGACGCGCGCCGCCATCGACCTGTCGTTCAACAACATCCGCACGTTCCACGCCGCCCAGAAGGAGGACAAGCCCCTGTCCGTCGAGACCATGCCGGGCGTCGTCTGCAGCCGCTTCGCGCGGCCGATTGCGCGTGTCGGCCTCTACGTGCCCGGCGGCACCGCCGTCCTGCCCAGCACGGCACTCATGCTGGGCGTCCCCGCCATGGTCGCGGGCTGCAGCACGATTGTTCTGGCCAGCCCGCCGCGCGCCGACGGCACCATTACGCCCGAGATTGTCTACGTCGCCCACAAGGTCGGCGCCGAGAGCATCGTCCTGGCCGGCGGCGCCCAGGCGGTCGCCGCCATGGCGTACGGCACGGAGAGCGTCAGCAAGGTCGACAAGATCCTGGGCCCCGGCAACCAGTTTGTCACGGCCGCCAAGATGCTCGTGAGCAACGACACCAACGCGGGTGTCGGCATCGACATGCCGGCGGGGCCCTCGGAGGTGCTGGTCGTGGCAGACGCCGAGGCCAACCCGGCGTTTGTGGCGTCGGATCTGCTGTCGCAGGCGGAGCACGGCGTGGACAGCCAGGTGGTGCTACTCGCGGTCGACCTCAGCGAGGCGCAGCTGGCGGCGATCGAGGCGGAGGTGCACAGCCAGGCCATGGCGCTGCCGCGCGTGGACATTGTGCGCGGCGCGATTGGGCACTCGGTGACGGTGCAGGTGCCGAACCTGGACGTGGCCATGGCCGTCAGCAACGCGTACGCGCCCGAGCACCTGATTTTGCAGGTCCGGGACGCGCCGGCGCTCGTGCCCAAGGTGCTCAACGCCGGCAGCGTGTTTGTCGGTGCGTGGACGCCCGAGAGCGTGGGCGACTACTCGGCGGGCGTCAACCACTCGCTGCCGACGTACGGGTTCGCCAAGCAGTACTCGGGCGTGAACCTGGGCTCGTTTGTCAAGCACATTACCAGCTCGAACCTGACGGTCGAGGGCCTGCGCAATGTGGGCGGCGCCGTGATGCAGCTGGCCAAGGTGGAGGAGCTGGAGGCCCACCGCCGGGCCGTGAGCATCCGTCTGGCATCGTTGGAGAAGTAAAGCAGGCAAAGGTTGGGTCACACGAACGGGTTTGTCAATGCGGTGATCTAGGTACTGTGTTTTGTTGATTTTATTCATGTTGTGTTTGAAATGAAGCGGCGATAGAAAATGTTTAAAGACATGAACGTTACATTATGTTCAAGATTTTCTTGACAATATTCAAGTTTGTTTTTAATTATTTGTGAGCTTCTAGGATTGCCATACATAGAGTCGTACACTCATAAATGCTCTAGGATGACCAAAACGCCTGAATGTTAACAAACGAACGCCGGCTATGAATGTAACGCGTGGTACAAGTAAAGGTACATCGTGGGACGATTGTCTGAGGTTGTCGCTCAATTCTGCCATGCTTCTCTTGGCTTTCCACACGAGCCGCACGTGGTGTGCTTATGTCCCATGCTGGCCCAACACATGGTGCACATCCACGTGGCCGAAGCGGGTGCCGGCGAGGACGAAGACGGTGCAGAATTGGACGAAGATGCGATCGACGAGGAGGCGGGAGCTGGCCTGGGCGGTTGGTTGGGTGGCGGCGCCGGCCTGTGTTTGGCCAGGATCTTGTCAAACGTCGAGCCGCCATTACTGGAGCTGCCATTGCTGACAACACTGTCGACACCGCTGGTCAAGGTCGCCGGCGGTGGCGACCGTGGCCGGGCTCTGGAGCTGGTCGAGGTCATGGACGAGACGGAGCCACCACGCGTCGAAGGAGTAAAGCGAACCTGCTTCTTGACGCGCGGTTTCTTAGCGGGTTGTCCCGACTGCCGCATGGCCGATGCGCGGGCTGAGGCGGCAGCGGCCGCATTCTGAGCAGCAGGGGAGCGGCGGGGCACGAGCGGTACCGATCCAGACGTCGGTGGAGGGGGTGCCGGGCGATGTGCCAGTGGTGGTGGTGGTGGTGGATGGAGGGACGTAGGAGTGTTGGAGTGTGCGTGGGAGTGCGAAGATCTGTGCGACGATGGCTGTCCGTCTTTCCCTGCGTTCTTTGGAGGTGACGACGAGGACGTACGCTCGACGCCGCAGGCGTCGCAGACAAGATACGTGCCTGGGTTGTGCAGCGTACAAATGCTACAGGTCCAACCACGGCTGGCGTTGGAAGACGTGGCGCCGGAAGAACTCGATCGGGGCCGCGCGCCCGAGCTCGAACTGAGCTCAGCCGGCTTCGGACCAGGCGAGGGAGGTGCGCGGCGTGTTGCTGTTCCTGGCGGGACAGCAGACATGGACGTAGGGCGTGGCCGTGTTGTTGGCGGAGGCGGTGCTGGACGACGGTGCTGCGGCGGCGGTCCTCGAGGCGGGTCAACATGCATGACGTCGCCATCAATCACGATGGGCGAGGCACTGCTTGCACCCTGGCTACGGTCCCCGTTGGACGACGACAGCCACCCACCGTTGCCCTCTGGCCGCTCGGCCGTCGGCGGGACATACCGATCGCCCAGCCGCTGTCGCTCGTCCTCCTGGACCAGTTCCCACAGAGCCTGGGCAATGGCGGCGTCGTTGGCGGCGTCCTCCTCGGCCTGGGTGCGGAACCCGTTGCGGGCCGCCTGGTCGGCGAGCCACTTGCGGGTCTGGTCGGTGTACTCCGACTGCGGTCCGTCAGTCGCACAGCCGCGCATGGTCTCGGGGGTGTGGCTATTGCGGCGGGCGACTGCATCGGCGATGACGCTGCGCATGTCGTTGGCCGGCGACGACGCTGACCCGCCGAGGCGGTGACCGGTAGTCTTGCTGCCACTGCTCGGTTGTCTGCTCTGGCGCTCCTTTTCAGCAGCCTTGGCTTGGCGTCGCTCGGCGGCTGCGCGGGCCAAGCGCCGGGCCTCGTCCATGGAGATGGGCCGCTTCAGCGTGTTGGAAGCAGCCGAGGAGGGGCCGCTGGACGTGATGCCCGTTGCGCCCCAGTTGTTTCTGCCGCTGTTGTCAAAGTCCCCACCCAGCCGGTGGCCCTCACTCAAGAAGCCCTCGCCCGTAAAGCCCTTGAGGGCCAGGGCCATGTGCTCATCCCGCAGCTGGTTCCAGAGGGCATGGAAGACGGCATCGTGGGGGCCGTGGACGATGTGTGCCAGCTCGTGCAGTAGGGTGTCGGCGACCTGCTCGAGCGGCAGGAACAGCGAGGCATCGCCTGGGTAGCGCAGCCTCAGCAGGATCTTCTGGCCCTTGTTGATGTTGAGGCCGAGCAGGTTGGCCTGGTCCGGGAAGAATTCGGAGAGCTCGCGGACCTTCCAGCGGCGGGCGCGCATCAACGGCTTGACGAGGGAGGCGACGCGGCGGAGGAGCTGCAGGGCGTCGGCCGCGCGCGGGAAGTCGCGGAGGTGCGAGTACGCGAGGACAACGGGGTCGTGTTCTGGCATGATGGTACCGGACGAGGAGAAGTGGAATGAAAAGACGGACGCGAAAGAGGACGAGGAGTGAAGTGTGAAGGAAGTGAAGGAGTAGGCAGCAGGATTTCCGGTTGGTCACGGCAGGTGCGATGGGCTGTGTGGACACTGAGCGGCAGGAGCGATGCACACGCTGTGGACGCAAAGAGCGCTGCAAGATGTGCTTTTCACAGAAAGCTCCCACGCTTGAGACACGGTGACGACTGCCTCCTAAGCGCAAGAAGACATGGGCTGAGAAATACGAGTACCGCAGGAAGAGATATAAGCTGGATTCGTTGAGGCGAGGCTTTGAGCCAAATAAACAGTGGGCCCCTGTAAGGCGGTCTTGATAGGGCGCTAGCGCAGTTCAGCTAGGCGCGGCAGGGAGGCGCGGCCGAGGAGCTAGCGGCAGTCCACGTCATTGTCACTGGCGGTGCCTGTGAGGACACGCGGGAAGGAACGATTGAGACATGTTTTTTTTTAAAAAAAAGGAAAGTAACGTGACGCAAGCTGTCAGCTCTGGCGAGGGTGAAGTGAAATCTCAGTTTGGTGAATGGACGAACCGTTGCACAACAGAATGGCAGGCAGAGATACAGATAAGATATAAAAGGACACAAATAATTGCACCTTGTAATACGCGTAAGGTGAAGTTGAGCACTGCGGGAGCAATACGCGAGCTCGTACATAGAATCGGAGTCGGCGGGACTGTCGTATTTGTTTCTGCCTTGGTCACTGGTACTGTGAGCTGTCTACTCAACTCAGGGTCTGCGATAATTACTACTAAACGCCCTGGGGCCTGGGGCAAGGCAACCGTCACAGCCTCGCGGCGTGGGTGATTTGCCTCCTTTAGCTGTACTTTCCCAAATAGGCAATCCGGTTAGTTGCACGCGTCCCTTCCTTTTCCTGCCAATATCAGGGGTAACACAGCGGTTCACAATTCGCGTCGTCTCGCTTTCACCATTGTCTACGATGCAGGACAACGCATGCTGTATTCCTTGTCTCTTTGTGCATCCAGCAATCAGAAAGCTGCTCTGCTCAACGACGCCGGCAACACCGAGCACACAAACAGGCAGCCGACGCGTTTGGCGACACAATGGCACACGCAGTATATGGAGCACAGAAGAGAAAAAATTACGAAAAACGGAGAATTGCGACGCACACAAAAGACGAACAAATTAGGAGGCAGGATGAGCCTTAGACTCAGGCTGAATGCGACGGTGTTTGGCAACGTACGCCAAAGAGCGGTTGGTTGTCAAACAACGGCCTGCAAATCACGGGGCAAGCACCTTCAGACGAATGAGGAGCATACACGCAAAGTGCGAAACGAGAAAAGCAGGATCCTTTCGTCTATGTACCGATGGCGAGAACCGACAAGATGGGAAAAGAAAATGACATGCACACGAAAGAACAGGCTCTAGACAGGCCGAAGAGAGAAACAGCACAAAAACTGACAAAGAATAGAAACGAATCTTCTGCGTACGGAGTACGACAGGATACAAGAACCAAGATACCCTGATACCAAAAACAAGCCCCAGTTTACACACAATCCGCGTAAAGAGTCCTGCCTCAACGCCCCTAGGCCTTCGGAGCAAAGCCGAGCTGTGTGTTGCCGCCATGGAAGACGACAAACTGGCTTTTGAAGAACACGTCGCCATAAATGCTAAATGGGAAACCGGCCGACGACTGAACGCCGCCAAAGCACATCTGTGCACCGCTGGCATCCTTGGTGCTGGTGGGCGCCAGGTTCATGAAGCCGCCCAGGACAACGGCGTTGTAGGAGCCAATGGCCAGGGTCAGGTTCGGCAGCGCCTCGTCGCACCGGAAGATGAAGCCGCCCGCCGCCTGGCTGTTGACGGCCGACCGGATCTGGCCGTAGTAGGCGTTGACGATGCCGTCGGGCAAGAACAGGAGTGTGGTGCCGGTGTCGGCAATGGCCTGGTGCGGGAAGCTGGTGATGGTGGCGGTGGACGAGTTGCCGACCGAAAACCCGCCCGACTCAAACTGCCAGAAGCCGTTGGTGATGTTGGCGTCGATGAACGAGAGGCTGCCCTTGAACTCGGTCGTGTCGATGAAGCCAAAGTTGTAGTTACCGGCTAGGAGACCACACGTTAGCAAGATGAAGGCAAAGAAAACGAGAGGGGAAGAGGGGCGGGACAAAATGGGAATAGGGGAACTGGGGAAAAGGGGAAAAGGGGAAAAGGGGGAAGTGCGACATACCCTCGCTCTTCTTCAGGTTGGCCGTGAAGAGCGGCATGGCCAGGTCGGCCATGGCATTGGAGAAAAAGGTCTTTTGCGGTGTCGGCTGCACCTGGTTAATCGAGTTCATGGCCAGGCCCAGCAGGCCCGACGACGCCGCGTCGCTCGAAAAGGACGCCGACACCTGCTTGGCCGACTCCACCGCCTGGTTCTGGACGGTCACGCCGCCCACGCTCACCGTGTCGAGGTACACGTCGCCCGACGAGCTGCTGCCGTCGCCGTACCGGATGTTCCACGTGGCGCCCGCCAGCACTTTGGCTGTCGTGCTTGCCGCAATGTTGTACAGCTTCTGGCCGCCCTGCTGCGCCTTGGGCGTCTCCGAGCTGAACACCCACAGGTCCGACGAGCCCGTGTCAAAGTCGAGGTTGAGCGTCTGAGGCGGCGTGCCGATGGTGACCTGGGCCAGGTACTCCGCGTCAAACATTTGCGGGATCGCGGCCACCATGCCCTGGCCCGCGTCGGTCGACGCGTTCCCCCCCGCAGACCCGGAGCTTCCGCTGCTCCCCGAACTGCCCGAACTGCCAGAACTTCCCGAACCGCCCGCTATGCCCCCGCTGCCGGGCGTGATGCCCAACGACAGCAGGATTTCCTCGAGGAGCAGGAGCAGCTCGGGCGGGATCTGGAGGCCGAACTTGGCGTAGGCTTTGGCCATGGCACGAGGACCGCGGCCTTGTTGCATGAATCCGGTGTTGAGGACCTGGGGCGCGCGGAAGGTCTGGCCACCGACGACCGAGACTTCAAGCATCTCCTTTGTGACTTCGACGTTGCGGCCGGCCGTCGGGCTCTTGTTCTTGGCAACGGCGGCAGTCAGCGCGCCCGGCACGAGGGCCACCAAGGACACTGCCACGGCAGCAGACGAGACGGCAAATTTCATGATGGGCGCGTGTGGAATTGTTGGCTGGAATAAACAGAAAGGCCGTTTTGTAGGGTAGGCAAAAGAGACGAAGAAGAAAAGGGAAGACTGAAGAAGAAATAGCAACGTGAAAAAAAAGAATGAAAGGCCCGTCTAGGGACGTCGAGATATCAAAGGAATGAAATAAAAAAGAATGCAGTAGATATTGGAGAGAGAAGGGTATCAGAAGAAAGGTAGGAACCCAGCCAAGACCAGCCAAGAAACAGGAAACAAGCAGAATGGGGTCACGACAAGGAGAAGAGGAGAGAGATGAAAGAGTAAAGGAAGGGGGAAAGAGGAAGGAAGAAAGAGAAGACAAGAAGGAAAACAAAAGAAAAAGAGCCAAGCACGGAAGACAAAAGACGGCGAGCCAAGACACATAAAGGCAAAACAACAGGTTAGCGAAGAAAGGAGAAAACGCGGCAGGATCGACGACAGCAGCTGGGGGGATCCAGACCTTCCGAGGACAGAAATTAATGTCAAGACATGACTTTGGCGTAGGGACTACCGTTTACTGAAAGCATGAGAGTTTCTTGGACTCCTGCCTGCTTGCCTTGGCCGGGGTAGAAGGGATGACCAGCAGATCATGCGCTCTTCAATTTGCATTCCAAGTGTGCAACGTAAACGACAGTCTGCCCAGAAACCTGCATCAATTCCAAGAGCGGCTATCTGTTTCATGGAAACTACCTGCCAGAAGTAAAAGGATGTGGCAGTGTGGCTTCGTAAGGCGGCCACGATAGACACGGCGACAGCTGGACAGTGCCATATTCAAAGACGAGAGTGGAGAGACGAACAAAACAGACAAGGATTGGAAGACTTGGACAATGGTAAATGCTTGGCTCTTTGTGCCGGGCCGGGAGGGTTGCGAGACACGACAAGACGGCGATCATTTATGGGAAGTTTTGGAGATTCTGTAACGGGGGTATGAAAAGGGGGTGGGGGCTGTTTCTGGTAGAATGGCCTGTGAAGAGAATGGAGGCATGACGAGAAAGGCGTGGCGAAATAATCAATCCGAAAACAATCCGAAGACAACGTGACTGAATTGGGGCAAGTGATGATGCTGTAAAATGAGAAAATAAATGAAAAAGATGCGGAGGCGGCCGAATGAAGACAGCAACGGCTTTTTGTCTCAGTGACGAAAATGACGGCGAGTGTTGATTGAATTTATTGAAATTGGTGTAAGTGAGACCAGCGCCTCTCCACGGCCAAAGGGTACAGTGGTACTGGCTTCTGTCGCTGGTCATGTCGACATCCCGTACGCCAACCTACCCTGTCCTGTCCAGCCCAGACAGACCCTTGCCGTTCACAGTGTTTTCGACATGTCAAGCATAATGACTTCGCCATATTGGATGAAGGGTAAACCGAGCATGAGCAAGTGAGTTCGTGCATGTTGTAACTTCTTGCTAGACTTCGCTCAGCCACATGTCGTCGTGTTGTTGATGATGCAAAATTCTGGTTGAAATGTTTTCATTCTGGAAAACCCAACGTACAGCGAAACGACCGTGCAACGGACATTTACCAACGTTTGTCTACGCAATTGTAGAGATTCCTGTTCTTTCGTTCGGACGATTTTCATCTGTCGCCTTCGTCATCGGACAAGTACGTCGCACGTACGTCGTAATGCAGTGCTCACAGCCTCACAGTCCGATGGAGGCTCTGCGTGCCGCAGTTGGGACCCCTGGGTTGTCAAAGCATGGCCAGCCCGCGGTCGATCAGGAGCCTCCAATTATGCTTACCACTCGACGCTGTGTCAGGCTTTGACGCCCCCTGTCCTTTGCCGACCTTTGCTGGACTGCAATTGCTCATTCTGAGTTGTATTTTTGCAATGTGTACGACATGCGATGCTTTGCATCTGCTTCGTTTGACTGGCGACCGTCATCCTTGTCACGGCATGAAGGTTCTGTTTTGTACTGTAAACAAGAATAATCGTCAAAACAGACACGACAACAAAACGAGTCGGACAATATGTTGAATCTCCCCGACTTGAGTTGTGGTTGATCGAGATCTTGGCTCATTATTTTGAACTGCGGCTGTGTTTAGTCAATGCCCTTATTCCGAGTGGACAGACAACACAGCTAGTGGCTAGGCAGTTTACGTGGAGAGTTTGAAAACGGGGAATACAAAGAAAAGACAATGGATGAGGCTGCAGATCGAACATGCAAAGGCCGCGTAGGCTAGTATGATTCAAACAACAGCACAGAGCAAACCACTCGGGACTCACAACGATGCTAAGATGATACCCTTAACGTCTCTATAAAAAACAAAAGGATAAATACCAACGACGACAAGCAGAGACGAGAGCATCCGCAAAGGGTCTAGACTCTCAAGTTTCGGCAGTTGTTGCAGCTTTGGACGGGGCAATTTCGTCGATACCAACACAATAACCGAGGGCAACATGTAGCATTGTGACATTACCGTTCTGACGTCGGAGGATGACCTCAACCACCGCGCCATTTTTCGTCTGTTCTTTGTCATGGCAAACGTCCGGGAGCGGCTTTCGTTTTTGGGCCGCCCCGGATGCCGGCCAGGGCCGCATCTCGCTATAATGCGCCGTAGCTTGTTCGTTTTTGGCAGTTTTAGCGCTGCCGAGACCCCCCCACATGCGCGCGACAGCGGACTTTACAGCACATAACCCCACCCTCTCAGCCCTGTGGTGTTCGTACACCGTTCGGGGGAGAGTCGTCTATTGGTCATCTGCTGCCGCCCCGCCAACACGCTCACCTGACAATGCTTAGCGGTTCACTGGTGGCATCCGGTCTCCGAGATGCGCCGCCGCCGTCACGTCAACGTCACCGCACTTAGTCGTATTCCTTTCGCTCTCCTCGTAAACATTTCCCGCGGTGGCTCTCTTCCTTTTGTCACCGTCCCCCCTTCTGGCCCATCCGGTATTTTCATTTGTTTTCTGGCTTCACTTCTCCCTTCTTTTGTTTCCATCGCCGTGGCCATTCTCAATCCCCAAAAAGGTAGCGACGAAACAAAAGCAATCTCCATCGGACAGTGACATTGGCATTTCAGCTTCGCGGCATCGATTTAGAGCCGTTACACTTTCTTTGTACCACCTTGTACGTCGCACGACATTCACACCGTTGTGACCCGCACCACATCGCGCAGCCTACTTATCGACCGGACCGAACAGCCAGAGAATTTAAGCTTTTCATAAAACAACGAGAAGCCCGTCGCTTTGACTTTGATGCATACGGAATCTCTCGAGTCCCTCCTCCCCTTTGCAGCTCATCGTCTCCCCCTGCCGTCTCCCCTTGCCGTCTCCACTATGCCGCTCCCGTCGGCCATTGGCGATCCGCTTGAGGACGCCTTTTACCGCCTCGCCACGTTTGGCCACACTCGCCCGAAGCTCTTCGCTGCCGCTTCTGCGTCCCTTGTCGGCGTGCTGTTGCTGCTGCCCCCGGCCTACCGCTCCTACCGCGGCTACCTTGCGCTCGGGCCCGGCGGCATCTCCCACAACGTCTGGGGATGGCTCTACCAAGGCATGGGCCAACTCTTTGCCCTCCGCGATCCCCGCAGCACCAGCGACTTTGAGAAACCGTCGCCGGCCGTCATTGCTCGCTACGGCGGCAGCGCGCGCGCCCAAAAGTCGTACCTGGACATCGACACGACCCTGCCCGCACGCCAGGGGCCGCGGCCCACCATTCCGGGCTACACGGCGCCCCAGCGGCAGACAACCGATATCGCGAGCGATCCAGCCGCGACGCGCGCAGCCCAGGAGGCGTTCCTCGAGGCCGTAGCGGCGGCGAATCCGGACCTGCTTGAGATCCGGCCGTCGGCGCTCGAGGGGAACGAGACACCTGCGCTGTGGGCCAAGGACGCCGTGATACTGGGCGCCAAGTGGTCGGACCCCGATCCGACCAAACCCAAAAACCAGAATCGGGACCAGGACCAGGACCAGACGTCTACCAAGGGCGACAAAACGGACAAGGAAAAGGTCAAATTTCCCCGGGCTCCCGTCGAGATCTGCCACGCCCACCCCGAGGCGAGCTCGCACATGCAGTTCAGCTTCGGCGATGCCTATTGGGTCGTCAAGGCCGGTTGGGGCGAGCGCCATCTGATGGCCGGCAGCCCGGCCGCCCGCATCCCACCGACCTACCTGATTGTCTATGTCCCGCGGGACGAGCGGGAGCTTCAGGTCTGGAAGGAGCTGGTTATGGCCGCGGTTCGGTTCTCCGTCGGCGAGGACGTGGATGTCAACGACGTCAAGAAGTAGCCGCAGCGCTCGTTGGAAATGAGAGCATTCGCCGAGTCGATGCCGTTAATGAAGAAGAATATGTATGATATTGTTTACTGCCCTTAATACAAATACCCACTCCGCATTGGCATCATCCTGCGCTTCTCTCCACGCTGGACATTGCATGTTGTGCATCCGGAAGGCATTGTGCGGGAACGAGCTGTCCTTTTCGACGAAACGGGAAACGAGCATGGTCATGGTCTTTACACGGCTCATACCGAATGTCGACGAAGATGAGAGATGTTGCCTAGTGTACCAGCATCTCACTCGGCCTAGCTCCCGTTCGTCCGTTTCTTATCCGTCCGCTCCCCGTCTTCGGGGCAGTCAAGGAGTAAATTAACTGACGCAGTGCTATATTCCATGCGGCTTTCGTTGCGGCATCCACCCTTATTCTCCTTGCTTGAGCCTGGGTTTGTCAACTGCCATGCCTCAGTCCGACTTCCCGCTGCAGAGCAAGACTTTGTTTTTCTGGATGCTATCCAACGCCCGGTGGCCACGAACTCTGCCAGCATGCATGCAAACTGTATGCCCAGTAACCAGCTCTTCGCATGCATACGAGGATTGCCCGGGAAGGGAAGGTGTGCCAAATCTTCTTCCAGGACAAGTGCAGAATCTGGTACTATGGTTGACTACCAAACATGCAGATAAACGTGGAACAAGAGCGGCAGACTTTGCAGAGGGCAAAAGTGGACGGCAGGCAGCAAAACACAATCAACGGCATTGTGTCCAGGCGTCCTGTCTAGGAAACTCGTACAATTGGGTCATAGACAAACTCTAGAAATAACAAGGCAAGAATGAAGTGGCAGTTGGAGCCCGACTACAGCCGTGACGAAAAGAGCAAAAATGTTTGACCTGTCGTATTTTTTTTGTCAGTGTTCCCAAATGTGCTCTGCCCCAATCACGTCGCCATCTCGTCTTCAATCACGCCAATGAGGAAGCGAACTGCCTTGAGCAAGCCATTGGGTATTGGGACGGGTACATCAAAGCGGAATGTCGTTATGAGTGGGACCTGCCCGTATCAAAGACAAAAATGGACGGAGAAAGGAAGGCCGTGTTGCTATTGGGAAAACAATAGTTGTTTGTACGGGAGTATTGACGAGTAATGCTGCAGGTAAGAAGCTGAAAAAATGCGAGCGCATGCATGTGCTGGCACTTGTTCCAGCATCCCAGCACATCTGCTTGCCCCCTCCTCTTCTGTCGCCTGTTGAGGCATGGTATGTACACCTCTACAGAATATTTGAAGGCGCTCAAGAGTTTCCTATTGACGGACCGTCTTTGATACATCTCAGCCAACAGGGCGCAAGCTGACAAGGTGTCGGCCACCGTATCGTAATCTTACTAAACGGCAATCGAAAGAGACGATGATGCAGGTCGATAGCCTTGTTCTGTTCCATTTCTTGTTGATGGCTTGCACCGACAGACCTTGTACCTAGTCATCCTGGCTCAGGCACTCTCTGAGGGTCTTTGTGAGGGCCGTACACCTGCTTGCCCATCGTCCCGGCACACCGTAACCCTTTCATGTTCGTAGTGTTCTGAAGTGCTGTATCGTGCCATTGTACCGTTTGTACAGCATGCCGTCTTGACGGTCGAAAAAGCAAAGTCAGAAGTGTAAAACATTGCTATTGGCGAAATATAGAGGATACTGAAAAGGCACTGAAACAGACGGACGCATTTTGGCTCCATGCAACCAAACGTCAACAGACTCCTCGGTAACTCCCTCGTTTGCAAATTACATTCGCTCTTCGCTTCTAAGACCTAGAAGCCATTTCTCTCAGCGTATCTGTCCAGGCAAACTGCACGGCAACTTACACCTGCCCGTAATCGCAAAGGCACAAAGATCCATCGGCAACATGACGAGGGAATATTAAAACAGGTCGTTCCGTAGTGTGTGGGCCTGGTTGTTTGGCAGTTTGGCCGCTTTTCGGAGTTTGGTGTGGCTGAAGTGAGCCGTAGTACCACCGAGGTTTTTCTTCGACAAAAAAACCCACCGAACCAGCATCAAACCAGGTGGTAAAATAAAATCATAAACCTGCCGGTCGTTGGACCTAGCCTAGCCCGGTGAGGTTTCATATGATGTAGCGCCGAGGGTAGGTCGCTCTATCCCTTCGGAATGATCGTCCACCTGTCCCGCTGACTGGTCCAAACGTGCCACGGTGGAGACAGATCAGAGTTGGGGGGGGGGGGGGGAAACAAAAAACAAGATCGAAAACCTGCCGTGTCAAAGGTGAAAAGAACCTGACCCCAAATCATTCCCGGATGCCTTCTGCGTGCTAACGGAGATCTAACCGGGTTAACCGCTCACCAATCACACACCCAAGAACGATGAACATAAGCAGAAGGACTGGAGATGAGCAGCTTAAACGAAAGAGTACGGGAAAACGCAGATACCCTGGATAGAATTGCGCAACGTAGCATCCCAGGGTCATTGTCCTTCTCCACATTCTCAGACATCATCCATGTGGGCCTTACATCTCTGTCCGGTTATGCTGTCTAGCCTTCTCTGTTGGCGATCAGCAACTGCTTCCTGTGATTTGGCGACTTGACCCCATAGCGTAGGCCACCAGTTCCGCTCTTGTTTGCTTTTTTCATAAAAAAAAACCACCTGTATCAAACGAAGCAAACATGCAAAGTGAAAAGATCCGAGGATGGTGGGCGACGCTTGAGGTGCTGGCAGAACTTGCCACATGGTCGGAAGTAATAAGTCGGGATGGAAAACGAACACAGGCGAGAAGGCCAAGACGGAGAACACTGACGTAGGGGATCGAAAGGAAGCAGTTCGAAAGCAGGAAAGTGCACGCGAAACGCCGTACGTGAATGAGGTGATACAAGAAACAGCCAGTGCGTATTGGGAAAGCCATGTGCCGAGTTCGTGCTCGGTAGCTTCACCGAGGACTACAACGGCGAGGCGTCTGACCTTGAAAATATATCACCTTCGTAACAAAAGAAACAAAAGAAACAAAAAAAAACTTGAACATAAAATATAGTAGGGGAAGCAAGTCCTTGCGAACACAAGCTAGAGCTGAGATGCCTGAAAGCTCTTGCAGCGTGGGCAACAAAACGTGTCGTTCCAACCGAGCATGGCTCTGGCCCAAGCAGTTGACTTGGGCCGTGTATAAAGAAAAAAAAGTCAAAACAGGGGATAAAAGACATCTGGTCAACATGTTAAAAAAATTCATGGCGGGTACTGCGGCAGAATCATCCGTGAATAGGCAAAGGGTGTTTGGCATTCTGAGAGAGCTTCATGCAGGTTGCTGCATGTTGCTGCAGCTCAGTGTGTCCTGTGCGTTCGGTGGCTCAAAAATAAATGAGCAGAAATGTGACAGAATTGCTGGGTGGAGACAGAGAAAACTGCACGAGACAGCAAAACGCAAGAACTGCATCGCAAAACAACAAAAGCGCGCGCGACAGGAGGGTCGATATGCAGACCGCAGATTGCGGCTTGCCAAACACAAATATGCAGGTCTTTTCTCGGTCGGCCAGGGGTGTGCACTCCTACAAGAGAATGGATGCGGTTGTGGACGGAAAATTAACTTGTGCTGGAAAGTGTCTCCACAGGGAGCTATACAGCTCAAGGAACAGTCATGCACTGGCCTGGGCTCGACGGTTCTTCAGGGAGAGTCAATATTCGATTGAGCGTGTGGATCGTCAAAGGGTCCTTCCGCGCTCATCCATCTTTCGTCGTTTGTGATTCTCGAAACAGTTCCCGTCGCGGCACGTCCGAGTCCATGTGTGTTGTCAAATTGCGGCCCTTTTCCCGGGTGGGCGATAAACAATCCAGAGTGTCAAGGTATGAGAAAATATGACAGCCAGAGGGAAACTGGAAGACGAGAGAGCGAACAATATGATGCTAAGATGCCCGTCATGCACCCAAACCTAAGCCACAATAGTGAAGTCCTCCGTGTGTCGTGTCGGGGCGGGCGGAACTTGAGCTTTGCGGAGTGGACTTCCCGAAGCACACCGCGATAGCGTCTTGGTACTTGCTGATCCTGATCGAGAACTGTTCGTTTAGCTTGCTTTGCATGGGGACCTATCGCACGGTGAAGCGTGGTAAGGTGGGTGGGCGGGGCGGCGCGCGTTGGAGAGGTGGAGAGGTGAGCGATGAAATGCCCGCTGTCGTGCCACAAACTCGTGCCATTGTGACACACTTCCAGTGCAAAGTCAAAGTGAAAATAGAAAAGCAGGGGGGAAGGACGGAGTAAACGAGAACCAGCGGTTGGCAGCCGGCTCAACAGCTGGCCAAGCATAGAGAAAAGCGAATCAAGATTCGGCAAGCGGGGCGCGGTGGATGGCGTTGTGTTGCAGAAAAAGATTGCAGGACAACAAGCACAGAAGTGAGGCGGACGAGTGCAGACGAGTTGCAGGACAATGAACAACAAAACAACACAGCGGGCGGCAAGGATTGGCGGCGCGTGTGGGTGCAAAGGCTGCAAAGAGCTGGTGGCGTAACAATGTTCGGCTGCAGGTGGACGGATGAAGCTGTGAGCAGCGCGTGCCGTGGAAAGATGACCGGAAGAATGGCGACGATGGAGAGACTTGTGAAGTTGAAAGTCAAAGAAGCCTAGGGGAATGCCACCCTCCCCCCGAAGAAAAACAAAAAAGGGGGACGAACTTGCATAGAGCCTGATGTCTGTCTATTGCACCTGCCGTCTGTGTATTGTCGTGGCGTGAGTCGCCCGTTCCTGCCTTGATGACCCTCTTTGGGCACTGATCTTGTGGATTGCAGTTTCCTGACCAGGTTCAACATGTGCAATAGCACAAAAAGGACTTGTGTACGTCGTGCGGATTGGGCAGGAGTGCTTTACTGTAGGAAAGAACGGGGCACACGACAAAACAGCACAACAGAGAGCGTCCAAAAGGGCAGCAGGACACAAACGGAAGCTGCGAACCATCATCTACATCGTACTTCGAGATGGTAGATGCGATTGCAGATTGCCGCCTTCTTTCAGCAAGCCGAGGAAGCGGAAGACAGGGACAAACTGACGCATCCCATGCTGGCTGCCCAGTCAGTTCGCTTGGGTTAATTGCGTTGCTTTTTCATCCACCATTCGAACCCGTGCACGTCTCCTGCTATCCTCTGCACGTGCGCGCACGCGTGGCAACCAACAACAAAAGACAAAAATAGGCGGAAAGCCAAAACGATGGAAAACAAGGGACGTCCCCTTCCTCCCGTCCAAAACCAATGACCGGCCGGGTCTGACCCCCAACGCCAGGCGGCACGACATCCCACGCCAGTGTGACAGATTAGCCCACCACCAGGGCCCTTTCAGGACGAACCTGGGGATCGGCTGCATTCCTATTCGCAAGAGACCTATCAAAACTCCCGGGGCGTGGTACCTGGTGTGGGGAGCGCTGCAGAAACAAAACAGCAGCAAACCAGAGCAGGCCTGGCCAGAGCAGAACCAAGACCTGGACGACGCAGCCAGAGGCAAGACGCCAGTGTCCGCTGTACGATGCGTGCCAGTGTGCGCCATTTGCGCTGTGCGCGCCGTGAGCAGAGGAGGACCGATGCAATAATTCCGGAGCACGTCGTATTGGGCTCTTGTGTCATCGCGTTGACCGTGCCGTCCAGTTAGAGATTGACTTTTCTCTGGCTTGTATACTGGCCCCCGGTGAGCCCCTTTTCGACCTGCTCATGAATGTTGGGAGTGGGAGCCGCCGGTGCAGGGCAGTGTTAAGACTTGTGCCCAAAGTGTCCAGTTTCCGGGGCTCCCCGTTCTCCTCGTAGCCATGCTCGTCTTAGTCGCTAACACATTTGCGAGGAGGATGTATAACGACAGCGCTTGCCTGGCTCCGTGGCCCTTTGAGGCTTTTCTTGTACGGTGGCATATAAGCAGGTGCCGTCCAGGTGAATAATGCTCAACTAGGCCCAGCCAAACCAGAACCATGCCCAAATCTCAGTAGGCCCAGAGGCCCGCCTTATGCAATGCGCGAAGTCGTAATTCCACTCCCGCTATCCCGCAAAGTCCCCCGTCAACGCCCTTTTCTCCCAGCTTGGTGTTATCGAACCTCCCGTCTCGGCTGCCACAATTCATGGTACCCAAGGGTCATTCACCTCTTGTCTCGGCCGATTTCTTCGTCGGAAGGACAATGCGACACCCAAATCGGCTCGTACACCCCAGGCCTCCCTTCTCTTCAAAGCAAAGATACTGTGCGATTCGACTGCTTTCTCGGGAGCCTTTGTGGCAGATATTTCCTCAATGTCTTTCTCCTTTTGCCAGTGAGGGGACGAAACAGTGCAGTGGGCATATTTGAGGGACCGATGGCACATGTGCTGCACAGCAGACGATGAGTGACAACATGAAAGGGGAGCTCAAACAACGACATAGATGGTGAGGCTGGCGGCTTGGCCCGGTGAGAAGAAAACCAGTGCCGGTTGAGCCAATTGCATCGGTGATGTACTCGGTGTCGAGGACCAGGGGACAGGGGGGGCCACATCACATCACACGTCTGTGTGAGACACGGGCCTTTTCCTCCACAGGAAACTTACATTGTTTGGTTGCCGCACGAGCAAATTGGAAAGTAACCAGAAAAAGAAACACTGCGAGCTGGGCGTGCACACACCCCGGGTTAGTGCAATGTTCCTTTTGTCCCTTGCCCATATTCCGTATCCCGCCTTTCGCCTAGTACGGAAAACGTAGATCCCCGGTTGTCGACGTGCTTGTGGCGGCAAGGAATCGTCCAGAGCCGGAGAAGGCGAACAAGAAGGGGCGGGAAGGGAATGGAACGGCCAACATTCGCAAGGTTTGATAGAATTTCTTGTCTGAGCGGCATGGCTTTTGAGTCCTTCAAGTCTATCTACAGGAATAACATTGTTGACCGGACTCCGTAATTACACCTTTGTTGCAGAGATCCCCTTTCATGTGTTTCTTGCAAAAGGTATTACTCCATACCCGCAGTAAAGAAGCCTGTCGACACCAGATTGCGGACGTCCATTCCGGTCCTGAACTTATGCGCCGGTCATGTTCCCACTGATCCTAATCGTATTTCGTAATTTATTTGTTCTCGAGATTTTGGCTTCTGATCATGACCGCAAAGCCACAAGCTGCCACCACCTACTTAGCCACATTCTCGAAAACACCATATTGTCTTGCGACTTGCAGAGTGGAGGGGCCAAACAAGAGGGACGATTTCCATAGCATTGCATGTACCTCAGTGCACCTTCGAGACCATAACAGAACTCGGTGTCCCATCATGGTGGTTAGGACATGGGTCGACCAAGACAACCGGGAATTTCCCCCTCCTCAACAACTAATGTATACCTTACCTGTCATTTTTGATGAATTTTCTCTGTACACACCTCGATGAATGTCCTTTTTTTCTCGTCATTTTTCCCGGGTAGATCAAGGCCAAGAGCACACGCTCCGTTACAAGTGTACATGCACCGGCAGCACCACCAGGGCGGACACAAACGAGGGGACAAGAAATGGATTCGCTGCAACATCGAGCCGAGGTGCAGCGAAACGATGCCTCGATACTCGATTCCCGTTGCAGCCTCAGTTTTCTCACTGCTCAGTTGAAGACAGAGGTCTACACGGTATTACAGCGCTGTTTAGGTAGGAACGAGCTAATTTAGCTCCCACTATCGTATTTCCCATTTCTCACTTGTTTCCTATGTTATTCCCAGCACCGGTCGGTTGTCGGTCCCTCTTTCCTCAGCATCGCTCATGTTTACCCCGTCGAGCCAAAGAAGCCCACTTTCACAAGCCCCGCGAGCCCCGGTTCCGTTCACCTTGTCGTTTCTTTGCTCGACAATCCACATTATTTCCACTTCTCGTAACAAGTAACCGCAGGCGTCTCCAGTTTTCCCGCGGAATGGCGTTGGCGCTACTCGGTCGGCTGCCCGCACCTCGCCTCTTTCACCGACGGGGAGAGATGACGAGAACAGGACCCATTGCAGACCACCGGCGCATTATACGCAGAAGGGAAGGTGCCGGGTCGCTGCTTTCCTTTCTTGCTCTTGCCTTTTTGGCTTTGCACGACCCCTCGGTAAACTCGTCCGCACCTGCTGTGCCGAAGTACGAAGTAGATTCTGATACTGTCAGCCGTGCCTTCCTCAGTTGCGCAACACCAGTCCGGTTGGCAATTCCCCTCCCCTTACCCCGTGCTCGCCCTTGCAATATGGCACCTCCTTCGCCTGGTTTCGGTGTCCCGCGACCCGCAGGTCCTAGCAGTTCGTAGCCCGCGCACAATACAGACTACACAATACACAATACACACAGCGGACCCCCTCTTCTTTCAGCCCGCCCTCCCTGCCTTGATCGCCTTGACGCTTGCCAGTATCTGATGGTCACAGTTTTGTACTTTCCTCTGCAAGTATCACTTTTGTATGCAGTCCCGCTAGGTCTGGCCTCCGCCTTCCTGTTCCTACTGTTTGCCGGCCCACCGTACCTTCCTCATCTTCCTCATCTTCCTCATCTTCCTCGCCTTCCTTGTGATAAACACATGCGCAACCCAGGGCAGCACGACGCAAATAGGCAATAGCGACAGCGCCATCCACTTAGACTAGAGGGAAGCTGCTCCAGAACATCGTTAACCGTGCTTCTCCGTTCACCTGCTTGATGGACCTGGCCTAGCGTCCACAACGCTACACCACTCGTACCTGCCCTCGATACGCTCATTCTCTTTCCGATAGGTCGATACATGGGGGGACGGCGGCAGGAGCTGCCCTCGTGTCTTGTGTGGGTGATGATGATTATTACCCCGTCAATACTCCGTGCATTCGAGACCTCCACATTCGCCAGCACGTCGCTCCCGCCCACTACGCAAACACCTCTATTACCACTTCACCCTCACCCACACCCACTCCCACACCCACAACCCACAACCTACACTCCCTCCCACCCACTTACACCGTCCACACGCAGACATGCCTACTTCGGAGTCGTCTGGTCTCCCTTCCGTGGAGCACGCTAGCCTTGCCTTCTCATGTATGTTGTACCTACAATCTGTTAACCGCCATTTTCCCTCGTCCTTTTTCCTTCACCTGTTCCCATCCCAGGTCTGTTTATTGTCAGCATCAACACCCCCTCTCTCTTCACTTCTTTACTGCAGGCCTCTGACAACAGAGAGCTGAAGTTCGACGCAACCTTCTGGCATAGATGCACGGAGTGACCAACTATCCTCAAAGCGCCTTTGACCTTTGAGGTCCACGTTTCTCCCTTCGTCGCTGGCCTCCTTCTTTTGTCAATACACGTTCGTTTAGCAGATCTACAACCTCACACTCCCTCGGCTTGACGCCTCTCTATCAGTTCCTGCTTTTTTTACCCTCGCCTTGGCGTAGTTTATCGTCTTCTTGACTTTCTCTCTCGCTTCGCCAGGTTCCGTTTTCACCAGGGCCTGTTTTGTCCCCCCACGAATGATCCGTGTGGTGGAAAACCAGACAGCTACCGTCCTCCGTTTCCCCCCTTGGGCTGCAGGCTCACTTTGGCTGCCGTCCCCCCTCCTCTTCGAGTCTGAAATTTCGCGCTCGCAGTCTCTCCCAGCGTGGTTGGCTGTCATCTGCACCAGCTGTCGTTTTGTCGTGCCAGCTCTCAAAAGGAGCTGATACTCGGGCAGCATCAACATTAATATCCAAGCTTGACGGCGGAAGGCTCCTGGGATAAGCCCGCGAGAGTGCAGCCAACGCCAACTGACTCGACTGTCTCCTGGCCACCTTTTCTTCCCACTCGCTCAACGAACGTCTTGGTATATCTCGCCCAAAAAAAGAAAACATCAGCAACAAGAACAACAACAACAGCAACAACGAATAACCCGGGACAAATGCCAGTCAAGTCGATACAAATTTTGTTATGAAACGCCTCTTCTGAAGACATAAGTTCATCCTCGTATTCCTTTTCTTTCTCGTTTCCGCTTCTTTCTCGCCGAACCGTTGCCGCTTTTCCTCCCTCCCCATCTTCCTGCGACTCTCTCTACGCGCCCTGTTCTTCTCTGTTCCACACCATCTATATCGCCAGACCGTACAACTGAGCGGCAAAAGTAGGAGACAGTTCAGAGACGACAAATCTACAAGACGTCAAATCGGCCGCGGTCTTAACCAAAAAAAGGAACCCGGCGAACTATAAATCGCCTTCACGCGGAACTGCAAAGATGCTCTAGGAGCCCAAGGTAAATATCAAAAGAACGCAACAGCCCGAGTGTCGAGAAAAAGTCCAGGGCGACGCCTTTGAAAATCGCTACATAAACACAGACAACATATTCGTTTCCGCCACTCCGTCTATCGGCACTATCCAAGGCATTTCTTGGTTTGCCTGCTCATTCACTTTTTCGTTCCATCTGCATTCACCACCGCTGCCCGACTCACATACTCACCACTCACACTCCTTTTGGCCTTTGTTACCCCCCCCTCCCCGGTGCCTTGCTGCCACCCGCAACGAACCGCTCCGTGTGAGCAGAAATACCACTCTGCCAGCCACAGTAATTACAAAGTCCAACAACGGCACCTGCGTCAGCAAATCACAGTCTCCCTTCAGCACCTAGACTACGCCTACACAGGTGGTGGCATTGCAAGGGCGACCACTACCGGTGATAGCGACAACACGAACGAGTGAATAACAGTGGCTGCAACCTGCAACGGCGGCTGCTGCAACAGCACTGCATCGTGCTTGGACAAACGATCTGTCCTTCCCTACGTCTCTTCTCCTGCTGTCTTCTCTTTGCCTACTTCTTTTTTTTTTTTTGTGCGCCGTTATACTGCGTACGCACGCCTCTCCTCTAGGCTCGCTCTTTCTGCGCCTATTGGAGCATAAGGCTTGTTCACCTGCTTCGTTATTTTTCACATACCCATCGACCATCCTTGCCATCTTTCCTGTGGCGAGAGTCTTTTCCTCCCATCCGACTCTTCCTTGTCTCCGCATGGTCCGTCTTCGATCTCAACCCAACATCCGTTGCGGCCATTCTTTGGTGAGCAACTCTACTTGTCACTGCTTCTTTCCGTGGTGGACTGCATCGAACGCCGATACTCTGGCAGTACTACCTCTGGACGACTCTACCTCTGGACCACTGTATATTTCTTTTCTTCGTTTTCCAGGTCCTCTTTTGTTTTCTCCCTCGTCGATGCTCTGACCTCGTTCGGTCTTGTTTGTTTTTCCAAATCCATCGTCGATACATAAATCGAGCCCACAAGCCTCGGTGCTGCTGTGCGTCTCTCAGCTTGCTCTCGGCCTGGTCATCAACTTCATCTCACATTTACATCGCATCTGGATCAACCCTCGACCTCCGTCCCCATGGAGTGCTGACACACGATCTTACCATCCCACTCAACTCGTTACCAAAGAGGTTCACGTCCTTATCATGAATTCAACCAACGTTACAAGCGTATACGCCTCTATTTAAACCCTTCATTATCTGTCTTCACATCCATTCTCTACCGCAGGCATAGTCAAGCGAAGCAGAGACTTGCGTTCCAACGACAGTTCGGATCCTTTACACGCCATAGAATGCATCCTGCGCCTAGCCTTCTCGAAGCACCCCCTTTCCGAGACGACTCACGCCAAACCCAGCAAAGACCAATGTCGGCCGGATCCGCAGCCACCGACCAGGGCCGCACGCCTTCAACACCCTCCTCGCCACACATGCGGCTGGACGCGACGACATCTACCTCTCCGACTGTCACAACGGTGACGAGTGGAAGCGCTGCCGCGGCCACAGTGGCCGAGTCCACCGGTGACGCGCAGCCATACATCGCAGGGGACGAGGTCTCGCCTACATTTGCCGCACAGGCCATCTTCTCTGTCAAGGACGGCTCCGACCTCGAAGGCATTCGGCGGCCCAGTCGCCGACGCACCGGCCCCCTTTCTGCGTCACAAAGAGAAAAGGCGGCCTTGATCCGCAAGCTTGGTGCCTGCATCGACTGCCGGCGCCGACGAGTTGCTGTACGTATTTCTTGTGGTTTTGAATTTGATTATTTTATATTTGGCTATTTCCAGCTTTCTCTCTTGGGAGGCGGCGGTACGAAAGTGGCAGCTTCCGAAAAGAAGAGGATGCAGGCTATAGATGCTTACGTTATATTGATTTTCCGAAAACAGTGCCACCCGAATCATCACAACATGACCTGGGAAGACGCAGTACGAAAGTACAAATCGCACAGCCCGACGCAAGAATACAGTCCCCTGGCTGGCCGACCCATCAGTCCGGCACGAGGTGGCCGAGTGTCCTTTGGGCAGTCTGACGCGCAGGACATGGAGATCGACACCACGCCAACCCCAACGACACCGCACCGAATGGCCGAACAGCAGCACCAGTCGCCACCACTGTCACAATTGCCACAGCAGCGAAACGCACAGCACCAGCCACCGCATTCTCGCACCCTTCTCCAGGCACAAGCAAAGCCGCATCCCATCCCATTACCGCCGCCCATTTCGCGCCGGCTGTCTGTCGGAACCGAGGCACGCCTACGAACCCCACTGCCTTCGGGTCCGTCAGGTCGCAGTCTCGAGAAGCTCGCTTCGGCCGCTCTGCCGGGTATCGAGAGCCTCTCGGGTGATCTCCAAAACGCCGCAGCACGCATTATCAACAGCACGAACCCCAGCCGCACACGCTACGATGCTGTTCAAGTCATGATCCTGGTGTGGTCGAACGACACCGATTATGAGGTCCGGGACGCTATTGACGACTTGGCGGAACTGTTCGAAAAGAAGTACAATTATTCGGTGGACATCAAAGCGATTCCCGTGGGGGCACAGAGCCCGTACCGCTGGCTTTTGCACACGGCGTCACAATTTATAAACAACCGCGACTCACGCGATACGCTCAAAATTGTCTACTATGTCGGTCACACGTACCTGGATGTAGAGCGTGAGATGGTTCTTTCGAGGCAAGTGTTTTGTTTTTTTGGTCTAGTTTTTATTTTATTGTTTTTTTCCCTTCTCTTCATTTTTATACTTGCCGAGCCCTACGCAACATCATTTTTATTCATTTTTATTATTATATCCCACATTTATAGTCCGAAGTTGCTCGACACTCAAGATGGCAGTTTCCTAACATTATTTTGATGTTTATAGTTCCATGGAAAAAGGTTCGACTCAGACGACGACCATCCGATGGAGCGGTATCCAACAAGTTCTCGAGGACGCAACGTCGGACACGTTGATGATTATGGACGCAGCCTTCTATCCCTGCTCTAAAATGGCAAGGCGAGAAGGTGTCTTTGAACTGGTTGCCGCTTCTGCTGGCGAAGACCCAAAGCGGGCGCTCGGACGTGTCGCCTTTACACGTGCACTCATCGACGAACTCAGCACACGCCTCAATCAAAAGTTTCGCGGCCCCCTGTCTGCTTTCTCAGCCGCGGAACTCCACGTACGGCTCATGTCAAACTACCCACGGATCATTGAGGACCGAAACCCCGACAAGGAGCGTCTCACGAGCTTCCCTGCGCCGCTCCACATCCTAATCACGTCGGATGCTCGGCTTCCGTCAATTCTCTTGGCGCCTTCGCGAAAGCCGCTACCAACGAGCCCTGAAGCAACAACACCGGGGACACAGTTGAACCTCACGCTCCGACTCGTCGATGGCGCGGTCGACAAGCCCGGTTGGATCGAGTGGATGCGGCTGTTGCCTGAAGGCGTGCGGGAAGTCAAGTGCGAAAGTCCGTACCGCAACGCGTTTCGATAACAACGAACCAGAGGCCAGGTCAAAGTTTCCTACCTTTTTAAAGTGTGCATACGCATAGGATTTTTTTTTCTTTGCTGCATTTCCTGTGTTCATTTTCATATGCATTGGCGACTTAATATCTCCCCATTTTATGTTTGATGAGTAATACTGTCTCGTTGTTTTATTTTCACGTTCTCTCAAGATTACAAGTTGTGCAATTCTACGGGAGATGGACAGCAGGATATGATGGGATCAGTCAACTGGGGAAGATGAAGGTGCACCAAAAGCCTTGACTGAGACTGCATCGCACCATGGTGGGTGTTGTTTTATTCGAACTTTGCGCTCTTGGTCTGCTTATGTGTGCGAGCCTCACCTCTACTCACATTCGTACTCGAATTCTTGCATCTCGCACTTTTTTGCATTTCAATCTTCACAGTATGTGCGATTCCAGTCCATGCCATGGACATGGCATATTACCATGCCCCCCTTATATTTTCTCTAATACTTCTTCTTGCTCACCACGTGTTTGTCTTTTTGTCATGCAAAGAGCACTATGTGCCTTGACGAATGGGATTTGGACAAATGCAGTCCAACGAATGGCATTGCGAAAATCTTGTGCTCAATATGATACCACCCCTTTGAGGTTTACTTTTTACTTTCCAGTTCATTTGGCGGAGTATGACCCTGCATTATTTTTATTTTTATTTTTACTTTTACTTTAATATCACCGTGTCCACGTTTACACGTTATTCAATTTCTAGCATTTTTGAAACGTACACCGCAAACGGTTTGGCCAAGGCCGTCTTGCTTACTGTTACAAAGATCGTTCCAATCTTGGAAATAAACAAAACCAAAAAAAGCACCCGCATAAATCATTAGCTTTTCTCAATCTGTCCCTTTTCCACCATCTGCCCGTCGCTCACAGTGCCAGCACGACCACGATCGACACACCCACGGCCAGCACCTTGGCCCAGCCATGGCCGGCGGCGCCCAGACGGCCGGCGGCGTTTGTGGCGTTGGACGACGCGGCGCCTTGGAGCAGCAGGGCCGGCGCGTACGCGCCGTTGTCGGCGGTGCTGAGCGTGCCGTTCCAGCAGTACTGGGCGAAGCAGCTGCTGCAGACGGCGGGGACCTCGGTCTGGGTGCGCGTGAAGCTGCGGCTCAGGACGGCGCAGGCCAGGCAGGTGGGCCAGCGGGCATCGAGGGTGCCGTTGCCGCGCGTGGCGGCGTTGAAGCCGTTTTGGATGATGGCGTTGCGCTGGGCCAAGGAGTAGCTGGGGTCAAAGGTCGAGACGTTGCTGAACTCGCTCCAGGGGGCGTTGGGCAGGTACACGACGAGCGGGGGCAGGGTCTGGCCGTCCGACAGGGAGAAGTTGCTGGCGTTGCAGCCGAAAAAGGTGGGGTGCTGGTTGAGCTGGAGGTTGACAAACGTGTGGTCGTCGGGGACGGGCGGGAACAGGGTGCCGTTGGCGATGGCGCCCAAGGAGCGGTCGTAGGAGGCGCGCAGTGCGGTGCCGTTCGGCCAGTTGAAGTCGGTGTCGGCGGACGAGTCGACGGCGACAATGACGTCGACGGCGCGCACGGGCTGGATCAGCGGGTGCAGCGGGAGGTTCTGCAGGTCCTCGCCGCCGTCGACGAGCGTCAGCTGGGTCGCGTTGGCAAAGTCGTTGGTCGCCGGGTGGTACTTGTAAAAGGGGTTGGGCACGTATTGGGCAATGTCGTTGTTGGCCTGGCCCAGGTCCGTGAGCAGGTCCTCGATGATGTTGAGCACAAACGTGGGGACGTTGGCCTGGGCGCTCAGGTTGGCCAGCAGGAACTGGTTGAAGAGCGTCGACGAGGTGCCCATGACGAAGCCGAGCTGGTCGAAGCCGCGCACGCAGTGGCTGTCGTTGGCCGTGGGGACCTCGCCGTTGGAGAAGTTGGAGCCCAGGAACGCGGTGGGCACGAAGCCGAAGGTCGTCGGGTCCCAAGAGCCCATCTCGAAGGCGTTGAACTCGTAGACGGTCGAGTTCAGGGCAATGATGGTGGTGCCGGGGGCGCGGCTGTCGGCCACGAGGATAGGGAACGGGGTGTCGGCGCGGGCAAAGTTGTCGGTCAGGGCAATGGACGAGAAGGTGTAGTCGAGGCCGCCGTCGGGGGTGTTGATGAGCTGGTACGAGAGGGCGCGGCCCCAGTAGTCGGTCAGCGACGTCTCGTAGCCGGCGTCGGCTTTGGCGGCGACCTGATGGGCCACGTCGGTCCAGTACTCGGCGGTCGAGAGGATGCCGCGGCGCTCCACAGACATGTCGGCGGCGGTGTCGCCACGCTTGGCGGAGCGCGAGGTGTTGCTGCCGCTGTCCTGGGCGTCCTTGCTGGGGCCCACGAAGATGGAGTTGTCAAACCGCCAAAGATCCGAGCCGGGGTAGCCGTCGCGCATCTGCACGATGGTCGAGAAGTTGTTGGCAAACATGGAGCCCACCAGCCAGCCGCCGCCCGACAGACCCGCCAGGTACGTGGACGCCTGAAGCAGACCCGCGATGCTGCCGTTGGCCGGCTGGTCGGCCGTGCGGCTGTCGGCGGCGGCCAAGAAGCCGGCGCCGTTCATCAGCGCGCGGTAGCCGCCGCCGGACATGGCCAGGCCAATGTTGGGCCGGTTGGCGTCGGAGGCGCGGGAAATGTACGCCTTGGCGTCGAAGCCCGAAATGTTGGCGGCCACCAGGAAATCAATGAGCGGCTGCAGGGTGTTGTTGCGGCGCAGAGCGAGCCAGTCTGTCTCGCTGGGGGACAGGGCGTTGGCGGCGCGGGCGGAGGGCCGGGTGGCCGGGCAGTCGACGGCGAGGGGCGAGTAGTTACCGGAGGGACTGTTTGGAAGGGCGCGGCGCTCGAGGCTGAGGCCATAGTCATTGTTGTTGTTGATGATGTCGACGGGAGAAAGGGGGACGGCCGAGGCAGCGACAAGGGCTGGTGCAAGGGAGGCGAGCAGGCCGAAGACTACAAGATTGGACAGAGCCATGGCGGGCGAGTCAGGCGAAACTGATGAGTACGAACGAGGTGCAGGCAAGCCCAGTCGCTGGTCGATCATGACATGGAGTCAGACCGAGACGGAGGAAGGCTCAAGGCTCAAAGTGCCGTGTCTCGCCCACAGAGCCTTTGGCGCGGCGTTGGCGAGTTTTATGGCCGCCGCGGAAGGCGCGGGTGAGGACGGAAACAGTATCAAAGAGGGAAGGAACGGGCGGGAAGGCGCGATGGGGGAGCTGGCTATGTAGCTTTGTCCCTAGAAATAGAAGAAAGAAGGGTAATGGTGAAACAGACACGTCCGGGTATCAGATCAACACAAGACGGACGCTGACGCGGCAGAGAGAAAGAGAAGAAAGAAACGCATGAAATGCAAACAAAAACAACGGCCCAACCACCTACAAATTCGAAAGGGAGGGGATGCAGCTGGTGATCTTATGTGGTGAGAAGGCTGAAGACTGTATTTCCTCCTTTTTTTCGGAGTCCTTGAACCAAACCTGCCTTGCCTCCGAGAGCAACGAGCAATACACGTCGGACGGCCGGCATTCCTCGCAAAACGAAAACCAACCAAACAAACCAACACTAGGCTGAGGTTGGCAGAGATGGTCTATTGCACAGACTAAACTCCTTATGAGGTGCTCTTACAAGCAAAACAACGAGAGACGGGCAGAGAGCCAACAAGAAGGATCCAAATTAAGCCGTCAGACCAGCTCGGTCTAGCAAAACAAAGAGCAGGAAGCACGAGTGGAGGAACACTAGGACGGTGTCACGCGTGCCCGACAGTAGTCTCGCTCCTCTCTCCACCAGCTTGACGGCGGCCTCTGTCAGACACCATCGCATCGGTTTGTTGGTTTCAGCGTTCGTCTCATTTGATTGGCGCCGCGGCGACGTCCTTTTGAAAGGGAGCGCGATTCTGGCTTCCTTGTAGAGCAGCATGGCGCAGCAGTGGCATGACTTTTCCTCCATTCAGAGACCAAGACAAACAAAAAGCGTGTGAGACAGGGCCTCGTCCCTGAGCCTGATCTTTGCTGTCTTTGAACAGTCCATTTATGACACATGAGAGGACGGAGGATGCCGAGATGAGTTGTCTCGTACTTGTTGTCTCGTCAAATACGTCCCTTCTTGCAATGCGTCTTCACAGTACGTCGTACGCCTTTTGCACACCTTTCGTGCAGCCCCTGCATTCGACAGTCAAGTCGGGCCTCGGGATGCTGCAACACACCGTGACGCAATCTCGCTTTCCCTTGTCCAGGAAACGAAAACGACCACAACCAACGTTGCAGCCGCTCCCTCGAAAAGTCCAATGCATGCCAGCGGGCGTTGGGCCCTTGCCTTAGGGCGATCTTGGCGCGTAACTGCACGGAAGGGCCAGGCTCAACGGGCGGAATGCCCGGGCGCTAGGAGGGAAGGGGCAGGTGGGGTACAGGGGATGACAGTGGGCGAGCTGGGCCTGGCCATTGGGGTCCTCTGCTGGGCGAATCACACACAGACACACAATTTTACGACGTATTATTGCGCTTGCTTGGCCATTACAAGCCACAATCCGCGAAGGCAAGCTGTCGTGTGAGGTGGAGTATTTCTCATGGCAATATGTCGTATGATATTGAGAGACGAAGTCAAGGCAGATTGTTGCCTGTAGGAGTGGTGGTAATTTAAGTATGGAAATAAGCTCGAGGATGATCAACAAGGGGTTTTTGTGTTCTTTCTTTTTGTTTCCTTCTTTGTCTTCAATCATTCCATTTTTTTAAAAAAAAAAAATTCATTCGAAAATAAACAGCATAACTTCAATAAAAAATTGATGAGAATAAGTTTGTACAAGACACGTAAAGATATCCAAGCCAGGACTGGCTGAAGAAGGCGGAAAATAATAATGATAAACGTGACATAAATACAAGGATAGATAAAAGTGTGATGACATATTCAAGTAAACACAACTCGACCGGATAGCACCGATCGCAACAGGAACACCTCCCGGCTGAGCTGGTCCAGTCCAGTACTCGCATGTTGTCGTTGCGACCCAATTTTGTAGCACACTCCCTAGACACTACGATGTCCTTACGAGAATCCTACATTGCTTGCCCGATTTATGCTGTCCACCGCCAGTAGAAAGGCAGACGAAAGACGGAGTTCCATATGCTAATTTGTTTTACAGCTCCCTCGAGTGTCAGCTTGCTGAGCTGAGCAGTAAAATGTCTACGCCGTAAATCTGCCTTGACGTGCCTGAGACGAAGAGACAACATTTGGATGTTGTCCGTCGGAAACAACTTAAAACCTTATTCACGGCCTTTTGCTGTGTCGACAAATGCCACATCCCTGCAGACATGGACATCGGTGGCAGGGGCGGAGTAATACGACTTAGACAGAACATATGCATAATTCATAGCCGGCCATTCCTCACGTTCCTATCCACTCCGAACTTCGAGTCTGTCAGCTCTACGACACAAGTAATATTCCGCACTGTGCTCGTTGTGTATATTCTGCAGTAGCAAAAGTCGACGACTGTATGGATGACATGGCCACTCCGCAACAATGCGTGCTTGGACGTATCAATACAAGGAAGAGCACCAATTGCAAATTATGTAAAGCAAACAACCAGATGCTGCAGCAAAAAAGAATGGCATGCCTAAATTGGTGATCTATGAGACTGCCGTGAGAACAGTGCAAAATACAGTGCAAACAATTTTGGCACTATGACTGCTATCCCATTTGGGCTGCAAGCTCTTTGGCGTTGCCTGGCAACCGCTCCTGTTTACCCCAGGCAGGTCCGTGTCCGACTGTCTCCACTTGCCGCTCCTGCTTTCTCTACCGGACCCAAGGGTAAGACAGTTCCTTCCTTTGGCAGAGACCTGGTAAACAACGGCATCTGCATCGACACTTTGCAATTTCGACTTTCTTGCTTCAATCAACAACCGACCATCGACAACAGCCGCAACAACGACCACGACAACACGACGCCGCCGACAACAACAGCAACCACCACCGACCCGACGGGACGCACCCCTTTTCGCCATCAACAACATCAATGGCCGCGCTTTCCTGAATATTGACAGAACACGACGACGTCTTTTCCTTTTTTCCCCATTTCGTTTTCTGTTCTCACATTCCGTCTTTCTTTGCTTGCTTTTCATCCTTCCCCTTTCAGAACATACACCATGGAGCCCCAGTCCCCGCCCAAGAGAATGACGCGTGCGCGTGCCGCCGCGAAAGCAACAACAGCCGACAGCATGTCGTCTTCCGCGCCAACATCCACGCCTGCGTCGTCGCGAGCCAAGTCTGCCACGGCCTCGTCTCGAGCAAGAACGTCCACGGCCACCGCCACCACGGCATCGGCCGCTGCTAAGCGGAAACTCCGCACCGACGACGTCGAGACCGACAACGAACTGGACGAGCTCGGTCTCGACCGGCCCCAGCCGTCGACCATGCAGAAAGCTGTACGTGCCGCCCGTGGCCGCCCCAAGAAGACGCCAGTTGAGGCGGAGCCCGTATCCGCGTCCGCAGTCGTTGCACCTCGTCCTCGCGGACGGCCCCCAACCAAAAAGACACCCGTGCCAGAGGCGGCCCGGCCGTCGTCGCGGGCTTCTACAAGTACAAGCACAAGCACAGTCACAACCGCATCCACTACAGAAGCACCAGCTTCACGCGCAACAAGAGCCAAGAAGACGGTGACACTGGCTGAGGATGCACCCGAAGAACCGGCAAAGAAGCGGGCGACGCGTGCCCGTGCTACATCGGCAACAGCCAGCTCAGCCGCCGCGAACACCTTGCCGTCGGCCACGACGCGCATCTCCGTCCGCAGTGCATCGGCCACCGTCGCGGCCAAGTCGGCGGCCATCAAGAAGAAGGTCACTTTTGAAGAGCCCGAGAAGGAAAACATTGTTCCGGCCAGAGGAGGTGGCAAGGCACCCGCAGCTGACACGGCAACCGAATCGACGACGACGGCAACCTCGACGGGCCTCAAGGCCAAGCCAGCCCGGCGAGCTGCCAACACATCCAAGGCTGCAGCGACATCGACATCGACTGCCGGCCCTCGCTCAAGAACGGCCTCGGGTAGGGCTGGATCCGCCAAACCGTCGGCACCGCTCAGCCCTAAGAAGGTCACGCAGGTCCGCCTGGCACGCGACTTTGACGTCGATTCCGAGGATGAGCTGGGTGCTAGTGACGAGTCCCACCTCAAGCCTTTTGAGCGGAGCCCCACCAAACCGTCTGTCGCTGCCGGCATCACGCCCGCTGAGCGCACCAAGGCACTGGCCAACGCCGGCCTCGACCTCGAATCCTCTACACGCGACATCACCGCTAACCTGGCGTCGATGACAACCCTGGCGCCCCCTGACCTCCAGACAGGCCTTCTCACGAGCCCGGCCTGCCGTCCTCCCCCCTCTCCTGTCAAGGAGGGCCTCATGAACTCCCCGGCCCGCCGGCTCGACGGTCTGGTAACGATGGACGGCGTTTTGGCCTCCACCAGAAAGACTACCAGGCACAACAGCGGAAGCAGCAGCAACAACAACAAGATTGACGGCCACGGCGGGGCAAAGAGCCATTCTGTCCTCTTCTCTCCCGCCAAACGGTTCCCCGTGCACCCCAAGAACCACGCGGCTGGCGGCCAGGACGATACCCTTCGCTCGCCGATGAAGCTGTCTCTGCTGCAGACGCCGGCCAAGCGTCCGGCTTCGCCCGTCAAGGCGGCCATTCTACTGCAGCGCCCCGACATGAAGCCATCCTCGCTGAACGTCCAGGTCGAGGAGGCCGAGGGTGGCGAGACGGAAGAGGTGGCCGAGGACGAGTTCAACGAAGCTGACGAGGCCGACGTCTCTGATGCGGAGACGGAAGACAATGGTCACGAAGCAGACGACGATGCCGAGAACAATGATCAGACCGAATCCCTGACTCAGATGCTGCAAGACATGGCCGCCGATGCCGCCTCTGCTCTGCGTGATCCTGAATCGCCTTCGCGCCGCAGCGTCCCTGGTCGTGTCTCTGCCGCCCTTGCTCGTGCCGCCGATCCCACCATCGAGGTTGATTGGGCCGAGGTTCAGTCCAACCCCGACGACGATGTGTCACCGCCCGGTGACCCCATGGAGGTTGACGAGTCGATTCTGGGCGCGGCCACAGCGCTGGTGGCCATGTCCCCGCCCAAACCCGAGCCCAAGGCGCCGTCCGGTGTCTTTGGCCTGCGCGCCAAGGACCTCGAAGACGGCAACGACGACATGGATTCCGATAACGACGTTACCATGCACATGCCGCTGCCTTCGAACGACGATATGCCGGCAACCCCTTGCCCGGCCAGGACACCCTCGAGCCGGTCGGCGCGTACCAGCATGGGAGGCCAAGGCACGGCCAAACGTCCTAAGATGGGCAAGTTTGGCTTTACGCCCCTGGCCGACCAGCTCAACGGCTGGAAGGTGCGCAGTCCTGCCAAGGCGGCGGCCACACCCACACCAACACCAGGTGCTGAGAAGCAAGACCCCGAGGTCCCCGAGGTCCCCACGGAGCCTGTCGAGGGAGTCCCCAAGGCGTCGCCCGATGCCAAGAATGCCTCTGTCATGCCGTCATACTTTGACGACGCCACGGTCGGCCATTCTCTTCGCGCATCTTCTCGCCAGAGCGGGATTCCTGTGCCTTTGGACGACAAGGAGTGCGCTGGTCTTATGGAGAACGTTGTGCTGCAGGAGGAGATTGAGACACCCGAGTTCGATGAAGACCTTGTTGTGACAGAGGAAGACTTGGACTTGGCACAAGAGGCCAACGAAATGTCGCTCATGGAGCCTGCTGAGCTTGCGGACGTCCTGCACGTGCCCCAGAGCTCCGACGATGCCATGTCCGAGGCCAGCCAGGAGTACGGCGACGAGAACGCCATCCCCATCGATCCGGCCCTGCTCGCGGAAAGCGGTGCCTCGCCTGTTGCTGTGCCGCCCGTTACACCGCAGCGTGTTTTGACGCGCACCTTCCACACGGTGTCCAAGGTGCCTTTGAAGCCGGCCGACGATTCGACCCCGAGCCAACCCTCGTTCCGCCGTCGCAGCATGAGTGCCTCGCGCCTCCCCACCTCGTCACGCCGTCGCTCCAGCATCAGTGTTGCGAGCAACGCGAAGAGTGCGGACAACGCGACTGGCGGCTCTACCCACACCAGCCCCAGCAAGCGCAGCGACAACGGCCGTGGTCTTACGCGGAGTGCGACCGTCATCTCGTACTCCCCGTCGAAGAAGGATGGGCGCCGTGAAAGCCATCGTGAGAGCCGGCGTAGGAGCCGTCGCGAGTCCTTTGGCGGGCCGGCCTTAACCTTGGAAGATGCTCTGTTCGATAGCAGCGAGGATGAGAGCCCCGAGGATGTGAAACAACCTGAAGTCGCCGCTGCGATCCCATCGGCACCAGCCACGCCGACCAAGTCGAGTGCAGATGTGGACGAGGATGCTGACCCTACCTGGTCGACGGCGGGCACGCCGGCACGCACGCCCCGCCGGGACCTGGACCCTGCCCTGCTGCGCGGCGCGGTTGTCTTTGTGGACGTGCACACAACGGAGGGCGCGGATGCCAGTGCCATCTTTGTCGAGCTGCTGACCCAGATGGGTGCGCAGTGTGTCAAGACCTGGCCGTGGAACCCGGCGAGCCCAGCCAGCAGCACCAAGGACGGATCGTCGCGTGTTGGTATCACGCACGTTGTCTTCAAGGATGGCAGCAAGCGTACGCTGGACAAGGTGCGCGAGAGCAAGGGTCTTGTCCAGTGCGTTGGAGTCAGCTGGGTTCTTGAGTAAGTCGACTTTCTGTGCAAATGACGAGTTGATATATGACATGACTGCTTGCTGACGTCGTCCGCCTCCAGTTGCGAACGTGGTAACCAATGGCAGCATGAGGCGCCGTACTGCGTCGACACGGCTCTGTCGCCTCGTGGCCCCGGCCGTCGTCGCCGGAGCATGGAGCCCGAGGCCCTTGCTAACATCAACGGAATCCTTGTGTCGACGCCGCCCAAGCAGACCGGTGGTCCTTCGGCCGCGGTGCGTGAGTGCCGCACGGCCCCGCCGCCGAGCACGCCCATGAACCGTCGCGACAGCACGCTGTGGATGCGCACGCCCGACGACGAGGACAGTGTGAACAAGCGCCGCAGCCATGGCGCCCGCGACGGTGGCCAGGACGATGACCAAGAGAACGGCAACGATGATGTCGACGGCTATGGCGAACCCGACTGGGGCATGACGGCCCTGCTGACGCCGGTGCCCAAGACACCCGCACCGGAGGCCATTGCACGCTATGCGGCCAACATCGCCCTGTCGTCGCCGTACGGTAGCGACACCGGCAGCAACTACGGCGGCGGCGACGACGACGACGACGACAGTACCCTGGCGTCGATGCAATTTGACCAGGGCCCGCTGGTCACGCGCACGTGCCCGCCCAAGCAGCGGTCGGTGTCGTACCACGAGCTGGGCGCGGGCATCCTGTCGCGCGAAAAGGACGAGGGCGTGCTGATGCGTCTGATGGCAGCGCGCCGCAAGAGCCTGCAGTTTGCGCCCAAGGTTGCGAGCCCGCTGTCCAAGGCGTGGAATTAGGGGTGTGTGTTTTGTGTTTGTGTTTGTGGGGTGTGAGTCTGTTTGATTATGCACACATTGCATCGGTTTCTGGTCAGGCGTCTCGGAAAGGGCATTCTTTTTGACTACAAGACACATTTTGGTCCTTGTTTCTACTGGTTCTGTTTCTTGGGTACATTGGGTTGAATGCGTTGTCTTCGTTGTCTTTTCTTTTCTTGTCTTGTTAACGTCTCTGCACGCAGTATACCTGCACAGATTGACCATTGGCCATTACTTCTTTTAACTTGAATTTTGATTGTCTCTGTCCTGTCGTGTCTGGTTGCGAGCGACTTATTGTATCTCGCCATTGTCTTTCCCGACCCTTTTATCCGCCGCCGTGACAGCCGGCCGACGGTAGCCACCTGCCGTTGATCCCATTGTTTCCTGGCACCCCAATCGTTCGTTGTCTGATGTGCCGATATTATCAACCGCCCGATTTCGGCTTCTCCCGGCCATGTTGGTACGGCAGACCGTGGCCGCTACCGGCAATGGTCCCAGTGGTCCCAGCAGCCCTGGCAGCATCGGCTCACACGACAAAAGACGGGTACGGACCACCTGGGTGTGCATTCCCGCGTACTCCCGTGATGATGGGCGACGATGCGGATCTGTGGATCCGTGGCAGCCCAAGTGTGTCGAGGCGTGGCACATTATGGGCCAGCGATGGATGTGTGTCTTTCCATGCAGTTGTTTCGCGCAAGGGAAGCGTTGACTGTGTATCCTTTGTATATTTTGAAATGTTTTTGTATCGCTTTCCTGTTTTACATTTCTGTCGTGGCCGTTGTATCCAAGCCTGTCCCCAATATACCCAAACATCCTACCACATCGCATCACATCGTATCATCTCCGTCGTGCTTATGCCACCGACACATACGCGCGTAGCGCCTTGACAGCATCGCCCTCGTGCTGCTTCAGCAGATCCGTCGCCTTGGCCTTGGTCATCTCCAGCTGGTCGACCTGTCCGTGTTAGTAGGCGGTGCAACACACAGAACAAAAGAGGAATGGAGTCCCTCACCAGCAACGTCACATCCGCTGCGTCGACCTTGACCTTCTTGGCCGCCGTGCCGCTCGCGCCCAGCTTCAGGTTCTTCATCGCCTTGCTCATCGCCTCCTGATCGACATGCTTGCCCGCATCGTTGCCGCCGCCCACCGCGTCCAGCGACGCCAGCGCCACGGCCGCCTTGCGGTCCTCGGCCGACTTGGCCTTGGCGGCCACGTCGTCTTCGAGGTCGACGTCGTTGGCTGCGGCGGTCGTGGCGCCCTCGTGGACGTTGGACGGTTGGCGGTCTTCAGCCATTGTGTGTGTGTCTGTAAGTGGGGTGGGAAAGGGCGTGTCGGACGGAGAGGTCGGAGGTCGGTGATGACAAAGTCGTCGGTGGAGGTGAGTTTGGCGTCGAGAGTTTGGTGATGCTTTTGATGCGTTGGTAAAAATTGTGGGGTCGTTGGTGGCGAGCGGGAGCTCCTGATTGGCTGCTTACACCTTGAAATAGGCTGGCCGGTGCTAGCCAGAATCGGCAAGTTGCTATTTGCACAGTTTATTTGCAGCCTGAGAACTTGGAGACTGCATGCGACAATCTGTACGTGGCCGAGTTCATAAGACGATGGTCCATCGTGCACGAAAGGCAGTCATGCAAAGGCTTCGACTGATATGCCAGTAACCGAATTAATCCTCAAGTTCACCGTTTTGCTTTCAGCAGCACATAACTTTCCTCCCTCAGAGAAGTCTGCTGTAGCTTGTGCCCCACAATGCTGTGCCGATAGCCTGCCGTTCTATAACACATTTTCATTTTGACTCACATCGCAAAAGGAAGGTGCGACCAGCAATTGGGTTTTTGCCTCACAAATCACAAAACGCCCCCTTTCTCCTACATCTCGCAACAACAATTGACAATTGAGGTCGGCTTTCAGCGTTCCACGGGCCTGGTTGTCTCGTCCGCATAAGAGGGCGAGCTTCAGACGACCATTGTTGAAGAGAGCCGGCTGCAGCAACCAGTGTCTTCCGTCTTCTTTGTCCGTCTCGTCGGTGAATCTTCACTCTTTTTTGTTGTTCTTTTTCTTTTCCCATTTTTTATCAGTCTCCCACGTCTTTCTCCACATCAACCTTTCTTATCGACCTTTCTTGCGTCCCCCGTTATCTCTCACTCTCACCCACATCACAATGTCTGCACCAAACGGCGCACCAGACGGCTGGACACCCAGCTCGTGGCGCTCAAAGCCCATCAAGCAGAGCCCGGCCTACGATGACCCCGAGGCCGTCGCCCGCGCAACCCGTGAGCTGCAGCGTCTTCCGCCCATTGTGCACCCGGGCGAGATCCTGCGTCTGAAGCAACACCTGGCCGCCGTGGCCCGCGGCGATGCGTTCCTGCTGCAAGGCGGCGACTGTGCCGAGCTCTTTGACTACTGCGAGCCCAACGCCATCGAGTCCAAGATCAAGCTGCTTCTGCAGATGAGTCTTGTCCTGATCTGGGGCGCCGACAAGCCCGTCGTGCGCATCGGCCGCATGGCCGGCCAGTACGCGAAGCCCCGCTCCAGCCCCAACGAGACGCTGCCGGACGGCCGCACCGTGCCCTCGTTCCGCGGCGACATTCTCAACGGCTACGAGCTCGACCAGCGCGAGCTGGACCCCCAGCGCCTCGTACGCGCCTACCACCATTCGGCCGCGACCCTCAACTATGTGCGCTCGGCCATTGCCGCCGGCATCGCCGATCTGCACCATCCTCTGGACTGGGGTCTGGGCCATGTGCGGGATCCGGCGCTCAAGGCCAAGTACTCGGAGGCGGTGACGTTCCTGACGGACATGCTGCGCTTCATGCACACGATTGGCGCCGACAAGAACGACAAGCTCGACACGGTCGACCTGTACACGAGCCACGAGGCGCTGGTGCTCGAGTACGAGGAGCCCATGACGCGTCTGCTGCCGGCGACCCGCGGCCGCCTGCGCCGCGACACCAACGGCCACTCGACGACGACGACGACGACGAGCGCACCACCGTCAGCCTACTTTGACACATCGGCGCACTTCCTCTGGATCGGCGACCGCACCCGCCAGGTCGACCACGCGCACGTCGAGTTCTTCCGCGGCCTCGCCAACCCGGTCGGTATCAAGGTCGGCCCCACGACGCCGCCCGAGGACCTGCTGACCATTCTGCGGGCGCTCAACCCGCAGCGCGAGCCGGGCAAAGTCACCCTCATTACGCGCTACGGCGCCGCCCGCGTGCGCGAGCTGCTGCCCGCGCACATCCGCATTGTCGAGGGCAGCGAATACCGCCGCTGCGTTGTCTGGCAGTGCGACCCCATGCATGGCAACACGCAGACGACGGCGACGGCGGGCATCAAGACGCGCCACTTTGCCGACATCCTGGCCGAGCTCCGCGAGACGCTGCAGGTCCACACCGACGAGGGCAGCTACCTGGGCGGCGTGCACCTGGAGCTGACGGGCGACGCCGTGACCGAGTGTCTGGGCGGCTCCGAGGGACTGGACGAGGACGACCTGTCGACCAACTACACGAGCTTCTGCGACCCGCGGCTCAACGAGAAGCAGGCGCTGGAGATGGCCTTTTTGATTGCAGACCACCACAGGACGGTGCGGCAAGGCGCGTCCGCGTCGAAGTAGGGAACGTCGAGCATGGGCGCGAGACAGGATTGCATGGCGTTGTAAAAGTGTATGGCTCTGGAGTTGACAATGTACGTTTGCATGCCGTCTCCATCCTTGCCTTGGTTCTTTATTTCATTCAATTCATAGACAAAAGCAAAAAAGACACACAACTTTATCATACCGCAAGAGAGTACATCCATCCCCAGCATCTAGAGCAGGCTGGAGATGCCTTGTTTCGCACTGGCCCCACCCTTGCCCGGGACCCGTCACAACAGCGTAATGACCTGCGCGCCCTCAAAGGCGTCGTTGGGCTCCAGCGTCTGCCAGCTCGACACCGAGCCTGGCTCCACACACAGCATGTTCTTGTAGCCGTCTTTGGGCGCAAAGTCGCCGATGCTCTTGACCTTTTCCGTCCACGGGTTCCACACCACCACGTCGGCTAGGTTGTCCCGCTGCACGCCGTACAGCGGCCTGCCGCCCTGCAGCACGGTCAGCGGCTGCGACGCGCCCTGCGCCGGCACGTACACGCGGTCCGTCTCGCCCGTAATGTCGACATGGCCCGTGGCCGCCTGCGTCTTCTCCTTGAAGCCCTCCACCTTGTCCAAGTACGACGCGCCCGCCAGGCCGTCCACGCCCACCTGCGCAATGTCGTCGACGCGCAGGTACGTGTGCAGCAGCACCTGGAAGTCAAAGGCCGCGCTGCCCTCGTTGGTCACCACAATCGCCGTCGCCAGGCTGCCCGGCGCCAGCGTCACCCGGTACAGCAGCGCAAAGTCGTACGGCCACAGCGCCCGGAGCGCCGGGTCGGCCGACGCCGCCGACAGGCCAAAGTCGAGCTGCACGCCGTTGGACGAGCCGGCGGCGGCGGCTTTTGTACTTGAAGAGGCACCCGCACCCGCATCTGCTTTGCCCTCCGACTCGGACGTGGACTTGCCCAGAAACTCCCACCGCGACGTCCGCGCCAGGCCGTGCTGCGGCAGCTTGCTCGTGGGTACGTCCGCCGGCGACTGGCCGAACACGGGGAACACAATGGGGATGCCGCCGCGCACCGCCTTGGAGCCATCGAGCACGGCGCCCTCGCTGAGAAACAGACGCTCGGCCGGCTCGCCGCCGTGGACCGCGCCCTTCCACGAGAGCACAGTGGCCCCGGTCAGCAAGATCTCGACGGACTCGCCCGACGGCAGCACGGCAGTGACACGGTCGCCCACGAGGTCGACGCGGGCCTGGGGCGGGGGGGCCGGCGTGGCGGCGAGAGCGCTGGGTTTGTTGCGGCGGTCCATTGTGGCCGTTGGCAAAGGGAGAAGGGGACGTGAAAAGAAGACGAGGAACTGGAAAGACGAGGCTCTTGGAGACGATGGAGCAGAGTCGCAATGTAACAGCAGGCGGATATGTCAGAGACGGAGGGGTAGATGCGATGCAGAAATTGGATACAGAGAATTGCACTCGGAGAAGATGGGAAGAAACTTGAGAGAAACAAAAAGGGTGGAAAACGAGAAATGCGTCGTCAAAGCTCAGCAACAGTTTGGAAGGTTGATCGGTTTCGAGACGGTGCGGGGCTGCCCTGAGTCTGAGGCTGAGGCTGTCCAGAAACAGAAGGGGCTCAATGCGCTGACGAGCAGGAGCGGGTGAGGAAGGAGCAAGGCCCCCCGTGTATGGAAGGAGTGATGGGATGGGGAGCTTTTTAGTGAGGGGCGTTAATGGACCACAGGTGAGTTGGGGCGGGAGCGGGGCAGAGATCCTTCCTCACCAAAGGTATTTCGTACACGTTGATGCTTATGGCAAGAACACACCGACAACGTGCCAGCCGTCAGGCCAATGGGCAGGCAGGAGCAACTATATGAAACTCTGCGACTCGCAGGCTGCAACTTCCCGTTCTGTCGTGCTTCCGTGCTTCTTCATTGCGTCCCAACTGCGCCTTCCATGAGGACTATCGTAAGGCTACCTACATGAACGAGATGAGCTCCTTCCTCGGTTTCGCCGGTATACGGAGCAGGTGGTGCCACCAACTCCTGTAGCCGTTGCACCTGCCCCTTTATTTTGGGGGCAGCAGAATTGTAAAGATCGATGGGCTTCAACCAACTTGAAAGGCCTTGTGAATTTACGAGTATCTATTTGAAAAGTCTCAGCTGCTGCACCGAGGTATCTACTTCCCACGATGTCCACCATCGAAATCAAACGCCTCCTTGATGTCCAGCTGGACCGTTGTGTGCACATCGCGAAGTCATTGCCACCGTCAGTTTGTGCTTGCTGCCATCAATATGCTATGCCTTGCCCTCGATCCAGTAGGCGGAATCGTCGCACGCAAACGTCAGCTGCGCGTACTTCGGCTAGCCGGGCTGCAGGTGCAGCTTGCTCAAACGAGACGAGAGCCTTAAGCGACCGTCTGGTTACAACACCTTCGGCCGGCGGTACGTGGTCCACCTGAACGGTCTCGGAGCCAGCAGCGGAACTTGAGTTGGTCACCGTCACTGACACTGCCACGACTTCAGATTCGATTGCCTCGGGTGTGAATGCCCCGTCGATTGGTGCGTCGACAAAAGCCGAGGTGTCGCTCAGGCCAAAACCAAAGGGACCAGCACCTCGCCGCCGTCCGCACCGCTACCGTACTGTGGTCAAGGTGGCGGTAGCCGGCATCGACGCCCGCGACATACTCGACCTGCAAGCTCCATGGTACTGAATGATAGCATGGTGTCGCTCGCATGCGATCAGCCGGCTTTGTTGCAGTCGAGTAATGAAAGGCCAGTGCCAACAGCACATCCACGATGGTGTGGTCGACCGTGGCCTCGTTCAGACACACAGGCAATGTGCTCATGCAATTCAGCATAAACAGATACGCCACCCTGTCGACCAGTTCACTGACCTGCCGTACCATCGCGCTCCATACCTGCCACCGCTGCGTGGTATCGACGCAACTCAACGGATGGCAGGCTCATGGGCAGCAACACCAGGCCCGTCGATACCCCTTCGAAAACGCCATGTTGTCATAGAGGCCGACAAAGGGAATCGCTGGCATTGTTGTTGATGTTGGCCAGAACGCACGCCATGCCTTTACAGTTCTACGGTCATGAGATGCAATGGCTCTGACCTGAACGCGTCGACCGTGGCATATACCACACTCGGCGGACGATTTTGCAACTTGTCCGTGACGTGGACGGCTTCGAACCCCAGCCGTGGCGCGCCGCATGTGTGTGCATGCCGAGCCGGACTCGGACTCGATGAGATACCGCACTGCGTTGCAGTTCTCACACAAACAAAAATACATATCGTCTTTTGTTAAGTTGGCTGGGAGTTGCATAAGTGTGGAGAACCAAAGACAAAGCAGCACTTGATGGCCAGACCCCGGGGACATTTACAGCGGACTCAGGGCAGACAAGAGCCAATTGTAATGCCGCCGGGTCCAGGGGACTGAACCACTTGCACCTGCCTCCGCCGTTGCCTTCAACCTCCACTAAAAAGGCGCTAAAGACTGGTGGCACCTTCCCGAATACATCTGTTCGCCTCTCTGCAGTAGATGTGCGCTTGACGGAAATGGGCCTTTGCCTGCTTCCACCCAATTCGCCGGGCTTCTTTCCTCGCTTGGCAGGCCCAACAGATTCGTCACAGCAAGGCCTCGTACGTACCCGCCTGCCGCCTTCCTCGCTGGGTCCTTCCCCGCCCCTTGTCGGTCCCCCCAAATCCGCGCCTGCCAGAACAAGTTGCTCCAGCCTCCTGCCTTCTACTATTCACCGACCACAGGTCTTCCTTCCCTTTGCTACTGCGACTCAACATCCTCGTCTCGCCATTGAACGCGTTTCTCCGTCTTCTTTTGTTTCGCCTCCCAGACGCCTCTCTTCTCGCTCCTGGCGAACTCTCGTCGAGCCCGTACAAATTCGCTATCGCCGTTGTATCCTGGCCGACCACTGGACGCCAACCCCGCAGCCAGCCCACGCAACCAACCACGGTCCGGCCGATCCTCCTCGTACCTTACTTTTGGACCTTCATCTTCGCTTCTCTCTTCAGGCATCGTTTCCTTTGCAACCATTTGCAGCTTAGGTCGGATAGCAACATATCTACACCCGGCAGTGTCTTTCACCTCGTTCACCACGTTTCCCTCGGCATCCGCCTACCCCGCCCCTCCCACAAACACACACACACACCATGGCCGACACCGAGGGATCGTCCGATCCCCAAGTCAGCTTCAAGGTCAAGACCTCAGGCGATGGCCTGCACAGCATCACCATGGCAGAGTCTGCCACCGTGCTCGACCTCAAGGCCAAGCTCGCCACGGAAGAGTATGAGAACATCCCTGTCGAGCGCCAAAGGCTCATCTACTCGGGCCGCGTCATGAAGAACGACGACACTCTCGGCTCGTACAAGATCAAGACCGGCAACACCCTGCACCTGGTCAAGAGCGCCGCCAGCAATCACCCACCCGCCGGATCTGCAGCTGCTGGTGCTGGTGCGGGCTCCCGATCCTCGGCACCACCTCCCGCCGTGCCCACGAACATGGCCGCCGGCACGCCGGCAAACGATCTGTTGGCCGGCCTCACCGGGGCGCGCTTTGCCGGCCACGCCAACCTGCCCAGCCAGGACCTCTTTGGCCCTGACGGTGGAGTGAGTCTTTACCGATGCGCCTGTCAAGTTTTTTATGTGACTTTTTTTTTGTTTTCATTTCCCTGTCTAACAGTGTAGATGAACTTTGCCTCCGAGGAGCAAATGGCCGAGATGTTGAACAACCCTGCCGTGGCCCAGAGCATGAACGAAGCCCTCAGCAACCCTGCCTTTATCGACTACCTCATTCAGAGCAACCCCGCCTTTCGAAACATCCCCAACGCCCGTGAGATCTTCTCGTCCCCCATGTTCCGCAGCATGATCACCGACCCGGAGACCATGCGGACTATGAGCCGCATGCGCTCCGCCATGGGCAGTGGTGCCCGTGGCGCCAACTCCTTCCCTGCACCGGGCGCAACGGACAACACGCCCGCCGACGCCGCTTCGACGCCCTCCGGAGGTGCCGCTGGTGCGGGCGCTCCTGGTGCTGGTGGTGCTGGTGCTGCAGCAAACAACCCCTTTGGCGGTTTCAACCCGTTCATGTTTGGCTTCCCCGGCGCTGGCGGTGCCGGCGGCGGCGCAGGCAGCGACACGGCGACCAACCCGTTTGCGGCGTTCTTCCCTCCCGGGTTTGGTGCCGCCGGTGCGGGCGCGACACCCGGTGCGGCAGCTGGCACAGGCTCGGACACAGCAGGCGCAAATACAGCGGCTGGTGAGGGTGGTGACGCCACTCGTGCTACTGGTACGGGCACCGGTAACGGTTCCGCTGATGCCGGTGCTGGTGCCAATGCAGCCGCCAACCCCTTTGCCTCTTTGTTCGGCGGCGCCGGTGGTGCCGGGATGCCACAGATCAGCCCCGAGCAGATGCAGCAGGCAATGCAAATGCTCAATGGCCTGGGCGGTGCTGGTGGAGCTGGCAGTGGTGCTGGCGGTGCTGGCGGTGCGGCGGGCGGTGCGGGCTTCAACCCCTTTGCTGCCTTTTCTGCGCCCGCGCAGGACACCCGGAGTCCCGAGGAGCGGTACGCCAGCCAGCTGCGGCAGCTTAATGAGATGGGCTTCTATGACTTTGACCAGAACGTGGCGGCTTTGCGGCGCAGCGGCGGCAGTGTAGAAGGTGCCCTGGCGCACCTTCTGGGGAACTGAGGAAGTGAGGACATGGTCGAGGGACGACGACAACGACAGACGACGACAGCAGCGACTGATCAAACGGATGCTACATACCCTTGTAAGGGAGTGGCAAGGCGGTGATGGTGATTAGAATGAACTCACGGGCGGCTGAATGACATTGCATGTATCTTACCAACATCATGAGAGGGTGGCACAAACGCAGGTTTTTTTTTTTTTGTTTTGTTTTGTTGTTTTCTGTGCTGCTTGTTTTGTTCGAATATGGCTCAGTCATGATCCTGATTTATAATATTATCACGGCACATTCTCTGTTCAGCTTTGAACTCTGCTCTCGTGACCGATATATTGACCGTTATGATATTAGATTCAAGTTGGTGAAAATAGAATGTTTCGAGTAATGTTTTAGAAAAACAATTTCAAAAAAAAAACTTAAAAAGTTTTGTTTCAGATGTAATTGTATTTAAGGATATACCAATATTCTCTTTGAGATATTCGTGCCGGTAAGCAAAGTTAGCCCTTAATTTTCACAAAAGGTCAAAATACTCATCTTTTAAATATATATTACAAAGATCTATATGGTATCATACACCTAGCTCCGCTGATGCCTCCCACCAGACGCTGGTCGAGGCAACAGGATATGTAACCCACGTCCCAAACACATAAAAAACAGTCCCCTCTCGCCAACCCATGCAATGCATGTATATCTACAAATGACCGAAACAATCAATGGGGTGGCAAATATTTAGACTGTGATCACGCCTCCTCAAGGTCGTCACCTAGCTCGCCCTCGACGCTGTCCTCGTCCTCCTCGTAGGCCTCGGACTCAGCGTCCGTGATGTCGGCGCTTTCCTCGCCGTCGTCTTCTTCCGCATCGTCTTCGACTTGGTCATCTTCGTCGTCCTCCTCAGCCTCGCCGATCTGGATCTCGTCGTTTGAGGATTCGTCGTCGTCCTCATCTTCGTCCTCCTCCTCGTCCTCATCCTCATCCTCACCCTTGACGTCATCAGCAAAACCGACCGTCTTTTGCGTGTACGACGGCGAGCCCGGTAAGTTTGTCGATGACGATGAAGGGCGCGCGTCGGCCGTCGCAGCACCACCACCCGCCAAAGCCAGTCCGGACGCCGGCTCCAGCACGTCACCATTCCACGGCCGGCAGGCGGTGACGAGTGCACCACACCGCAGGCACGTCCAGCCGTCGCCCTCTTCGCGCTCGATGCGCGTCGCCAGGGATACATAGCAGTAGACACAGCCGCAGGGGACCGCCTCGTAGGGGTTGGTGATGTCGGTTTCCGCCGAGCCAATGACGCCGCTCGAGGCAGCCGCGGCGGCCATGATGTCGGCTTCGGAGGTGGCGGCGTTTTGGTCCTGGTAGCAGATGGCGCACGTGCGCTCAGGCAAAAAGGCGTACTCGCCAGTTTTCTCAATGCTACCGGCACCGACTTCGTCCTCGCCCGCCTGTCCTTTGACGGCCGTCGAGGCCTTGGCGACGGCACTCTTGGTCTTGCGCCAGGTGCGGGTGAGCCAGCGGCGCCAGCGGTTGATGCCGACGAGCGGCAGCAGGAACAGCAGAAATTCGGTGAAGGCGTGCCAGACGAGCTGACGGTTGAGGTACTCAAACGAGACTTCGCGGCTGACCTGGCTCGTGGGCGGCACAAGACGCATGCGCAGGATGCGGTCGAGCAGCGTGCGGTAGCGGCCGTAGCGCAAGAAGACGAGGAAGGAGACGAACGCGGCGCCCGCGTAGAGGTCGGAGGCGACGGACGTGACGCGTGCCAGACGCCTGATTCTCTCTGGCGACAAGGAGAGACGTAACCGGCCGCGTAGGAAAGATAGGATGTCGGAGCTGTTGCTGCTGCTGTCGTTGGTGCCGCTGTCTCCATGATCGTAGCCGAAGCCCACGTCTGCCTCCTCGTTGTGGTCCCGCAGCCAGTCCTCCCACTTGGTCCATGCATAGCGCCCGCCTACCGTCACGAGACCGTACGCAGCCTTTTGCCATTTCGACGGCGGGACAGGCACCGCGGCGGCAATGGCGCCGCGCGTGCCACGGGTTGCGCGTGCGTCGGCGTAGCGCAGGTTCTGCAGCGCCGCCCCGTACGTCGCGTCGTGGTCCCACACGGACAGCTTGAAAAGTGCGGCTCGCAGCAGAAGCATGATCTCGGGCTGCCAGTCGTCTTGCAGGGTGCCGCCGCGGATGTATTTCAGCGCATCGGCGACCTGGCCGCGCAGCAGGTCCAGCAGCTCCTCGTCGAGCAGCTCGGCATCGACCTGGCTGACGCGGAATGCGGGGCGCTGACCGCTGGTGCCGGCCACTTCAATCGTCCGCGAGTCGCCGCCGCCGTGGAGTGTGGAGCTGATGGTTGATGCCGCGCGGCTGACACCGTCCCAGGCGACGAGCGCCGTGCCGCCGAGCCGACGGACGAGGGGCGACGAGGAAGAGGTGAACGGCCCACCAGCATCGAGCCGTGCACGCAGGGCCGCCGCTGATGCTTCCCGTTGGGCGGCAGCTGTGGCGGCGACTTGTGCGCGGTGTGCCGCCTCAGCGGCCGCGCGTTCGCTTCGACGGGCGGCGAGCCGGCGTTGCGCCTCGGCAAAGGTAGGTGCGACAGATGCATTGGCGGCGGCGACCGCGGCCGCGGTTTGCGGCGGGGGCGGTGGTGGTATTCGGTCGGTCATGAGGTCCGCATGGATGTCGTGAGGGAGGAGGAAAACGTGACAGAAAAGGGGATGGCGATGTTTGTGTCGAAATAAGAGTGAACAAAAGGAAGGAGGAAAATGCAATGGCGTCGGCGCAGGTCAGCTATGTTTGCAAGGAAGGCGCCAAAAGCAAAACCGGGGAAGGCGCGGATTACGCACGACCCCCAGCTTTTTGGGGGGCTTTCAGAGGCAGGTGCGCGTTGAGGAAAGAGCCGAGGTTCGGTCCTGCGTGCCAGCGTCTGCCAGCACTGGTCCGCTACAAAGGGCTAGCGAGTGCTCTAACTAAGCCTAGGTGGTCCACTATGGCGATCGCGCTGCTTTTGTTACTTTCGGTATTCGACGTCACATCCACAAACCAACTCTCATACTCCAAATGGATCAATGTTGTACAATGAATGCCATACCAGCCACCACGGAAACACCAATAGTACCAGTACAAATACCACAATATCAAAAAAAAGGCATAAAATAAAGTAAACACTGCTCGACAAAAGCTGTCTGCCAGAATAACGCCGTATCCTTTTGCCCTGGCAAAACCCAAATGCCCGGAAAGGCTGAAACTGGGCGCCCAAAGCCAAAATACCATACCAGCTTGCAAAGACATCGCCAAACCCAAAATCGAGACGACAAAACATGGATCATGCGAGTCAAAATGGACCACAACAACCACTCGACTGAAGCCCATACTTCAGGGGGCGGTTCGCACGAACACGTGTCCAAATAAGGCAGCAAATAGGTAGGGCCCTAGTACTTCATCAAATTGGCAAAGATGGTCACCTTTTCGAGCTCGGCGTCGGCGCCGCTGGGCAGTTTCTGACCCTTGGCGAGGCCAGCAATGACCTGCACCTGCACCACGTTGACGCCCGGGTGCAGGTTGACGTCGTAGAGCTTGGCGTTGTCGTCGGGTCGGGGGGTGGCGCCAGGGAGGGAGCCGGGGCCCTGGGAGGCTGTTGACGGCGACGGCGACGGCGACGGCGACGGACCAAGCGTGGCGCCGTTGGAAATGACAAACATCTTGTAGGTCCGCTGTTGCGATTGCAGGGTCGGGTTGAGCGACACAAACAGCTGCTGACGCCACTGGCCCGGCGGGATGTTGAGGGTCACGGACCGCTGTGCCAGCTTCGGGTGTGGTGGCAGCTGGATCTCGAACCGGCGGTCGCCGCTGTTGAGTGCCGCGTGTGTCTGAACGGTCAGGTTTGCCAAGAGGGGCTCTGGATGCAGTTTTTAGTATCACTGGCCACGAACAATAAACAATATGGCGCGCACAGGCTGCCAGTGGAAACATACCTCGGTTGGCTTCGCGGAACTTGGAGGTTTCGTAGACTGGCCGTGCCGGGACGCTCGGTGGCTTTGGTGCTGATGCCACGCCGTTCGTGGCCGTCGACTCGCCGGCCGGTGTCCCATTGGCCAGAGCGGGTGACCCGTTGGCCACAGCGCCGTTTGGCTGCTGGGACAGCGCTGGCGACGCGCGCGACGAGGATTCGCGCTTGGCACCGTTCACGGCCACGGCAGACGTCGCCGGGCTCGGCGAAGCCTTGGACAGGCCACGCGTCTTGTCCAAAGCAGACGGCGTCGGTGCCGCCCGTCCTGTCTGCGCGTCCGAGGACACAGACCCGGCTGGTTTGCCACTGGGCGACTCGGCCGAGCTGCCACGCGTGTTGGCAACGTGGATCGTAATCTTCTTGGAGCTTGCCGGCGTGGAGGCCGCGGCCGACTTGATCTTGATCTTGGGCTGCGGCGGCTCCTGCACCACCTCTTTGGCCTGTCTCAGCTCGTCGCGGAACATTTTCTAGACGTGTTAGCTGCTACACCGCGTCCGGCGCGTACTCCTACAACAACAAGGTGCAACGACGTACCTCGAGCTCCTTGGCCATGTTGGCAATCGGGCTTCCGTCCTCGTTGTAGTAGTAGGCGTTCTCCCACAGCAGACTGGCTTTCTCTTCAAACGCGGCCCAGCTCTTGTACTCGGTCACGCCCGACCGGTCTGTCCGGCTGCGGATGCCCTTGACGAGCTTCTGCAGCTTCTTGATCGACAGCGGGTCCTTGATAACCTGGAAGTAGTCCTTGAGCGTGCGTGGTGGCAGGTTGAAGAACGGCTCAAAATAGCCGTAGCTCGGGTCCCTTGTTTATGTTAGAACAGTGCTCAACGCGAGATCATCAGTTTGGACTATCCCGGCCACCGTGCACTCACTCTTCGTCTGGTCGCCGGATAATCTCCTCCACAATCTTCTCCTGTGCCTCCTGGAACGAGAGCCCCTTGTAGGGTACGCCGTCAAAGTCGTGGTCCTGCTTCAGGCTCGGCGTCACTGTACGGTCTGTCTTTCGCACGACCCGGAGAGGCGTGCCGCGCATACTCTTGGCGGAGGAGCTCTTTCGCCGTGCTGGTGTGCCGACATTGTCTTCGTCCTCGTCCTCCTCTTCGTTGTCTCCTGCCTCCTCCTCTGCTGCCCCCTCGTCGTCCTCGCCTTCGGCATCCTCGTCGCCCTCTGCGTCTTCGTCGCCCTCGCCGTCTGCGTCCTCGTCCTCGTCCTCGTCCTCGTCCTCGTCGGGAATCGGCGTTGGCACCGCCGTGTAGCCCTGGTTCAGCTTGTAGGCCGGGTTGTGCTTGACCATGAAATTGCTCGTGGCCTTGCGCACGCGCTCCGAGTCGTCGACCTGCTGCGAGCCCTTGGGGTAGAACTCGCGCACATTGAGCACCATGCGTTTGATGTACGACTCGAGCTCGGACAAGCTCTTGAAGTGGCCGTCCTTGAGTTTCGCCTCCACGTCCTGCAGCGAGATAGGCATGCGGACCGCTTTGTAGTATGCCTCGTTGCCGCGCCGCGGGGGCAGCGTCTCAAAGTATTCTGCTATCCGGCGGCCGCTGGGAAGAGTTAGTATACGATCAGTTGTTGACATACAAGTATGCTCCCTGGACTATGGCCTACTTCTTGTCACTTGTTTTCCGGATGAGGTCGAGAAATTCGAGGCCGGTCTTGGTGGTGGATTTTGCGGTCTCGGTGGGTTTGTCCTGGCCACACGAGTCAGCATGCATTGTCGCAAACAAAAAAGAAATGTGATGCAAATGCACCGAAATGTGCGGTTTCTGGCCGGGGTTGAGTGTGAAACGGGAATGTGCGGCCAGTATGCGAGGCGGCGATCGGAGGCGCTGGTCTATTCCACGAATGCCTCCAGCAAGCCAGTCCGGGGTTCGCTGGACGTGCAGCTGGAGCTGTCGCAGAGCTCTCGATTTCGAGCTACTCCACGCCAACTTGTTGCGACACGCGCAGCATCGCCAATTGCCAGCACCACAACAACGAACGCTCCATGCCATGCCCCGTGCTGCAGTGGCAGAAAATAGTCTCGCTGAAGCTTTTCTTCGCTCCTCCTTTTGACAACATCTTCGCGCAATGGAAAACAAGTCCATTCCCCCCCTGGAAAACACCTACCACAACTTTTAACCGCTTCGAGGCGCGAACGTCTCCGCCGTCCGCGCCGGTTGACTTGCGCTTCTCCATTGCCACTTGAAACGGTCTGCAATGACGATGGAGGGACGGGCAAGTGTCGTGACGCGATGCGTAATTCGATGCAAACAAGGGCGCGAATTATCGATGCAAAATGGAATAATTTGGCTTTTTTTCGGAGCAAAACTCGGCGGCTGGAAACGGCGACTGGGCGGTAGAAATACAATTCTTTTGGTGCAAAAGGTGGTCGTCCGACGCCCAGTGCGTGGCGGAGCGATCTTTGTCGAACAAGTCGCGATGCTGCTGGGTCGAGCTCTGTCTTTTTTTGGTCGCCTTGTCGTTTGGCCCTGGACTGCTTTCTGCGAAAGAAGGGGTGGACGCGTTTTCTTTGGGGCGGAGAGGGGAGAAGGCAGGAAATGCGTCGCTTGGCCGGAAAGAGGACACAGTCGAGGGTGCACCGTCTTTTCATTACGACACTGTATTGGCGCACGGTAAAGGCTTGAGCGTGCTGCACGTGACCAAATTTCGCTCCGCCCACGGCCGCCCCCGCGTCGTTTTACCCTCTGTGTGGCCAGAGCTTTCTCGGTTTGTTTACTTTGGAGCCTTTCCCCGATGCCGCCTGCCTACGCCAAAGTGACCCATCATTCCTCTTCAGATCTCCCCCATTGTAATTTTTGCCCCTCTATTTCTTCACCGTTTTTTCTTCCCACTGCTCCCGTTTTCCTGACCTTGACCTCGCATTGCTTTTCTTTTCCACATTGCTGTCCAAACTTTCAGATTCCCTGCGGGTATTTTCTCTCTTTTCGGCTTTGTCCCATACGAAGACGCGTCGCCGACCAGAGCCTCCTCCTTCGTCTCACTTCTACCAACTCTCGAAGACCGCATTCAACTTGCGACGCGTTGGAATTGTTGGCGTCGACGACCGCCCGACTTTGTGACTGCTACACGACGCGCTTTTCTGTCGACGAAACGGTCCTTTGCCGCCCTTCCTTCTTCCTCCCCTCGCAATCGCCTTCCAACCCAACACATCCTCACGCGCCACCATGTCGTCCCTCCAGGAGATGCGGACGCTGGGCATCGACCCGAGTCGCCGAAACACACGTGCCATTCCTTTGTCCGACGCCGAACGCAAGGTTCTCGAGCCCTATCTCGACAACATCCACTACTCGCAGAGGTGTGTTCGTCCCCAGGATGGTCGCTTTCGTAATGGCCATCGCATTTGTCTGACTTTGCTCCGCAGATACTCAGACGACCAGTACGAGTACCGGCACGTGCTTCTGCCCAAGCAGATGCTCAAGCTCATCCCTGACCAGTACCTCGACGAGAGCAAAAAGACCATGAAGCTGCTTTGGGAGGACGAGTGGCGGTCTATGGGGATCACACAGGTACGGCCATCCAACCAGGAGTAGGAAGCGGAGGAGCGACGCGCTGGCTACGTCATTGTTTCCCATAAATAGGTCGGTCGTATTGACATTCCTGACCTTGTGCAGAGTCTAGGATGGGAGCATTACGAGGTGCACGAGCCGGAGCCACACATTCTTCTCTTCAAGTGAGTCCATTGCCTTCGCTACCGTCTTTCAACAAAGCAGGCTGCGTATCCATTTCTACGTACACCTACGTCTGCGATGCCACGATACACAGGACGCTAATCTCGTCCCGTTCTCTAGGAGACCGATCAATTACCAGCCCCCGGCAAATTGAGCTTTTCCTACGGATGGCGGTGGTGGTGATTTTGGTGACTGTGGCGGTGCACTCATGTTCATGATTGTTGCCATCTGGGGCGCTGGCGTTTGATTGCATACGATGCCGACGTTGACGATGACAGCGACGAGCAAACGACGACCGGCGCAGACGGACAGCGGCCGCGTCTACTTGTGATTCCGACTGGTCTCTTTTCGCGACACCCCTCTGTTGTCGGCACACACGATTCGACAATGTTTCATCTCAATTTGGAGTTTCTTTGACGCTTTCCTTTGCACGGTCTTTCGGTCTTTCGGTCTTTCAGTCTTGCTTTCTGGTTTTGGCATACTGTACCCTTCCGCCTGGTTCACCTGCGGCTCGACAGCGTGGTTGTTACCGTACAGGTTCCCGGGTCGTTGGCAGGATTGCAGGTAGACCGCGTGCGTTGGCTGGGTCTTCTCGGAGAGGCGCAGGTTACGCTGTTACATTTTCCTGACGGACTGTCCTCCTGTCGTGGACGGATGCTCGCGATGTCAGCAAGGCGATGCCACTGGGGTATGGATGTTATGCGGCCTGCCGTTGTCGAGGTTCTGGCGGACTTATTGAGGCGCCAGTCTCGTTTGCTGGTCGGCTCGGGGTGTATGATTATATTGGCGAAATGTGCTTTGCTGCGATCGTGCTCTTGGTCCTATGTTATGGAGTGTTGATATTGTACAATCGAAATGATTTTCATGAACAGATTGTAGTGCTCGTTTGGGGGATTGCTTTTTAATGCGACCCATTGGCTTCCTCGTAGTGCCATATTCTCGTACGTTTCTTTCTTTTGTCAGCGTGGCCGAGGTCTCGTATTTGCGCAGTTGTTTTGATGTGCCACGCACGGATTTGGTGGTCTGATGCGTCCCGCGCATCAGCGTTTGTACCAACCGAGCGCTCCGGCGGCCACCAACACCAAAGTAAGCGCCATACGGAGTATGTTTGTCCTCCGCGCGTCGTAGATCTGGTCCATTTTAGCCGCTCACTGTAAATGGGCTGCATCCCTTTGGAAACTGGACTTTTCAACGGCAATCTGGCCACTGTCACCACGCTGTCCATCCTCGTCGACCAGTCGACATGTAGATATAATTGCATGTTTCTCAAGCATCGTGGCTTCGATCGTCCGCCGAAATGGGCCAAACCAGCCTACGTGGGCCGGTGCATCTGCTGGTGTTCAAGCATGCAAATCGGATGACATAATCTCTTGAGGCAGCACCGGTCGACGTATCGCATGTTTTGTGCCGCAATCGATGGCTGTTGCTCCACTCTCTGCAGCGAGTCATACAAGTGAGGCAGGTGCGAATGGAGAATGGGGAGAGCAGGGACGGCGGGCAAAAAGACATGTGTCTCTTTCCGTATTTGAAATCCAAAAGCGGCCGCTTCGTGCTGTTTAATAAACTTCGCTTTTTCGGGGTTTCGAGCTTCCTTTGTCCTGCAGACATCTGTCTTCACTACCCTGCAATCCGCTGCTGATCGGCGCTGGCTGCACGTTTTCGCCCCTTTTGTCTCGAGTGTAAAGGTGGCCTCTCAAAATTTGAAGCTAAAAAAAGTGTCCGAACTAGAACCACTCCGACCACATGTTCCTGTATGTTGCAGAACAGCGCCACCGTTGGTTGAAGGTACGTACTTTGACGAATCACAGCGACCTAAAACGGGCCTGAATCTCGATACTCGAGAACAAGACCGTCATCACGCTTCATACACAGTCCTCTCTTCTCCTCCAGCTCTTCTCTCCAACCGGTTAATTACGCTCGATATTAAACACCGGACGAAGCAGACACACTTTATTTCTACAGTTACAGAATACATCACCACCGCCTGTCTCTCGCCCAAACACAAGCGCTCTGTAGCGTTCTGTGCTGGCTGCTTCGCTGTTTCAGACCCTGTGAACCTGCAATCGCTACGCCAGCCATCAATACGTCGCTTGCGCCTCTTGGTTCTTTCCCTTCCTGCGCTTTGCGACAGTGTCTTTCATCCTCAGTTCGCTCCTTCCCGACGTCCATGCCAGTTACTGCTTTGATTCTACCGACCCGCGCCTTCCCCAACACAACGTTGCGCTCCTGCCACTGCCGATTGCCACCGGACACATATATTAAAATAGAGATTTGTGTCCACGGTCAACTGTGGTTGATCCCACTCTACGGAATATAGAACCCCGTCTCTATTTCTTCTCCCGACCGCCCACCTTCGTCTCCCCTCGCCTTGGGAGACGCTTCGATCCGGGACGCCATGAAACCAGCTTCCAAGCTGTTCTTTCTCAGCATCTTTGCACTCTGGAGCCCGCTGGGTCAGTGCAAGAGCCCACACGATGCAGATGCCTGCTTGGTACGCCGCAGATCACCCTTCTCTGCTTGTTATTTTGTTTAGCCCCTCTGCCCATTGTTCATTGTTGCCTTCTCCATGGCGCCGCTCTGCGGCCTTTTCGGCCTTCTCCTCCTGACCGCGGTCCACGTGGCCTCTGCCGCCGAGGCCGACCTTCGCTTCATCGTCTCTAACCGTTCCTACTACCAGATCTCGCCCAAGGCCATTGTGTCCGACGCATGTGCCTCCTACTCGACCCTCGAGAAGCTCAACAGCCGCTTGAGCCCCGCCATCACCGACCTCACGCAGACGACCGACTTCTTTAGCCACTACCGCGTCAACCTCTTCCACAAAAAATGTCCGTTTTGGGACGATGAGAACGGCATGTGCGGCAACATTGCCTGTGCCGTGCAGACGCTCGAAAATGAAGACGACATCCCCAAAGTCTGGCGCGCCAGCGAGCTCGGCAAGCTGCAAGGGCCCTCCGCAGAGCACCCGGGCAAGTCGACGCAGCGCGAGCGGCCGCGGCGGCCGCTGCAGGGCCGCCTGGGCGAAAACGTCGGCGAGAGCTGTGTGGTCGAGTACGACGACGAGTGCGACGACCGCGACTACTGTGTGCCGGAGGACGAGAGCGCAGCGTCCAAGGGGGACTATGTGAGCCTCGTGCAGAACCCGGAGCGCTTCACGGGCTACGCGGGCGACGGCGCCAAGCAGGTGTGGGAGGCCATCTACCGCGAAAACTGCTTCCAAAAGAGCTCGTTCCCGCACTCGGCGCAGCTCGAGACGGCCGGCGACAAGGCCGCCAGGAACCCGGCCGCCATTGATTTCCGGTCCGTGCTCGAGGCGGCCGGCCGGCAGCAGGTGCTGGAGCAGCAGCGGCAGGTCGAGCCGTTCACGCCGTTTGTGGCGAAGACGGGGTTCGAGGCCGAGGACGAGTGCATTGAGAAGCGCGTCTTTTACCGGCTCATGTCGGGCATGCACGCGTCCATCAGCACACACCTGTGCTGGGACTTTTTGAACCAGACGACGGGCGAGTGGACGCCCAACGTCAGTTGTTACGTCGACCGTCTGCACCGGTTCCCCGACCGCATCAGCAACCTGTACTTCAACTATGCGTTGCTCACGCGCGCCGTGGCCAAGCTGGGCCCGCACCTCGAGCGCTACATCTTTTGCAGCGGCGAGCCCGAGCAGGACAACCTGACGCGCGACAAGGTGCTGGCCGTCACGCAAACGGCGGCGAGCGTGCCGCAAATCTTTGACGAGTCGCTCATGTTCATGAACGGCGAGGGGCCGTCCCTCAAGGAGGACTTCCGCAACCGGTTCCGCAACGTGAGCCGGCTGATGGACTGCGTGGGCTGCGACAAGTGCCGGCTGTGGGGCAAGCTGCAGACGGCCGGCTACGGCACGGCCCTGAAGGTGTTGTTTGAGTTTGACAACGACGGCGCCATTCCGCAGCTGCAGCGCACCGAGCTGGTGTCGCTGTTCAACACGTATGCGCGCCTCAGCAGCTCGCTGGCCAACATTCAAAATTTCCGCAGCATGGTGGCGGCCGACGAGGAGGCGGCGATCACCGCGGCCACGGCAGAGGACCAGACGACGGCGGGCGCCGAGCCCGCAAGCCGTCTCCCCGACCGCGCCCGCAAGCCGCACCATGTCGTCGCGTCGCCCAAGAAGTACAAGATCGAGGAGGGCGCCGACGAGGTGCTCGACGAGATTGACGAGAAGATGTCGGCGGAGCCCACGGTGCGCGAAATGTTTGACGAGGAGCTGGCCCGCGTGTACCGCGCGTTCCGCGTCGTCATCGGCCACTGGGTCTCGTTCCCCAAGACATTCTTCGACATCTTCACGTCCGAGCTGGTGCGGGGATGGCAGGCCTTTATCGGCCTGCCCGTGAATCCGCGGACGTGGAAATTTCAGCGGCCGAACCTCGACGAGCTGTAGGACGCTCCACGCACGACTGCACCTTTGGCCCATCGGCGCTGTGCATGACATGTTTTGTTTTTTGTTTTCTTAAGTTTGGGTTTGCATGGGAACCGGTGTCTTTTGTATTTGTGTTACTGTTTTCGTGTTGTATATTGTCCCATCCTCGGTTCCGTACATATAGTAGTCCCCAAAGTCTGCATGATTTTTCGAGGACAGGAGTTTTACCATTGCTCGATTTTGAGTTTATCACAGCATATGCACGTCGAGTCGTTGTTGCAAATAGAAATGAGTTTACGTGGTATCAAAATGCGGACATAGTTTGAAGCAATACGTTGAGAGCGTCCAAGGCGCTCACAATCCAAACAGGCTCTTCTTGCTGTTGCGCCGCCGTTCAGACAGCGCGTCGCTGCTATCCGATCGCGACCGTTTTGATTGCCGTGGGAGACGGTCCACCGCCGCGTCCGTTGTTGTTTTCGTCGTCGTCGTTGAGGCGGATGCTGCAATGGACGCGGGCCGGAGTGGAATGTCTGTGACCACGTTGCCAATTTTGGCCTTGATGCTTTCCACGGCAAAAGTGAGTGGCGGTTCGTCCTTGCCCGCTCTCAGCTGCTGCCAGTCGTCGTATGCGTTTTGTGTGGCGTCCGCCCATGCGTCAAGTGTGGTCGTGGGCGCCAACGTCCACGCGACCGACATGTGGAACGACGCAGGGTCCACATCGCTGTCGTCGCCGGCCACGGCCGGCGATTTCGTGTACAGCGCCGGCTGGCCCGCGTCCGTCACCTGTTTGTTGCACTGCTCTAGGAGGCTGACGAGCGGTTCGTTTCTGGACCGGCGTCTGTCCTCGACGACGACGACGCGCAAGACCAAAAAGGCCCGGGCCGAGTCCGGACTGCGGTGCCAATCCAGGCCGCCAAACGCCACGTCGAAGCGCTCGACGCCGGATGCCTTTACGCAGTCCTCCAGCCGCGTCACAAACGCCGCCTTTTCAGCAGTGGTGAGAACAAACGGCCTCGACAGGCTGATGTGTAGCGGCAGCGGCGCGCCCAGGTCGCTCGTCAGGAACGAATGGAACAGAGGCGCGGCGTCGTCGTTGTCGTCGTCGTCGCCGCCGCCGCCGCTTTGTAGGGCACCGTGAAGAGCTGCGCGAAGCATGTCCAGCAGCCGGCTCAGATGGGCATGCTCCGGTGGTTGGGGGAACCCTGCCATGTTAGATGGGAGATGTCCAGCAGGGTGTGAACGAAGAAGGGCGCCCTTACACTCAATGTAGAGATGGCTCGGCCACTGGCCAGCGACGTGGGGAATGGCGCGCTGGCGGCCCTGGTGAAGGCTGGGGTCGTCGGCCGGGGCGGTGCGGACGGTGGAGGCATAGAGGTCGTGGAACGCGCGAGGCAGTGGCGGAAGAGCCGACGTCTCGTCCAGCGCGTTGGCTGAGGCATCCTGACCACCGCTGCTGTCCTCGTCGTCTGACGTGTAGTCAACGAGCCCCATAGTGAGCGACTGACAAGCTGGCGGCCCCGTCCCGCCAATCCGGCCTCCTACCCGTTCCTCTGTGTGTATGAATTTCGAATCGCCGTGGTACCATGGTACAACTCGCCAGTGCTTTGTTGAAACGTCTTGTTGTCGAATTGTCGATGATGCTTTTGTGTCGTTGTGACGCGATCACGTGAAGGAAACACAGACGTGACGTCGTGTCCAGTAGGAGAGCGGCCCCACTAGCGGCACTTATAGCGTCTGGGCCCTGGCGACGGCTCGCCGAAGGCTTCTAGAAACAGGGGACAGTGAAACAGCAAACATGGTTTTCTTGTTCGTCATGGTCGTCCCTCGCACAGACACGATCTTGCACTGTATATTTTGATTACTGTTCGGTTCACTCTCTGTTTTCTGAGGTTGCCTGTGTTCCCTGCAGTATATACATCATTCTCTTCACTCTGCATACATTGCTGTCGTTCATCTGCACTGAGTTGACATTTTTGCATCTTAATTGCCTTCCACACTGACCTTTATCCATGCGTGTTTCCGCTTTCCCGATCCAATCGTCGGCTCCTTTTAGACGGACTCGTCTTATTCGATATATGTGCCTATAGCATTAATCTTGCCTCGGGGTAAAGCCGGCAGATTGCGCCCAGTTGCGTATGACAGCATATGCACACACGTAAGGACTTGGCCGCTTGCAAGTTCTGCGGACTTCTGCGGTGTTGCATTGCGTCCTGATCATTCAAAAATTATTCAAGGATTATTCAAGCCGTACATTGTCGCGAATCTGGCAGGGCGCATGCCGAGGCGATGTGTCGTTTTGTCAAAGCCAGAGATGCAGACTGCAGACTGCAGATAGCAGACAGCAGTACGATGGAGCGGCTGAAGGCTGCATGCATCATGAGTCGCGTCTTCAAACTGCCGTTGGGAGTGAGTCTGTGGCGTGGTACGGCCGGATCGTGCAGAATGACGGAATGCCTTATCGGAGAAACGCCCGAGATGTCCCAAGCCAGGAGCCAGGCCAGTCCATGCAGGGTTTGTGCTTACACGCCCAGGGTACTCTGAAAGTAACGGAGCTAGAAACGGAAGGAGTCAGAAATGGTGCGAAACAACCCGTCAAGAAGGAAACTGCCCAACCCGGGGCGTCCACGTTCTCGTTCCATCGCGCCTGCCCGGCACATCAAAACGGCTGGTTGACGACGCCCGCTCACCTCCTTCCGCGGCTTTTACCAACCCATAAACAAGATGTCTTTAACAACCGCCCTTGCCTTTTTTGAATAGACAGTGTGCCTGACAAGTTTTGTGACAAGGTTGACGCCTTCCCCAAGTGGTGATTCTCAATGCCTTGCCCCCTTTTCTGTCTTTCTACCGACCATCTCGTTCCGTTCTTTTCTTTTCTTCCTTTCGAGACCTCTCTGTCTCTCTCTCTCACCATCGACGACCAGGCCAGCGCAGAAGCATCATCCCAACAACAGCTTTTAGAACACGATCGGGCCTATTTTTCGCATTCGCGGTCGATTTCCGTGGACACAAAATACCTTGCATCCGCCTCCCCACAACACTGCGCTGCGACGATTGTTCCCATCGGGACGAACCAGATCAGCAATTCCCACTCAGACTGCCGTCGACCTTGATAGCTTCGCATCGTATCGTGGGCGCAAACAACCAGAATCAATTACTTAGCAGACTTTTCTCCATTTTCGTGTATTCTAGGAGACAACTAGTTCCACAAAGATACCAAACGTTGCCCATTGAGCTGCCGACAAAGTTGCAAAGATGGGCAAAACCAAGAAGGAAAAAGAGGACAAGGAATGGGTGAGTTGTCTCTTCTCTTTATATCTCCTTTTAGGTCGTTATCGTCTCATCTGTTTCTGCTCTCTTCCCGTTGTTCCTTTCCATCCACTCGTCGCAGGTTCTGGTTGCCATGTGCACATGTCGAGCCAAGTCACATTTCAGTTTGCACCCCGGCCCAGCCGGTTGACAAACAGAGGATATTTCGTAAAGCTCTAGTGGAGCCCGTCGAGCCAATTGCACGAGGCCGATGATGGATTTGCGAGTCTGGACACGGCTTTCAGACACACGTTTGATGGCAACTTGACATCATGGCTCTCCATACGTGTTGCCAGGAATGCCGGGATGCCCTGGGATCCTATACGGACTACTGGCCATTTGGCAGCGACAAATCTTGGCACTTTCTCTGCATTTTCGCGCGCCAGCTCCACTGCGAGACAAAATATCGATGCGTGCCTTGCCGATCCGATCGCACTGGGAATCAAGCCTGTCCCTAAAAATAACTTGCGTCATACCCGAATCCGGAATGCTGTCAGTGTGGATACACAGACTGATAGTGAGACCCACGCCCAATGTCTCTCACTTACACACCCTCCTTTACGACGGAAGCTATGCCAGACTGCGACAGGACTAGGACTACGCAATAGCGAGACCACTGGTTTACGCCCGACGAGGTCTTCATTCTGACACCAAGAACGGCGACAACACGCACCAGAAGTGTTCTGCTCTCCACCGCTTACTCACCGACCACGCGGCCTTCCCTTTGTCCTCGTTCGCAGTGCCCTGTTCCTGTTGTTTACCCTGACGTTTATCTTTAAGGTGTTGCCTGGTTTTTGTTTCCCAGGTCCTTTTTTGTTTCCCTTTTACTCGTTTCCTCTTTCCATTTCCAGCCTATTCTTTTGCGTTTTGCTACAATCATTTCATCGCCAGCGTTCATATCCAACTTTGCCTAACATCAACATAGGCCAAGAGGTACATCCTTGACCCATTGACAGCTCCCGAACCAAGCCAATTGGACGGACCAGGGAGCTCGTTCTTCAATCCGCGACGCTCGCTTTCTCTCAACTGCAAGCCCAAAGAAGTACCGCTCCACATTCTGCAAAGACGTCACAGCGGCTACCCAACGCCACCCGACTCAAGCAGCCCAACCCGCTCTACATTCCAGATTCACCATCCGAAGCCTTTCTCTCCAGGCCGTCGCCATTCGTATCTTCCTCCTGCAGACTGGGCACCCGCAGACGTTGTCTTGACACGCAGCCAAAGTCTCAATACACACGCACAACGACCTCCTACACTGGCACGGAGTCAGAGTCTCAATCCGAACGCACAGCAGCTTCCCAATTTTGAGACATCTGCTAGCCAGAGGCAGCAGCTGCCCATAAGAAGGAAGCCCGTCAGAAGCGACACTCAAAACTCTACAGCTACTACAGTGTCAGTCAGTGTCCAAAATCTAAAGCCCGTGCCGCCACCAAAGAACCACGAGCTACCGCCGCCACCTCCGCCCAAGCCAGCAACTTCCGCCCGGCTTCAGAAGGCAAGATCCAGCCCCCGGCCGAACAACCTCAAAGTGGGAAGAAAGCCGCCTCAGACCCATCGAACCCAAGGTACTGCGGAAATCATTGGTGAAGTCTTTGCCGACCGGACGAGCAACTACGTCAACAGGCCTTTGCTGTCACCAACACAAACAGTCCGGCCTCCAACACCCCCAAAAGCCCGGCAACCAACCAGTCCTCCTCTACCTCTGCGTCGAACCGGCTCTTTTCTTCGTCGTATCACCGGCACAATGTCGCACCAATCACCCGAAATGAGCAAGCCGAAGCCGACGGAGGAGCGCGAGCGCGAGCGCCGCAGCAGCTCTAGCCGCAAGCACCGGTCCCGGCACAGCCGGCCGTATGCCGACACGATTGATTCCCTCGACCGCGTTGGCGGTGTTGTGTACCACCACGAGGGTCCCTACGATGCGACACTAGCGGCTGTTAACAGGAACAAGAAGAAGTCGCCGCTCGAGGCCGTCAAGGACTCCAACAACGAAGCCCTCAAGGCAACACCGCGCGAATACATTCAGGATTCGTTGTCCAAGCACGTTCCGCTGCAGGGCACATCCAACATCCCGTCCGGTATGCCGGACCGCAACGGCAATGTGCTGCACTACGAGGAGGGTGCCGACCTAATGCGGGAGCCGGATGCCCCAGGTGGCGCGTACCGGCGGTATGATTTTCTTGTACGTATAGCTAGCCTATCCTCTACACCATATGAATGTCTCGTTACTAACATGATTCAGCAATACCACCCCGACGACCTCAAGGGCAAGGGCGAGCCGTCGTACTCGATTGAAAAGGCGATGAAGGAAAACAACGGAAAGCTGCGCAAGCACAGCTCGTCGCTGAGCCACGGTGCGCCCCCCTCCATGGTGTTCGAGATGGAGAGCCGCAGCGGCCGCCGCCGCGGCGATGGTGCCCAAGAACCACTGCTGTCATCCAAAGGCAGAGCAACAGAGTCGACACGGCGTAGGAGCTTCAGCCACGCCTCGGAAGCAGGTCCCTCGGCATGGAGGTCGGGTGCCGATCTGGATTCGGCGGATCCCAACCGACTCGCTGTGTCCAACGACGGTAGTGGCCTCAGTCGCAGCGGCTCGAACCGCCTCACGGACGGCATAAAGCGCCGGTTTGGCAGTTTACGGCGGAAGTAAACGCCTGAGCACGGTTTTGTGGCGAAATGGAGGGTTGGACTTGGCTGGCGTTGTTTGTCTGTTGTGCTGTCTTGAGCTTTAATGCTCTTTTTTGGTTCCTTTTACATGTATTTTTGGCATTGCTTTCTTTCTTCATTGCCGTTTGTTTGCTCAATCCTCTGCTTGGACAGACTGCTAGACGCATTATATCTATTTTATTTTGGAATATTGGGCCTGTTTATTGTGACTAACAATATCATGATGGCCGCCATCGCTAGACATGCAAATGTTGCTGCACCACAGAAAGCTTTCCCTAACTCACTAAGTGATACCCGCTACTGCTGCACCCCACTTTGCACGACGTCACTTTTCCAGCTCACAGTATCCACCCATCGTGCCTTGACACCGTACCAGCGAGGTCAACCTGCTATTGAGTTGGGGTGCCTATTATTGCAGAGTATCTTCTTTCGTCTCTCGTCTTTTTTGACTTGAAAAAATAAAAAATGCCGGCCGTGCCTGCCAACCTGCCGGACCTCGTCCGCGCCGCGTTTGTCCGCGCCCGCGCCGCCGGCGACCTCACCTTTTTCCCGACGCAAGTCGCCCTCCTGCGGGTGCAGGGCGTGCCAGTAGGTCGCGACACGGCATACACATGAAAAATGACGGCAAAACTGACCCGACACAGTTCCAACTGCGCTTTGCGCCGGCGCTGGCCAAGAAGCCCAAGGCAGAGAGCCAGAGGGAGGACACCAAAGACGACGAGGGCCACGCCGGCGGGGGCGACAAGACGCCGTACGACCCGTTCGAGGCACCGCCGCCGGGCCTCGTTGTGTGCCCCGAGGTCAACGGCGGCACCCATCGCCTCGTTCTCAACAAGTTTGCCGTCAGCCAGGACCACGCCATCTTGGCGACGACCGCCTGGCGGCCCCAGAGCCACCTGCTGGCGCCGGCGGACCTGGCGGCGGCGTACGCGTGCATTGCGGCGTACGCGGCCCGCGGCGAGGCGCTGTACGTCTTCTACAACAGCGGCCGGCACTCGGGCGCCAGCCAGCCGCACCGGCATCTGCAGCTGCTGCCCGTGGCGCCGATGCGCGCGGGTCTGGCGGGGGACGCCGTGGACGAGTGGCAGGTGCTGGCGGACAAGCTGCTCGACGACCACGCGGCCGTACCGTTCTGTGTCGCGGCCGCACGGATACGAGGCGACGACGGCGGCGACGGCAACGACGGCGACAACGGCCGGGCCCCCTCGGCCGAGCAGCTGCACGCCACCTACCTCGACCTGTACCGGCAAGCACGCGCCGCGGCGCACGGCACCGCGGCGGTCGTCCCTGGTGCGAGCGGCGTCGATGTCGACGTCGACGCCGCCGCCGAAGAAGCGGGCGCGGTGCCCGCCTCCATCAGCTACAACCTCGCGCTCACGCACCGCACCATGGCGCTCCTGCCGCGCACGGCCGAGGGCGGCGCCGACAAGCAGTACCACCTTTCGCTGAACGGGACGGTGCTGGCGGGCACGGCGCTGGTCAAGAACGAGGCCGAGTGGGACGCGCTGCGCAGCGATCCGGGCCGGCTGGGCGGCGTGTTGGCGCAGATTGGTGTGTCGCCGACAGAGGCAAAGGCAGGGACAGTCGTGCGGGAACGGCCATCGCCGTCGGCCTTGTGACGTGTGAGGAGCGAGGCGGCCGCTCCAGTGTTTATTTAGCCCGTTCATGTAGAATGTTCTCGCGTGCAGAGTGGTTCATGCGTATTGACAACAACAAATGTAATGAGAAACTAAATAACTTGGCCATATGTCGCCCGTGTCCCTCTTCTTCCTAGGGCCCAAGTTGCTATGAGCTATGCTAATATGACGGCTGAAATGCATTTCAGGCGTGGTGTCTGTAATATGCTATGTATGTATCTACCTTACAACATCGAATAAAGAAAGCAAAGAAAACCAATATCCTTCGCCCAACCATGTACCGTTTGTCATGTCTCTCTGAAATGTCCGAATCTGTATCTGTGTAAAATGCCCTGTCGTCTTCCCGATGTTGTTCAAGTGTTCGTAATGGTCGCTATACCAAATGTTGCTTGCTGTTGAATCGTGCCAAATCTCAAGGATATGTTGATCTGGTTGATCGCGGCGTAATGCGACAATCGCTAAATAAGATGTCGGCAATCAAAACGATGGAAATTTTTTTTTTTTTTTTTTTTTTTTTTTTTGTTCTCCTCGTACAATAATTCAAGAAAATGGAAATTCCAAACCTGTGAGGCGACAGTGAAAATGGGTACAACACAGACACATTGACATTACTGGACGGGCGCTGCATCGGCTAGCAGCCGTCCGTTGACCGCCGCGCTACCGTGTTACCGTATTAATGCGGTCGGCCATGTCCGTTTATTGCTCGCCGACAGTGCCCTCCGTGCTGGGCTGCTGTGTACGTTCCTTGTTGGCCTTGGCTTGCTCAAGCAGAAAGAGGCATCGTTTCTTCAAGGTACAATAGCCGTAGCTGTATGTCCCTCGTTCGACCATCTGGGCCTGAACAACCTTCCACTTGATTTTGGCCTCCTCGATGGGCCGGTTCTGAGCGTCGGCCTGCTCGCCAGCAAACTGTAAAACCAGGGAGTCGGCCAGTGCGTCCCATTTCGGCTTACGCACGCGCATCTCGGGAGGCTTGGTCATAGTGCGGTACCGGCCGCGGAGGGTGGACTCGTTGATACTGAACTCACCGCTCTTTTGGATCTTAGAAAAGGTCCAGCCCGCCTCACGATGCATCTGCATCATGTACTGGTCTTCCTGCTGCCGGCGGGGGTCGCCCTGGCGGCTGGCATCGCGACTGCTGCTTTTGTTCGGCGGCTCACTCTTGTTACGGCGGCCGCCGCCACGATTGCGGCTGTTGCGGGAAGGCGGAGCAGGATTGTTCTCAGGAGGCGTCATGGCGGTTTCTCCGGTAATCGTATTTGTAGCTGAGCTCGGATACGCGGTGGCGCTGGTTGACGTGGCGGAGCCGTTTGTTTCTGTGGACATCATGGGCAGATTCTGGCCAGCAGTGAATGCAAGGCTGTTGCCGGCGACATTGGGCGCATGGCCGTGGTCGTTGCTGTAGTTGTGCATGATGCCATTGTGGCTGCCTTCAAACGAACTCGGATGTAGATGCGGTGGGAGAGGGGGGTTGGGGTAATGGAATTGAGTTTGGGCGTGGGCCTGATCGTGTGTGTTGGCATTGTGGACTTGATGAGCGGGCATCATGGGACCAAGTCCTGGGTAGAAAAAAGGGTCGGCAGTGGGTACGTGGACGGCACGGCCCAGTGGACCAAATTGGTCCAGATGCGGTTGAAAAGGGGTGTAAATATGGTGAGGTAGATCCTTCGCGTGGGCCGCTTGGATGACCTCGATGTTCTGGAGAGGGACATGGGGTTCAAGAGGGCCATGGACACCGTGAGCGTGCTCAAACTGCTGGCTATTGATGGCCGGTTCCATGTTACGATCGGGCGAATCAGCATGAACGTGGAGGTCTTTGGGGGACACCGTAGGGTTCGCCGGGGCTAACGCCTCGACGTGCTCGTGAACGGGGGTCGAGACTGTGAGGTTCCGGCCGCCGGCGTTGGATACGCTGTCAACACTTGTCGTGGTGGCGAGGCCCAGCGTGTTGTTCTCGGTGTGGCTCAGAGGCAGATTCTCTGGGGCGCTGTCCTGCTCAGTGGCTTGCTCGGCCGGCGGCGTGGACGACCTGGCCGGTGGAAACTGGAGATATTCGTTAATGTCGAAGTGGTCGGCGTCGACGTCGGGCTCCATGGAGACATCTGCCCAGCGGGAGGCTGTGTCCCTGCCCTCTGCAGGAGTGTCCTTAGAAGCAGTGTTCACAGACCCAGCGGCCGTCTTCGGCTTCTTGGTTACCGGCTCGGCAGGAGCTGTGTCCTCGGTGTAATTGCCAGGATGCGAGCGTTTGTGAGGCTGATTGCGCATGGGCTCAGCACTCTCAAGATGGAGCGGGTCGGGCAACAGTGCACGCGGAAGACTGAGAGGTGCGTACAGGGACGGGTGCAGCTCGTGGTCGTGATCGTGGTTGATTTCGTGATGCACAGACGACTGGGCGGAAAGACAAGAACCCATGGGCTGGCTGCGCTGGCTTTGCCACTCTTGGCTTCCTTGGTGCTCCATCGGGTACGCAGACTGAAGGATGGGGGACGGCTGCATGGGCATCGTGGACACCTGATGATGGGAGGCGCGCCGAGCCATGCTGGGGCCCTGCCGAGCGGTTTGCTTGTCGACGGCGTCGTTGAAAGACGTGTGGAAAGGATAATTGTGAGCTGGAGCATTGGTGATACCGTGGTGTTGGTTGGCAGAATGAACCGGTCCAGACTGCCCCATATAACCGATGGTGGTCGGCGAGAGGGTGTTGTTGACAGGGCATGGATGCTGTCCATTATATGCACCTGGAAAGCCATATGTATGGGGCGTCTGTTCGTTTGCAAGAAGGAGAGCGTTTGTTAGTCTGATGATTCTTTGACGACGATGTGGAGACTGGCCATCGATGGAAGCAGACGTGTAAGTCTGACGCGGGTGGAAGATTGGGAGCATGGGATGTGGGACGACAGAAAGAAAAAGAAGAGGAAAAAGAAGAAAAAAACAAAGGGAGAGCTCGTACCATAGGATGGACTGCGGCGGAGAGGCCAGACATGTATGAAGCAGCCGAAGCTGCACTTGCTGTGCGCATCATGGAGATGCCCGAGCCAGACGACGAGAGGCCAGCAGCCATGAAAGGAGGCGTGTATTGGTTCCACAGGTCGGCTGCAAAGCCATTCCACGGCACGGGAGCAGTGTGGACTGCCAGGTTTGCGTTGCCCATGATGTGGGAATGCTCGACCGGACCACAAGGCAGACCAGGCAGCGATTCAACGCCGAGCTCGTACGCACCGCTCTCCTGCATTTCCTGGCGATACATCGCCTGACCACCACCAAAGAAGCTGTTGTTCACCTGGACGGTGTTGTGAGAGTGCTGCTGCTGCTGCTGCTGCTGCTGGACGGATTGGTGAACGGCCTGTGCATACTGCACTTCCATGTTGACGTCCAAGCCGGCGTTCATGTTGTTCATGTGGGCCTGCTGGGTATCTGAGACATCCGGTTCCTTTGTTAGCTATTGAGGCCCAATGTGTGCTGTCTCAAACGTATTGTCAAAGGACATGCGGGAGGATGGATCAATATGGATCAATATGGATTGATCTGGGTCGGCACGGTGGAGAAACGTCTTGTCTCAGGAACACGACGACAGGCCGTTCAATGTCCAAAAGGACGGCGGAGAAGGACGGAAAACACGTACCAGGAGTGGACGATAGCTCCATCGACCGACACGACGAAGGCGACGGTGGAAGAGATATTGTCCTGTTAGGACTCTGAGGATCCGAAGTTAACGTCATGTTGAGTGAGACAAGACGTTGGCAATGTAGAGAGTAGTCTAGAAAAGAGGAAAGAAAACGGCAGGATGATGGCAGGTGGTAGGGACACTGTTCAAGCCGAAAAGATGAAGCCTTGTCAAGACCTGTGACAACAGCGTATAGTAATAATGATGTGGAAACATATAAATACGATGATGGTAATGATGTGGAACGTGACGGTGAGCGTGACGAGGAGCTGGAAGCGGAGTAATGGAGATGGGAGAAGGGCTGGAAAACACGAATCCTAGACAAAATCGAATGACGAGAAAGGAGAGAAAAGTTGAGAAAAGTGAGAGGGAGAAAAGGCCAAAAAGGCCAAATATATGGAAAGCAGGAGAAGGCAGACAACAGCGACAAATCGCCAGATGAGGAAGGAACCCAAAGAGGCAAGAGGCAGCAACGTGCCTGGGTTTTTTGGTCTTCCGGTCTCCAGGGAGCATGGGCGTTGAGGGACAGATGGGGAAGGAGCGCATGGCAGCCGGGGAGGACGGAGAAATCGGGGCTAAAAAAAAAAGAAAACACAAAATACAGAATAAAAATAAAGGAGAGGAACATACGTGCTCTTCCCAGTCGGCCATGTTGTAGCGCTCAACACGGCCCGGGACATGGACGCTTTCGTCGAGCCACTGCGCAAAGCGGCTGCTGTTGGCGGGCGTGCCGTACATGGTGGCTCCGGTGGCCTGGGAGTTGTTGTCGTCTTCGCTGTCCACCAGCGGCAGCAGACAAAGGCAGTGGTGTCCGTGATGGGCGGACGGAGGCAAGGAAGAGGACGGCGACATAGTACGGTTGTCACCTTGGCGAGGCGACGAGAGACGTGACGCAACGGATGGGCAGCTCGTCTGCGTTGGGCGGGTACGAGTCACCTGGTGATGCTGCGGCGGCGACTGCAATGTATAGGCAGGACGGCAAGGGGCCGGTGGTGCGGGCAGACCAGCCGGTCGTGCAGCACACGAGAACGACATCGACAACGACACTGGCTGCGTAGAATGGGAACAGGACAGAGAACGGACCATCTCGTTGCCAGAAACGTGGGCGGGCGGAAGGGCAACAGAATGCGCAGTTATGGAGGCGTCGCCGTGGCGTGGCAACACTGATGTGTGACCAACGGCGCGGTGAACAGGACGCGGGCGAGCAACAGAAGTGTCTGCTTCTTTGTGGCACTCTTGTTCCTGTTTCTTCTCTTGCTCCAGCTCCTGCTCCAGCTCATTCTCTTGTTCTTGTTCTTGGTGGAAATGGCGACGATGCACCACCATATGGTCACGATGGGGCTGGCCACCATGCGAATGATGCTGTTGGACTGGCATCGGGCGCGGGTCGCAGTGGCAGAAAGCCTCTCCACGGATACGATAGTACTGGGTTGGCATATTGACAGCAAGAGACGAATGTTATGGTCCTGGGAAGAGAATGGTGAACTCTGTGCAGGCTTCACTGGGAGGTACCTTTGTCTCCACTGTAAAATGGCGGTTGCCCAAGTACTGTTATGACTCGTGGCGTATCTGTGCGTGGTTATTGTGTTGCACGTACAGCTTGGGAAGGAGTGATGCGGGGTTTTGCTGTTGCCCAGTTAGTATATGGAAGGCACACATGTTGTTTCTCTGTTTATTTTTATCTACTTGTGCACGCGCAGGGAAAGGACGACCCAGACACACAATTTGACAACACTAGAGAGCCATGCACATACAATTGAAGAGTTCACCGCTTGTTGGGTGAACAAAGCTGAACGTCAAAGACGTGGAATGCCGTGCCGGTGCGATGAAGGTCTATGGGGTGACTGCCAGAGCGGCCGCAGTTAGCAAGTAAGTTCGTCTGTGTGTCATGGAGTCGGTGAAGGAGGGACAGCAAAACTGGACACAGAATATTAAACATTGGTTGAGCACAAGTTGGCGTACCATAAACTGCAGGTCTCACGACGGGGAGGTTCTTGAACAGGAGGCAGACAGTATATCTCCAAAATCTGGCTGCCTCTGTGCGGGTGCCCGTGGTTCAACAAAGAGAAGGCAAGAAGACGCTGGCAGTAACGAAAGAGGACAGGGCTTGGACGGTGTAAGAGACGGTGAAACGATACGATGGAATTGGCTAACAAAGTGTGATAGACAGTAACTGGACGGGATCTGGGACGACGAGAAGTTACAGTGTCGACGATTTTGCACGAAACAACAGACAATAGGAGATGAACAATAAGGGCAGGTGAACAAAGAGCATAGGACAAGAATACGACGAGACGTTCGACAAAGGAGAGGGATGATACGTGAAGCGCAAGGGAATGTAAACAAAGGGAAGACACAAGGGCAAAGAAAAGTTCGAAACGAATGAGGTAGGTGAAGGAGGTTGACGAATGTGCATTGTTCGTGAACAAGATGGACAGAGGATGCCTTGCTCCTTTATAGAATTGAATACAGAGGATCCAGTCGACATTGTCTTTCTCCACGGACACAGACTGAACGAGGACAGAGGCAGGGACAGAGGCAGGGACAGAGGAAGAGACCGATCAGACACGACCCTCCGTCTCGCCTTCTCTCGTCAACCACAAGTGCATTCAAAAGGACGCCTCTGTCGGCATCCTGGCTCTGTGATTGGCTTGTAATATATCTCATTCTGCTGTTTCGGCCTCTTGTTGCTTCCTCATGCTTTCCCTTGCTGTGCCTTGCTTTCCTTCCCAATCTGGCCCCGTCTGGCCCCGTCTGGCGCAGTCTGGACTGGTCCTCCCGGCTAAGGGCGTGGCTCCGGTCGCCGCGTCTGTGTGCAACTCTTCGTATTGTCGTTGGGGCAGAGAGCAGACGCAGAAAGAACGACACAAGAAAATGTGACAGAATTATAGACGACGGAGAGAGGACGAGTCGTCAACGGCAAGTGGAGTCAGCCAGTCTTTGTGGAGGACGCACAGTAGTACGTATGAAAGAAGATGGCAGGAGAATCAGACGAGAGCAACGACATAAGTGTGCGAGGTGAGGAGGGAATTGACGGGGAATGCTGGAGAAGGGAAGGGGAAGGGGAATCAAGGAGTCTGGCAGGCTGGGAGAGTGAGAGACTGGAAGAGGAGGGACTGGGAGGCTGGACGGAGAGGGCAACGGCAAGGATCCGTCAGACACAGACGAGAGACAGTAGAACATGACAGATCAAAGTGACACGCAGAGGAGACAGAGACAAACAGACGCAGAAGCCACCGCTGTGGACGACTACCAGCGTTTTGGACCATTGTGGGCTGCAGTGGATGCGCTGAAAGACGTGCAGTGGGCTTTCCGTCCTTGCCGTCGGGAGGCAACGAAGGTGGAAGCGATGGCTGCTGGGTTCTCGACCAAGCGATGGGCACAAATGTGAAGAGTCGCTGGGGACGATGAACAATGGTAAAGTGATCACACGACGCCATGGACAAGAAAGGGTGGACCGTGGAACAGTAACAGCAGAAATAGCATGGGCGTGAGTGGAGGACGATGTGGAGGCGAGATGGACATGAGAACATGGTCTGGGTACACGTTCTCCAGGGGCTTTTGTTGTCGATTGTTCTCGGCGACGGCCGTAACGATACAAAGACGGCAAAAACAAAACAAAAGAATGTGACAACTGACAAAGGCAACGCAAACGTGCCAGACAACAAGAGACAAAGACCAACGACGACCGCAAGCCTACGGGACTCGTCTCTGCCAGGCTCCTGTCCGGGTTCAGCCAAATTATGTGCCGTCTGTTCCGCGGGACGGGCGAGACGAGGGATGGCCAGACGACGGATGGCGAGAATGGACACAACGGCATCTCATATCACATTTTAGGGGCGCTCGAGGAAAAGTGAGAATACAATATAGAGATAGATCAGTCGAGAAGCGAGACATTTGTTTGCAGCTGGCCTCGAGTCCAAACGTCGTTGCTGTGAGAAGAGAATAAACACAGAAAACAGTGGGAGTACATGAGTATGGGACGCTTCTGAAGAGTGAATGCACAGCAAAACAGCATCCAAAAAACATGATGCACAATAACAATACACACTACACAATACACACTACGCAATATACAGTTCACCACAAAGGGACCCAGCGAGACAAAGGTGCGGCACATCGCGGACCACGAACACGAAAAGGCTGGACCGATGCTTGTCTCCGCACGCTCTACGCTGTCGCCCACGCTTTCGTGCGTCTTGGTTCGGGCAGGCAGAGCAAGGGGAGAGCGGCCATCGATGGATATTACAGATGTGATTTGATGGGGAGGGTGCAAGTACGTGCTGTGTGTGCGTGGAGTATAAGTGCAGTGTGCTTTGCGTCTAGACGAGTTGGTTTGACGTGCATATCTGCAGCCTGTGCTCCGTACTCCCTTTGCAGATATGCATATGCAAGCATGTCACACAAACGACGAGCACGACAGACACCCCTGACAAACGTACCACAGCACGGCGCAGGCTCTGCAGACTGTCTGGCCGTGCCCTGCAGATGACAGCGGGCAGGCACATCTGTTATCTGAAAGGAGAAGATTCTGACCAGGAGTGTGAGAGGCATGGGGGCTGCCACGGAGCAGGACTGAGTTATGATAGAAATATGACAGAAACATGACAGGAATATGACAGGAATATGACAGGAATATGACAGAATGGGACTCACGAGAGCCGACGGCCCTGTTATGATACGTCAATTTTGCGAATGTGCAAATGTGCGTCTGTTGTCTGTTGCCTGCAGTCTGTAGTCCGTTGTCTGCTGTCTGTCTGTTTGTACGGTCATCCGGGCAGGCAAATGGCAACATGAAAATAATAAAAAAGAAAAGAAAGGAAAGGAAAAGGACGGCCGACCTATTTAGGGACAGAGATCCCGAGGAACGGTCCGTGGATGCAATGCAAAGGAGGGGTGTGTCGAGTAGGGCCAGAGTGGGTGGATGCGAAGCAAAAACGTCGACGATGGAGAGAACGAGCAAATGACGGGCCAAAAGTCACCAGAAGGCCCTTGTGACAACACGCAGTTCTGCGTGACAAAGTCTGGACCGCGGCGTGACAGCAGCGATCGGCAGGCAATACTGTACCGGCCCTACGACTATATCGCTTCTCGTTCCTTTGTGACGTTGACCGTCTTTTCCATTGTTGCATCGGATCATGCGTTCTTTGTTCTGTTCCCTGTCGACTTTGTCTTCCGTAAACGATGGATGACGTCTCCGTCGCCTCGTTCCATTGGCATTCGTTCCGTTGTGGTGGCCTGCATCAACAGAGGCGTTTGGTGTCGTCAAACTTGTAAACTGGCCAACTTGTATTTCGTCCCTGTCCTCGTCATCCCTGTGCATCCCGGCCCTGTTCCTACCCAAGTAGCGGTCGGGGCCGCAATTGATGTTGCAGCAAGCCGCGTCTCTGCGGTGGAGGGCAAGGAGGGCACACGCCAAAACGGCCCCAAAGTCGAAAAACCGACGAAAAGCACACCAAATCCTACTATAGACAGGCCCTGGCCCGCATATACCGTTGCACGTGGAGTCCAAATGGGTTTTTTCCAGGTTGCGGGGAGCCTTAACAAGCTGTCTTATTGCGCGGGAGAACGTCCAGTGCTCCCCATCGTCTACCCAAGTCCTTGGTTCAACAGTCGTCGGTAGGATTGGGGTTCGGGCAACGAGAACAGCGCAACAGCAGCGGTGGAAATGGGGTGGATGGATGGGCGGGCGAGTTGCCAAGATATGGCCATGCCACTGGGAATGGGCGAGATGGCGATGGCGATGGCGATGGCGATGTGATGAAGATGCGATGGAGATGCGATGAGATGCGACGAAAATGAGCAAAGCAACGGTGGCACTGGGCATTAGGCACTGGGCAATGGGCAATGTGGACGTGCGGACGTAGAAAACGACAACGAGGACAATGAAGACAATGACAGCCCACGTCAGTGGACAAGACGACACAGAGCGTTGCATGCGTTGCATCCCACGACGAATGCTCTATACGAGTTCGGTTCGTTTGCAGCAGACAACCGACACTCGACGCCCGCCACGTCCAAGGGCCTCTGCTTCTGGGCACACCCTTTTCTTGTCCTCGACGTTCTTGGCAGTCTCTTTGTTCGTCATCGCCGTTCAGCACGGGAGCGGCGTTGCTTTGATGTGTTGGCCGTCCACTGCCCATTACAACATCGAAATGCTCCCGCGGCTCCAATAGGCCAGCCGGCCCCTGCGACTTTCTTCAGACGGATGGGATGTATTCATGGACGACAGACAGACAGACAGGCAATGAGGAAAAAGAGGAAAAAGCGACGACGATCACCAACTGTTCTGCGCCTGCATCGTTGCAACGGTAGAAAAGAGCGGTGGACCATGACATGCATGCCGAGGATGGCCGGCAGTGGCGAGCACGACAAAGACGAGAGTGCCGAGACACGACCCCGAGAGACCTGGCGGACACGAGAGGTTGGAAGGAGGCGTGCCCAAACTGGACGGAGAAACGACGCCAGGACGAGGCTCCAAAGCCGAAGCCGCCAAGTATACAAATATAGTCAATTCGCGCTGCAGAAGCAGAACAATATCGTCATTATGACCAGCGTGCCTCCTCGCATATCCCCTGCTGGCCTGGGCCTCTCAACAGCCGGACCCCCTGCTGCGTGCCCCCCTGCTCAATTCTTGACAGCGCATCGTCCTTTGCCCTTCTGGGCCCTCCCTCGCTTGTTGATAGTCGCCGACCTGGAGCATGCATGTCAATTGTCTTGTTGCCGTTGTTTGCTCTGCGACTTTTTTATTTGGCATTTTGACGTTTGACCCCCACACACTAATGCATGTGGTCCATCGTTCCGCGCACTAACGCTTTAGTGGCCGTTGAAAAGAAGAAGAAACAAGAAAAAAAAGGAAAGAAAAGACGTCAACTGATGACGGCAGTTCGGCTCTACGATGTACGACGCTCGACGTACGACGTACGATATGGTCTTGTTGGGCATGGAGCCAGCGTGCCTTTTGACCGTCAGTGGCCGGCCGGAGTACAGAGTACAACTTTCCATGTATGACAACAAGGAGTCCAAGCAGAGGATTAAGCATATTTTCAACACGGACACACTGGGACACAGCAATACGGAGTAGACGCCCTCATCTTGCTTTGAGGCATACCCGCTCAGGCTCGCACAACGCCTTGTCCTCGGACCATTGACTTTGCCTAACGGCACACCCACGGTGTGCACGAAACGTTGTTATGCCTTTCTTGTCAACGCGTCCCTTCCATGTCGTGTCACGCTGAAGCACAGATTCATACTCCCAACGCATTTGCGTTCTTGTACATGCGGTGGGGGGGGGGGGTACCTGGACTCTTGTGCTTGTGTCCCCGTGTCTTTCAAGGCCCCTCTGTGCCGGGCTCTGTGTTGCCGTCTTCGACAGCTCGTCCTTTTGTTCTCTTTTCAGTTGTCATATGATGTGGTCCGTGTTCTGCTGGCAGCAAAAGTACACAAACAAAGACACAAATACACAAAGAGAAAAGAAGAGATACGGGCGTCTCGCGTTGTGTTTGGCCAGATAGAGGGCAAGACGAAACGCCACGACACAGTTGCTGCGTTTGACACCCGTGGACGACGGTCTGCTGACACAGACACGGATGCCTCATGGCTTCTGCCTTACGTTCTCACTTCTCCCTCTGCGCATTCCGAGAAAAGCGATAACTGATACCGAGAGAGTGGTCAAGCATGGAAGGGAGACGGGAAAGAGGAAGGAGACGTGGTGGTGCCCGCTGTGCCGACGTGTGCTGAATGTTCTAAAACAGGCATGTTCCTACAATCGTCAACAATTCCTTTGACAGACGCATGTTCATCCAGATGCTTTGAAAGCCCAGGCGTCAGGCGCATGAACCACACCGGACTTGTTCATTGCAAAAGCCAATGACAAGCATCGACGGATCCATCTTTTACAAACTTGACCATTGTCGTCCGAGACTCTACATCTGCTGTAGAAACCAACAGTGGACGGATAGTCTTGGTTCCCGTGTCGACTTGTTCTGTCACATTTCAGATCCGCGCACGTCGCTGATTATGTCTCCCGTTCCGGCATTCTATTACACGGCCGCGGTCCCATTCGACGCCGTCCCTGGCTGCGACTCCGATGGTTCAAATCTATTTTCGGGATAGATTTCACACAGATGTCTCTGACGGCCCCCTTTTCCTGTTTCTGCTATTTCAACCCTCCACCTCTATTCCTCCACCCATTGACCATCGACCCTTGTAACATGTGACTAGGGGGCTCTTGTCTCGTATACTTCAGCTTCACAGACTGGACTGTTCATTGAGGCCCACGATCTCCTCCGCTGTGCCTCATGCTGTGCATTGCTGCCGTGCTCTCTACAAGTGCCTGTCTCGGGCATTCGCCTTCGACCAGTGTGCAGGACCCAGGGGTTTGCGTTCATGCACATGGCTTCTTGCATTGTGCAGCGTGCAATGGGTCCTGCTGCTGACAACATTCTTCTGTTGCACCGTCAACTCAATAACAGCCCTGAAGGTACATACAGTGTTCGTTTTAAAACACTGGAATAACACTGTTCTAGCACTGTGTCCTAATCACGTGTATACGATGCAATGGTAACAAACCTGCAAATTGGGAAAGAGACCAGATTCGGAGCGCCTCTGCTTTCTCTCACCTTTGCCTCCAACATACTCCTTTCAGGATGCCGCTCTTCTTCAGCCCTGTTGACCTGAGCGACTGTGGAGAAGTGGCCCATGGCCACCAACTGCAGCTCACTGGCGCATGAGATGTCTCCACAATGCCGTGGATCCATTTAGTACTTACACTACCGCCTGTCTGAGCATCCATCTGCATCTCCATCTGCGTCTCCATCTCTCTCGCCCGCCTTTTCAGACCGAACTAGGTCACTGCTGGAGGCTGAGGTACGACTGGGCCGAACGGAATTCCAGCAAGGCCACTGCGGCGCGTGGAAGATCTTGCCGGCCTTCTTCGAGCACGTGTCTGAGCGCGGAAAATTCAACTTGGCCGTCGACATCACCAGTTGACATCACCAGTTGCCAGGATGACGAGCAGCTGGTCTCGTTAGCGAGCCACCTTGTCAATGCACTGCTCAAGCCATGTATGTTTTGTGTTTCTATGTTCTTGTTTTTGTGTTTTTTTTGTCTTATTCCTGCCCCTCTGCCCATTTCATACCGACAAACCCTGGCCAGTTGTCCTTGCGGCGGGCACGCACCACCGCCATGGAGCACGCCTCCCGGCCAAGACGCCGCAGATGCCATTGACCTGGCAATGTCCAGCATCGAGTTGTCTGCGCGACGCGAGCAGACGAGGCTGCACAAGGACTGCCTCACCAGACGGCTACCGGTGCGTCTACACTGGAGTGTGGGCTACGCACAAATACGACGAATTCCAACGAGGGTCGGTGACGCCGCCGGTCGACGGTGGCATGCAGCATTGCGGCCCGCTGGACTGTGCCCACATCATACCGTGTGCGCTCGGTTCTTTACACGAGAACGACGCGGTGCAAACCGCAACAATGTGATTCACTGGTCCTTTATACACCGGTACTTCCCAATCTTCCCCGACTTCTTGCAGGTGCACCTGGCCGTTGGGCAGATACTCGACGTGAGTGGATTGGGTCGAACCATCTTCCGCGCACTGGACGACGCCAACTTGGCTCTCGACTGCCACGGCCCCGTCCCAACGGCGGCACGGACGCAGACGGCGTGCTGTCATGACTCTTGTTAGTCAATGTTCAAATAGGGTGCGGAGAAGGAGGCTGTTAAAGTAGGGGACGATGTTGTTTGTTTTCTCTTGCGTTGTTTTTGGATGATATCCAGGGATGTCCGAGGCGTTGGAGAGGCTAAAACAGATGTCATATCCTCCATGACAAAAAATATAAAGTACAAGAATATCGAGAACTGAATCGCTATTCGTTTTCATCGTCTTTCCGTTTGCCTGTCCACGCCGTGCTGTGGTAAAGAGTACGCGTAAACCCAACCGCACACCAATGACTGTATGCCGTACACGTACCCATAACCTGACAAAGAGCAATCCTCACCGCTTGCCGCAACACCAGCCAACTTCACTCCTTTCCCTTCACTCTTCACCTAATTGAGATGCTTGCTCACAACCTTTATCTTGTAAGTGCGACCAATCAGAAGGCGCAATTTGGATTGGCTAAGGTGCAGATAACGCAAGACGAATAAATGAATACAAAAAAGTACAAAGTACAGAGCACAAAGAACGCCGACGGCTGTTTATTCGTCATCTTCCAACGCTTCTTTTCGACAAGTTGAGGCTCTGCCTCGCGAATTGCTTGTTCCTGCTCTGTGCTCACAGCTTTCCACGTTGCAAGCTTCTGCCCCTTACCAGCTGTCACATTGAATTTCCACAGCCAAGACCCAGCGCCTGCGATGATTGGACGCGGCCGTCCAAGCGTCGTCTCTTCAGGGCCGGCGCCCAAAATACATCCTATTCCGTCTGCACTCTGCATGTCAGCTCCTTTTCTGCCAAAGGGGGCATAAGAGTCGAATTAGCTCCCAACGCCACCAACACGGCTGTCCTGCGTGTTTTATTGCTTTGGCGCCAGGGGAGCACAGAGCATGAACTTTTGTAAGCGCTTGGAAGGCCGCGGTGTTGCCCCTTTTGAGAAGCCGTTGCATCCATGGCTCAGCCCTGCCAAATTGGCTTCCTGTGGCGTCACCGTACCCAAAGGATAAACAAACCCAGCACGCAAATACGACATGCAAGAGACGACGACACAATGACACAGACATCCCTGGCCGAGCGTCGACGGCATACGAGCACCCCGTATTCTGTGCAGTCAATATTTGCTGCCGGGGGCCGTCAGCACATCGCCCGATATTGGCACAAAATAGGAAACATTATGTTGAACCAAGACTATTGACTGCCGCATTGGGATCAGTTTGGGACCGTTGTGCAAATTGCCCACGCCCAAAATACCACGCAGAAAAAAGCCACAGCACCGCACGCCAGCACGCCAGCACGCCGCCGCGTGTCAGGCTCCTGTTCATGAAGGCATGAAGGCGTGCGTATTCCCGTCTGTCACAGCGCGCTGTGGGCTGCAGAACGAGGCTTGCCTTGCCTCGTTTCCAATATCAATATGCGCCCTTTGGTCATGGTCTCTCGGCACCACAGTCGTAGACAGTCGTAGATGGTCGGGTAGGAGATCGAGTAAGACGTGGGTCTCGTAGGATACTGTCTCTCCTTTTCGTCTCCCCGTCTCGGCCCAAACTACAAAAGCCGTGACGATCCCTTTCCTCTCCGGCACAGCGTCTCCTCTTTGCTCGTCCCTCTCGCCACCCTCGTCGTTCGTTACTTTGACCTCTCCAACACCTTCTTTTCCTTGTGCATCTCGCCAATATGAAGGCCTCTCTCGTCCTCACCGTCGGCCTGACCTGGGCCGGCGCCGCCGTCGGCTCCGTCTGCAAGCCCAAACCGTCGTCGTCTTCGGCGGGCCCGTCCTCGGTTGGCTCGTCGTCTTCAGTTGGTCCATCGTCTTCTGTCGGCCCGTCCTCGGTTGGATCGTCTTCTTCGGTTGTGTCCTCGCCGTCCAGCAGCGTCGTGCCGTCGTCGTCTGCCTCGTCGTCCGTGGCTCCGTCTGTCTCGTCTTCGGCCGTGTCGTCCAGTGTTGCGTCCTCCTCGGTCGCCTCGTCCAGCGTCGCCTCGTCCAGTGTTGCGTCGTCCAGTGTTGCGTCGTCCAGTGTTGCGTCGTCCAGTGTTGCGTCGTCCAGTGTTGCGTCGTCCAGTGCTGCGTCCTCCTCGGTGGCTTCCTCCAGCGTTGCGTCGTCTTCGGCCTCGTCTTCGGTCGCATCTTCCTCGGTCGCATCGTCAAGTGTTGCGTCCTCCAGCGTCGCCTCTTCCAGCGCCTCGTCCAGCGCCGCCTCGTCTTCGGTTGCCTCTTCCTCGGTAGCATCCTCTTCGGTCGCGTCCTCAAGCGTTGCGTCGTCCTCCAGCGTCGCGTCTTCCAGCGTCGCACCGAGCGTGTCGTCGAGCGCCTCCTCGAGTGCTTCGCCCTCTGTGTCGCCCTCTGCTTCGTCTTCCGTCTCCTCGTCGGCATCGTCCTCCTCCGCGCCCTCCTCGTCGTCGTCCCCCGCGCCGTCGTCCTCGCCCGTGCCATCGTCCAGCGTCGCGCCGTCCGTGTCTTCGTCCTCCAGCGCGGCGCCCTCGCACAGCCCGTCGTCGACGTGCACGGGCAACATCGTCCGGGACCCCAGCTTTGCCGACCCGTTCCTGCTGCCCAACTGGGGCAGCCTTGGCTTCTATGCGCCCTCCATCGCCCGCAACTGCCACGGCAACGGCGTCAGCTGCGTCCATCTCCACGCGCTGGGCATCGGCTCCTCCATCGTCACGCAGACGACGGGCACGACGAACCACGCCACGTACCAGGTGACGTTTGAGTACCGGGTCCTGGGCAATAACGCGGGCGCTACGATTTCGGTGAGCCGCGGCGCGACCGTCGTCGAGTCGATCCCGATCACCGGCACGCCGCCGAACGTGTGGACGACCGCGCCGCCCGTGCAGTTTACGGCGAACGGGGCGCTGACGCAGCTGTCGTTTGGCGCGAACGCCGTGCGAAACAGCGGTGCCAATGTCGAGATTACCAACATTATTGTATCCAAATGCACGTAATGCAAAAACGAGCCAACGGCGCGTTTCATTTTTGGTCTTGTTTGGAGAATCTCAATTTCTTTTTCGTCTTGATTCACTTCTACTTTCAATTTCTTTATTTTTTTCATAATTTTTATCTTCGTCTTCCAACTTCTTTACATTCCTTACATCGATTTGGGCCATATTACTGCAGATAATATCAATAGACATTTATGTGACGTGGGCATATGAACAGCTTGAAAATGGACGCCCACCGAGACGAGATGTTTTGTAACATGGGGCCAAAACTGTCTGAAGCGGCTCCATCGGAATGTCACTAACACGACCTGTCTCTGCATTAGTTTTCCTTTTTCGGGTTTTCGGCTCCTTTTCCATCCAACGTTCTGGCCTCGCTGGCCAATGACAGGACAGCTGGGCGGAAGAGGTTCCGTCCGCGGGTGGTATTGGAGAAATATTGGCTGATCAAGGCGGCGCTTTCACAGCTCTTAGCGGCTTTTGGTTTGTTGACATGGAAAAAGCGCCCAGGGCTGAAAAAGGGGCAGCGGGTTGGGTTTAGCGAGCTAGTCGATATGGTGGCTAGGCCGAAGCGGGATAAATTGGTAGGCAGGATCAGGAGGGAGACGGTACTACGATACGAGGCGCTCTGAGAGTCGTACAGATAAGAGGAGAGGGAAATAAGGACGCTTGGTTTGGTGAGGAACGCGGCTGTCAATATGACATGGAAGTGAAGCGGGTTCATCAACAGATGTTATGACAAAAACGCAGAATGGGAAGCAGACGGAGAGTCGACGAGACCATCGATGATGCTGTCATCGACTCTTGTGGCACGGGCTTTCTTTTTGATTTTGTTTAACTCGGGGTGAGATGTCTGAATACCAATGATGCATGTTGTAAACATTAACCATAGTAGGAGGTACAGCATACAACTTCTTTTTTTCTTCTCTTTTTTCTTGTCCCCCTGTTTTGCTGTTTTATTTTGTTTCTCCTCCTTTCCTTTTCTTTTATCCTTCCGATTCCGACAGACAACACCCCCGCACCGACACCACCAGACAGAACGCCTCGCCTGTGCGCACCTGCAGAAGGCAGACTGGCATCTTTTTCTCGCTCATTTCCCTCCACTCTGAGCTGCCTTTATGGATCGGGCCGACGGCCTATCCGAGCTGAGGCACGGAGTATGACTGTGCATACGATGTGCTAGTTATCGCTCTTATCCTTTCCTTTTGCGTGTCCATCCCTCCGTTCACTCCTTTTCCCCTTGGCTCCAACGACGCCACCTTTTTAGTCCAGCGTCTTCCGCCACCCTTTGTCGCTGTGCCGACTTACACGCCTCTTGGCGGTGAACCTCCATCGTTTGCGAACCGCCGACGCCTTTACTAGACGTCCCCATGCACCGCTCCTTGCTGGTCCTCGCCGGCCTTGTGCCGTCGCTGTGCGGCGCCTCTGTACTCCGTCCTCGTGACCGGCAGGCCGGCGTCCCCGACGACGGCGCCCCAGCGCCGCCTCGGATCACAACAGCCCCCGTCGTCCACGTTCGTGGCTTGCCCGGCATCCTCCGCGGCATCCATGACGTCGACCGGCGGGCCGCCGCCGACAGCGTGCCCGCGTGCGCCGCGCCGTGCATTGAGAGCGCCCTCACCGACGACACGACGTGCAGCGCGCACGACTTGGCGTGCGGCTGCAAGTACCAGAACGCAGTCGCCATTGAGACGGCCGCGTCGTCGTGTGTCGAGTCGGCGTGCGGCTACCTGGGGGCGTTTAGCGCGTGGGTGACGCTCGAGAGCATTTGCGCGACGTATGCGTACACGGACGCATTCACCAATGGATACACGGTGCCAGGCGGGACGGCCACCGTGACCAAGACCAACGGGGGCGGCGCCACAAAAACGGCGCCGGGCGGCAGTGGTGCAGGGGCGACGACGACTGTGACGGCCGGTGCAGGCAGTTCTGGTTCTGGTTCTGGTTCTGGTTCTGGTTCTGCCTCTGGCTCTGGCTCGAACATGGACTCTGTCTCGTCCTCCTCAAATGGCCTCTCCAAAGGCGCGATCGCGGGCATTGCTGTTGGTGCGGCCGTCGGTGCCATCGCCCTCTGTGCTGTCCTGTTTCTTGTCTACCGCTACACGAAGCGCAACAACGCACTCTCTGCGGACGGAGCTGCGGCCGCCACGACGTCAGCGCCGTCGCACCCGCCTGCTAGCGGTCCATCGGGCAATGGCAGCGCCGCCAATAGCAGTGCCAGTCCCCTGCGTGCTGCTGCTGTCCCCGTCTCGGGCGCCACTGCCGCTGTTGCCGTTGCCCTCCCGGCCGGCCAGAACGAGCTCGACGGCAAGTCGTCTGCGGTTGTCTCGACGGTTGGCTCGACGCCCACGCCCCCGCGACCGTCTGCCAGCCCGTCCAGTCCTGCCAGCGTGCCGACAGTGGGTCAGACGCCCACGCCCCAGCTGTATGACCAGAACGGCGTGCCTCTAGATGCGGCCGCCGTGGCTGTGTGGCAGCAGCAGTACTCCCAGCAATACGCCCAACAACACCCGCAGTATGGAGCGGCTGCCGCCCAGCCCTACCTTGTCCAAGGATACAGCATTACCCCGGGCCAGGCGCCGCAGCCGCAGACCGTCGTGGCACCGGCCGGCTATGCGGCTGCACATCCAAGCCTGCCCGTGCCGGGCGTCGTCTACCAAGAAGCGCCGGCCGGCATTCCGCAGGCGCAGTACCCGCACGAGCTGCCTGGACAAGGGGCAGGGGCCGGTGCTGCAGACATGGCATCGCCGGTACCGCAGCATGTCGTGCCCGTGGCCGTGGGACCGTCGGCGGCGTTGCCTGTGGCGGCGGCACCCTCTACAGCAACCCCAATACACAAGGCGCCGACGCCTCCACAGGCGTGATGTTGATTGCCGGGCCGTGTTTTGGGTTTTCAACGAGCATTGTCGATTAGCCACTGTGTTTTGTACAATATGAATTTGAATTGGATGTCCTGCAGGCATGGCCTCGGGCCGTTTCTCTCCTTGGTCCACTTCCGTCGTCAGTATCCTCCGTTGTCCTCGCTATGCCGCTGGTGATGAAATCTGCCACACGTCCAGCGACACACCGTCTGCCGTCAGCCCGCCGCTCGCATACGCCACCGCCGTGTTCAGCCAGCCGTAGCTGCTGCTGCCCGTCTCAAACAGCAGCTGCATATTCGGCGCCCGCCCCCGTTCTGTCACCATGATGCGCGCGCCGTCCGTCGTCGTCAGCACATAGACGGCGTCCGGGCTAAAGTTGCCTTTGCTGTCCGTCAGGCCCCAGTCCAGACCGGCCGAGACGTTGCCCGACAGCTTGGGACCGGCAAACGTGCCGCCCGTGATGGGCAGGATGCCGCGGCTGCCGATGGCTGTGGTGCCAATGTCCAGCGGCGCAGTCATGGAAATGTTGATGCTGTAGAGAAAGTCGAGCGTGGGCGGCTTGGGTGTCGCGGCAGACACGACCGCCGTACAGGCGCCGGCGACAGCAAAAAGTGTTGGAAGCATGGTGGTATTGAGGTGGTGATTGAGGTGGTGATCACAAGTGACGCCTGTGAGGTTGCAGCACAAAAAAGAGGCGCATCTCTGGTGTACGGTGACAAGACCCGGCATTTATGTATTTCGATGAACCGCCGAGCACTGTCTGGACGCAAGACAGTCCGTCCGGACGTCCTATCGTTGCCCAGTGCCCATTGAACCGCATAGCGATCTCAATGCAGGTACTGCCGTCCCCAAGCGGACGTAAACGGGGTTAATAAAAATAGACGCGCAACCTGGAAAGACAAGTACCGCACATTACCCAGTCAGTCGCGATTTCGGGACGGACATGGGGTAAATCAGGCGGAGATGCTGCCGTTCATTATAGCACTGGGGCAGAAAGCGCCACAATGTTGACATTAGCCAGAATCAAGACAACAGTCAGCCTCTGGTCTCATCACCCTGTGATGTGAGACATCCCGAGTTGTCAGAGCAACCCACCAGCTAAATTCAGGCAGTTCTGGATCGCAGCAAGAGCACCAACGACACAACTAAGGCATCATGAGGTGGCCGATCCACGTGGCTGTGGCCACGTTCGCGACGCTGGTGACCTCCTCGACTGCATCCCCCGCAGCCACCACCGCCGCCCCAGCACCGCCCGCCGAGTTCACAGCCAGCCCCAAGACGGGCCCCGGCGGCACCGCCTTCCGCGACTACCCGCACGTCCGCATCTACAACGCGCCCAATGCTAGCATCGCCGACGCCTCCGCGCGCATGCTCGAGTCGGCGTACAGCTGCTTCGTCGACAATCTGGGGTGGCGGTCGACGGGCCTGTCGTTCAACCAAAAGACGGACGGCGGGCCGTGGTACAAGCTGAATGTGTACCGCGTTGACGACCTTCCGGGCGCGGCAGCCAACACGGGCACCGACGGCGGCACGGGCCTGTCGTTTCTGAACGTCGTCACCAAGTACCTGACGGTGCCCTCCATCACGGTGCACGAGTTTGGCCATGCGCTGACGTATGCGGCGCGCGTGTGGATCAACCAGACCAAGACGGGCGCGTGGTGGGAGACGGTCGCCCAGTTTGTGGCCGACACGTTCATCACGTCCGACGTCTGCCGCGCCGCCCGCACAGCGTACGCGCAAGCCGATGACGGGCCGACCATGATGGACCTCAAAAAGGTGCTGGGCGACGCCTTCCAGGCCATTGTCGACGGCACCCGCAGCCCGGCCAAGGGCGAGCCGACCGCCAACTACTACCAGGCCTGGCCCCTGTTCGTGTACCTCTTCTACAACCCAGACGACCATGCGCCGCTCCGCAACCACGCCGTGTTTCCAGGCGTCTGGACGCAGTACGCCGCGAACAGCGACGAGACGCCGCTGCACGTCCTGGCCCGCATTCTCGCTGCGCCCGGTGGCACGTCGATCCAGGCGCTCGTCGGCCGCTACTGGGCGCGCATGGCGTTTGTCGACATTGGCCACCCGTCGGCGCACGCTCTGTATCTCGCGCAGCGCAAAAGCATCAGCTACGCCGTCCTCGACAGCATGGCCGCCGGCCACACGGGCGCCTACCGCGTGAAAGCGGCGCGCCAGCCGCGCTACATGGGCGCCAGCATCGTGCCGCTCAAGGCGGCCGGCACCACCGTGTCTGTCAACATCACCGCCAGCGCGCCGTACACGGCCACGCTCGTCACGAGGCGGCCCACCGCGTCGGGTCGCAGCAGCAACTGCTCCTACACCGACGTCCTCCATGGCACGGCGCAAATCACCGTCTCGGCCGGCGACGAGCTCGCCCTTGTCGTCGCCAACACCCCCGACCAGCTCTTGTCGTACGATCCCTTCAACATGCCCGCCGCCGCCAACCGGGGACTCGACTACCAGGTGCAGCTGACTGGCGCCACGCCCGGGGGTTGGTGAATGGTGTGTTTTGCTGGGAAAGTAAACAAAACGTTAGCGCCGACCAATGACATGCCGATCGCACACCAAGGCAAGAAACTAGGAACCGTCAAATCAGGAGAGCGAAAGCCATACTGGGTGCCCTGTTCTCTCCAATCTCTTGCGTCTCTTCGCTCTCTTTGTTCTCTTTGTTCTCTCCGCTTATTCGACGCATGCATTGTTATTGCCGTGTTTGTTGGCGTGGATGCTTTGTTTTGATTCAATCTCTAGGTACTTCGCCTCGACTGACAGTTGACAACGGGGCCCCATGTATTCGCGTTCAACAACGTAGATTGTGATAGATGAAAAAAATGACAAAGTCCAAAAGATTGGTAGACCTTTCGATCACTTGTTGCAACGCCGTTCAGGTCCCTCCTTCCGTTTTTACGAAACCCCTGAGGCACTGTAGCAGAAATTGGTGTCCGGGGAAGGAACGACAATTGCTCCGCCAGTCACGACACGAACGTCGCTTCCCAAAAAGTGGGCGACGATGGGGAAGGCTGCAAAGACTTTATTCAGACGAATTCGCCCAAAGGAAGGCGCGACTTACGATGCCGCTGGGTACCAGTATGACTTCATACAAAACAACCGACAAAACAACAGAAACGCACGCAGAATAACAGAAAGGAAAAGCGACGGTCAAACAGCGGTGTGGGGCAGCGCAAACTGGAGTGTCCCCGACTTGTTCTTCCTTTTGCTGAATCCGTGGCTGACAGTGGCGGGCGGCAAGGTTCTCCGCGTCTTGTTGTGGCAGGCGCGGGATCGCTGGGTCCCTCCTGCCTCCCCCCTCCACGCAACATGTCTTGCCCGCACGCTTTTCCCCATTGTTGACATCCTGCCGAAGAATACACACTAACCTGTCCAAGGTACCAAGACATTTTGTACTAGTACCGCGCCAGAGTGCTAATCCCCGCGCAACCTCCCCCTCTCTCAAGTCTCGTGTCTCGCGTCGCAGGTACCGCCAGATTGTTCCGTATGTACCGTTTCCAAGTGGTTGCTCTTTCCTTTTTCTTATTTACCCTTTGGTTGGCTGCACCTCTTCCCCTGTTCCTGGGAGTCCTTTCCTTTCGTAGTCACAACACAAATAAAGTCTACCTTTTGTCGCATCTTTGCGCAAACATCACGACCACAACAAAACATTGGCATTGGCGCATACTCCACACCAGCGCACCAGCGTACTCTTTCTTGATAGCTTTTTGTGGTTTATTTCTTACCGCTCCACTTGGTCAGCTTTGCGACACCTTTGCGACGCCCCACGAAGTCGTTTCTTCCCATCGCCACATCAACCACTGCATCAATCACCGCAACACCCACCACAACACGTCACAATGGTCCAGACACGGTCCGCCTCGGGCGTCGACGTCCCCGCCACCCCGTCTGGCCGTCCGCGCTCCTCGGGCAACGCCGCGCCCTCGACGCGCAAAGCCACCGGCAGCGTCCGCTCGCGCAAGTACAGCGCCGGCCCCAACGGTCGCGCGTCAGCGCGCCGTCCGTCGTCGTCGTCGTCCTCCGTCTCGCTCTCGTCGTCGTCCTTTGCGTCTGCCTCGTGGGTCTACGTCCCCGACACCGTCACGTTGTTGTGGATGGCCATCTCGCTGCCGCTCGTCATCTGGGACACGGGCTACGTCTTGCTGCGCCCGCTCACCATGCCCGGCGGCTCGCTGCACTGGCCCATCTGGTCGCCCTATGCGCTGTACGGCGAAGTCGACCACATATACGGCTTCAAGGCGTGGAACGCCGGCAACGGCTTCACCGCCGCCCAGGGCGTGCTCAACCTGATCGAGACCACGCTGTACCTGGCCTATGTCTACGTCTGGTGGACGCGGGGCCAGCCCGTCGTGGCGGGCGGGCGCAAGGGCCTCGTCGGCCGTCCCGCCGCGTGGGCCGTGACGCTGGTGCTGTCCTCGGCTGTTATGACCCTGAGCAAGACGGTTCTCTACTGTACGTCGGGGCGCGCGCCCTGTCCATTCCCTTCTTCCGTTCCTCCACTCTAACCTGCCAGGGCTCAACGAGTATTTTTCTGGCTTTGACAACATTGGCCAGAACGACATCTACGCGCTCATCTTCCTGTGGATCATTCCCAAGTACGTCTTCCCAACAGCAGCCCTTCCACGTTGTCCCCGCTACCCCATACTGACGTCTGTAGCGGCCTCTGGCTCGTCTTCCCGACCTACATGGTCTACCGCATTGGCAGTGAGGTCATTGACGTCCTCGCGAGCACTGCCGACCACTTCAAGGACGAGTAAACATCGTCTCGGTCCTAGCAACCGGCCATCTGGCCACGTCCTGACTGCCACGGCCAACCCATATCTGCGTCTCGACACTGTACATACACCCGACGATGAATGACTGGAATAAAAAAAAAAAAAAAAAAAAGATAATATATAAAGAATATATATGTGGGACGACACCATGGCACCATGGTAATGGAAGGTGGCGAAGAGGGCCAGTAAGGACGCATTCAGGGTCATTCGGTTCAGGAAAAGGAGTTCGCATCTCGGTGGCTGTTTTCCTCCGGTTTGGTGATGAGGAGTTTTTGCGTCGTTGTACGCGTTTTGGCTTCTGTTTCTATTTGCTTTTGCTTTTCTGTCTTGTTTCGTTCCATGACGACGTTTACAGGGGTTTCTACGTCTTCAACGTCTCCTGCTGCATCGATTTCTACTCCATTCCATCGGTTCGCTCGGGGTCTTCCGGCAAGGCCTTCTGTGGTCTCTTTGCATAGATACCCTTTGTTTTTATCTTCTTATTTTCTCAACCTATTCGTGTATCCTCTTCTTGGCAGTGAAATTCAAACCGATTTTGTTCATGTGCATGCCATAAAGGAAAAGTAAAAGATTGTGCATTTTTCATTCATTATCCAAAGAGTGGCAGCAGGTGACAACATGTAAAGGAGTCAAAGAGTGACCATTGACTTGCCATAGCATACTGCGATAAAGGCCATAGAGAATTAAGAAGAAAAAGGCATGATATGAAATTCATAGCCTCATTACGTGTTTAACCAGAGAAAAGTAAAAAGCAAAACAAGCAAGGAAACGACAGTATCGACATAAAACCATGACGTAAAAAATACGAGAGACATAGGAAAATAAAAAACAAGAGCGAACGTGAAGCGAGCGACGAGACTCGCGCGGGTATCGGATGACCAAAAATGGAGACAAGATGATAAAAAGAAGGAAACAATACCAAGACCAGAAAGAAACGACAAATGGAATAAAGATGAGCAAAAAAAAAAAACCAAAGTGAATGCACGTCAACGCCTACACGGTAGTATGCCCACCGAGGCCCATGGCAAACTTTTCCCATTCGGGCTGCACCTCGTCCGTTGTCGCATCGTCGTCGTGGTAGCCATGGTCAAAGCCGCTGTCGCGCGGGCCAATGTAGCTGCTGTGCCGGTGGCGCGCTGCGGCTGCGGCGGTGGCCATGCGCATCGACTGCGACCGCGTCATGAGCGGCTTGACCACCGGCGCCATTGAGAGAAAATCGCCAGCGCCGTGTTGCGCGTCGTCGTGGTCGTGGTCGTGGTCGTCGTTGCCGGCACCGTCGTCCTCTTCTTCGTGCACGCTGCGCAGCGCCGCCACACCGACAAACGAGGACGCGCGGGAGATGGGGACCGACAGCGGCATCGGTGCCAGGGACTGCTGCTGCTCAAGCGTCTCGCGCACCGCCCTCATGGCCTCCTGCACCGTATCAAAACTGTGGTACGGTTGTGTGGGCGCAGCCAGGTTCGACGACACGATGTTGGGCATGGTGCGCGAGCGGTGCGGTGTGCCCACACCACCACGGCGGCCCGAGTGGTATTGCTTTTGGTTCTGGTGTTGGTTTTGTTGGCGGGCAGCCGCAGTCAAAGAAACCGGCATCGTCCGCTTCGCGTCGGGCACGAGGCGCATGGCCCTTGGCGGCGTAGCGAGCGGAAGCACGCTCGCGTACTCGTCGCCGCCACCGTACACGCTGAAGCGGCGGTGGCGCGCGCTGTTGCGGACCGGCACGGGCGGCGGCAAGGGTGCTTCCAAGACCGAGGCCGAGGCCGAGGGCGAGGCCGAGGGCAACGCCAAGCCAGCGCCGCTCTCGCGCATGGACACCGTCGAGTACACACTGCTGCTGCGCGAGAGGGAGGGCGACGGGTGCACCACCGGAACAGCTCGTCCGCGGCCCCGGGGTGGGATGGTGGGCGGCATGTCCACGGCAACGCCGACGGTGGCCGGTGTCAGTGTCGGTGTCGGTGTCGGCGCGTTGCTGCCGGGCGTCCGCGTCGCTTTTGAGCTGGCATTGCTGTACACACTCGACGACCGGCTCAGCGTCTGCAGAGCGCCAAGGGCCGTGTCGCCAAACGAAGCAATGCTGTCGGGCAAGGGCGGCAGAGTCGCAGTCGTAATGGCACAGCCAATGGAGTTGCGGTTGGCAGCGTCCGTGTAGGTCGTGAGCGCTGTCTCGGCGGTGAGCGCCGACGTGTTGGAGGTTGTCGAGGACGTCGACAGCGAACGGGACGTCGACGGCGTCGCCACAGAGTCGTCGGCCGGGTTCGGACGGTTGTCAGACGTTTGCATGTCGCTGCTGCTGGGGCCAGCACCATCGGTCGACACGGCCAGCTGCACTGGATTCGTTCCATTGCCGTAGCCATGCACAACGATCTCGTGGTACGGCGAATGTTTCGGGCGCTCGCGCGACACGGCACGCTGTTTCTCGCTCTTGGGCTGCGAGGGTGCGCGATGCAAAATGCTGTTGCGCTTGGCGCATGTCGGTAGTGCGGGGACCGGCTCGGTCATCCCCAGCTGTTTTGCCTTTTGCAACTTGTTTGGACCTTTTGGCGAAGCCGACGATGGTGTGCTGGGCGTTGTCGCATTGTTCCCATTGTTCGCCCGGAACAAGCTCAGCGAGCGCCGGAAGGCGGCCTTTTGAGACAAACTGCGAGTAAGACTGCGAGAGCGAGGCAGCATCACGACCTCGCCTTCCTGGGGCGAGGCGTCGCCGCGTTTGGCAAGACCCAAGTAGTCAATGTCTGGCCGAATGTCAAAAACTGGCGACAAAGCACGGCCCCGCTCGCCACTGCCAATCTCTGCCAGAGACTGCATTGTGGGCGCGTCTGGCAGAGCAGTCATGGACATGCACCGAGCCGGCGGTGCGGCGTCATTATCTGAGCGGTCCCAGCGATCGTTGTCCTTGTCCGCGGACACCGGAAGCTCGGTAGGCCAGGCCGCCGCGGTTGATATTGTGGGGGACACGGGAGAGGACGCAACGACAGACAATGACTGGGCCACCTCGTGCCCGTCGTCCCACGTTGGCAGGTGCTTAGGCGAGATGGACATGTGGTAGTGAACGGCGCCTGCGCCGTTGACCTCGGCCGGCGGCGGCAGGAAGCAGTTTTGAAGCGTCTGGTGGACGGCGTAGATTAGGATCCAGCGCACCTTGCGGGCATCGAGCATAGAAATCTTCTCCATCCGGTCGGCCTTGTACGGCTTGAAGACAGAGTCCTCTTCAAACTGTCGGTACGCACCGACAAACTCGTTGTGCCAAAGATCGGGGCGCACCTTGTTGCTTGCCTTGAGGAGCGCCGCATTGGCCAAGAGACGGGTATCTGGCTTCAGCTTCTCGGAGCGAGACAGCAGCAGGCGGTCCATCGTCTTGCCGCCAAACAGCGACATCCGGCGACCAAAGCCGCCTGCTTTGTTGTTGCCCGCACTGGGGCCAGCACTTGCCGTGTTTACCGGCTGGTGCGCCACCTCTGGCAAGAGCGGCAGCGGGTGCTGCATCGTGGTGAAGCCGTGTCGCTCGTCAAAAGAGGTGACACTTTGCAGCACGCAGAAGCCGCCTTGCGCCAGTGGCGGGGCATTCGCATCGGCTGTGAAGTTCTCGTCGACCAGAAAATCGTACATCGCCTTGAAGTCGTCGGACAGCCTTCGGTACACGTGGGGCTCAAAAATCGTGCTACGCGTGTCGAGTGACCGCGGCGGGTAGTAGCCGAGACGGGACGTGTAAAAGCCTTGCACATAGGTCCGGAACCGGTCGAGGTGGGCGCGTGCCGGATCAGGGAGGCCCAGGTGCGTCTCGGACAGGGCGTCTTCGAGGAAGTTGCTGAGCATCGACCCGGCCGACCCTAAGCGCATGTCCATATCCAAGCGGGCGCGGCGCACGAGTTTGCGCGAGTCAGAGCTAATGTACTGGTACTCGGTGCCGAGATGCAAGTCGTTGTACATGCCGACGCAGTGCGAGAAGGCGTCGATGTACAGCGCGCGGAACTGCATGGTCTCGGCCAGGTGCAAGAGGGCCAGAGCGTACACGGGCTGGCCGGCCATGGCCGCGTAGCCTTCGTCCTCGAGGTAGCACAAGAGGTCCTGCACATTGTCGGCCTGTTCGTAGCGGAACTCGCGCATGGCGCTGTACAGACCGGCCAAAGCGCTGCCGAGATGCTCTCCGACAACGGGGCGGCGGAAGACCCAGGCAAAGAGGTTGCGGATGGCGAGGTAGTACAGGAACGTCTGGTCGCGGTCGACGTCCTTTGGTGGCGGGATGTAGATGTCTACGCGGCCGACGAGGTGGGCGCGGCTCCAATAGTCGAGCGTCGCAAGAGGCGGAGGTACCGGCGTCGGGTTCATCACGTCATACACAGTCGGAATGTCCGGGGTAGCGGGCATGTCCCTTGTGATGAAGCGCTCGACAAGCGAGTGGCACTGCGCAGCCAAAAGCGTGGAGATGGGCACCTTGAAGGAAGGGCCCCTCCGCGACTGTCCGCGCGCATAGAGATGCACAAAGCAGTTACCGTGGCGGTACCACAGCTCGGGATCCTATTCATTGTCAGCTGCCACTGCGAAGCAGTTAAGGAAAAAGGCCGATCTACCCGAGGACAAACTCACTCTCCTCAGCCCGTCCCAGGCAGTGCTCGTCCTCGTCTTGCCATCCCATCTCCGGATGGCCGTGTGGCGAGTGGCATGGGGTGCTGGCGTTTCCGTCACGTCGCCCGGTCTCCGGGACTTCCAGCCGCGCGACCGGTTTGAGACGCCATTGTAGAGAGCAGAATTCCTCGACTCGTATGCGTGGGCCATCTTGGGCAATCACCACCTCTCTCAGCCAACGGGCCTCTCAAAAGAGGCAAAACACTAAAGGCAACTGCAGCTACAGGTGCAGCATGTCTGGCGAGAAGCGGTGTTACTTTTGCGTAGTATGGTGAGATTCGTACAGTCGTAGGTCGTTCTTGTCCGTCGCCTCTCGTGAGAATGATGAACGCTGGGCAATAAACCAGGCCAGAGAATCCAGCCTCTGGTCGCTCTGGGCGAAGGAGCGTCGTATGGAATCTGAATGCCGCCCCAATGACAGTCGGTTTCGTGTGTGGCCGTCCGTACTCCTTATTTGGCCTTCCGTACGCTGCAACCAAAGTTCAACAGCTTAATCTCCCAGTCAGCCTTCAAGGTCCGTCTCGGTACGTCTCGGCAAAAATCGTCGATGAAGATGGACGAAACAAACACCAGCAGAATGGTCAATTAAAAGAAGTAAAAGCAAGAAAAGACTGAAAAGGCAAAGGATCGGAGGACAGGGCGAGAAGCTACACTGTAACCCCACGCAGCGGCCGGGGATACAAGCAGGTAAATAGTTTCGTGCTCAGTGCACACCATTCCACCCTTGCCATGCGAGAGCTTTTGTCCAGTGTTACGCCAGGCCTTGTCTGGGGGCAGTACATGTAAGATACGGAGTACCGTCACGCCCAAAGGAAGAATAGCTAGGCTGTCCGGCATCGAGTGCTTTGTGCTTCCACGATGTTGTGCAAGTACCAGTACGCAAGCGAGGCAAGCTGAGTCGTCAAGCAGGGAGGGAGCTCCTCTTTCTTGGACATTTAGTGCAGACAGTAGCGTGTCTTGTCTCGTTGCCAGCAAAGCTAGCTCGACTCGTTTTCGTCTTTTTCGCCATTATCGTCGTCACTCTTTTTGCTCGGGTCCTCTTTTTTTCGCCGCCCTCTGCCAATTCCCCATTTCGCTTGACAGGGGTATAGCTTGTAATGTAATTCAAAGGAGGGAGGCTGGTAATACCCCATGTGGGCGGTTCACCTTTCGTAGTAAGTGCAAGTCGTGACGCGCGCAAACTGCTCCGTACAATCCATTGTTGCTGAAAGGCTTTGGCACCATGTGCTTAGTGCAGGATGCCGTTATGTTGCGGTGACGCTCGAGCATTCGCAGTGCGTTGCCTCACTCATCGCATGATGCAGCGGGAATTTCCATTGTTCCTTTGAAGCCAGGATATGCTCAGTGACGTCTTCGAATGGTTAGATGCGGCGTCCGGTTGAAGAGATAGGTGCTCGTAACAATGGGCGGCTTGGAATTGTCTTGGCCCCTGGGCCCTGTCTTGCCGGGTATTTTTGCTCATCTTCATTTGGCCGAGATACGGTGAAGAGCAAATCGAGATGAAAGCAATTTCAAACCACCTAATTCGTATAGGGAGAATCTTTGTTTTGTGCTCCCTTTAGCAACAATTATGGCATCGTGTGAAGCCTGAATATTCGCATCTTTCGAAGCATTGCTCAGTCAGGGTCAGGATACTTTGGAAATATTGTGTTCCCAGCACTTAGACACCTAATTTGGAAACAATTTCGCAAATTATTAGTATGGCCAGGTCTGGCCATCGGACCTCCAAATCAGGAAAAACATGAGGGTGCTGTAATTCTGTTGGTCTCCAATTGTCCATGACATCGGGAGTCGGGTGCAGAAGCAATGCATTTCCCCGCCACCTTTTCAGAGGCGTCCAGCTGAAAGTGGACAAGGTCAGGGGCTAGTCGCTGATTGATTTCTTTCCAATTGGTCTCCCCTGGGCAATCCCGGTAGCAGAGGTCTGTGTGCCAACCCAATCTTCTCTGGGTGAGGCTTTCCATTCTATTTCTCGACCGTGCTTTCCTAGTTTCATCGAACGTTGCGAATCGTTTGTTCTTTGGCTTCCTTTGCCTTTCCACTCGTCCTTGGACTCGCACTTCGAATGACTCTCAGTGCCGTTGGGTGTTTGGCATGTGTTGTGAGACAAGTTCTTCAATCAGTCATACCAAACTCGGTGCAAGAGTGGTATTGTTATGAAGAAAACGATCGCCGTCAAACACCCCGTCCTGCAGCTTTCGGCCGCCGGCTGCGCTGCTGTTGTGTAATTCTATCGCGCAAGATCTCAACACGGTGACTTCCAGTTCAAAGAGGACAATCCGAGCAACCGCCGCTCGTGTTCTCTTTTTCAACTTTTCAACCGTGTACGAATCAAAGACATTGCCCGATACGAGGTGTTTGACGTGTTGTGTGTTCCCAGAACTGCTGCCCAGTTGGTTGTCGAAGTCGCTGTGGGAATGAAAAGGCGGTCGGCGAACAGTACTTTGTAAGCAGTGGCAAGGTCTTGGTTGTTGCGGAGTTTAACAGTGAAACATGTCAAACCCTTCCTTGCCGTCTTCTTTGATTCTCTGATTCTTTTCCTTGTCTTCTTTATGTCTTCTTTCTTGCTTTCTTGCTTTTCTGTCGCGCCTTCTTTGTCGTTAGTGTCTGCTCCCCACCTCGCTCGTCTTTCATCTGGCATTGGTCTTGCTGCTCTGAAGGGCCAGACACGTTCATCGGCGATTCGATGTGTAGCCAGGACCCATTTTGCATGGGAACTCGGGACCCATGTCAGTGATCTTCAGTGGTATCTGTCCGAGCGCCCCGATGTATTCCCAGGTCGCAGCGCCTAATTCGTCGTGAAAATGAGAGAAACCCATACATTATCTATCCCAACCCCTCGACATTCGCTTTTGCGCCGCAAAATGCTGATTTTGTCGATAACAGGCTGCCGTGACGTCTGATGCCCGACATATGCATAAGAAGTCCCACCTGCAGCAACGTGGCGCAAGACGAACAAAGAGGGTCATTGGCGGTGTGGGCGTGTCTCAGTTGGTGAAAGCACATCCCGTGGGGTATCTGTCCGTTTCACTAGGAGGCAACGCCAGACCGCCTAGAATATGTCAGGGTTTGCCACGAATCAAGCACGGTTTCTCCGGCACGGGACTTGGCAGCTGTTGATGATTAAGTGTTATGAGGCCAGCGACGTCCTTTCGTTCCGAATCGTTCTCGCAATAAATCGTACTGGAATAGGCATTCTCCTGCTTGTGACAAATCGGTCGGCAAGACTTTCCGAGGCAATAGCAATACAACCCTTGCTACAATAGGCTGGGAGGCTGAACAGCAGGTGAGCACATATTTGCATGCCTCGTCATATCCTGGCCCTTGTTTTTCGCCGCCCGCGTTGCGGTTCCGGGCTTTGTTGCTGTTTCAACACCGTGACCAATACTCCGTATGCGACATACGTTTGTGAACAGAGCCAGTCTCTTTGCAGTCTGTGGTCTTCTCCACAAGCTGGGTGCAAGAACCAAGGCAGCGGCTCGTCGTTCAACCTTGCATACGGCCCCTGTCCGTAGTATATCTTCGCCAGAATAAAAGCACAGGCGAATATGCTGTATAGCGATCCATCTATGCGCGCGGGTCTCGCAGATTGGAAAGGCGAAAGAAAGCCGGATACGGACAGCTGTCGTTTGTCCCAAAGCAAGCGAATACCGGCGCCCATGTGTAGTACGGAGTCGCGTCGCACTGTTAAGAGAGACATTCTGATGGGATGCTGTGCGACCGCCACCGTGCATGCCGTCTTGCTTTTTACGGCGTATTAATCAACAAAACAGCGCCTCGGCGACGCGATGCGGACAGCCAAAATGCTCCTGGTTTTCGTATTCATCTGGATGAGAACGCGTCAGCGTCGCACAAGGAAAACAAAACAAGGAGGCGATAAAGCGTGCCGCGTCCTAAGACAGGGACTACTCTGCGTGACTATTCTCCATTGCATCACGGAGTCCGCTCATGTGATGTCGGGACAGACTTTGGCGAGCTGCTGTACAGGTCAGTCTTTGGTGTTTCCATGGTCTGGTCGGTCGAGCATGTTTGCTTCTGTTGACGTGGGTTTGGATTTTTGAGATGACCATTGTCCACGATGCACGGCATGGCATCATTCCCGCCGGAACGGAAGGAGCTGGTTCGCAGCTTCCTTGATCATGAGAAGCTTTAGAAGCTTCCTAATTAGGAGGTACACCGTCCACACCAAATGACAGCCGCGCCTGCCCAAGTCCCACACTAATGCACCAAACCCTTGGCCGTTGGCTACTCAGGGGATTCTGCCGCCACCCACCGCCATTGTTTTTCAACCAGCTTCATGACCAGGAGAAGCTCCACTGACCACTGAACTCGATGGTCGTGCCAAACCATCGCGGGCAAGCCACGCATCGCAGCTCATCCTGCAGCACGGCAGCCAGCGCGAACATCGGCCTGTCTCTTTTCGTCGCAGATTGCAGAAACGCCATGGCGTCCGCCTTTACGCCCTACACATACATACAGTGTCCCTGCTCGGACTCTGCACATCTACCGAGCGCGGCCCGCGAATCCTCGAGTCGCCCCTCGTCGTCCGACCGAGAGGCGGGCGGCGCCGGCAGCGGTGGAGCAGCCGCAGACCAGGATGGCGAGACCAACGAGGACGATCACACGTTCGACCCGCGCTCGCCGCGGGCCAACTACAGCCTCTACCCGCTCGAATATCTGCTGTACTGCGAAGACTGCCACCAGATCCGGTGTCCGCGATGCGTGGCCGAGGAGATTGTCACCTACTACTGCCCGAACTGCTTGTTTGAGGTGCCCACAAGCAACCTAAAGAGCGAGGGCAACCGGTATGTTGCTGGTCCCCTTCTTTCTGTTCTTGCAGCTCGTTTCGGAGCGCAGACATCATGCATTCCTGTGTGCGCACGCCTACGTATACGTATGCGTGTGCATGGCTGTCGACGCGTAACGTGTTGTACCTTGTTGGGCATGTTTGTGCATGCGGCCCGCCGTCGTACCGTGGCACATGGGTATTTTGTCTTGGAGTGTTTTGTTGTGCCGAATCGCTGTTGCTGACCAACTGCTGTACGCTCCCAAGATGCACGCGAAGCTGTTTCCAATGCCCTATCTGTATTGCCCCCCTGACCGTCACCAACCTCGAAACCCCCTCGTCCAGCGCGAACCTCGCCGTCCCCGAAGGCGCTGCCACATCGTCACACGCCGGGAGCTTCTTGTTGAGCTGCAGCTTCTGCCAGTGGAGCTCGACCGAAGTCGGCATCAAGTTTGACAAGGCGAATGGCCTCTACGGACAGCTGGCCAAGGTGCGCAATGGCGGGAAGCCACGTCTGATACCCACGGAGCAAAAGTCCAAGCGGCGCGATCTGACGTCGCCGTTGTCCTCGGCACCCAACCTGTTGTCAGGAACGGGCGACAACCCAGACGGCCTAAACCCCTCGCCGGAGCCTACTAGATTTGGGCACGGCGACGGAGAGGGCGAAGAGGGCCTCGATCTAGAAACACAGTATGCCCACCTGAAGCAATTCTACCAGCGGCAGCTGTCTGAGGCCAATGGCGGTGGTGTCGGCGGACTGTCGTCGCTTGGTGATCTCAGCTTTGGCTCGCCTGCGTCGCTGTCCCGCATCATGAACATGTACACCTCCGGTATGGCCGGGAGTGGTTCGCGCTTTGACAAGAAGTCACAGTCGCGGATCCGCAGCATGCGCGAGGCCCGTGAAAACGCAGAGGGATTCCAGCCGGCCGTCTTGGACGAATCGGCTGCCATTGCCCGTTTGCACGGCCAGGGACCAGACAACCAGGGCAGGAGTGGCGGCGGCCGAGGCGGTGTTTCTGGCGAGAGCGGTGCAGACGGCTGGGACGTGACGGCATCGTCTGAACAGCGGGCCGCCCAGACCAAGTTTATTGGCGACGAGCACCTCCACGGCCGTGCACGGTTTCTGGATGAGCTGCGGCCGATCCCGTTTCTCCTGCGCACAAAGCGGTCTAAACGCTGCCCGATATGTCGGCACATCATCAGCAAGCCCGAGGCGAAGTCGACTAACAACCGCTTCCGCATTCGGCTTGTCGCCGGCAGCTACATTCCCAGCATCTCGATCCGGCCGCTTCAGGGCGGCGCGCCTGTGCCAGTACCCACGTCAAGGTCTACGCCGGCGGCGGCGGCGGCGGCGGCAGCAGCAGTGCCAACCAACATCCTGGAACCGCTCAAGCCCGTGCAGTACATTTTGACATTCAAGAACCCCATCTTTGAGAGCGTCAAGGTCACGTTGGCCACGCCGTCCACGACCCCAGGCCGGTTTGCCAGCAAAGTGACTGTGCTGTGTCCACAGTTTGAGATTGACTCCAACACAGACGTGTGGGACGATGCCCTGCGCGACAGCGTTGCCGGCGGCGGTGGAAGCAGTGGTGGCAGCGGCAGTCGCAGTCGGCGGGCGGAAGACGGTGGCGGCCAACAGCAGGCCATCGCGGGCAAGATCTGGGAGCGCGGGCGCAACTGGGTCAGCATCGTGGTGGAGGTGGTGCCGCCGTCGCTCGACCTGGACCTGCTGGCCATGACGAGCAAGCCGATTGGCAAGGTCGACGAGGGCGCGTCCAAGAGGATCGACCTGAGTCCGCTGCGCGAGGACGAAGACATTGTGGAGATCCCCATGTTTGTGCGCGTGGAGTGGGAGACGGACGCGGGACAAGACGGCGTGGGTGTTTCGTCGGCCAAGGACAAGGATGTCAAAGAGAAGCGGGAGCTGGCCTACTGGTGTGTCCTGGGCATCGGCCGCGTTCGTCACGATTAGGCCGGACTCGGTATCATTACGGTTGCTGCAAAGTGACGATGCTTTTTTAAAACAGCACCTGTGGATAAGCGCACTTGCCATTTACTACTGATACAATATACCCACGTTTCTATTTGACAGCACATGTGTTATGAGGTGAGGTTGACAAAAAGACACGGGCATTTATGTTTTGTTTGTAGACCGTGGAGATTGCACTTTTAAGATTTTTTTTAGATTATTCCATCTTTGCAAAAAGTGAAGCACAGTTTTGACTCCAGCCGGTTCCCTTTTTGGCCATGTAAAAAAGAGAACGAAACAAAAAAAAAAGACTTTCCCGGTTCTCTCTTTTGCTTTTCAAGTGTGGGTGAAAAAAGATCGGTTGAAAATTCTGTCACACCATTTTTTTTTTAAAAAAAAAGTCATCTACCACGTTCCTTTCCTTGCGAGTTCCGCATTTAGAACTCGGCGCTGTTCTGGGGGAACTCAAAGACGACGGCGCGGCCAGTGAGTCTCCGGTAGACCTCGGAGTACGAGTCCAGGCGGTAGTCGACGCCACCACGCTCCTTCTCGTCGAGGATGACCTTGAGGGTCTTGGAGCCGTCCTCCTTGGTGCGGAGACGCTTGCCGACGATCTCGACGGGGTAGACGAGGTCCGTCAGGATGGCGTCGTGGACCGCAGTCAGCGTGCGGGAACGGGGGCGCTTCTGCTTCTGGGTGTTGCGGGAGCGGCTGGAGCGCTTGGGGCGGGGGAGAATGCGGCGCGAGGCCAGGATCAGGACGTGACGGTCGGGGAACTTCTTCTCCAGCTCACGGGTCAGGCTGTTTGTGGGGGATTAGTGCGTGTTCGTCAATAGATGAGGATCGAGTAGAAAAAAAAAAAAAAAACATACCGCTGCTGCACCCGGTGGAAGCCCTGCAGGGATGGGACGGGGACAAAAATGACAATAGCCTTCTTGCCGTGGCCAACCTCGATCTACAGATCCAAAGTCAGCATGCGAGCTCCTGGAGTATGATTACATTGTCTGCAACAACATCCATGGACCGCTTCCCGTCCAGTATCCAAATATGTATGTTTGTCGGTACGAGGGAGCGTATCGAGAGAAATGGTCATCGGGTATCGGAAGGAGAGAGAAAGGACCGCTTCTGTTGACGTCCGTCGACCGATGTTGCGAGGGTGTCGAGTCGATGTGTCGTATTTCAGACATGAGGCTGGAGACGAGAGCACCAGTCGGTCGGTGACGCTGCGAGCTTGCCTGGTCTTTCGACAACAGGGCTTCGCTTCGCTTGAATGCCCGCTCCATCGGTCGCACGGCTCGAATTCGTCGTCACTGATCGACTCGTCTCGACACATGGTCGTCAGAAACGTCGCAATGGTCGAATCCTTCTCAAATCGTTTCGTCCGCCCCTTTCGTCGATTTTCATCGCCAAACAGTCGGTTGGTTTCCGTCGGTCACAGACCATGGATGTTATGCAGCACACGTATGCAGGAAAGGGCTCATCTCACCTCGCGAGCAGACACGAACTGCAGAGGGCGCAGGGCAGCCTTGAGGTCGGCGGTGTTGGACTCCAGGTCGAACAGAGCACCGGCGATGCTGGTCTCCAGCTCAGAGGGCTTGGCGCGGGACGGGCTGTTGGCCGCGATCTTGTTCAGCTGAGGGGCGCTCATTTTGACGGTTGTGATGGGCTGTCGATTGGAGAAGTCGATGTCGTCGTGGGTGTCGAGAGGAGAAGGGAAAAGAACAAGAAAAATCGAGACGAGATGCGGTGGGACTCGTTTTCGAGGGAAAGCGGCACACTGAGAATGGCAGGCGGGAAAAAATTGGCCTGGCTAGCGCCATTTGCTGGACTTTTTTGCTAGCCCATAATTTTGGAGTGAGGGTTCGCAAGCCCTTGATCCTTGGACCAATAGGAATCGTGCGTGGGTGACCAGCGAATATTTAGCGGTGGCCAGCGGCAGAAAATCGACGGGCGATTTGTTGTATTATGTAACATTTTGTGGGCACTTGACTGCGGGTGCCGGGTCACTCTCAAAAGTACGAAGTATCACCCAACTCAAAAGCTACGAAGATGGCATATGCTGCACACGACGTCGACGAAATTGGGGCTCCGACAACGTTTCCAAAAGTTGTCGTGTGGTAGAGCGTGAGATCCTGGGTTTCTCGCGCCTTCCTCGGCTATCGCCTGCCATAGGATTGCCAATGCACTTCTTTCATACAAAGGCTGGCCTAAGAGGTTCTCAGCGCTGTGTACATATAGATCAGCCGTACCCTCTCACACTCTGTAATACAAGCACCGTAAACGAGTTCACGTCACGCTCTCGTACAATGAATGGTAATTTATTTTGTTTCGAATTTTTTAACTTTTTTTTCCGTCTATCATGATGGCACCAGCGGCTTCCCATCCACGTCCGCATCCCTCCTCAGCTTTCCCTACTGGCCAAAGACGTCCTCGTAGTTGGTCAGGCAGAAGCGGTAGTGCACGTCGTTCTTGTGCAGGCGCTGCAGGGTCTTGGACAGGTTGTCGGCGCCAATGGGCACCTGCTCGATCCAGGGGTGGATGCCCTTGTCGGCGGCCAGCTTCAGCATGGCCAGGACCTCTTTGCGGGAGCCCAGGTGGCTGCTGCCAATGAAGCAGCCGTTGCTCAAGAAGTCCTGGTTGCGGATGGCGGAGCCCGCGCCCTCGGGCAGGCCGACGCTGACCCAGCGGCCGTGGACGTCGAGCAGGGACAGGTAGGTCTTGAGGTCAAAGTCCTCGGTGGAGTTGGCCGTGTTGAGGATGAGGTCAAAGGTCATGACGTGGTCCTCGGCCCAGTTCGCGTCGGCGGTGGCCAGGAAGCCGTCGGCGCCCAGCTTCTTGGCGTCGGCCTCCTTGGCGTGGGAGCGCGAGATGGCCCAGACCTCGGCGCCCAGGGCCTTGGCGAACAGCACGCCAAAGTGGCCGATGCCGCCAATGCCGACGACACCGACTTTCTTGCCGGGGCCGCAGCCGTTGCGCACGAGTGGGCTGAAGGCGGTCAGGCCGGCGCACAGCATGGGGCCGGCCTCGTGGGTGGGGATGGCGTCGGGGATGGGGAAGACCCAGTGCTCGTGTGTGCGGACGTGCGACGAGTAGCCGCCTTGGGAGATGATGCCGGTGTCGGGCCACTGGGCGCCGTAGGTGTCGAGCTGCTTGCGGCAGTAGGTCTCGTTGTCGTTCTTGCACTGGCGGCAGTCGAGGCACGAGTAGGACTGGGCACCGACACCGACGCGCTGGCCCTCCTTGATGAGGGTGACCTTGGGGCCGACGCGGATGGCCTTGCCGACAATCTCGTGGCCGACAGCCAGGGGGAAGTGCTGGTCGCCCCAACCGCCACTGATGGTGTGGACGTCGCTGCCGCAGACACCGCAGGCCTGGATTTTGATGTCGACGTCGTAGTCGTCAAATGGCTTGGGCTCGAACTCGTTCTTGTGGAATTCGGTCCAGGTATCAGGGCTGTGGACCTGGAAGCCGGTGAACTTCTCGGGGTACGGCATGGTGGCGGTGGTTTGTGTGAGAGGGATGGATGATGCTGCGAAGAAATTGAATTTGGGTTTGGGTATCAAGGAACAAGCAAATACGGGAAGCAGAGAGATTGGGGAGACGAGACGAGAGGAAGCATGAAGAAAAAAAGCAAAAGATTGAAATAGCAACAGCGGCAGCTTCGGCCGACCATCACCTTATATTAGCAAGACATCGTGTTCGATGGCACCCCCGAAGTGCTCATAGTGCAGCTCTAGCTTTTCCTTTGTTCCACGTCCTCGTCCGTCGGTTCTTTGCTCCATTCCTGTGTGTGGTATCAGGCACCGCGTCGCTCGGTTTTCCGCCTCCGCTACCGCTTCCGCTAATCGAAACAGAGGGGCGAGTGGGATGGGGAAGAGCGCCAGAGAGCGCACGTCGTCATCGGGGAGAAGCAAAGCGGGCAGCCTCGAAAGAGCAGTACCGCCGCCAGCTAGACCGACGAGCAGCCAAGTTTGATCCAACTAACTATTTTCCTCTGTCTGGTTTCTTTTCTCGCCTTCGATTTTCTTGACGTCGGTTGATTTTACCGGAGATGGTTTTCTCCATAATTCTCCATAATTCTCTATGCCTCGTAACTATAGTGTTTCTATGCTTTGTCTGTCTTCATCGTGACGTTGCCCTGCAATCATATGAGTCTGTGAGCTCGTGGACTGCTCCTGACAAAATATAAATGATACCAAACGAAAATAAATAAAGAGAACATGCCATCATCTGATCGCCGGGTTCTCTTCTGGGTACTCAATGCCCCTCGTTACTCATCACCAATGTTTGGCAGCAGGATGCATCCGCTATGGGCTAAGCCTTCTAGCCTCCGCACTAAGATGCTCTTTACCATCCTCTGCCGGGAGCTGATTAGCCCGAAGTACCTGAAGGACGGGGTGTCTCCAACCTATGGTTCTATTATTCCACCAACTGCATGCGACGGTTTGGGGTGATCATGGTGGGGTCCTCCAGTGGACTAGGAGGCATCCTCGAGTTTAAGGGACTGGAGGCATCTGCGGAGCGGCCTCCTGTGGTATTCGGTGCACAAGGCCGAGCCAGCGAGCTGCAACAATGGGATAAGAAGCCCGAGATTCCCATAAAGGCAATGCATCCCACGAGGAGAGCAAACCGAGGGCAACCCATGAGAGCGAGACGCGGTCTCAAGAACCGAAAATGCCAATAGCAGCTGAAGCAGGCAAAAGATCAAGCAGTTTGGTGCTGCCCTGTCCTGCCATCAGTTGCCCCCCACTGTCGTTTACGCTAGAGCCGCTGTAAGGCCTACGATTGGTGAAGAGCTAGCGCATGTCAAAGGGACATACAACAGGCAAAGTCAGGATGGACGGCAAAAAGGCAAATCGGCTCCGAGGTGGGCGGTGTCCTACAAACCGGACACGACAAACTGGGCAAATCTCGGCGAGTTTGCAATTCCTGGCGACTCTGTGCGCGATAGTTCGGGATTTCCTTTGGTATTTTTCTTGACAAAAACCGGAGGAAAACTGGAAACGAACTGGAGCCTCCAGACGAATAAACACAAGTGAGAGGACAACGACGATAAACATGGCAGTTCGATTGGCAGAAAGGTGACGACTCCATCTCCTAGTATGTTGCAAGGTAGTTCCGGATTGGAAATGTGATTGTGTCAGGAAGAGCTGCCGTTAGACCGGCGTCAATACAGTGGCTGAGTGGGTGCATCAGGAGTAAACATCACCGACGAGATTGGATGTCGATGATCACTGGAGACTTGTTTTGAAGCCCTTGCTCGTCTCGTGATGTTCCATCTTGGGGAAATGTATCAGAATTCAGGCCTCGGATGGGTGTGACGAAACTTGCCTGATACATCCGCCCATCACTATAACATTTTATCGTCGATGAAGACGCTGGTATCGCTTTAGGAGTTGTCATATCCCGGGAGCGTGATAACGTCTTCTCCGTTGCCTTGTTTATTATCGCAAGCTAAGTAAGATATAAATTGTTTGTATGAATTAGTTAGCATGTAAAAAGAGAGTAGATGCCAAAGTAAAATTTAAGGTTTTATAATTATTCAAAATAAAAAGGACGTATCAATAAAGTCGAAATAAAATGAATAATAAAATGACTAAATTGAATATAGTTTTACACTCTCTGCATATAAATAAAATACTAGCAAATACGTGAATTATGGAATGTAGAATAGACACGTCTGATACATGACCTCATGGGCCGAAATTCGAACAAGTCAATTCAACGACACGCTCCTCATGTACACCGTATCGTACAAAAGAAACGATACCACTGTATCTACCAACGCATCGGATCCGCGTCTCGTAGTCCTGGTCCGCAGCAGGGGTAGTCGTCTTGTTGGTGTCGACGTTGGCGCGCAGAGATGGGCCGAGATGACGAATGGGCCAAACACGACGCCGTCTCTCGACCCGACCCGACGTACTGGGACAGGAACTCGTGTTTTAGTCATATGTCGCGCTGACGCCTACTACGAGAACAAGCCAATGGTGTATACAGCATATTCTGATACGGACAACCATAGTCGTTGATGGAACACTACTACCGCGCAAGCTAAGGAAGGCGATGCCAGGAACAGCCGTGTGGTCACTCATAGGGCCATCGGCAGCCCACAGAATTCGTCATATTCTCCGTATATATGACAGTACGTATTGTGCAGACAGCAAGTGACTGGGAGTGGTAGCGAGGGCAGTCATGCATTTCATAAGCTGTTGTTTTTCACCGTTTTTCACCCCGCAATCTCAGCATCCATTCACAATGCCGACCTATCAGAAGAGTCAGGGGCGACAAACATAAGTATACGAGTTTCCTTTCACCGCCGCGGTTTTCTGCCTTACGAGAGGACTGCTTCAATCCATCCAGCCTGTCTCCCGACTACGGAGTATGCCACTACCTTTGACTTTATATTGACGAGCCGCTATCTCGCTCAATCGAGTCACAATTAGTCTCTGGACTGTGCGTCCGTAGTTGTTCCAACGATAGCCAGACGCCCACTCTCCTTTTGTTGGCAACCCACACCTACGCCGCGACCATTCATTGGCAAGCATGGACACGCAGGCTCGCCAAGAGGCTCTTCCCCTGTGGGTTCACCCCGCGTACTCGAAGCACATTGTACGGGGCAACTTCATGGCCCTGAGCACGAGGCCCAAGACGGTCGAGATGGGCGACTGGATTGCTCACCAAGGTCCATGCAACTGTGCGAAGCAACGTTGGTTTTAACGCGTCCTTGCCCAGTCATGGAACACCATCGGCTTCTGTGGAACTTTGTGCGTGTGGTGCACGAGAAAGAGGCCGATGGAGACAGCATCTGCAACGCAGCCTCTTGCCCAACCATGTCGGCAGGACGGTGAGATGTTTTCCCTTTGCCATGCGCACCCACAAATTACACAATCCTCCATATAACGTGCTGATACGGCGTGTACACATAGGAATCACTCCTACACGTGGCTCAACAGCCGCCTCAAGCCGACCGAGATTCCGGCGCACGAGTACATGTCTCATGCAGCGATGGGTCGCCAGCAAGACCAACGACCCGCACCTGTTTCCGACCGACCCCGAGGGTGTGAGCTACGCGCCAAACCCTGCTGCTCCGACGACCCTGGCGGCCGACCCGGACGACTGGGTGGGCAAGCGAAGTGCGTTTCCCAGAGAGTTCAGCGGCACCTGCAAGGCCATCTTTTTGCAAATGTTCCGCGTCTACGCCCACTTGTTCAGCCGCCATTTCGTGGACCCGTTCTACCACCTCAACCTGGAGAAGCAGCTCAACAGCTGCTTCAGCCATTTCCTGTTGACTGCAACGTCGTTGGACATGCTCCACGCCGACGACCTCGAGCCGGTGCAGCTGCTGATTGATCTCTGGGCGGCGGACGGGACGTTTCCGCCCGGATCCAAAGCGTATGGTTTGGCGAACCTTGCGTCTGGCGAACGAATTATGGCGGCCGCTTGAGATTGAATCTGCATCTGTATTTCTAGCCGTCCTCCATACACCCGAATAAAGGCGACGTTTTCCGTAGACTATCATGAGGGGAACACAGTGCAGGCGGGCTTCTTTCAGACGTCGAACAAGACATTGCACAGCCACAGTCTGGCCAAGTGCTACAACAGTATCAGTCGGGCGTCATTCTTCGCTATGCGTTATGCTGTCGTTGCATCTCGTTCTTCGGCAGTTGTTTTGGTGAGAAATTGGTGAGAATGTGCAGAACACATTCGGCAGCGGAGCAATAAGATGGAATCCGGTGCAACTGAAAGGTGCAAGTGGGTGACTGCAGCACGCCCGGCCCGGGAGCGGTGCCGCTAATTGCTCCGTGGATGCGCTAGACTTTTCTGGATAAGCCCTGCAACACGCTGAAAGGGCCCCCAATTCCATCGCAGCCCCCACTAAAAATATCAGCTGTTTCCCGGAAGCTCGCAGACCCGGAGCATGTGCCACTGCTTTTGCCCCTGGCAGTCTTGGCCACTTCCTCTTTCAGCCTTGGAGATTGGACCTCGACGAAAACGGGGCGCATCTCGAGATTTTCGCCATTTGCCCGATAAATAGGTGTTCTCTGCCCCTTTGTTCTCGCCAATTGGACACCTCTCGCCACGCCAACATCGAAACACACTACACCATCCCCCAATGGTTGCGAACACGAAATCTACGACGGGCGTCGCGCCCAGAGTCGCGCGGCACGGCTACGAGTTTGGCGGGCCGTATGTTTGGCCCCTTTTCGCGACCCTCGTGATCCCTTTTCCATGCAAAAAAGACACACAGCTGCTAACAACCCCAGACTCGGCGCGTTTGCCATCAGCTTCCTCCTGCCCGTCCTCCTCTACCTCTTCACGTTTGCCTGCAACGACGTCTCGGGCTGTCCCGCGCCCTCTCTGCTGAGCCCCTCGACCCTCGACCTCGAGACCCTCAAGCGCGAGGTCGGATGGCCGGCCGACGGCGTCTGGGGCCTTGCCAGCTGGCGTGTCACCGGCTGGACGCTCGCCTACTACTTGCTGAGCGCCGTGCTCTACCGCGTGCTGCCGGGCACGCACACCGAGGGCGTCGTCCTCGACAACGGCGGCCGCCTCCCCTACAAGTTCAACACTGTCTACTCGACCTTGTTTACCGTCAGCCTCGTCGTGGCCGGCACGATTGCGCAGGGCGCCGAGTTCCCGCTCTGGACGTTCATGACCGACAACTACCTGCAGCTGCTGACGGCCAACATCCTCATCGCCGTGGCCCTCGCCACGTTTGTCTACCTGCGCAGCTTCAGCGTGCCCAAGCCCGCCGACCGCCGGCCGGGCGACCTGCGCGAGCTGGCCGCGGGCGGCCAGTCAGGCAACGTCATGTACGACTGGTTCATCGGCCGCGAGCTGAACCCGCGCATCACGCTGCCGCTGCTGGGCGAGTTCGACATCAAGGCGTTTATGGAGCTGCGCCCCGGCATGCTGGGCTGGATGCTCTTCAACTTTGCCCACGTCGCCAAGCAGTACCGCACCTTTGGCGTGGTCACCGACAGCATCCTGTTCATCTCGATTGTGCAGTCCATCTACATTATCGACAGCCAGATCATGGAGCCCGCCATTCTGACCACCATTGACATCACCACCGACGGCTTTGGCATGATGCTGTCCTTTGGCGACCTGGTGTGGGTGCCCTTCTTGTACTCGACCCAGACGCGCTACCTGGCCAACTACCCGCTCTCGCTGGGCTGGCTCGGCGTCGTCAGCATGGGCGCCGTGCTGCTCACTGGCTTCTCCATCTTCCGCCTCGCCAACAGCCAAAAGAACACCTTCCGCACCAACCCGGACGACCCGCGCGTCGCCCACCTCAAGTACATTGCCACCAAGTCGGGCTCGCGCCTGATTGTCTCCGGCTGGTGGGGCCTGGCCCGCCACATCAACTACTTTGGCGACTGGATCCAGTCCTGGCCGTACAGCTTGCCGACCGGCCTGGCCGGCTATGCCGTCCTGGCGGCCGACTCGGCGGGCGGTCTGGCCGCGGCCGCGGCGGCTGCTGCGGGCAATACCGAGGTGTTTGTCCGCTCCGACGGCCAGCTCGTTGTTCCCGGTGCTGCCCGTGGGTTCGGCATGGTCTTCACCTACTTTTACATTGTCTACTTTGCCGTCCTGCTCGTCCACCGCGACCTGCGCGACGGCGAGAAGTGTGCGCGCAAATACGGCGACGACTGGAACAAGTACAAGAAGATTGTCCGCTGGCACATTGTGCCCGGCCTCTACTAGGCGACCAGACGCCCGCTCAAACTTGAGTGACGCGTTGCCGATACTCTTTTGTCATTCACCCGCATCTTCTTCCCAGGGCCATGAAGTCGGCGTTACGGGAATTGTTGGATATGTGTAGGTTATGTATGCCGCCCCCCCTCGACCTAGGGCCTGGTTGTACGGCGACACAGGACGAAGGGGACAGACGGCATTTTTTTTGTTGGAGTCATATATTGGACAGCTTTCTTGGGCTTGTTTTACGGAGCACCACTTCGCATTTACCCCAGGGCCATGGATGTTCGGCGTAACGGGGTTACTGCGTGCAAAGCATTTGACGGCAAACACAAAAAGGAAAGAAAAAGGAAAGAAAAAGGACCGTCCGTGTCCTTGGATGACCATTCCCAGGGCCACCAGACGTTCGGCGTACGGGATTGCATCGCATACTGCATTTGCATTTTCTTGCATTTCACACCACCCATTTTACCTTCGTCTCACTCCCAGGGCCACTTGATGTCCGGCGTACGGGACCGTTTTTTTACCCACCACTGGTGTTTTTATATCTGTTTTTTAATCTCCCAGGGCCACCCGAGGTACGGCGTACGGGATGGATTTAGCGAGGACCAAGACTCTCGCCGGAGGTGTACATAGACGATCAGAAAGAGAAGACACGAAAAGCTTCCCAGGGCCAACCGATGTTCGGCGTACGGGATAAAGCTATAATTACCCCACAACAAAAGAATGGGACAAAAGAATGACTGTTCTCTTACAAAGCCGGTCCACTCCACCGCATCATCGTGTAGTACGAAAGGTACGAACGTAGGACCGGTTACAAAATTGTTTATTAACCTGGGCTTTGGTAACTCCTCGGATCGGCACATGGCCTGGGAATAGGGTCTTGTTGACTTTGTTATGTGCAACGTATTACTGCACTACACTCGGCGGGGTCCCTTTGTGTCTGCAAGCACTCGATGTCTCTCGTAGATAGACCGAGTTTCGTTGGCGGCGGCCTCGATTTCCTATCTGGAACAGAACGAAAGGGCCACACAAGCTTGGTGTCGAGAGGGGCCCGGAGTCTCGTCGCGGGTTCCGGGCTGTCGATGCCCGAATTACCGGGGCTCGTCTAGTGGCAACGCAAATGTCTGCTCCTTTTGGGGCCTGTGGACCGGACGATCACCGCCCCGCGTCGGGGCAGCTAACCGTTCTCTCTCTCTTTCTCTCACTTCTTCCCTTCGCTTATCCCCTCATTTTCCTCTACAAAGTACATTTTCTTTATTTCCCGCCTACTCCGTCCTTCCATTCTGCGGATTCTCGGATGTATGGTCAAGGGGACAAGGGTCGGCCGAGGCCGTCACCAGTCGAAAGTTAATCATTCAACAAAAAAGTAGCCACCAGTATGTACCGCTAGCGGGTAAACGTGCAACGACATGTTGTACAACAAAAACATGAAAGCGGTAATTGCCGGACGGTGTCATGGTGTGTTGCATCTGGTGAGGAGAACAACTGCACGAAAGCTGGGGTAAGCTGGCTTTCGACGGAGAAGCAGCGCAAGCGACGGGGAAACGGTGCCGTGAGGGGGAAGCTAATAAAGAAGCTCCACGAGTAGGGCCGAGACGACAAGAAAACAAACACACAAAATGCCACAACGGACAAGACGAGGTAAAAACGGCCAAAAGAGAGAAAGAGAGAGGATAAAAGAGGCAGCTTTTGAGGTAGCATTTCTGGGCAGTCAACGCTAGGTGAGCGACCCTTGGGTCTGATTGAACAGGCTCCAGGTTCCTTGGTTCTCGATGCGACCAGGATGTGAAAATGACCATGACGGGTGAGATGGACGGCAAGGACACGCTTCGTAGGACTGTGAGGTCAAGAGAGTGTGGTAGTAAACTCCCACGTGAGGCAAAAGGCTGGATACGGAAGGTCGACCATGTAAATGGCAGACACAATGAGAGACTAGAAAATACATGGCGTACACGTGAGACTGCCACCAACTGCAGCCAGTGTTACACTGTGCTCGAGGTTAATTTGGATCGACAACCTCTTTCGTCACGTTTCGAAACAACGAGAAAGTATCCCCTTCGGTGCAAACAAGCCCCCAAAAAGTGCCGCGTCGGCGTTCCCTGGTTCAAGTTGCTTTTTGTCCACAGTGGACATACGTCGTACTTTTGCAGCGGTGGCGAACTGTGTGACTCTGTAAATGTAAATAATCCATCGCCTCTTAGGACTACGCACCCTGCACTCCATGATCCATAAACTTGTCGGCCGCGATGCTGCCATTGCTGCCATTGACGCCAGCATCGATTTCATAACCGAACTGCACGAATCGGTCATGACACCTCTATTTTGCGTGTAAATATGTAAGCATGGTACCAAACATCGAACGACAACCTTTTTACGCCGCATATGCAATGACTTCGCGCCTCGTAAAGATTCTTGTACCGTCAGAGCATAATGCGGAGAACCAATACGCACAATTCCCCACAGGATCTCCCCATGTTTCTCCTCTTGTCCTCGCGATCGGCCCGTTTCCTGCCATGACGTTCTATGGTGCCCCTCTTATGGCTCTCTTCTGTTTTTTCATTGTTCTCGTCTCTTTGCATGTTGCTTCGCCAAGCAGCCAATGCCGTTGCCCGAGCCACAAAGGACCTTTTTGAGCCTACCACCAACTGCTCTCACCATACATTGCCTCCCCTGCAATGGCAGCATTGCATGCTCCCCCGCGCATGGTGCCTCGGGTGAGTCGGTTGCTGATCTTGGCGCGGTTCGTGCATGCGACAATGTACTTCTCATTTGTTGGTGAGATGTGTGTGTATGTATGTATGTACGGGAGTATGTGTGTACAACATGCGTCCGAAGATGTAACAGCAACGTCGTGGCATCCGATACACCGCGAAATGGGCTGACTCGATACCTTGGATCCGATGCTGCGCGACCCCAAATCAAGGACGAAATACTGCAGCTGGATGCTGGATGATGGGTGAAGGAGAACACAAAGGAAAGCACCCGTTTGTCACCACTTTGTATTTTGTCGGCTTGGCACACGTTCCTCACTCTCTTTATCCCTGTATGTCCACTGCCCATCCCCACAAAATGCCCAAGATTCCACGCGGCGATCTGCACTTTTCTTGTGGCAGCAACCAAGTTGCAAAGTAGCTAGCAGGGCCGGCTGGGTAGGATGAGGTCAACAGAAACCCCCGGAGCAAGGCCAAACTGGTCGTCGAAAGGCAAAAACGGACAAAAAGGGTCTCAAATGACTGTATCTCACATCGTAAACAGAAAATCATGGCCTGGCAGGCGCCATTTGTTGATTCGGCGTTGCACCAGTAGCATGAGACGAAAGCGGAACCTTACTTTGGGGACCTGATCGACATATTTTGTCCGTCTGCGACTGCTCAGCGTGCCTGCGTGCTCAGCGCCCACGCGCTCCTTGTGATTTCCATATAAGTTGCCCATTCGGTCCTCGTAAGACGCATTCCTTGCCGTCGATTTGCGTCGTGTTTGCCTGTTTGCCCATTTTCCTCGCGCGTTTCGTAAAGTGCTTTGGGATCTCTCGCTCTGTCCTTGAACGCGGACCACGAGAAGAGCAAATTGAGGACGACAAAACTCTCTTCGAACGATCTCGCTCACGAGATTTCCATTTTCTTTGAAGCAGAACCGTGCATCTGCTGCGACTCTGAGATACCAGACAGACCACACCTCGACCCGACCGTTTGACGCTTGTTCGTCTCTGTTCGCCTCTGTCCGAGTCGCGACGCGCCGGCTGACATCGTTGTCCCAAACACGGCCTCACCCATCGACGTGCCCCGGCCAACGGACTGTCGTCGACCATGAAGGCGTTTGCCATTTTTGCGGCGGGCTGCGCATCCGTCGCTCCTGCCGTTTACGCAGGAGCAACTCCCAAGGCAAGTGCGACGGAATTACCAGGCGGCCACCTGACGTCGACGTGAAAAACGCATCCAGCTTAGACAACATGGAAAGAGCGTGCTCTGTTTACATTCGCTCCTTCCTTTTTGTTGAAACGTTTTGGCACACCCGCTCCTTCCCTTCTTGAACCTCTCTGGGCCTCGCGAGTCCTGGCTCTTCCCTTTGATATTTTGACCGCCCCCGCCTGCATCCAAAATGTTCCTCTTCATTTTTGCCCTTTTATTTTCTATATGACTCTTTCTTCAGGACATCAACATATTTTACGCCAACACCTTACACGCATCACAACATCTCTATCATCCCCTTGCCGTCTTTGGTCTTTGGTGTATACCATTCTACTCTCTTGCTTTTGGCATATCGCAATCGTTTTCCCCCTCTTTCATATGTCCATTTGCCGCAGATTTGACCTCTTCTGGAAATGATTGAGCCCATTTGGCTCTTGGCCACTACGGCCGTCTTTGCTGGCCTTGCGAATGCTGACCCTACGCAGTTCGAGCCTCGCGGCTTCAACGCAGAGTCCCCTCTTTGGCAGCGCGGCGCGGATGCCCCGCAAGCCAAGTCGCCGCCCTTCTATCCGGCGCCGTGGATGAACCCCAATGCAGACGGCTGGGAGAGTGCCTACATCCAGGCCAAGCAGTTTGTCTCGCAACTGACCCTTCTGGAGAAGGTCAACCTGACCACCGGTGTTGGGTAGGTTCCATTTCGCACCTTCTCACTGTTCTTCTTTTCTTTCATGCCTTGCCGACTTCCTGCTGACACAACCAGCTGGCAGGGCGAACAGTGTGTCGGCCAGATCGGCTCTGTGCCGCGTCTCGGTCTGACGAGCATGTGCATGCAGGATTCGCCTGTCGGAGTCCGCGACACAGACTTCAACTCCGTCTTCACGTCCGGCCAGACCGCCGCCGCCACCTTTGACCGTGCTCTCCTATATGCACGCGGTCTTGCCATGGGCCAAGAGCACAAGGGCAAGGGCGTGACTGTCCAGCTGGGCCCGGTCGCTGGTCCTCTGGGCCGGGCCCCCGAGGGCGGCCGCAACTGGGAGGGCTTTGCTCCCGACCCCGTCCTCACGGGCGTCAGCATTGCTGAGACGATCCGCGGTATCCAGGATGCTGGCGTCATTGCTTGCGCCAAGCATTTTATCGGCAACGAGCAGGGTATGTCTCTTGGAAGTGTTTATTTGATGCATGTTTTCTTTTTGATATTATTGGCTGCTAACGAATTTACAGAGCATTTCCGTCAGGCGGGCGAAGCTCAGGGTTACGGCTACAACATTACCGAGAGTCTGTCCAGCAACATTGACGACAAGACCATGCACGAGATCTACCTGTGGCCGTTTGCGGACGCTGTGCGCGCTGGCGTTGGCTCTGTCATGTGCTCGTACAACCAAATCAACAACTCGTACGGCTGCCAGAACTCCAAGATGCTCAACAACCTTCTCAAGGGCGAGCTCGGCTTCCAGGGCTTCGTCATGACCGATTGGCAGGCACAGCATTCCGGCGTCTCCAGTGCCCTGGCGGGCCTCGACATGACCATGCCCGGTGACACCGTCTTCAACTCGGCCGTCAGTTACTGGGGCACCAACCTGACCCTGGCTGTCATCAACGGAACGATTCCCGAGTGGCGCATCGACGACATGGCCATGCGCATCATGGCCGCCTTCTTCAAGGTCGGCAACACCATCGGCTCCCAGGTCCCGATCAACTTCGACTCGTGGACCCTCGACACCTACGGCCCTGTGCACTGGGCGGCTGGTGTTGGTCAGCAGCAGATCAACCACCATGTCGACGTCCGTGCCGACCACGCCACCCTCATCCGTGAGATTGCCGCCAAGGGCACCGTCTTGCTCAAGAACACAAACAACGCCCTGCCCCTCAACAAGCCCAAATTCCTCGTCGTTGTCGGCGACGATGCCGGCCCCAACCCCGACGGCCCCAACGGCTGTTCAGACCGCGGCTGCGACAACGGCACACTCGCCATGGCCTGGGGTTCGGGCAGCGCGAACTTCCCGTACCTCGTTACGCCCGATGCCGCTCTGCAGGCCAAGGCCATCAGCGACGGCACGGTCTACCAGAGCATCCTGGCCAACAACCGCCCCGACACCACGAATGCTCTTGTCTCGCAGGACGGCGTCACGGCTCTTGTTTTTGTCAATGCCGACTCTGGCGAGGGCTACATCAACGTGGCTGGCAACGAAGGCGACCGCCTGAACCTGACCCTCTGGCACGACGGCGACGCGCTCATCAAGAACGTCAGCAGCCTCTGCAACAACACCATTGTTGTTATTCACTCGACTGGCCCCGTCCTTGTCGAGGAGTGGTACGATAGCCCCAACGTCACGGCCATTGTCTGGGCGGGCGTCCCGGGCCAGGAGTCGGGCAACTCACTCGTCGATGTTCTGTACGGTGCCGTCAACCCGGCTGGCCGCACGCCCTTCACCTGGGGTACCACCCGCGAGAGCTACGGCGTTGATGTCACGTACGAGCCCAGCGGTGAAGTTCCGCAGGTCGACTTTACCGAGGGTATCTTTATCGACTACCGCAGCTTCGACAAATACAACAAGACACCCCGGTACGAGTTTGGCTACGGTTTGAGCTACACCACGTTCTCGTATGCCAACCTGTATGTCCAGAAGGTGCCTGCTGCGCCGTACAAACCGACGACAGGCTACACGAAGCCGGCCCCGACCATCGGCAGCGGTAAAACGTCGACCAACCTTGCCGACTACTTGTTCCCCAACGCGACTCTATCCCACGTCTGGCAGTACATCTACCCGTACCTGAACACGTCGTCGTCTGGCAAGGCGGCTTCGGGTGATGCAAACTACGGCCAGCCCAGCGACACCTACCTCCCGCCCGGTGCGACCGACAAGTCGCCGCAGCCCTACCTGGCGGCCGGAGACAAGATTGCGTCTGGTGGCAACGCAGGGCTCTATGACGTCTTGTACACGGTTACGGCTCAGGTAACCAACACCGGCTCGGTGACGGGCGACGAGGTGCCCCAGCTGTACGTGTCTCTCGGAGGACCCGACGACCCGCCTGTTGTCCTGCGCGGCTTCGACCGGCTGCACGCCCTGGCACCCGGCCAGACGGGTATTTTCAACGCGGCCCTGACCCGCCGTGACCTGAGCAACTGGGACACGACGAAGCAGGACTGGGTCATTAGCAACTACACCAAGACGGTGTACGTGGGCTCGAGCAGCCGCAAGCTGCCCCTGTCGGCAACACTGGACTAGGATGCTGTGCCGTGCCGAGTGGACCATGCTGCTGCTTAATGGGAGGATGAGTAAAGAAGGGACCAGCAATACATTGATATACACAGCAGACCTTGGAAGGAATCGCCTTGGTTGAGAAGGAATACGGCCCACGTTGGATGGACAAAGTGTATCTTCAGTTGGGTCCTGGAGTAAATGGAAAAGAAGGATATCTGCCAAATGAATTTATGAATTTAATGCATTCGATTTACATTTTACAACACGTACTCTGTTCATATGATCAACCACACGACCTCACGGTCCAGCACAATTTCGATTTTGGTTCTTTCTCGTTCCTGGTGAGTAGAAACAGCTCGGGTGCAGTCCAAGAGTAAATGAACATCATCCGTCTTGGTATGTGGTTTGGCTGCATTTGTTGCTTTTGTTATATCCACCTGTTGGAGTCCGTTCATCCGCGCCTTGATATACTTCTTTGGCCACTCGCCACCGTGTTTCTTTCGTTCCTTTTTCGTCTTTTCTTTCAGTCATTCCAGCAGTGAGTGCGGCTCGGCGCTTCTATGGGACAATATTGGACGGTCGTAGAGGGGGGCCCTGTCTCAGTCGACCTCCCCTTGCAGTGTCTTTTCGCCCGCCGCCTCATTTTCAAAGCCCGTCACGCCTGTGAGTATTTTTTGGCCGCACGTTTAAACGCATCCGCCGTCAGTGGCTGGACCTGCTGGCGGCAGCCCGATCCAACAAGATTCTGCCTTTTCTGCCTTTCTGCCTGTTTTGCTTTTCCTTTGCGGTCGTACGGAAGACATGTTGTGCGTGTTTCGCCGTCGTGAGGGTTCAAAATGGGGGCATCGTCCCGAAACATTGTTTCAGTCTGTTCTGCTGCCTTGGTGGCAAGACATTCCGTAGAAGAGTCAAATCCCGAGGATGGGGGGAAGAGACAAGGGCAACAGCGCTTTGGGAACATACTGGCAATGCGAGGTTTATGGGTATGCACTTGTACCCCCACAGGCCGTGTCTGTGAGGCACATCGGTGGCATGTATCGAATGTACGGAGTACAGTTAGCAAAGGCTAACGTGAAGACGTTGAACAGTTCTTTTCTGTACCTGTTCATCACATTCAGCAAGTAGGCAAGCAGGCAGGGCCGAGAAGGGCAGGGAAGAGCAAGACGTGATGCTCCATTTGCACTTTGAACCGAATAAACGTTACCTTTGCATCAAAGCATGGTGACCATGGCAGAGTTGCTTTCTTTTTTTCTCTTATGGTTTGTTTTGTCTGCAAAAGCAATCACCGATGCCTTGCCGATGGGTGACCATCGCAGCTGAACCCCTCCCCTGCCGCCGCGTATCGGAATATCGGGATGATTGTCTGTTGGTTCACATCCGACGGTGCCAAGGTCGCACTGAGATCTTGAGGCCACCTTCCGGTCGTGACACACTCAACAATGCCATTAAGGTGATGAACAGTTTGTTGCAAGTTGGGGGGTCAATGATGTGCTAATACAGTGAGGTAGATGGGATTGCTTTCTTTTTTCATTTCTACTTCATTTCCACTTTCAACTTTCTTTTCGTACGCAGTTCTCGTTTACCAATCTTTTGAGGAAGGAGAAAACGGGAAAAGCCCGTGCATGAAAGACTTGGACATGCCGCAGGGGACTTGTTTAAACTGGTATACTTGCTGGTGGTGGCTTGGCCGGAAGTAGACGGTGGTGTGTATCGTCTGATTTCTCCTCATGCGGTTTTATTCTGTGCTCTGTGTTCTTTGTTCGTTTTCGTTTGTTTTTTTCGTCTTTCTTACAACACCCCTTGCTTCTGTCTTCTTATCTTCAACGGCTTTCATTCCGCGGCGCGCCGCTCCTCTTTCACGGGAGAACCGCGAACCAGAGTACTAGACCATTGCGAGGGAGTGAGGTAGAAAGGCAGATCGAACGGGCCAAGAAGTGGAAGAACTGCGCGTCAAAGAAGACGGCTGCATTGGATGGCGGCCGTTGAAAGCTACTCGGAGCCGAGAATTTGGTCTTTTTTATTTATTTTACGTTATTTTGTTTTTATTTTATTTTTTATCTTTTTATAATAATTCTACAACACGTTTCTATCGGGTAGGCCCCATTTCGTTCTCATCAACCGCGGCTGTTCTCACCCTCTTCTCGTTTTGCGCTTCTTGGTTATCATTTCTATTCCGGGCTGCCGTCCCGGCCGAGAGGACGAGGCAAGCCGAACGGATTCCGTCGCTCACTTGCCCTTTTCATCACAATCTCGCGCGAAAGTACACTGGGTCGGGTCGGACATAGCGATGCGTCCGACGTGCATCTGCAGAGTGCACGCGTCTGCGCGCATTCGTAAGGTCGTACAAGCGTGTAGATACAACGTGCAGGGCGGCCAGAACCTGGGACCGGAGAACGGCATGGGCAGTTGGAAAAGGGAAAGACGGGACGACGTGCTCCGTATTCCGTGCTCTGCAGATGACCAACCACACTGTACGAATTACAGGAAAATGACGCGGCGATGGGTTATGGCGAGAGTTGTCTGGAGCCTCCTGAAGTTACAAAGATACAAAAATACGACGTACGAATACAATGAGAATGGACTGGCACGGCGTACTGCGTCAGAGTACATCATTACCAATCTCCAATCTGTGGAGACGGACAGAGACGGGTGAGACGGACGAGACGGACGTGGCGGGATGCATTCCAGCTGCAAAGTGCATGCATGTGTGCATTTGCGTCCAGACAACAGTGGGGGGATGCAGGAGGGTGTGCAACCAGGTGCAAGCCTGGTGCAAACCAGGTGGACAGCAGGGAATTTTAAAGTATGAACCAACAGACAGTGGGAGGAAAGCAAACGCATGTGCAGCGGCCGATCACAGCGGACGATCCGGAGATCACTGTGGGATGTGGCTAGCCGTCGTGCCGTTGTGATCGAGAAGTTTGTGGTGGAGGTTCGTGGACGCGGACGGTCACTTTCTGCGTCACTTTTTTCTTTCGTTTCTTTTCTTTTTGCTTCGTTATCCCGTCCTGTGCCCAGACGTGATGCGAGCTCCACCCAAAGGTCGAAGCAGCTCTGATTGTGCATGACGCTAGCAAACCGAGAGCCCGAAAGGGAATTCTGTTCAAGCACGGTGAAGAAGCAAATTACAAAGTACGCCATATGTGCAGAGCGGCTGTATTTTCCATGTCTCATGTCTCGGCCTTTTCAGATTGTGTTCGTTTATTTTCGTTTATCGTGTATTCTCGTTTATCAGGTTGTATGTTCTGAGGTCCCTTCTTCCTCTTTTTCTTCATTCTTCCTTCTTGTTCGTCTTTTTTTTCTTTTCTTTTTCTTCTTTTTCTTCTTTTTCTTCTTTTTCTTTTTTAATTATGCCCCCCCCGATCAATCAAATCCCTCCCGCCCCCGGTCTTTTTGTAACAGAGTGACCAACGTCGCCAACGTGGCCTCCCACCGAGGTCCAAGAAATCCTCCTCCCCAATCGGGAATACGGGATCGGCGGCGAATTGCCCGAAACTGCAATAGCCCCGTTTCTTTCTTTCTTTTCTTTCGTTTGTCCGTTCACCCCTTCTCACAAGGCATACACATAACTTGTGCAATTTGTGCACCCCGAGACCCCTCCCCTCTTTCATATTGCACAAGCCTTCCGTCCTTGGAATAAATGCATTTACAATGTACATCGTACGTCGAACCCGGATCCGGAATCTTTTCCTTTGTCGCATGCAAGTCTTTGCCGTGTGCCGACGCCTCCCTCCATCACCGGCGTCTGTAAGTCCCGGCAGCCTGGATGGCCCATGTCCTGCGGTGCGTGATTTGCGTGATGTGCAATGTGTGATGGGTGATGCGTCGGATTTACGGCGTTTTGTTTCCTCTTGTCGAACGGCGCACATGTTTCGGGTTTGTTGGGTTCTTTTTTTTTTTTTTTTTTTTTTACTTTCCATTGTAGGGGTTGGCTCTTCGGTCCCAACAGTGACCCAGACCAAACGTGCGACGTACCACTGTAGCCCCCAACATCACACATTGTCCGTAAACAGCAATTTTCCTCTTACACAGAGTGAACTGCGGTGAAGTCCATGAGATTTGTGACGGAATTCGGGATTCGTGACGGAACGGACACAACACCGCGGTGAAAGTGAACGCCGAGGTCAAGGACATTCTATCACTGCTGTGTACGAAGTACAGTACACGACTGTGGACACAACTGTGTCTGCGACAGAAACAGACCAGGGGGAGGCTTGCCTGAGTTGTCCGCTTGGCCCAACCTGGCATGGTCGCTGTTTTCTTCCTTTCCTTTTTCCATTTCTCGTGCTGGCCCGCCTTTGGGTGTGGACCGCCCCCGAGTCTGAGACGACGAGTCGACGCGCTACGGGAGGATTTGAGAAGTAGGCTGCAACAGAGACTGCAAGGAGGCTGGGCATTTGCTTGTGTGCGTGCTTGTGCATGCTTACGAACTGCCTGTGCGTTTTGTTCTGTCCCCTTTGGTGTCTTTGTCCGTCCTCTGTTCCCCTACGTCGTATTTCTCACCATGTCCACTCACCATGTCCATTCTCACCATGGGCATTGCTCATTTCACGCATGTAACGGCGTATGGAACAATCAATGCGGGCGAATTGGGTTGTTCTGTCATTCATGCTTTGATAGGTTTCTTTCTTTCTTTTTGTTCAGTCCTTTTCTTTTTCTTTTCTTATTTTTTGTTTATTTTTATCATCTCGGACCCTGACAACATGACATCGTATTTCGGATAAAGGGCTGCGTATCTCACAGCGTACATTACGAATATACTCCTTGAAATACTGTCCGAAAAGACTGGTCAGCAAGTCGGGTCAGTGCACTCGAGAACCCGGAATCGACCATAGACCACAGACCACCACACAATAGAACAATATGTTGTATGTACTCTTACGCAGTCCAGCTTCCGTCGGCACAAACTACATGTATCTTACATCCGCCCGTTGTCTATGTCCGTTATTAGCCGCTGTTGAATCTGTGCGGCGCAGATGGTCATGTTCCGTTGGACCGCCTTTTCTCGCCTCACACCAAGCACAATGCGTCTACATGGCCAGGCTCGTGCTTCCCTTCCTCGACGCATTCCTCTGTTTTCGTGACCTCATAGATCTAGATTCCATCCCTTGGCCAACAGAAATCTTCTCACATCGGGCCATCTCGAACATCTCAGTCATGTCTTGGCGGTTCTTCGGAGCCTCGAGATCAGGATCATGGTGTATCTCTGATCCGCAGCAGGTGTCGACGTAATGCATCTGGCAGTTCGCAGCTCTTGCATGATGAGTTAAAACTTAAAATACAAAATACATAAACACAAAGCACAAGGGGGTTGGACCCTGCGTGCACTTCCGACGATACGGAATGTAACTGCAAGCCGCGGCCATGTCCTTGCATCTATCAGCGTGCGTACATGAACAGCATACAGTGTACACGATGCCCTCGGAACGGCCGTGATAAAGTCCTCGCGTTGGTTGTAAACTGTAAACTGTAGACTGAGACTGTCTTGTGAGCCATTGGTGCATCGTGCGGCCAAAGGCCGTCGTCCAGAGAAAAGGGAAAAGATCGTCACCAGCTCCACCGCACGGCGCACAGCCACTGGCACCACTGGCACCACAGGCACCCGCACTGACCGTCTGGCCGTCTGCTGCACCCAGTCGACTGGTCGCTGGAGGCAGCCTCCGCTGTTTGCCGGATCGCAGCACAGTATGCCCAGTGACTGCCTGTCCTGCCGTCGCCATCACCATTACCATCACCATCACCGTCATGCATCGACGCCTATGCACGTGCAAGTACACAGCACGCCAGCACGTCGTATTGTGCTTCTTCTCGTCAGGGTCTGTGCATGCTCGCATGGTTCGTCCCTCGTGGTTCCCAGTTTCCCGGTTGTGGTCCTCGTTCCAATGTACGAAATAAGATGTGTCGTATTGTATTTCAATGGTCAGCCGTGCTCACCTGTCATATTCTCTCATTTACAGCGCACGGCGCACGGCGTACGGCGTCGGAACATGCTGTACATCCGTCTTCGATTCAGCTGCGAGCGTTTCTGCTTCTGCTTATGCAGCCTATTTCCAGGTGTTTCGTAAAAGTCTCGTCCACTTTCTTACTCTCATTCTTTATTATGTCTCTATGTACAACATATTTCGTTCTTTTTTATTCCCAGCACCTCCACTTCTCCACCCCCCTGTCCCTCGCCCTACTCAGTAGTCTCAACTTTCCGTGCTCGGATCTAACTCTGCTCGCGTTCTTACGTCCTTTTGTCCTTTTACCTTTTACCCTTTTAGTACGCCGTACGCCGTAGTGCGAATGAGTTTGTTTCGCTCCGTTCTCCTTTCCGTTCGCCATTCTCCTTTTCTGCCAACCACATCCCTGCCCAGAGTTTCCCTTTTGTGTCCCTTTTCCTTTTCCCACCCTTTTCGTCCCATTTTTCCTGCCCTCCTCGCCGCCCTTTATCTCCGCAAGACTCGACCAGAGTCGACCACAGCTGCGAACAGCCATGGGAGATCCTCCTTTCCATTCTTGGGAGGATCCTCACTGAGACGGTCTGGGCCACACGCCCATGTTTTTGTAGCATGTCTGTGTTTGCGTGCATCTGCGTCTGCGGGTTTGTAATTTGTACTCCGTAGTTGTAATTTGTGGTGCTCTTCTACCCACACACCTGGTCTCTGACGACATCTTCGTCTTTGCTCTTCTCATCTCCGTCCCAGACGGTTTCGTTTCTGTTCTGTTTTTGCCTCTGTTTTGCCCATTCCATTTCTTTGCTTGTCGGTTGTCATTGACTTTCGCCTCCGTCTGCTGAGTCGCCTCCCTCTGACCTCTCACTCTCATCTCGCCTGCTCTCCCATCCGCCGAACTAGAAAATACCCTCCCTCTACCTATCTCCGGAAGGCACAACAGCGAGGCCCAGACGCTACTGCAGCCCGGAAGCCTCGCCGGACCCTCCCACCTGCCCCGAGCGCTCTTTCGTCGTCCTGCGCGCCCCTTACCTCTTGCACAAGTTCTCTTCCTCCTCGCCCACGTCCTTCCTCCTCGCCCACGTCCTTCACTCTTACACCCCTCCAGCTCGCCCACATGTACACCCACATGGACGCACACCGTGGTCGAGACCGAGACCAAGACACGACGTTCTAGACACGACATCGATACGACGTCCTCGAACGACGTCTTCAAACGACCCAGGCGACACGCGGGCGATAGCATCACTTCAGCGCTCATCTGCAACTCATCTGCAACGCATCCGCAGACATATATCTCCGGGCCACCCTTGTCCATCCTTGCTCCTTGCTCCTTGCCATTTTGACGGACACGACGGATCGTACCCATCTTTACCCAAGTGCTTGCCCTTACCTTTCCTGGCGTCCTCCATTGTCCGGCTTTGTCTGGTGCCTCTCTTCTGGTAGTAGTCCAAAGCGCTCCCGCTGCAGCTGCCACTCTGCCGCTCTCTCTCTGCGAGACCCTGTTCACATCGATCGCCAAGGTGATCCTTTGTCTGTTGACGACTGTTGACGTCTGTTCGACTGTTGACGTCTGTTGACGTCTGTTGACGACGTCTGTTTTACTTTCTTCTCACCTTTCTGCTGTCATTTCCTTCACTCTCACTTGACTTGTCTCCTCACTCTCCTCTCAGTTGACTTTCCTGTCTCTCACCACACTTCACTCACCTCTCACTCCTCACTCACCTCTCACTCCTCACACATCACTCCCACATCACCTCCACGCAACATGGCCAGTCCGGCCGACCCCGTGCCGCCGGTGGCCATCATCGGTCTTGGCGGCCGGTTCCCGGGCGAGGCCACCGATCCGCTGAAGCTGTACGACATGTGTGCCGCGGGCGCCGACGCATGGACGGAGGTGCCGGCGTCCCGGTTCAACCACGCGGCCTTTTACCACCCAGACCAGGCCCGCAACGGCGCCACCAACGTCACGGGCGGCTTCTATCTGCGCGACGACGTGGCCTTTTTTGACGCGCCGTTTTTCGGCATCACACAGACCGAGGCGGCGTCGCTCGACCCACAACAGCGGCTGCTGCTCGAGTGCAGCTACGAGGCGCTGGAAAACGCGGGCCTGGCGCTGGCGGACGTGGCCGGGTCCGACATGGGCGTGTTTGTGGGGTCCTTTTGCTTCGACTGGGCCAAGATGACGCTGCGCGACCCGGACGCCATCCCGCTGTACCACGCGACGGGCACGGGGCAGGCGATGCTGGCGAACCGGCTGTCGTACTTTTTCAACCTGCACGGGCCGTCGGTGACGCTGGACACGGCCTGCTCGTCGAGTCTGGTGGCCCTGCACCAGGCCTGCCAGGCGCTGCGCGCCGGCGAGTGCAGCACGGCGCTCGTGGCCGGCGTCAACTGCTCGCTGTGCCACGACTCGCTGGCGTCCATGAGCAGCATGGGCTTCCTGTCGGCGGCCGGCCGCAGCTTCACGTACGACAGCCGCGCCGCGGGCTACGGCCGCGGCGAGGGCGTAGCGGCGCTGGTGCTGCGGCGCGTCGAGGCGGCGGTGGCGGCCGGCAACAGCGTGCGCGCCGTCGTGCGCAACACGGGCGTCAACCAGGACGGGCGCACGCCGGGCATCACGTTCCCGAGCGGCGCGGCGCAGGCGGCCCTGATCCGGCGCGTGTACGCGCAGGCGGGGCTGGACCTGGCCGACACGTCGTACGTCGAGGCGCACGGCACGGGCACGCAGGCCGGCGACCCCATTGAGGCGCGCGCGCTCGCCGAGACGTTTGGCGCGGTGCGCAAAGAAGCAGACGGGCCCCTCGTCGTCGGCTGCATCAAGACCAACATTGGCCACCTCGAGGGCGCGAGCGGCGCCGCCGGCCTCATCAAGACGGTGCTGATGCTCGAGCGCGAGACGCTGCTGCCCAACTGCGACTTTCGCGAGGCCAACGACAAGATCCCGCTGGCCGACTGGCACTTGACGGTGCCGACGCGCGTGCAGCCGTGGCGCGACGCGCTGGGGACGACGACGAAGACGCCAGCGGTCCTCCGCGCCTCCATCAACGGCTTCGGCTACGGCGGCACCAACGCGCACGTCATTGTCGAGAGCGCGGCCGACTTTTTGCGCGCACGCGGCATCGACGGCGGACGGTACGCCTTTTCCCACGGCCGGCCGGCCACACGACACCTCCCGGACCCGATTGTCCACGAACATGACCGCCACAGCACATTGGATGTGCCGTCCGTCGCGCCGTCCGACGCGCCCGACGCGCCCGACGCGCCCTCGCGGTCACCCTCGCCATCGCCGACGCCGTCCTCGCCCGACTCCGACGGCACGCCCCCGACGACCAACGGCGCCGTGTCGCCCACGTCCGAGACGCACAAGCCCGACGACGCCGCGCTGCCCGTGCCCCAGCTGTTTGTGCTGTCGGCCCACGACGCGACCGCCGGCAAGGCGCAGGCGGCGCAGCTTTCCGACTACCTCGCGTCGGCGGCCGACCCCCGCCTGCTGTCCGATCTCGCCTACACCCTGAGCACGCGCCGTTCGGCGCTGCCGTGGAAGGCGGCCGTGGCGGCGGCGTCGGCGTCGCAGCTGGCAGCAGCGCTGCGCGACAGCAGTCTGCGCTTCCACCACACACCAGCACAGGCCCCGCCGCGGGTGGGGTTTGTGTTTACGGGCCAGGGGGCGCAGTGGTTCGCCATGGGCCGCGAGCTGGCGGCGACGAGCGCGGTGTTCCGGGCGTCGCTGGATCGCAGCGCGGCGATCCTGGCGTCGTCGACGATGCAGGCGGACTGGTCGCTGCACGACGAGCTGCTGCGGCGCGACGCGGCGACGACGCGCGTCAACGAGCCGGCCGTGAGCCAGCCGCTGTGCACGGTGCTGCAGGTGGCGCTGGTCGACCTGCTGCGGTCGTGGGGGGTCGCGCCGGCGGCCGTGGTCGGCCACTCGAGCGGCGAGATTGGCGCCGCCTACGCGGCCGGCCTGCTGAGCCAGGAGGCGGCCGTGGCCGCCGCGTACTTTCGCGTGCCGCTCGACTCGGCCGCCGCCGACGCGTGCCGCGGCGGCATGGTGGCGCTGGCGTGCGACGAGGCGACGACGCGCGGGCTGCTCGCGGGCCTGCGCCGCGGCACGGCCGTCATTGCCTGCTACAACAGCCCGCAGAGCTTCACGGTGTCGGGCGACGACGCCGCCATCGAGGAGCTCGCGGCCGCCTGCACGGCCGCCGGCGTGCGCCACCGCACGCTCGTCGTCGGCTTCGCCTACCACTCGCACCGCATGGCCGCCGCCGCCGAGGCGTACCGCGCGCTGCTGCAGGCCAACGAGACGGTCGTCGGCGCGTTTGCCGACCCGGTGACGACGACGGACAGCGAGCGGGCCGTCGAAATGTACTCGTCCGTGACCGGCCGCAAGCTGCAGCCCGGCGCGCTGACGCTCGACTATTGGGTCGAGAACCTCGTGAGCCCCGTGCGCTTCACCGAGGCGCTGACGGCGCTGTGCTACGAGGCGCAGACGGAGATGGCGGCGGACACGGCTGCCGCGCCGCCCAAAGCCCGCGTCGACGTGCTCGTCGAGGTCGGCCCACACGCGGCGCTCGCCGGCCCCATCCGCCAGATCCTGCAGACGGAGGCGCCCCTCAGCAAGATTGGCGTGCTGTCGATGCTCCGCCGCGGCCAGGACGCCACCGCGACCGCGCAGCAGCTGGCCTGCGCGCTCGTCGAGCGCGGCGTCGCGGTCGACGTCGCGGCCGCCAACGCCGATGCGCGGCTGGAAGGGTCGGCCTCGTCGACGGCGTCACCACCGTCAACGGCCCTTCCCCTCGTCGACCTGCCGCCCTACCCCTGGAACCACAGCACCGCCTACTGGGCCGAGCCCCGCGACAGCATCCGCTACCGCCAGCGCGCGCACGGCCGCCACGACCTGCTGGGCGCGCCCGTGCGCTTCGGCAGCCCGCTCGAGCCGCGCTGGCGCCAGTGGATCCGCACGGCCGAGACGCCCTGGGTGCGCGACCACCGCGTGCAGGGGCTCGTCGTGTACCCGGCGGCTGGCTACATTTCCATGGCCATTGAGGCGGTGCGGCAGGTGGCCACGGCGCAGGGGGCCACGGCGGCCATTGCCTCGTACGAGCTGCGGGACGTGTCGCTGGGCCAGGCGCTCATTGTGCCCGAGGGCCGCGACGAGGTCGAGGCGCTCGTCAGCCTGCGGCCGCAGACGGAGAGCGCCATGGACAACTCGACAGTGTGGCACGAGTTTTTCGTGTACTCGTGCGCGAGCAGCGCCACGACGGCGACGCCCATGGGCGCGCCGCTGACGGAGACGTGGGCGGAGCACTGCCGCGGCCGCATTGCGGTGCGCTGGGCCGAGGAGGGAGAGAAGGACAAGGACAAGGACAACAACGTGACGGACCACGCGGCGCTCGCGGCCGCGCGCGCCCGCCATGACGCCGCACAGCGCCAGCGCACGCGCGACGCGTGCACGCGCGACGTCGACCTGGCCGCGCTCTACGACCACTGCACGGCCATCGGCCTCGAGTACGGCCCCACCTTTGCCAACCTGACGGCGGCGCGGGCCGGCGCGGCCACACCCGCGGACCCCACGCACTACATTGCCGGCACCGTGGTGCTGCCCGACGTGGCCGCCGTCATGCCGGCGCACCACCACAGCCCGCTGGTCGTGCACCCGGGCACGCTGGACGCGTGCCTGCACGGCATCATGGCGTTCCGCGACCTGCTGCAGGCGGCCATCATGCCCGTCTTCTTTGCGCACATCTCCATCGACGCCGCCCTCGAGCGCGTGGCCGCCGGCGACGCCCTCGACGTGTATCTGGGCGTCCAGCAGAGCGGCTTCCGCAACCTCGACATCCACCTCACGGCGTACGGCGGGACGGACGCCGACGCGCCGCTGATTCGCATGGACGGCCTGCGCATGACGTCGCTGGCCGGATCGATGCCGGCGGGCGGGGGCGGTGGAAGTAGTGGAAACAGCAGCGGCAACCCCCCCAAGACGTACTTCCAGGCCGAGTGGCGGCCCGACCCGGCGTTTCTGTCGTCGGCCCAGTTCGACGACCTCTGCGCCCACCTGATGCCGGCCGAGGCCGAGAGCGCCGCGCTGCGCCGCCTCGACCAGGGCGCGTTCTACATGGCCGACGCGGCCGTGGCGCAGGTGCCGCCTGACGCCGTGCCCGCGCTGTCGACCAAGGGCCGCAAGCTGTACGCGTCGCTGCGGCGGCAGCGCGACGCCGTGCTTGCGCTGCACGACGCGCAGCCCAGCGCCACGGCCAAGGCCGCGCCCGTGCACGCCGACGACATTGCGTCGTGGCCCAACGCGTCGCCCGCCGAGCGCGCGGCGCTGCTCGAGACGCTGGCGGCGACGGGCGCCGAGGGCCGGCTGCTGGCGGCGGTGGCGGCGCGCATGCACGAGATTGTGCTGGGCACGGCGGACCCGCTGGAGGTGACGATGCAGGGCGACGTGCTGGGGCAGTACTACGCGCACAACCCGCGCATGGCGCGGCAGTACCAGCAAGCGGCCGTGTACGTGGACCTGCTGGCGCACAAGAACCCGCACATGCGCATCCTCGAGATTGGCGCGGGCACCGGCGGCGCCACGCTGCCGCTGCTGCACGCGCTCGGCGGCGGCGCGGACGGCCGGAATACCCTCCCGCGCTTCGCATCCTACGACGTCACCGACATCAGCTCGGGCTTCTTCGAGGCCGTCCAGGCCAAAACGCAGCCGTGGGCGTCGCTGCTGCGCTTCCGCCGCCTCGACATTGAGCGCGACCCCGTCGCGCAGGGCGTCGCCGCCGGCGCGTACGACCTCGTCGTCGCCGCCAACGTGCTGCACGCGACGCGCAACATGGCCCGCACCGTGCGCCACGCGCGGCGGCTGCTGCGGCCCGGCGGCACGCTGCTGCTGATTGAGCTGGTGCGCGTGCCCCAGCAGCGCGTGTCCACGGCCGCCGTCGGCAACATCTTTGGCATCTTTGACGGCTGGTGGGTCGCCGAGGAGCCGCACCGCCAGGACTCGCCGCTGCTGGCCGAGACGCAGTGGGACGCCGTGCTCAAGGAGCAGGGCTTCTCGGGGCTCGACGCGGCCGTGTGGGAGACGCCGGACGTGGCCACGCACCAGGGGACGACGATGATTAGCACGGCGGTATATCAGGGGGGCGGCGATGCCGATGGCGCCGAAGGCGTCAGCGACGTCGAGACGACGACAATAGAGAACACCGAGACGGAGACGACGGAGGCGCCTGAGACAACCAAGACGACGGAGGCGCCTGAGACAACCAAAACTACGACGGAGTCGACCAACACCGTCACCGAGACAGAGCCCAACGCCGACACCCCCTTTCCCGACGACACCCCCCTCCTCGTCACCGACGACGCCGCCAACAAGCCGTGGCTCGCGTCCTTGGCCAAGGCCCTCGCCGTCGCCCTCCCCCTTTCCCCCGGCACCGACCTCCCCGTGTACACCCTCGACGACCTGCCCACCATCACCGACCGCCACGTCTGCGTCGTCTACCAGACCGACCCGCAGACGCTGGGCCCGCAGACGCCCGCCAGCATGGACAAGATGCGCGCACTCTTCCTGCGGCCCGCCGGCACGAGCGGCGGCCGCGTGCTGTGGCTGACGCGCGGCGCGTCCGACGGCGCGAGCGCGCCCGACTTTGCGCTCATACAGGGCCTGCTGCGCACTCTGCGCGTCGAGCTGGGCGGCCGCCTGGTGCACCTGGACCTGGATGTGGACACGGGGAGCCCAGCGGCCGACCAAGACCCCTCCATCCAGACCGTGGCCCGCGTGTATGCCAAGTCGTTTGGCCGCGCGACTGACATTGCTACCGACGGGCGCCCCGCGGACGTCGAGCTGGAGCTGGCCGTCCGCGGCCGCCACGCGACGGTGCACATCCCGCGCTACGACGAGGCCCGCGCGCCCTCGGACTACGTGGCCGCGCGCACGGGCCGGCGCATCGCCGTGCCCGCGTCCCCGGTGCAGCCCGGCCGCCACCTGCAGCTCATGGTGGGCCAGCCCGGCCTGTTGGACAGCCTCTACTTTGACGACGACGCTGACGCCGACGCCGACCTGCCCGACGACCACGTCGAGATTGCCGTGCGCGCCGCCGGCCTCAACTTCCACGACGTCATGGTGGCCATGGGCCAGATCGAGACGCGCGCGCTCGGCCGCGAGTGCGCCGGTGTCGTGCGCCGCGTCGGCCGCGCCGTCACGGCGGTGCGCGTCGGCGACCGCGTGGCCGCGCCGGCCGACGGCACCTTTGCCACGACAGTGCGCTGCGCGGCGTGGCGCGCGCAGGTGCTGCCGGACAGCCTGTCGTTTGCGGCGGCGGCGGCGCTGCCGATTGTGCTGTGCACGGCGCTGCACGCGGTGCGCATCACGCAGCTGGCGGCGGGCGAGACGGTGCTGATCCACGCGGCGTCGGGCGGACTGGGCCAGGCGCTCGTGCAGCTGTGCCAGCAGCGCGGCGCCGTCGTCTACGCGACGGTCGGCACGCCGGCCAAGAAGCAGCTGCTGGTCGACCAGTACGGCCTGGACCCGGCGCACATCTTCAGCAGCCGCGACGACGGCTTTGCCGACGCCGTGCGCCAGGCCACCGGCGGCGCCGGCGTCGACGTCGTCTTCAACGTGCTGGCCGGCGAGCTGCTGCGCGCGTCCTGGCGCTGCGTCGCCGCGTTTGGCCGCTTCGTCGAGCTCGGCAAGCGTGACCTCGGCCGCAACGGCCGCCTCGACATGGCCCCCTTTGCCCGCAACGTCACCTTTGTCGCCGTCGACCTCGTCGCCCTGCTCGCCGAGCGCCCGCGCTACGGCGCCGCCCTCTGGGCCGACAGCATGGACCTCGTGCGCCAGGGCGTCGCCCGCGCGCCCGCCCCACTCACCACCTACGCCTACGCCGACGCCGTCGCCGCCCTGCGCACGATGCAGGCCGGCCGCCACGTGGGTAAGTTGGTGCTGGTGCCACAGACCTCCACCTCGCAAACGGCGTGCCGACGCCCCCGTCATGTCGCCGCGCGTCCCCCCCCGTGCGGCTGCGCGCCGACGCCAGCTACCTCCTCGTCGGCGGCCTCGGCGGCATTGGCCGCGCCCTCGCCGCCCGCATGGTCCACGCGCTCGGCGCGCGCCACCTCATCCTCCTGTCGCGCGGCGACGTCGTCACCGACGTGGCCGCCGCCGCCGTCGCCGACCTGCGCGGCCGCGGCGGCGCCCGCGTGCACGTGGCGTCCAACTGCGACGTGGGCCGCGACGACCAGCTCGCGGCCGCGCTGGCCGCGGCGCAGGCGGCCGGCTTCCCGCCCGTGCGCGGCGTCGTGCACCTCGGCCTCGTCATGGAGAGCGCCCTCTTCCAGGACATGTCCAGCGCCGCCTGGAACCACTCGCTGTGGCCCAAGGTCGCCGGCACCTGGAACCTGCACCGCCAGCTGCCCCAGGCGCCCGGCGCGCTCGACTTTTTCGTGCTGCTGTCGTCCATGGTCGGCACCATTGGCAACCCCAGCCAGGCCGCCTACGGCGCCGCCTCCACCTTCCAGGACGCCTTTGCGCGCTACCGCCGCCGCCGCGGGCTGCCGGCCACCACGCTCGACCTCGGCATGGTCACGGGCATCGGCTACGTGGCCGAGCACGGCCAGGTGCAGCAGACGCTGCGCTCCCAGGGCTTTGAGGAAATCAGCGGCGACGAGTGCCTCGCGCTCGTCGAGTCGGCCATGCTGCAGGGTGACGAGGACCCGGACCACGACCACGGCCACGCCTGGTCCGCCAACTACGTCACCGGCCTCGGCCTCGGCCGCTACGCCGGCGGCGACCCCGCGCGCGCCATCTACCAGGACCCGCGCTTCGCCATGGCGCGCCGCATGGCCCTGCACGCCGCGGATGCCCATGCCGATGCGGATAACGTCCCGGGTGCAGGTGCGGGCGACACGCCCACGCGCTCCCTCCGCGAGGCCGTGCGCCAGGCCGCCTCCCTCGCCGACGTCGTCGCCCTCCTCGCCGCCGCCCTCCGCGCCAAAATCACCGCCCTCCTCATGCTCGCCGCCGAGGACGACCTCGACCCCCACAAGCCCCTCAGCCAGTACGGCCTCGACTCCCTCATCGCCGTCGAGCTGCGCAACTGGGTCAGCAGCGAGATGGAGGCCACCGTGCCCGTCCTCGAGTTCCTCGGCAGCCGCACCACCCAGTCGCTGAGCGACTTTATTGCCCGCCAGTCGCGGCTGGTCAAGAAAGAGTTGCTGGAGTGAGGGTGTGTGGGGGGTTGTTGTGTGGGCTTTGATTATTGTGCTTTCTGACTGTTCTTACTGTTCGTACTATTCGTACTATTCGTACTATTCGTACTGTTCTTACTCTTGTTACTCTTCTTCTCTTGTTCTGTCCACGCATTGCATCGTTGGGTTCTACAGCATGGTTCATTAGATTTGTTTTGCGTTTCGTCTTGCGTTTCAAAGGTTCAATGTCTTTCCTGTCTGCTTTTCTACTGTGGTTGCGATGATTTACGTTCTTTGCATTTGCTATTTCCTTAATTTTAATACTTCTTTACAATACCATATTCGGAACAGTAACTCTTACAAAGTAAATGCCGTGAAAGGTAGAAACGTCATGCAAAGCAGAGCGAATAGAATAAACGAACAGGCTGTCTTTGCAGTCTTTCGTCTGACAGTATGTTCAATTCAACTCACCTGACAAGTATCCTCCACCTGTCTTTTTTTACAGCAAGTATCAGCAGTCTGAACACTATTTATAACCAGTATTTATTCATCGAATATGTCGACAAAAAAAAGGCAGACCCTAGAACAAGCCAACTGTGTCACTTCCTTGCCTTTCACTTACATTTATCATGACCTGCATCTACTCTCGATGCCGATATATGGTCGACAACAGTTATGCCCAACCGGTATCGCCGGCCATTTGACCGGACGGCTTGATCACAGTGACGACTGGACGGCTCTTTGGCTGTTGACGGCAGTGGGAGCGCATGGCACATGCGACGCACTCTTTGAGCGAAGCTGGCGACAGATGACCCAATACAGGTCAGTTGTGTGAATACGAGCCGGTCGCTCGGTGTGAATGATATGATTATTCGTACAGTATTTACATTATTTACATTAGTTACATCATTGACACTATTTAAAATCCGCCTAGAGAAGAACCTATAGGTTAAATGGAGACGCAAGAAAGTGGTCAAGTATGCCAAGTGTCGTCTCATCAGCTTCGTCTGTGGCTGTGCCATTCAACGCCCCGGCCGCAGCATGCATAGTCCCCTCCGCCAACCAGATTCGGCCACCAGCCAAATTGCGACGTTGGCAGCCTTGTGTCGGTCGACAGACATGCCTTTTTCAGCCGCAACATACCAGAGACGCCAACGGACTCGACCTTCTCGACCTTCTCGACCTTCTCGACCTTCTCGACACCCGCACCGACGCGCAAACAACAAAACAACAATGGCGACCCAGGCGCATCTGAGCGAACCCGAACCCGACGACGAAGAGCGCGAGCTGGCGCGGCAGATTCTGGTGCTGGAGCGCAAAGCCAAGCTGCGCCAGCGGCTCCGGCAGCTGCAGGAGGCCGATGCGGCCGAGGAAGCCAAGGAGGACCGCGACAGCCTTGTTGCGCGTGCGCGTGCGAGCACGAGCAACGGAGTCGAGCCCGAGGACCATCACGTCATAGGCAGCCGGCCTCTGCAACAACAGCGACAGCACCAACTATTGAAGGAGGAGGAGGAAGAAAAAGATCCGAACGCGCCAGATGCATTGCAGACGGAAACGGCCCTGCCGCTTCGGCCGGCGCCCCCCACCGACGCCCCGCCGACCCAACAGGGCCGCCCAGACTTCTGGTCCTTGTCCGTGTTTGGCTTGCTGGCCTGCGTCGACACGGCCATGGGCTCCTCCCACGCGGGGCAGCCGCCGCCCACACATGCCGTCGGCGTGGCCATTGATGCGCAGTTTGACCCGACCTTGTACGCCGTGCGCGCAGCTGGCGGCGGCGGCGACACCGAGTGGACGCTGCCGGTCGGCGATATGCTGGGCGTGACGTGCTCGTACAGCCTGACGGCGGTGCGGCGCGACGCTGGGCCGCTGCTGTTCCAGCCAGCGGGCGGCCAGGGTGCCGTCCGCGTGCTGGAACTGGTGGTCAGCATCGAGGCCGTGTTTGCGGGCCACGCGTCGCGGACGCTGGCCCTGCGCCGGGCGCCGCCGGCGCCCCAGCTGGACAGCGCCGGCAGAGCGACACAGACAGCCAGCAACACAGCCAGCAGCAGCAACGACCTGGCGCGGCGTGTCGTCCTGGCGCCCAAGCCACACGCGACGTCGCAGAGCCAGAAGAGCCTGTGGTGGACCAGCGTGCACGACGAGGACAGCGACGGCCGGATCCGGGGCAACCGGAGCCGCAGCGGGCGTCTGCCGTCGTGGACAAAGTCGTCGCCGCGCGAACACCGCTTCGAGCTAGAGCTGGTCATGAGGGATGCGCCGCCCAACCCAACAAAGACAAAGGCAAAAACAAAGACAAAGACGGAAACAAAGACAAAGACGGAAACAAAGATGGCGTCCGCACCACCACCCACCGACGCTCGTGCCGACGCCAACCCCGTCGAGCGCAGCCACATTCACGTGCGCATCGAGCTGCTGGCCAACGTGGGCAACGGCGAGTGGCTCAAGGTGGCACACCGCAAGTCGGAACGGCTGACGATCCGCAGCGGCGGGTCCCCGAATCCGGACACATGGACGCCGACGCCGGAGGGGAGGGCATAGCGGCCACGAGAAGACGGATGTGGATGATGGGTGTGATGGATGATGTACGTATTCCGACTATTAGCTACCCACATGACGACGTACAATTACAAGAATAACAGAATTGAAAAGCATTCCTCTGTCGTGTGGTATTTGCTAACTGCTGTACGCTCTCTACACCTCCCTCTACACCTCCCTCCCTCCCCCTACACCTCCTCTACACACCCTCCAGCGGCGTCACCTTGACGGGCAGCTCGACGGGGTTGCAGTTGAACCGCTCGTGGTGGCGCAGGACGTAGTCCGGGTCCGGCAGCCGCCAGTCAAAGGCGAGCACCAGGGCGGCCACGCAGAGGCTGAGCTCCATGTAGGCCAGGTTGCGCCCGATGCAGGCGCGCGGGCCCATGCTGAAGGGCGCCACGTAGTCCTGGAGGTGCTGGCGCTCCTGGTCGCTGTACTCTGGGTGGCCCGGCAGCCACCGCTCGGGACAAAACGCCGTGGCGTCGCGGAAGAGGGCCGCGTTGCGGTGCAGGCTCCACGTCTGCGCGGACACGGTGACGCCGGCGGGGACGGGCTGGCCGTCGATGGTGCCGTCAATGGTCGTGGGCGCCGTCGTCCGGCGCGGCGCACCCGTCCCCAGCGGCGGGTGCAGGCGGAGCGCCTCGTCGAGGACGGCGCGCAGGTAGGGCACGCGCTGCAGTGTCGCGTAGTCGACCACCACGCCGCCGCCGGTGGTGTGCGCCGCGCGGAGGGCGGCGCGCAGCGTCGCCTGCTTGTCGCGATGGCGCGCCAGGCAGTAGACGGTGTTGGTCAGCGCCGACTGCGTGGTGTCGTTGCCCGCGTTCAGCATGACTGTGCTCTCGGCGACAATCTCGTCGAGGGGCATCGGCGCGGGCCGCGCCGCGGTGGCCGTGACCGGCAGGTGCGCGAAGAGGTCCGCCGCTTCCGACGCATCGGCTGTGCGCGCCAGCCGCTGGACGGCCAGGTGGCGCGCCATGCCGGAAAAGTCGTCGCCGCACCGGCGGCCGGCCGTCCACGACAGAAGCACGCCCTTGACCAGCGCGTACCAGCGGGGGGCCAGGTGGCCCAGGCACACGCTCCAGGCGGCGCCCGTGTGGAACGTGTGCATGGCCTGCACCGTGTGCACGGTGCCGTCGGCGTCCTGCGCGCTGCAGTCGTCGTCGCCGCGGTCGAGGAAGCCGTAGGTCTGCGACCAGACGACGCTGGTGATGGCGTCGTACGCAAACATGTTGAGCCACGGCCGCACGTCAAACACGCCGTCGGCGCCGACCGCAAACCGGTCCCTGGGCGACACCTGCCCCCCCGCCGCCTTGATGCGGAGCGCCGCCACCAGCTTGGCCACCGTCGCCGCCACCCGCGGCTCCATGGCCACAATCTGCTTCGCCGCAAAGACAAACGACAGGTTCTTGCGCTTGCCCCGGTGCACCGCGCGGTCCGTCACGTCCGCCATGTTGGGGTTGCCGGCGGCCTGGTTGTCGTAGAACGCGTCTTTGACAATGGACGTGCCGTGCCCGTAAATGGCGCGATACGCGCGCGGGCTCGAAAACGAAAGGTGCGTGGGGCCGAGGCGCACCACCGGGCCCAGCTGCCGGTGCGCGCGGTCGACGGCCAGGTACTTGCGGCCGACGTAGTTGTGGTACATTTGCCACAACGGTGTGTAGGCGGCGATGCTGGGGGCGGGGTACTTGCGGAGGCCATGGCGGTCGACAAAGAACACCACGAGGGGATAAACAAGGGCGACGACGACAAGGGCCGCAATGGCATAAGGGATGTCTGTGTTGTCAGTGGGCTGTGGTGGTGACGGAACGGGGACTGAGCGGGGAGGCTGTGGTTGGCAACATACGTGATACAATCATTGAGTGAATCATTGTGAGTGAATCATTGTGAGTTGTGATCAGGACGGTGACGTTGATAGCAAGTCGATCTGGAAGGTATGCGGCTGCAAAGAGTGGCCTGCCTTTTTTATCTCTTCCAGGGGAGACGCAAAGAGAGACTCGACAGACAATCCCGCCGGCAGACACGGCGGATCCTCAGCATCGACATCGTCGAGTCCGATGACAAACAGATGGCCGACATACTCGGCGGGGACGGTCTGGAACGTCTCCGACATGCGAGGGCTGTGCTACACTGTGATGGAAATGCAGGATGATCCTCGACCTCGACGGCAATTTCCTAATGTAGAAGGCCGCGGCGATGTTGACACGAGAAGTAGGGTGACATACAAGACTACGAGGAAGACTACGAGGAAGACTACGGACAGACCAGCGCTAAAAGAAACCACAACCGAAGAGAGACATGCTTCCCCGGATTTGCTTGTGCGGGGAATGTGGAGAAGGCGAGGAGAGATGCAATCAAATATCAAAGGCAGTGGTAACGTGGAGGTATGCTGGTCACAGTATCGACAAGCGACGGCCAAGGTGCGTAGATGGCCTCATGACCTACTGACTCAATAAAGTGGACGCTTCTCCGCAGATTCTCCACGGACCACAGGCTTTTGTCATTGTATGTCGGCGAGAATTGCCTTTATGTATTCATTACTTTACGAGATGGACATTACCTAGTATTCTGCCCGTACACGCCCACCCTACTGCACCTACTGCACCCATGACTGGGCCTCGCCGCTCCAGATGCGCTGCAGCTTGTCGCAGCACGTCGCATTGGGCCACTTTGTGCGCTGCATAAAGTCCTGCAAAAAGGTGAGCAGGCGCGTCTGGTCGTCCCGGTGGGAAAACACTTGGCCGAGCCACGCGATGATGGCGGTGCCGTTGATGGTGGCCCCGAACGCCGGTGACGCCATGGTGATGCCGCACAGCACGCGCGTCGGCTCCAGGACCTCGGCCTCCATGTAGCGGCCCAGGGCGAGCATGTTGGCTGGGGTGGTGGTGTCGGTGTTGGTAGTGTTGGTGTCCTGCGGGCGTCGATGCAAGGCCACCAGGACCTTGGCGCCATAGTAGTACTGCCAGCCGACGACGTGCCAGGTGCTCACGTAGCGCAGCGTCGGGAACGGGTCGTCGGGCGCCTGGTAGCGGGCCCACGGCTGGTACGTCGCGGGCACGCGCTCGTGCCACTGGGCCAGCAGGCGGTGCAGCTCGAGCAGCCGCGCCGCGCGGGCGGCGTCGGCCAGCGTTGCGTCCCAGCAGACGGAGCACGCGCGCGCAAACAAGTACGTGGCGCGGTTGGCCCAGGCCTCGTCGGACACGGGGGCCAGCCACTGCCTGTCCACATCCACGTCGACGTCGACGTCCACATCCATCTCCTCCATCTCGCAGGGCTCCTCGTTCAAGACCGCCATGCGGATGCTCTGCCGCTTGTACACCCAAAACGCCACGGCATCGTCAAAGTCCAACGCGTGGTCTGGGTTGCGCGCAAACAGCGACGACGCCCCCATGAGGTGGCATTGCATGTCCTCCTGCATCTCCGAAAACTGCTCGGCCATGCGCAGGATGACGACGGCCGCGCACAGCACGTCGTTGTCGTTGTCGCCGTTGTCGCTGCGGCTACGTGACGACAGCGTCGAGAGCAGCGCCTCAATCGCCCGGCTACCGTACAGCTCGCCCTGCGCCGGGTCGAGGGCGCCCGTCAGCGCGCGGATGCGCGCCGCGTACGACAGACACGCCGAAAAGAGGACCGGGTCGTGCAGCGCCAGCCGTGGCACCGTCTCGCTGAAAAAGCACGTCGGCGACACAATGTCGAGCCAGACGCCCGTCTCGCGAATGTAAAACTCAAACAGCTCGGCGTCGCCCGGGTTGGCGACCACATGGCGCGGCAGAGAGACAATGGGCGACCAGCGCGAGAGGCGGGGGACAAGGGATGTCTGTTGCTGCGCACGGCTTGTGCTGACGGCATCGGTGGCACGATCCCTGTCGACGCGTGGACTCGATATCGACGAGACGGCGATTGTTGTCGTGGACCGTGCATCGGCCTCGTCGGCCTCGTCGGCCTCATCGGCCGCTTCAGCACGCACGGCGGTATCGTCGCTGGCCTGGCTGTTGCTTGCACGTCCCCGAACTCGAACCCGCTCTGTATAGACACTCGGCCGCACCCGCAGCGCCGCTCCCGCATATTCACATCGCCGCGGTTGTCGGGACCTGCGGCAGGCCGAGCAGCTTGGCACGTCGCGGTCACACCGCAGATGCCGGTCTCGACACGGGAGGCTGCAGATGGGGGCCGATTTCGTTAGCAAGCGGAGGCCTGTTGGGTGGACCACATTCGTACTCACCACCCTGGCTTTCTCATTTTCGTCAGTGCGGCGCCCTGGTGTGCCATAGCATGGGCTGTCTGGCGTGTGGTCGATGGCGTGTGGTCGGATACGTGTCTGGCCGGAACGGACGCCGCATGTGTGCCTCGGCGAATATACATGCAACCAGAAGTTGTCGGCGAGGTGTGCGGAGCGTGGGGACTTGTACATGAAATATACGATGTATGGAAAGAGGGGAACACGGACGATGAGTTAGGGTAGATCAGTCTTCTCGACCCACGGGGCCAAGGTCGGCCAAAGGCTTCGAAAGGCTAAACGGCACAAAATTGACGAGTGTCGGCTGTTTGTAGTGGCTGGAGCTAACGCTTTTATGCTGTTACTAGTTGACTTTTTTGTTGACTTTCCTGTTGGATTGTTGTTCGCGTCAACGCTCCACAATATAACGCCGCAGTTGTTCAAGGCCGGGCACGCTTCATCCCTGTGCAGGTCCTGTACAAGTTGGCGAAACACAATAATGGAAAAAAAGGGAAAAAATGACTGCACGACACGGCCAAAGCCAACAACTCGCCTGTCCGGGGTCAAAGACCCGGAATCTGTGGACAAATGCCGGCGTGCGGGGCCGCAGTCTGAACTAAACCGCACACGGCAATAGTCGGCGAGTTGTGCCATGCGACATCCAAACGTCCGCCAACGTCCCCAACTTTGACAACCGCCGGCGGATCTTAGCGGTTCTTAGCGTACAGCCCGTCATGTCTCACCGTCCGCCACGACGTGGACGAGACAAATTTGCGGTATTCCAACCTTGTTTTTCAACTTTGTTTCTCTCGTCATGCCGTCCGGCTCTGTCTCTGCTTTTTCGGTGAACGTAGCCACGCCATACTATGCGGAATCCAATACACATGTTTCCCACGGGCGTGTCCCTTTGTAGAAACAATAAGACGAAATACATAATTCGATAAATTAGGATGCACAGGGGCCCATCTTGTCCACTTTAGCTAGACTCTCCTCATCTACCCCGGCATCTCAGACGTGCATCTCCTCCAAACGAGAATATAACAGCCTCGCATGTCCTCCTCTCCAGACTTCCCCAGATTCTCTTTCCAAATCTGTCACCCTCTCCACATCCTTAATTTGCTCTCCTTCCATATCCACCCCATTGTCCGGCTTCTCCTCCTCCACCATGCAGGAAAAGGTGTCCAGTGAGGCCATTGAGCGCGCAACGTCGAGCTCCGGCTCGGGCGACGTAGCGCCTTCTGCTGCCACAGCCACTGCCATTGCCACTACTTCGTCGCTCGTCCACATCGACGTCCATGCCCCGCGCAAGAGCTACTTCTTTGGCGCCCGGGGCAAGAGTCTCATGCGCGCCATCTCCTCGGCTGGCACCGTGGGCTTTCTCCTCTTTGGCTACGACCAGGGCGTCCTCGGTGGCATCAACACCTCCGAGGACTTCCTCCGCCAGTTTAACCATCCCTCTGACACGCTCCTCGGCACCATCAACGCCATTTACGAGTGCGTCCAAGACCATGCTGCCTAAATCAATCTTTGCTTGTTATCAACTTTTTTATGCATGTTTTGCTGACGCAGCCTGCCCTGCTCCTGTGCCACAGAATCGGCTGCTTCGCTGGCGCCATCTGCGTCTTCATCGTGGGCGAACGGCTCGGTCGCCGCAAGTGTCTGTATGTCGGCGCCGTCCTCATGGCCATTGGCGCCGTCCTGCAAGCCTCGTCGTTTGGCGTCGCCCAGATCATTGTGGGCCGCGTTGTCTGCGGCTGGGGCAACGGCTTCAACACGGCCACCACGCCGCTCTGGGTCAGCGAGCTGAGCCCGGCCAAGTCGCGGGGCCGTCTGGTGGCCGCCGAGGGCACCCTGATTGCCTTTGGCATTGTCATTGCCTCCTACTTCAACATCGGCATGTACTACGCTAGCGGGCCCGTCGTGTGGCGCGCGCCCATTGCCGCCCAGCTGCTGTTTATCGTCGTCCAGGTCGCGCTGACCGCCGTCCTCCCCGAGTCGCCGCGCTGGCTCACAAAGCACGGCCGGCACCAGGAGGCCGTAGACATTCTCGCTCAGCTGCACAGCCGCGACGCCGCCCTCGACGACCCTGCCGTCCTCCAGACAAAAGCGGCCATTGACGCGGCCCTGGCCTTGGAGCAGGCCGGCGGGCCCTGGCGGCTGTCCGAAGCCTTCCAAAGCGGGCCCCTCAAGATCCGCCGCCGCTACATGCTTGCTTTTGGACTCCAAGCGGCGCAACAGCTGAGCGGTGTGAACATCTTAATTTATTATTTTCCGCACATTCTAACGACCAATCTCGGCATGGCCACAGAGACGGCCCTGCAGCTGGCCGCCGGGCTGTCGGTGTCCTACTTTGTCTTTTCCCTCGTCCCGCTGTTCTGGCTCGACCGCATGAGCCGCCGCAAGCCGCTGGTGGGCGGTGCCTTTGTGTGTGCCCTCTGCTTCCTCATGGCCGCCATACTCCAGTCGACCCCCACCGACGGCCGCGTCAAGGCATCGCTGGCCTTCTTTTTTCTCTATTTGGCCGTCTTTGGCATGGGCTGGCTCGCCATCCCCTGGTTGTACCCGGCCGAAATTATGCCCCTGCGGCACCGCACACACTCGGCCGCCATTGCCACCGCCGCCGACTGGATCTTCAACTACATGATTGTCCAGATCACGCCCATTATGATCTCCAACATCTCCTGGCGCTCCTACATCATCTTCTTCGTCATCAACCTCGCCATTGCCGTCGCCGTCTTTCTTTTTTACCCAGAAACCTCGGGCCGGTCGCTTGAGGAAATGGATTCTCTCTTCTTGGGCGACGGAGACCACGTCTTCGTTGTCAACGCCAAAGGCCAGCTGCGTGCCGCCTTTCGTAGTCAGTACGCCAGGGACGAGGAGGCGTAAGCACTTTCAGCACGTGTGGTGGACGCCACGGAAATTTGTATTCAGAATATAGTTTATGTAGTGGCAGTGTCGTAAAACAAGTTGTCTTCGCTTCTGTGTTCACCATTTATGCCTCTCGGGTGTCGGACCGTGAAAACGGCCCTTGCCGGGCCGACGCGGGTAGAGTGGGTCCAACAAATATATTTGATTGGCCAGTGTACACTAGCGTGCTCCTGTCAGTGTCCCTTAATGCTTCCGATTACGAGAGGGAAGGAGCGCTGCCAGCACCGTATAGCATGTATCTGTGTCATATCGATAAAAGATGGGCCGACGTTCAAAACTACAAAGACGACGGTGAGAGAGTAACATATCCACATGGCCCGGTCCGTGGATAACCCAAGTTGGGTTCGTGCTTCCGACGCTGTATAGGAAGCAAGATAGCAACCATCGGCGGTTACAATGTACGGAACGAACGAATATATGACGTGGTCGTCCTTGTAAGTCCCGAATATTGCTATTTTCTAGAAAGGCTGACTTCGGTGTTCCATTGTTCCTGGTTTTCTGTTCTTGGTTCTATTCAGAATGATACCGCTCAATCTCTTAATAGTTTGTCTTCGTCGTACAGTCGCCACCTAATAGTATCTCTATCTACTACAGCGCACGAGCATACGCATATGCTTAGACGACCGGCGGCGGTTTGTCAGTCCATACTTATGATTCTTCTCTGACAAGACCGTTTTCCCGTGTTTCATGGTCCGAATAGGACTCCCAGCCCCCCAGCCCCCACACCGTCTACTCCGCCTTGACGCTGGCCTCGACGTCGCTCGAGCACAGACCAAACGATGCGCCGGCTGCCGAGATGGTCGACCGTGCTCCCTCCGCGGCCGCCTCATCGTACTGCGTCTGGTTCCAATACAGCTGCGTCACGTTTGTGTAGCCTTTGACCGGCACCCACTGGAAGCCCTGGATGTGGACGGGCGTCGACGATGGTACGACCGCCGACGAGGACGACGGCAAGTTGTACCACATGACAAACCCGTACGCCGCATAAAAGCCCCACGTCGTCTCCCCGGTGCCCAGCGACGCGTTACCGCCGTCGACAAACCCAACAGGGGCAAACGCACCCGCCGTCACGTTGATGTACAGGTTCTGGTCGAGCGACGTGTAGTCGTGGAAGCCGTTCTTGCGTGCCGGCTGGATGGGGTCCAGTGGCGCGCCCGAGTGGCTGGTCACCGACACTGTTTTGTGTGTGAGAAGGAGCGGACATCGGAACATACAACGAGCGAAGCGAGAATGTAAAAGGAACCTACAGTACAGGGGGAACGAGTCCTTGGCGGCGAACGAGTCAAGGCTCGTGGATGTGGTGCCGTCGCCCGTCGTGTTGCGGTAGATGAAGCCTTGTCCCAAGTCAGTTGTGGTCCAAGAGTATGTCTGAACAGTGTTCGCATGTCATCGTTTCATTTCTTTCCGGACATACCGTCGGCATAGATGTTGTCGGTGCAGACCAGAACCGAACTAATGGCCGTGGATCCGGCACCGCGAGCAAGGCCGGCGAACGACAGCAGCGCCGCTGCCGCAACAATCGAGGTTCCCTGTGACAGCATTTTGAACGTCTTGGATGGTGAAAGAAATGTATTGCTAAGATGCGGAAATGTGGGATGAGGATGGCCCGGATATTTAAAGACAATATCAGCTGCCCGGGTAAAGGAAGAGCCAAACAAAACCCATCGAGCCACACGGTCGAGAAAAGCGACATGCGGAAACAATTTATATTTCCCGCTCTAAACGAGCCGGCGCCCGTCTCTCGAGTGTCAAACAGAATCGTCCCGTGTGTCCAGGTGATGGGTTTCTGATTCATCATTTGGTCATGCCTTATAATTCGTCCCTTGTCGTCATCTGCATGCTGTCCTTTGGCCATGGAACGGCTCGTCTCCTCGGGCATTCGCTGCATCAGCCCCCTTTTCTGTCCACTTCCCTCTCGTTTGCGATGTGCGCTGTGTTTCCCGGACCCCGGTTCGCGCTGACCCAACGATCAAGCGGCACAGTCGTCGTCATCTATTTTTTGTACATCTGCAACCACGGCAGGCGCTTGGCACGCTATGGATCATCCCCTCCTTATAGGATGAAGTTGACCTGTGCTAGCTGTGCCTCACCATGCTCTGTACATGTATGTGTGGCATGTACGGAATACAAGGAGAACAGTCAAGGCAACGTGGGCGGGTGAAGGAAGAGTTGGGTTGAAACAAAGGTACCCAGAAAACGAACCAAATCGGTCAGCCAAACACCTCCAACGCCGAGGTCGACAAATCAGATGTCGACATGAACGAAACCAAAACATGCACGTTTTAGGGGATCGACAGAATTACGGATGGGCGCAGGCACAGGAGGCGGCACAACAAATAACGAGAAATGCGAACCCAGGACTTTGAACCCAGAACCTGGAACCAAAGAACCAAAAATCCCAGAACCGCAGAACCGCAGAAATCCGGCCAAAATCACACAAAGCGCAAGGTGGCCGAGGGATGCCATACTAAACCGTCCGCTCGTCCGATGATGCCGGACGAAAAAAAAAAGAAAGAAAAAATAACACAAAGGCCAGAAAACAATAATTTTGGTCCGTGGTCATTTGTTTGCAAGGTCAGACCTCATCCTTGGAGGCACCCAATTGTGGCTGCGCTGTGGAGCAACGTCTCCGCGAGCCCAGTTGGGCGACTTTGCCCCGCTAGCGAGCTCTGCCGTTGCTTGCCGGAACGCCGGCATGGGGGCCAAAATAGGAGGTTTTGGAACATGTCGAGTCACCTAAACAGCACTGTGTACATCTAAACTCTACGAAATAATGAAATGCAGGATACCTCATATATTAAGGTTTCGTCACGCCGCCCTTAATAAAAGCATCAATTGGAGGAAGATCGGCAGCAGCTAGAATCACCATTAACCAGGTCGACATTAACACAAAGCGATGTTCCAGACTCGAGGATCATCGGCCTGGCGGGTGGAATACTTTTGCATGTCTCTTGACAAGGTGCACGCATCCCTGCACACATCATGCGTGGGCAACTAAAGACGGCATGCTCTCTTGGCGGCAGCGCTTCATCCTGTCTCGTTTTTCGTTCCGCCTTCTTCGCCAATAGAAAGGCCTCGACGGCGGGATGACGCGGATGTCGTCGACATGCGGTGACGACACATTTTCTGCCTCTGGGTCTGTGCTTCTCCACTGGTCTGAGCATCTACGCTGATCACAGTTTGTGTTGGACCACGCAATCCCTCCTGACCTTTGGTAACCCATTTGTCATAAGCATACTCATGTTAGAAATCAAACTGATCATACAACGTACCAATAATGTAAGCCGCAACTGCATGTTTCACTAGTCTGCCGCCTCTGGATCCAGTGGGCCTTTCCACGTTGCGATTTTGGATGGATTGGAGCGGATGTGGATCGAATGAGGAAAACCGCGGAGAAAGGGTGGAATGCCGTGCCGTATGAAATTATTGAAGAGGTAAAGATTTCTTTGTGACTTTTCTGATATAAGAATAGTGTTGTTCTTCTAATTGAAAAAGTAAATCAATTGTGTTGTTTTTTTAGTTGATTTTTTTTAAAAAAAAAATAAGAAAAAGAAAACGAACGCAAAAAAACATCTTCAACACATTCGAACAAGGCCCTGTGAGTCGCACGTGCAGATTTACGGTACAGAAACAGATCAAAACGAGATCAACGGCCAAGTTAACAGAAATTAACGGCAAGAAAACATATAAGCGAATGGATGAATAAATGGAAGGCAAAGGTTTGCCGTAGTAAAGCCGGCGAGTATGTTATGCGCCGATTGATCGCTGGAAATGGTCGTTGCAGCGAGAACGACATACTCAAACCTCGAGCTGCTTAGCCTCTGAATCGAGCCAGCGAGCTACCCATTGGCTCCGCAGCATCAAAGATGTAGAAAATTCAGCAAATCAAGTCTGCGTCTTCCCGTGTCTGGCTCACTGGCTAAGAACTGGCTAGATATTGTACTACTGATCGTGAATCCCATGTACAGACTGGACATTTTGTGCGCTGACTTATGTATGCAGTTTTTACGATTTGCGCTTCTACAGCCCTCATTCAGCTTGAACAGGTCGTTCCTGCCAAGAATATCGTTGCGTTACTTAAGGAGAGAACGATGACCCGCACTGTACTGTCATTACTCAAGCCCGATGTTTCTTTAATTTTCAATGAAAGCATGTCATTTCTCCTTCCTCAGAACCGTCTCTTCTTACGCGGGGCAGGAACGGTCTTCACAATGAGATGCCAAAAAGGGGAAACTGCCAGGCTTAGCCAGGTCCACGGCCACACGCGCCTTCCCTAGCGTCTCCGGCGGGGCGGAGCGAGTCCACATTGGCGCCAGCCCCGCCAAAAATGTTTGTTCACCTTTGTGGTGCAGCCACGACGATGTTTCGATGCTGTTTTCGTCGTTTGGGTTTGGGTCTGGGTCTGTTGGTCTCGTTTTTGTCGCCTTCTTGACAACTCTCGTGTTTCAGCCGTGTTGCGACATATCGAGGTAGAGGCTGCACGTTTCCTTCTCGACCGTCAAGTCAAAACCAAAAGGACCTCCTCGCGAATATTGAGTGCCTACCACTTGCCTCAGGCTGTGCGTGCTCTGACCGTGCACTGCTCAAAATGGGAGCGCCTATCTTGCTTCTTGTCAGCTCGTCAACGGCCTTGTCGTTTAGAAGGCCACATACCGACATTTATGTATGCGTGTGGGGGTGGCGTCGGGCCTCGACACAAATGACGGCTTCAAGTACGAGAAAACAGTCGCCTAGTTCTCTCAATTGGCGCCTATTTTACAGACACGTCCCATTTCAGACCGTTCCTGGATCATCCTGCAATCATCCTTCACACCTTCACACCTTTCTTGCCAAATGTAAGAGGGAAGGGGGTCATGTTTATGTAGGCGACTCGGTCTGGCAAATCGGTGGCCATGATGGGCCGTGGCCCACTGCACATTCCGAAACCACTAAACAGTTTTGGACTGTTCCTCGATAGCCGCCTTGGGGCCGCTGGAGGCCTGACGGTGCAAATGGGGGTGAGGCTGAAAAGTGAGCTGCATTGATTGGCGAGATGCTGCGCCTTTCCTCAAGAAGCACACAGATTTGGACTAGCGCCGTCACGTGTGGTTTATTTTGGGTCGCTCCTTTGTCGCGCCTGACTGAAGAAGAAGCCCAAACTAGTCCAAAGGACGCCTAGCGTGACCAATAGTGGGCTCTTCCGTCCCCCAGACTGCACTTGCACTGTTTTGCACCGCCATCAACACTGCAATAGAGGCCAGCGGCTAAAAAAGGCGACGAAAGGCTGAGGATAGCATTTTGTACAAAAGAAAGGGTTCTGGGCGTAAGGCAGAACGCATGATTCGCCTCTAGTTTCTTCATTATACCATTTTCAAACCAATTCACCTTGTTTCTGTTGACGATCGTTGAGATTCTTGTCTGGTTCCTCCATTTCCGTCGCCACTCGTACCTTCCCTGGCCGTTTCTCGCGTTGTTTACGGTGAAGCTGTCGCACCTGCCTGTTCACTGGCTTTTGTAGTGGTCGCTCTTTCCCCTCTTTCTCACGACCGCAGCCACATTGCTGTTTGCTGAGCTGTGTCGCTCTTTCCCTTGCTCTCACACTGCGCCTTCCGTTTCTCTTTGCCTTCTCGATCGTTTGCGTTTGCCCCTTTTTCTTCGTCCTCGATCTTAGCTTGCCCCGTCTTGGCCTCCGCTGCCACTTCATCGCGATTCCATCATCGCCTCAGGCGTTTGTGTCTCCCTCGAACCGCCCCATCCCTTACCGAGCTTGACTTAGACTCAGAGCACCTGTGGCAATTCCAAAGTTCAACCGCACCGCCCACAGACATTACTCGTGCGTGCCGAGCTCGACCAAGTCCACTCTTCTGCCAAGAGATCCTATGGACAACGCTTCGAACAATGTCATGAACACCAATCCTCCCTATTTCGGGCACGATGAGACGGAACCGCCGTCCACTCTGGGGCCGTTATTCATTCCAGGGTCGTATCCCACCACCGCTATGAGCATGGCGGCCGGCGGAAACGGAATCCCAGAGCATCGCCTTGCTTCGGGCATGGACTTGCGTCCCGGCAGTAGCACCAGCTATCATCGACCGACATCCCAGGGCAACACATCGTTCCTGGGCTTGAGCAGGCCGGCTACGCCTTCATTGCAGCCGCTCGCCATACCCGGTGGAGGCCATCTGCTTCCACAGCAAGGCATTCAACACGGCCCGCAGCCTAGTGGCTATTTGGGTGGCATGCCGCCGTCTCACGACTTTGCCTTTGCCGGAATGCAAGAAAGTCAAAGTCCCCTCTACAGCCAGACCGACAGCTATGTCTCGACGCCGACCAGCGCCCGGCACTTAGTCTCCGCGCCGCCACATACGGTCTTGTCTTTTGACGGCCGGACCTTCCCTGTCAATAATGGCTCGTTCAGCGCCGGTGGGTACTACGGAATGCCCGGCAGCAATCCGTTTGGCAACTTCAGGAACAGTGGCGTTGCCGTCGGCCCGCTCTTCGACCCGTCCACCGGCGAGACAAGCCACAACCCAATCCAGGCCTATCCATCCCCTGCCTCTGCCACTCTCATGTCCCAAAACCTCTCTCAGGCATCCCACACCTCACATCTCTCTTCTCACTCGGCACCTGCCTCAGCCACTGTCGCCTACCACCCCCAATCCTTCCCGTCCACCTACGCGAGGCCTCACCACATGGCAGGCACCTCACCGGCAGGGATGTACCTGCCTAACGGCCTGCAGCCGTCTCTCCACCCCACATCACCGTCGCCTTTTCCCCCAACACAAGACAACGGAGAGGTGCTGTATGGGGTCGGCGTACAAAACATGCCCTCTGCCGTGGCTACGCCACTCGCGTCTCCGATGCCCCAGGGCATGGCCCAGTCGGACTTTGTTGTTTCGCAGAACTCGCCGGACATTGATTTCGAGCTGCCCGAGGCCGAGTTCTCCCAAAACACAGTCAATGCCCTTGTGGAGGCGGACAGCCAGTACAGCCAGTACGCGCCATCGCTGCCCGTCCTGCCGAGCTTCCAAAGCCAGACAGCCCAAGAGCCACATCCGCAACCTGCCCACGTCGGCTACGGCCCGTCTGTCCATCACCCTGCCACGCCAACGCGCAAGCCGAGCCAGTTGACGGTGACCTCGGAGAACAGCTCCAGCTTAGACTCGTCCTCGCCCTTGTCATCGGTCTCAGTGGCAGCTGCTGGCGGCCATCAACAGCCCAAGTTCCGCTCGGCTCCCGCATCGGCTCCGGCATCGGCTGCCGGGGACGTCGCCATGACAAAAAAAGTCGCGGGCGTGCCTGTCTCCATGCAGAACCACTTCAACGTCGGCACCGGCAACCACAACGTCAACAATGCCGAGGGCAGCAACGCCAAACGACGCCGCTCGGACGACCTCGATGGCGCCACCGGCTTGTCGAAAAAGATGGCCAAAGGCAAAAAGGCAGATGGCTTGAGTTGCGTCCCGTGCGCCATAAAGCGGAAGAAGGTATGTCTTCGCCTGTCAGTTGCTGGATTTCTCTTCCCCTAGCACACCTCGTCTGACTCTTACTTCTTTGATAGTGTGACAACGGTTCTCCCTGCGATAAATGCAAGGGCAAGACGGCGGCGTACCCCAGATGCGTCAGCCAAGACTTTTCCGAACAAAATGTCTTTTTAGACGGTGCGTAGACACAAAACACAGACAAACGCATGTTCCCTATCGCATAACCGCGTACGATGCTAACAGACTGGCACGTCTAGGTCTTCGCAGCGATCTGAAAGAAAAGGCCATCGAGATGATTGCTGGGGACAAGACCATGTCGATGAATTACACATCAGATCATGGCTTTCCACTTGGGCTGTTGTCTGAAGTGAAGTTTGGAAACGGCGACGTGTACAAGCCGCTCCTGATGGGCGATCCGTCGGAGGACAAGTCGTTGAACAAACCGTTCTACCAAGCCAGCATCCTGTTACAGGCGCACGAGTTTTTGACGATACAGTCCAACAGCGGCCTCCCGAATGCACTCAACTTTACACCCGAGGTTGAAGACAACCTGCGCCTCATGCAGGCCCTCAGCGCCGCTCGCGCATTCCGTTTCATCAAGAAAATATTGAACAAGAATCGGATGAACGAGGAGACGCCAAAGCACAGCCGACGCGCGCTCAATATACTGATTCAACTCTGCATGTTCTTTGAACAGACGCTCGCCTATGAAAAGATGCAGCGCAAGGAGAGTCTGCCCTTGACCGACAAGCTGGCTGCGCAGCACCGGGACCTCTCGTACCACCTTGCGTACCGCGTGCGCTTCATGGCCGACTACACCTACGGAGAGCAGAGCGGCCTGTCCAAGTTTGTGGAGATCAGCGCCGAGAGCGTCAATCTGAAAGAAGGGTTCTGGGACCTGCTCCAAGCTCTGCGCAACGATCCGTCACAGTTTCTGGTGGAACCAGGTGGAGTCCATCTCGGCGCAGAGGGCTGGGACATGGAGAAGAATCTCCATGCTCCGACGACCGCGGCCGGAAACGGCGACGCATCCGGAGCCTCGACCGCACCGGCCGCCTTTGACACCGCGGCCAACTCGCCGGCCGCAGCAGATCGGCCACACATTCTTGTGACCCGTCCCACTGGCCTCGGAACACCCACCGCCCAGGCGCCGGGGCCGAGCAACGAGCAGAAGAAGAACCTGACGGAAAAGTTGATGGCCAATTTGGGCCGCTTGGGACCCAAAAAGAGGAAGCGGAAAGACGATGACATGTGGGTGGATTCGCGCGACATCCCGGACGCCGACATCATCTTTCACGTGCGCACCCCTGTCCACGACGACAAGTTTGACGACCTCATCGGCCTGATGCATGACGTGCACATTGACGCCGGCGAAGGCAGCGCCCACGGCCATGGCGTACCACACCCATCACACCATGCACAGCAGGTACGCGACGACGGCCAGATGTTCTGCACCAGCCCCGTGGGAGACGACTTGCAGTGGCCGCCGTCCGGCGATGCGCGCAGCCCCAGTGACCTCTTTGACGGTCTCGACATGAGCACGAGCAGCGTCCCCAACAGCTTTGACGACGGCACGGGGGACAACAGCGTTGTGCTCGACGATCTCTATGACATGGATGGGGACCGCGTGCTGGCCGCCAGCCTTCGTGCGGCCCAGGATGCGGATGACGCCGAACATCGCTTCGACTACGGCACGGAGAGTGCTGATGTCGCCATGAGCAGTGCTGCCGTGCATCCCGACCTCACCGATGCGGCCGATGTGGCCGATGCGGCCGATGCGATTGCTGCTTCACCTCAGACGGCCGGTCCTATACCGGGTCCGGTGGCTGTCGAAGTCGACGCAAGCGTAGATGCTGGCCCTATCCTCACCACTGCCCCTGTTGCCCCTGCTGCCCCTGCTGCCCCTGTTGCCCCCTCTGCTCCCTCGGCTCCCTCGGCTTCATTCGTCTCGTCTGCCCCGGCGAGCGAGAGCGGATCCGTGTCTCGGCGCCCCTCCTCGGCCCGGTCGTCCCTGCTGCTTGCTCGCTCGCGCAGCATCCGCACACTAGCCAAAGGCAAGAATGTCGTGAAGAAGCTGCTTGGCCGCAAGGGGGAATAAGCGACTGTCCCTTTGTCACCGTCGGATCGCTCTGCATCCTTGACCATACGTTCGGGGTGACTCTCTGTTTCAAATGACCTGGCGTTTTACATGTTTATTTTTTTGTTTGGCTTCTTATTTTTGCTTCATATTTTTGAGCAAGTTCCTTATTGCAGAAGTCGCAGCCATCGGCGACAAGTCTCGTGCTACTACGCACCTGTTTTGGAGGGTTCAGTCTTTTTATCTTTTTCATCATGTTTTATGCGGCAACGAATATATGCATGCGCATCGGGGTTCACGGGCAAAAGCACTGGCATTTCTTGAGGCTGTTTGATTTAGTCTGTTTTGTCATACCGATTTGTTTTGTTGCTGATACTTTGATTTTATGTTATATTTTTCTGCCTTTGAATTTCTGGCTTTCAATTTCGTCTTCCAACTTTGCCCTTCAACTTTTACTTTCAACTTCTGCCCTCTTTTTTGCCTAGCACTTTCACCATACTCATTTAGACGGTCAGTGTGATTGCTTATTGGTAGCAAAGATTTGAATTCAAAGTCATATTACTTTTGGCCTACATTTTTTGGTCTTCTAGGCATACACCAGTATTTTGTTGCCATAATTTGCAATGTAGATAATCAGATGCGAGACATAGAATCAAACAATGTTTCAACGACGCAAATGTATCAAATCCTCCGCCGCGACGGTAGTGCAGTACAAAAGACAGGATGCAAAATGCAAAAGAATGCCAGAAAGAATGCCATTGTAATTAATGCTCTAGGCTGTCATCAGGGGACAGAAACGAAATAAAACGGAACAGAAGTAAAAAAAATGAAATCAGAAAACAGAAGCCAACAAAATCATGTCCCAATAAACCCGTTTCCATAAACTCATGCCACCATGCAGTCGCCCGAAGAAAAGAAAATCAAAAAACAAAACAAGAGAATGGTAATTTACAGGATCGGGATGCGGACCTGGATCAGGGCGGGCGCCGCCAATGTGGCAGCGGGCACGGCATCCGGGTTGGCAAAGTTGTTGCTGGTGGTCAGGGAGGCAATGGTCAGGCCGTCGAGGACGTTGGCGGAGTGCGGGAACTCGGCCTGGAAGGAGATGGCATTGCCGTGCCAGGCGACGTCGTGGATGGGGACGCTGAGGGGCAGGTTCTGGCCGGAGAAGTAGGTGATAAAGAGGCCCTTGGCAGCGGCGTCGGCGTTGCCGTAGTAGGGGGCGGCGGCGGCGACGCCGGTGAGGTCGGCGCCAAAGGTCAGGTTCTGGTTGACGGGGGTGACGTCGCCGCCGCCGGCGACGGCGAGGGTGGGGAAGATGGGGATGGGGATGGTGGCCTTGATGTCAAAGGGGCAGGAGACGATAAAGTCCTGCAGGGCAGAAAAGGCAAAGGGCGCGACGGAGGTGGTGAGGAAGGGCTTCTCGGACGGCTTGGCGTTGAGCAGGCTGCGGAAGAAGCCGTTCTGCTCGCCCTCCTGGCCGATGACGGAGCCGACGGCGCGCACGGGGCCGTGGTCGCCGTTGGTGGACAGGCCCTGCTGGGCGTCCTGGAGGGTGCCGAGGACGACGGAGGTGAAGGTCTCGGCGAGGCTCAGGGCGCCGATCAGGTCGGTGGTGGGGAACTTGTAGGTGCAGGGCGTGGGCACGACGCCGTTAAAGTGGCGGACAACGTTGGCGGCGTTGACGGCGTGCAACTCCTCCTGGGCGAGGATGGTGCGGAGGACGCTGAGGACGGAGGCCTTCTCGGCGCCAAAGGGGATCTGGAAGCCGGAGACGTCGTTGGTGATGTTGTAGATGAGCGAGTTGAAGAAGGCGACCTCAAAGTTCTCGTTGAAGTTGATGAGCTGGAAGATGGGGATGCTGCTGGCGTTGAGCGCGGGCGGCGGCGGGGCGTTGGAGAGGGTGCCGCCGGCCGCGATGTTGATGTTCTGGAGCTGGACGGTGCTGGGGCTCGGGAAGCCGTCGTCGGGCAGCTGGGAGGCGGCGGGGTAGGCGAGGGCGCCGGAGGCGAAGACGGTCGCCGAGAGGAGGTTCTTGTAGAGCATGGCGGCGGTTGTGTGAGTACGGTATCGGTATAGGAAAGGAGATGGGAAGGGATGAATGGAGGAAGGTGAAAAGGAAAGAAAATGAAGGCGAAGTTGGGATGAGTGACAAGAGTGGATGGAGACAAGGCACGGAACAAACGATGCAGAAAGGGGGGAGGAGATTAGTTATATAGAAAGAAGGTGACGACCAGACATCAGATGCATCGACGCCGTGAGAAAGGGGCAGAGCTGGCCGTGGATGGTTCACTGACGTTTGTTTGTCCGGCCAGGCAATCCTGGGCAATCCTTGGTGGCCATCTCACTTACACCCACGCTGCCCTCCTGAGAAGGATCTTCCTTTGTTTGTTCATGTACACAGTCCGACGGGCCATTCTGTCAGGTCCATCGGAACATGGGTGATCCGGCAAAGCCACGATCCCAGAAAAACAGGCTCGTTTAGGAATCGAGAAACAAAAAAGCTTAGCTTTGATGACCACCTGCCGGGATTGTGAGGCGTGCACCAACAAGGCCTGCCTTTGAGCTGTTGGTAAGTTCCGTGCTCCATAGTATTACATTGTAAGTGTACATGTATATTTCCGTAGCTGGCGTCTTATTGGTTGTGCTAAAAAAGACAGCGGGAGCCAGGCCGTCAGCCCACCAACAAAGGATTATTTTTAACATGGGGGGCTGAGCTGCGTCTAGCTGCCAAACCAAAAACAGCAGCCGGATGCCACTGAACCGTGGACCGCAGACGCGCAAGGGGTGGCCGCGGGCGTGAGACAGCGGATGCTGCTCCAAAGGATTGGTAGGAAATGACGCTCAATTTCGAGGATGTCACTGGCCGTCCTTCTGAGGCTGTTGGGACCGGCCGTCGAGTTGATTCAATTCACGACGGAGAGGTCCATGCTGCAGACAGGAAGAAGAGTGCATTGTAAGTTGTCACGGCCGCAGCGCTCGCAGATACGACGCTGGGGGTCTGGAAGCACATACATCCGTACCTTACGAGAAGATGCTGCTCGCCCTACGCAGATCGAAACGAAACAAACACACAAACGACACAAACGAACAGTGGCCAGGGGCAGAACGTGCGCTCGTCTTCTGTTCCACGTCCGTGTCTCGCCATTCCCTTCAGCCCTTGCGCACGGAACATTCGGCCATGCTGCGCTGCCTCTGCCTCAGCACCGTAAAACAGTCTCACTTGCTGTCTGCCAGTTGTACAACATACATCGTAGGAAATGAAGCATGTCCCCCTGCTCCCTGTGCCTTTTTCTTCTTTCTCTCTGCCGTCTTCCATGCATCCTCGACAAATCTTACGGTTCTGATCATTCTGACAGCTAGTCCTCTTTTGTGGAGGATTCTCACCTCGTCTGACGGCCAGAAGAAGCGATATTACCTCAGTGCGCTGTCTTTGGGCGGAACTAACTCCGGAGAAGCAGCATCGAAAATATACTTTGTAATTTACACAGCAAAACACATCCAACTCCAACACCTCTCGGTATCTCGCACGTCTCTCTCCTGTGGGCCTATGTGGCTTGGACTGGATGCTCGAAAAACAAGCTTATGGAGAACGGGGGCAGACGTCAGGGCCAGAGCCTAGGCCCAACAGGGGACGTCTGAGCATTCGCCAGCGACTCGGGCCCTGGAATTTGTTGGGTGGCGCATCGGAAGCACGCGAAACAGTTGCACAAGCGTCGCAATACAGCTGCTAGGGTCAAGGCAAGCTTCTCGGAAACGTTTGTTCCGGCAGATCGTCTTTGTTTACTTGACAAAGCAGCGACAATGAAGAAGGCAGGAGACAGGACAGCAAGAGCACAAACCAAGAATACAAGAAAGGCACTCAAGAAAGACAAAAGCAGTTGCACCGACTGAAAGACTCGGCATTTGACAGCTATTAACCCGATTCTCGTTCACTGGAAATGAGAGGTCAACGAGGTCAGCTCGCTCTCACGCCATTCTCCACTGGACTCCGCAACAGGCACCGCTGCCTTGTCTTGTCCCTGTGTCTGCTTCGCCTTCCGGATCATCTCACGTCGTCTGAAAAGGGCAATAAACGTGATGACCAACTGCATACCCCGGCACAACTTTAAATAGGTTATTCTCTAGCCACATTACGAGTTACCGCAGAATATGGACGGCCACGACCGCGACGACAAGGGGTCCGAATGGCGCCACAACGATGAAATTGCTGTTGTGAACAAATCAACTCGGCCGCGGCCAAGTTGGCCGTGGTGTCACCCCTTTCATCTTATTTCCACGCGGCGAGTGATGTTTGGAAGACCGCCGACGACTGTCGACGACAGCAAACAACCAAATGAGACCACCAAAAAAGAGCACATGCGCAGAGAAACAGTGACGGCGCATGCGCCACAGTCTGCTTTCCGTGTTGCAGGGACGCCAGAAGCCGGGACAAAGACATCCTTTTTTAGCACCTGTCCCCTGTACGAAACGTCGCCGGCCTCTTTTGTCACTCTCTCTCACGTAATGGACGCCGTACACATGGCACAGTGGGCTGTTGCTAATCAGCGTCGACGGCGATGTCAGTCATTGTCAGCCGCCTGTCGAGCTGAAGGGGAATCTCGCGACACATTTTTGCTGAGAATGACCCCCAAACGCAGAATCGTATTTAAATTTTTACTGACTTTTTAATGAAAGGTTTATATTTGTTTAATTATGCATGTATTTTAGAAAAATTGAATAAGAACATTTGTTGTAAATAATAGTCGTGTTTCTAAGAAAGACGGATTGTGAGCAACAAAGTAACCACCGCCTTCGGTATGATAAATTCAGTCATTGCGGACGTGTTCGTACCGCGAATACAAGTGTACACGTCATCCGAGGGAACGTTATCTTTTACTAAATCATCGATTGAACGTGTCTGTTCCTGCCAAAGAATGCATCGTTAAATCATGAAGAACCTGGGAAGAAGTAATCAGAGTCAAAAAAAAAAGTCAACCTGTCAGCCTGACATTAGCAAAAAAAGAGCCAAATAAAAACGATACGAAATAAAATCAAAACAAAAAATGAAATAAAATCTGAACAACTTATCAGACATCACAATCGACCATCTTCATCACTCGATGTCACTCACCATGGCCAACACTTGTTGCGCCACATTAAATATCCCACCAATTCTTCTTGCCGGTAGTGGTGCTGCTGCTGCTGCCACTACCACTGCCACTTCCACTGTAACTGCCATAGCCACTCGAACTCGAGCCGTAGCCAGTAAGAGTCCCAGAGCCCAAGCCCGAGCTGGAAAAACTGTAGCTCGGGCCCGCATAGTCTAAGCTGTACGGAACACCACCCCCGGTAGCCGATCCGCCGCTCGTGGGAATGCTCGACAAGGGACCGCCGACGCCGTAGGCATTGAGAAGAGAGGTTCCCGTGTTGGGCCCGTAGCCCTGCAAGCCATACGGCGAGCTTAGCGACGACGAGCCGCTGCTGCTGCTGGTGGTGGACGTGCTGGTGGACGAGCTGCTGAGACTGGGGACCCAGCTGCTGCTGCTGGCACCGGATCCGGACCCGAAGGTGGAGGAGCTGCGCAGTGGGGACGACGACGACGCCGAAGACGACGACGTTGACGACAACCCGAGCCCCAGCCGACTGGCGCTGTAACTGGAGCCGGAGCCCGTCCCGAGACCGGCGGTCGTGGACGGGCTGCTGGTCGTGGAGCTCGACGGCAGCAAAGGCACCCAGCCGGACCGGCCCGGTCGAATCGTCGAGCCGCTGCTGCTGACCCCCCCGAGGCGGTGCTGCTGCTCAGCCGGGACGGCGAGCTGTACGTCCCCGTCCCGGATCCGATGCCACGGAACAGGGAGCTGCCTGATCCGGACGCAGTGCCGGCGCCGATGCCCGACGATGTAGTGCCTGACCCAGAACCAATAGTGCTGAACAGGCCGCTGCTCGAACCGTAGCTGCTGCTACCAATGCCGCTGCCGCTGCCGCTGCCGCTGCCGATGCCGCTGCCGATGCCGCTGCCGATGCCGAAGCCGCTACCAATGCCCGACGACGTTGTACCAGACCCAGAACCAATGCCGCTAAACAGGCCGCTGCTTGACCTGTAACTGCTGCTGCCAATGCCACTGCCATTGCCGAGGGCCGACGATGAACTGCCAAAAGGAGACGAGGAACTGCCGAGAGCAGACGAAGAATTGCCCAGAGCAGATGAAGAACCACCGAAAGCAGACGAAGAGCTCCCCAGAGCCGAGGACGAACTACCAAACGCAGAGGAGGAGCCTCCCAGAGCCGAGCTGCGGCCCAGCGTCGAGCTCGAGCTGCCGCCAGAACGCGACCGCGAACTCGAACTGCCCGTATGACGGCTGGATCCCGACCCCGACCGCGAGCTCATGTTGGGAGGATCTGTGTTTGCGGTGGAGGATGAGGTAGATGTTGAAGTATGTGTGTGTGTGTGTTTTAAAGAAAGCGTTTGGTTTTCGTTAATATTCAAGTATGAGAGGTGAATACTTGAATTGAAGGCTGGGACATAAGGAAAACAACAGAACATTTCGACACGACTCCCGTTCTATTTATACTTCTATTGGGAGATTGGTATACCTGTCTAGCAGACGTTGTAGACACTTACATCATGATGTCAATAGAGCTGTTGTGCAGGCTGTACAGGTTGTGCAGTTGGACATGGTGGCGTACAGGTCAATCAAAGGAGTGAAGTAATGGACGTGTACATGGAAAAAGGAGAGACATCAACAGACAGTCGGTGAAGTAACAGCAAGGTTGAAAGTGACCTGACTATTCTGGACTCGAATGCACATTGTATCACGACGTGTACATAATGGTAAATACCGAGTGGTCGCCTTGTCCTAGTACTGTTTAAGCCACACTCTGGCGGACATGGCTAGTAAGAGTATGACAAAGAGACTTAATGGCCGACTCGAAGTCTTCCACACCAGAATCATTCTCCTAAACAGAATATTTACCGTCGATATTGGCCATATAATCCTTGTAATTTGACAACCGTCTGTGCTTCCTGGACCCAAGCCCAACTGAGGATTCTTAAGGATGTTGATCTTATGGTTGTTCCTTTTCTATTTTTTTTTTACTAAGTTAGGATGTTTATAACATAAATATAAGATACATTCAAGCAACATACCATCAAAGTTATCGTCAAAGTTGTTATTTGTCTGGGACGAAGATTGGCTGTCGTGTTCTTGGATGTCATCGTTATTAGCGCCGTAAACGAAGCTGTCGTCTAGTTCCAAGCCTTGGTCATCATCTGTAGCCTCGTAGTCGGCGTCAGTCTCAACCCAAGAGGCCTCAGAAAACGGCGTTGGTGGGCAAGTAATGTAGGGTTCTTCATCGTCTGAGTTACTCTGTGTGTCGTTGATAGTGAGGTTATCGGCTTTATATATAAAGCGTTAGTATTTTACGTTTGAGTTATATGTACTTAATAAAGGGAATGTCTCACCAGCATCAGAGTCTGGAATCTCCAACATTGTCTCATCAGCATCAGAGTCTGGAATCTCCGACATTGTCTCATGATTCACGATAAATGGTCAGGGGAGCCACCACCTGCAATGAGCTGTTGTGTGAGACCGGTCAATTGACCAAAGGCGGCCAGTGCACGCTCTGGGACAGCCTAGTACCACTCGAGAGCAAGAGAGCAAGAGAGCAAGAGAGCAAGAAAAGGGACCGGGTGCCTTTCTCCAACTCAAACCGAGTTTCAGGTAGAACCGACACCATCGAGGCTGACACGGAGCTGAAGGTGCGGGACAAGGTTGTGCCAGACAAGAGTGTGCAGGCTCTTGTTTCGCCCTGAACTCGATACCACAGATGCCTAGTTCTGCTGTTGTCAATATCGCAGCTTGTGCGAGATAGCGACAGGCTGAGCTGGCGGCGGCAAAGGCCGAGAGGCCATTCAGTGGGTGTGTAACGGTGAAAGTGGAAAAGCAAATGCAGGCAAAAGCGAAGAAGAGACGCACATGACATCGGAGATGACGCGTCGAGATCTTGGGCCCGTGTCGTTCCTTCCGGTTTGGTGCGGGAGACACACAGTCGGACCTTCCCAAATCGACACGGCAACTGCATCGTGCCTGCCCTGTGGGTGTATCGTAAAGGGAGCGCACCTTCCCTGCGAATGTTTTCTCAACCAACTGTCCAATACAGTCGCTCCGTCTCCTTACGCGCCGTAACTGCCGAAATAACGATCTAGCATCTGCCACTGGGCATCGTCCACGCCAAAGCCGACGCCGTTGTCGAGCATGCTGCTGCTCGGCCCGTAGGCGGACAGTAATGCGGCCATGCCATCGTTGTTGGCTGTGTCGGCGGCGGCGTCCAGCATCGACAGGTTGAGTGCATCCCCAGCTGCAAAGAAAGGAGCGTCGCTGACAAAGTCCAGGTTGGCCGTGGTGGCCGTTGTGGCCGCCGCGGCCGTGGTGGCCGGCTGCTCTTCGTCTGGCGGCGTCTCTACGGTTGTTTTCGTGGTGCCCGTCCGCGCCGCCTCATACTCGACACACCAATCGCCGGCGCCCGCGGCGCAGGCCAGGATGCGGTGATTGAACGAGTCCGGGTTGCGGCGCCTCACGCAGTCGGCCAGGGCGGCCAGACGGCCCGCGCAGGGCGCCACGCGCAGTTCAGCCGGGCGGAGGACGGCGCCAAAGGTGTGGCCGGGGGCGGTGACGGCGATGTGGAGCTTGGCGAGGACGAAGAAGGCGTGGAACACCTTGGCGATGAAGGAAATGGGGGCGTCGGCCAAGAAGGCGGTGATTGTGTTGGCGCCCGCACTGTCGTTGGACGTTGTGACGTCGGCCTCCTCGGCCTCCTCACTGTCGTCGTCGTCCACGTCGCTGCACGCTAGGTCCAACAGGGCGAGACAGGCATCTTTCAAGGCGTACAGCGACGCGACGTGCTTGCCTGTGACGGGCGGATGGGCAATGTCGTCGCTGGCCAGCTTGGCCTGCCGGTAGGGCGCGCCAAAGGAGAGCTTGTTGGTGGGCGTGTGCAGCACCGACTCGTGGAGGTAGATGACGGCCGCATAGCGGAAGAACAGCAGCGCCTTGTGACTCCGGCGGCAGCCGGGCGGGGCGTGCACCAGCGCCGTCGTCGTCTCGGCGGTCCAGTTGTCGATGGCCGTCTGCAGGTCGGCCATGACGAGGGCATGGTCGGGCGCCGCGACGTCCCACGCGGCCGCGGGCTCGCATAGCTGGACGGCCGCGGCAATCTGTTGGCAGAGCCGTTCGCCACGGACCATGTGCAGAAACAGGTTGTCGCGTGCGGCGCCCGCAGGCAGCGCGTCAAACGTGCGTGCGAGCTCATCGAGACACGTCTGGTGGTGTGCCGTCCATTGGGCGTTGGCGTCGGGCCGGCGGACGCCAATGGCCACGTTGGACGCCGACACAAAACAGGCCAGCCAGGCACATTGCGCATCGGCTCGGGCGGCCACGGTACAGTACGGCGCGGCCGGCGACGACGACGACGACGACGACGAGGCAGACGCGTCTGCCTCGGGTACGGATGGCGAAGCGCAGTATTCGATGGCCTCGAGCTCGGGGACGGACCTTGGCGTCGTGGACGAGACGGGTGTCGACGAGAGGGTCACGCCGGGCGCCGCGGGCACCTGCGCGCCGCCGAGACCCAGGTCAATCGCCATGTTGGTCGCCATTTGCGTGAGCTGGTGCACAGTGACGTGGGCGCTGCCGTTCTGGGCGCGGAAGAAAAAGCAGGCCACCAGCAGCGACCAGACCGTGTCGAGGCGGCGGTTGGGCTTCGAGATGAGCTCGACGGCAAACATGCACATGGCCTCCCGCAAAAGCTCGCTGCGGACGGCGGGCGGGACGAGCGACACCGGGGCGGTGAATGTGACAATCGAAAAGAACAAGACGGGCTTGCTGCGGCGCATCGCGTCGAGGGGACTATCCGCTGGCGAGGAAAACGACGAAAACGAAAAGCATGGAACCAGAGGCCAGAGACGCTTCACGTACAGGTCCAGCGCCTGCTGCTGGGCGGCCCGGGGCACCCGCGCATCCAGAAAGGCCACGGCCGCCTCGCCGGTGGGCAGGTCGCTGCTGAACGAGTAGACATTGCGAGCCGCGGGACTGGTGTTGGTGTTGATGGTGGTGACCGGGGCGTCGCCCAGCTGTTGCTTCTGCAGCTGCCGACTCAGCGCGGCCACCTGCGCCTCGAGCTCTGCAATCCGGTCACGTGGCCTCCGCCGCTTGTCGCCCGGCACGCAGGGGCGGCCGGCCTGCAGACAGCGTGCACAGGACGACGAGTCGGAGGGGCCTGGCTGGCAACGAACTTTGAGCTGATTGCAGCCCTTGCATGCGCGGCTGACCAAAAGGGCCATTGTGGAGGTGGTGGTGTTGGTCGGCGGGTACGTCTCGTGAGCGAGAGAAGGGAAGAAACAGTCACACACACGGTTGCTGTGTCATGTCGGCCGATTTGGGCCGCTGAATATCGCAAGATACGAAAGAGTGTCGTTGATATCGTCGGTTTCGACGAGGCAGCCGTCGTTTGTTGTGTCGACAGCGGGTAAGTTGCACCACAGCGTGGTATTACCAAGTTACAGGGCATTCTTTCAGGGAAATCAACACTAACACCACATGAGACCGGTTTGCCGACAGTCTATGGTGCCGCCCTATCGCTGCCGCTCCACACAGTCCGTCTCATCGGCCAAAATTCACCGACGCCTGTTTTCTACTTTCCTGTTTTCCCGGCTGAGCTTTGTGCCAATTCTTGACATCTCCGTCGAGTTTCCTCTTTGGGCAATCAACGGCCAACAACGGGGTCCAAATCACACCGATTGTCCAACAATGTTCCGCCAAATGACCACGCATCCGACGGCATTCTTCGGTCTTTTTCTAAAGTGCTTGTTTTATGGTGTCCTCGGCCCAAGTTGAGCGGACAGCCTTCGTATGCTGGACGATCTGAGTGGTCTTGGGGAATGGCAGAGTCCGAGATGGTTTGCCCGCCCCCGACCGTGTCGGCGACAAATGGGCAAAGGGGACCAAAGAAGACGAAATTGGAATCGCCTGGACGGACACGGACCAAACGACAGCGTGACAGAACATGGAACAGGGCCAACAAGGGCCCGGTCGTCGTCCTGTTCGCCGTCGGTTGATTTGAAATTGCAGATGGACAAGACCATATAAAGGCATGGCCAGGGAAGGGGCATTCAGCATCCAGTGGTTGCCGATACGTTGTGTTCTCTAGACGCAGAGTACGGTGTACGGCAACGCTGAAAACACAACTCGAGACAACAGACCACGACTCCCCCCAGCATCATGGCCCCGACTCCCTTTGAACCTGCTCGCGACATCCCCTCGCTGACGGGCAAGGTCGCGCTTGTTACGGGCGGCAACGCGGGCATCGGCAAAGCAACCGTGCGTGCCCTGGCCTACCACAGCCCCAAGGCCATCTATCTGTGCGGCCGTCGCCACGAGGCATGCGAGGCCACCGCCGCCGCGCTCCGCCAAGAGACGGGCTACGAGAGCATTGTTGTGCTGGACATGGACCTCAGCTCGCTCAAAAGCGTCAAGACGGCGGCCGCGGCCTTTCTCGGGCGCGAATCGCGCCTCGACCTGCTCTTTCTCAATGCCGGGGTGGCCAGCGTCGCGCCGACCCTCACCAAGGAGGGCTACGAGGCGCAGTTTGGCATCAACCACGTGGGCCACGCCCTGCTCACCCAACTGCTGCTGCCCGTCCTGCTGGCCACCCAGGCCGCCTCCACCAGCGGCGGCGACGTCCGTGACGTCCGCGTCGTCTTGACGTCGTCCAACGCCGCCTTTGCGGGCGCCGCGCTGCCCCGCGGCGGCCTCGCCCTCGACGCCATGCGCACGCCCGACCCGTTCGCGCCCTTTACCCTGTATGCGCACTCCAAGCTGGCCAACGCCCTGTTTGCGCGCCGTCTCGCGGCCGACTACCCGTCGCTGTCGGTCACGGCGGTCCAGCCGGGCGTGGTCAAGTCGGACATTTGGGGCAAAGGCGCCGGCGGGTTCTTCAGCCTGATTATGCGAACGGTGATGCGGTTTGTGTGGGTCGACATTGACGAGGGCGCCAAGACGCAGCTGTGGTGTGCGACAGCGAAGCGGTCGACGTCGACGAAGCCGGGCCACACGGGCGATGCGGGCGTCGTGTCCGGCGCCTTCTACGTGCCGGTGGGCAAGCTGCAGCCGTACAAGGGCGCGACGGCGAAGCAGGAGCTGGTCGACGCGCTGTGGGACTGGACGACGGAGGAGCTGGCCAAGCATGGCGGGCCAGGGTGGGCGTAGTGGGTGGGCGCGACGGGTGGGCGCGACGGGTGAGCGTAACGGGTGGATGAGATGTTTGTGTATACCTGGTTGCTTGTCAAAGTCGACTTGTCTTTGCATTGTTTTGGATTAAATACAAGCTGCTGCCATTTCTGCATGTTGTACCTGTTACGTGCTCTATTTTCAGCGTTGTTTATGTTACTATCCGTTCTCGTCTCACCTATGCCATTCACAACCTTAACTTTGTGAGCGTGTCAGTGAGACGGCATCGTGACGAGGCTGAAGTCAGAGTCGCAGCCGGCAGACAAGTGCTGACGGGACTTTTTTCATGCCGGGCAAACGCTGCTGACAAAAGAGCCTCGTATGTGATTCCGTACCTGAATTAAAGTCTGGCTTGCAGATCTACGGTTTGGCGAGGAGCATGGCGTTGCACAACGACTGTGAGTCGGTTTGTCTTGGCGCCCGCCACTGACAACTGTAAGTCAACAGGATGACTTGCACAACCACATCCAGTTGTGAAAGAAGCAAGCTATAACGTACAACTCACGATAAGCTCAGTAGTCAACTGATGCTTCCTTCTTTTTTCCAGCATAAATATCCCATCATCTCGCCGCCCATGCCAGGTGGGATTCCTTCTTTTTGTTAACAAACATCAACAACAGAACCCATTACAAACATACACCTTGTACCCAAAACGAACAATAGTTGTATCGATAGAACCCCAGCCTCACCCGTCAAAAGCAGCATAGCAACATCCATACCCCCCTGAATATGAGCCGCAAACCGACTCCGAAGCCGCCTCCGCCAGCCCCTCCTCCAAGTCCATCCTAAGAAACGGGTTATTTTGCCCCGTTCTCCTGCCTGTACCGTCAGAGTCAGGACCGTGGCCAATGGCGGGCATATGACCAACCGTACTGTCTGCGTCGATTTCAGTTGGGTGGCCTACCTACGTGGTGGATCCGATGTGTACGCTGGCTGTACGGTGGTCCTACAGCGAGATGGTCACATATTGTACAGGAAATTTTAATAAAAAGTCTATTATTTCATTGAGAGCAGTTGTGCCATTCCTGTTTACTATGATCCTCATGCGTCCATCGGCAACGTGGATGGCGATGGCAATGGACCGTAGCGTACTCGTCATCAAGTCTATTGTAAACCCAAGCTAATACCCATCGAACGCCCCGCCTAGTTGTCCTGCGGCGCCCCGCCGCCGCCTTGCAGCCACGACCGGAGCGCCGCCTCCTCGTCGTCGGTAAAGGCGGCCTTGGCCGAGCCGCGCGTCAGCGCCGCATAGTCAACCAGCGTGTACCCGCCCTCGCGCACTTTGGCAAGGGCCGTGTCGAGGTCGTCGGTGCCTGCCTTGGCCAGCACGGCGCGCTTCTCGCTGTCGGGCGCGTCCAGGTAGCGGCGCAGCTGGCTGATGTTGTCGTCGTCGAGCACGGCCTCGGCGCCGGTGCCGTGGCGGGCGATGATTTCGCTGGCCAGCGTGTGGGTGTTGATCATGGTGCCGACCGAGGGGCCGGTGTAGACAGCGTCGGTAGCCATTGTGGGGGGTGGAGGAGGAGGTGGATTGGTGGACGTGTGGGCTTGGTGGATGGGCGTGAATTGTATGTAGAAGTGGAGACGATGAGATGTTAAAGGAAGAATGGTTTAGTGTCTGGTTCAACGAAAGTAAACGGACAAACTGTATTATTTGTAGCTGGTTGATCGGCGTTGGACAAGTGCGATTGATAAAGCGACACAGACGGGTGGGATAGGCAGCTGCATTTCTCAAACGCTCGTTGGCCCAGACAGCATAAATAAACAAAACAACGAAAAGCGCCCGAAGCAAACACACCACTTCCGATGTTCCATTGAGTCGACGAAAAAGGCAGCTCATATGAACGTCAATTTGGTGTAGTACATGCATGTTTGGGTCTATGGTTATATTTTATTTTATATATTGAGATTTCTCAGTATACAAATGTTTAATAAAAAAAGAATCTGAGAAACAGAATTGCCGACGTTTCATTAGAGCATAACTACAGGCAGCAACAATGCTCCCATCGTTGCACCATGTCCGAATTGAGTCTGGAACACAACTCCAGTTCAACTCTCGCAACCTTTATTTCCAGTCTTCATGCCACTCTCATTTTAATTCCTGCTGCCTACGTCTCCATTCTCTTCGCGGACAGATCTTGACGGATCATGTGTTTGAGCAGTAGCATATGTCGGAGTCGCTCTTATTCTTTACTTTTACTTTTTACTCTTAACTCGTAATGTCTTACTTTCTGCTCTTTACTTTCCAGCATCGAGGTGAACTGCGGTTTGCGCCTAATCTTAATGCATGCTTACAGTGAGCCACTGGACATACCTTGCGTCATCCGGAGCCGTGTCGGCACACGGTACCTTTGTACCAGTGGTTCCACGCGGGGGTTAGCTGCCGGAGACTGAGAATGTGCCATGAAAAGACGGTCCATTACGTCCAGACGCCTCGTGGACTAGACGTAGCTTCGTATGCAGAGCAGCCAAGGCCTGTAAAGGTCGGTGCGGCCCTGGCCGCTGACCCACTGCCACGAACGCATAAGCTTTTCAGTGGAAGGGTTTAGTGGTTAGGTGGTCGCGGTGGTGCTTAGAGGTCAACCGACCGAGGCATAGCGTCAGACATACGTCCGACCTCGCCGTCGTTAGCGCGCTATCTCCTCGACTTACCCCCCTGAAGCGTCGGCCGAGAGCGGCCAGTGCAGCCAGCGCGGCCATGGGCTCCGACATAGGAGAGGAAGAGCACGCAGCTTAAAAATAAAATAAAATAAAATGACAATAAATAAATAAAATAAAAAGAACAAAACCAAGGATACATTTGGGTCATTGTTCTTCCAGCCTGGTGACAAAGCGTTCTCGGATTACGAGGGTGGATTTGTCGGCTGTCCGTGTCTGTTTCCTTCGTCTGTTGCCGATCTTCTTTTGTACTTACACTCGTTTGTTTCTTCCTCGATCCTCGCCTCGTGCGATGGCTGACATACAAACGTCGCCGTCCAGACGACACCGTGACAGCGGATACCACAGAGGATACGACAGACCGCCGCCACGGCAGTCGACAAAACCACAGGCATGACACAAGACGACTCGGGGACGAGCACGCGGACGATGGACGACGCACACCGAACGGCAGTCGACGCAGACTTGGAAAAGGGCCAGCCGGAACAGGACGAACCGACAGCACGTCCTGGCAAGCAAGACGGCCCTTCGCTGGAGACGACGCCAGTCCCATCCCCCGCACACGACGGTGATACCGGCCGGACAACAAGCACTCGGTCGCAGGCCCTGTCGGCCGACCAGCACGATCCAGCGTTCCTGGCCAAGTGGGACGGCGCGTCCGACCCGGACGACCCGCACAACCTGTCGTCGGCGGCCAAGGCGCGGTGCACGCTGATTCTGGGCCTGCTGGCGTTCACGGGCTCGCTGGGCACGTCGATCCTGACGCCGGCGGAGCCGCTGGTGGCGGCGGAGCTGGGCATGGGGCCCGAGGCGACGGTGCTGCTGCTGGCGCTGTTTGTGCTGGGCTTTGCGCTGGGCCCGCTGGTGTGGGCGCCGGTGAGCGAGGCGTACGGGCGGCGGTGGTCGATGCTGCCGGCGGTGCTGGTGCTGGGCGTGTTCAGCGTGGGGTCGGCGTCGGCGCGGACGGCGGCGGCGCTGCTGGCGACGCGGTTCCTGGGCGGGCTGTTTGCGTCGGCGCCCATCAGCAACGTGTCGGCGGCGCTGGGCGACATCTACGCGCCGACGACGCGCGGCGTGGCCATGGCCTTTTATTCGGTGTGCGTCGTCGGCGGGCCGTGCGTGGCGCCCGTCGTGGGCGCGTCGATTGCGTACAACGAGCGTCTCGGCTGGCGGTGGGTGCTGTACGTCGAGGCGCTGGTGGCGGCCGTCAGCGGCGGCGTCGCGCTGCTGGGCCTGCCCGAGACGTACGGCCCAGTGCTGCTCGCGCGCAGGGCGGCGCGGCGGCGGCGCGCCACGGGCGACGCGCGCTGGTGGCACCCGCACGAGCAAGAGCGTGCGCGCATGACGCTGCGGACGCTGGTCGGCCGGCACCTGGGCCGGCCGCTGCGCATGTTTGTCACGGAGCCCATCGTCGCGTGCATCGCGCTGTACGCGTCGTTTGTGTACGCGCTCGTCTTCTTGGCGCTCGAGGTCTACCCGCTCGTGTTCCGCGACGCGCGCGGCTTCGGTCCCGTCGCGGCCAACCTGCCGTTTCTGGCCCTGTTTGTCGGCGCCGTCGTCGCCGTCGGCATCAACATTGCCAACCAGCCGCTCTACACCCGCGCCATGGCCCGCCAGGGCGACGGCCGCGCCGTGCCCGAGGCCCGCCTGCCGCCCATCGTCCTCGGCGGCCTCCTCTTTAGCGCCGGCTTCTTCTGGTTCGGATGGACCGCGGAGGGCCCCGGCCGCGACCCGGACCACTGGTACCACTGGGCCGTGCCCACGGTCGCCGGCGGCTTCATCGGCTGCGGCTTCAACGTCGTCTTCCAGCAGTGCCTCAACTACCTCGTCGACTCCTACGGCCCCTACGCCGCCAGCGCCACGTCCGCCAACACCGTGCTGCGCTCGCTGCTGGCCTGCGGGCTGCCGCTGGCCGCGCGGCCCATGTTCACCCGGCTCGGCGTGGGCCCCGCTGCGAGTCTGCTGGGCGCCGTCTCGGCCCTGGCCCTGCCGGCGCCCATTGTCTTTCGCGTGTACGGGCCGCGGCTGCGCGCGAGGTCCAAGTTTGCACAATATGCGTAGTGGGGAGTCGTCATGGGGTTCGTCAGGGGATTTGCCAGGCGGAGTCGTCTTTGATACCCATAGATGTGATTTGTGTCATTTGTCTAGAAACGTGGAATAATTTGGGAATAAACTGATCATGCTCCTCGCTATGCTGTGTCTATGTGTCGTTGTTGTCGTCGTCATCGCCATCGCCGTCATCATCGTCATCATCTCATCACTTAAACTGCACTTGGGTCGGCGGAAACAGCTGCAGCCCGCCCTCCACCAGACTCGTCCGCACCAGCCGCAGCTCGCCCCGGTCCTTCATGGCCACCGTCCAGAGCACACACCCGCAGTGCCCGCAAAAGTGCTTCTCCTTGGGCTGGCCGCTGCGCGTGCCTTCGCGGATAGTGTAGATCTTCCAGTGCGAGAGAGGGTCCTCCACGACGACGTCCTCGACGCGGTATTCGGCCATCTGTGCAGGCAGACGTCAGTCAGCGGCCACATCCTGCAGAGATCAATACACACACAGCAGCAACACGTACAATCTGGTAGTCACTGCCCCCCGTCCGCTGGCAGTCGGTGCAGTGGCATTGGATGACGCGGCGCGGACGGGCGGTGAGCGTGTACTGGATGTGGCCGCACTGGCAGCGGCCCCTGAAGGGTGGTGCGGGAGGCGGCAGTGTGGCCATGTTCGTCGCGTCGCCTTGTTGGATCTCTCGTTGCCGTCTCGTTTTGCCGTCTTGCTTGCCGCCTCCCGCGTGGATGCCTCTGTTGACGTCGGTGACAGCGCCCAGGGTGGGATGAGGTCCACAGCGCTGGCCAATCGCGCCACTGGCTGCCAGGCCTGTCATCACTGAAGCGCGGGTACGGGTTGTGCGCTAGAGCCTTTGCTGTCTGTCAGATTTACAGCGTCCTGCCTTGCATCTAACGTGGCACTGGATAACATCTTCACGGCGGCCCTTTCATTCATTCAATCCATTCAATTATTCTTGGACTCGTAACTTTCTGACCGTCCACCGCCTTCTCACTCTTCTCCTCAACGCACCTACGCCTTCTTCGGCGTGTCCCGAAACAGATTGTGAACATACGACTCTGCGTAGCGCTGGCCCACAACTTCGGTCGCCTCGATCGCCTTGCGAATCGCCGCGTCCTCCTCGTCCGTCAGCGTCACGTCCAGCGCGCCCATGTTCTCGTCATAGTACGCCGTCTTTTTCGTGCCGGGGATCGGAATCACCATGTCCCACTGCCGCAGCAGCCACGCCAGCGACAGCTGCCCGCTCGTGACGCCCTTTTTGGCGGCCAGGGCCGTCAGGTCCTCGACGAGCCGGAGGTTCTTGGGAAAGTTGGCGGCGGAGAAGCGCGGGGCAAACGACCGGAAGTCGCCCGGCTGGATCTGGTCGACGCTGCGCAGCTGGCCCGTCAGCATGCCGCGGCCGAGCGGCGCGTAGGCGACGACGGCGATGCCGAGCTGGCGGCACGTCTGCAGCACGGCGATCTGCGGGCTCTCAATGTCGAGGCTGAAGGGGCTGTACTCGACCTGCACGGCCGCCACGGGGTGCACGGCGTGCGCGCGCCGGATCGTGTCGGCCGACACCTCCGAGAGGCCAATGTGCCGGATCACGCCGCGCGTCTTGAGGTCCACGAGCGCCGCCATGGTGTCCTCGATGGGCGTCGTGCCGTCGACGCGGTGCACGTAGTAGAGGTCGATGGCGTCGACGCCCAGCAGGCGCAGGCTGCGTGCGTTGGCCTCGTGCACGTACGCCGGGTCCGTGCGGATGACGCCGCTGCCGTCCGTTGCGTTGGCAAACTTGGTCGCCAGGAAAATCTCCTCCCGCCGGCCCGGGTGCGCCGCGAACCACCGGCCCAGCAGCGCCTCGCTGTCGCCGTACATGTCGGCCGTGTCCCAGAACCGGTTGCCCGACGCGTACACGTGGTCCAAGAAGGCCAGCCGCTCCTCGTCCGAGGGCTTCGTGCCGTAAAACACCGACAGGCCCATCAGACCGATGCCAATGGCCGTCACCTGCGGGCCGTTGGTGCCCAGCTGGCGGGTGGGAAGAGGCATGTTGGGGGGATGTTGTGGGTGATGTTGTGGAGGGATGTCGTAGGGGATGTCGTAGGGGATGTTGTGAGTCAGGTGCCTGGAGAGTTTATGGGATTGTCGATGATGATGGTGCTGTCAATGAAACAATCCCTCTTCCACCAGGACAACGTCTGTATTTATACCTTTTCAGTCGACGACAGCCATACTCCATCCCGGAACAGCCTCTGACAAACCAGGCCCGCTTCATCATGAGCCGTTTGGAATGTACGTTGCATTGACAAGCGTGTCTATGTCCCCAGACAAAGATCAATGTTCTGGTTCTTACCAAGCATGCTTGCTGCCGCCCAGTCAGGAGGCCCTTCTTTGTCGGCTGCTCAAAATGCTGGCGCCATCAGCAGCTTTGTTTTTGGCCATGTTGTGTGGCAAGAGCCAGCCAATTTGGCCAAGCCCGCTTCACGACGCTGTGGCCTTCTGGAGTTAAGAGATTCGTGACTAGGGGAGGCTCCATCCTAGGCCGAACAACGCTCAGCCCTGTCTACTGTCGTCGATTTCTGCCGGACATAATATCTCGGCAAGTTCCCAAAAGAATGACAACCATTACAATCGGGGCTGGACTGTCCGGTTTGCTATACTATACGTTGTATGTTGTACAAGACTTGCTATCGAACATGTTTTTATCTTTGGTTTGCAATCGACTCCGTCTTCAGGTAGGTTAAACGACCCATACGACCGAGATGTCTCACCGTTTCAAGTCATTCTGTGTGCTAAACGATCCACTCGGAGCCTTGTTCAAATCTAGGCCTTTGCCGATTTAAACGATAAAGTATCGTACTGTCTCTTTTTTGTGGTTATTTCCATGGTATTTTTTATTCTGGAATATTTTTATATAATTTAGCCTCGCTCGACATATCCTCCCTATTTGGCATGGATCGCTGTACTTAGTACCCTTCCCTCTCAGGCCATCTGCCGCGGCGACAACGTCGTCGAACGCCACCGCGGATGGTCCACTTTATTATCGGGTACTTCCTAACTTTTGGCGTCCCCAGATTCGGATTTACAACACAGTTGTTCCATATCCGATCCACCGCCCCAAAAAGCGCTTGTCCAGCGCCGGCCAGGCACAATGTCTCTTGCAAATCCGACGCTTTAGTCTGTACGACCGGAGCCTTTTTGATGCTGCCTTGCAAGCCTCGTCGTTTGCTTCTACATACGTTGGACGATTTGTTTCGCTGGCATCAGCAATTCGTGCACTCAGCCCATCCCCATGGACTTAACAAGCCGTGTCTCTGGATTTATGAAGACGCGAAAGCACGAGCCCGAGAGCCGCACAAACAGGTCCAACATCCGATGTCGACCACGACATTGTCGCCAAATGCGAGTAGATACATCGTCTAAAATGAGACACGTGATGCAAGCGTTTATTTCTTTAACGAATAAAATGTATCAGACACGAATTGCAGTCGGAATAAATTTTAGGAATAAAAAACGGCCATGTTTTACAAAAACGACAATTTTTTCTACTGAACGTCTGCGGACGGCGAAGGATCAAAGCCTTCTGAAACCCCCCCGCAGCCTGTCCATGGTCTCTTTCTCACGCTCATGCTGAAGCCACCGCAGACGTGCATCTCTCTGTTCGCGCTCTCGCTGCATCTGCCGCTCCTGGTGCCGTCTCTCCACTTCGTCTCTTCTGTGGCGTTCTTCTCGTGGCGCCATTTTGTCTCGCTCCCTCTCCCTCTCCATTCGTTCCCTTTGTTCTTTTCTGTCTCTCTCTCGCCTGTCTCTCTCTCTTTGTTCCACTTCTCTCTTCTCTTGTTCGCGATTCTTCTCCCTCTCGTGCCGTTCTCGATCTTGTCGTTCTCGATTTTGTCTTTCTTGATATCTCTTGTCGACAGTCTTCGTGTCCCGGTTTGCCGGTTTCTGTCTCCCTTTGGCTGCCAGATCTCGTGTGTCCCCCTCTTTCTTCCACTCTTGTTTCTCTGCCACGTTTTTCCTCCCTGCCGTCTTACCTTGTCTCTCCATTCTCTTTTGTGTGGCCTTTGTCTCCTCGTCTAGCTTGAAGTCCTCCATGTCTCGCATCTCTGCCTTCTGGCCATCCTCCTCTTCTCCGTTGTCATCCTCCTCTTCATCATCGTCGTCGTCACCGTCGCTCACATACGTCACCGCAAACAGCTTCGGCCACGTCGGACTCGCCTCGACGACAAAGTGCACAAGCAGCTGCAGCGCGGTCGGGTCCTCCTCCTGCCGTTGAAGTGTGGCCAGCCGCGCCTGGAGAAACACAAAGGCATCCTCTGCGCTTTTCAGCGCCACGGGACACCGGTCCCACATGTCCCGGAACGCCCAGAGCGTCCACGGCCGGCCGGGTTCCAGCGCGTACGCGTCGTGCGCGAGCTCCAAGATGCTCGTACCGTGGCGCGCCGTCGCCGTCGCCGTGGCCGGGCCGGTCGGCCCCGGGGCGGCCAGCAGGGCGGCCGTGTCGTCGCACAAGGCCGCGAGGGGCCCCCGGAGGATGCGTGCGGCGAGCGCCTGGGTGGTGGCATCGACCGCCCGCAGGCCGAGGACAAAGGTCGGCTGGCGCACAAAACGGCCGGCGCGCATGTTCGCCGCCACTTTGTTTGCGTGCGACAGCATGTGGTCGGGGATCGGCGGGCCACATGTCGGCGAAATCGGGTCGTGGCTGCGACAGCGCTTGTACGGGGCGTCCGGCGCGACACGCCGTTGTGGCCGGTCCGCCGCCGCCGGCTCTTGATATTGTGTGTCATGCATGGTACGTACCTAACTGTTGGTGTGTATTACTTTGCAGGTCGGAAAGTCGTAATTTTTGTGTGGACGTAGTATTCACTTGGCGTAAGAAATGGATTACAGGCAAGGGGGCGTTGCGACAACTGTGCTTCTATTAAGTATTTCCAGAGACACAATGAGGACCATTTGTGGTTCCAAATACGGCGTCAAAGGCTTGAGGCCAAAGACCGACAATCAACGGCCTTATGAACACCGTTATTGTTCGTCTGTTGACAGGACAAAGACGTTGGACTACAATGGGCGAGGCATGCGTCTATTCATAGTCGGCCTCTTTGTATGGCAACAACACCATTGTTGTTTGGAGGATTGCTTTGACCTTTTTGATTCCTTTGATGCTCGTAAACGCTCTTCATTCTCGCATTGTACCAAGGAGCAGTTTTTTTTCTTCTTCCTCGCCACGTGTCACTTGTGTCCTTGGTTTCAACAAAACTGCAATGCATTCGCCAAAGACGACATGAATGTACGTATCTATATATATTTCGCTTGAATAACTGAGATATGTTTGTCTATGAGTTGTTTGCATGCATGTCTATGTTGGCAGGTATTAGTAGATTAGTAATAGTTTCCATGTCTCCATGGCGTCTCCACGACTTCTCTCGACTCTCCTCCCTCCCTCACATCGTCACCACTTCCACCGCTCCGCCGCATCCTCCTACGCCCACCGCATCTCCCCTAAAAGTTGACCTGGAAGCGCTTCGTCGTGCGGATCCGCTCGCCAAAGACGTAGAGGACCACCGCCAGCGGCAAAAAGGCGACGGCAATGAAGCCCAGCACCGAGTTGCCCCAGCCGAAGCCGAGGCGGTCGTACATGGCGCTGCCGGCGAGGGGCAGGACGGTGGCCATGACGCAGCGCAGGATGGTGCTGGAGGCGGTGACGGAGGCGGCGTAGACGGTGTAGGCGTCGACGAGGTAGAGGGTGCTGGCCATGTAGGTGATGATGACGCCGCAGCCGAGGAAGCCGGTGCCCAAGATGGGAACGATCCAGTGGGTGCGGGTCTCGGCGGACCAGCCGTACCAGAAGAGGCCGATGGGCATGAGCACGCCGCCGACGACGAGGGTGGGCAGCAGGTACTCGGGCTTGGGGCCGGTGCCGTTCTTGGCGGCGAGGTAGACGACCATGCGGCGCGAGACGCCGCCGCAGAACAGAATGCCGAGCACGCAGCCGACAAAGAAGCCGAGCGTGACGAGGCCGGAGGCGCCGCTGCCGAAGCCGTACTGGTTGCCAAAGACGGCGGGGAAGGTGGTGAAGCAGAGGTACAGGTAGCTGTAGACGACGGCGGCGTAGAGCGACTGCAAGAAGACGACGGGCACCAGCAGCATCTTGAGCGGGCGGCCGATGGAAAAGGCAAAGTGCTGGCGCGGCGTGCGGCCCGAGTCGAGCTTGCTCTTGTAGCGGAGGGGGGGTGTGCCGTCTTGTCCGGCGGCGGCGGCGGCGGCAACCGCCGCCTTGTTGAGGCGCTTCGTCTTCTTGTCGAGGATGACGTAGGCGTACGTCTCGGGCAGGACGGCAATGATCACCAAAGCGAGCGCGCCCGACAGGATGGCCATGAGCCAAAAGGCCCAGCGCCAGCCGGCCGCGGGGGTCAGGTAGCCGCCGATGATGGGCCCGATGGACGGGCCCGAGATGAAGCCCATGGCGTAGGCGGACATGGCGCGCGGGCGCTTCGCGGCCGGCACGACGTCGGCGATGCTGCCGGTGCCCAGCGTGACGGGGCACGAGCCGCCGACGCCGGCCAGGAAGCGGAACACGACGAGGGCGCCGAGGTTCGGCGCGAGGGCGCAGGCGACGTGGAAAATTAGGAACCAGATGATGCAGATCTTGTAGAGGGGCGCGCGGCCGTAGAGCTCGGACAGCGGCGCAATGACCATGGGCCCGCACGCGTAGCCCAGCAGGTAGATGGTGGTGACGAGGGCACCGACGGTCTGGTTGTCGGAGCCGAAGAAGCGCATGATGTCGGGGGCCGCGGCCGAGCTGATGGTCGATCCAATGGGGCTGCGCAGTTAGGGATAAAGAATACGACAGACGAGACAGGGGAGCACACGAGACAGACGCGGGACGTACGATAACACCGTCATCAGCGTCACCAACGCAATGGTGATCGACTTCTTGCGCGCCGACCAGTTCATGGGGTTCGCCGGGTCGTCGGGGCCGTCAAAGTCGACAATCGTGAAGCCATCTTCGGTCTTGGGGGCTGCCTTCTCGGCCGCCTGCTCGCTGTTGTCGACAGGGGACTCGGGCGTGTCTGGCACCGCGGCGGCTTCGACGTCAATGTCTGGGTCGGGATCGCTGTGGCTGGCCGCCTTTTCGGAAGACATGTTGGCAGTGGACGCTGTGACGGGTGGCAGAAAACGTGAAGCCAGGAATATAAAATCTCACTCTCTCAAAAAAGAAAAAAAATCAACAACAAGAAATAAAAGGAAAGAACAGGGTCGGAAGAATGACGAAAAGAAGACGCAAGCTCTTTCTTGGCACGACACATTGTGTTCTATTTTATTGTTTCCTGTCGTCTGTTTTGTCGTCTGTTGTGTTGTGGCCTCCGCCTCCGTCCTCCGCCCGCCGCGGATTTTCCGTGGCGCAGAGCCGCCTTACAAATTGGCGCCCATGTTCAACCGTACCGCCAAGAACAGGTATAAAGTACAAAATCAGATTCCCTGGTTTGCTTTGAAATTGCGATTCGTATCGTCTTGGTTATTTGTCACTTTGCGGCAAGTTTGGAAGCGCGCATTTGGCATTTGGTGTTCTCGCAACGACAAGGGACTCGCCGTGGCGGTTCTCACTTTACACACAATTTAGTCTCCCGCCATGCTATTACGTCGTTAATGCGAATCTGCCTCGCATACAATATACAATTTGCTACTATACATCTCGTTCCTCCCCCCGCCTATACGTACAAGGACATGTCCACGTTGGCGAGCAGATCGTCCCACTGGAACTGGGCCAGGTTGTCGAGGCCGTCAAAGTGGAGGGCCAGCGGATTGTTGTAGAGGCTGTCGTAAAAGGAAACGTCAAAGTCGGTGTTTGTGGGCGGCATGGTCGTCGTCGTCGTGGCCTCGAGTGGTGGCACGGCCTTTGGCGTCTCCATCGCGTCCATCGCGTCCATCGCGTCCATGGCCCCCATGGTCTCCATCGCCGCCACGGCCCTCGGCGGCATCGCGGTGCCCAGGACCGCCTCCAGCAGCTGCGGCCGGTGCTTGGCCAGCAGCTGCGTCAGCGACGTGTACAGCTCCGCGGCCGCGGGCGAGTAGGGCCGCGCGTCGGCGACGATTTGCATGGCGGAAAAGGCCGCACGCGTGTCGACCGCCGACGGCGACGACGACGCGTCCTCGCCGTTGTCGGCGCAGAGGTCAATCATCAAGACAATGGTGGCCAAAAAGACGCCGTACAGCACGCACGACAGCCGGCTCTGCACGAACGGGTGGCCGGCCGCGCGACGCCGGATCTGCGTCTCAGCGTGGATGATTTGGCGGGCGGCGTCGATGCAGACGGCCCGCGACGTGGTAGAGGCAGCGGAGACGGACGGCCGGCGGGCCGGGTCGGGATGCTTGAGGACGCAGCTCGTGTAGTTGCCCGTCTGCCGGCGCCAGGACGTGAGGTAGGAGAGGTGCAGCTTGCAGCGTTGGGTGTGGATGAGCGAGTGCAGCATAAAGGCCTGGATGAAGTGGCTGCGGTGCGGCCGGCCGTGGCTGTTTTTGGTGTTGCTGCTGCTGTTTTTATTATCGTCGCCGTCGACGCCCGCCTCCCATCCCGCCTGCTCGTACGTCTCCATCCGCAGAAACGGCGGCATGTCCCGCAGCATCGCGTCCAGCTCGGCGTCCGACGCCAGCGCGCTCTCGCGGTACTGCGCGAGCAGGGCCGCCGCGGCGGCCGACGACGACGCCGGCCCGCCGACAAACTGCGTCGACGAGACCATGGGCATGCGGTCCACGATGCCCCGCGCAATGTTGGCCAGCCGCACGCGCTGCAGCAGGTACGACATGTCGGTGGGCACGTCGAGCGGCAGGCCGGGGATGGGGTCCGTGCTGGCCGTGCCCAGCTGGTCGTCGTCCATGTTGCGCGGCTCCCGCACGCGCATCATGTGCGGGTGCGTCTGGTAGACGCCGACGCCCGGCCCGCTGTTGCGCGCCGCCAGCAGCCAGTCGGTCGACGCCACGTACCACCACACGCGCCGCCCGAGCTCCTTTTCAAAGGGCGTCGTCAGGGGTCGCGTGCCGCAGTCGCCGCTGTTGTCGAAACTGCTGCTGTTGTTGCCGTCGATGCTGCTGTCGATGCTGCTGCTACCGCCGCAGTCCTGGTCGATGCAGTGCAGCCCCAGCTCGCGGCCCAGCATCAGCGCCGTGGACACGATGTAGCGGTAGCGGAACCCGACGCCCTCGACGTTGCTAATCAGAAACATCAGCGTCACCACGCCCTGCAGGGCCGACAGCGTGGGCGGCACAGCGCCGCGCACAATGGCCTCGAGCAGGTGCACGGCCGACTGGATCCAGTACGGTATCTGCCGGGCGGCCTCACCGCGGGTGGCAAAGAGGGCATTGGCGTTGCTGTCGTAGCTGCCGCTGCTGCTGCTGTCGGCCGCCTCGGGCGTGTGGAGGCACGTCCCCGTGGCAATCATGGCCACCACGAGCAGCACGTCGCCCAGCGGCAGCTGCGCCCCGTTGTGCCGCTGCACGCGGTCGTACACGCGGGCCACCAGCGCCGGCGTCGTCGGGTGGTGCACAATGTGATAGAAGCTGCCCACCGTCTGGAGGAACGTGTCGATCAGCGCCGTCGTCTCGCTGTACAGCGGCAGATGGATGTGGCGCCGCGGCGCCCCCAGCCGGTCGCCCCCGCCAACGATGCTGTAGCTAAACTCGGGCGCCGTGGGGATCGACAGGATCGGCGCAATCTTGAGCGCCAGCCCGCTCTGCTCAAACTGGTTGGCCGCCGCCGCCGCCGCCACGGCCGTCGTCGTCGAGGACAGCGCCGACGGCGACCCCGTCGCCGACGCCGACGACGGCTGCCCGAGGTCCGCGTACGATCCGTTGCCCATGGACACGCGGTCGAGGTGTGTGACGACGGCGCACATCGGGCCCATTGCGTCGGGCGCGACGGCCGGCGACGGACGAGGCAGCGGCGGGGGCGACGGCAGCGGCGGCGGCATGGCCATGGCCATGGCCACTGTCTTTGTGCCCGCCCCGCCCGTCGACGTCGACGCGTCCGTCCCGCTGTGGATGCGCCGTTCCAGGTCCTCGGCCAGCCGCCGCAGACGGTACACCTCGTCCAGCAGCGCCTGGTTGCCGGCGTCGTGTACGAAGGGCGTGCCCGTGGTCTGCGACGATGGCGAATACTGACGGGCCGGCCGTGGCGTCTGCCGCACCTCCGCCGGCCCTGCCACCGCCCCCGCCACCGCCGTCGGCATCGGCACCGGCATCTCCACGGGCCCCTCTGCGTCCATCACGCACGTCTTGCCCCGCGACACGCAGTTGGTGCATGGCAGCGGGCGGCTGCATCGCAGCTTGCGCACGCGGCAGAACTCGCACGAATAGTGGCCCTTTCGGGCACGGGCGGTGGGCGCCTGGCGTGTTTGTAGTCGAGGCGGCATGTTTACGTGTTTCCGTGGTTCCGTATTTCCTTGGTTCCGTGTTTCCTTGTCTCAGAGAGTGTCGTGTGGGTTGTCCGCGGATGGTCGTGTGCAGGTGCAGGTACCGTCGTGGGAATGCCGTTTGGATACGCTCGCACTCCGTATAAGAAATGGCGATGGCGGAAGTTCCGCGGCAACTCCGTGGGACGTCAATGGGTAAAGTGGGGCTGGACGTTATGCAGCTGACAAACGGATTGTTCTCGGTTTACACTAAGACTACGTATTTCTCCTGGTGCGGCATGCATCTCGCTGTTCCTTGTTTCTCGTCTTTTGACTTTTTATTCGTCTCTCCTCTCTCCCTCTATTTTGCTGTTGCTGCCGTAATCACCTTGATGAATCCACGTGATGTAGAACAGAGCAATATATCGGTCGCTCATCTGCGTAGAACGACTGCCGTTGTTATATACAAGTCAACATTCTGCCTAAATGTGAATGCCAAATGGAGCAACGTTGAATGCTCCGAATGTATCGTTCTGCCTCGTTTAGATCATGTCTTCCATCATGACTCTCATCATGACTCTCCACTTTCTGCAACGAATCTTCGTAGCGGACCAAAGCATCCAAAATGGCCGCATCGCATCACGACTTTGCTGACTCCGAGTCGGCTGCGTTTCTTGCCGAGGAGGGCGGTGTCAAGCATGAGGAGAGGCCACCGCGGACCAGAAAGGACACCTGGACGGGCGTCTGGCACTACGTTCCGTATGCGTCGCTGGCCGTCAACGTCCTTCTGTCGCTCGTTATTCTCTTCGCGTCGTCCAAGGCCACGACCGCCGGGCCTGTGACGGCCATTCTGCCCTCGCAGGCCATGTTTGGAGACAGTAGGCGTCCCCTCCTAGTCACGATATTGCCGACGTCAATGTCCCGCTGACCAGCAGTCCCCACCAAAAAGGTCGTCTTCGAGCCGGACGCAAGCTTCGACGTCGATCCGTTTGGCCCCGACGAGATTGACAGCCCCTGGTACACTCTGGCGCCGCGTAGGTCCTCTTCTTCCCATCTGCACGTTCCGTAGCCCGTCATGACATCCACTCACCCGTGCTCTCTCGCCCGCGCCACCCCTCCCTGCAGCCGGCAAAGGCCACATTGCGATTGCCGATCCCGCCGCCTGGGGTCTCGCCGGTGGCTTCCCGCTGTCGGGCGATGATGTCTCCACCACCACCACCACCACGACAATGTCCACGACGTCCCCGTCGCCCGCCGAAGAGTACACCGTCGCCCTCTACCACCAGCTGCACTGCCTCGCCGCCCTCAAGTCCAAAATGGTCCGCCTGCAGGCCTGGTACGCCAACGCCTCCGACAACGAGTACCTCCGCTTCGCCCTCGGCGAGGACCAGGTCGCCGACCACCACATGGACCACTGCTTCGACTATTTGCGGCAGACGCTCCTGTGCCACGGCGACACCACGCTCGAGGGCGCGCGGCGCGTGCGCACCGCCACCGGCCACGAGACGACCGTGCGCGGCGTCGACGGCTGGGGCGTCGTGCACGCCTGCCGGGACAGGGAACGCATCTATGCGTTTGCCGATGCACACCGGAGCCGCAACGACACGGGGATTGATTAAAGGGGGGCGGGAGGCTTCCACGATGACGGTGTGCGTTATGCGTTTCTTATGGGAGACAAAGTGAATTATTACCTGTCAAAGTAGGTTTTGGTGATTATATTCCAAACAAGTCAACAATACAACAATATCATACAAGACGGTACGAGGCTGCTAGACACGGAACAACGTCAGTCCTGCCTCGGGGGACACGGTTACAGAGTATAGAAGAAGTCTGGGTGCCGATCGCCGAGCTCCTCAATGCCCTTGACACGCAGGGCGGCGCGCGCCTCCTCGCTCATGCTGCGCTTGCGGCGGTTCTCATACTGCAGGTAGAGGCGCGTCAAGACAGTGAAGACCAGGCCAACACCACACAGCGCCAGCGACGACGCCTGGCCTTTGTGGTCTGCCTTGTGTTAGTGTGGAAGAAAGTAAAAAAGTGGAAAACGCACGACGACATCCACATGCATCAACAGGATGCACCGAAAACTCACAATAGGGCGGCGTGTTGTAGGCCTGGTTGGCGCCAATCGACACACACTGGGAGATGACGTTGAAGAGCGCCAGCGACGAGCCGCGCCGGGTGTATCCGGCAAAGGAGATGGTGGCCCACGACAGCTGGAGGACGATGTTGGGATACACGGAGAAGGCAACGAGGCAGGTGGCAAAGAAGCGCACTTTGGTGTTGGTGGTGCCGATCAGGATGGCATAGCCGACGATGCTGACGGCGATCGAGGCGCCGAGCGTGGCGCTGCGGGCGTTGGTCTTGTCCGCGATGCGGGCCCAGAAGAGGACGCCGAAGCCGGCACAAACGTAGACGATGACGGAGAAGAGCTGCGCGTTGACGGAGGTGTAGCCGAAGCTCTGCTGTTGTTAGAGGAGAGACGAAAGCGAGCGAAGTGAGGACCAACGGAGCGCACATCAACGTACCTTGATGATGGACGGAAGAAAGTTGCTCATGGACGAGACGCAAAAGTGGCCGGCCGACGAAATGACAGCCATGAGCCAAAAGTGCGGGCTCAGGAGGATCAGCGGCACGCGCGTCCACTGGAGCTTGTACTCGCTGTCCCCGACGTTGTGCGCGGCCGCGGCGCGCACGGCGATGTGGGCTTTCTCTTCGGGCGTAAAGCCGAACCGGATCTTGTAGGGGCTGGGCGGCAGGAACGCGAGGACGACAAAGGCAAAAGCGATGGGCAGGATGCCCTCAATCAAAAAAATCCAGCGCCACGCACGCCAGCCGTGGGCGCCGTCCAGGTTCTTCTCGATGCCGTACGCAATCAGGCCGTTGAAGGCGCCGGCCACAGTCGACGTCGAATAGAAGATGGCGCTGCGCGTGGCGAGCTCGTGGTACTGGTAGAAAAACGACAGGTAGAAGACGGCGCCCTGGACAAAGGCCTCGGCCATGCCGATGAGGAAGCGCAGGGCCAGCAGGGCCCCGGCCGAGTGGATCACCACGCTCAAGGCCGTGAACAGGCCCCAGAGCACCATGGCGCCAAAGAACTGCCACGGCGGGCCAATGGCGCGGACAAGCAGCGTGCCGGGCAGCTGGAAGACAATGTAGGACACGAGGAACATGGTGGCCGCGTTGGAGTAGGCCTGTGCGCTGAGGCCCAGCTCCTCCGGCATGCCCGCGACTGCCGCGTTGGCCAGATCCGAGCGGCCCATGGAGGCAAAGAAGTAGACGCTGGAGATGACGGGCAAGATGAAGAGATCGAGCTTCCACAGCACACGGCGGTCCAGGGCCTTGTATTCGGGCGTGGTGTCGCTGTCCCAGGCAGCCGTGTTGATGCCGGACTCGACCTGGACCTTTTCTGGGCTGGACGGATCAGGGACGGCTTCTTCGACCTCGTGCGTCTCATTCTTTTCCGTGGACGCCATGGTGAATGGACAGGCGTGGCAGACGAAGTGATGGGTTGACAGGGGAGGCGACAGAGGGTAGACAGGTGTGGAAATGGTTTGGACAGGAATTTCAAACAATACGGATTTGATGAGATCAGCGCTTGCCTCACGAGTCCTACAACAAGGACGACACCCCGGGCATCGGGGACGGCCTTTAAGTAAAGACGGAAAACACCACCAACCACGAGGACATCATCCGGTACAGTCAAACCAAAAATACAGGAAAGTAAGAGAAATGCCAAAACAAGCAAAGACCACCAGGCCCATTGGCCAAGAGACCGGCCCAGAGCGTTGGGAATGCGGGGAGGTCTGACAACGGGTCGTCGTCGATGCGAAATTCGGCTGGCCAAGAAAGGCAAGGAGAGGCAAAGAGTCGCAAGGAGAGACAGCAAGTAGCCAGGATACTGGCGAGTGGGGTGACGCTATCTGGGGAGGGTTCGTCGGTCGTGGGGATTCGAGATGACGAGGTAGGCGGAGATGTCTTTGCATGCTTTTGGCATTAAACGTCCTTGAGTTTGAGTGACTTTCTTAGGTAACCGACCCGACTTCATGTAAAGACACTCAGAAGGCGCCTTCGCTCGCCACAATAAAAAAGGCCCAATGTCTTGTCGTAGGACGAAAGGTCATCACGAGACAACCTTCTGTCTTGATTTTGCTTTTGGTCCCCAGCTCGGATCGTGGCGAAAGCATCTCACCACCTCCCCCGAAAAGACTAGGATGGAGTTAACAACCCCGTCTTGATCAGCAAAATCCGGGGAACAGAATCATGGGGTAGCTAGTGTCATGGTCAACCGGGACTAGACCAGGCGAATTTCGCTTCACACCGTGGCTGTCTCCGCACTTCCAATGAAGCGAATTTCGGATTGCCCAAGTCTAGCGTCAAGTGGGAGCTGCTTCCCCAGACACATGCAAGACGCAAGACACACTTGTAACAGAGCATCCAAAAGAGAGGCGAAAGTTGTACCGGTGTACAGGACATGTCGTATCTTGAAATTGCGATTGGCTTGTACATAACCCGCAGCGCCTAATCCTACCGGTGTCCTCAAAATGTGAACAATATGAACAATCACAGCCTCATAACCTCTGCCGCAGCGTCCGAGTCGTGCCGAGGACCGAGGACGTTCCATCACTTCTTAAGCACAAACATGTCACTAACCCAGCCATACGCGCGGTTCAGACGACGTCCAACCCGCCGCGCCACCTCGTACGTCATCTTGCCCCGCGGGTGCGGCTCGTGGAACTGGATGCTGCGCTCGATGTCGAGAGCCGTGAGGCGGAACTGCCAGACGGAACCGTACAGCTTCTCGGCCTGAAAGCCCGTGGAGGTCATGGCGTGCAAAAAGTCGCGCCAGGGGACCTCGCCCGGGGTGGAGGAGACGTCGGCATTGAAGAAGAGGGTGCGGAAGACTTTGAGGGCGCGGGCGTCGACCGGCATGGTGGGCTGTGTGTCTTGCACGACGGGCTCGGCATCAGTGAGTGAGAGACCAGCGAGGTCGTCCGTCGGGGATGCCGCTGCCGCTGCCGCCATACCCTTGGTCTTGGTCTTGATCTTGGCCTTGTCTCTGGACGACGATGCGGTGAGGCGTCCCTGCGATGGCTTCTCGACGACACCAAAGTAAAACGCAGACAGCGGATTGCCGATGCTGCCACTGGACGTCTTGTTCGCCGGTGCCGCTCCTTTCTTCCCACCTTTCCCGTTCCCCGGCATGACCGGCTCCACCCATTGGGCGGTGCGCTGCACGATCCGCGGTTGCAACAACAGCGTCTGCGTCGCGGTGCCGGTCAAATCGCCGGCCTTGACGTACATGTGGCGGTCGACGCAGGCCCAGAACGCGTCCAGGTTGCGCTCTGCCTGCCGCAGTGCCTCGGTGTTTTCCTTGGTGGGGCGCTTCTCGCAGGGATACGCAAAGCGGCCGCCGGTCGGTGTGCCGAGTTTGGTGGCATCCGCAAGACTGTTGTCCTGCACGGCCGCCTGAATCTTGATCATCGGAGCGTGCTCGGCGTCAACGGCGCGCTCGACCGTGTCCTTGTACTTGACCATGTGGTTTTCAAAGCCACTGGACCACGGCTGGTAGAGGTCGATCTGGGCCAGGCACTGGGCCACAATCGAGAGGTCGCCTATGAATGCCGCGACGTGGGCCGACACAAGACTCTTGGCTTCGGGCTCCGTCTCGATCAGGCGCTCCAGCTCGTCCACAGCCGTGGTCATGCGCAGCAAGAAGATCTGCTGCCCGTCCTCCCAGAGCATGCTGAACTGGAAGGTGAGCTCGGTAGCGATATTTCTGCGCGCAGCTGGCCGCGACTGGACGGCAATGTGGGACGTAGTCTTGTTGGGCGGCGGTTCGCGCCAAAAGAGGTTGCGCATGGGCGGCGAAGCTGGGACCACCACCTGGAACTGCTGCAGGGCCCCTTGGCAGCTTGCTGCAGTTGAAACTGAAATTTGAGAAGGGCGAGGAGATATTCTTCCGGGGGAGGAGCGGCCGGGCGGATGGCGGCCGCATACCTTTGTTGAAGCTGCTGCACGAGGCGGGGCTGGGCGAGCAGCTGGGCAAACGACTCGTGCATCAAATAGGCAGACCCGATCATGACGCCAATGACGCGTTCCCAGAGAATATGCTGCCGGAAGCGTTCGAGAGTCGGGTGCACGTTGCCATTCATGTCTGGCAGCATCTCGAGCCGGTGCTCCTTGATTTCCATCAAGGTACTCGCAAAGTACGCGGGATCTTCACGCAGCGACCAGATGTGATCCTCGGCGGCGGAGGTCCAGGCGGCGAGGAGGGCGATGATGCGGTTAAAGTCAATCTTGGCGGGAACACGGTAGGGTGCTTCGCTGGCCATGACGGCGAGCGAGTCGAAGCCCGCTGCCTCGGCTTCTTGCTTGAGCACCGGCTCCGGCAGAACGGGTGCGTCCTGGACGGACGCCATGTCGACCTCGTGGAGCACCAGCGCACAGCAGTCAATCAAGAAACGCAGAAGGCGTTCCTGGGCCTCGAGGACAACAAGGCCATCGCCCGGGATGAACTGGGCTCGCGTGACTGCCCAGTTGTCGGCGTCCGCGTTGTCGTCCCAGCTCACCAGTGTGCCGTAGTTTCTGTCCAATGTCGGCGAGTTGGGGTCGCCATTGAGAATCATGGTCCACCTGTTGAGGTAGACTCGAGACAATTTGTGCGACACGATGCCAATACGCATCTGCTCCTCGTCAGCGGCGGCGAAGAGGCAGGAGGGGTGGCGGCCGCGGGCGTTTATGAGCAGCAGCAGACCGTGGCTTGGACAGGCCGTCTTGGTTGATGTAGGGCCACATGACGGCGTCACGGGGGTGCAGCAGCTTCTTGCCGCGGAAATCAGGCGCGTCTTGCCGCAGAGTCTCGAAGTCGGGACGGTGCATGGCGGCCATGCCGGGCCAGGCCTTGAGCAAGACGGCAATCCGCTGCGCTCGCGTCTTTTTGAGCCACCGCCGCTAGAGGGTCTCTTCATGACGCTCGACAATGGCACGGAGCTCGGCAAAGCCGGCCAGGACGTTCTTGCGGCGCGTGTCGGCCTCGCGGCGGACTTCGTCGGCGGACTTCATCACCGGAACCGGCAAGTTCAGGGCCTTGAACATGGCCTCGGGGTCGTTGTAGATGTTGTCGGCATCGCTGTCCGAGTCGGGCTGGCGTCCAGATGCGTAGTTGTCAAAGTTGGGCATCACGTCGCGGAGACACGATTCCACCCCGGCGCTGGCATGCGTGGTTGTTCGAGTTTGGTGTTGCGGTGAAGATGGACTGTGGTATTTTGTACTGCCAGAACGACCGAAGCCCAAGAGCCCACCAAATGCAGTTGTGGGTCGCGTGAGGTGTCGACATGATGCTGAACAAAATGAAGTACAAGAGCCCAGAGATGAAAAGAAGCAGATTTCAGTTTTTCTCTACGAAATGCAGCGTTGTTTGACGCCCCTCCATTGCTCTTTCCTTGGAACTTTGGTTATGCCCAAACGCGTTCCTTCCTCCAAGGGACACGTTCGTTCGGTGGGTGGCACCTTCCAGTGCGAGTACCGTATCGCCAAAAAGGAAAGTGCGTTTGGTTGTGCCTGCACTTGCACCTGCCTCAAAAAATCCGTGTCACACAAATCGTATGTCGCGAACCCCGTTCCTTCCCCAACAGCGGAGTTCGCGACGAAGCGAGATTCGCTTGGGAAGGAGGGGCCTGGCCATTAGCGGGGCCAGGTCGCTGGAAGCAACAAGCCAACAACAGCACTACAGCTCAACTCCCTGGCCGAATCGGCATCGGTGTTTCTGGCAGCGCCGTTTGCTCCGTCTGACTGGACCACGCTACAATTTTGTTATCGTGCTGGCCTGTATTAAAGATGAGAGTCGTCATGACGGCTGACGAAGAACGACGACGGCCGGCGTGAGCAGAGTCCCCAACAACGCACAGCCGAGGCATTCGACGACCAATCCGACGAAGCATTGCCTGCAACAAATCCCTCACGATGGCACTGGACCGCCGCTTCACGACGAGGGATGTGCCCGCCAAGTTCCTCGAAGCCGTGTTTTTGACGGGCCGCGTCCCATGGCGCGTGGCCCCCGCGGACCCGCGCGTGGCGTACGGGCTATACGTGCCGCCGAGCCAGTACCACGCCAAGTACACGGCGGACGCGACCGACGACGACCAGACGGACACGGCCGACGACCGCCTGCCCCTCGTGGTCTGGGTCCACGGCACTGGCCGCGATACGAGCCCCCTCTCGACGGAGCTGGCCGCCTTCGCCGAGGCCAACGGGTGCGCCGTGCTGGCGCCCCTCTTTCCGGCCAACATGGACGGCCCGCACGACCTGGACGCGTACAAGGTGCTGCGCTCGCAGACGCTGCGGTCGGACCGCGTGCTGCTGGCGATCCTGGACGAGGTGGCCGTCGTCTGGCCGGGGATTGCCACCGAGACGGTGTACCTGGGCGGGTTCTCGGGCGGCGGGCAGTTTGCCCACCGATTTTTGTATCTCTACCCGGAACGGCTGGCGGCTGTGGGGGTGGGTGCACCCGGGCGGGCGACGCGGCTGGACGATACGCAGAACTGGCCAGTCGGCATCAAGGACGTCGAGGCTGTGTTTGGGCGCGCGGTCGACAGGGCCGCCGTGGCCAAGGTGGCGATCCAGATCGCCGTCGGCAGTGAGGACAGCGCGGTGCACGGCGGGCCAACGTTTTGGGAGTGGCTGCGGGCGATGAAGGCCAAGGAGGCCGCCGCGGCCGCAGCCGTGACGAAGGCAGGACAGGACAAGGGCGGCGAGAAAGCGTCGACGCTGCCGACAAGCTTCGGCAGCCGGCTGGACTTGGCGACGGAGCTGCATCGCCTGTGGGCGGCCGACGGCATCGCGTCTACCTTGACCGTGGTGCCGGGGTTTGCCCACGACAATGCTGGCGTGCGGCCACACATTTTGGAGTTTCTCCGGTCGAGGCTGGCGGCTGATAGAAAACAATGATGAGGGAACGAGTGTTGAGTCGACCGTCCTTGAGTCGACCGTGGCGGCGACGGCATGAGGAAATGACACTTTTTGGCAACAGTCTCTTTTGGCTATTAGTTTCTTCTCATTCATATTTTGTTTGTTCCATTTTCACTTATTGTTTACCCCTGTCTTTTTTATCTCTTGCGTTGACAATGTTTTGTTTTCAATTATGCCTGATATCTGATTTAATACCTGCAATCAACACAGACACTCAACACCCGCTAGCTACAGGGGCGCGCCCCAAACAACTAGCGGGACCTAGCCGCGGCATTTCCAGATGGCTTAGAAGGTGAGGAACTTCACTAAACCCCCTAGGGCAAGGCCACTATTAGAATCAGGATCAGGCCTGACGCCTTTGTCTCCTCCCCGCCGTCGACAAAGTCCTGCATGGCCGGAACATCACGCCTCCTGGGCCTTTTATTTATGCCGCATCGCCCTCACAAGTCATGAAGCGTCAACGCGAGGCAGTGTGATCCTGTGAACATTACGAAACAACACCATGACCCACCAACCAGTGACCCCGATGCACTCACCAGCCATGTCGTCGTCGTCTTCTAAACGCTGCTCGATGGCATGCACGACGTGCCGACAGGTGAAGCTGCGGTGCGACGCCGCCGAGCGATACCCGAGCCCCTGCTCGCGGTGTGTGAAGCGGCGCAAGCCGTGCGTGTTTGACTCGGACTTTAAGCGGCGGCCGGTGCGTGGCGCCCTGGAGCGGCTGCTCGAGGAGAAGGAGCAGCTGAAGCAGATTGTGGACTCCATGGGCGCCGCGGCACACGGGATGCAGATCCATCCGACCCCGTCGCAGACGCAGTCTGAGGCATCGCCAGCCGTCATCGGCCTCTCTGACGACTCGCCGGACGACACGCCGGGCTACGACCTGGACGGCGTGCGGCTGAGCTTTGCCGTCGTTGACGATCTGTTTGCGTTGTCAGTGCCCCCTTCCAATCTACATTATTAAACAACGGAATCCGTCTACTGACTGTCCAAGCTACGTTGCCGTGTTCCATCCGATGCTACCCATCGTGGACATTGTCAGCGCATCCAAGACCCCAGCGGACGTCTGCGCCGACAGCGAGCTGTTGTTCTGGACCATTCTGATTACGGCCGCGCAGAACCATCCGCAGCACCGCGCCGCCGTCCTGGAGCCGCTCGTCACGCCGTACCGTCGTCTGCTGGCGGACGCGCTCGTCCAGCCGGCCCGCACCGTCTACATGACCCAGGCGTTGCTCGTGCTGACGTCCTGGCCGCTGTCCGTGGACCGGCAGCGCAACGACCCAAGCTGGTACTACTGCGGGGTGGCGACCAGCTCGGCCGTCCACCTGCGGCTGCACGAGGCCGAGGCGCTGTGGTGGTACTCGTCTGTGGGGGGCCGGGAGGAGGTGGTGACGGGCAGCGGTGGTGGCGACAACGGAGACGACGGCGACGACGGCGACCGACAACAGGCGAACGCGGCCCGGTACCGCACGTGGCTGGGTGCCTTTGTGGTCAGCAACGCGCTGGCCATCGACATGGGGCTGCCGCCGCCCATGGCGTCTGTGGCATCGCTGGCGCCGCATCTCCAGAAGCAGCTGCAGCTGCAGCTGGGCGATGGGCTGTCGGATGTGTTTGCGGCGCGCATCGAGCTGCAGACGATCCTGTTCCGCCACGACACAGTCCTGAAAGACACGGCGTCCATGTCGACGTCGACGTCGGACACGCTCTCGTCAAAGAACCCCGTCCTGGACGTGATGGAGCGCGAGCTGGACGCATTTGAACAAAAGTGGGCGGCCGTCGAGGGCAGCCAGGGGCGACAAGAGCTGCCGTTTCTCATCCACCTGGATCTGCTGGCGGCGCGGCTTCGGCTCCGCGCGCCGCTTCTGATGCCACGGCCGGCCGTCAACGAGCCAGACTTGTTGATCGAGGCGGCGTGGCAAAAGACGATCCACTACGCCGGTCGCATTATCCAGCGGATGGCCGAGTTTTACGCAGACGGCAGCGATGCCGAGCAAGCGTCGTGCTCCGCCAGCGCCAGCGACAGCACCGCCCAGACCCGACGACCGCGTCTTGTGATTGCGGCCGCGAAGCGCTGCCTCCCCAAGCACTACAGACGCGCCCTGCTGATGGCCGTCTTTGCTCTGCTCATCTACGCCATGCTGCACCCACGGGACACGGACGACCACGACGACTCGACGGCCCGCGCCCTGGCCGCCGCCAGCCAGGCTCTCGACCTCATCGACGCGCTGGTCCGCCACCCGGCCGACGAGAACGGCCGCTGCGTGCGGATCCTGCGGCTCGTCGCCCACTATGCCGACGACCCGCGCGTCGCCAGCGCGTTCGCCGACCACTTTGCGCGCGCGCTGGCCCCGCCCGACACGGACCTGATCGAGGTGGGCATCAAGGCCTCGTGGGTCGTCCGGCAGCGCGTGCGCCAAAAGTACCTCGAGGGCCCGGACCGCGAGCTGCCGTGCCAGCGGCTGGAGGCGTCGGCGACGACGGCGACGGCGGCCCGCCGAACCATTGTGACGCGGTCGGCGACGGCCAGCCGGCTCCAGGGTGCGGACGGGGCGCTGGCAGAGTACACACAAGGACGCACTGCGGCCGTGTGCGAGCAGAACAACACGGCCGCTCAGCATGCGGCGCCTATGGACCGGCCGCTACGGCTTCCGCCAGCACAGACAGCACCGCCCCCACCTCTCTACGCGCAGGATGTTGGTCCGACGTGCCACGGCGGCACACAGTGGGAGGCGGACAGCACGCTCGCCGAGCAATTCAGCCACGCCTTTAGTGACGAGGTATTTACGGACTGGAACGCCTGGTTTGACGACGCGGATGATTTTATGAACTTGTTTCGCGCGCCGAACTGGAATTCCGTGTAGGGAGCGAGGCGGGGACACAGCGACACACTGCGATATGCCAGTTGATATGACAAAGAATGATTCAAGACAATGACAATACACACTTCGCCGGCGCTCCACAGTTACTGGCTGGTTGGTGGCTTGCCCTGTTCTCGTTGCTTCCCCGCACACCGCATCAGCGCTAAGAGCTGGTGTAAGTCGCTGGGCCCACTTGCCGAAATTCGCTTCGGCACCGAAGGCTCCTCGCACAGACATGTCTTGTCCTTCCAAATGACCATCCCAACAGGGAGAACATGAGCGAGGGGGGGACGCCGGACAAGGAGAACTTCTCAGACGACGAGAAGTCCTACGGACATTGGTTGGATTGCTGCTCAAAAGTTGGCAGCAGCCGACGGGCGCTCAAAAGTCCGGGCCGATCATGGCAGAAAATGTGAGATCAAAAAGAACGACAAGAATGTCAACGCAGAACGAGACAACACAAAGCTTCAAATAGGAGCTGGACACAACTGTCTCTGTCTTCATTTCGTTCCAGATTCATTGCCTCTGCATTGCCAAACACCAGGCGGCCTTTGACCATACATCATACCCCACGTCAAGATTAAACGAAACAGACGTCATCGTACCTCTCCACACCCCTCACAATGGGTTCGGTTCCCACGCCTTTACCGTCCTCGGACGTCCTCTGCCAGATCGTCACGCCCGTCGGCATGTTCGGCTACGGCTTCGAAATTGACGAGGTGTACCGCGGGCTGGAGGCTGCGCGGCGCGACCACCCGGGCGTGCCGACGGCGCTCATCATGGACAGCGGGTCGACGGACTCGGGCCCGTCGAAGCTGGCCCTGGGCCTCACGACCTGCCCAGAGAGCTCGTACCGCCGCGACCTGCTGGCATGCCTGCGGATCGCGCGGCAGTACGGCGTGCCGCTGCTGCTGAGCTCGGCGGGCGGCGACGGCGCGGACGCGCACGTGCGGCTGTTTGGCCGGCTGGTGGCAGAGGCCGTGGACGCGCTCAACGGCGAGGACGGCACCGCGACGACGCTCAAGGTCCTGTCCGTGTACAGCGACGTGGACAAGGCGCTGGTGCAGGAGCGGCTGGCGGCCGGCACGGTGGCGGGCTGCGGTCCGTGCGTGCCGGCACTCTCGGCCACCGCCGTCGAGGCCACGACCGTCGTCGTCGGCCAGATGGGCCCGGAGCCGTTTGTGCAGGCCATGGCGGCGCACCCAGACTTTGACGTCGTGCTCGGCGGGCGCGCCTACGACCCGTCGCCGTACGTGGCCTTTTGCGCCTACCACCATCTGGGCCCGGCCGCGGCGGCGACCACAGACGTGTGGGCCATGGATGCGGGCCTGCTCGGCGGATTCACGCACATGGGCAAGATCATGGAGTGCGGGGGCCTCTGCGCGACGCCCAAGAGCAAGGGCTCCATGGCCACGGTCTACCGCGACGGCAGCTTCGACATCCACGCGCTGGCCACCGGCGCCGTGTGCCGGCCCCTGACGGTGGCGGCGCACACGCTCTACGAAAAGACGCGCCCGGACCAACTGCCCGGGCCAGGCGGCCACTTGGACCTGACGACAGCCCGCTACGCCCAGCGCGACGACGGGGCGTCGGTGCACGTCCAGGGCGCCACGTTTCATCCGTCGTGGAGCAAAGAGGGCGGCGGCGCCGGCGGCGCCTACACGATCAAGCTGGAGGGCGCGCGCATCACGGGCTACCGCGCCATCTTCATGGGCTCGTTCTGCGACCCGATCCTGCTGGCGCAGCTGCCGGACGTGCTGGCACAAATCAAGAAGTACGTCGGCAAGCAGCACGCGCACCTCGACCCCGCGACGTGGGACCTCGACTTCCACGTCTACGACGGCCGGGACCGCGACGGCCAGGACGCCGGTATGCCCGCACGTGGCGGGCCCGAGGTGCCTCCACCGGGCGTCGCCTTTATTGTCGGCGAGGCCCTGGCGCCCACGCAGGCCGACGCCAACAGCATCGCGTCCGCCGCGCGCATCGGCTGCGTCCACGGGTCGTACCCGGGCCAAAAGGCTAACAGCGGCAACTTTGGCATGGGCATCGGCGGCGGGTCGGGCGAGATTGAGATGGGCGCGTGTGCCGAGTTCTCCGTGTACCACCTGATGGACCTGGCCCGGGGCGAGGAGGGCGCCCGGGAGGTCGGCACGGAGGGGGCTGCGTTGTTCCGCTGGGCGGTGGCCTGGGCGGGGCCGGCGGGGGGGACGAGGGTGGCGGTGCCCGCGGCCGTTGTGAAGACGGAGGTCAAGGCAGTGAATGGCCACACCAATGGGGCGTCGACAGCAACCTCGTCGACGACCTCGTCAACGACCTCGTCGGCATCGACCTCGTCAAAGGCGACGACGACGACGACCGCCACCACCACCACCGTCGGCGACCTCGCCAAGCTGCTGCGCTCCAAAAACGCCGGGCCTTACGAAATCACCCTCGACGTCCTCTTTGACGACCGCGCCGTCTACGACAAGGTCAAGGCGTCGGGGGTCCTGACCCCGGACAAGGTGGCCGCCCTCTATGGGTTGACCGCCGACCAGCTCGTCTACTGCGCCTTCTTTGACCCGGCGCTCGCCTTCAAGGCCACGCTGCCGCGCATGCGCAAGGGCCAGCCGGCCGCCTCGGGCGGCTTCATGGAAAACGACGTCCACGGCTCGCAAAAGTACAAGCCGCTGATGAATGTGGCGATTGCGCTGTAGGGTGGGGGATGGTCGATTCGTTTCGTTTTTCGTGTGTCGTGTCGTCATGTCGTTGCGTCGTCGTTTGAATGTAAATACGTCGTGTATTTTTGAGTCGTGTATTTGAGTGCATGAATTGAATTCAGCTTCAAGGCAAAAGGCACCGTCTTCTCGCAGTTGATGTCTTTTCGTGCCAATGTAGCCTCTGTGCGGCTTCGAGGACCATCGCGCCTCTTCCCTTCTGTCCCCCCCTCCACTCAGGGCACCACCTCTCTGTCGACATTGATGACGAGGAAGTAGATGTGATGCCGATGTCCGCCGTTAGGCGCTAAAAGTTAGCGTGTTCGGGGTCTTTTAGCGCCCGGCAGGTCCCAGTGACGCAACGTCTTGACAGCTGCTGTCTCTGAACGGACAACATCCCGACATGTTACTCGCTGTTCGTCTCCTGCATCGGCGTGCGACCACGCCGTGTCCTGAAGCAAATGGTTGGCAAACTCGTTGAACAGGCGTTCCAGTTGAGGGCCTGTTTCTGGGAATCCTTGGCTTGCGCCTGCACAGGCAAATGATGCTCGCGGCCCCCAACATCGCGAGATGGCATCACACGCAACGGGACGCCGACCAGAATGGGTGCAGAGCAGCGCGACGTGCGCTGGAAAAGGCGGGATAAGACGCCGACGGGTGCAGACCAGCTGCATGTGCATCATGCGTGGTATCCTGCACGGCGCCCCTCTTTGAGCCTCGACCCAGGCGTCTTCCCTCTTGTGCTCTCTGCTGCCTGTCGCCTTGCAGCGTCTGGCGGCCTCTGCCCATTCGCCGGCATTCCTTATTGGCCACGATAGTCTCTCCTGCTCTTCGCTTCCACCCGCATTCTTGCTTGCTCCTACTTGTCAAGCTCCAGGTCGCGACTTTGTCTTCCCCCCATTGCCGTCGCGCCAACGGCCGGCTTTTTCGCGTTGCCTTTCCGCTGTCGTTCTGCGCAGTGCAGCTTCCCCCCACGACGGCCTACTGCAGGCGCACCGTAATCCTCCTTCATAGTACTGCGGAATAAATAGATGCAGCATCCTTCTCCGTGTCGCATTTCGGAGGGCATATCTCGTTTGTATCGTAGACTTTGGACTTGCACTGTGCATACATGTTCTCGTCCTCACATTCTTCGATCACATTCACCCCTGTCCCCTTGTGCTTACAGCGACTACAGCAACTACGACTACAGCGATTACAGCGACTACAGCGACTACAGCGATTACAGCGTACAACGATTACAGGCCACCCCGCCCGTCCACTAACAAAATGGCCCCACAATTGGCAGCCGCTGCAACCACTCCTGCACCCGCGCCGGCCGACGGCTCCGACGGCGGCGGCCTCTCCCAGGGCCAGATCGGCGGCATTCTGGTCGGCGTCGTTGCCTTTGTCGTCCTTCTGTTCCTCTTCTGGTACTGGCTCACCCACTCCGAGGGCTACGTGGCCTACCGCGACGAGCGCCGCTACCGCCAGCGCCTGGAGCGGCTGCGCCAGCGCGACCAGTGGGAGCGCCGGCGTCGTCGGCCGCGGTCCTATTACGAGACCGAGGTCAGCTACGAGAGCGACTCGGAGACGACAGAGGTGTCGCGGCGGCAGCGGCCCGCGGCGTCCATGGCCGCCGCCGCCCGGATGCAGCACATGATGGCCGCAGCGGCCGCGGCGGAGCACCAGCAGCAGCTCGAGGCAGAACGGCGGCGACGGGCGGCCGGCGTAGCCACAGCCCCCAAGTACGTCCTCAACCCGCCGCCGCTCCGGTTTCCCCCGACGGCGCGGCGGACGAGCTATGTGCACACTCGCCATCCGCAGATTCCCGGCATCCGGCGGTTTCCTTGAGGGCCCGGGGCAGGAACGAGCGTCCGGCTCAAACACAGGATCAACTCGGCTTGCTCTTTCCCGGATGGGACAGTCCCCAGCATGCCCTTTTCGGAAACAGCGTCTTCCCCTTGGAAACAAGACGCACCTTCCCCTGGTGGACCTACATACAACAACAAAGCAACCACTTTAAACAACCCTTTGTCGTTCACTTCCAGCCCTCTCTGCAAAACCTCTTCCCATTGCAAGTTTCCTTACAGCATTTTTACTTTCCTTCGCCTCTCGGTCCACAGCGCCCTCCGGCATCTGCTCGGCCACGCCATGACGTATTCCCCGCTGCTGGTCCCCGTCTCGCTGCTGCTCCCCATCTGCCTCTTTGTTTTCGTTGCTGCCGGCGCCCTCGAGTCTCCGTCCGTCCGCGCGTTTCCCTACGTCGTGCTCATGACCATTGTCTTGATGCAGTTTCGTCTCGTTGCCTACTACTTTTACGTCACCAGGAACCCGGGGCTGCAGCTGTTGGCGGCGTAACCGCAACAAGCCAGTGACCAAACGCGCAGATACGATGGTATGCCCTTTCGTCCCGCGTCGTGGCTCAGGCTGTGACTCTTCCTCGCTGCTCACTCTCTACGCAGAACCGGCGGCTCGCACTTGTGATGGTCGCGGCATCGGTCGTCGTGCCCTTCCGCCGGCGCTACCCCTCGCCCACGCCCGCCTGGCCCGCCATGTCGGCAGCGCAGCTCCCCTCATTGCTGTACCCAACGAGACGGGTCACCGCTGCCGACGAGGACAAAACTGGCAGCAACACTGTATAGCACCTTGGGACGGTCCTGGCTGCTCCTGTGATGACAAGAATGGCTCAGGCAGTGCACCAAGCGCGAGACCAAAGGAGAGCGCGCGGTACTGGACTCGAACTCCATGGACGAGCAGGACAGACGGTTTTGAATAGACGTTGCCCGTGGCGCGGAGCAGTATCCTTGAAATGAAATCAATTAACGCCTGGTGGTCCCCGAAACAAGCGACAAAACCTTCACAATATTAAAGAAGTAATAAAAATACAAAATATATCCACTCGCTATGCAAATATCCAACGTCGGTTTTTGTCCGTTTCATGTAGCATCCCCTTCCACTCGGTCCCGGCGACACGCTCAATCACTTCCGCTCGTGCTGGCGCCCTCAAACAGCCGCACACACAGCACGGCCGCAATCGCCGCAATGCCGCCCAGAATGACCATCTGCACGCCCTCGAACGTGCTCTTCCACAGCCGGCGCCATGGAATACGGCGGCGCCCGGCCGGGAGGGGCCGTTCTGAAGACGAGGAAGATGGCGTGTCCAGGGCAAAGTCCCGGATGAAGCCAAACAGGAAGAGGGCCACAATGCAAACGGCAAAGCTGTACCGCAGACCGTCGCCGACGTGCGTGACGAAAAAGTACGGCCACAGCGGGAGCAGGCCGCCCACCAGATACCCCAGCGCGACGGACGCGCCAGCCGCCACGGGCCAGACAGCATCGTCGTCGCCGTCGTCGCCGTCGTCGCCGCGGCCGTCTTTTGCGGGCGGCGCGTAGTAGTCGGCGCCGTAGCCGTATTCCCCGTCGTCGTCGCCGCCGGCCACACGAGCCGCTGCCGACTGGCTGGCCGCCACGAGGTTCGCGGCCACGTGCGGTTGGGACGCAATGTGGGCCAGCATTTGCCGGTGCAGGTCGGCCGGCAGCGCCAGCGGCGCCAGGTAGCGGTGTGCCGTGGTGAGACTGTCCGCCCCGGGGCTATCCGCCGCCTTGGTCTCCTCCATCTCGGGGCCGGACTCGACGTCGGCCCGGTCGCGGCCCCGCTCCCTGCTGCCCTCGCCCTCACCCTCGTCTTCGCCCGCGGACGACGACGTGGGTCGAGTAGCAGCCTGTCGCGCCGACAGGTAGCCGCCAATGCCCATGCTGATGCACCCTGCGCTGACCTCGGCCAGGCCCGCGTACACCACCGTGTCCGTCTGCCCCAGCGACGACAGCCCCGCCGTCAGCGCAAACGGCACGGTCAGGCCGTCGGCGAAGCCCAGGGTAAAGTCGGCCCAGAAACGGCGGGCGGGCGGCAGGCAGCCGACCCGTTTTTGCACGTGGGCCACGCGCGCCCGTTTCGCCCGTTTCGCCGCCGCGCGCTGCTGCCACGACGCCGATGTCATCTGGATGCTGCCCTCGCTGGCACTGTCGACGCTGGCACTGCCTGGGCTGTAGGCGCCGTCGTGGTCGTCGTCGTTGCCGTGGTCCGCCAGCAGGCGGGCATACTGCTGGCGCGTGCGGGTCGAGTCGGCCATGCCGGCGAGTGTCGATGGATAAAACGAGGCGAACGACGAAGCGGAGTGGGAGGTCGAGGACGGCGATGTAGGGCGGTGGTTGAGTGACTGGTGGTTGGGTGACAGAAACGGTGAAGAGGACATGTGAGGCGTGACAGGCATTCCTGTGGAGGAAGCGGAGGAGCGAGTGGAGGGAAAGAAAAGGATCGACCGAGAGATCAACGGAAAGCCCTCTGCGTTTTTGTCTTCTTTTAAATTGTATGTGTCTTCGATTCTGTTTCAAAGATTATCTTCGCCCGAATGAGCCGTTGGGATTAACGCCCAGGTGAGAAGCGACCATGCTCGCATATTTACACAACCCGCTCTCTAGTTCTTGTCTACAAGGCCATGTTCTCCGTTAACGAACGCGTGGATGTGGGACAGGAGAACACAAGAGTAATGGATGGCGGAGAATGTGGTTGTAGAAGGAGACATGATTGGGCATGGGGTACCCAAAGAACAAAAGAAGGGCAGGGGACATGGTGGGTTTGGGGAGGCTACCCGTGAGCTGGGTTGCAGAAAGGACCTTTCAGGATACCGAGAGAGAAAAGAGATAACAGACAAATCGAGAAGAGACAGTGCCAAAGGACGGGAAAGCGGCGCAAAAGTGCTGTTCGCCTTGTCGTGCATCTCCATTCTGCACATGGCGGACCCCTGTCGAGGCGAGTCGTGTAGTTTAATGGAGCTGCACAGGTAATGCAGGCCGTCTCATTGGATGCGTGTCGAGGCTGGCCTGTCCTGGTTCCTGGTCCTTTGTCGTCGTGCAAAACCAAGAACATCGCCGTCGCCAATGTCAGCGATCCGTGGTGCCCACGTGGGTGCACTATGTGCAGTTTAGTGGGTGGAAAGAGCGTGCTGGGTGCTCCACTCTCCGCAGATCGACCAATAAGTTTAGTGGGCAAACCAGGCTGCATGTCCTGTCCCTCTTACACAGGACACCCACCGATGGCTCGGTCGATCAAAAGGGACAGGCGGGAGGGAGCATGTCGACAGAGGAGAAGACAGAGGACAAGCTGACAAACTGGGTGGCATTCTACAGACTTCAGACCGATGAAAAGAAAGCGGTGGCGGTCGGCAGAATGACGCTGCGAGTCGATCTTGCATGTTGAGCGGCTTGTCGTTCTTTCCGCCTGTCGCGTGCTACCTTCCCATTACGGACATTCTTCTTGCTTATGCACAGTCAACAAATACGTCGTGGAACCAAACACAAAGACAGTCAGCACTAAACGTCTCGGCTGTCTACTTCAACGTCAACACAAACGGTTCTTATCAGGACTGTGATGCATTCATGACTATGGAGTAGTTGCACTGCGGCGAACAGCATCAAAACTGACAGCACCACCACCACCAACACCCACGCTACCAGTTGGCCTTGACAAACTCGGCAAGACTGGTCAGCTTCTGGCCGGCGACGGCTTCAATGTACTTGTCGTGGTCCGCCTGCTTGCCCTTGGCGTCGTTGCCATAGTAGCTGTAGTCGCGAATCAGCTGCATGTTCTCGGCCATCTCGTCCTGGACAAACGCGGGGCCGGGCACGCTCTCCTTCCACGCGTCGTTGGGCACCTCCTTGAAGACCGTCTTCGTCCCGGTGACGTCGGAAATCGTCTGCACCACCTCGGCCGGCGTCACCCACTGCGACACAGCCTGGATGAACTGCCCGTCGGCGGCGGCGCCCAGCGCCAGGGCCCCGGCGACGTACTTTCCCGCGTCCGACACGATGTCGATGGTGGCCACCTGCGTCTCGGTGGCGGACAGCGGCTGGCTCCAGGTGGGCACGCCCGTCGTCGGGTCCGGGCGCACGCTGCCCTTGATGTTCTGCAAGAAGTAGGCGGGCATAACGTGCGTGACCCAGAGGCCCGTCTCCTTTTTGCGCGCCTCGGCGTACGCGGACACCTCGGCCTTGGAGTCGAAGTGGTCGATGTGCGACAGGACGCCCTGGGTCAGCTCGGTGGTAGCCGGCAGCGACGACCACACAAGGTGCTTGACGCCGCCCGCCACGCAGGCGTCGACAATGTTCTTGCCCTGCGTGATCTCGGTCGTCTTGGACAAGGTCTCCCAGTAGTTGGTGACGGCAAAGACGGCGTCGACGCCGTGCACGGCCGCCTGCAGCGACGCCGGGTCGTTGACGTCGGCCTTGATGGGCTGCACACCCTTGGCGACGAGCTTCTGGGCAGCCGGCTTGGTCGGGTCGCGCGTGACGCCGCGGATGGTGTACTGCGACGAGAGGACCGAGCTGGCCAGCAGGGCGCTGATGACGGAGCCGCCCTGGTTGCCGGTCGCGCCGAACACGGTAATGATCTTTTTGGACATGATGTGTGTGAGCGAATGGCAATGGATGAAGAGAAGAGGCGGTTTACAGAGCGAAGAGGGGCAATTGGCAAAGTCAAGAAGAGCTAATGTCAATTGATGAACAGTAGAGAGGCGGTTTACAGAAAGAAAAGGGACATTTGGCAAAGTCAAGAAGACATACTGCCAAGACTTAAATAGCAATTCGCCATCACACACGGAGGACTTGAGCAGCTTCAGTGAAGTCTTGCGGGGTACGTCGAGGAAACCCAAAGCTTGTGACACACGATTTGCAAACCCGATCAAGCTACCGGATCCTCTGTAATTACATTCGTACAATGCACCAGAATCACCAGATACGAGCTTTGCATGACGTACTCAACAGAAACCCCCCCCGAGACATTAGCGCCATTGTCTATTTCCTTAGTCAGTGGTTAGGCAGCATTAGGCTAGACGATCTCGTCTATTCTCCCAGGATCCGTTTACAAATACAAACTTTGCAGCGCCTTTGTCTGTCGCCTCGACCTTTTTCCATTTGTCATGTCAGTGCTCCTACGAGCGTTGCCGACCTGAGCAGTGCGCGGGCTGCATCCACCCTGCCCCATCCACCCTGCTCCATCCACTCTAAAACGACGGCAGCCCCAGAGCCGCACGGCGGCCCGTGCTGGCCGGGTCCAGGTACGGCACGCCGCCAATGCCAGACGCGCGCACGCCGGTCCGCACGCCTTCGACGAGGTGGGTGTCGGGCGTCGCCGCGTGCAAGGTGCACTCGTTGCTCCAGATGGCGCAGGCGCCGCGGGTCCAGTGCATGCGGGCGACGCAGTCGTGGTTGCGCGTGATGAGCCGCAGGGTGTAGTCGCGCAACAGCTGGTCCTCGTACGTGGACACGTCGTTGATGCGCGAGACGTGCAGGCCGACGCCGGCAAAGAGCGACTTCCAGCCGGTCACCGGGTGCGTGCGCACGACGGGGTGGACGGGCGCGAATTCGTAGTCGACGTTCTGCGGGGCGCCGCGCGGGCTCATGACGTCGTAGCCGCCGGCCTCGCAGGCGGACTGGAACACGGGCTGGGCGCAGGTGGCCGTCAGGCTCTCAAACAGGGCGCGGAACGGCGGCGACAGCCGGTCGTACAGCTCGTAGCCCGAGACCCACAGCGTGTCGCCGCCGGCGGGCGGCGTGGACTGCATGCGCAAGAAGGAAAAGTCGGACGGGCAGTTCTCAAAGAGACTGTCGCTGTGCCACTCGCGGCCGAGATCGCGGGGCTCGGTGGCGGCCGGGCGGTTCTTCATGGTGGCGTAGAGCTTCTTCTGGGCTTCCGAGTTGATGACATAACTAAGAGGTCAGCGAAGTGACGACAACGTGGGGAGCGAGCGAAGCGAGGACACAAACAACGGGACACAGCGGCTTACATATTCTTGTCCGTCTGACCGTTGGCCATGGGAATGTTGTTGGGGTCGTTGTACAGCGGGTGGACATGCAGGCCATTCTCGGCGGGCCGTCCCGTCAGCTTGCCCAGCCGGTCGGTAATGTCCTTTTGCTCGTCAATGGACAGGTCGTCCTGGGGCGCGCGGAAGAAGACGACGCCGCGCTCGCAGATGGTAATGGCCAGGTCGCGCAGCTGCTCGTCGGCATTGGGCGCGTCAATCATCTGCTTGAGGCTCGCGGTCGGGTACTCGCGGCCGATGATGGGGGACACGTCGACATAGTCGAGGTGGTCGATTGATGTGCCTTTTTTCAAGGGCTGGACCCGGAGGGCCGGCGTTGTGTCGACGGAGCCCATGTTGGTGGCGATGGGTTGCGGTGCTGCGGTGATGCGGTGATGCGGTGATGCGAACGGACAAGTGATCAGACTGTTCAAGACGTCCAGATGTGCCTGGTTTGCGTCTGTATGCTCGGCCTTGTCGATGCTGAATATAGAGTGCTACGGCAGCATTGATATAGTTGCATGGCTCTCTGTGGCGTGGCCAGCACCAGCCGAGGAAGTGTGCTTCCGCCGATCCACCCTGTCTACGGACGCCGTGCTCTCCAACTGCTCCTGTGGACAAGTGCCGGCCGTTGGCCAGTCGTGTGACTCCGCGCAGGTCTCGGCAGGCCCCGCACGTCGGTTGGACCACAGCGAGCGACGGCCATATAAACTCGAGCGACGAGACGAATGCCGCTCGATCCATGGACGCAGCTGGCAGTGTTCATTGCCCGTTTCTATTCTGTTTCCGGGCAAGGGCAGCAGTAACATGGGATTAGGCCGGGCGTTAGACGACCCCAAAGGGCAGCGGGGGTGCTTGGCAGGTCGCGCGGCAAAAAAAAAACAACGAAACCAAACAAACGGCACTTGCTGCGAGGCTCTCCAACGACAGGGGCGCTCAGGAGGTGTCAGGGTGTCCACGGGAAAGTCAACCGACGGCGTGCGGAGGTGAGACGCGCATCGAGCTAGACGACGGACCCCCGCAACCAGCGAGTCGGTAGTTGTGTATTCCCCCCAAAACCACACAACTGTCAAGCTACCCCAGTTTTTCCCCAGTGTTGCCAGGGCCAGGATGGGAATAGCAGCTGAAATACGGGGAGACAATCACGGCTAACCATCAGCCGGGGAGTCAACACTGCATGACTCTGAAGAATGGAAGCGACGCCAAGCAGCCTTGCAAGCGATCGTGGCGGGACGGCATAACATAAAGGTGACCGTGGTCCTCTGGCGAGAGGATGGATTCTGCAGATGGACGACTCTGCCAGACGCGACCGCGGCAGTCACTGTTCTTGATTCCTGCTTTTGAGCTTCTTGTTTGCCTTGGGCGTTTTTATTTTCCACGTCGTTACATATCCACCGCCACAGCCCCATCCTCTACAACCTCACCTCGTCATGGCTGGTGGCGCTGAACTGGCCAACCCGCTGCGGCTGGACGTCGGAAGCCACAGGAAGTGCCTGGCCATCTGCTGCCTCGTGACACTGGCCAGCTTCCAGTACGGCCTCGACTATGCGCTGGTGGGCGGCTTCATGGCGATGCCGGGCTTCCTCAAGGTGTTTGGCTACTACGACGAGCACACGCAGAAGCTGGCCATCGACACGACGGTGCAGCAGCTCATCTCGTCGCTCATGACCATCGGCACGTTTGTCGGCTCGCTGCTGATCGGGCCGTACAGCGCGCGCTTCGGGCGGCGGCCGGCGCTCTGGATTGCGTCGCTGCTCAACTTTGTGGCGACGGCCATCATGATGGGCTCGACGAGCCTGGCGGCGCTGTACGTGGCGCGGTTCCTGCTGGGCATCTCGGTCGGCTGGTTCCTGACGTTTGGCCAGATCTACGTCAACGAGGCGGCGCCGGCGCACCTGCGCGGCCTCGTGTTTGCCATCTACCAGTGCCAGCTGTCGATGGGCTCGATTGTCGGCGCGGCCGTCGACTACGGCACCAAGACGCTGCTGACCAAGAACGCGTACCGCATCCCGCTGGCCGTCTTCTTCGTGGTGCCGACCATCCAGTGCGTGGCGCTCGCCTTTTTCCCCGAGAGCCCGCGCTGGTTGATGACGCAGGGCCGCGAGGCCGACGCGACGGCGTCGCTGCGGCGGCTGCGCAACGCCGCGATTGACGAGGCCGAGTTCCAGGGCGAGCTCAACGAGATCCGGGCGTCGACGCGCGACCAGCTGCAGAAGACAGAAGGCAAGCGGCTGTGGATCGAGATGTGGCGGGGCGTCAACCGGCGGCGCAGCCTGCTGTCCATTGCCATCATCTGCTTCCACTCGGCCAACGGGTCGTCGTGGATCAACATCTACACGACGTACTTTCTGACCGTCGCCGGCATCAAGAACGCCTTTGCCTACTCCATCATGATGACCTGCTTCGGCCTGCTCGGCGTCCTCGCAAGCATCACCATTGTGCGCCGCGTCGACCGCCGCGCCATCGTCATGGTCGGCGTCGCCGCCTGCGGCCTCTGCCAGCTGGCCTTTGCCATTGCCTGGACCGTCGCCCCCGGCTCCGCCGCCACCGGCCGCGTCATGGTCGCCTTCATCACGCTCTTCACCTTCTTCTACGTCGCCTACGCGCCCTACGCCTGGCTGCTCGGCGGCGAGTACCCCAACAATGCGTTCCGCGCGCACACCTACGGCGTGGCCACGGCCATGAATTTCCTGGGCAACTGGCTCGCCGTCTTCACGGCGCCCTACTTTATCAACCCGGCGTCGCTTGGCTGGAACGCCAAGTACGGCTACATCTGGTTCGGCAGCAACGCCATCCTCTTCGTCTTCACGTGGGTCTTTATCCCCGAGACGCGCGACCGCACGCTCGAGGAGATCCACGAGATGTTTGAGGCCGGCGTGCCCGCGCGCCAGTTCAAGAACTACGTCTGCTCCGACACGCAGGCCATGGCGCGTGCGCGCGAAAAGGACGTCGACGGCGACCTGCCGCAGGTGCAGCACGTCAACGATGCGTGAGAGAGGGGGGGAAAGGAGGGCGGCGGTGGTGAGGGTGAGGGGTGGTGAGGCGCTGTTCTGCTGTTGTTGTGTCCCAATCTAGCCCACGATGTGTATAATTGTCTCGAATTTATTCTTTGAGAATTATAAGAATAATCGAAATCATAAATCTCGGACGATAAATATCTCCCATATTACATTCCCCCTCAAGAAATAACCCATTCTTTACGTACATGACTCTCGTCACACTTCGTCCGTCCGACGTCCATTTCGGCCGATTTCTGTGACAGTCGCGGCCGTGCGTACAACTTTGGCCGACCCGATATCCGTCAGCAGATGTTTCAGTGGACCGTCCCAGCATTCGCCCGCACACTTGCTTACGCATTGCCTACTAATACGCCTGTGTCCCAGGGCCACAACCCCCAGTGGAGACTCTGCTAGCGCCCGCATGCTACAGCGGGTCTAGCACGGCCACTGGAGCTCTTACTTCCGAGCGCATCGGAGGGGATATATATACGTCCTCCCGGCTCTATACGTCATACGCTGCCTTGCGTTCTTTCAACGTTACCACGTCGCAACAACTGCTCTCTGTCGTCCACCGTCGTCCACGATTACGCGCCCGCTCCTCCGTCCGCTGGCCGCGCCGCCCATGCGGCTCTCTGCGCGCGTCCCGGCCATTCTCCTGACCGCCGCCGGCGCCACGTTCCTCGCCTACAAAGCCAAGACGCAACCTCTCTTTTCGTCTTTCTCGTCGTCGTCCTCTTCTCCCACGTTGTCTCCCACGTCGTCTCCCCCCAACATGCCCCGCGCTGCAGTCGTCGCCCTGTCGCACGGCGGCGGGCCCATGCCTGTGCTCGGCGACCCCAGCCACGCCGACATCAGCCGGAGCCTGCGCGAGCGCGTGCCGTCGATCCTGGGCCTCAACAGCACCGAGCGGCGGCCCAAGGCCATTGTCGTCGTGACGGCCCACTGGTCCGAGCGCGTGCCCCACATCTCGTCCGGCGCCCAGCCGAAGCTGCTCTACGACTTTGGCGGCTTCCCGGCCGCCGCGTACCGCCTCAAATACGACGCGCCCGGGTCGCCCGCGGTGGCGCAGCGCGTGGCCGAGCTGCTGGCCCAGGCGGGCGGCTTCGCGCCCGCCCTCGACGACGCGCGCGGCTGGGACCACGGCGTGTTCGTGCCGCTGCTGCTCGCGCACCCGGCGGCCGACATCCCCGTCGTGCAGGTCAGCGTGCTCGCCAGCGAGGACCCGGCGGCGCACTTCCGCATGGGCCAGGCGCTGGCGCCGCTGCGCGACGAGAACGTCGCCCTCGTCGGCTCCGGCTTCGCCAGCTTCCACAACCTGAGGCTCATGTTCTCGGGCATCACGCGCGACCCCCAGACCGCGGCCCAGCTCAAGGACTGGAACGCCGCGGTCACGGCGGCCGCCACCGAACCCGACGCGGCCCGCCGCGCGGCCCTGTTCGAGAAGTGGCGCGACTTCCCTATGGCCTATGTGACGCACCCGCGCGGCGGCGCCGAGCACTTTTTGCCGCTGATTGTGTGCGCGGGCGCCGCGGGCAACGAGGCCGGCAAGCTGTTCACAGACGACTTTATGGGGCTGGACATTCTGTCCTACTACTGGGAGTAGAGTGAGAGGCGTGGGCCAGACAATATGCTTGGCCAGAATAGTTGTCAATGCAACCTTTTTTTGTAGTCATTTTACTTCTGTTATGGTTCCCCATTGCTTTATTATGGGTCGTATTATGTGGAGGATGTACAAACTCAGCCGCATAAATGATCGCCAGGAGGAACGGCTGATGGGCGGCTGCTCGTGGCTTCCCCAACGGACCCGTCCGGGTACTGATTTGTGCATTGACCGGGACGATCTGGTCGATCCCCAGGGGCAGTGCACTTTTCTCCGTTTGCCAACACCTCTGCGTCGCCATTCGCCCATGTGCAATCTAATCTCAATGGACAACAGTGCACAGTGCACAGTTGCTGCATAAACTTGTGCATTGGCAGGCACACGGGCGGGCACTGCCATGCCGTGTCTTTTGTCTTTTGCTGGCGGTGGTAAGTGAGAAGGTATAGCCGTGAACTGCCATGGGCGTGGAGATGGTGGAGATGGTGGAAGTATAGTCCAAAATAGAGCAAAATCAAGAGCGACTAAATCACGCAACAAAGACGATCGACACGGAACAGCAACCGAGAGTGAAGATGTGGTGGCTGAAGAAAGCCGAGTCGATCATCGAATCGCCAAAGGCACGACAACAGAGACCGTCAATAGTTTGTTCTAAATGGGGAAATGGAAGACGACAAGTCGGCAGACAACACGTCGGCCAGCAACCGTCAACATGCGCCATTTCTTTTTCTTGCTGTCTTTTGTTGACTCTGTCTTGTCTCTCGTTCACGATCCGATAGATGCACGGCAAGTCGAACGTACTTGTATAAAGACCGCCATGATGCCCTGACAAGTCCAGCCAGGCATCAGGACATGTGCAGTCCGTATTCCTGGCCTCTTCCCCATTATCCTTATTGCCATATAGTAATAACTACTACGCTAAGGCACACCCACCCCGTTGGGACACTCCGCAATTTCTGGGCTGTTCCTCTATTTGTCCAATATAATCCTCCCTCTCCTGCTCCCGTTTTCCTTGATGGCAATCTCACGTTTTGGAGGCTTTCCTGTCCTCACAAAAATGGCGGCTGTCGCAGTGCCATCTGTGGTGCGGGCGACCCTCAGTGGCCGCGTCGACGAGACGATGCGAGACAGCGGGATCGACATGGACGTCAAGAACGGCGTCGACGCGGCCGACTTGTGCGGCATCCTCGAGCACGCGACGGTGGACATGGAAGACACTACATGGGAGTCGGACAGCTCGGACGACATGTCCAGCCTGGACGAAAAGGCGCTGAGCCCGTTTGACACCATCAGCGATGACGTCGCCGATGCTTCGCTGACAGAAAGTCTTCTTCCGTCGCCGACATGCCTGGACGACCGGGTCTGTGTCGAGGCCAACGACGGCCGACCGGACAGGGGTTCGTACATGTCGCTCAACGCATCGACGTGCTCTCTCGCGTCAACCGTGCGAGAGGATGCGGACGCGGGCGCGGACGCGGGCGCAGATGGGCCATCCGGTGCCTCGTCGGTCCCGCCCCGACGCGACGTGTCCTTTGATGCCTACTACGATGCACCCGTCTACAGCTATGCCACGACCCTCCAGCCGGCCTTTCCGACCGTCTTTGACGTGTTCAGCCACGACGATGGCGTCACGTTCTACCTCGGCGGCGGCGGGCGACGCGTCCCACGGCATCACAGCCAGAGGGGCCGCGGCGCGGGTGCGTTCTGGCCCTTTGCGAATCCGCCGCTGTATGCCTGCCGACTGCACCACGACCACCACCACCGCCACGCGTCGACGGGCCGGCCACCGGTGGTGCTCTACGGTGGCCTGGACGCCGACCGCGACGGCGCGTGGGCGGATGTGCAGTTTGGGCGGCTGTCGCCGTCGGTCAAGTCCATCCGATCGTTGGGCAGCATCACCATCGGCCTGCCGCCCGTGGCCCGCCGGCGGACAACAGGGTACCAGCCACTGGAGGACGACGACGACGTTCCTGCGGGCCGTACGGAAGAAACGCTGCACGCCCGCCTTGGCTGGCACACGCGGTACCGGTTCGAAGTCGACGTGGAGACGGAGGCCGACGGGCCGGCCAGTTTCGTGAGCGGCCGCCGTCCGTCGCGCCGGGAGGCCTTTGAGTGGCGATACTGCTCGGGCGCCGAGCTGCGCGCCCTGGACGACGACGACGCGTCGGTGCCTGTCGCTGCGGAGGGCGGTGGCGATCGTGTGGCGACACCGGGCGCACCGTTGCGACGCGCCAGTGTCAAAGCAGGCCAGCTGCTGCGACGGGCCCTGTCGCGGCGGTCGACCGGTGCTGTGCCTGTGCCTGTGGCACAAAAGAAGGCCTACACACACCCAACACCACCCCGCTGGCACGCCGGCTGGCAGCTCGTCCGCCTCGCCGAGTCCACGGATCCCTTGGCCGAGGCCATCCGGGCCGTCCAGGCCGTGCAGTCCTCCACGCGGACCACGTCGACTGCGGCGACGCCCTCGCGGCCCTCGTCCATTGTGTCCGACCTCGTCCTCGATCAGCTGATTGCCGACGAGGCCGGTCGCGCGGCCGCACGACGGCGGACATCCGACGGCCGCGAGATTGTGGCCCTGTGGGCGACACAGCGCCAAGAGGACGGGGATGGCGACGACGACGACGACCCGAGCGACGTGTCGTCCACCCAGACCGTGGCCCGCTTTACCTTTCTCGGGAGCGGCGCGTCGGGCCAGCTGGGCGAGCGCTGGGCATTGATGGCCGTCATGTCCGGACTGGCCGTGTGGGAGCGGGCGCGACGGGCACGCCGACGACGGCAGAGCACGGTGGTGCAGGCCTGTGGTGGTCTAGCCAACATTGGGGCGTAGACAGAGACAGCCGTGGAGCGTGATGTACATAAGAAAGGCCGACAACTTGTAGATGCTATGTTGCATGCAGTTTATACTCTATAGTAGTAGTCTGTTTGACACGTTCCTAGATCCCACTACGTTCCTCGCCCTCCTCAATCCTCGTGCATAAATGTTTGCAGAAACTGGTTGTTGGCAATGTAGAAGCGCGCCCGCTTGCCAAACACCCACAGCGGAATGGTGGTGAGAATCACGGCCACGTAGATGCTGCCAAGCACCAGAAACACGTTGAGCGCGCCCGACTGGCGCAGCCAGTGGTTGACAAAGTAGGTCAGGCCGAACGTCAGGAAATTGCGCGCATTGATAGCCACAAACGCCTCTTCGCTGAGCTCGTTGTGCGCGTCCAGAATGTACGGAAATACCGACGCGTTCAAACAGGCCACAGCCATGTTGGCCAGACCAAAGCACAACACAGGGCCGCTCCAGTGCGTCTGGTAGTGGATCGTGATGCCAAACCCGTAGAAGCCGACGGCGCCAATGACGAGCGGCATCACGACGAGGGGAAGCCGGAACTCGGGCTCGTAGATGCCGCGGTTCTTGCGCGCAAGCCAGACAGTTATGCGATCGTTGAGGGGGCCGCTGATGGCTTCGCCCAGCAAGGTAAAGACAAACGGCGAGAGGGAGATGAGGCCCGTTTGGGAGACGGAGAAATTGTACGGCGCCTCCGTAAAGATGCCAGCGTTGACGACGCTGAAGACGACAATCCACGTGAGGGTGGCGCCGTACAGCAGAAAGCCCCAAAACACGCCTGGGTAAAAGAAAATGACAAAGGGGCGCAGGAAGATGCGCAGCGGCGCCGTCGTCGAGTAGATGCCCGTGAAGACGCGCAGGGAGCGCCAGAAGCTGTGCTTCGCCTCGGTGGGTGCCGTAGCGGCTGCAGCCGACGCCGACGCCGACTCGGGGTCGACCGGAACCCGCCCGCCGACGGCACTCGGCTTTTCCACTTCACTCGCTGCAGCGGCGTCGGCCAGTTCCGTCTTCTCACGGTCACGGGGTTGCGGCGGCGCCGGGAAACGCTGGTCGAGCGGCAGACGCACGTAGGCGGTCTCCGGCACAAACAGAAACACCAGCGGGAGCAGCGCCCCAAACAGGATCGCGCACCACAGAAACGTCCAGTGCCAGCCCTGGTTCTCGATAATGTAGCCCGCAATCAGCGCCCCGCCCGCGATGCCGCACAGCAAAAACATGTTCCACACCGCAATCCGCGTCGCCCGCTGGTGCACAAAGTACAGGTCGGCGATTGTGCACTGCACCAGCACCTCGTACGGCGCCATGCCGAACGCGCCCCAGATGCGGCTGCCCAGAAACGAATTGTAGCCCGTGGAGAGGCCGCCCCAGAGGCTGGCCGAGAACATGATGATCGAGCAGGCAATGTAGACGGGACGGCGGCCAATCTTCTTGGCAATGGGATTGAACACAAAGAGGGAAAGGCCAATGACAAGGACGACCCAGGCGGTGGCCTGGGACAGCGTGTTGGGGTCGATCCCCAGGTCGGCCGAAATGACAACGAAGCCGGGCGACAGCATGGGGCCGTAGGCACCGACCACGCCCGCCGACAAGCCTGTGATGAACAGCACGAGGTCTTTTTTCCAGAGGGGCCACTATCCTTGTCAGTCCACGATGCAGGGCTCTATTTGCGGCTCCCCTATCTAGTGTGGCTCACGTTCAGAGGATCGTTGGGCGAGCTGGTCGGCTGCGGCGACAGCACGACATTCGAAAAGTGGCCAGTGCCATGGCGGAGCTGGTCGGGCGGGATGTGTGCGTACTCGGGCGGGAGTTCAGAGCGGTCGGCCAGGACGACTGAAGCAGTTACTTATTCAGCAGGCCACTCCTTTGGAATCATCGTAAGAAAGAACGGGCGTCATACCTGTGCCTGGAACATGGACCCCTTTGGGGGTCTCCAAGATGCCCCACACCATTGCGGTATTGGTAGGGTACCAGCAAGAGACAATTCAAAATAAAGTGATGATGTCTCTCACGAGAGTGTAAGAAGGCCGAGTCTGATGCTGACGTCCAAAGGATGACGACAGTCCTGGATCGTGGGCCTGGTTATATATCCTTGGTGGATGCGTCCATCAAAAATACAGGTAGCTGGCAAGGGCAATGCCCGAGATGCAGGGGCTGATGTGATTTATGTCGTGTGCAGGGCTATATTAAAGACAAGACAGCGAGACACGAAAAAGGGGCGGTCGGAAACGATCGCGTGGTGGTGATGGCAACACGTAAGAACTGACAAAACATGGGCGGCACCTTGCCAGTGGCCAAAGTTGTTAAACGGTAACATTAGACCGAGTGCAGCGACAGCAACATCGCGTTTGACGATCAGAAGACGGCCGGGGCCATGCGAGCCTGTGACATTGGCGGTCCAAGCCTCTGCGAACCAGGTCGTGTATCCTGTCTATCCCCCAGCGAAAAGGCAATCGTGCTCCAAGCTGTCGCCCTGGGTTCTCCCAAAGGACAAGGGGCTCTGGTTCGGCGATCATTATGAATAATCGGTGGTAAGTTCGCTGGAAATGGAACCCGTCCCGGACTGCAGAGCAATCAATGGGCCGTGGATGTCGCCAGAAGACTCTCGTCCGTGTTCCGTCTCTGGGTGGCTCACTGTGCATTGAACCACTGCGGTGATTCTCCAAATTTGAACGATTGGCAGAATGCTTGCGGGAAGTAAGTAATTACTCCGTTCGACTAAGTCAACATCCATCTCGACATGAAATGAAGACACAAGGCCCGTACAGCCGGTCAGTCTCTGCCGTCATTCTTTGTGTCCCGTCCCCTCTAGTGCAGCGTTGCTTGTCCGATTACTTCGTTGATGTCGCATCGCCCGCAATGGCCAACGAGGTAAACAACCGTGTTGTCCTGTGTAAGTTATCGTTGCGGCACAACTGCCGAGTGAAAGGAGACGACGAAAGGGGGAAAGCTGCACCGATGCAACCCTCCATTGTATCCTCGCTCCCGCCCACCCCTGTTCCGCCCAAATTTGCTTGGCGCCCCTCTTCCCCAGCATTTGCTTTCATCCTTTTCCTTCCTCTGGCGGTCGGTCTTGTTTGTTGGAGAAGAAACTAGAGTTGGGGGGGATGTGATTGAGGGACGACTCCGGAGAATAAGTTCCTGGGGAAAGCTTCATTCTTTGGCCACGCAGGCCATATTCATAAGACTCCATGATCGCCAGGCAAGACGAGGCTGCTCTCGCAATTCGGAGGGCGTCACGTCTGCAAATCGAGGTGCGACGGGGACAGTTCGGCGTGTTTGTCAGAGCTCAGTAAGACGACTAAACATCAACTAACCAGCATTTCGTCGCGTGGATGCTGCCGGGCTGGATCGCTCCGCTCGCGATCAACGCCAAGGCCGATTTGCCCGTGCTCTAATACGACCCTGTTCGCTGTGACACCGTTAGGCCGCAGATGGAGACGAATCGAGGGAAAGGAAATCGTACACTCGTAACACGTTTGTTCGCCAACTCCAGAACCTAAACACGATCAACTCACCGACATCCATTGCACACACCACGATGGGGTCAACCAACCCGACCGCACCCAAGACGGGCATCCGCGTCATCGTCGTCGGCACCGGCTTTGCAGGCCTGACAGCCGCCATTGAGTGCCACCGCCAGGGCCACACGGTCACGGTGCTCGAAAAGTTTCCCGTGCGCAAGGAGCTCGGCGACATCATCAGCTTCGGCCAGAACTCGAGCCGTATTTTTCGACGGTGGCCTGGCGTCGCTGAAAGGATTGAGCCGCTGAGCCACCGCGCCAACAGCCTGCAGATCAAGACGTTTGACGGGCACCCACTGCTGCGGCAGGAGTGGGCCGAGGAGAAGCAGCTCTGGGGCACGCGGTACGACGGCCATCGAGGCGAGCTGCACGGCGTGATGCTGGACTATGCCGAACAGGATCTCGGGATTGACATTCGGCTGGGCCACCGCGTCGTGCAGTACCATGAGACGGCCGACGCGGCGGCCGTGGACGTCGAGGTGGACGTCGACGGCCAGACGGCGACGAAGCGCATCGAAGGCGACGTTGTGCTGGCCGCCGACGGTGTGCGCTCGCTGGGCCGCACGCTCGTCCTGGGCCACGAGGACAAGCCGCTGGCCTCGGGCTATGCGGTGTACCGCGCGTGGTTTGACGGCGCCGCGATCGCCAAGGACCCGCTGACGTCCTTCTTCTACAACAACCCAGACGGCGACCAGCACATTTGCTGGATCGGCCCGGACGTGCATTTCATTGCCGCCTCTCTCAACAAAGGCAGCTTCTCCTGGGTCTGCACGCACAAGGACGTCGCCGACATTGACGAGAGCTGGCAGCTCGAGGCCCCCGTGGCCGATGCGCGCAAGGTGCTGGCCGGCTGGGAGCCCGTGGTCCAGCGCATCCTGGACCTCACGCCGGAGCCGCTCGTCGACTGGAAACTGGTCTACCGGGACCCGCTGCCCACCTGGACCAGCCCGTACCGCCGCATCGCCCTCCTTGGCGACGCCGCCCATCCGTTCCTGCCGACCTCCATCCAGGGCGCCAGCCAGGCCGTCGAGGACGGCGTGACGCTCGGTGTGACGCTGCGCCGGGCCGGCTCGGCCGCCCATGTGCCCGAGGCCGTTGCGGCCTTCGAGGCCCTGCGCTACGAGCACGTGCGGGCCGCCCAGAAGACGGGCGAGACGACGCGGGACACGTGGCACAAGGCCGACATGGACGCCATCCGCGCGAACCCGGAGGCCATGCGCCTGCGGCGAGAGGCGTGGGTGCTGGGCCACGACGCCGAGGCGTATGCGGAGGAGCACTATGACGCGACAGTGGAAGTGCTCCGGCGGACAGGACTCCAGGACCTGACAGAGGCGCGCAAGCTCAATGTGCCGGACATGTCGGACACGGTCAAAGTGAGCAACGATTGATGGAGGGGGCTGTGATAGTGATGGGCCAGCTGTGAGAGTAGATGGATAGACATTGCACAGAACGATAGACGCAAAATTTCAAGTCTATAGAAACCACCCATCGCTCTTTCTGTTTGGGGCAATGGAGAAAGCCGCAAGGAAAAGGAGACAACATGGTGACATTACGATAGTGCAGCGTTTCGGGAAGGAGCCACCCACTACCGATGAAACGGAAGTAGTGATACACAAGGCGCATTCCATATAAGGTACTCACTCTCCATCTTGCGTCTTCTAGAAGAATATTTATAGATAGGAAGGTACGATGGTCCGAAGCCATAACGTAAGCAAGTATGCCACAGTGCAGCTGCAAATTATATTCTCACGAATTTCATTGCCGCAATAGAGAGGCGCATTTATTGATTCAAGCTAGGTACAATCTATGAATATATCCTCCACCACAGTATGTTCTCTTGTTCCACCCAGGTGAACACGTCTCGAAAGGTGCACAGTCTGTCTAGCTAAGGAAAAGGTAGTGATGTTTCTTATGCTCTGGGGCATGGCTTCGACCGTCGACTCAGTTCTTCTTCCCACCTTTCTTGCCGCCCTTCCAGAACGACCACTGCCGCTTCTTCGTCGTCTTGACCGCTTTGGCAGGCTCGTCCGCCGCGGCTTTCACTCTGTCGTTGCCCCGGCACTTGGCGCACGGCTCCCAACGCATGTGGTAGAACATGTGCACAAGGCACGCAATCTGGTGCACGCGGCAAAAGGAGAGCTTGCCAAGCTTAATGCGGCGGCAACCATTCTTGCCCTTGCGACCGGGGCAGTGGTGGTCGGTATGGGCCATTGTGTCTGTCGTGATTCTTGTGTTAGCCAGTCTGCTTCACGTGAAGACGACAAAGGAAGTGTGCCTTGCCTTGAGTTCTGGGCCTCTGAAATTCTGGACTGTGAGGTAACGTATTGAGGCAATGCATTGATGGTTTGGTGTTTCGTGTTCTCGTGTGGTCTTGCTTGGATGATTTGAAGGAAAGCAGCATGTCCTGGGAGAAGGAGATATGCTGTTCCTTTATACCAGAAAGACGCTTCCGATACCATGCTAACTTTACTCTCTCCATGTTGTCTTGCTACGGCTTCTGTCACTTCTTCATTCTATACAGTCTTCTCTGTCGGTTTCATTCTTCTCCTTCGCGAAAGAGGAAGCCGTTCAACAAAGGATTGGCAGATCCGGCAGAGAGGCTTGATGGTCACTTGTGATGGACTGACAAAGTACTTGAAACTGCCACCAGAGAACGGAGCTGCAGCCAAACAATGGCGGAGCAGATCCCGCCACGTTGAGCAGCTGTTTCATGATTTATCGTCAAGTAGGAGTGCATCATGGCTTGCATTGTCCGTGAATCGTCCTGCAGTTCTCCGTCAGCTCTGGCCACGTTCTCATGCCAGGCCGCATTAGTGCCGTGAAAAATACGGAGATTCTTGTTCATTACTGCATGCATATCTTTGTCTTCTGTCTGCTATTGGCAGGATTGTATGGCCTCTGACCAGCAGCATTCTGACTTCAGCACAGCTAGTGATGCGTCACTTTTTCCACCGCTCGCCCTTTGTGAGGCTCAAACGGGAGCCATGTGCATGTTTCGAAACAGTCCTAAGCACAGTTACATATCCAAACCCCTGGAAGGGGAAATACGTGCAGTAAATAAAATGTTATAAATAACCTACAAACGTAATTATGACGAGGAAAGGGCACTGCGAGCCCCATAACGTCAACACTGGCTGTTGTAAGTCGCGGTTGCCGTTCCGGTGAAATTTAGTGAACCAATTTGAGCTTTAGCCTCCGTCGTCTCCGTGCCTTCCACTTTAGAGCACAGACATGCCCCACTTGTTTTCATCCTGACACACCGCCCGGCAGAACGGCCCACCGCCAAAAAGTTTTAGCTCGTTTTTCAATTTTTTTCGCCTTCTGTTCTCCTGCTCTATGCTGCGGCAGACACATCGCCATATTCGAAACTTAATTTTCTGCTGCACCGTCGATTTCGTTGCTCTTTCGACAACAGTTCTCCCTACGACCGCCTCCCCTCCCCTCCGAACAAGCGGACCGACTCTTTCTTGATCGACGGGCCACGGACCGCCACAACCGACGATGGCGTCCGACGAGATTATTTGGGGCATTATTGACAAGCAGTTTTGCTCGTACAAGCTCAAGTGCGTGCCACTCTGTTGCTAGGATTTGCACGTTATCGCACCGATTCGCCCTTGTCTCCTTCTAACAACCTGTCATAGAGCACCGAGCGGCCAGAACTTCTGCCACAATGAATACAACGTCACAGGTTTCTGCTCGCGGCAGGCCTGTCCGCTGGCCAACTCCCGATATGCCACCGTCCGCGCCAACCCAGAGAGTATGTGAAAAACACTCCCAGACAGAAAGGGCACGAGACCAGACACTAACAGCCCCTTCTCTGCTGCCCAGCCGGCCGTTTGTACCTGTACATGAAGACCGTCGAGCGTGCCCATCTCCCGTCGAAACTCTGGGAGCGCATCCGCCTCTCCCAAAACTACGCCGAGGCCCTGCAACAGATCGACGACCGCCTCATCTACTGGCCCAAGTTCCTGATCCACAAGAACAAGCAGCGCCTCACGCGCCTCACGCAGGTCGCCATCCGCATGCGCAAGATTGCCAAGGAGGAGGCGCGGCTTGGCGAGACGACGGTGGCCAAGCTGGCGCCCAAGGTGCGGCACCGCGAGCGGGCGCGCGAGCGCAAGGCCGAGTCGGCGGCGCAGCTGGAGAAGACGATTGAGCGCGAGCTGCTGCAGCGGCTGCGGTCGGGCACGTACGGCCACGAGCCGCTCAATGTGAGCGAGACCATCTGGAAGAAGGTGTTGACGGCGATGGAGCGGGAGGACGGCGCGACGCGCGACAAGGACATGGACAAGGGCATTGAGGAGGAGGAGGAGGAGGGCAGCGAAGAAGACGACGAGGAGGAGGAGGAGGAGCTCGAGGCAGAGCACGAGGGCGTCAAGGCCAAGAAGGCGACACGGCAGGCCCAGTCGCTGCGGTATGGTGAGGATGCGGACGACCTGTCCGACGGCGGCGACGTGGAGTACGTCAGCGACTTTGACGAGAGCGACGAGGAGGTCGGGGACATTGAAGAATGGCTTGGCGAGGGCTCGGTCGACGACGATGAGGAGGAGGACGACGAAGACGATGACGACGAAGACGACGAAGAGGAGTCGGACGAGGACGAGGACGACGACGATGGCAAGAAGAAAAAGTACAAGGTGAAGCTGATTGGCGACAAGCGCAAGCGCGGCCGCGTCACGCGCATGAAGCCGTCCAAGAAGGCCGCCACCAAGGAGAAGGTGAAGATGGTCGTCGACTACACGAACCGTAACAAGCACGCCGAGGCGGAGTCTCTGAGCTTCTAAGCCTCGTGTCATGGAGTCGTTGTACAGAAAGGACAGAAAAAGCGTTTGATTTCTTGTTTCACATTTGGATCTTGTCTTTGTTCGACGAATCTGACGCCAAAGAGACGTCCCGCCTTCATGGCACTCGTCAAGTTTGTTGTACCTACATAGCATTGTTTCTGCGAGGCGGCCTCGGACACAAAGGCCTTCTGGGGTAATATATTGCTTTTAACTTTTTGGAATTGTTTCCTTTCTTCATTTTCCTTCACTCTTCTGGCGAACTTTCCAGAGGACTACAAATCCGGGCACGTCACTGCTCGAAACTCTACTGGTAGACGTAGTCATTATTCCGCGCACCCTAACAGGGTCTATACAGGACGCTCCAATACGTAGACGATCCTGCTACGGTATACAAGCACCGTCTCCGTCAATGGACGTCAAGACGAAGATGCTTGTCAATTTACTGATCCAAATACCTACGTCATGTCACGACGAACGACACAGACGCCATCGAACTTGGTAGAGACGAGTACAATTAACCGGGGGAGGGGAAAGAGGACAACACATCATGGATGACAGTTACAGCCAGGCAAGAATTGCTTTTACTTTCTGTTGTTCATAATACGTACTTTTCTGTAGCTTATATTATTTTTTTTTCAATAGAAATCCAAAACTAAAAATAAAAATAAAAATAAAAATAAACACTACATACTCAAACAACTCGTTTTATATTTTCTTTAAAAACATGACGGGCCCAAACCACCGTATAACATGTAAAACGATAAAACAAATCATTGTCCACAAACTTTGCGAATCCAACACATCGTCGTCGTGTAAGTCGTTTTCACTGTCTTTGGAAGTGCACGTGACCTTGCAAACGACGTCATGCGCGGGCGGTGAGCGTGTGATCTAGTTCTGCCGTATCAAAAGCGGGGCCACAGCAAGGCTGCCCGTGCTGTAGCTCCCCTGGCCCCCGTTCCTTTCACCTTCTTGCAACACAATCCCATCTCCATCGAGGCTGTTCAGAGTCATCATCGACTGACTATGCCAGGCCGGCGTGGAAATGTGCCGTACCGGCCGCCATCACAGGCGAGCTCACGGTCACGGCGATCGGATCGACGCAACAGCAGCGTTGGCGGCGACGACGCGAATGACAACCACAGCTACAGGAGCCACCGAAGCCATACTGACGACGATGCCGACAACCACAGCCGCTACGCGAGCAGCCACGACAGCCGCAACAGCCGATACGACGACGGCGGCGGCGCCTCGTCGACGTCGGTGCCCGTCGAGACGCTGGTCGAGCACTTGCTGGCCGCGCGCCGCGCGCTCGGCACGATCAGCCAGGTGCTGCGCAGCAACGAGCTCGCGATGGACGCGCGGCGGCTGTATACGGGGGCCATGGCCGAGGCGGCCAAGACGGGATTTCTGCGGAACGGCATCCGCCAGCAGGCGGCCATCCTCCTGCAGATCCGCCGGGGCATGAGCCAGGCGTACGATGCAGGCCGGCGCGACTTCCGGATGCTGATCCGCACGCTCGACGCGGCCAACGGACAGCTCGAGCACACGATGGAGATTCTGCGGGCGACGACGGTGGCGGCGGTGTTCCGGCCGGCGGGCGAGGTGCCGCGGACGCTGCTGGACTTTGTGGACGAGGCGGGCGTGGAGGCGTTGCGGGACGCCATCAAGCAGAGCATTGCGGAGCTGCAGGCGGCGCAGACGTCGTTTGACGGCGACTTGCTGCGGTTCGACACGGACCTGCGAGCGCTCAACAAAGCCATGGCGGCCGCGCCGCCGCCGCCGCCGCCGCTGCCTCTGGTGCCGGAGGACGGCGACAGCAGCCGCGAAATGGGCAGGGAAGACGAAGACGACGGCGACGCGCCTGCCGCATCGCCCTACCCCGTGCCGCACCTGCTGGCCACACTCACGCAGCGGTCCCACCGGATGGCCACGAACCTGACGTCGCTGACGCGCCACTTTGACCTGTGCGTGACGGCCGTCAAGACGACCGAGGGCGGCCTGGAGATGGCGCGCTGGAAGGCGGCAGCGGGCAGCGGCCCGCCGCAGCAGGACCCCGTGTCCATCTCCGGCATGATTGCCGAGCACGAAGGCCGCGGGAACCGCGGTAGTGGTGGGGACGGCGCAGAGGCCGACAAGGACGCCCTGCAGCCCGTGTCGCCCGAGGAGCGCGCCGAGATGATCCAGGTGGTGCTGCAGGACGCGGCCGAGGTCGACGAGGTGGTGGCCGACATGGCCGCCGACCTGCACGCGGCCGAGGCGGCCTTTGCGGCCGTGCACGCGCACGCCGAGGCGACGCACGCGTCGTCGGTCGCGACCGGCCAGGCGTTGGCGGTGCTCCACGACATTGGCAGCCGGCTGCGCAGCTACGCCGCGGCCGAGTCCGAGTTTGCCGCGCGGTGGGCCAACGAGCGCGCCGTCGTCGCGGACCGGCTCGCCGACATGGACGAGCTGCGCGCGTTTTACGAGGGTTATGCGCACGCCTACGACACGCTGATCCTGGAAGCCGAGCGGCGGCGCACCGTCGAGGCCAAGATCCAGACGGTGTGGCGCAAAGCGCGCGACGCCGTGGAGCGGCTGGTCGAGGCGGACCGGGCCGAGCGGGCCAACTTCCGGCAGGAGGTGGGCGAGTTCTTGCCCACGGACCTCTGGCAGGACATGGACCGGCCGCCCAAGGGAGTGGAGCTGTTTGCGTCGATGCTGGAAATGCAGCAGCGGCAAAGGCCAGGCGGCAACGGCGACGGCGACGGCGGCGGCGGCGGCGAGGCGGGCCAAGGCCAAGGACAGGGGATGGCGGCGTCGGCCGCATCGACCACGTCAAAGAGCGCGGCGACCAAGGCGGCACCCCGGCGGAAACGAAGCCCGCGCCACGACGAGGCCGACGGCAGCAGCGTGTCGAACAGTCTTCTGGGAGAGACAGGCACAGATGCCGGCGGCAGCAGCACGCGGACCGTCGTGGGACGGTAGCCGTACTCTTGGTTCTTGTTACGATTACGGGTGTTTCGTGTTTCAACTTGTGCTATACTATTTGTGTACACCATTTTTGGATCTTTTTCTTCTTCTTTTCTTTGTCTTCTTGTTCTGTTCATTGTTTTGTTCTTCGTTCTAGTTCTTCCTTCGGATTTGTACGGCGTTGTTGGGCGGCGTATTGAGTGGTTCTTGGCCTCACGGCCGGCATGAAACAGCAGACAGGGCTTGCAGACAGGGCTTGCAGACTGCAATACAAACAGAAACAGAATTGAAGGCACGCTGAGGGTTTGCAGAAACAGAAGAGTGTATCGACGTGCATTTGGCAAGATGTGTACGTAGGCAGAACCAGCAAAGGCTGCAACGGCATTCCTTCTTGCATTTGGCCATACGAGGGCCAGCAGGCAAGCTGCTGTGCGTCACTCATTCGTATCATGAACGTTATCGCCAAGTGCCAGGATTCATCCTGTTTTTACCAGTGGCAAAAGATTTGGAAAGTACGCGATACGACGAGCAGTCGCTTCTTATCAATCCTTCCAGGGTCTTGTCGGGGTCTTTACCAGATTCATCAGAACTTGGATGTTAAACACAGGGAATCTGTCAATGTGCATTGTTCACTGTCGTCGAGTTATTTTTTTACTGCTTTTTTTCATTCGGCCATCTTCAAACTAGGAAAGCATTTACTGCGGATTGTCACGTCATCGGTGAGATGGATTGGTGGTTGATTTCCGTATGGTGTGAGACAGCTTGCGCGTTCAATTCTGTGGGCGACAAACGAGATCGAGTTTCTCCTCTTCTGCAACACATTCTTGAAATTCAAAGCTGTTTCTGCAGCTGCCACACACCCTCAAACCCCAGTCATGGTGGCAGCGTGTGCATAGCTGCAGCTACCCCCCTCCCATTCACTCTTGTTGTAGATTGAATGTAGGGGCGGTGTGATAATTGATAGTTGATAATTGGCAGACAGCTTCACATCGGAAAACTACTACTTGATGTCTCTGCAAAGTACATTGCACAACGCAGGCAGCCCGAGGGAAACGCGGTGAAATCGTTGACAGAACAATGCCCTGACGAAAATGAGGACATCATGTCCCAACAACGGCATTGAAATAACAGCAGACGACGGGGGGCCGCCATCGATCAATACGTTTTTAGACCTGAGGGTTTTGTGACAGAGAGGGAGACTGTGGTATCTCAACATTGACGACTATCGCGGCATTGGATCCGGGCCGAGAACGCTGCCTTGTGACTGACTCTTGGATGTTTTCCGATGGCGATGAACGGCTGTGACGGCGGACCTATAGATGCCATGCCAGAAATCGACATTTTCGTTATTGTCAAGACAACAAAAACACATTGCCTACTCCTTGTTTCTCCTCGGCCTCCCTCTCTCATCGAGGAAATATTGTCTTCACGGGGAGCGGCGAATGAAGCACAGAGTCCATGGTAATCAAATCTCACCGTCATACAGGATCATGCCATTCGGGGTTTGTTCGACATGCCTGCATGCAGATGCATATGCAAGCCAAAGAGGACCAAAGGACTGCATTTAATAAGAAACAGCAAAATACACAATATAAATATACCCGATACAAGCAGCGGCGGTATTCGATACTCGTCTCAACGTTGATATGACGGATAATGCCGGCCATGAATGCTTGCATATCACGAGGCTGTCATCGCTGGCAGTAAATGGGAAGCATGGCCAAGCATGCAGGTGGACAGTTTTGACGGTGCTGTCTTGCACAAATCATACCACACGCCATCCAGCACGCCAAGCTGCCTGAATGCATCTGATTTTCACTTTTGATATTGCATTGCACATTGCGTGTTTGGTTTCCCCTCCTCTGCCCACCACAATGTTGGTTCACCGGCTGTGCGTTGTCTTGTTGGAACGGCTACAATCTGGGTTCCGATATAGCACGCCGATATATCACGCCGATATTATCACGCCGATATTATCACGCGGACGAAATTACATACACAACGCTGCAAATGCAGGCAAGGCTCTCGCCATCGTCGTTCCGCGGCCTCCTCCGGGCCACCCACTCATGTTCTTGGCCGCATCTATCTAGTGCATCGTTTTTTTGTCCTCCATCTACTCGCAGCTGGTGAGAAAAAGAGGGCGCAAGAAACGGTGCTCCTGAGGACACGACACTTGGTCTTTGCAGGCGGTTGTTCGTTTCTTGACGGCAATTGCTCGCCAAATTGATAAAATATACGTCCAAGATGATGTGAAGGTGGTTTCATGCGTCACGTATGCGAGAGGAGGAAATGAGTTGGCCCAGCGTCAATTACGATCACAGTATCAATTTTGCGCATCTCCGTCAACTCCAACGAAGACGCTGACCGGTTTGTTGCAGAGTGCGGTTAGACGGAGCATTCGCGCGACGTACGGAGATATTTTATGTAATTGTTGTAATTGTTGTAATTGTTGTAATTGTTGTAATTGTTGTAATTGTTGTAACTGTTGTAATTGTTGTAATTGTTGTAATTGTTGTAATTGTTGTAATCTCCATGCATCCCTTGAAATGCGACGTGAGGTCGCGTCGCCGTATTTCTCGTCCCTTTCTTTTGGTTCTCCGTTTTGCCCCTGGCCTGTACTCTTTTTTTCTTGGCTCTGATTCACTTTGTTCTTTTTCTACATGCCCATCTGTCGATCACTGTGCTCCAGACCCCGTTCGACGAAAGTGGCGGGAGGAGGTGGAGGGCGGAAAAGGAGCAAAGAGGAGGAGAAAGAGGGGAAGACAAGAGTAGGACAATAAAGAAAAGGTGGTCAGGACAAGGGAGACAGGGATGGGTAAAGGTGTGATGTACTTGAAATTTCTGACACGAACATCGACTTGCGGAGGACGACATACTTGACAATACTTCAAACCACAACGTTGACGGGTCCTTGCGTTTATTTCAGCGAATATTTCAGTCTGCCAAGAGAGGAAGCGACAAAATGTTGCAACGTTAAAAGACAGACAAATAGAACGTAGCCCGCCTCCATCTCGCCACCAACGATTTCCCGGAGCAAGGACCGGAGATCTATTCTGCTTTGGCAACGAGAGACGTCGATTGTAAGATACTATGTATCTAAATGTAGGAGGGCATGGGCAGACAACGAATGTAAAGCACGCCTCGCACGCCATGCAGCGCCTCCTTTGCACATGCAAGTCTCACAACTGCACCAGAATTGCATGCAAGTGGCTGCCCAAGCAAACTCGAAACTGCCATCTGCACCATCTGCACCATCTGCACGACAATCGACCATCTGCCAACGTCCTGCCAACGTCCTGCCAACATCTCGAGTCCGTTTCTCAGCCTTTCCACCTTTTGTGATTTCAGAAAAGGAAAACAGAACCGAAGACCCTTCACCGCATTCTTGGATTCTTGGACGACACCACTGCACGCCATCCCCTGAGACTAAACACGGTTTCTCGCCACCCCTAGGCGCAAAGCAGGCAAAGCCAGCCCAATAAGCGAATGCATGAAAACCCTTCAAAAGTGTTGAATCGGGAACTCCATTGCGTGTAATTCCTTGCACAGTACTGCACATCCTACAATTTTCATATCCTACAAGCATCTGACAATCTCCACCTGGGATCTGCAACCATCTCGCCATGTTACATAGCGTCCGGCAAGGCAACTGGGAAGTCACTTTGCGTTGTTATGTAATGTATCCTGTGTGGAGTTGTGGAGTTGTTTGCTGCACATCGAGGCATTGGATGCCGATGTAGAACGACATCCAACCTCATCTGGTCGTTTCTCGCCTCTCTGCTGGTCTTTTCTTTCGTCTATTGTCTTGGCTTAGGCGAGGCTTGTGTGATGGGCCCACAAGTGGAAGATGGAGAGACGAAGAGCGTAAAGATAGGGTCGTGCATTGGCCAAGCTCGCCGACTCTGGTTTTGGATCTCTGCTCCGGTCTCAAGCGCCCCGCGATATGGGGCAAAGGCCCGAGACTCAAACAAAGAGAGCAGAGCGATCGAGACCGGCCGAGACCGGCACGGAGAAATAGACGGCCAAAGGAACAACGACATGGGCGCACCGCCAAACGTCGAAACGGAGACGAGAATGGAAGGCCGTCCATATATGCTACGTCTACACGACGATCGGTGTCGGCGTCGGTGCCACTGCGGACGCCATCGAAGAACGACGTGACAGATGGCCCACGTAGTGTATTGTTTGCTTGTTTTCGCCTCTGGCTAAAATACACCTAAAACCGTGTTCGGCGTTTCTTTCCTTCTTTGTATCGTCGGCCACATGCCTGTTTCAGTCAATGCGTTTTGCGCGGAGGCTGGGAGCAAGAAACCAGCTACGACGACGGCAACGGCCAGACGTCAATCGGGCAAACGAGCTTGGGATGTCAAAGAAAGGTCTCTGTCGTTGAACGACGTTTCCCAACGTGCTGCACCGATCAGAATGACAGATGTCCTTGGCAGCAACGTCGTACCTCGCATCCTGGCTGTCAAGTCCGTCTGTTTCTGTCTGATCGGCCAAGGACAAACCCCGTCATGTGTACCTTTGTTGCCATACTGCTGTGTCCTTGCCAACAACAGTCTTTGTCGATTTGTACTCAAGTACTTACGGACACACGGTACTCTTGATACTCTCGCGTCAATACTCGCTTTGTTCAACACATCTTGACAATCTCCTCTGCTGCATGGCCTCCACGGCTGTGGGGCTGGTGGATAATCCTGTGGGCGATATTGCGTAAACGACGGTACGAAGGGGTGTGAAAAGAGGGTGTGGAGAGAGAGTTTGCAGTATCAGGCTTGTCTGCCTGCATGCAAAGGTATCGGTGCTCCATCTGCTCCATCTGCTCCACGACGGGGTTGAGGTCTGGAGATATGGAGGGATGGAGATGGACTGGCGATGGAGACGCACAAAGTATGGGGCGAGGCAGAGTTTTTTTTTTTCTCCAGACGTCTTTTATCCCCGTTTCTCTTTCCCCTCCTCTGTCGCTCTGGGCAATGCCTGCCAGCTACCCAATGCCACCACTGCCTCTCCAGAACCAACCCAGCTTCCATATCGCTTGGCCGCACACCTACACGGTGCGCCCGCATGTTCGCGTCCTGCAGGTTTCTTTGTTCTGCAGTCTTTCGGACAAGAGGGGCGGGGAAGATAAGAGAAGGGGGCCAATATACAACAATACTCGGCAGGCAAGCCTTCCATACGAGCCAGAACCAGTGGTGCATCCAGTGCCAGGACATGGTGATTCGACAGTCGGGCAGCAGCCCTGGTGTCAACTCCTGTGTGAGGTGTAGAAGAGGAAGAGTCGTCCGCTGCACGAGGTCGATAACCACAATATTGGGTCGGATGGTATCGACAATGAGAAGGTGGCTGTACACTAGTACAAAATGCATATCTGCATTGAGACGATGCCTGTCGCTCTTATCATGTCGTCTGCGTCTAAAATTCCCTGCAGGTCACTTGACCAACTGTCCGAGCGGTGCACGTACAATATGCAGTGTGTTTTGCGGGGATACACTCTGGGCGTTGGAGATGCAAGGGAGGAAGTCAAAACAACAAAGGAGAGTGGAGACGAGATGAAGAGGAGGACAGGGCAATATGGACGCGTGTCAGACAAAAGAAGACGACTCGAAAATAGGCCAGCCGGGTGTCGAGCGTCTGCCTTCCCCGGAGGATCGTTTCAAGAGACGTGTTGGCGGTCAACTGGCAAGGCCAATACGTGTCTAGAGCAACATTCGTCAAGTGAGGAGAGACTAGTCCTGTGAAGAAGTCGAAAAAAGGGTTTCGTAGAAAGCTGGGGATATGCGATGCACATGTGCCGCTGCTAGATGGAAAAGAAGACGCGGAGAAGGCATGGGTAGGCATACAGAAAAGAGGAGACCCTGATGGAGAGATGGAGTGAAAGATGGAGAGACAGATCAGCCCCAGAGTAGACGAGAGATAAGGCTTTGCCTGTTGCCTGCTTTGTGTCGTTTGTTGTCTGAAACTGACTGTGGTATGCACTGTCTTGGTCGATAGTGGTGGTGGTGATGTTAAAGATGACCTCCTCATCACACCGCTTGTTGCATCACACCGTGACTGAAAGTATGTAGTTCGTATTTGATTGTCTTGTGTCTTCTCCGTGATTTGTTGCCTTTCGCCTGCAGACTGTAAAGGATGCCTCCAGCAGAGAGTGGGCAGTCTGGCTACGGTGATTGGCCAATGACCATGTGTCGGTGTAGAACGTGTATGGGCAGCTTTTTGGCGTGCTTGCGAGTTGTATTTGTGTGTGTGTGTGCGTATTCCCTTGGGTCTTGCGCCTTCTCGGATATCTGGGAACAAGTTTTGGGGGCCGTTTGGACATACTAAAACATAACATCAGTCCACGCTCGGATGGTGGGCTCATGGCGTTCTTCATTTTGTGCGCCACAAAATCAGCCTCTGGTAGACCACCTGTTCACTCGCTCCTGCGCCTTTGCGCCGCCGTTGGAGACTGGGCGTGTTCTGTGCTTCTTCTGTCAATCGTGAGGCGATGACTGTATTAGCCCTGCCCTCTACCGTCACGAAGTTGGTCTTTAGAAGTTGGTCTTTACCTGTTCTTTGCCTTTCATTTGCTTGAGTAATCAGGGCCGCGAGGATGACACAGGCCTTGGCAGCAAAACAAAACGCATCGTGAGATTCAAAACGGTGACCAAAAAAAGACAAGCTAATGACATGTCGTTGGCGTGTGTGGAATATCGTAGCACCAAACACGGATGTGATGGAAACAGACAAGAGCACGACAAACGCAACACGCAGCAGCGAACTCGGAGGGGATGGCGACGATAGTAAACGAAAGACGCAATCATCAACACAGGAGGCTATCAGTCGGTGAGCATCGTTGCTCCGGGCAAGGTGAGAAGCGTGGGATTGAAGCGTGGGGTTTGTTTTCGTGGATACGAACAATAACAATGGCCAGGTTATGTGTAGCTGCGCCCAAAACGAGAGACCGAGCCACCCTGGCATTTCCCCCACGTCCATACATCGTACAGGCTCAAAAACGTTGAAAACTCAACGCCCAAGTCAGTCATCCGCAGAGGTATTAAGTGGGAGCGGAAACAGAGAAAAGAAACGGTACATTCGTAGTCCGACAAACTCCGTTTTCTGTGGACTGCCGATCCGAACACGGCTCGTCGCCCAAAACCAACCCCCTGTTCACTTTGATAAAGAAACTCGATGACACGGCAAAATCGTCGATCAAGCGCACACTGCACAAGACTGGCTCGTCCAAGGGTAGAAAGATGTCCTGCAGGGCCAGAGCCACAATCACTACGACGTATTCCTGAGCACAGCGAACGGAGTAAAGTCGTATTGCGTCGTAAATAAACCGTAACGCTTGTAAGAAACTCAATCAAAGACGTCATGAAAGCGGTTTTTGCTGCAGATTTCGCGACCTTTTCTTTTTTTTACCGCAAACTTTGCATTGTTGCCTTACCCATCGCCGCTGTCACATCCGTTTACCCTATTTCAGACTCGCTCTCGTCGTTTTTACTTTGATTGTGTCTACGACGACGTACATCGCACGACCTTTTCTCCTTGTTATCCCGCCCCGTCCGCGGAGGACTCAGGACGGACATATTTAGTTTCCTTTACTATAAGACACACACGCCGATATCGACCGTTGTATGAACACGACACGTCGTCGTACATGCACATTGTACTTGCTTGTATTTCGTACATTGTACAATTCCTCGGATTTGCGTGATGCGTTCAGATCGGCAGCCTTCTTGCCTATTCTGACCGCTTTTCGTGCCCTCGGAATTTCCCTCTTTCTCTTTTTTTTAAAAAAACATCGTGCTTCATCTCCCTCGGTGTTATCTGGAGAGGGTCATGGTTTGTGCAGTCGGAGCAAACTGCCCACCTCCGGGGTAGGTTGTATGCAGGTGGGACGGGCGCTACTGGAGGTGGGTTGTATGTGCATTGTTACTCTGCCTTTTGATGCGGTTTAATTTCTTCAATAAAGTGCGTCTCCGCGGCATCACATCTCGATGTCTTTTTTTCAAAATCCCATTAGCAACCTGAACAATCGCGACCCCAACATGTTTTTGAAACGTCTTGAAAAGCACCAGGGTCCCCCCATCAGCAAAGCCAGCAGTTGATCACAAGGGTCTACACCCGGCGAATAGAAAATAAATATGTATATAAACTGTTCTCCCCATAGAAGAGTGCAAATACGATGTAGAAACAAAGACAGATTCCCGGGCCAAAGGTACGCGTCTTCTCGTCACATTGCGTCGAACCGCTCCTGCGTTTCATTCCCCTCGCGCGGTTGGCCCGTCCAGCCGTCCCATTCGTTCCCACGCTGCGTCCAAGATGCAAACAAGTATGCCGATTTTCCTTTTATTTTATGTTTTATCGTCTTCTTCAACATTTCGTACTATCTCTCGGAGCCGTGTCCAGAGAAAATGGCTATTCGTCTTACCCGCCCGCTTTTATTTTTAATTCTTAGACGCATTCACGTCGACTGATACTCAACACTCTCGTCGACTCGTCCCCTGCTTGCTACGGACAATTTCCTCCACTTCCCTGTTTCTCGTGCATATTCGTGCATCCTAAGAGCGTTCTGGCCCCAGACGCTCCACCGCCGAGACCGCCTCCTTCCGCCCAACGTGCCGGGAGCGTCGGCGCTTGCAGTCGTTTACAGGGGGCAAAAGCGTCAGACAACGTGCTATTTTGGTCGCTAAAACGGGACCGACACCACTGGAGCTAGGAAGCTCCAGCTGTAAATTGCGACGGAGTAACGACGACCGACACAACGAGACATGTTTGGCGTCAACAATAAACAATAGGTTTTGTGACATGTCAAAAAGAAGCAAGGCCCAGTGTCCGAGGCGGAACCAGGAGCGATGTGGTGGGTGCGGTGTTCTGCAGCAGCTGTGGTGGTGGTGCTGCGCTGTTGTTGGAGCACTGTAGCTGTGGCGGTGGGAACTGCAACAAAAACAGGTGACAGAGGGCTGACGGGCGTGAGGGGCTTGCGTCCTCTGCTCCTTCCCTCTTCGAGCACTTGTCCACCCCTGTCAAGAAAAAAGCGAATTGGTGCTAGCCTTGTCTGATGCCGCGCGCAAGCCACATTGTGCAAGGCTGTCTGCGATCGGGAATGTGGCTTGTCGTGGTGTTTCATTGGCCAATGCTTCGTAGTCTCGTTGCCGCTTCCGGAGGAGCAGCTTGGCGACAGCTCTCGTTCTCGCATTCTGGTTGGCTCGCTGTTTCCCTCTGGTTTATTTCTGGCGCTTGCCCCTCTTTTCTGCCTGTCGTCCCACGCTCCTGCCAAAGATAAGCCAAAATCCAGTGGGGTTCTCGATCAAACAAGTACCTTTGTACCTTTCCTGCCGTTTTGGGCGGAACGGTGAACAGCAATGCTCAAACGGAGTGTATTTCATAGCAATATTTCCAAGACTCTAATAGCCTTGACTGGTGTATTTCTCAGTCAGGCCCAAGTGCAGCATAACGATTTTGTTCTTTTCTTTATGTATTTTTCAAAGAAAATAAAAGAAAATAAAAATTAACGACGAATAAAGTAAACGAGTATCGTGAATAATTATGTGACCGAAAATCGTCTCCATTCTTTGTAGGCACTTTCTGCTACGTCGAGACTTTCCTTTGACTCCTGTCAGCGAAAGACGAGAGACGTCACTTTTGTTGTTTGAAAAACTTTACGGTACGATACGTAGTTTTTCATCCTGTCGCACCACGCCTCACGCAGCGTACGACAAAGTAAACCTGTAATTGCGTGTAATTACTTGCCAACCACGTTATTTACACAAGCTCGTCTATACCCGTAATAAGTGTGGCGATTTGATGATATGAGAGCACGACACAGCACTTCCCCTTCGCGCACACCCTTTCGTGTTTTTCTGGGTGTGCGGATGGTGTGCGGCGTACTGGGCGCAGACCGGTGGAGGTGTAAGCGAGTGGAGGTCAACGTGCAGCACGACGTGCATGGGGACGTGCAGGAGACCATGCAGATGCACGCTGTAGGCTGCAGGCTGCATATTGTTGCATATTGTTGCATGTTGAGAAAGACCCACGTTTGTGTGTTGACCGCGTTTCGATTGCTTTTTGTGTGGCGCGTCGAGCTGCCCATGCTTGTCGTGGCGAGAAATGCACAGTCGGAGATCGAGAGCGCCTCGTCCATACAGATGTCTCCAAACTCGTCGAAAGGCATCACTTGCAGTGCTCGACAGACACGCCTGGACGTGAACCGTGCCAAGCTGTTGATTCGCCGTCACCATCCTTCCGTCTCGTTGTCTCTTGTGACGGAATCTGCCGCAAAAGTCACCTGTACAAGAGAGCGTCTCCAGACAAACGGCGACGGACTTGAATCAGCGACAGCACAAGCTCACAATGGTCGTGATAAGACGCCTTCTTCCCCTTCCCCTTCTTTTAGTGCACAGTAGCTTGGTGAACGGGCGTCGTTAGTGTCCCAAGAGAGGAAGAGAGAGAGGGGGAAGAAGGGGGAGTTGCAAGGGGAGGGGACACAGCTACAAAGAAATTTATTCCGTACAGTTTCGTACTTGACCGGTGTCGAACGGCAGCCGTCATCTATTCAATCCCGGAAGCGATCGGTAAGAGAGAACCAGCAACGGTAGACAACAACGTGAATAAGAAAGTCAAAGGACAGACGAAGAACGAAGCCTTTCACGGAGTAAGTCTGGCGGTTTGTGCAGATCAAAATACCTGCCCAAACAAACGAAACAAAGAAAGCCGCCCAATTCCCCTGGACTGTGTGTGTATGGCGCAAACTGGCATGAAAAGCGCAATGTGGCTGACAGAGTTCACCATTGCTGGATGGAAACGTTGACCATACGCACGCTATTCGCTCCGTTTCTGACGAAGCCATAGAATAAACGTCTTCCACCCCTCTTCACACGGCGAGGCAAGGGGGGCAATGGGTGAGGGGAAGCAGGAGGAAGGCAGGAAGAGTCGGGGATTTATTACCCTCCATCCCTTCATACAACTCCTGTGACTTGCGGGGAAGGCAAGCGGTGTCTATCCCTCGACTCTGAGGTTGATACGCATGGAGAAAGAGAGGCGTTGTACGTCGTGGCGGGTTGTGTCCCCGATGTACTGGTCGTGTGCATCCCATACCCTCTTGTTCTCAATACAAAGTGGCTGACAAGAAACCCGGGGTACAAACAGAGACAAAAGGGTAAGAGGGTACAAGGGATTTCGCGTCAAGCACGGGGAGAGTACGGGGAGAGAGACAAAAGGGTAAGAGGGTAAACGGGGATTTCGTAGTAAGTCTGGGGAAAGCTGATGAACAAAGGAACAACAAAGGAGGCGGTAGATTCTGGGGAAAGAGACATATCGGATCGAAGCTAAGCGTGTGTGAGACAGCACGATGAGAAGACGATTGGGGAGGTACGAAGTACCCGGATGAGTGAGTACACGAAAACGCATCTCGAACATGTACAACTGTACGCTGAGTTACACCTCATGAACTTCTTGGCCAAGGCCTCCATTCATTGGCTGGAAGCAGTTAATTGCGCGCAAAAGAGATGCCTACTTCTTATCAATGGGTGTCCAGTCTCCTCGATGCCATACTCGTACAGTCGAAGCGAGGCTACGACGTCGGCGTTTTTTTTCTTTGAGCGGGATGAGAGACGGGCGCTGTGTAAGTTTTTGCTTTTGAATCCGCTGTTATCAAAGAAAAAACGTTAGTGATCGACAAGGAGATGGCTGAAACGTATGTCTTCCTATTCCGGTAAGGCTTAGTTTGTGTGTTTTCTCTCTTTGTGATTTGCGTTCCAGGTGTCTCGATTTACAAGAGGCTCGATGAAAAGGAGCAAAGAAGACGCGCAAACCCCTCAGGTCGAGGCAAAGACAGAAGAGAATGGGCATTGGCGTGGGAGAAGTGGGAGGAATGCTGCTAAAAACGTGCTAAGACGCTGCATTAAGAGCGCGCTGGAATGATCGACACAACTACCGCTGGCCGTTTTCCACGTTGCATTTTTTGCAGTTTTGTCCATGCTCTTTCGCTGCTACGCGACAGCTCACTCTGACCTTATCAATGAAGCTCTCGTTGTTCCAATTGATGAACACACCACTCCCAAGAAAACCGGCTTCAAGCAACCCTCCATCTTGGGCCGGATTGAGAACCTGATTGGCCCACGGACCGCTGCACAACTCATGCATTATCAATCCCACAAAATGAAAGAAGAGAACAATGTCCGTTTTTCCATCTCGCGTTTGATTGAAGAGCGGAGAAACGAGGCCTTCCGTATGTCGTACATGTGTAGTCCTCGCGTCTCCCACTGTCCAACGTCGACCCGACAAGCAGCCCTTTGCCATCTCCGGGCGGTCCGGGAATGCAAAGGAGAAACTGGGATGAGAGAGGGGCGGATATTATACGCGCCCCCGAGGTCCTGCTTCAAGTTGGTGTACAGTTCCAGTGAGCGGCGTCGGTTGTATCGGAAGAATCGGTTCAGAAGACGTGGTCAATGTGTGTGTTTGTGTCCCTTTTGTTTTCTTTCGTTCCCTTACTTTCCAGGGTCAAATAGGCCGTTGCAGGGTGGGATGATCAGTTGTTTCGTCCCGAAATGACCCATAGAAAGCGAGAGACAGATCTCAACACAGAGATGCCCTTATGTCGTAGATTTCGCATGGACAAGGAAATTGTGAGATGCCCTGAGGCCGGGTGCTTGTTCTTTGTTTGTGACAGCGACTCAACACAGAGGGGACTGATTCAGAGAAACGTATCTTCAAGGGTGACAGCCACGAAAAAGGAAACTGGACTTTCTCACCTGCGTATCATTGCACCACCACCAACCGCCGTACAGAATAGAGTGGTGCTGCAGCCGGTCTGCAAGTTGCCTGGAAGGACAATGCGACGTAATACTATGTGTGGACGGGGAATTGATTAAACAGATATGTTGCATGTTAGACAACTACGAGGTACCGTCTTTAATTACGGCACGCCACGAAGAATTAGAAAGTACCGGGCAACACTGGCAAAGACAGCGCGTAGATACAGGATACACACAATCCTATCGGACGTTGAGAAATTTATACTGTATGAAAACAAAGATAACAAGAACCATGCATATTTGTGCACGAGACAAAAACAGGTTGACGTTGAGACACACGTTAGAATTGAGGTTGGCAGTGTCCGTGGCTGTGAAGCGGTGATTCGTGACAGTACAAAGCCAGACACGAGAAATGAAGGGAGGCACTGCATTCCGACACAACCGGCCAGTTTTTACGTTTGGCTCCCTTTTCTTCCGAGGAGATGCCTGTTTTCCGGAAATTCTGTACCATTTGTATGACTTGGAACTCGATACGACACATGTACTATGTGTACTCCTTTATCCTGTACCCTTTTCCTTCGTTCTTTGTGCAATGTAAGGTGAGACACAAAAGACACGCAACAGAATGGACAATTGGCGCAACAACCAAGCAGGATTAGGCGACAAAGGAAGGCAAGACACAAATGACGTTGCGAAGTCGGCCAGTCTGAGTCCTGACCCTCGGCGGGCTCATGCTCCGTACATCGTACGTCGTTTTAATTCTTTGTGACGAGATAACGTATCTCAGACAAAGTGACATGAAAGCAGAGACAACAGGGAGGACCCTCAACCCCGGAGATGTCAATTGTTGACCTTTATGTTGACCGTTTTTAACTTTTGATAAGACAAAACAAACGGCACCAGGGAAACGGAAGAAGTCCTCCGTACGGAGCTGAGGTTCGTTGCTGCAGAGCTTCAACAGCCCCCGCCCGTTGAATTTCGCCCCCCTTGTCACAATCCAACAGCTCCCCCTGCCCCCCTGCCACTTTGTTTTGCTTTGTTTTGCGGCCTGTACTGGGAGATACGCGCAAAGGGCAACAGTACTAACACCATAAAGCACACATTGCCGCTTTGTCAGTTGTGCCAGGCGAGCTAGGTTCTTTCTTTCTGGCATACGAAGGCTGCACAAGCTTCTCCACAGCGTCTGGTGGCGTTTCGTCTCTGCTCTCTTTTGCGCAGTTGCAGGCTGGGGGGCTTTGTCTCCTCTTTTCGATTCCACCCTATCAGCTCAGCACCTCGCAGCACGTTAGTTCGTTTGAGGACAAAGTCTGACAGGCATGTTGCACAGTCGAAGCAATTGTCACCCCAGGAAACGTCGGACGTTTCTCTCGTTCTATTGTCCTTCTTGGCCTTTTTGTCCTTCTTGCCGGGACGGCACACATGACCGTCTCGCTCCGTAGAGGGCTGTCCAAGCTGGAAAACAGCGTCGATGCTGGCTTAGTTTGCTTCGCCTTCTTTGCCAGGTCAGGTGGCTCACCTTTCGTACGCCTGCCCGCGTCTCACCTTACCATGGTCCCGTCGACTGCCGGACTCCGTTCTGGCACTGCATTTTATCCCAGCGTCGTATCTGAGCGACATTAGGGCGAGATCCGTGGTCCGTGGTGCGCTGAAAATCGCCAGTCCACCGAGCACCCAAACGGCTGGACGACAGATCCACAACGGAGCTATCCATGTCCATTTTACGCACCTAGCCCCCTCTTTCCTTCTGCTAGACTAGTTGTCTCAAAAGGGCAAGAGAGTGCGCAGGAAGAGCAAGAGCGAGAGTATGTTTTTTGGATCCCGGAAGCCGCGAACGACGGCGTCGTTTCTTTGACTGTTGATGGCAACGCTAGACCGCAACAGGAGACGCAAAACGGACTGTAAGGCAGGCACGAATGAAGGAGACGGTGGAGCGTTCAAAGAGAGAGAGGAAGATGCTATCTGTGCTTGAAACACGGAAGGAGCAAACGGAGCTGGACACTGGATAGCCCGGATGGCAATCACTACGTGTGCCAAACTGCGCTCATTGAAAATGGGCGGTCTTTGTGGCATAGCACTCCTCAGCCCATAAGATACATTTGGGCTGATAAGATTTGTGCTCCGAATGTCATCATCTCCGTCGCCGTGGTGCTATCCGCCTGCCCAAGTACGTAATCTTATCATCTTTTCGGAAAGCACAGGATAATGAAGAAGGAGGACCAGTTTCGATTTCGCACGAGACGATAGTCGACATTCTGTATCGCAAGCCGTCCCTCATATCACGGAACAGTCGCCGGCCGTTGCAAACCAATGCAACCCGACTGAATCTGCTGTGCGCTGTAGTGACTGAGAAACTTGAGCTCGCCGCCCACCGGCGGTGGTGGTTTCCTCTGGATGTCGCTTGGCACGGACAGCGGAGGCCGACGGGTCACGTATTTTTCTTTTCTCGTTGCATTTTTGTTCCACAAAGGTTGTCGTGTTCCGTTTTGGGGCGCCAACCGCTCATTGACACGATCTGGCAACAGGATCCGACAATTGTCAGTCAGGGTGATGCGAGGCTTTGTCAATTCGCAACTGCTTCTATCGGCTTCTTCGCTCTTCATCGACCATTGCGCATATCGTTGTGTGCAGAAAATCAGAAACATAGCGGAGCCTGCGAGGCTCAGAGCAATCTGGAGCGCAGGAACCCCCATCGGTCAACCCCGATCACACGGGTGATGGCCGATGGGGAGAGTAGCAGTGTGGAAACAACGGGAGCGAGCAGGGGAGGGAGCAGGGGGAGCATAGAGCAAAGTTTTCTTTGGCTGCGTTGCTACCACCTTCCCCTGCCCTTGTTTGGTCAGCGCTCGCTTGTCTTGTAGCGCTCACTCGCTTGTTTGCTTTCGGATGCCCCACTTAGTAAAAGTTTTTCTGGGCCTGGACAAGTCCATTTTGCAGGTCCTTTCATTCGTTTCGAGATTTCTAGCAAAAACTCTCACACTGCGTATCGCCCCACGCTTTGTGAGGCTTTGGAGCTTTTGGGCGGCTGGGTGGCTTATCTCGTAATCTCTTCTCATCTCTTTTGTTTCGTTGGCAGCATATTCACCGCATTCGTTCCTTCATCTGTTTTGAACCAACGGGCAATATAGAAAATCTCTGCAAGAACCACATATCTGTAAACCGTACGACAGATTTGCCGCTGTTGGTGAGTTGGAGGGTTGCATGAGAAAACTCTTTTTCTTTCAACAAGGCTGATGATAGGCTGTCGCGTTTTCCCTGAATTGCCTTCCCCAAAGCTTTTCTCCTGCAATTGTGCCTTGGCCACCGGTTCGCTTGGTGGGTGCGCTGCTGCGATACGAGCATCCCTGTACGCCGTATTCATGCTCCGTATCGTCTCGGTATCGTCTCCGTTTGTCTCAGTAATTATGAGCATTGTGGTGCAGGGCGCAGTTCTGAGTCCACTGTAAACTGTGTAACGCAACTGGAGACAACCCCACCGCCACTGTCATAAACCCGCTCATTTGTCCCCAGCGCAGGTCACAGCACGCTGTAGCGCAGGTCGCAGAACATCATCCCGGCCAGAGCCCGGGCCATTCTTCGCCTGTAATTACCACTCCTTACAGACGTCGACTGCCATTGGCTCCCTTTGAAGCACATCACCGACCAGCTATGACCGTATCGAGCAGTCCACTGTGGGGACGTTTTCTTTTTCCTTTGTCCCAGTGAGACATCTGACGCCAGAGATGAGACTGAGACCGTCGGCTTCCTTTGGCATTCCAGCGAACTCGGACGCCCGCGTCCGTCGCAAAAGCATTTCACACACGCTGCAGCGAGTCGCAGGTGCCATGTCTCGTCTGACGGTCAGGGCAAAGAAGGGTCAACAGAGACAATACAGAAAGGAAGAAAATGCCCTGAGAACGTGCGGTGCATCCATCGAGGGTCGATCCCTGGCAATTTCTGTCTTATGTGCCTTCTGCAGCATTCCTTTGCGGAACACGGTTGAAACACGGTCAAAGGAGGGCAATCGATCTAGCGGTGAACCTTTTTCGCGCTTCCTCTTGTCACTCCTTGCGTCGATCGTGGTCGATGCCTAGAGAATTCTTTGTCGCCATCTCGATCGTAGCAATTGCTGGCAAGTGCGCGTTGGCGCTGAGCTACGCCGAAATACGTTGTCGCTGTAAGTCGCTGTAAGCCCCTGTACGTGAATTTGCGTATGGGGCACCGTTTGGGGCAATTTCTTCGTCGTATTAAGAGTCTGCCAAGAAATTTGCTACCATGTAATTACAATACCAGGCACCTGTTTGTTGGGGAGGAAGGCAAAAATAGACCAAAGTCCTTCGGCCAGGAGGCCAGGCACCCATAGGCCAGTCATTGTTCTTTGAAGAACATGTCATTGAGACGCCAAACGACGTAAGCAAAATAAGCATCGAGTCGACGATGACTCTCTGTGCTATCTGTCACCTATTGTACCGCTATACAAATGTGACCAGTCTTTTCCCAAACGTAGGGCTGGCCCGTCCCCCGGCCGTTATTCTTTCACACCTCTAACTTGGTGCTAAGTAAAGAGACTACATACGCTATACATTGACTTAGTTGTCTGATAGCTTTGTCCGTTGCATGCCATCCATTTCCTTGTTCCTGTTCTGACAGGATCAGACACGTAAAATATGCACAGTAAGATGCAGCCTCTAGTCGTGAGGCGTAAAACGCCGTGCTTTGTATGTTGTACAACATACAACGCTCCAGATACTCGGCATTGGACCGGCGTGGATTACATATTTTCTTTTTCTGTTAGGCCCCGTTCGTCGTCAATTGTGACAAGAATGAAAGAAGATGGAAAGCCGCGCCAATTGACCACGAACGGCCGCCGGCGATGTGACCGTTGACTCGGGCCACAGATAGATTACTGTGCGCGGCGCAAAACCTGCAGAACAACGCCTCGATCGTGCAGCAGCGCCGCCCCGGCTTGTGATAGGCCCGTCCATCATCGTGGAGTCGAGAAGGCTGAACGCAAAGGCTGGTGTTGCGCATTCGCAATCAGTCACAATGGCAGAATACAGGTGGCTGACTGGCTGGGCGGGAAGCGAGCATTTCGCCGACGACGTCATCGTCCCAAATTTGCGACGATTACGGAGTACGAGGCGTCTCATTTCCCAGGCAGGAGCGACGGAGACAAACGACTTCATGACGAATGCTCGCATATTCACATTTTTTTGTATTCATGGATTCATAGATTCATGTAATCCCAACAGGAAACTTTTGTGCAGCAGATACGCACACAAAATGAAACATTGTATGACGGAGTGCTCCGTAAAGCCCAAGGACCCAAAGACCAAAGACCCGGCGGTGGCAGGGTTGGAGGATCGCCGATGGGCACTGATTCCAGCTTCCAAGCAAAATCTGCAATTGAGGGCCCAGACGCACCATGCTCCTGCAGATTGCAAGAGCCTCGCCTCTGCGATCGCCAATGTCGGCCTGTTTCATGCGTCCTGCGTCTCGCTGTTTCTAAATTTGCAGCCTGCAGGCTCCGGGCCCGAATTTGATTTTGATTGCTTTGCAGCCCAGACTACGAAGAACGGAGTAATACTCGTACGAATGCGCCTTCCATATTGCTTGATCGTCTCGCCGTGACCGGCCACCCACCTGCCCTCTTTGGCGGTGCAACGCATGGCTGCTCCTGCAGTTTTTGCTCTTGGTCATCGAGGCAACCTCAACGTATTTGCCCCCGGCTGTTTGTCGAAAGGCAGGAGCGACGGAAATGCTCGCCAAAATGTAAGCCATTCGCAATTTGCACTTGCTTTTGCATATGCATTCGCCCACCATCACCAATGCACAATTGAATTTTTTTTTTATCTTTTCCTCGTTTTTGCCTCCCCCAATCCCGCCTCCCCAACCTGCAGACCTTCCACCCTCGCCATCCCTACCCTCCTCCCTATCTCTCCCCATCCCAGCGCTTCTTACCCACAAGGCCCCCAGCACACCGAGCCCACCCGCACAGAATCAGGCACGCTAAAGGTAGCTCTTGCTTTAGCGCTTTGATGGACCGCCAACATCACCACAAAAAGGTCAAAAAAGGTCAAAAAAGTCAAAAAGGTCTGGCGCTACGACCGTGCCGTGCTTTCCACCGCACCAACCGGCGCATGTATCCAGGGGAGACGGCGGGCTTTGGTCTCGCCCCCGGCCCATAGCCCCCTCTTCCCAGGAAATACTCGCCTCCCTGGCGCAAGTCCGTCCAGGAGGCTGTCAGTGCACCGTTTTGTCAGTTTGACAGATGGGCGTGTGTGGCCCGTTTTTGTTTTGTCTCCGTTATCCAACTCTCTCCACAGTGGTCTTTCCCCCCATGTCTTGTATGTAGTACTGTCGTATTTCTCATACTGATGTCAACAGAGACGCTCAGACGGCCTCAGAATGGCTCACATTGGCAGACAGACTCTGAGCGGTCGTGTCTCACACAACGGACAGCGTCATTCCAGTCGCTCTTTCCCAGCTGCTCTCGGCGCCTGCATCGCGCCTTCCCTCGTAACAGCCAACACTGGAATGCGCGAGCTTCTCTTCGTCTTCTCAAAAACGTGCCGCAGAGTCGCTGTGCCATGCCCAAAACGGCCCATAGCACAGCCAAGCCTATAGCCCAGGCTCTAGCCCTCCCCAAAACGGAGGTGCTCCCATCCCATCCCGGCGCTGCCATCGCCATTGTGCCCTCCTTACCAATCCCAAAACGGCACTAAAGCACAGCGTCTGAAGGGAAACACACAAAAAAAAAACTGTGAGCCATCCCATTCCCACTAACACCACACTCCCCTCTTAGTCTCCCACGCCACTCCCTCGCACCTTCCCTGCAGCGTGGTGCCACTTCCTCGACTTCGCTCGCATGTTCAAAACCATCGCGCCTCCCGCCGTTTGACTATGATCCCACACCTTCTTCTCCTTCTCCCTCTTCTTTTGCTGTATCTTCGTCTTCTTGTTTCTTTTCTCTTCCCTTGTTTGGCTCTGCACGACATAGTTTTTGTTGTTGACTTTGTATATCTTTGGGCCTCCTTCCTCCCTTTTCCCCTCGCTCTTCCTTCATCCGCTCTCGATCGGCACTTGCCTTCTCTGCAACGCCCTCGCTTCTCGACGTTTTTTTTCCCGACCAGCAAAGGATACACTCTTCGACACCTCATCACATCTCGACTCGTTCTCCCTTCTCCTTTCCTCTCGCTCTATCGAACTTGTCGCTGGCGACTCGCCCGGTCTTGTCTCAGACAACTGAACTGGGTTTCTTGTCTCGCCGTCTCTCCACCTCTCTCGCTCTCTCTCCATCTTGCTCCCGTGTCCCATTCTGTTGGTCGACGCTGGACTTGATTTGAAACAATCGAGAGTCCTTGATCCGGTTGCTGGAATATCGCTCGGACAGTCTGACCTCGCTCGCCTTTTCACCTCATAATCTTGGTGAGTAACAAAACGTCCAGACATAAACAATTCAAATCCACATCAGCAAACGCCCGGCTCCTTCGGCCCTTCCCTAGGAAACAGATGACCTCGACATCGACACTCGCAACTTCCATCTTCACAGCTTCGCCCTTGGCAACATTTCTTTGTTGACTTGTTTTGAACGGCTGGCTAACCCGCTGCTTCCCAATTTAGACATTTGCGGCCTCCCTACTCCCCGGATACCGCCAAACACAGAAACAGACCTTCAATCTCCAGAGACGCCTTCTGCCGCATCACTGCGTCCTGTCTCCTCTTTTTCCCGTCTCTCTCTCTCTCTCTCTCTCCTAGTCAACCTAAAAAACGCTCTCATCGTCCGCCGTCATCTATTGGAAATATTCCTTGCGACGCCTCTGGACCGGCTCTCACGCCCTTCCGTTTTCCCTTTTTCCCCCTACCCCCTTCGACCCGGTGCCCTCCCAATCGGTGGGAATGCCTTACACGCCCCCCTCAAGTCGTTCGCCCGCCTCGTCCGCAGCTTCGTCACCAGACACCAGCCGCCGGCCGTCGTTCAATGCCGCCTCCAAGCCTGTAAATGCGTCGCTCCACTTCTCCCCGGCGCCACCCTCGGCGCTGCCCCGGTCGTCTTCTTATCTGACAAGACACCGCCGGACGCCCTCGGCTGTTTCCAACTCGTCTGTCTCCACAATCAGCGGCCAGCCTACGCCACAGCCTACGTCCGACAACCTCCATGGCATGGTCCCGGTGGTGTCCGGCCACAGTTATGATGAGAACAGCAGCGTCCGCCAGTCGCCCCCGCCAATAACAGGTGAGCGTCGGGGCATGCCCACCGGCGCCGTCATCTCGCCGCCCGACTCGCCGCCCACAAGCGACGACGAGGGCCACGTGGAGACCCGCGGCCGCCGGTTGGAGAGCATGTCTGAGCTGAAGCAGTTGCACGACGCCGTTAGCCAGCTGCCCCAGCAGCGCCGCGCCAGCTCGCCCAACAACGAGCCTGCCGACCTAGGCGTCCTGGTCGTCCAGCCGATCCCGCCTGTTGTCAGCAGCATCAGCAACATCAGCAGCACTGAGACCAACATGCGCCACAGTTTCAGCACAACCTCTCTGGACCACCTCCGCATCGGCGGTGGCCGCAGCAGCAGCATTGGTAGCAACGGTCGCCGCATCTCGCACATGCGGTCGGCCACCGAGCCCAGCGTCTCGGTCTCGCCGTCGGCTGGCAGCTCTGTCGCGAACTCGGACGAGGAGAACGACCTCGAAATCCTGGCGAAACCTCCCATGGTGCGCAAGAAGTCTGGCGAGCTCGTCCGCCCGGCTCTGCGCCTGGGCGCGGGCCGCCGGCCCTCCAGTATGCCTGGCACCCCCACCTTCTCCAAGGTCGTGCACTTTGACTCCCACCTGGAGCACGTCCGCCACTTTCTGCAGGTCGACCGCCCGCTGGCCGTCAGCGCCGGTTCGTCGCCCGTCGAGGTGTACGAAAGTGAATCGGAGTACCCCTTCAACAGCAGCATCCCCGGCATGAAGCAGCAGCAGCAGCAGCAGCAGCAGAAGCGCGGTGGCCCGCCCTTCGAGTGGGAGATTGTCTTGACCAAGTTCCCCGTGGAGACGGCCGAGCGCAAGGCCCTGCCTGTGCGCCTCGAGCGCGTGTGGCTGTCGCCGGACCAAAAGTTCTTGCACGGCTCCGTGTCGTGTCTGAACTTGGCCTTTTCCAAGTTGGTCGTATGCCGCTTCACCCTCGACTACTGGAAGACGACCTCGGAGATCGCCGCCGAGTACAGCGCCGAGATTGTGCCACGCGTCACCCCGCAGGGCAACGACCGCTTCAACTTCACCATCAAGCTGTCCGACCTGGCCAATCTGGAGTCCAAGACCATGTACTTCTGCATCCGCTACAACGTCGATGGCAAGGAGTTCTGGGACAACAACAACGGCAGCAACTTCCAGCTTGATTTCAAGAAGAAGATGCTCGCGATCAACGGCAAGAGCGGTCTGCAGAACGGCGCCCTGCCGCGCAGCCACCACCGCCGCGCAAACGCCACGTCCACGCAGCGCCCTGTGTCGATGCCGGTGTCCCTGGACGACTTCGGCAGCAGCGCCAACGGACATGGCAGTAAGATGTTCGACCAGTCCGTCCACGAGTACCTTGGCGAGTCAGACCGCCCGGCCCTGCGGCTCAAGTCGTCGCAAAACGGCGGTCCCAGCCTGGCGAGCGACAACCTGACGGCCCGCCTGGTATCGCCCAGCGGCCAGGCTTTTGCCAACCGGTACGACTTCGGCGCTTCGCTCTCCGCGGCCATGCAGGCCGCCAAGGATGCCATGGCGACCAACAAGCGTGACGGCGGCCTCTATATGAAGCCGAGCCGCAAGGTCGCCGTCGTCCCCGCTCCGTCCGCCGACGCCGCCGTCAAAGTCGGCGCTGCTTCGGCCAACACCAACGAGCGCGTCATCGCCGTCAACACGACCCAGGAGCCCACGACCGTCGCCCTTCCCGTCGCCGCCCTCGATCGCGACTCGCGTACGATTTTGACCGAATCGGCACTCTACGGCCCCGGAGGCATTGCATCCAAGTCGTACGACGAAATCGTTAGCAAATACTGCTTTGTACGTACTATGCCTGGGTCACCCGACGATCCGTCTCACCAACCCTCTGCCTTCTCTTCAACATCAAACACCTCAGCGCACGTGAACGGCACAGCACAGAGCACCGGACATTGAACACTAACAGATGCGCTTTTTTCCTCTTCATTTAGTATGTCCCGAAGCCATCCCTCCCCACTAAGGATGGTTCCTCCGCGCAAAACGGACAAAACGACACGAAGGCTACCTCGAGCCCCGCCTCGACCATCACCTCGGACGGCAGCCCCGTGCATACCGCCCGCACCCATCAGGAACCTTCCCGCCCTCGCTGGCATGCCGACGTACCGAGCCGCGATTCCAGTTCGTTGTCCATCCAGAGCGTCGGGTCATCAACCTCCTCCGCGTCGCCCCCTACGTCTGGCTTTGTGCAAACGTCGCCGGTCACGAACCAGGGCCACGTCCCGGGCCAGCCTCGCCGTGGTACCATGTTCGCGACCGGCCCCCTGATTTCGGCGGGGGACAAGGCGGGTAGCGGCGACAGCGACAGCGCCAGCACGAGCAGCAGCAACACGGCGTCACCTGCTTCGCCTGCATCACCTGCTGCGCTTGCCGGCGCGTTTCCTCCCTTTGCTGGCACGCCGCCACCACCGGACTATTCCTTTGTGAAAGATCGGTTTCCCTTTGCCAATGCAGACGGCCACGCGGCCACGGCCATCAAGGGCTAGAGGCCAATTGTGGGCTGGTCGGCCACAGTCCTCCTCCAATGCCTCCTGCCGATACCGATGCAACATGTCATACATCAAAAACGGCAATATCGCCACTTCTCCTATCCACCACACACTCCTACACCTCCCACCTTCCGCAGTATCTCGATATGACAGTATCACGCTCTCATCCTTCACCCTCACTCCTCCTTCTCCTTCTTTCCTCTTCCTTCTGCGCAAAGCGTATATTGTGTTATTGCTTCTCTCATCCTCTCCTCCCCTATTGTTGTATTTTTTTTTTTGTTTTGCGACCGCACATACAGTGGTGCAGGTGGAAAAAGGGTACACTGGCGTCTTATTTGTTTAATGCTGTTCTTTTTATGACACGATTTCATTTTGCGAAGCGGCCATACATTTGAGTCTGGTTTTGTCTTTGCGAGTGCAAGCAAAACGGCCGACGAGGACACGGCACACTTATTCAACAGTATGCAATACAAAACTGGGCGAGGGATTCAGTGTAAAGGGACGCAACCACACACAGAGGGACTCGCCGGGATTTCGGTCAAGCTCTGATGGGTTTACATTTTCTAATTTGGGTATAATGGGCATTGGTGTTTAGGGGTTTTCATGGGTTTTTGCTTTGCTGTCCTTTTATTCCTATTTACTCGTGAGTGTCTTGCAGCTTAAACTGGAAGCCTCAAAAAGCAAAACAAGCAAGCAGAGACCAAAAAAGGTCTACTTCTTCCCGGAGAATGAATCCTAATGTATCATTCTGATGACCAAATCTTTTTAATGTGATTGCGAATGGATTGTGATAATGCACGCATGTTGTACTCTCTCGTATCAACTGTCACCTATCGGTGCTGATACTGACTACAAGGACTTTGCTTTTCTTCCCTGATTTCCATAGACAACCTGGTCTGGTAGTGTCAGTCTCTTGTCTCTGTGCTGCTGGCCCACTTATTCTCCTACTACCACCAATCCCATTACATCCTTTCGTCAGGGAGGGGCAGATGTTACTGGATTTGGCTGCTGGCAGTGAACTGCCACGCCGTACAACAGCATGTGGTAAAGCACCGCAAAATAGTGTAATTGCGGCGCACAGAGTGTAATGCATGCAACTCTATGTAGTCCGTCTAGAAACAGAATACCGACGGCGTGGGCCGGCGAAGAGGGTTCACAATATGCCGGCACAGCGCCTACACGTCGTCTAGACACCAACGCGCCGTTCTCAAAGGTCCTGAATGCAGTCCAAGCCCCCTAAACTAAAGCTGCTCCTTTAGGCCTTGCCGCGGCACGGCCGTAAGCCCTATGAGTGGACGGGATCAAGCTGCGAGGTAAACGGTCGAAATAGAGCGACTGGGGGCAAATACAACGGCCCATATGGCCATCTATGACCAGCGTGAAGACACATCGGCCCTCGGAAACGACAGCGAGGGATCTCAGTTAGCGGATGATGCGACGCATTTCCCAGTGGAGCAGACATCGGTGTCTTGTTTTGGAGGGCCATGGCTTTGGACAAGCGCGGCAGTGCCCTGGATGGGCGACGGCCAAGCAGTGGTTCACGGGAGATGGGCCGCAAGAGTGACCAGAAGGACGACGTCGTAGTGAACAGGACAGGCAAGCCATACGTTTGGTGTATTGCTTCTACCTGGATGTTCGTTCTCTTTTTTCTTGTCTTCTTGCCCGACAACATGCTTCGAATCTATGCATCTTCTTCTATGTACGTTCCATTTCATCTACTCTGTATAGGAATAAGAACCATTGCTCGTGCTTCATCGTCGTCCACTCGAGCCCCGTCACCCGTCCCTAACCAGCCCCCATCAAGCCCAGACCCGCACCCGGGCCCTCCGTCCACCACCAGTCCGGCAGCAGGTACAGCGGGTCCAGCGGGATCGTCACATCGACGGTCGCGCAGCCCGTTGCCGGAATCGTCAAGTTGCTTGTGCTGTCCGCCGGCACGGCGCCGTCCAGCTTGGCCGACAGATAGTCCAGCGCCCGCAGCCGCCCGCTCCACAGCTCGTCGTTGTGGCCGCCCACGGTGTTGCGGTGGAACAGAATGTTGGCCCCCTGCCGGCAAAACGACGTGACAATCTCGGCCGTCTCGTCGACGGGGCTCATCTCGTCGTGCGCCGCCTTGTAGTAGAAGCTCGGCATGCGCGGCACGCCGTGCAGCCCCATGACGGCGTCCGCATTGATCACGTCCTGCATCGCCGGGTTGGCCCAGTCGCTGCGCCCGTTGACGAAGTAGTCAAACACGTTCTGGCCCGAGTACGCGTCGAGCGCGTCCGCGCCCGTCATGGTCGTCGCGTTGAGAAACGTCGTCTTGTTGTACGGCCCCGTGGGGTGCAGCTGCTGCAGCAAAAACGCGCGCGCCTCCGGCTGCTGCACCGTGATGCCCAGGATCGACGTCACCACCAGCCCCGCCGTGTCCTTGGCGTTCATGCGCTCGTCGACCGTCGTCAGGTTCGGCGACGAGCCGCCAATCACCGACGCGTCGATCCGCAGCTCCGGCGCATACGTCGCCGCCAGCTCCGCCGCAAACTCGGCCGCAAACGCGCCGCCGCTGTACCCCCACAGCCCGACCTTGACCGCGTCCGTCCGGAGCCCCAGCTGCGGCCCCGCCAGGCTCAGCACGGCCCGCGTCGCATCGAGCGTCGCATGGCCGGCCTGGACGCCCGCGCAGAAGCTGGCGTTGGGCCCCTCGTAGTCCGGCACCAGCACAAACCACCCGCGCGCCAGCATGTCGCGCATCTCGCCATACGGCTCGCGCATCTGCAGCAGGTAGCTCGGCGCCGCGTCCGGGTCGGCGCTGTCCGACGGCACCTCGTACGCCACCATGGCGTGCGCGCACGCGCTGGCATTGTAGGCGGGCGACGTCGAATGCAGCACGCAGTGGGCGTGCGATTTGGGGATGAACACCGTGGCCACCGACCACGATGCATTGCTATGGCTGTCCGACGTGCGGTACAGCACCTGGAACGTGTCGATGGCGTTGCGGATGTTGATGGTCGGGTATGCATGGGGCCGTGTGCGCAAGACGGTGCCCGGTTTCGTCGATTCCCATCCGGCCGGCGGCGCGTACCAGGCGTCCTTGCTGGGTGGCGGCAGGTATTTGTTGCGGCTGGCCGTGGCGTTGGCACGGCCGGTGGCATTGTTGGACGCCGGCACCTTGCCAAAGAAGTTGACCACGTCGCCCGTGAGGGGGCTGTGATGCGCGGAAGAGCCAGCGTGGGCGGAGGCAGTACAAGCAAACGTGCTCACGAGAAGCAGGATGGACAAGAGCCAACGCAAAACGAAACGAAAGCCAAAGCTGGCTCGTGATTTGAATTCGGCCATGGTCGTTGTCGCGCTGCCAAAGACGAAAGCAATCGTTGCTCAGTCTTGCCTGCCGGGTCCGACAGACGGTGACGAATTCCTAGTGTGTCTCGCTTGCGTCGCCGTTGGAAAATCGAGGAGGATGTGATGCGATGCAGGTGTGCGTGGAAAGGATTGACGCAGCCATATGTGTCCAACCTCCGGTTTGATGGTGTCGATGTGCTGCACAGGCCCTGATCGGCTCTTGCTCCGGTTCCTGCAGCGAGTCTCTCTTCCCCTTCTCACTTTAATTTGAAGCCCTCTATCCAGAAAAATCAATCCATGGGGGCAATGGACAAGGGCACATAATTATCCGGCGGTAGATGCAGCCGGCTGGTGATTGACGGCATCGCATTCGGCTTGTATGTTGAGGCTCGATTTGCGGGGAAGACAGAGAAAAACAAAGAAACGATATCCGGCCGTTGTAAAAATAGAAAATCGAATGTTTGTTCCTGCGTGCTAAAGCAACATTAATTCTCCAGCGGTGTTCTTGACAACTTCGAGAACCCTAGGCTGTTGTGCATATCTCGACTTTAGCCTAGATGTTCTTTTCACAGTATTCCTTTCAAAGAGCATGCGACACTCTGCCGCCTAAAAGAAGCTCTGCAGTGCCCTGGCATATCACCTTCTGTTCCGTCTATACCTTGTATAAAGCGGAAGTGATAACGAGTGGAGGCTCTTGATTGTCAATCGTCCGAAAATAGCAAACACGGAACAGCGATGAGGTTCCTGTGTTGGTCCTGGCGGCCGAAGCCGCTTGTTTTCCTCGCGCTTCCGAGGAGAATTTGGTTCCGAGTACTATCCTCGCTTCAGTCCGTGGCCCTACCACACACGGTATAGGAAGCAGAAGCGGGTGGTGAGGGGTACTCCATCGCAGGATCCAAAACATGGGAAAGGGAATCCAGAGAATCCAGAGAATCCAGAAGCGCTCCTCACAGTCGACGCGCGACCTCCAGGCAATCGCGTCCTCTCAACATTACGACAGCCACTCGACTCTGTTGACGATTTGGTGAACGCTCCTGCACCGCGTCTTGTCTTCGTGCAACACATTGACAGCAGCATCCACGGCCAACATCCAACATGCGGTTTCTTTGCTTTGCGGTCGTCTCGTTTGCGGCCTCGGCTACGGCAGCATCGGCACATCGTCCCCGTCTCCATCACCGCAACGCTCTCAATCAGACATCGCCGTCGTGTCGTGCCGTGCCGGGCGGCGCTGGTTGGCCGTCAACAGATCTCTGGGCAGCACTCAACACGACCGTTGAGGGCCGCCTGCTCAAGCCCGCACCACCAGGCGCTGTGTGCCACCCGTCGCAGCCGACGTATTCGGCCAGTGCGTGCGCGGCCGTGCAGGCCAATTGGACGGACGAGTTCTTCCACTCGAACAACCCCGTTTCCGTTGAGTGGAACAACTGGACCAACGATACGTGCGTGCCCGACGCCAGCCAGCCGTGCAGTGGTGCGGGCTACCCGGTGTACGTGGTGAATGCTACGACGCCACAGCACGTGCAGGCGGCGGTGCTGTTTGCGCGCACCAACAACGTCCGCCTCATTGTCAAGAATAGTGGACACGACTATGTCGGCCGGTCCGCGGCGCCGTACGCGCTGTCCATCTGGGTGCACCACATGAAGAACGCCACGCTGCACCGGACGTCGTTTTCGCCCACTGGGTGCTCCAATGTCACCATTGCCGGGGCTGCGCTGACGGCCGGTGCGGGCATCCAAATGTACGATGCGTATGCGCTGACGCACACAATCAACCACACGGTCATTGGCGGCAACGGCCGCACCGTGGCGCTGGGCGGGTTCATCACGGGTGGCGGCCACAGCATCCTGGCGCCGCAGAACGGCCTGGCGACAGACAGCGTGCTCGAGATGGAGATTGTGTCGCCGTCGGGCGACATCCTGACGCTCAACGAGTGCCAGAACACGGACCTGTTCTGGGCGATGCGGGGCGGCGGCGGCTCGACTTTTGGCGTGCTGACGTCGGCGACGATGGCGCTGATCCCGAGCCCCGAGCTGGTCGGGATGACCTTTTGGATCGGCACAGCCGCCGACAACGCGCAGGCCTTTGACATGCTGGCGTACGTCGTGGGCCAGTTCCCCAGCCTGGCCGACGCGGGCGTCTCGGGCTACCCGATCGTGTTCAACACGGTCAAGAACTTTATTGACAACAGCGACACCTTCATCAAGGGCATCATTGGCAAGCTGATCCTGCCGGGCGCGCGCAACGCGTCGCAGCTCATCGAGCACATCAAGCCCATCTTGGACCACGTCAACGCCACCTGGCCGCACATGTATGGCGAGTACAACACCACATACTACCCGGACTTCCAGGCCTGGTACGCCGAGAACTACGACCCGTCGCCGACGGGCCACGAGAACGTGATGAGCTCGCGCCTGCTCGACCGCCCGGCCCTCACCGCCGACCCGGCCGCCCTCAAGCTCGCGCTCGCCAAGTTCTCCGCGTCGGGCCAGGCCACCGTGTACATTGTGTCCGGGCCGGGCGTGCACAACGCCACGCCGCGCGGCGGCGGCAACGCGGTGCTGCCCGTCTGGCGGCGCACCTACGTGCACGCGACGGCCAGCGTCGCCTACTCCCTCCCCAACAACGCGACGTACGCGGCCGACGCCAGGGAGCTCACGACCTTCTTCTCGTCGGCGATGCGCGACCTGGCACCCGACACGGGCGCGTACATGAACGAGGCGTCCAAGTACGAGCCCAACTGGCAGACGACGTTCTGGGGCGACCACTACCCGCGGCTGCTCGCCATCAAGAGAGAGGTGGACCCGACCGATGTCCTGTGGTGCACGCCCTGCGTAGGCAGCGAGCGGTGGGCCGAGGAGGCCGACGGGAGTCTGTGCCGTGTGTAGCGCTGGGGAAACGAGGGGAAGACGGAGGGGCAGACGGACAGAGGGGGCTGTGACGTGGCGGTGGTCCGTGGCGATGTGTGATGATGCGAGGCAAAAGAAAACAAACACATAGAAATAGCGAGAATATAAGAGGTAAACAGTGAACAACTTCGTGGCTCGCAAATGGAAGCCGCGACGGGCGCTCATGTGTGTTGTTACCGAATGTGGAAGGTGTGCAGGCGGTGAGTCACGTAGGGGCGGTTCAGCAAGGTGCCAGCGCTAACACACCGTTCTGGCGGGGTTTCTGCCGCTCTCGTCCACTGTGACAGGCTGTTACGTTAGCCTGCATCGACAACATCCCACTAAGACGCATCGCGGCCTAATTTTTTTCGGTGTTTTTGCCTCTTTTTTCAGCGTGCACTTTACGTCGCCAGACGTGCATATAAAGCCGGATCCAGGCCCAGGACGATTACGAGACCAGACTGCGAATAAGGGCACAGAACACAGAACACAGAACACAGAACATAGGTACACAAACAAGCACGATAGCGAACCACACAACACTCAATACAATACCGACACATTCACGGCCATCACAATGGCTTCTGACGATCGTGTCGCCTCTCTCGCTGGCGGCGTCTCCAACGTGCACATCAGCGACGGCGGCTCGGGCACCGGCCACAAGGATGGCAAGCTGCACGTGGGCAAGGAAAAGGCGGACCGCGCCACGCGCGACCAGGTGCTCGACCGCCGCACCGAGGCCATCGTCGAGGCTATGGTGCGCAAGGAGCTCATCTCGGAGCTGCAGGGCGTGATCTCGACGGGCAAGGAGGCCAACGTCTACGCGGCGCCGCTGCACACGTTTGACGACGAGGACGGCACGCACACCAGCACGCTGTACCGGGCGGCCAAGATCTACAAGACGTCGATCCTGAGCTTCGTGGACCGCGAGCGCTACATTGCGGGCGAGCACCGCTTCCGGGGCGGCGGGCACAAGGGCAACAACCGCAAGATGGTCAAGAAGTGGGCCGAAAAGGAATTCCGCAACCTGCAGCGGCTGAACCGGGCGGGCATTGCGTGTCCGTACCCGATCCAGCTCAAGGCGAATGTGCTGCTGATGGAGTTTCTGGGCGACGGCGACGGCCACGCGTTTCCGCGGCTGCGGGATGTCGAGCTGACCGCGGCGGGGGCCGACGGTGACGAGGGCGCGGAGGACAGCGAGGCCGCCGACGCCGACATTGCCCGGCAGTGGCGCGCGCTGTACGTGCAGCTGCTGGGCCTCGTGCGGCGCCTCTACCAAGTCTGCCGCCTCGTGCACGCCGACCTGAGCGAGTACAACATTCTGTACCACGCACACACGCTGTACATCATCGACGTCTCCCAGAGCGTCGGCCACGACCACCCGCAGACGTACGACTTCTTGCGCATGGATCTGCACAACATCGGCGCCTTCTTCCGGCGCAAGGGCGTCGACACGCTGCGCGACCGCACCGTCTTTGCGTTTGTCACGGCGGCACCGACGGCGTCGCCTGTCCCGCTGGACCCCGCCGCCGATGCGGCCGATGCGGCGGCGGCCATCGAGGCGCTGTACGCGGCGCGGCCCAAGGAGGAGACGGCGGCCGCCAGCGGCGACAACGCGGAGGCGCTGGCGGCGCTCGAGGTCGACAACGAGGTGTTCCGCGCGCAGTACATCCCGCAGTCTCTGCACCAGATCTACGACGAAGGCATGGTGGCCCGCGGCGACGGACCTGTCGGTGGTGTGGAGGCGCTGCACGCCAAGGACAGCCTCTACGGCAACCTGTTGGCGGGTGAGAAGACCAGGGTTGGTGCGGACGCTGACGAGAATGACGACAACGACGACGAGGACGAGGAGGACGAGGAGGACGAGGAGGATGACTCCGACTCCGACAGCTCGTCCGTCAGCAACTCGGACAACTCAGACGACGAGTTTGGCCGGCCGCGCAAGCCGCGGGGCAAGCGCTTCGACGACAAGGACGAGAAGCGGGCGCACAAGCAGGCGGTCAAGGAGGAGAAGCGCGAGAAGCGCCTCGTCAAGATGCCCAAGAAGGAGAAGAAGCGCAAGGTGAACACGACGTCGCGCAAGAAGAAATAGACGGAGCGGCGTGGATGCACAGACTTTTTGTGTATGGGCATGACATCTATGGCAGCATTCTTGGGCGTTGAAAAGTATAGACGGGTTTCATCTTGATGTATTTTGATCTTTTTGGTTTGGTCTTGTTCCTTGATGTCTTCCTTTTGTCTTCCCTTTGTCTTCCTTTTTTTCTTCGTTTCCCGGGCACAGAAAGGCACAACACAAACAGACGATCGGATGATGAAGCAATACACGGGTCGTTGCAGCGTCTAGAATGATGGTTGGACTCGCTCGTCGTTTGGTTTCGAGAGAAGCCTCTGTCGACGCGACTGGCTCGTTCTGGCGTCGCGCGGCCTCGGACTCTGGGGCTGCACTGACACTGCTGCCTAGTCTGACGAACAAAGAGAGCACTGACGATCCCAACTGTTTGGCAATCTGTGCTGGGTTTTGTCGACGAAACTCAGGCATCTATTCAGCATACCGACTATGAAACAAATGGCATTCATATTTATTTTCTCGTATTTTTGGGTATATTTCTATTACATCTTGTTCTTTGCTGGCTTCGTCATCGCTTGATGCATTCCCTCGAAATCGTTTCGTCTTGATTGCTTGCCACATCGAGTCCCGTCTTCCAGGCTCCTGGTTCGTTAAGCCTGTTGGAATAGCAGATGTCAGCATCGTCCAGACGGGCACGGCATTGTTCCGAAGAGTGGCACAACACCCACAACCCCAGCAACTCGATGCACACACGGCAGGGATGAAACCTCGGCAGGTTGGCGATCCGTCATCGCCATTCGTTCCAACTGTCTGGTTTATCCGACATTTTGGAATGCATCGTTTTGTCTGCACATTTATGTGTTGACACACCCATTTCGTCGTGGTCTGACGCCCTTGGCCTCATTTCATCGCCACCATCCCTCACCTCACCATGAAGGTCCTCGTGTCCACCTATCCCTACGCCGGGCACTTCAACCCAACGCAGCCCGTCATCTGCGAGCTCGTCCGCCGCGGCCATGACGTCGTCTGGATGACGGGGCCGGTCTACGAGGCGCGCGTTCGACAGACCGGCGCCCGGTTTGTGCCCATGTCCCCGGACGCGCTCATCGACGACGAACACATCCACGTCATCCACGGCAAAGTCACCCTCGCCAAGGTCGCCGACTACCTGCGCCGCCTCTTTCTGGACCGCATCCCCGCCCAGGTCCGCGACTATGAGGGCGTCGCCGCCGCCGCCGACGGGTTTGTCCCCGACGTTTTGGTCGTCGACTTTTGCACCTACGCCGCCCGCTGCTACATGGACCGCGCCGGCCTGCCCTATGCCACCCTCGGCATCAACCCCTTGGTGACGCTCGACCCGGAAATCCCGCCCTGGGGGTCCGGCGAGCAGCCGCCGCGGACCGCCGGGGGCCGTCTGCGCAACCGTGTGCGCCACGCTCTGGGCATCGTCTTTTTCATCTCGCGGCTGTCGGCGGCGCTCAACAAGCAGCGCCGCGCGCTGGGGCTGCCGCCGCGCAGCCGCTGGCGCAGCTATGCCGACGATGTGCGGTCGCCGGACCTCCACATCATGATGACGACGCCGGCGTTTGAGTTCCCCCGGAAGAACATGCTGCGCAGCGTCGTGTTTGTCGGGCCTCTTTTGCCGTCCTGGCTGGATGGGGACAAGAAGGCCGTGGAGGACAGCAGCGAGGCCGGCACAAAGGCAGCAGGCAATGCCAGCACGGGTGCTGCCGGCGCAGAGCCCAGTGACGAAAACGCAGCGTCGGCCGACGCTGTACAGCCTACCGACAACACGCCGCCTGCAAATGATGTGCAACTGGCCGACACTACGCCGCCGTGGTGGGACGAGATGCTGGCCCATCCACGCGAGCGAGTCGTCCATTTGACCCAAGGGACCATTGCCACCAACACCGACTTGCTGGTAAAGCCGACGGTCGAGGCCCTCGCCGACCGTGACGACCTGCTCGTCATTGTCACCGGCAAGAACGTCGAGGCCATGTTTAAAAGCGACCCGCCTGCCGGTACCGCGATGGCCTCACATTCAGGGCCGAATGTCGAGACTGTTGAAGCGGTCCAAGGTGTCGACACGGCCGCCGTCCCAGAGAGCCCCAAGATAAAGCGCCCGGCCAACGTGCGCACGGCCGCCTTCGTTCCCCACCTGCGCCTGCTGCCGCACGTCGGCGTCATGGTCACCAATGCCGGCTACAACGGTGTCCTGGCCGCCCTCAGCTGCGGCGTGCCGCTGGTCTGTGCCGGGCGGACCGAGGACAAGGCGGACGTGAGCAGCCGCGTGGCCTGGTCGGGCGCGGGCATCGACCTGGCCACGGCGGCCCCGACAGCCGCGGCCGTGCGGGCTGCGGTGCTGCGCATCGTGGACAGCGATGCACCCGCGCGTGCGCCACGCAACAAGAAGAAAGGCGGGCCCTTGGCCCTGCACCCCCCGGGCCATGACTACCGTGCGGTTGCAGCCCGGATTCGCGACGACTTTGCGCGACACAACGGGCCAGCCGAGGCGGTGGATGCGCTGGAGGCGTTGGTCAAGCAAAAGGCACAGGAGAAAGCAGTCGCAGAGACACTGGGGCGCATGGACAGCACAACGAAGAGGAAGAGGCTGCAGCCAAAGCCGCTGCGGGATAGCATGGCCGAGAGTGCTCAGTCGTAAGGATGGTCCGGTTTTGGTGGCCGCATGTGTTCGTCCAAGGTCAATGTTCGGATGGTCAAAGTAACGTGACGCTATCGTCGAAAAGGTAGTGTTGTAGATGTGAAATGCAGAGAACAGTCATGACACAGTTGAAATGCCGTCAAAAGCATCACTCCGTTTTCTTCCTCCGCACACAATGGACACATTTTCCTTCTTTCACAATGTACGACCTGGGCTCTAAATCCGGCAGGTATGTTTTGGGCGCCGATGCTGAGCCATCACAGACCTGGTTGATCGATTTGGCATGGTCACACCAGATGTTGATTGGGATGGCCTTCACATGCTGCCGTCTGAGCTCGCAGAGGGTCGATACATATTTGTAGTAAATGTAACCGCACATTGTAACTGACGGAGGTATCGTTAATTGTTGCCGTTCGTTGATTGTTGAGGTACAAAAAGTTGTAAGAATAATAGAAAGAAGGGAAGCGGAGGAAGGAATAAATATAAAAATAAAAATAAAAACAGAGAAAAATAAAACGAGACTAGCGACGGTAATGAATAAAGTTCAATGAGAAGAAGCCAAGGAAGTCGAACATAAGGGAGAAAAGAAAACATAAGGGTCATGTGTTTTACATTGGATGAACCTTATTGTGCCGTTGCACGTTGTAAATTTTACTCAGCTATGGTCTTTAAAAACATCTCAAGTTTCGTATCTACAACGTAAGGTCAGGCGGCTAGCTGACAGGTAAACCAACAGAAACGTTTCTATCTCTTGATTGATATACAGTACAGTTTCATTCTATCGTGGTGTACATTATTTTCAAATGTTAACATTGCTTCATTTTTATTTTCATTTTCACTTTTAAATTTTTTTTTGAATAACTAGATTATATATACATAAATAAAATAATATTTCTACTCGAATTTTCACATTCAACTAACCATCGGTTTGGTTTCGTTTACCTTTGTTATGTTCTCCTGCACGAGACTTTTACAAGGCTACAGTTAATAGAAGAATTCAAGAAACAATTGTTTACCAAGTCATCTTAGAGTGCACGATGCCAGCAAGGAGGCTTGCGAGGCTGTAAATCACCAACATCACCAACGTTCATGTCAGACCTCGTCGGTGACTTCACGGCCTTATGGGGACAGGGTACATAAATGAGACAGAAAATACACGAAATAAATGAAATTTCCTTAAAGTCGTTCACGATAATGACAATTTCGGGAGAACACGTGATAAGTCGTGAAAATCACGTGCTAACACACGTGCTGGAAGCTTCCCGGGTAGCACCGTCTGATTGGCTGAATTCGAGGCAGCACGCTTCGCGATTTCGAGGTAGCAACTAACTAGCTGCCTTGCAACAACTGGCGTCGGCCTTCGAAAACCCATCCCTGGAAAAAAGACCGCAAACCACCAACAGAACGCCACCCCTTTGCTCTTTGCGACATCACCAGCCAACGGCCCCATCTATGCGGGAGCCCTTCCTCTCCGACGACATTCTTTTCAACGGCCGAATCTGCCCTGGACGGCTTCGATTGAGCGACTGAGACGACACTACTTTTCGGCGTACCCCATCACCTCATCCACAAGTGTCGAGATAACGAGTGTCGGACGCGGACACCGGCGTCTGTTCATCTTTCTCTCCTTTCCGTCTTTGATCTTCCAGACACACCACACGGCGACCACTACGATGAGTCTCTCGTACGGACTGGGCGGCACGGGGTCCGCGCTGCTGATTGTCGGCGCCTGTACGTTTTTTCGATCCCCGATGGGACAACCGGATGGCGAGAGGATCACGACCAAACGAAATACTGACTTGGGACAGACATGCTGTTTACAGGCAGCGGCGAGGCCTTTAACGTGGGTGCATTTCTCGAGTCGGTGTCGCCGTATGCGTGGGCGTCCCTGGGCATTGCCCTCTGCATCGGCCTCTCCGTCGTCGGCGCGGCATGGTAAGTGGACGCGCCCTCTCCAGTCTTGATCCGTCGATCGGTTCATCTGGTCTCTGGTCTCTGGTCTCTGGATCTCTGGACTTGATGACAATGCTAATGCGAGGTCCGCCAGGGGCATCTTCATTACCGGTTCCTCCATCCTCGGCGGCGGCGTCAAGGCGCCCCGCATCCGCACCAAGAACCTCATCTCCATCATCTTCTGCGAGGTCGTCGCCATCTACGGCGTCATCATGGCCATCATCTTCTCGTCGAAAATCCAGGCCGTCACCGGCGCCGACCTCTACAGCGCCGACTCCTACTACACGGGCTTTGCCCTCTTCTGGGCGGGCGTGACCGTCGGCTTTTGCAACCTGGTGTGCGGTGTCGCGGTCGGCATCAACGGCAGCGGCGCCGCGCTGGCGGACGCGGCGGACCCGTCGCTGTTTGTGCGGATCCTGGTGATTGAGATTTTCAGCTCCGTGCTGGGTCTGTTTGGCCTGATTATTGGTCTGCTGGTGTCGAGCAAGGCTACCGAGTTTGGCGCCGAATAATATGGCCGCGGCGAGCTAAGGGTGCAGACGACTATGTGTTCGTCCGCCGACTGGCCAAACGATGGCTCCAGATAGTTTGGCGACTCTTGGCTAGATGGAGGCGGGGACGAGACCAGATTTTGTTGGGGTGGTGGACTACCCAAAGACAGTTGTGGATGAGGGCTCCATTATGATCCTCGTTTCTGTGATGTTGAGTATGGCAATCTTTGACGGGCTTGCTTGGCATGATTCCCTGTTTCATTTTCTCCTTCCTTTTTTCTTTCTTTCTTTTCTCTCCCGTTTGGTTTACACATGTTGGCATCTTTTTCTACCTACAAAGAGGGCTGACACGGCATTTGTCTGGCGTTTGATTTTGTTTCCACGTTCCATTTTTCACTTGCAATTTCATCTCCTTTACCGGAGGACAACCCGCTACAACTTCAACGTATAATAGAGGACGCTACCACGGTAGCTTGACGGAAGCAGGTAGAAAAATCTGTATAATTTGTACATCTAAATATCGTCTGATCAGGCTGTCGTAACAACTGTCACATCTCGCTCCGAACATTGCTCATCAACAACGCGTCCACCTTGGCGCCGGCCTTTAACGGCTCTGGACCCGCCGGCATACATAGCAGCGCATTTGCACCACGCATGCTGCCGACCTTGGAGCTGCGTTGGCCGCCCGTGCTCGTCGCTTTCAGGACGCCGTCGGCACCGACACTGACCACGGCGCGATGGTACTCGGGCCGCTCCTTGTCGAGCGCAAAGTCGTGCGACAGCGCGACGGGCACACGTGGCAGGCCGCGTGGCTGTTCTCCGGCCATCTGGTGCAGGGCCGGCAGGACAAAGAGGTGGAACGTGACGAGTGCCGAGGCCGGGTTGCCGGGAAGCGAGAAGACAGGCCGGACCACGCGGCGGGTGCTGTGGACGACGTCGCCGGCAGCACTGCCTCCGCCGGCACTGGCCACGCTCGTGTCACGCACCGCCTCCTTGACCTCGACCGTGGCAAACGTCGTCGGCTTGCCCGGCTTCATGGCCACGCGGCCAAAGTGGATGGTGCCGCCCAAGGCCCGCTCGAGGGTCGGCTTCAGCAGGTCCAGCTCGCCCATGGACACGCCGCCCGTTGTCACGACCACGTCGACCTGCCGCAGAGCGTCGCGCAGCCGCTGCTCCAGCGTGTGCGGCTGGTCCGCCACAATGCCCAGGTCGACCGTGTCGAAGCCCCATTCCTGCGCCGCCAGCAGCAGCGTCGGCCGGTTCGTGTCGCGCACCTCGCCCAGTCGGAGGCGCGACGGCGGCCGCGACGTGTGCTCCACCACCTCGTTGCCCGTCGACAGCACGCCCACCACGGGCCGCCGGCAGACGGCGACCTGCTGCACGCCCGCGGACGCCAGCAGGCCCACTTCGCCGCCGACCGCCGTGATCTTGGCGCCCTTGGCCAAAATCAGCTGGCCGCGGCGCACGTCGCTGCCGACCTCACGCACGTTGTCGCCGTCGCGCACATTGGCAGCGCGGATCGCAACGTCCTTTTCCTCGGCGCCGTCGTCTGTTCGGGACTGCAGCACCGTGTTTTCGACCATGACGACCGCGTTGGCGCCGGCCGGCAGGGGTGCTCCGGTGGTGATGCGGGCAATTTCGCCGGCGCGGAGGACGTTGCCCTCGTCGGGCGCCGCGTGCGAGACGGCCACGACAGGGAAGACGCCCGACAGGGTGCGACTGCCACCATTGGTACGGTCATCGGTGTCCGCATCGGCGTCGCTCGGTTTCGGCACCACCACGGCATACCCGTCCACGATGCTGGCACGGAAGGCCGGCACGTCTTCGGCTGCGTAGACGTCCTCCGCCAAAACATGGCCGACGAGGGCCTCGTTGACCGGCCGCACGGCCTCGGCATAGCCCGGCGTGAACTCGCTGATGCGTGCTAGAGCCTCGTCCACGGAGAGCATAGGGTACGGGCTGGCCCGGTTCCGTCGGGTAGGGCCCAGACTCGGGTCGTTGGAGAGAGGCGTTGTCGGTGCCGCGTCTGCTGGCGGGGCATGGTGAACTAACCCGTGGCCGTGGCCACCATGACTGTGGCCATGCCCATGTCCATGCCCGTGCCCGTGTCCGTGTCCGTGGCTGTGACTATGCGAATGGCTGTGGACGGCCGCTGATGCACCGGCAATGGCACCCGCACCAGCAGCAGCACCAGCACCAACGCCCGCGTCCTTCTCGAGCTTCCTCACCCCACCTGCGTGCAATGCTCGCGAGTCCATGCCGGCGGCCAGGACACACGCGTGCGGCAACATCTTCACAATCGCCTGCAGGTTCTCTTTCGCGCCTTTGGGCGACCCTGGCAGAGTCACGATAATGCTGCGTTTCCGCACGCCCGCCACCGGCCGCGACATCACGGCGACTGCTGGTTAGTGAGAGTGCATTGAAGACAGACCAACAGTCCAAACACGCAATACGTACATGGCGTTACTTGCAGTGAGGCCGCCAGCATGCCGTGCACCAGGCCCGGTGCCGGCTTTTCGATCAACTCGGAGACGGCCTCGGGGGTAATGTCGGAGACGGCGAAGCCGGTGCCGCCGGTCGTGACGACGAGGCTGATGAAGCTTTCTCGGCTCTCGTCGACATCCGTCCACGCCTGTATCTGCTTGCGAATGGCGGCGGCCTCGTCGGTCACAATCTGTGTTTCTGCCACCGTCCATTGGCCGCTCTCCTCCAAGACGCTCGTCAGCGCCGGAATGGCTGCATCGGTCGACGGATCGCGCGCGGCTGTTGTCGACACGACCAAGATGGCCGCCTGGAGTGTTGCGGGAGATGCCATACGTGGGACAACTGCAATGGAATCGGCGGATGAAGGACGTTGCTGGCGTCACAGCGACGATGCAACACGAATGGACCTCGTGTGACTTGAGATCAACGTGATGCCGGCCCTTACCGTGTTCCGTGGTTGTTTACCGAGGATTGTGTAAAAGCAATCGACAACGAGAAATCCAAAACAATGGGGAGACAATCAGGTTGGGTATCTGGCAAACACCTCACAATGCTTGATTCATGTAAAGTCATGATATGGCCATTGGCGTTCAGTGCGGGTGACCTGCGGGCGAGTCCCCGCTTAAGGCAGGTACAGCTATTCTCCACTTTTTTCATCCGCCCAAGCTCCAAATTCTGACCCGCTAAACTTTTGAGGCTCACTTTTCGAGGTGAACCCTTTCACGTCACCAAAGCGAAAATCGACAGTACAGACGAACCTGACCAGCGGCCCGCAACGTGTCAGGTCAACGCAACCATGGTGCGCGTCAAAGAGCGTTACCTGCTGGTCAACATCCTCTACCCACGCGACGGCACGGCCGACGCCAAGAACAGCAATGGCAACACCAACAGCCATGAACAGCCTCATTTCGTCGCCGTACGCCGCCCGACACAGAGCGACCTGACGCGACAGCTGCTCCTGCGTGGCATCAAATCTGAGGCGAAGGCCCTCTTTGGCGACTGCGGTGCCGGCGCCGTCGAACGGACCCTCAGTGGTAGGCCCCGATGGTTCCCGAATTGACACCACTCAAGTCCGTGGCCCTAACACACAACAGTCAAATACTTTTCTCGAGCCACCTCCACCTTTATCCTCCGCATCACCCGCGAACACGTGCGCTATGTCTGGACCGCCCTGACGTTCATGCGCCACGTGCCCGTCCGCAACGGCCGGTCCTGCGTCTTCCGCGTGTCGCGCGTCGGCGGCACCATCCGACAGGTCGAACAAGAAGCCATCCGCCAGGCCCGGACGCTGGTCCTGGCGACCAAAGCACACGTGGCCGGCAACACGACGTCAGCATTTGAGCTGCTGACGCGGTCGGCAGCGGCAACGAAAGGCACCGGGCAAGGAAAGCAGGCAAAGAACCTGTTGGCGGATGTCATGTCCGACGACGACGAAGACAGCAATGAGGACGAGGAAGACGACCTTTCGGATTTTGAAGACGGCAACGGCGAGGGCATGGAGGATGACGGAGGCGAAGCAGCAGGCCTGGACTGAGAACAACCCCTGTGAATGGAGGAACAGGAACAGGACCGGAACCATCTATAGGGGATCCTTTCCTCGGCCCATCGTATACTCATTTCTTGCTCCGACGGACGACCTTGATGCCATTGTCCGTCGTGTACGGCTGAGAAAAGTCCGCGTCAAAGAGTTCGTCGTCGTCGGCACCAGAGGGGGCAGCAGACGATGGCCCCGGCACGTCCAGCTCTTCGACCCGTGCGGCGGCCTCGTGCGCTTCGCGCAGCTGCTGCTCGCGCGCCGACTCTTGCCGTTCCATCGCGTCGTACTCCTCCTTGTTGTCGATCCACCGCTCCTGGAGGTCGCCCACCTCGAGCAGCGACGACTCGTCCCGCATCGCCACCTGCCACACGGTGTCGTTGGCGCCCTCGGCGCCGCCAAAGACATACCCACCCGCCCGGTCAATCACCCGCAGCACGTGCATCATGCTGCGCTTGTTCTCGACCGCCAGCACCTCGAACCGCACGAGGCCAAACGACTCCACCATGTCGGCCACCGCCGTGTTGAGCCGCGACCACTTGTCGCTGCGCAGCGCCGGCGACTCCTCCGCGAGCGCCCCCTGCAGGTACGACAGGTCCTGCACGTCGGTGTAGTAGTCGAGGTTGAACGGCAGCGGGTCGTACGCGGCGACCTTGTCGATTTTGGTCAAAATGTTGACGTGGGGCAGGTCCATCTGCAGCATGGCCCGCAGCGCCAGCAGAATGTTGGCGAGATAGAGCGACGGCTGCGTCAGGCAGAAGCTGTCGGAGAGGTGGACGACGACGAGCTACAAGTAGTCAAGTAGTTAGCGTGACAGGTCCTACAAAAAGAATAAGCGGAACGTCATTTCACTTACCCGGTATCCCATCTTTTGCAGCTTGAGAAATATGTTGCGCAGCGAAGTGTGGTGCGTGTAGAGCTCGACCTGGCCCGGGCAGTCAAAGAGCACGTAGTCGTCGCCCAGCTCCTTGAGGCCGTCCTCCAGCCAGCTCATGTTGTTCTCGAGCTCTTCGATCGCGTAGAGCACGCCGCCATTGGGGCCCAGGTTGTCGTCGGCCATGATTTCCTCGAGCGTCACGAGGTTGCGAATGTCGACGGCGCAGGGGTAGTTGGCGTGGTCGTTGGCCGGGTCCAGGTTGACGACCGAGCACTGGCGTCCGATCGCGCTCATAAACTGGTGCACTACACAGGTTGTCAGTAGCAGTACTTGCGTGCCAGATCAACTGCACCGTCAATTCAAAGTACGTACTGCCATCGCAATATGTGCTTTTGCCGGCGCCGGGGCTGCCGAGGACAAGCTGGGCGAACGGCATGGGGAGGGCAGGCTGGCTGGGTGAGGAAGTACGAATAAGATGTATCAATGCTGGGTAAGTCAACTGTCCGTTTCATGCGTCGCCAAAGCGTGATGTCCTGTCTCAAAGTTGATATAATCCTGGTGATGATGGAAGACCGTAGAAAAACTTAGTGCATCTTTGTAAGGGACGATGGGTGTGCTGGAAGAGCTCTCCTAGGCCCCACATGTCCTGGCGACAGGCGGCAACCCTCCCACCCCACGCCTTATCTTATCGCCTTAGCGTGCGGTGCGCTTGGCTTCTCTTTTCTGACGGCCGACTTTCATCTCTATTTACGTCGCAGCCTCCTTGTTTACAGCTGACTGTCGCGGCTTCTGCTCTTCGTCTGAAGCCTTTTGCTTGTCACCCACTACAAACGCCCACCAATATGGCGCCAGGTGAGTGTTGCCCAGCCTCTCAAGCTATCGCGTATGCCCTCCACACCGACTAATCTTCCCTTGGACCCCAAAACAGTACAGTTCGAAGTCGCGCCAGCGCCTGGCGACGCCGTCTCCGCCCTCAGCTTTGCGCCCGGCACCGAATCCACGCGCCTGCTCGCCTCCTGCTGGGACAAGAACGTATACCTCTACGACATCCACAACGGAGAGGCGGGCGGCGAGGGCACGCTCGTCCAGACGTTCCCGCACCCGGGCCCCGTCCTCGATGTCTGCTTCGGCAAGGACGACTCCGAGGCCTTCTCGGCTGGCCTCGACCACACCGTGCGGCGCATCGACCTCGCCACCGGCGCACTCCAGGTTATGAGCCGCCACAGCCAGGGTGTCAGCTGCATCGCCTACAGCGCCGACCACGGCCTGGTCATCTCGGGCTCGTGGGACGCCACCCTCCACTTCCACGACGTCTCCGCCTCCGGCCGCCACGAACCCCTCGCCATCCAGCTGCCCGGCAAGGTCCACGCCCTGTCCACGAGCCCTACCAAGGTCGTCGTCGCCATGACCGCCCGCCTCGTCCACATTTACGATCTGCCCACCATCGCCGCCCTGTTCGCCGCCGGCACCACCGACCCGGCCGCCGTCAAGCCCTGGCAGCAGCGCGAGTCCTCGCTCAAGTTTTTGACGCGCGCCGTCGCCTGCATGCCCAACGACGCCGGCTATGCCACGAGCAGTATCGAGGGCCGCGTCGCCGTCGAGTGGTTCGAGGACAGCGCCGAGTCGCAGGCCCGCAAGTATGCCTTCAAGTGCCACCGGCAGGCCGCGCCCGAGGACGAGGGCGGCGGCGACGTCGTGTTCCCCGTCAACGCGCTGGCGTTCCACCCGCGCTACGGCACATTTGCGTCGGGCGGCGGCGACGGCACGGTCGCGCTGTGGGACGCCGAGGCCAAGCGGCGGATGAAGCAGTACCAGAAGATCCCCAACAGCGTGTGGGCGCTGTCCTTCTCCGGCAACGGGCGGTACCTCGCCATGGGCGTGGCGCCCGGCTTCGAGACGGGCCAGGAGGACTACAGCGGCGCCGGCAAGACGCAGATTATTGTGCGCGAGCTGTCCGAGACGGAGGCCAAGGGCAAGGGCGGCAAGTGAGAAGTGAGAGCGGCCAAGACCGCATCTGCTGGATGCGTTTCCGCGTTGTTCATGTTTTGTCGTGGTTTTCTTCTTGCTCCTTGTTTGGTTCGTATTTCGTGGGATTTGGGGACCACATCGGCGTCAGCGGGATCTGGAAAAATAGTATGCGATGGTTGAACAGCCCTCGTTCCTTTTTCTTATTTTACTTGTTGGAATTGCATCGTGCACTGCTTATATATATAATACTGAATCAAACCCTGCCAATTCTTTTGTCTTTCTTACCAGTCGACACAGAACTCGATAGCAATTGGCGCTCTTCGCTCCTTCCTCGCTTCTGGGCGATGTAGTTCGTGACTTCTTCGTACGGAATGCCTACCATTGCCGCTTCAGAACTCCTTCCGTTTCGAGGGAAGCTCTTTCCTCTGATGGACAAGATTCCCGCGATGACGAAAGAAGCCCCTTTATTTGAGCCCCTTTTGTACATCTTTTTTTGTCCATCTAGCGCCCCTTTATCAATGTCGCCCAAACCCGATGCCACCGTCGCAACAATGCCTCTTTCGCGTGGAGAGAAGTGGGAGCCCGAAACGACGCTGCCATCTCTCAGGACTGCTGCTTCATCACATGGACCGCAGCGGAAGGTGCGCAGTCCGATGTCGATGGACTCCGATGCTGTTCGCGAGCAGGACGACTCGTTATATCTTCGACTTGGACAAGGTGCAAGGCACAGCTCAAAAAGGATGGCGTTAGGAGTGGCTGCAGGTAAGTATTTAAAGCCTGTGGGTGTTCTATCATACCCGATTTGCCGTCAGACCACTAATAAAATGGGGGACAACATACAGGGAAAAGAACCGATACTGACTTAATCGCTGAATCCGATGTCGACACCGCCGTGGTCCCGCTGCGGACACCTTCTCGGTCCAACCTGCCCCTGATGTTCTCGCCTCTTCTGTCACCGCCTGCCGACGAAGCGATGGATATGGAGGACCCCTTGGGAGAGCGTCTATCACAGCGGAATGTCTACGATACGGCGCCGCCTCCGGGTTACAAAAGACTCAACAAGGTCCGCAGCTCTCGAAGACATACTTGGGCCAATGCACGCTCTGACATGGAGCAGCCACATAGTTCTGTCGACGGTTTGCAGAGTCGTGTATTCAGACCCCGACACCTATTGCCCCCAGGCCCCCAGGAGCCACTGTTCCAACAACTTCCCGTGCAGTTTCTGGGTGATGGGTTTTCGGGTGATGAGGCCAAGGCCAGGCCACACGGTAACCGTAAGAGAGTCAAGAGCGACAGCAGCAATAGCGTCGGCTCGTCCAGCAAGAGAAAGAAAAAGGCGGACGTGTCGCCCATCCTGGGGTCTCTCGACATCGTCTCTTTGAGCCAGGAGGAGAGCGCAATCGACATGGCCGCCGCAGCGGGGGCAGCCTTTGCCGCGGCAAAGGCTGCCTCCCGGATCAACACCGTCATGGAAATCATTCCGCTGCGTCCCGTGCATGCACCGCCGGCCATAACTTGGGACTTCAACGACACACAAAGTCCTGTCATCAAGACAGAAGTCGACGACGCAAACATGGGTGATGACGTTGTTGCAATTCCCAGTAGCTGGAACGAAAATGGACAGGTCATCGAAATCATAGACGATGAGGTTGCGGTTCACTATTCGGCATTGCCACCTTTGAGACACGAGCGGAGGAGGTCTCCAACATGTTCGAGTTTGGCGGCGTTGGAAAGTTGAGATTCAGATAGATCGGTGTTACATGGATTTCGGGATTGATTTCAGTTCTGTGGTATGATCTTCCGATGGAAACCAACGTTTGTCATATGACGTGCAGTCAACATGATCCTCGGCCAACAACATGGCTTATTTTCAACAAGCGCTTTTCATACAAGTCCTATAGAGCGTCAAAGCACAACGCGGTTTAGCTTCTCTACTGTTTGAATTTACAAGACCATTCAGCTTACACTTTGATACAAACATTGTTGGCCTCAGCAGCCTTGACTGTTAGTCCTCAAAAATCGTGTCTCAAGCACCATGGCCATTGCTTGGTCAGATTACCACTCGACGACTGGGAAGGAAGGAGATCGCCCGATAAAATCGGCCTCACGTTTACTTCGTAGACGTGTTGTCTTCGTTGTATCTTTGGAATAGTATGCGGCTCGGTAAAGGTGCTGTGGCCGACGACAGCATCGGTTCACACAACAGGCCTGAACACAGCACGAAATGACAAAGTATGTGACTGTAACGTCCAATGGCAAACTCCACCCACCATGCTAGGCGGGCAAGACAGAACCAGCAAATGCGGTTCCGGTTCATGGGCTGTTCTGCGCCTACCGAAATCAAGACAGAGAAAAAGCCTTCCTGACACTGCCACATCTTCTCTCCAGCTGAAAATGACGGCGGATTAAAAATGCTTCAAAACATACCCCACGTCCGGCCATCTTATCGTTTTGTCGACAATTTCCTTTTTAGCATTTCCAAGCGATGCTCGTCGTTGCCGGCTTGCCTGACGCCATCGGCTTGGTAAGTATCGTATAAGAAGGCGGTGTTTCCACTCCATCGCCCTGTCACCCAACTTTTTTGATCTGGTGTCAATTTTGTGCCTTTCGCCATTCCGTTTTCTTCGCCTCGGATTTTGTTTGTCTGTGTGTATCAATGGTGCTGTGCGGAACGCCGTCTCTGAACAACATTTGTATGTCATCGTTTTGCGTGTTAATAGCGTCGATGGGGCGGTTGGTAGCCAGCGATTATAGTTTTTCGCTTTGGGAAACGGAGTCACTGTCCAATAAACCCCATTGTAAACTGCATGACACCATTACCGACCATGACAATTGACAATGCGCGCGTCCTGAATGGTCGATGTAGATCGGCGCCCACCCCTAAAAAGGCCAACGGAGATGGCAACCCAAAAAATCGATGGAACACCCCCATAAAAACTGGCCGCTTTTTGGGACCGGGTCGCTGCAGGAAATAGCTAGTCTTCTCGCCGCTCAGTTTTCTTCGCTCCTTTTCGGCACAAAGCGGCTTGGGTCACAGTAGAAGTGCACAAGCGTTGCTGGAAGCTAGTTTTTCTACTCTGTCTCTGTCAGGGGGCGGCCCTGTTCGAGTACGTTCGAGTACTCTGCAGGCACAAAGTACAAGTGTAAATTATGCACTTGCATGTCAGACTGCAGTGTTCGAAAATCTAAAATTATTGGTTTTTTTTCTAGTACGCTTCGGTTTCTTATTCTTTCAAATTATTATTGTCCCCACCAAGCGGCTGCGTGAGTAGTGGATCTCTGCCGAAGCTTGGCTCTCTGGACTGGTTTGTATGATACTTCTGGCCCACATTTGATTACTCGTTTCCTTTGGCAAGCGAACAGATGAAATATGAAGGAGTCTTACCTGGGTCGTCGTTTCCCAAAGAAGAGGACAGAAGCAAAGAAGAATATCTCAAAATTCAAGTGAGGCAAGCGCGACTGACGACAAAATGACGAGACGTCCTATACACTTCAGCTTCAGGCAGCTGCCTCTCCAAATACGACCTTAAAAATGGACCAAGTCGGCCTGTGCCGAATGTCGAAAGATAAGATGCGCCATCGCACTGGATCAGATAATCTCACGGGCCTTCGTATCGCGGCCTGTCCTTGTTTTGTTGGCATGTATGCACAGTTGCGAACATGCCCCAGAACACAACATAACCCGTTCCTTCCCCCGCCATCGTTGCTGCATCGCGCCTTCCCCTGCACATCCAGGGCACCCGCCTAGATACAAGTTTTGTGGGCAGGGGAGCGATGCAATGAAGGCAAGGCGTACGGACTCGGATATAAGATGCATCTATCGGCATAACGGGCATAACACCTGCCTCCGCGGACAAGTAATACGGCGGAGCGAAATGGGAACAAACTGCCCGGAAGCAACGCGCAATGCCCCCATTCGCAAGGGCTTACGCCTGTATCTTACAACATGGTGCGCTTTGCGACCTCGGGGGCAGATTGCGCTACGAACAGATGATGGCCTAGACCCCAATACAGGGAAGGATCGATGGAAAACGGGGCAGTGGCGTAGCCTAAAAAGGTTGGGATTACATTCATGGCGAGTTTGATTGGTCAATAAAGCGACCCGACAGCGGAGCCCTGCGCACGTTGGGACCCGAAAGGCAAGAGCAACTGCTGACAGGGAAAGCCCGACTGATTAGATTTCAAAGAAGAGGCCACAATGCCGCAAAAGACACAGAGTCCAAGTAGACGCACACCAGCGCCGAGCAGCCGGATCGCTAGTAGAAGAAATACGAAAGTACAAAACGGTGAAAAGATAGAGACAGAGAGCATTGATTTAGGCGCGTTATGTGGCCTACGAGGGCAGGCTTTCTTACGGCATCACGTTTGGCAATAACGCCCCCGAAAGGCAACTGCGGCCATGCCAAGGCAGCCACGTTCCTACTGCTGGGCAATCTGACTACGAAGTATGTTTCTCGGACTAAACAGTATTCCTAAAGAAGTAGTTGCCCCATGCCGCTCGCGGTAGGGTATGCTGGTTTTGTTAGCCGGTCCTTCCCCATCAGATAAATACAGTGCTGCGATTTCCTGATTCGCATGATTACAATTGCCTATTAGTCGTCACGTTCATTGCTCACCCCCCTTTTCGTCACTGCCTTGCTTCCCGTGGCCATCGCTGTTTCCTCCTCGTTTCCATCCGGTCCTCGCATGCCCTTTTGGACCGAAACTCACACTTGTTAATAGAAGCGACGTGAGTGGATACTTCCTTCCTGTGCTGCAGATGCCACCACTGCTCCACTTGCGAACACCACCGCTAAAGACGATACTACGACACCTGGGATCTCTGCAGTCCTCACTCTCAACCTCTCAACGTCTGTTCTGAACACCACCAGTGCCGGCCCAATACTACGGACGCCGTCGCCGACCGCCACCACCTATCCCACCCTCTTCGATAACGCGCAGTGGTGACCGTCTTTTGTTTCGGACTCCCTCTCTCACAACAGCTGACGCCTCCTACTTGTGCCACACTTTCTTCCGCCTCGGCGTCCAGTCCTCCGATTCCAGATCGTCGACATTGCTTTCGCACATCTCGTCTCTCGCTTTACTGGTCTGAATCTCGTCATTATCCACTCCATACAGCGCCATCTCTGAGCCATCATTCTCCTTGTTCTGTCACTCACTTCCACCTGTTCGTTGCCACATCGTCGACAAGGAGAACCACCTTCACAACGACAAAGACGACGACGACACCGAGGACATCATCTTGTTCGAAGCAAGCATAATTCGCTACGTCTTTGGCAGTCCGTCCTTTCACGAATCTTGTCGACGACATCATAACGGCACGACGACGTCACGTGCCTTCGACCACACTGGTCTTTGCTTAGTCGCGTCCACAAGTTCAGAAGACCCTACTTTCCGCATCATCTGTGTCATGCAACTTCCGACAGCATCATACTCGTCTTGATCGGACTCGTCTCTACTTAGGTTTTTGGCGATGGCCCTGGGTGAAGTCTTACAGACACACTCAGTGGCACCATTTCATAAATCCCAGGAATATCAGCATCACCACCTCCATCACCAACATCACGATAGTCGCGAGCAGCAGACCGAACCCAAGGCCTTGGAAGCGTTTCGCCAGGGTCTCAAAGGATTCCAAAAGTCCGACCGGAGCCCAATCGAGGAGGCAGCAAGTGTTGCCGCATATCTTCCCCCAAAATCGAATATGCGCTCCGCCCTCCCTTCCCGGCCGATGGCCACAACTACCAAAGCCGTAGTCGACGGCAACTCGTCCAAGACCCGGATACGATCACCCCCGCCGGAAGAGAGCGGTGCACACAGTAACCGTTCATCTGTGGCACGGTCGCCCAACAACGGCCGGCGCAACTCCGGGTCGCCCGCCGACCTATCACAACCGCTCAGCCCTACCTCCGTGACTGCCGAGACCGCTTCGACCCATGGCACCACGACCGGTTCGCAAGCAGATGTGGACGTACAGTCGGATGTTGGGTCTAGCGTTGTTCAGGGTCTGAGCGGCCAAGTCTGCAGGTAAGCTTTACAGCGACTGCCATATCATATGAGCGTATGGTTTACGTTGACTAACATGTATCCCTGTCAGCAACTGCGGTATCACGCGGACACCGCTCTGGCGCCGTTCGCCGCAGGGCGCAATCATTTGCAATGCCTGCGGCCTATATCAAAAGGCTCGGAACACTGCTCGGCCGAGTTATCTAAAACGTCCCCCCACCACCGGCCCCTCAGCCGGAGGCAGCGGCGGTTCTCGCGGACGGAAGAACGCCGATGCTGTCCCCATTTCGCCACAGAGTGTCTCCCAACTGCAGTCTGCGACACCTGGCGCGACCTATGTTGCTGCCGACCAGTTAAGTTCGGGCACCTGCCCCGGCGGTGGCCACTGCAACGGCACGGGCGGCGCCGAGGGTTGCAGTGGCTGCCCCGCCTATAACAACCGTATGTCGAAGATCGCCAACATTACCGTTGTGCCTGTGGACGGCTCTAAATCTGTGCCACCGGAGCACACAGGTTGTGGCTCCGGGAAGACGGCAGCAACTGGAGATGCGTCTGACCGGGCCGGATCGCTTGACCCTGCGGCACCCATCGACATGACGAATCTGCAGAGCCAAGTGTCGACCGTCATCATCGCTTGCCAAAACTGCAGCACGACTATCACGCCGCTGTGGAGGCGAGATGAGAATGGCCGCACGATCTGCAATGCTTGTGGTATGTTCAGAAATTAGAGTGCTCCTATTCGATCGCCACATTGACTCTTCGGACGGAAACAATGTGGTCTGTTACACAGGCATATGCTGACTTTCCAACCTAGGCCTTTACTATAAACTCCACGGCGTCCACCGTCCCACCTTTATGAAGAAATCGGTCATCAAACGGCGAAAGCGTGTCATTCCGACTGCCCAAGACCCGCATGGTGAGGATTATTCCTCGTCGGGCGAGCAAGGTGCGACGCCTCCGCCGGGCGCGCCGGCCTCTCTCGCAGCTCGGTCGGATTCACAGCCTGGCGAAGACGTTGATGTGGAGCGCGGTACAGTCAATTCGGACGGATCTGTCAATCTAGGTCTTCGGCGACGGGCCGACCATGCCCTGTCACTTGTCCCTGAGCCTGTTCTCCGCCAGAACCAACAGCAACAGCAGCAACAGCAACCGTCACCGAGACTCGGCGGTGCAAATGACCTGAACCAATACCACTCGTCGTCGTCACACCAGCAACACGCACACCACTTCCCGAATCCAGCCGGCCAGCGCATAGACATGACCGGCTCCCTAAATGACGACAACCGTTTACCACCGCTGACAAGCCTCACGAGCATGGGTCCAATCGAGCGCCAGCCGTCTCTGTCGCCCGCATCGTTTATTTCGCCCTCCCGCAAGCGGTCTTTCTCATCGAGCGAGAACGACTACGGTGGACCGGCCCTGCCCTCGTCGCACAACGACAATTCGTTGTACGGCAGCAGCAGCAACAACAGTAGCAACGGCAGCAACGGCGAGGCCTCTAGCAAGCGCATGTCCTCCATCAAGTCGATCCTCAATGCACCGGCCTACGACAATGACGACAACTCGCTCGGCAGCATGGCCGGCCCATACCCAGGCATTGGTGGCGGCATGACGTCGCACCCCTCGAGCAACAGTGAACCGCGTCGCAGCGACAGCCAGGACGCGCGCCTTGAGAAGCGGGCGGCCCTCCAGCGGGAGGCTGAGCGTATGCGGCAGTTGCTTGCCGATAAGGAACGGGAGCTCGCTGAGCTCGATTAGATTTTGGATTCTTCGTTGATTTTGTGATGATACCACGTTCTACGCAACAACGGGGGCGCGATACCTGGCGTTTTCTTTTCTTTTTTTTTCTTTTTCCTATTTCGAAATATTTTCTGTTATATTTATTTTCCGGGACAAAATTTTTTCATTTTGAATGGGATGATATCACATCAATGGACGAGGTTGACATGGCCATATGGAGTATAATTTTGTTTAGCAAAACTGACGACGGCAAATAGTTCAAAAGGATACGCTCAACCTGTTCGTTTCTGAGGCCATCGGGGCTTCCACGTTTTCCTATGTTTACGTTTCATGGCATGAGGGAAACGCGATAGGAAGCCAACGTTCAGACAAATCTCGCTACAGGCAACTCTATTATAATAAACACAAGTGACATCATACAGCGTGCTGGAAAAACAAGTCTAATAACATCAAAAGTAATAGGTGCAATACATGGGTGCAAATAATACAGCCTGGTAATCCACGAGGAGATTAAAAACAGAACAGAATTAAAAACAAGTGCAGATGCAAATGCAGATGCAAAAATGCACAACAAGCGCACATCCACCAAACCCAACAAAGAACTGCTGCAAACAACACCGACAGGCTTCGTCCTACACTCGGGTGGGCAAGCCAGAAATCCACAGACCACATTTGCCCAGTCGCCCCCTCAAACTCCCATATTGTGCTCGGGCGCCATCTCTTCCCTCACTTCGTTCAGACTCTCTCCTCCATGGTATTCGACAGCGAGTAGCCACCTCTCTACACCAACGTCTGCCCTCACCTTTGGGCCGTAAAAGTACACAAAGTCATTCCAACTGAATTGCAAAGGATGGGTGTTCGGAAACGTCTTGTCTCATCCGAGATTCATCTTTGCAAAGTCACCAAAATGATTGTCGAAAAGGAGCCAGATAATGGCCGGGTTCTCACTTCGCAAAGCTTCGGGGATGCTTGTCGTCCGACATGGTCTTGTGGGCGCATCGCAAGGCGTCCTATCGCGTACAGTTGTCGACGTGTGCCGGCACTTCCCCGTAGACCCCTACGAGGTCCTCTTACACCTGCTCGGCACCCCAACCAGCATCGGCCTCGCGCATGTTGGCAGGCGGCTCAATCGACGGGATAAACTCGAGCACGCAGTATACCAGGCCGATGATACCGACAATGGAGCCAGCAATGATGCGCAGGGTGTGGTCGTGCAGGAGGATGGAGCCGATGAAGACGTAGACTGGGGTTGGGTCAGCGACAAGAGGCGGACAATCTATGAACAGGTGGCAAAATGGACGGGACAGGCCAAAACTTACAGATACCACGGCCGATGAAGGAAAACAGGAACGACGCGTACCGGGAGACCTGGGGCGGGATCTGGAACTCAAGGAGAGCGGTCGCTGCAAGGGGCGCGCATGGTTAGCAAACGGGCGACGAGAAGCCATGCCACAGGAGCTCGCTGGAGAGACACATACCAAGACCAAAGAGGATCACGTAGACGCCAATGACAACAGACTGGCTGCACGATAGGCGACGGTGGTTAGCAGCGTGGCGCGCAGCAAGAACGGGGGAAGAAACGAAACACGCGCGGGCGGCAACTCACAATGTGATTGGGAAGAACTGCGAGATACCACCAAGAACCATGATGACACCAACACCAAGGTTGATGATGCGGCTGCGGGAAAAGATCGGACGGTTAGCAGGTGTGCGCCAGCGTCAGAGTACGTACGGCCTAAGCCGCACGACGAATCAATGCTTCCTCAAGCTGGCATAAGCTCACAAGGCGTTGGAAAGATCCATTGTTGCTGGTTGTTTTGGATGGCGCGGTAGACGTGGTGCGTTTGATGGAGCTGTGTCGGGGGACGACGATGAGACGATGAGACGAAAGGGCCGAAGGCGAAGATGGTTGTCAAAGATTGAGAGGTCGGATGAACTGAAAGTTTTATTGCTGTGCAGACGTGTGACGTGGGTAAGCTGTGTTGTTTGGAGGGAAGCGTGGGAAACGTGGACAAGCAAGGCAGCAGAATAGTTTCGGTGGTTGGAGCAAGCAGCAGGATTGTGAGAGAAGCGGAACGGGACAGCAAGAACCTGTACAGCAAGAGCTAACCCTTCTGTCATGCCGTAATAAAGTAAGTCTTACACCTGCCCCTGCTACCAGGACTGTCGCAAAGCACCTGCCCCCTGTGGGTGGCCTGGCGCTCGGAAGGGGGCGATGATGTCGCGTTTGTACCTTCTCCACATTGTGCCAAGGAAAAGTGACCTTAGTGAAGCAGGGCGCCTGCTGGTTTGGGGGGGCACGTTGTCGCAAAAACAGCAAAGCTCGCCTGCTGCTGACGGCAAAGGCCCCGCAATTCAATCACTGACAGGAGGCCTAAACGGCCAAGACGTGTGCTTATGTCACTTAAAAACACCTGAAACCCCGAAAACAACCTCTAAAAATTGACTTTTATTACAGCATGCGGCGACCGCTGAAGTACGACGTAGTCAGTCCCGAATACGTCTAGTTCAAACTTTTGTGTGCTCGGATCATCGCAGGATCATATATGTTGTACAGTCGTATGCAGTTCACAAACGGAGCAAAAGACGTTAACTGATCATCTACTCCTGGCTGTAGAGGCTTCACGTCATCTTCCATCGAAGGAGATTAGAGAGGGAGTTATTGCGAATTTCGAGGCTACTTCAACTTTTCCATCAAGTCAGGTACGAAAGGTACTTCATATGCAGTGCGGTCTCCACACAAGTAGAGGTACCTTAATCCACGACATACTAGGCCAGTAAGCTTCTTAATTGGGCCAATCACAGGGCGACGTCATAAATTTTCAATGACCAAAACGGCATCCAAAGATCACAATATAGACGTATTAAGGGCGTTTACGGCGCCAGGGAATTCATACAGGCTCATCGCAGCTCAATTCCGACACATTGTCGCTCACACAACACACACGCACTCACAATGGGCAAAAAGCGGTCAAGAGAGGCGGCCAACAAGGTCCACGATGAGGACCGCATGGAGGACTCCGACTCAGGCGAGGTGCGTTGATATTGAATGATTTGTGTGGCACGGATGCACAGTAGCTAACTGCGGCTCCCAGGACTTTGATGTTGTCAATGTCGAGTTTGAGTGGTTCAACTTTGACTCGGAGGTCGATTTCCACGGCACCAAGACGCTGCTGCGCCAGCTCCTCGATGTCGATGCCGCGCTCATTGACGTCTCTGGCCTTGCCGACGTCATTTTGGCACAGTCCACCATCGGCTCCACCGTCAAGGTCGATGGCAAGGCCAACGACGCCTATGCTATGCTGACGGCGCTCAGCCTGCGCGAGCAGCGCGAGAACAAGGCCGTCGCGCAACTGAAGCAGTACCTGGCCGACAAGGCCGCGGCCGCGGCCGAGACCAACGCCGCCCTTGCACCGCTGCTGCCCCTGCTGAGCGACCAGTCCTCGGGTCCCTCCGAGGCCGGCAAGCCACACATTGGCCTGATCCTGTCGGAGCGGCTCATCAACATGCCAGCCGAGATCGCGCCGCCGCTGTACACGATGCTGATGGACGAGGTGGAGGCGGCCGTCGAGGACGGCGAACCGTACCAGTTCACACACTACCTGATTTTGTCCAAGACGTACGAGGAGGTGCAGTCAGACCTGGCGGCGATGGTGGTTGACGACGACGACGACGAAGACGACAGTGGCAAGAGCAAGAAGCGGAAGAAGGCCAAGACGGCCGCGTCGGGGTCGTCGACGTCGGAGCCGTTTTACTACTTCCACCCGGAGGACGAGGTGCTGCGCAAGCACGCGGTGGCGGCCGGCACGTTTCCCTACACCAAGATTGACGAATCCGTGGCCGACAGCAAGCGGGCCTTCCAAGAGCTGGGCGTCAAGTCGCAAGGACTGCTGATGCTGATTGAAGCAGACAAGCTGCCGGCAGCCATTGAGGCCGTCAGCAAGTACGTGCAGTCGGCGTGAGAGTGCGAGTGGACGTTGTGACGTGGCAATTAAAAGTAAATATAGACGGGGCTCAATTCGCAAAATGACATGCATTTATGACTTTTAAATTCCTCTGCTTTAGTTTTTTAAATAAAAAATATTGCCCATAACAAACGGGATTAACAGTTTTGGTATTGCTTTTAACATTGGACTGTATTCAGTCTTTTATCTAGACACACCTCCCTTCGCGCTGTTGATCGCTCCGTGCTCCTCAATTTTCGTAATAAATGCAGTGAAAATCATTGTCTATCCATCGTTATTCGTCTTTTACTTTCAATGCTTCCGGGGAATCCACCACAGAGCAGCAGCAGCAGCAGTCGCCGCAGCACCGCCCACAGTCACCGCCCACAGCAGTGTTTCCGGCGCGCTCGACTTGCGCAGGGAGGCGTACCATGGCGTCGGTGTCGGCGGCAGCAGGCGCTGCATCAGGTACTCGACCTCGACGTCCTTGGTCAGCGGGATCACAAACTCCTCGTACAGCGCGACCACCGCCTCGGCGTTGAGCTTGTTGGCCGATGGCGCCGCCGTGGCCGGGCCGTCCGCCGACACCTCCTGGCCAAACGTCTCGACCTTGCGGCGCATCCGCTGCAGGATGGTCTGCTCGACCTTCTTGTTGACAATCGCCTCGCCCAGCCCCTCGCGGTCCTCGGCCTCAATCAACGCCGTGAACTTGGCCCGCTCCGACCGGAACTTGGACTCGGCCACAAACTTGCCAAAGTGAATGCGCCGCGACAGCGCCTGCAGCACGGCAATGTCGCACGTCGCCGAGGAGCCGTAGTTCTCCTGGGTCTCGCCGCGGTCGCCATGGCCGAAATCGGCGCACACGGCCGGCAGCAGTGTCTCGACGTAGTACGTCTTGATGCGGTCGTTGACAACCACGTCATTGGGGTGCAGGACGTGCGGGTAGTTGAGCGGCTTGAGGATGGGCTTCTGGACGGCCTCGGGGAAGAAGGGGTTCTCGTCGGGCGACTCGAAGCGGCGGATGCGCGACTGCAGCGCCTCCTGCTGCGACAGGTACCAGTCCATAAACGAGTACTGCCTGTGGCGCTTGCCACAGAGCAGGCCGACCGGCCACGACAGCGACGTGTCGCGGATCTGCACGGCACCGGGCTCGTAGATGCTCTTGTTCAGCGGGAACTGAGCACGCTCGATGAGGTGGAACGTGATGGTATCCTCAAGACGGCTATACCGTTAGCGAGTGCTGCGAGCACGAACAAAAGCCAACCAGCCATGACAGATCAGTCCAGCCGCCATCGCCCATGATATACACACATCAGCTGTTCGCGGATCCGGCCCAGGTCCAGGGCATGCGAAGGGTCAGAGAAGTCGATCGAGGAGTCCATGGCGGCGTCGATGCGGGTGGACGATACGCGGCTTGTTGTGTAGCTGAGCTCTCAGAGTTTGCAAGCAGCACGGGAAACGGGTGCGCAGGGTCTCCTTCAAATCGTCCTCGATTAAAACGCAAGTGGCGTGAGAATTCCGGCGAGCGGAGCTGAGGACGAGGCTCGACCCAAATTTGTGCGCCGGCGTCGGGCGTGATTCCATCCAGGTGAGTGACCTCTCATTTGCCAATGCTCCATGCGCTGGGAGATGTCCCGAATTTCAGGGCTGCGGCAGTGGTCAGGGCTCAGCTGATTTGGGCACTGCAAGGCACAGCTACACGCCCTGAAGAGCCAGTGACGTACGACACACACTGGAAGAAGGCCCCACCGCGCTTGCCACACTGTCGCCAATCAGCGGGCTTCTGGCGAGATGCTGCTGCAGCGCGTCCTCGTTCTTCCATACAGGTTCAGGCAGGTGCAGCTAGGCTGCTTTGGGAGGCGACGACTCAGAGCCACTGGTCGCACCTTCCGCTACTCATCAACCTTGCTCGGCTTTGTCTAGGCCAGAGAGCAAATCAAAAGGCGCCAAAACAGGAAGCAGCCAGGCCGAGAGCAAACCAAGGGGTGAATCTTCACGTCCACCTTCCTTTCCGCCTCTGTTGCCTCTTTCTACGTCAAACTGTGTGGATTTCGACATCCGTCTTGTCCCTTTTCCCAGACGCCCCTTTTCTTCACTCCCTCTCGTCGCTGTGCTGCATAGTTTCTCGTTCTCGATCGATTCGCGCGCCTGTCCACAACCCCAGTCTGGGCGGAATCGATACCCGCTTTTCTCCGTGCCCTTCATCTCGCACAAAACTTTTGCAACCTGGCGAAACACATCAGACGACGACGAGGCAACAAAACGACCTGTCAATTGCCCGGTTCCAGCGAGCCATTGACCCTGCGCCACACGTCCAACAACAATCGACTCGACTGCGGCTCGATTCGCGAGAGCTGATAGCAGCATCTGACGCGCGGGGACACGCGACCTACGTCACGAAGCAAGAGCAACACTCAAGCTGAACAGACGGCTCGGCTACGAAGACGTGACGCAACATCCGTGACGACACGACCCTTCTCCTCCGGCACTCTCGGCCGCACAACCTGCTGCTGTACGCGCGCATGGCGAACGACGACAGCCACCATGACTACCACGACGACCTCGGTGGCGACGAGGACACGTCTATCATCTCCGCCGCTGGCATCGAGGCCTTTGGCCGCAAGGTAACGACCACAGCCTCCCACCTCATGGGACCCTCGGACCCGTCCGCCAATGCCCACTATAAGTCGGCCATGTCCGAGGTGCACCGCCAGCTGCGCCGGCCCCACGTCCAGCGCAGCGTGCTCGCCATGGCACGCACCACCCCGACCGACATGGTGCGCTCGCGCTTGTCTACGAGCGAGATCCGCCACCGCGCGCTGTCCTACCTGCCCGAAGAAATGCTGCAAAACATCCCCGAGGACGACAACGCCTACTCGCTGTTCCAGGGCTTCCAGGCCACGTTCCCCGAGATGACCGAGGAGGGCAAGAAGCACGGCCACCACGGCCATGGCACCGGCGGCCACCGCCGGCGCTCGTCGCGAGGCCGCAAGATGCTCGACGACAAGCCGTCCACGCCAGACGGCCCGCACGCGCTTCACAAGATGCGCAAGGACAAGGCGGCCATGATGCACCAGTTTGAGATGCTGGGCATCCGCAAGAACATGGCTGGCAGCGAAATCCGGGATATTGACATCAAAGTGGCCAACCTGGCTGGCATGCGCAAGATTCTGCTGGACCGGCTAGCTGCGCTGGAGCAGGACGAGGCCTTGCTGGAGCACGACAGTACGTATTACAGTTGCCGTCGAAGACGTGCGGTCATGCGTTGTGTGAGCTAACATCCCTAGTCATGGACCTGGAGGGCCGAATAGACATTGCACAGGAGCTGGCAGACGAGGCCGAGACCCTCGCAGCCAACTCTCCCACAAAATCCGATGTCGACCTGGCGTTAGACAACGACGACGATGAGGACGGCGTGGCGGCCAACGGCAGCGCAGCGACCGGTTTCATGTCACAATCCATCTACGAGAAACTCCCCTCGGCCGGCAGCACACCGTCTCGGTCGACCGCTGGGCGTAGGACGCCCAAGGCCGTGCGAAAAAAGTCGATGCCCATCCTCCACGAGCACTTCCACCCGGGCACGAGCATCCGCGAAATTCGCGCGCACCAGGACGCTGTGACGGCCATTGACTTTGACGCGCCGTTTGGCACGCTCGTCTCGGCGGGCATGGACGACACGGTACGCGTCTGGGACCTCAACGCCGGCCGCTGCATCGGCCTGCTTGAGGGCCACACGGCGTCGGTCCGCACGCTGCAGGTGGAGGACAACATTCTGGCCACGGGCTCGGCGGACGCGACAATCCGGCTGTGGGACCTGAGCCGGTCACGGTACGACCCGCACGGCAGCCTGTTCAGTAAGTCTGGCAATGGTGCTGCCAGCGGCGGCGGCGGCGGTGGCGGGGGCGGTGCCGCCGACGACGATGACGACGACGACGGTGGCATCGCCTTTGAGAACCCCGACGACGAGCCCGTCGAGCCACCAGCCGACAGCATGGCCGACTGCCCACTGATGACGCTGTCCGCACACATGGGCGAGATCACAGCGCTGCACTTCCGGGGCGACGTGCTGGTCTCGGGCTCGTCGGACAAGACGATGCGGCAGTGGGACCTGGAAAAGGGCCGGTGTGTGCAGACGCTGGACGTGATGTGGGCGGCGGCCCAGGCGTCGGCCAGTGTCAGCAGCAGCAGCGCGGCCGGCACCAGCGAGGGCACGTGGCGGCAAACGTCGCGCGCGCAGACGGAGGCGGCGGACTTTGTGGGGGCCGTGCAGGTGTTTGACGCGGCGCTGGCGTGCGGCACGGCCGACGGCATGGTGCGGCTGTGGGATCTGCGCAGCGGGCAAGTGCACCGCAGCCTGGTCGGCCACACGGGCCCCGTGACGTGTCTGCAGTTTGACGACGTGCACCTGGTGACGGGCAGCGTGGACCGCAGCATCCGGATCTGGGACCTGCGGACGGGCTCCATCTACGATGCGTACGCCTACGACAACCCGGTGACGAGCATGATGTTTGACGCGCGGCGGATTGTGAGCGCCGCGGGCGAGGACGTGGTCAAGGTGTACGACAAGGTGGAGGGCCGGCAGTGGGACTGCGGCGCGGGGATCACGGCGGCCGAGGACGGCCACACGGCGCCCGCGATTGTGGAGCATGTGCGGATACGAGACGGCTACATGGTGGAGGGCCGGCGGGACGGCCGCATCGGCGTGTGGACCTGTTAGAAAGACGCGAGGCAAAGGAGGATGTACATATAAAGAGAAAAACACCCCATTCATGGTTTCGGTGGAGGGGTTGGGAAAATGGGCAACAAACAGGGCAAGGATGGGCTGGAGAAGAGGAAACACATTCTGCATCGATTTGTTTTTGTACACTGTATGTATTTATTGGTTTTGATTTTGTTCTCCCTGTATTTCCAGAGTGCTGTCTGTTCGTCGTCCTCCATGTTAGAGTACTATTGGGGATACATTATTTGGTATAGGCGTGTTCCAAAGTTTGGTGCTGGAAGGCATCGGTGAATGCTCATGGGGATCACCAAGTATCAACAGCCTCAATACGAAAAGACGTCACGCTCAACAACGTCGCGTCATCGACGAGGCCGGTCTAGCTTGACAGCGTTACAATGACAGTAAGCACGTTTGTCTTTTGCACCTGTCTCTTTGTAATATGTCCAGTTCCGGGACGCCTAGTTCCATAGACACTGCTGTTCGTTTTATGCATTATTTGGGCGAGATGCTGTCACAGCCAATAGTGATGAAGGAAGTCGCTTATCACTGTTGTAGAGCCACAGGATTGCCAGATACTTAGTTGTTCCAGACGGCGCTCAGACGACAACGCAAAGTGGTGTGTGATGGTGGCAGTAAGTCCTGGTACTCAAGTGCTGCCGTCAGCAAAAAAGTCTTAACTCCATGCACAACCAGCCAATTCGGCGTTATGTGACAAAGCAATCTTTTAACCGGGGCAGGAGGGAAATGTCATCTCCGGAGACATTGGGGGTTGACTTGGCAGTTGCGGGGGCAGATGTGCCAACACAGGGAAGGAGCGACAAGCTGCGAGAGCACAACATTCCTTCCCGAACCGACAAAGTGACAGAGTGTGCGGCCGCGCCTTCCTATCCAGGAACCATTGTGCTTTGTAGGGTGTCCAGGGAAAGAGCAAACGATACCGTAGCTTGGTTTATTTTGCCCGCGTTTGCTCGATATGCAGTCTCTTTGTCCAGGAATTCACTGACGATCGTATCTCACCGTCTCCTCAACATAAAGCACGAGTACGACCAGCACAACCACACCCAAAGGCGAGCCAACATCTTCGGCGCCAATGACGCCAGCGACTGCGTATGCAGAACGTGTTCGGCAAGGTCTCCCTGCCGGCGTCGTGCTAAGTGGTCTCTAGCGCAAAACGAAGCAATGGAGCCGATGGAGAGCGGAAGAAAAGCAGACCACAGATGTCCACAGGGTTGATGCGTAGTAGGCCATGCAGCTACCGACCGCGGCAGTATCACCCCAAAGCAATTACATGCAAAGAGTGGACCCCTTCCCCGGGAAAAGAAGAGGGCGACAACAAGTACGAAGTAAACGAGCTCATCCAGCCGGTGCCCCCCGCGTGAGGTCTTTCTATGCGCTTCAAGCGGCCCACCAGCTCGACTACCATCCAAGTGAGGCCCCGGAGTTAAGATTATTGACACCATTGCCCACGGTGCAATGAGCTTACCAGTCATCAGTCCGTATACCTCGGACCCCTTGCTGGTGATATTGCTGACGGTCGTGATTGTCGGTTGCTCGATGTAGTTAATTCGTTTCGTTTCCTCTTTGTGTCTCCTGGTATTCTTATCCGGGGATTCATTTGCAGCTACAAGCTATTCTTCCGAGTATATATATGTTGCCTTACCCCCTGTTTTGCTTTCTTTCCCCCTGCCCTTATTCTGTCTCTCGCCGTCCTTGACTTTAGTCCTCGGTATCTTCTCAAGGCCAGTCTACTTTATATCACAACTATCCAGACACCACCACCACCACCACAAAAACAATAACAACAAATCCGCAAAATGTCCGTTTTTGCTCGGGCCCCTCCCCCCAAGTCGGCCCTCGGCCGCTACCGTCTGCTCTCGCCACTCGCCAGCGTCCGTGTCAGCCCGCTGTGCCTGGGCGGCATGAACCTTGGCGAAGCCTGGAAGGACTACATGGGCAGCGTCGACCACAAGACCGCCGATGAGCTGCTTGACTATTTCTACGACAAAGTGGGTGTCTCGTGTGAAGGTGATATTGTAGTACAGGCTTCACGAACAGCCAGTTGACAAGTCTAGGGTGGCAACTTTATCGACACCTCTAACAACTACCAGTGGGGTACGTTATATTATATATATATATTCTGCTTTCCAGGGAGAGCAGCTCGGTCAGTCAGATACTAATACAACAGCAGAGGAGTCCGAGCAGTGGATCGGCGAGTGGATGGAGAAGCGCGGCGTCCGCGACCAGATGGTCATTGCCACCAAGTACACCACCAACTACCGCCATCTGAAGCCCGACCACATCCAGGCCAACACCACCGGCAACAGCACCAAGAGCCTGCGTGTCTCCGTCGAAGCGTCCCTCAAGAAGCTCCGCACCGACTACATTGACATCTTGTACGTCCACTGGTGGGACTACGCCACGAGCATCCCCGAGGTGATGCAGTCCCTCAACCAGCTGGTCCAGGCCGGCAAAGTCTTGTACCTTGGCGTCTCCGACACGCCCGCTTGGGTCGTCAGCAAGGCCAACGAGTACGCCCGCAACCACGGCCTCCGCCCCTTTAGCGTCTACCAGGGCATGTGGTCGGCCGCCACGCGCGACTTTGAGCGCGACATTATCCCCATGGCCCGCGACGAGGGCATGGCTCTGACGCCCTGGGGCGCTCTGGGCGGTGGCGCCTTCAAGACCGAGGAGCAGCGCCGCCGCCAGCAAGAGCAGAAGGAGGGCCGCCAGGCGCCCGCCTCGCCCGCGGCGCTTGCCGTCAGCCGCGTCCTTGAAACGGTGGCCAACCGCCACAACACGGTGATTACCAGCGTGGCCCTTGCCTATGTCATGCAAAAGACGCCGTATGTCTTCCCCATTGTGGGCGGCCGCAACACGGCACAGCTGCAGAGCAACATTGACGCGTTGTCTCTCGTCTTGACCAAGGAGGACGTCGCCGAGATCGAGGCGGCGGTGCCCTTCGACTTGGGCTTCCCGCACAACTTCTTAGCGTACTCCGCCGCGGGCAACACCTCCACACCCAACCACTACCAGAACGCCGGTCTCTTGGCCATGTCGGCGACATACGACTATGTCCCACAGCAGCAGGCCATCCGCATTCCGAAGGACATCACCAAGGCCGAGTAGCGCGGCAAGGAAGAACGGGGTTCATGGAATTTGATATAACTATAGTGATTGCAACGAAACTACAAAACAATGCGTTTGTCTTTGGTAAAGAATAAAACTCCGGGATACAAAGAAAAAAACGCAACTGCGGCGCAACCGCGTCTCGCTGGAAGGCCTTCTCTCGGGCACAGTTGTGACAATCTTTGGGGTATCTGGGTATTGACAAAGGAAATGTAAAGCAAATCGGACGGACCGAGGCAGAACACAAGGAAAAGAAAGCTATGCATATAACGAGAAACGCAAACAAAGAACAAAGCCAAACGCCATCCCGCAAACATTGCAAAAACATACAAATCTATGCATCTTCGTCCGCATCGTCAACAGCCGCCGTCGGCAGCTTCAAGCCGCGCCGGCACCGCATCTGCGCCGCCCGCGCCACGTGCACGGGGATGGCCACGCTGAGACTCGCATCCAGCCAGCGGTCGCCGAACGACAGGTTGAAATCCGCGAGACAGCGCGGCCGCGGGTGCCGGCTGCTGCGGTTGCCCGCCGCGTCCACAACGAGCAACATGACCGCGTGCTGCACAATCACGAACCCGTACAGCAGCCGCGGCGGACGGAGGCGGCGCGTACCACCAGCACCGCCAGCAGCACCAGCACCATGCGTCTCGCCTCCTGCTTCGTCCACATCAAACGCGGGTAGGCCCGCATAGTAGGCCCGGTACCGCGCCACCCAGTCGCCAAAAAAGTCCTGCACCTGGCGCGCGATGCTGCGCTTCTTGGTCGTCTTGCCCTTCTTGTTGGGCGAGCGCTCTGGGCGGCCCACGCGGAACTGCTTGGCCGCAATGTTGGGCATGGCCGCGAGGGGCGCGCAGCGGTCGAGTCCGGCGTCGGCGGCGGCCCAGGCAATGTACCGCCGCAGCTCGCGCTCAATGATGGCGCCAATGCGCGCCGTGTTGTGGCCCGTCTGCCGCAGGCCACTAACCCGCGACTGGAGGTCGAACAACGCACGCAGTGCCTTGGTGGCGTGAAACTGGCTGCCAAAGTTGTTGATGGTCACCGGGCGGGTCGGCTCAAGGGCATCACCGTGCGCGGTTGCAAACAGGGACGGGTACACGGGCACGCCCAAAAAGTCGCGTGTCCAGGTAGCGGGCAGCAGCGGGTGGAAGCCGCGAAGCGAGAGCAGCCGGTGAAGGCGCTTCTCGTCTGCCGTCCATCCGGTGTTGTAGCCTTCAATAGCAGCCACGCCTTGCTCGTAGGCCGTCCGCTCATCAACATCAACGGACCAGTAGTAGTCGCTTTCGTCAGGCACGGCACCTTTGCTGTTGGCGTCCGTTGCCTCGGCTTCGAAGAGCCAGTCCCAGTTTTCGTCCACACCGTCGTCGTCGTCCTCGTCTTCCAGATCGTCCGAATCGTAGTCGTCGGTGTCGGCAGCAGGCTGGCCGGTGCCGCTTCGGTCTAAGCTGCCTGTGAAGGATTGCACTTGCTGTGGCAGGCCGGGATTTGGGTAGGTGTTGGCGCTCAGGGCAGGATCATACCACCCGCTGTCGTCCTCATCCTCTTCCGTGTCCTCTTCGTTGTCGCCGTCCCCATGGACATCGTCGTCTTCTGCATCCCGCATATGTGCCTCGAAACCGGCCTCGCTTTCAGTGATTTCCTGGCTGTCTGGAACCTCTGTCTCGCGCATCTCCTGCGCTCCCCCGAGGCGCAGGTCGTATTCGCTTCTAGCCACAACAATCCTGCCATGGTCTTGGACGGTGTCATTTTCGTTGTCGTGTGTGCTCGCCGCAGGAATGTCGTGCAGGCCGCTCAGATTCCTAGCCGGACGTGCCTCGTCGCCCAAATCCTCCTCCTTCACCTTGACCGACTGGACCAGGTGCAGTGGGTTAAACCGGCCTGCCCAGCGTCCATTAGCACCGGCATTGGTGCTGGAGTCGGTGCTCTTAGCCCCGTTCAGCTTTGCCGAAATGGACACAGGTTGTCGGATGATGCGTGCGGCGAGCTGATCGGAGGTGGCCCTATCCATCTCCTTGTTGAGCGCCTTCCACCGTTTTGCGACAACGGCCGCTGTGCGGCCACTCTCCAAAGGCGCCCCCTTTCGCTTTGTGGTTGGTGTGCGGTCATCGTCCAAGAGTCGCTGGGGTGGGGATGGAGTGTCCGACATGCCAGATACGGCCAGCGACGCCGCGGATGCTGCCGATGGGGACGAGGAGGAAGAGGTCGGCGAGCCGGCCGCCGAATTTCCTGCCGCTTTTGCCGCCGCCTTCTTTGTCGCCGGCGGATCGTTAGACTCCACCGACGGCAGGACGCGCTGGTTGCGGAAGAAGTAGAGTATGGAATCCATACTTGACAAAAAAAAAAAAGAAAAAAGTGAAAGTACAATGAACGTTGGTGATGCGAAGGGCTCACTGAGCGAGTGAATGGAGCCGAAAGTATCGTCGCGACGTGTCGTTCCTGCGATGTAGATGTTCTCCAGCGGTGATCGCGAGTCGTTTGGTGGTTTGATGGTTGATGAGTATCAATTCGAAAATGACTTGCGATTCCACAACGACGAGGGCAGTGCTTTTCTTTTTAAGAAGAGGTTATCAAGGTCAGTCACGTCCACGCAAAAATTCGAGCGCGCAAAGGCGATCAAAGGCGTCGTCAAAGAAAACAAAAACAAAAGAAACACTGCCTCGCGGCCGCCGTATTGTTTCGGCGAGAACGCTTCGGTTCTTTGTCTGTTGGTGGATTTCGTGTTCGCGACAGATTCCTTTCCTGTCGCTTTCATCGCTGGCAGACAAACAAACCCGCGATGCCAGCGTGGACGCATTCGGCGGTGTGTTGTTCATTGTCCCCTCCTCTGCACGATGCGCGAGGAGGAGAATGATGGGGAAACAATCGTGAATGTGCGCGAATGGGGGGCTGCGACTGTGGAGTCTTTCTGTCTGCTCTTTCCCTCGCTGAGTCTGTGTAGCCCACTTTCCTCTTTTGCCGCGTGTTCTGGTTGGGCAGCAGCGACCGACTTGGATATGGACAGGGGCCTGGCCACAGGCAGCCACCCTCCACCATGTCGAGTGCGGCTCACTCCTTCCTCATTTGTTTGTACGACACGTTGCCAACCGAAAGGAGTACAAAGTCACGAGACGTGAATCTTCAGTTCCACGAGAATGTGACAAAGGCATCGTCAAGATGCAACCACTTTGCGATCTAGAACCAAATGATCTCAGATGTCGTAGACCAGTAGATCTGTCGTACGGTCGCCGACTTACACGCCAGCGACAGTTATGTAATCTAGAACATGCCCGCCCAGCTGGGACTTGGAAAAACATGTTCTGTCAACGGGACTCTGCATCTTCAAGTCCTCAAAGTGGCACTGTCTAGTTTTCTCCCGCCCGTGTCTCATTTACGGCATGGTGAATTCAAAGTCACGTCCCGTCTGTCGTCATCGGCTGTCCTTTATCCATGTTGCTCGCAGAATAAATCTTGGTCCTTTGATTTCTCAGAGCGTCACAACCGGCACCTGTTTAGCGCTAAGCCTAAAACGGCAGTGAACACAACTGTGGGTCCTGACATGCGGGTGAGTGTTGCAAGGCCCAGAAAAAGCTTCCCCAGCAAAGCTCTGCGTTTCTTGCTGGCTGTGGTCAAATCAGCTTCCAGCCGCATCGCCAGCCATCACGACGCGCTCCGTTCGGTCCATTGCTTCGCCCCGCAACCAGAAGCAGTGCCACCCGGAGGCCAGTATCAACAGGTGTATTATCGATCGGTGGCTACGTGCCCCAATTGACCGCGACCGGCAATTATAACCTCACATTGCGACAAGGTGACGAACCCCATCGAAAACTATAGAAAACTGCACGACACGGGCGAGCACAGGCGAATCGACAACGTTACACACCGCAGCGCCCGCCATCCTGCCATCGCGACCGACACAATGTCTTCGCCGGCGACCGACTGGGGCAAGCTGACAGTGGTCAATTTGCGGGCCGAACTCAAGCAACGCGACCTGTCGACGGCGGGACGGAAAGACGAGCTCGTGCAGCGCCTGGTCGACGACGACGCGAATGCGGGCGAGTCGAATGGCGCCGTGGCAGAAAAAGACGGGGATACCGAGATGATGGACGAGTCGAAAGAGGACGCGAAAGAGGACGCGAAAGAGGACGCGAAAGAGGATGCAAAGAAGGACGAGGCCGTGCCTGCAGCGGACACCGCCGAAACATCCAAAGACGCTGCTGCCGAATCGGCTTCTACTCAAGAGCCGGCCGCACCAGCACCAGCACCGGCACCTGCACCGGCACCGGCACCTCCACCACCGTCGACCGTGCCCATGTCCGAAGTTATGCTCGACGAGCAGAAGCGCAAGCGCCGGTCTGTCACGCCTCCGCCGTCGCTGCACAACGAGGCAGCGGGTCGGAAGCGCCAGCGTGTGGACGGCCAAGACACATCCGAGCTGCCGTCCGAGCTGCCCTCGGAGTTGCCCTCGGAGTTGCCATCCAAGTCAGCGTCTGTGGCACCGGAGGGCCAGCCCGACAAAGACACAGACATGATGGTGGACGATGCTGCACCCGCAGGCGAGGTGGACATGCGTGATGCGGATGAACCCCTTGGTGTCGTGACGACCACGTCCCCCGCCATCCACCCGGCCACAACGGCCCTCTACATCTGTCACTTGATGCGCCCGCTGCGACCATCCACGCTCGAGGACCACGTGGCCGCTCTCGCTGCACCGCCGAACGGAGGCGACAGCGGCGACTCGCTTTTGGTCAGCGCCTACCTCGACCCCATCAAGACGCACGCGTTTGTCATCTTTGCCACCATTGCGGCCGCCACTCGCGTGCGCGTGGCCCTCCACGGTCAGGTCTGGCCGGACGAGAGCAACCGGCGCCCCCTGTGGGTCGACTTTGTGCCCAGCGACCTGGCTCAAGACTACATTGACCGCGAGGAGGCCGCCGGTGGTCGTGGCCACGGCGGCAGTCGCAGCTCGGCCAAAAAGTGGGAAGTGGTCTACAGTGAGGAGGAGGAGGATGGGGGTGAGGGGGAGGAGGCGGGCCGGGTGGTCACGACACTGCGCGAGGTTGGCTCCGACACGCCGATTCCTGGCACGATCCTGTACGACCCGTCGAGCGCGGCCGCCGGTTTTGGTGCAGGCGGTCCGGACAGAGGGACAGCCACAGACCACCAGGCTGTGCGGCGCTCACCGCCACCGTTTGATGCGCCTCGTGGGCCCAAGGGAAGCGCCGAGGCCCGGTTCGGCGGCACCCACGACAACGGCGGCGACCGCTTTGGATTTGGCGACGCACCGCCGCCGCCGCCGCCACCGCTGCCGCCCCCGCGTGAGAAACGCCAGCGGGGCGGCCGTGCCGGCAACGAGCCGTGGGCACCACTCGACGACGACATTCGAACAACGCGTGCCGAGCCGCCCCTCGACTACCAGCTCGTGACCCCCGATCTGGTGCGCCGCCGGCAGGACAACATCCTGCTGCACACGCAGCCACGCAAGAACAGGGGCGGCGCCAGCCGCAGCCCGAGTCCTGGGCCCGGCCGCAACGGGCAGAGCCACTACACCAAAACACACAACCGCTATACGTTTGAGCAGGGCGACCAGCTGGTCGACCGGGGCCCGGAAATGTTTGACGGCATCCGGCCGCCGCACCGGGAGCGCGAACGGCGGCAACAGCGCCTCGGGTATGGTGGCGGCGGAGGTGGGAGTGGCGGAGGCAGACTCGGCGGCGGGGGCAGTGGTGGTGGGGGTGGTGGTGGTGGCGCCAGCGGCCGCCGCCGCAGACGCAATAGGAGAGGCGGAGGCGGCGGACGGATGTACGACGACTACCGGCCAGGACGCGACGGTCAGGATGACCGTGGTGGTGACCGTGGCGGTGACCGTCGGGATCGGCCCCGGTTTGATCGTGGTGGTCGTGATGAACGGGAAGGCCGCTTGGGTGGTTTCAAAGACGATCGGTGGTAGTAAGACCGTTTGAGAGATTATGCCACAAGTGTAGGTTGTGGGTGGCCAGAGGGACGCACTGTATGGGCAGAATGGTACTCGTCCTATGCATGAGAAAAGTGCTATTACAATAATTCCAATTTAGAAAATAATTCACTTAATTATGGAGACGAAATGAGTATTGCAAATATAAATGAGCTATGAAAACGACAAATCTCAACCATATTTCTATGGCATTGGACAATCTGCGCAAATTACCAAAAGATATAAAAAAACACAACTACGACACGAACAAAGCAACAATGGGAGCACAAGAGAGAGGACGACAAGAGCCACGGCTTTTTCAAACCATCGTCTCTCTCACGTCAACTTTCCGTGCGTCCTCGCTGCTTGCTGCTTAGTTCTGCACGGCCTGCACCAGCGGGGTCGGCTCAACACCGACACGCTCGCGGTTCAGGATGTCGAGCAGCAGCTGCGACGGACGGTTGTCCTTGTAGACCTGGGCGCCCTCCTTGTACATCTTGACGTTCTCGAGGTAGCGGTCGAAAAGGAAGGCGCTGTCCATGGGGCCGCCCTTGGCCTCCGGGTGGAACTGCAGCGAGAAGATGGGGCGGGTCTTGTGGATCATGCCCTCGTTGCTGCCATCGTTGAGGTTGACAAAGTACTCCTTGAACTCGCTCGGCATCGTCTCGGCGTCGACGGCGTAGCCGTGGTTCTGCGACGTGATGTGGCAGAGGCCCGTCGTCAGGTCGAGCGAGGGGATGTTGTGCGCGCGGTTGCCGTACTTGAGCTTGATGGTGCGGGCGCCGGCGGCCAGAGCCAGCAGCTGGTGACCCATGCAGATGCCCATGATGGGGACGGGCGACTCGTTCATGAGGCGGCGCAGGTTGTAGATGGTCTCCTGGCAGTGCGTCGGATCACCGGGGCCATTGGAGATGAAGACGCCGTCAAAGTGCTCGGCGACCTTGTGGATCGGGTAGTTGTAGGGGAACACGGTGACGGCGGCGCCGCGGCTGACGAGGCTGCGCAGAATGTTCTCTTTGACGCCGCAGTCGATCAGGGCGACATGGAACTCGGCGTTGGGGGACTCAACAACGAACGGAGCCTTGGTGCTGACGCGCTTCACGAGGTTCACCTGGCCAGGGTCGACGAAGCTCTCGTCCTCGTCCGCATCGTACTCGTCACCGACAGAGATGCGGGCCAGAGACGAGCCCTGCTCACGGAGGTAGGTGACAATGGCGCGGGTATCGACGCCAGAGATGGCGGGGATGCCCTCGCGGGCGCACCACGCGCCGAGACTCTCGACGGCCGTCCAGTGGCTGTACTGCTCGGCAACGTCCGCAACGACGACACCAGCGCACTGGATGTGGGGGGACTCAAAGTACTTGAGCAGGTTGTACTCGTCACGCTCGTTGGAGGGCACGCCGTAGTTGCCAATGAGCGGCTGGGTGAAGACGAGGATCTGGCCGCGGTACGACGGGTCGGTCATGGACTCGGGGTAGCCGACGAGCGAGGTGGTGAAAACGGCCTCACCAGAGATGTTGTTGTTGGCGCCAAAGGCAGTACCGTGGAAGATGGGGCCGTCCTGAGGAATGCGTGTTAGCATGTGCTTGGGACGTGAAAAAGCGGTGAACGGCCTGCAGCATCCTGCATCAAAGTCGAAGCAATCCAGCCGGCAAAGAAGTCCATGTACGTACACGAATGGTGAGAGTGGCGTCCACCTTGTTAGCCGGCGCGAACGACCGCTTGGGCATGGCGGGCATCTTGCGGCCCTTGCTGCCGTCAACGGGTGCCGCCGTGCTGTTCCAGCGGACGGCCATGCCAAAGGCAGCGCGGGGCTTCGCAGCCGCGAACCCGGCCTGGGCCGGACGGGCGAGGCGCATAGACATGCGAGACAGCATGGCTGCGGCAATGAAACTGAGTGCGCGTCTGAAAAGTTGTTTGGTTTATGAGCTGAGCCGGTAGGCTGTGGTTTGCTGGTTGGTTTTGTGGTTGGCTGCGTGGGTAGCGAAAAGGCGGGTGAAAGCGAGGACGAGGTTGGGGGAGTGAGTTCTAGTCTAAAAGGGCCCTCCACAGATGATCTGAAGCAGCAACCGTTAGCAATCGTACAGAGGCAGCGGCAAGGTTGTTGAGGCATCGTGGAGTCGAGGGACCGAGGGTGAAGCCCAAATGGTCAAATCTAGGTTAGAGATAGCACGAACCTGAGAGATAGTCCTGGAGGAGAAACCGGGTTAGCAGACGTTCCAAAGAGGCCAATTGCACTCACCCGCCCTGTAGCAGTTCACGATACGTGCCAAGGACGACACGCCTCGCGATGCAGTCCCAGAAGCAGAGCAATCGTCCGAACGAGGAGTGGCTTACCTGGCAGGTGAAGATTGACGGACGCCCGTTCATAAGGGCAGATTGTCCGAGAGACGTCTCAAAAAGAGACAAACGAGGTAAAAGTAGGGGCTGAGAGGGTCATAGGGTCTAATTCTGTTTTGTCTGGCAGCGGTTCGTCGGCGGTGGTGATGTGGATAGAAGAAGGAAGAAATCGAAAAAGAGAAACAAAAGGAGGGAGAAAACAGACTGTTGCAACAATAGCGGGCGAGGGACCTTTGCGAGGGGAATTTGGTACGGGCAAATTTTCTTTGGGATGTGAGTGACTCCTTCCCTGTCACAATTTTCTGTCGTTGTATTTTAGTGCTCTTTCCCATTTTCTCTCATCGCAATTTTTTTTCAGCCTATTATTTTGCGGCACTTTCTCGCCTAGCCAGGGTCTGCTAGATAGCAATTGATGCGCTATCCAAGCTTGTCAACTTGTCTCCAGCAGGGCGTCAGGGCGTCCTCTCACGGTAGGGGCGATGACAATAGAGGGGTCAAATTTTTCCAGTGCATTGGATTGGCCCCTCTCGTTCCGACTCCGGCGTTATGCCCCTGTAGATGGGCGAGACAGTCGGGCCATGTTGGTGCACGTGCTCTCTCCAATGCGGAAAATAACCGATTCAACAACAAAAAGGTATGTGGCCGGAGATTCGAGAGGACGGAATGAATGGCCGGGGAAACGTCTAAGTGATGTACAATGATTGCCTGTGCTTGAGTTGCGTCCAACGTAAGTTACTTTACCTTCTGTTCCAACGTGCCTCCAATATATGGATGCTATCATTTTGCATCAGTCTTCACACAAGACATCACAGTTGCGTTCCGGGCATGTATCTTATCATACGACCTGGACGAGTGTGTATGACACGATATGTTTGACGCAGTATATTTAATCTTTGTGTATATGTCCCTTTTAATAATCCATAACCTCAGTTTTGTTTCCTAGGTCCTCGTCTCTACCGCATTCTTGTAGTCATTGAGTATCTATCCATGTCGTTTCCCAGTATTTTTCGTCGTCGTCGAGATGTGGCACATGCTCGTGCCACGCACTTATAACGCGCCCAGCTCCTTGAGCTTCGAAATGAGACCATCGACATCCTCGACCTTTCCGCCGCCCTTGCGCGGTGGGGGTTCTAACCAGTTAGCATGTGCCGGAAGGACATAACACATAACACACAACACACAACGATATACAGATAGGAAGCAAGAACTCACCCGTAACCTTGAGCGTGTTCACCCGCTTCTTGGCCGCTTCCGCTTCCAGGCCGTAGTCGGCCAGTGTTTTCTTGGCCAGCGGCTTCTTCTTGGCCTTCATAATGTTGGGCAGCGTCGCGTACCGTGGCTCGTTGAGGCGCAGATCCGTCGTGATCACCAGCGGCAGCTTGGCCTTGAGCGTCTCCACGCCGCCATCCACCTCGCGCACCACCTGCACGGCGTCGCCGTCCTTGGCAAACGTCACCTCGGACGCCTGCGTCGCCTGCGGCCAGCCCAGAAGACCCGCCAGCATCTGGCCCGTCTGGTGCGCGTCGTCGTCGATGCTCTGCTTGCCCAGAATGACGAGGTTGCTGCGCTCCTCGGCCACCACCTTTTGCAGCAGTTTAGCCACCGTCAGCGGCTCCAGCTCGGCCGCATTCTCGTCGGCAGCCTTGCCGGCCGTGTCGACGTGGATCGCGCGGTCGGCGCCCATGGCCATGGCCGTCCGCAGCACGTCCTGCGCCTTGGCAGGGCCGGCCGAGAACACGCAAATGTCCTCGACGCCGCCGGGGGCCCGTTTCTTCTCGCGGATGCGCACCGACTCCTCCACAGACAGCTCGTCAAAGGGGTTCATGCTGTGCTTGACGCCGGCGCGCTCGACGCCCGTCTGGGCCTTGTTGACGCGGGGCTTGACCTAGAGGGAGAAGCAAAGGACTATGTCAGTGACCGCTTCTTGCGGGCTGCCGTCGGGGCGAACCGAATTGGTCTCGATGAGGTCGCCCGATTGGCTTCGGCTTTCTGGGCTGATGCTTTTGCGCGGGGCAAAAAACGTACCGCATAGTCAATCACCCGCTTCACGGGCACGAGAATCCGGAGGGCAGACATTGTTGGGATCGTATTCGAGAATTCGCGAATTCGAGTCGTCAATGGCGACGGGATCGTAGGGAGAGGGTCGCCGGGGAGAAAGTGGTTGGAAGCAGATTGTGTCGCCCTTGTTAGGTACTTCGGCGTAAGCTTCCCCAAGGCAAGGTCGAATTTACCTCCATTGTTGGATGCGGCGCATTCGCTAAAACCCACTGCTGGGGCCAAAACCGCGGCTAGGACCGGTTACCATAACCTCGGCCGAGAACGGAGGGTCACGTGACCATGTCACATGCTGCGATTCGACCTGCGTTGTACCTCTTTGCCTGCCACTACGAGGGACGTCAAAAGAGTGAGCAAGCATTGTCTTTCAGTGCTGCATATTGGTCGTTCAACTCCCCGCCGCTAATATTGACCCAAAAAAATAACTAAATAAAGAATGGTGATAGTAAATAGCAAGGGAAAACAGCTATAGGCTACGAACGGATTCTGGCACAAAGATCTAGGGAAAGTAGACGGAAACGATCACCAGTCTTCCCACTCATCCTTCTTGCCTGCGCCAGTATCAGCAGGGCCACTGCTGCTGCTTCCCTTGCCCATGGCCATCGTGCCGACCGTCGTCTTGCGTGGGGCCGCCGAAGCCGCCGGCTTGTCGGCAATCGACGAGAAGTCGTCCCAGAACGCCCGCTTACTCTCATCCATGCCCGTGTTCACGGGCCGGTACTGGCCGCCGCTGCTGCCGGCCCCACCACCCTCCACAAACCGGTTGAAACCCTCCTGTGCCGACCGCGCGCCCTGTTGTGCCGAACGGGCGACGTTCCCGCTGACGACACGAGCCTGCGCCGCCAGGTCCGACTCGGCAATCTGCTTCGCCGTCGGCTGGATGTAGTCGTTGTTCACCGTCTTGGCCGTCTTGCTCACGGTGCTCGTGAACCAACCGAAGCCCTTGGTCAGGGCCGCCACGGGGTCGCGTTGCAGATCATCAAAGCCGGGCAGGCTGCCGCCGTTGGCGTTGCTTTGTGACGGCGGCGGCGAGCTGCCGAAGCCGGTGTACTTTCCGCCCTGGCTCGGCGGCAGGTTGTCGGGCCGCGCGGCGTTCTCGGCGCCCAGCCGCGCAAAGTACTTCTCGTCAACCTTGATCTTGCCGCCGCTGCCGACGCTGGCGCCGCCTGCACCGCCTGCGCCGCCGGATGCTGAGCCGCTGAGAGGGCTGGCCGTACGGCTGCCGCCGAGGGGCGTCGACCGCGAGGTGGCGGCTGCTGCCGCAACGGGTGCCGGCTTGGGCTTCTTCTCGCTTGGCACGTACTCGCGGCCCTCCACCTTGGCGCTCAGCCGCTCCTTGTACTCCTCGCCCACGTCGCCGCCGTAGCGCTCGGCGATCGTGGCGTCGTCCCAGGTGATGCCGCGCATGGTCGTGTCGGCGTGGCCCTCGAAGAAGGCGTGCCAGGTCGCGTTGCCGCCGAGGCGCATGCGCTCAATCTCGCTGGCCTTGAAGGCGTCCATGGAGATGGAGCGGACAAAGGAGATGTGGACGCCGAGGCCACGATGGACGCCGGCGCAGACGAGGCAGATGAAGACGCCGAACTTGGGTGACGCCCACTGTGGCGAGGGGGCGCCGCAGTCGCAGCAGACGTCGTTGTTGGATTCTTTCTGGATGGTTTGGAGCTGTATGGGGAGAACAAAATACGTTAGAAAGCAAATGAACGGGCTGCGTGGTATCCCAGGACGTCCAGAGGTACAAGGCCAGCGAAACACACCTTGGACCGCGTCTCCGGGTCGACCTCCCACATTGCTTTTGAAGACATGGTCGGCGCGTATGTGCGGGATGCGTATCGTAACGGCTCGGGAAAGGGGAGAAGTTAGGTATTCGGTAACGCCCGTGGTCGTCGATGTGTCCGTCGATGGCCACAAGGTTGAGGAAGAAAAAGGAGGGCGGAGGAGGGCAGCCCCTGTCGATGCTCTCCAAGTGCGCTGGCAGCAATCAATGTGTTTGGTTATGATCTCGATCGAATACTCAAATGGTCTTTGTCGCTAATGCTCGTATTTCGTCCAAGGGGTCGTGATTGCGCGCTGTTTCGAAAACGGCGGCACCGATGCTGCCTTTGACAAAACGTGCCAAGAGGGTGGTTTGTGTTTTGAGATTCGACTTCAGTTGCTGTTGCGCAGCATGGCAAGAGGCCAGGCCCAGGCCGCCCCCCCACCAATTTCCCCATTTTTCCCAAAAAAGGGCTCTTGACTCCGTAGTAACCAATTGGCGTCGAAATCTACAACCTAGCCAATTCTGCTAAGCCGAAGTCGACACTGATTAAGGCCACCAAGATGTTCCAGCACAGTTTAAAAAAGACAACAATGCTGGTACTCACTACTCTTGCGCAAGACACAACATCTCGTGCAGAACTATAAACCATTCGAACATACGTACAGAGTACAGAGTCATAAATTACGACAAGCACACGTGCAGGTATCAAACATCAAGTCGCATGCAGCAGCACCTTGACTTGCCGAAAAAACCAGCGGCGAAATTAAAATCAGATATAAAAGTAGCTGAGAGCTTGCTAAGTAAAGAAATGGGTGTTCGGCGTGTGAAGGCCCCCGCAGAGTCTCTCATTCATGAAGATGTAGCCCATTTCAGAAGACGCCAGGAGATACTTCCATCGCCAAAAAAATCCACCACTCGGGTACATTTTGGTTCCCTGCTCCCCTTTTTTAATAAAAAAAGAAACAAACGAACATCACCTCTCTGTTCGAACAGGTTCGATCAAAGAGGCAAAATCGTCAAGCAGGGAGTCGAACAAGTTGTGTTGTAAAAATTGCCGTGCCGAAGCAGCGGCGTGCGACATGGACAGAAAAACACGCATTTGGATGGTGCCGGCCCACGACAGGGAACAAGAAGTGAAAGTCAGATAACAATTTAGGCACCGGTCGCCATAGTAAGTTTGCAGCAGCGCTTCTGTTCGCGCTTGTCAAGTGTACAAGAAAGCATCTAGGCAGTGGCAGCAGGGGCCTCGGCCTCGACGTTCTCGCCGTTGGCCTCACCCTCGGGGGCGTTGGCCTCCTCATCCGTCTTGTCGGGGCTGTCGATAGCGACCTTGACAGCGATCTCGCGACCGTCAATCTCCTTGCCGTTCATCTCCGCAACAGCCTTCTGCTGCAGCTCCTCGGAGGCCAGAGTCACGAAGCCGAAACCGCGACCCTTGCGTGCCTCGCCACGAGCCTGGAGCTTCTTAATCATAAACCGGGGGATGGGGCGCAGCGCGATCTTAGCGGTAGACGGCTCGTATGCGGCGAAGAGCTCCTTCAGCTACAATTTGGGAAGAAGAAACCACGTTAGCAGTCATGGTACATTTGTCACAAAGCGCACAGGCAAGGGTGGACGTACAGCATCCTCCTTCAGGTCGTACGGCAGGTTGGCAACCATGACCTTTGTCTTTGACGGGACACCATCGGCCGGGGGACCACGCTCACGGCGCTCACGAGGTTCGCGCGGCTCACGGGGCTGACGGGCCTTCTTTCCAGCCTCCTCGGTGCCAACAGGCTTGTTGGTAACATCCTTGGGAGCGGTTTCGGCAGCGGCCTCAGTAGCAGCTGCCTCGCCCTCGACAGGGGTGCCATCCTCCTACATATTTTGTTAGCTAGTGGTTTCATGGCTATGTTGATTAGAGACTGATTGTGCGTACGTTCACGCCGCCACGGCCACGACCACCACGGCCACGGCTGGCACGGCCACGGCCGCGGGTGGACTGGCGGCGGCGGGTACCCTCCTCGCCCTCGCCGTTGGTAGCCTCCTTCTCGCCGGCAGCCTCGGGCTTGCGGGCAAGCTGGACAGAGACCTTGCGCTCAAGGATCTCCTTTCCGGACAGCTCCGTGACGGCACGGTCAGCCTCGGTCGGGGTCGAAAGGTCGACAAAGGCGTAGCCAACCGGGCGTTCAGTGCGAGGGTTCTTGGGAATCGAGACAGACTCGCTATAGAACAGACATTTGTGAGCACAACAGGACATTGTATAAGAAGGCATCACCCAGAAGCCCTGCGAGTTCAGAACATCAAAAACGCATCTCACAACCAGGTTCCAATAAACACCGCCAACCCCAAAAATAGCTCGACAACCCGTCGTGTTGCAGGACAAACTTACACAAGGTATCCCTTAAAGAATTCCTTGAGCTCCCCTTCGGTAGTAGCGTAGGCGAGGTTGCCGATGTAGAGTCGGCGGCCCTCGGCAGCGCTGGCAAGGTAGGCGTCGTTGGCCTTTTCGTCGGGCTTGCCAGAGATGTTAGCGTTGGACAGAGCGGCGGTCACGTCGGAAACGGCAGCGTCAGAGACTTTGGTATCAGCAGGGGCAGACATGGTGGGCGAGACTGATGGTGTGTTGATGGCTGAGAGCTGAGAGGCGCTGAAAGGTGTTGTTGACGAGACGACGGGGGTTTGCCGATGAGTTGAGGTTGGCTTGAGTTTGATTTTCCGTGTTTGGACTCTGGAGACGAAGGGGAGCGAGCAGGGTAGCTTGGTGCCCTAGAATACAGAGGGAAGAAAGGGGGGAGGCGGGAAGAAAGTGACGAGATGTCAGTGAAGTTTGTTGTTGTTGATGATCTTGGAGGTTGAGAAAAAAAAGGGAGGAAGGGCGAAAAGGAGGGCGACGTGAAAAATATAAAGGGGAGGCGAAAATTACAGCCTAGTCGCGCGTCGCACCTGCCGTGCTTCGTGGTTCGTACTGGGGTGCTGGGTCGCTCCTACTGGGTGAGCGTTCCCCATAAGTCTGACCAGTTTCCTTTTTCCGATTTATTTTACTTATTTATTTTAATGATCTGTCCTCTACCGTCATCATTCGTTACTGCTAATCTGGGCACTGTAATTTTCGATTCTGCAGGGAGCTCGCACGGCGTTTCGGCGAAATAGGGAAGGCGTGGCGCGGCGCAATGACTAGGGTGTTGGTTGACCAAGCTTTGGAAGTACATCGCATAAAACTTTTGGTGAGGAGGTACAACAAAGCTCCTGGGGCCTTGTCAGGGGGAACTAATGAGCTGTTCATCAGTGAATAAAGCGCGACGGTGTAGGCACCTGTGCTGGTCCTGCGAGTCGCCTGTGAATGTGAGTGGTCTGGTTCGCTGCTTCCTGTAATACCTTGCCCCTTTATGTCCGCTCTTTCTATTTACTATTTCGTCTTCATGGATCCATGTTGTGCTTCTAGAACAATTTCGTTCCTTCTGGAAGTCATTTAAATGCGTTTTTTTCAACCCCCGGCTTCCCCACGGTCATTTCGGGCGAAAGGTCCGCTTTCATGCACCGGCAGCGTTTTCGTCTGATCTGACTTTTCACCCACTGAGACGGGCAGCGAGGCCTCGCACTTCTTATTCTACGGTGCGCTGGATTGTTGGTCGTTTTCTCATCCCTGGTTGGGAAAGAACGAATGGTGCAGTTGGATGGCCGGCCGCACCTTCTCTTTATAACCAAATTTGGTCGATAAAAACAGAGTTCAACAGGCCCGCGAACGTATATTTCGTAAGATACGTTAGTTAGACCGCAAACAGGAAACAGCACCAGCAACATGCGCCTGCCTCCTTTGTCATACCCCATTAGGAAGCACACGTTGGACAGCTCTTCCCATTGTTGCGCCCAGTCGCCCCATTCTCTGTAGGACGAGAAGGTGGCCACCAACACACATTCAGAGGGAAGGCGCCTCTTCTGCACAAATCGCAAATGAGGCAATGCGAAAATCTCCACTGCAAAGAGCATAACAGCGGTTTAGCCGTAAGTTGTAAGATTATGTACGGAGTAAACAAAATACACGGCAAATGCCAAAATCGCGCCGCAGCCTTGCGAAGGTCGCGTGCCCCGGGCCCACTTGAACTGGGCGCAACCCAAAAATGGTTTCTTTGAGCCAAAGTTCGGCCTCAATATACGAAGGCAGCGCATCCCGGTTGAGTCAACGGAGACATTTACTCCACGTTCCTACAACAAAAGTTCAAGCTGCCTATCGATGCTTCCTTGCTCTGTTCATTTTGGTGACCGAAGTTCTTTCCTGAGACTGGCATCGAGGAGCTGCCTTATCCGGTAATGACCGTGCTTCGCGCCTTCCTAGAAACTGGCACCAAGATAAAGGCAAGCATGAACCGACCATCGTTTTCCTTCGCGCCTTCTTCAAAACACGACAAGTGCGTTATGAAGTGCAGAATAAAGCAGGCACAGCTTTCTTCTTTCCACGTGCTGTCTTTTAGACTGCATTACCTCGTGCTCACTGCGAGTCCTTAAATAGGTGTAAGCCAGAAATGAGCCGAAATCGGACAGCTTTGGCAGAGAAGTACCCCGCCGTAGTCAGTGGCTGCAATAGGTACATGCAGCCTTAGCTTGTGACACACCACTCCAAATGGCTTCAATTTTTCACCTCGAAAACATCAAAACCCATCCACGAATACAACAACCACTTTGATCAACCAACACAACCCGGTACGCCAGTGCATCGAGACGAAGAGAGCGCTTCTTTATCAAAGTGTAGCCCCAGGCCGGATAACGTACTCCGGGTGGTCCTTCGTCTCCATTCAGCTCGAGCATCCCGCGATATCAAAACCGCTTACAATCAAACGGTGCACGACCAAAAGTAACCGCCAGCAGAAGACAGCATATACGATGTCTCTCTCAAACAGGCGTATTCTCATACTGTATGGCTCGGAGACGGGCACGGCCCAGGACAAGGCCGAGGAAATCGACCGGATGTGCCAACGGCTACGGTTCCACACTGATCTCGATGCATTGGACAATGTCAAGCTGGTATGCCACATCTCCTCCAATGGAAGCCAGTTTTATGTATCCCACCTCTAATTCTATTTGCAGAACGACCTCCTACAAGACTATGAACTCGTCTGCTTCGTCATTGCCACAACAGGCCAAGGCCACTTCCCGAACAGCGCGCGCAAGTTCTGGAAGGACCTCCGGCGAGCCAAGCTGCCACCAAACTGCCTGGAGACAGTTCATTTCACGACGTTTGGCCTTGGAGACAGCTCGTACCATAAGTGAGTGACCTTCTAGTTAACAAGTGCAGCAGCATGAAACGTCCCAGGATCACCGTCTTTGTCTAACCGTTCTTGCAGGTACAACTGGGCATCGCGGCTTCTTCACAGTCGTCTTCTTCGTCTGGGTGCAAAGGAGACCTTCGCAAGGGGAGAGGCTGATGAGAGGCATGATGATGGGTAGGCCGCTCCACCAGCGCTGTGCTTACAAGACCTATGCTCCACACTAACACATGTGAACAGCATCGATAGCATTTACCAGCCTTGGCTCAAGGACTTGAGAGAGTTCTTAACAGCGACATATCCTCTACCCCCTTCGGTACAGCCGATTCCAGAGGAGGAGCCACTTCCACCTCGCTACACGCTTAGCGTGCGGCTTTCGGGCGCAAAAGGAGCGCCCATGCAGGAACAGGCGGACGAAGCAAGATCCTCACCAGACTTTCCGCCGCCTCTTCTACTACCTCACCCAAACGTCAACAGCGCCGTTGTCGTTAGCAACAAGCGAGTCACCCCATCTGACCACTGGCAAGACGTTCGCCTCATAGAGCTGGACGTGACTTTCCCGTTGGTTAATGGCATGGCGTACGAGCCTCTTCCTGGCGACCGAGTCGTCGTGTATCCCAAGAACTACCCGTCGGATGTTCAGAAGCTTATTGATCTCATGGAATGGGGCTCAGTCGCCGACAAGCAAATTTCGCTCGGCGCACAGTCGCCCAATGGGCTTTACCCTACCAAAAACAGCACTCTCCGGGACCTCCTCACACACAACATTGACTTCATGGCCGTTCCATCACGGTCTTTCCTGCACAAGCTTGCTTTTTATACAACCAACGTGGACCACAAAGAGAAGTTGTTTGAGCTTGTTCAGCCCGACGCATCCCAGGAGTTCTACGACTTCACCTCCCGGCCACGGCGGACGATCTTGGAGGTGCTTGCCGAGTTCTACTCCTCCAAAATCCCATACGAGGCAGTACCCGATGTGTTCCCCATCATCCGTGGTCGCGAGTTCAGCATTGCCAATGGTGGGAAGCACTGGAAGAAGAGACAAGTCATCCAAACAAAGCATGAAACGAGCGGTGGCGATGCGCATCAGGACGGCGCGGTTGTCTACCGACTTGACGTTCTCGCCGCGTTGGTGGAGTACCGGACCATCATCCGGAAACCACGGGAAGGTCTGTGTTCACGATACCTCAAGAATCTGCCAGCAGGCACTCCTTTGCATGTGGACATGAAACGCGAGACGCCACCGCCAAACGGAAGCATTTCTGCCGAGCGGCCTCTGATTGGCATCGCAACGGGCACCGGCGTGGCCCCAGTTCGCAGTCTGGTCCACGACAGGATGCGGTCTTTACCGCGCGCCGAGACAGTACTCTTCTTTGGTTGCCGCAACAAGGCTGCCGACTTCCACTTCCACGAGGAGTGGGCTGGCACCGAGGATCTGACGGTTGTCCCTGCGTTTTCGAGGGATCCGAAGGATCCTGAACAACCCGAGTCAGAGGCAAACCCAGCGCCCACTCTTAAGGCAATCCCGGACAACAAGAACACGACTGAGAAGCAGGCTATCAACGGCTCAAGCGACAAAGGTGGCACAGGCGGCAAAGAAGAACAGCCAGCAACGACTGAGCCCAGCGTGGTCGTGTACTCGTATGACGAAGGCAAAAACTACGTGCAGCACTTGATCCGGCGCCATGCAGACAAAGTGTGCGAGCTGCTTCGGAAGGACGCCATCATCTGCCTGTGCGGCAACAGCGGGCGCATGCCAAAGTCGGTCCGTGAAGCGCTGCGTGATGCGGCAGTCTCGGGCGGGTTCTGCAAGGACCCGGAAGAAGCGGAGAAGCGATTGTTTGACGAGAAGGATCCGAACAAAGTAGTCTACTGGGAGGAGACATGGTAGATGGGGTATCAAGGATAATTGATCCCCAACATCTTCACATGATTTCCATTTACATTGCGTATAATATTATATTCTTATTCTAAATGGGTTTAAATATATCTTAGACTTTATGAGCTGTCACCTTCCTGATTTTTTTACACGACTGTTTATAGAATTAAAAAACAAAATATAAATATAAAAAATATGAAGGCAAGTATTGTCGAGTCAAGTTATAATTAACTAACGCCATTTTTAATTCTCTAGTTTAACCAAAACGATTTTTAGATATCGTACAATAAAAACGTATTTAAACAACTAGCTCCTCCAAACACAACATTCCTCAAGATTGATATCAAAGATCAATGTGAACGGTCATCATTACTTGGCAGACTCAGAAGTAGAACTGCTGTTGAGCCTGTCCGGGTGGTGGCTGGGCCATGAAGTCAAAGTTCATCGAATCGGAGCCCATATTCCAGGGCTCAGGGTTTTCTGTAAGAAGCTGTCAGTACCTTGGCTTTTCATTTGGGGAAGGCGTGTTGGCGCATTGGCTCGTACCCCAGAATATCTGGTCGTACAGGTCCATTGGGGACAGGTACGTAGATGTGTCGATACCAAGATCTGGCAGCATACCTGGATGCTGGCCTTGCATACCGGCAAACATTCTATTATACGTTGTTTAGTTTCTCGACATCGGGTACTAAGCTTCAAATGCAAAATGCTGGCCACAACATACCCCATATCGATGCCTCCATGCTGCATCTCGGCCATGGCGAGTGCGGCGTCTTGATGTGGATCGAGACTGCGAGAAAAGTTTGGCACTGTAGGCGCGACCAATGCGCCGGCTGGGGCGCCTGCTTGTCCCTGGGTGAACTGCAGCGGCGTATCGGTGCCCGACCCCGCCGTGCTGGCGGTGCCGTTCTTGCTGCCAACGGCGGCAGCAATCAGGTTCTGCCCAGCCGTGAGAATGCCGACACCGTTGCTGCCGCTGGCCCCATTGCCGTCGTCCGCCTTCCCGGCCGCGCCGTTGGCGGCAGCCACCGCAGCGGCAGCAGCTTGGCCGGCAATGTGCCCGTGGTCGTAAATGTTCTTGAGGGCGGTGAGGGCACGCGACAGCGGGCCTGACAGCTCGATATCGCGGTCGGTCCGGTGAATGTGCGAGGGCGGAGACGTGTTTTCCTTGGCTGCAGTCGCCGAGAGCGCGTCGATCAGGTCGCCCTGCAGACCGCGCACTTCGAGGTCGGTCTTGGTCTCGCCGAGGATGCCAAGCAAGACCGCCGACGACAGGCCGTGGTAGGTGAACGCCCATGAGCGCGTCGGAATCACAGAAAGCTGGTGCATGGCCAAGAACATGCGGACGGTCTCGGTCAGGTTGCTCTTGCATTTGTCGGCCAGAGACTTCTTTTGGTCGGCATCCAGTTGGCCACTCTCGCCGCGACGCAGTGCTGGGCGGCAGCAGACGGACACAACAAAGGACGTGTGGAGGCGGATGGCATAGTGGTGCAGACGGTCAATCGCCGAACGGCAGGCTTCCTTACTGCGTAGCTGGGGTATCATTTTGTCCCGAATATCCTCGACGACCTTGCAGTTCTCAACGATCTTGTCGTATGTGATATTGGCCGTCTGCTCGGGGCTTAGACGGTTGCCGATGAACTGACACAGGTGGTACATGCCCTCGAGATATTTCCAGCCGCCGACTGCGGTGGGGCTGAGTGGGATGGGCAAGACGGAGTGGGCAGTCATCGGGGTCCTGTCGGTCAGTACGATGGATCTTGTATTGTTTTATGTCATTATCGCCAACGTACCGGTCAAACGAGAGGGACGTAAGGCAATCATGCCAGACAATGGTCCACCTTGTATGCATGTTAGCTTGAGGTTGTTCACGAGGGAATTGCGGCACTGCCGGAGAGAAACGAACCAAAGCGTTCTGCGAAGCAGGTCCTTCTTGCGCAGATCAGGGCTTTCTCTGCCGTCCATTGGCTGGTGCCGGTCCAAGCCAAGAGACTGTGCTAGACGGGTTGTAAGTCCGAGCAACGCCCATGACGCCTCGGCTTTCATGTCGTTCAAGAGAACGAACCCCGTCATCAACATGGCCTGGATCGAGTCGAGGTTGGGGCGAAGCAAAAAGTTGCCAACACGCAGAAAGTGGAAGGAGATCTGGATGTATCGCTGCGAATCTCGTGTCCGGATGTGGTACGGCGAGTCGTGGTATTGCGAACCGACGGCGAGCACAGCAAAGAGGATTGCGAGCCAGGATGCGGAGACGGGCTTGGTCGGCCTTGACGAGTGTTTGGCATTCTTGGCCCGCTCTTCGAGGTACACCATGAGCTTGGTCTCGAGCTCGTCGATGTCGAGTACGAAACCCCAGAACGGGTGGGGGATTTCCTTGTAGGCATGAAACAGCCTGTTTGATGTTAGCATATATAATTTATAATCTGCCAGAGGCCCTCGTGCCTGGAGTTGTGAGTGCCCGTCTCGACGCACTTCATCACCTCGCGGTCCGACGGAAGCTCGGCGGAGATGTCCAAGGTCAACCGGTCCAGATGCCGTGACGACATTAACGGGAATGGTGCCGAGTTGTCGAGGCCGAGGATGGACCGCATGTCTTGGCGTATGTATTCGACGCCCTCCTCCTGCCGGCTGGGCGATGCCTGCTCGCGCAGCAAGGCGGGGATGCTGTTCTGGCCGAGATACCGGGACATTTCATTGGCGTCCGAGTCGACTGAAAAAAAGTCAACAAGGTAAAGAAGGCAGCGTTAGCAGGGTGGCGTTGCTCAAAGTGGGCCTTGGTCGCATGGTATGCACACGACCAATATAAAACACGAGAAGACAAATACAGCGTACCTCGAATGGCATCGCCTGCAGGCTCCAAGCTGGTGGTGCGACGGCCATCACTGCTGTTTGGTGAACGCGCACGTTTCTTGCCACTGGCCAGCAGAACAGCCGTGGAACCCAGTTCGGTGGATGGGATGGCAGTGGAGGACGACGATGGGGTGGCATTCTTGCCCGACGACGGCCGGTTAGGCTTGTACGAGCAGAGCTGCGCATGGTCGCGCTTGACGCAGTTCTCGCACGGCTGTTTGTTGTCGCACTTGACTTTGCGTTGGCGACAGGGCCAGCAGGCAGTACCTATATTTGGGCGAGAGAAGGGAGGCAAGTGTCAGTGCTGTAGCCCTCTCGTGCTTTGCGATTTGCCTCTTGGGATACGAAACTGGGGACGAGGAGCGGCAGTGGGGGATCGCCGCACCGAACGTCGGGCGGCATGGGCTTTGCTTGAGACGTTGCAATTCTGAGCGCGTGCTCGTTCCACTACAGCAACAAACAACGTACCGTACCGCACTTTGCGGTGCGAGTGGATGATGCGACTGGCCTCCTCGGCCGTCAGGTTGTCCAGCTCGGGACTGTGGCCTTCAGCCATAGCTTGCTCGGCTCCGTTGGCCCTAGCCGGGTACTTTTGTCGATGTTTCGGCGTGTCTCGGGAATGTGGAGAGGTTTCGCGTACTGTGCAATGTCGTGAGTCCAGGTTGCGCAGCCTTGTGCCTCAAGGCTGGCCTTGAAGTCGTGTCAGTCACACACGGTGCGTGGCTCAATTGGTGGTGTGCTGCAGCCGAATGGTTGATTGGCAATTGCAAATGTCTGAAGACTGGGGATGTCGACGTTGTAATTGCGATGCCGATGCAAATCCGAAGCAGCCGCGTGAGGGGAAAACGTGACATGCCGAAAGAGGACGTATTACGTCAGCGCCCTGTGCGTATTACACTCACACTGTATATATACTGTATTCGTGCCATCGGGTGCCTTCAATGTCTCGCCGTGTGTACGGCATATTCCATGAAAGTCGATTCCAGTCATAACATGATACGATCGAGAGACCAGTTAGTAGAAGCTGAGTGCATGAAACTGCAGAACCTGTGCAAACATTCGGATAGTGCATTGATGTGCAAGCGACGAGCGGCCTCTCAACGCCAAGGCTGGCAGCAAGGCAGACCAGAGGTGCACTATTGAATGCATGATAACTACTACTGACCATGTTTTACTGTGTATCATATCGGACGACGGTTGACATTGGCAATGGCACACGCAGCGTCTATCTGGTGTGATAGAATGTGTCGACATGCAAACACTTTGCGCGGAATCCACCCGCAAACCCCCCCTCCTTCTTTCCTCCCTCTAGGCTTCCTGTAAGCGCTCAGCCCCTGCCCATTTGCATTGTTTATTGCTCACACCCTAGTTGTGCCTTCCCCCTGAGTGCAACCACACCCCACAGCCTTTCCGGCGTGGGGGAAATGTCCAAGATGGGAAAGAACGACTCTAGGCGCCTTCCCAGCGGAGAGATTCATTTTGCTAGAGGTTAAAACAAGGTAACAATGTATCGACCTGACACTTTCGCCTCAACTTAAATACATCCTGGCAACCGTCACCAGCTTCTTGTGTTGGTCTTACAATGCCTTTCGCTTGTGCCCGCCCTGAGATAACTGTTGTCTTGCCCGTTTGACATTCTTTCTGCACCCAGTTGTGAATTGTCCACTTGCCGGAAACCAGTGACCTTCTTCACAGCCGTCTCTCGCTTCCCTGAACCGTTTTCACTTTCATAGCGGACCATTCTCTCCAGGTCCCAGCAAGAAGCCGGAAGGCCCACCTGGTGCCTCATGCGTGGTCGCGCGCTTTAGTATGCCGTTTGCGCCATTAGCGCTCCCGCCCACCCCTTCCCAGGCCCGACCCGCGCAAGGGCAACCTCTAGCTCCTCTTGCCAACATTCGTATATCACCACAGTCTCTCAGGGCTAGGCCTCCTAGACCGACGCCATGGTCCCGACACCCAGAGATCGGCCACCACAGCCGCCGGCCGCGGTTGCGGCCCCTGTCACGCCTGTCAAGGTGAAGGAGAATGGAGGTGATCCGGGCCGGGGGCACGTCGCCAAGCTCAATGGAATCTACAACCTGGGCGTGCCATTTGCAGAGGGCTCTCCAGCAGACAAGGCGCGCAAGGGTCGAGTCGATGCCCACTTTGGGCGCCACAGCAGAATCACCGACTTGCTCCGCTTTCTTCACTACCGGGGGCCCGACCGGCTGCAGGCCGTGCTTGACGACTTTGACGCCAAGGTTTGCGATCAGAATGCCAACTGGGTCCGCAAGACACGAGTGACCCGCAGTGTTCTGCCATCGTCAAAGATGGATAACGCACCTCGGGCCCAGGGCCTGGAGGACCAGATCGCCATGCAGGAGCTTCTGCTTTCGCTCCTTGAGGCTTCACGAGACGTTTTGCTCCAGCCGGTCACGAGTCCGACACGGAGACCACCTCCACCTGCCATGGCTGTACTTGACGTCAATGCGCCTGTCCATGATGCACAGCTGGCGGCTGACATTGACCGGGTGCCTGTAGTCTCGCGCTTCGGACTGCCCGTTGTGCGGACCAGGCCGGAACCTGACGTTGTTGAAAGGCAAGACATTGACGTATTTGTTCCGGAAGACAACAGACCTCGGAGCTCTGGTGGATCGTCAACATCGTCTTCCATGTACTCCGCTCTAGACTCCTTTGAGGGCCCCGTCGACGGGTATTTTGATAGCCAGACCACGGTTGGCGCAGATGCAGAGCCTGACAAGGATGAAGGCAACGAGACAGAAGTTTTTTCAGACGAGGAGTATTCACCGGCGCCTCTACGCCGACCGCCATCACAAGAGTCATTTGCCGCCTCCGACGACGTACTCGAGGCCCTTGACGAGTCCTTTGGCCTCTATGACATAACGGATGTCCAGAAGCCTAATTCGCCGTCGAGTACGGCGTACTCAAGCATCCCAGAGATGGAGGATCTGCAACTTTCCGAAGAAGAATACAGCGATGCGCCGGGAGAGCCGCAGCCAGGTCCGCCACATCCTGTGCCAGGCTTATGGGATCGACTCAGTGGTGTCTTTCGTGGGTTTCCTCCTCTCTCCTGTCATGTTACACTTCATTTTGCGGCTTGCACTAATGATTGATACCCAGCCCCGACTCCGGAATGGCTCAAGAAGGCGCCCTTCGCGATAATATGGGAGACCACACGTATCGCGTTACTCAGTGGCGTGAAGCTGAAAGATATCGACCTGAAGTACTCGCCCACGTGGGAGGACCAGGCAACATTTCGCGATGCCCTTCAGCAGCATCCCAAGTTTGCCGGAAAGCGCTTCCCGGAACAGTCGACACAGGTAGCCTGGGACAGTGCTCTCAATGAACACACTTCCTACGGTGGGACGAAGAGAGTCGTTGTGTATACAATCCTGATGGGCTTCAACAAAAACACGTCTGGGCCACTGTATTCCGTTCACCTGCAGCCTCTTTCCATTGACCTTCCCCATCGACTAAGCCGCCACTTTGGCTCCGATCGCTACCTCGAGATCTTGATGCCTTCCCACCACTCGTCCCAACGGTTAGTGCCACATATCCTGCACAAACAAGATGAGGCTGTTCGAGAGGTCAACCATTGGATTGCACGCCAGCGTCATGAGTTTGCTGGGCGCACCTGGGCAGCCTTCTATGTCACAAAGGACGGCTTCAAGAAGATACCAGTCACAAGTCGTTCTAGGCCAGGCGAGGCCGAAGAAGTCATTCTGCTCAACCGGGTGTACCTGTTTGCGGAAGACGGAGTCGGTCTCTCTCCGTCTTCACAACCGGCGGCGGCCGCCAGCATGGGTGCCGGTGTGGGGGACGGGCCGGTGTCCGCCCCAGCTCAAGTTGCGTCTCCACTGCGCGTGCACCAAATGTTGGACTGGCTCCTGCAATGCAACAAGTACCCAGGCAACCGGAAGCAGCCGTACCTCAAGCTATTCTCTCGCATCGCACTTGGTCTCAGCCGGACCCGGGCCACCGTTGTGTTTGAGCCGAGTCAAATCATACATCACGAAAAGGATCTTCTGTCTCCAACAGGGGTAGTGATGAATGACGGTGTGGCCCGCATGTCCTTGAGCGTGGCCCGCAAGCTACGCTCCGCGCTGGAACTCAGCGACCTGCCGGTGGCTGTCCAGGGGCGCATAGGCAGCGCCAAAGGCATGTGGATCCTAGACACGGAGGACATTGGCCGAGAGGACTGGATCGAAACATACCCTGCCCAACGCAAGTGGCAATGCGATGGCTTGGATGCCGGCCACAGAACGCTGGAGATTTGCACGTATGCATCGGAAGCGCGATCCGCAAGCCTCAACCTGCAGTTCATCTCCCTGCTGGAAGATCGTGCCATCGACAAGGCTCGCGTGCGCCGCGTTCTCGGTGGCATCCTTGAGGGCGGCCTCACACGTGACCTAGCCGAGCAGCGTGAAGCCCTCGAGAGTCCGCTGCTCTTCGCCTCGTGGGCATACGAAAATGCTCAATACCGAAAAGACCATGTCGTCCACTGCCAGGTACCGTTTCTGGGCGGCCTTCCGGATAGAGACGAGGACGCCATTCAGTTCCTACTTGCAGGTGGTTTTGACCCGTTGTCCCAGAGGTTCCTGTGGGAGATGGCGTACAAGATGCAAAAACAGCGGTGTGAAAAGCTCAGCGAGAGGCTCAGCATCCGAGTGGGCCGGACGGCCTACATGCTCATGGTGGTCGATTTCATGGGCGTATTGGAGGAAGGAGAGGTGCAGGTCTGCTTCTCGTCCAAGTTCCAAGTCGAACCAGACTCGGAGCCAGACGAGCATGGCGACGACGGCTCGTTCTCGGACACCCTGCTCGTTGGCACGGACGTGCTCGTGGCGCGGGTCCCTGCACACTTTACGAGTGACATGCAAAAGGTGCGCGCCGTGTTCCGACAAGAGCTTTGCGCACTCAAGGACGTCATCGTCTTCTCGAGCAAAGGCAACAGCCCGCTGGCGGACAAGCTGTCGGGAGGCGACTACGATGGCGACCTGGCATGGGTCTGCTGGGACCCGCGCATCGTGAGCAACTTTGAGAACGCGCCCCTGCCGCCAAAGTACGACCTTGTGGAGATGGGTTACATGCGAAAGATTCGCACAACGCTGGATCAACTCACAGCCCCGGCCCCTGGGGCTGGCGGTGATGCGGATCTGCCGCCGCCGGTCATGGCTGACATGATTGAGCGCAGCTTTGCATTCAACACAAGGGAGAATCTCCTCGGCAGGCTGACAGTGTACAAGGAAGGCCTGTGCTATATGCGCGGCAGCATCGGCGACAAGACGGCCAATCTGCTGAGCACGCTATTGAGCGACCTCGTGGACCAGGCCAAACAGGGCAACGACTTTACCGACAAGGACCTTGACCGACTGCGCGTCGAGTTGCTGGAGGGGCTCCAGGAGGGCTCGCCAGCACCGAAGCGGCTGGACAAACCAGCGTACAAGTGCACAAGCCGCAGCGCGCGTGCAAAGAAGATGGACCACATTATTGACTTTCTCAAATTCGACGTGGCCGAGCCCATTATCCAGCGCGAACTGCGGGCGTTGAGCGACATGCGCGAGGTTATGTGCAATCGTGACAATGCCGCTGGCGAACGACACGACAACAGCTACTGGGATGCGGACCTAGCAGAACCAGCCAAGGATTTTGAGGCCCTCGCAGCGAAGTCGGCCGTGTGCAACGAAATCTTCGAGACGCTCAAAAGCGACATACTGGCTGTTCACGCGAGCTGGCAGGAAGAGATCAAGGAATGGGGGCAGGGTTCAGGCAACCGCGGCAACGCATTCGACGACCCAGGTTACCGACAACGGTTCCTCCAGGTGTACCAGCAATGGTGCGACATCACGGTGCGCCTTCCGACGATGTCGGCCAATGCCTCATCGACGGCCGTGGCGGGTTCGCCTGCTACCGGCTCACCCGCCTCCCGACTTCGAAAGAAGGCTCCTCTTCTCAAGGAACTGGACGCAGGCGCCGAGACAATCCCGCAGATTCTGCAGCAAGGTTACCTCGCCGATCCTGAATATAGCCACTGGGCGTTGATCCGAGCAAGCCAAGCGTTCCGCATGCTCTACAGGCGAAGCATCGTGTGGAAACTGGCCGGGCGGCAACTGCAAGTAATCAAGGCGCTGATGTCCGGTGGAGGCGGCGGGGGTGCGTCCAAGAAGAGCAACATCGGCGGCGGCCTCTCTGGTGCACGGGTGTTGACGACGCCGATGACATTCGCGGCGATGCGGCCGGACCGCAAAATCATCAAGCGCATGGCGGCGCGGCTCCAAGGCGCTGAAGTGGAAGGCATCGATTATGTCGACGACGACAACCAGTTTGGGGACGATACGTGAGAGTATCTCCTACAGCACGACAGAGTTTCACAAGATTATTGGGCTCCGAGACGGACAACTCTGGCTGATGGTGACGCTCAACATGCGATGTACTCGGTTGTTGTCTCGTTTCGGGCTTTCAACACGCATTTTGGGCCACGTTGGTGGCATTGATCTGAAATGTTTAGTTGTCATCGATTCTGCACTGTTCTTGTGTTTCTTTTCATCTCGTTTTCTTGATGTCTCGCGCGTATAACGATTGACGTATGTATTGGCATGTCTTCTCTATTGGAACGAGATATGATTTGGTATGGGATAGTTTCTCCAAGCCATCGTTTACTTTCGTTGAAATGATTATTTATCGTCACCCGCGGCTCTTGGTTAGTCAGCCTTCTTCTTCCAGTCGCCCGTTTTGATCTGCGCGACCAGATCCAGCAGCACGTCGCCCGCCCAGTCAAAGTCCTCCGGTTCGAGATAGACCTGGCCGCTCAGACGCACCCAGGGGTGGCCCTCATAGTATGTGATGCGGAAGTACGTGTCGTACTTCTTGGCGGAGTAGGCCGTCAACCAGCCGAGCATTTCCTCGAACCGGTTGAGCGGCACGGCCTCGGGGTCGGTGTCATCGTTGCCGTCGGAGGAGACCTTGAACGGTAGGCGCACATTGTTGAGGTAGCACGCGCGTATGTTGCTGCGCGGGTTGTCCATGACCTCGGTGCCGAGTTTGGCGGCCACGCGGTCGCTGCCCTTTCGCACCAGATCAAAGCAATAGTCGCGGATGGCCTTTTCGCCGCCACACACCTCCTCGCGGAACTGGACGGCGGCGGGGACGCACAGCCACGGGGAGTAGTCCAGCGTGCCCACTTCGGCAAAGAGATTGGTAAAGTAGGTGTCGGGCGGCGGCGACGACGCCGTGGACAGCGCCCGGAGCGCCTCGGTGGACTGGTCGCCCCGCTGGCCGGGCTTCTGGTACCCGTGCGACGTCGGCAGGCTCGTGGCCAGCAGGTGCTGGTTCCGGAAGGGCACGTACAGCATGGCACAGCCGCGGGGCACAAACAGCCACTTGTGCAGGTTGGACACGAAAAAGTCGGGTGACACGTCCGGGTCGCCCAGGTGCGTCAGGTCAAGGTGGCCAATGGCGTGCGCGGCATCGAGCAGCGACAGGATGCCGAGCTCGCGGCACGCGGCCACCAGGCGCTCCCACGGCAGCAGCACACCGGGCGCGGACACGATGGTGTCAAAGATGGCGAGGCGCACCGTGAGGCCGCGTGCGGTGGCGGCCGCGTAGGCGTCGCGCAGCTTCTGCACGACGGCGTCGTCGTCGTCGGCCGGGAACGACACATGGACCTTGACGTTGTGCACGCGGCCCGCCTCGGCCAGGCTCTGCAGGGTCTTGTCGCACGCTTCATAGATGGACGTGAAGTAGAGGACGGCATCGCCCGCGTCCGGCACCGGGGCGGACCAGTTAACCGCGAGGTTGCGCAGCACCACGTTGACACCGGTGGTGGCGTTGGCGACCATGACGACCTCGTTGATATTGACGTTGTCGCCGAGCAGCGGCTGGAACGCGACGCGGGCCTTGCGGACCAGCTCCGGGCAGTCCAGGCGCTTGTGGATTTCGGCGCGGGCCTCGTGGTCGGCGAGGAACTGGGCGCGGACGGCGCCGATGGCAGAGGGATAGGTGCCGTACGATCCATGGTTGAGGTTGCGGTAGGTCGGGGCAAAGGGGAAGAGGGCGCGCATGGGCTTGCCAAAGGCGACCTTGCCGGTCGGGGCCGGGGCCGAGTCGGTGGCAGTCGATCCCATATTGACGATGATGGAGATGGGTGTGGGCGAGGAGGGGAGTTGCGGACGACGACGACAAGAGACGAACAAGTTTCAGTCTCGTCGTTGTCTCCACGAAACCTTTTTCTTTCTTTCTACTCTCGACGGGCCGGGCCCATTATATATGCAATGCTCTGTGCGAGTCACAAAAGAGAAAGCTCCGCTTTATCGACACTTTGTGACGCATCGAAAAACAGGTGCGTCGTCCTACATGTTTCCCCAATTGACCTGCAGCAGATGTGCGTTCACAGCTGCCCAGGCCTTCCCGACTAGACGCGGCTAACAGCGGGATTCCCCTCTTTCTCGTGGTGCATTTGGCGAGCTACAACCGTCTGGGCGGCCGTGAATCGGCCCCTCTGGTTTCGGACGTTATTCTTGTCGATGAGTCAAAGCCGACGCAGTGAACCCTCCTTCTTCTCCCACAGCACTCTTCTTTCCGGCAATGATTTGTTTCGGCCGCTCTCGATTGGGCCATTCTGTCTGCCTTTGACGATGGCTGCAGGCTACGACCCCCTCTTCTTCGTTCTTCCGCCGTTCAAAGTCCCGAGGCTACCAGTTATGGGCGCTTCTAGCGGCCTTCTTTATTTCCATGTTGCTTTGGAAGAGGGACGTACGCCCTGCCGACGCACGCCCTTTGCTTGACATGTGCGGGCTGGAAATCGACCGACGGATGAATTATACCAAAAGATAATGCGATAGATGCGAACGACATCCAAGAGTCACACCCTCAAGTCCAGCCATACTTCGCTTTTTTTTTGTCCCTGTCCATTCACGTTAGTTTTTGCATTTTCTTTCCTGGCCGTCTTCCCTTTTTTATACATACCATTCTTACTGAGCCTCTACGATGATATCAGCTATGAGCTGCCGCATCTTGTCGACTAACGGCCCTCAACAGACAACACCGCGTGGGGTTAACATGGACAAGTAACATAACGGTATTGCATGTTAGTCGCTCTTTTTATTAAAAAAAATCTGACTGGTAATGGACGATGTGATATCCTATAAGTTTACCTGCCACGAGGGCATGCAGCATACTTATCGGACTGTCGTATCTCTTGCCTCGTCTCGTTCTCTCGGATTCGTGATTCAATGGCAAGGCTGTCAAGACTGTTGGGCCAACTACTTTTGTTTGTACGTCATAAGGAACCGCAGGTCCCGAGGCATAAAAGAAAACGACGGGAGAGTCTAGACCGCCGGCCACGAAACAAATAAACCGTTTTCACGGAACGGAAGAGTTCCCGAACAGCAGGGAATGGCGTGAGACTCATCGTGTCCAGAAGCAGATAAGTCGGACCAGAACGGATGATCTACGTCGTAGTTACTGCGCACTTTCCGCTCAGAAATGAGGCAGCCCTACGAATCCTATTATTGGCTCTCATGGACTCATCTCAACCCCTGTTAGATTGCCCATCAAGCGTACCCAAAAAACCCCGTGCGTCTTGGACACGTTGTCAAAGGGGTCGTCGAAGGATGGTGTACAGAATCAAAGAACATAATCTCGACAATGCAGGGCCAAGAAATGCCATGGATCATACACTATGGTTGTGGTTACATTGTCCCGCACGCGCTCCTGTCAGTGAGATGAACAATACGAGAAAGCAGAACGGAGAAGCAGACGACGCGGAAAATGAAAAAATGACGGGAAACGGTCATCTATAAAAACCACATCAGCAAACGTTCAACAGATCTCGGGATGTGCCAAAAAGGCAAAAAATGCACGTGAAAAGTAACGGCAGCTCTCGAGTCTCTGTACTCCGTAGAGATCCTACACTTTTTCCTTTTCATGCTGCTAGAACTACACCCATTGTCGAGGTTGTCGACCAACAGATCCGTCTCCAATCCATCTCCAATCCGTCTCTTTGGTGCAGCGCTGATGCAGACGCGGTCTCTCCTGAGAACCCCCACCAAACCCGCCAAAACCGCCCAAACCCCCCCCCCCCAAAGTCGACAATGACGCGCTCCCCCTCTGCCCCTATTCTTTCGTCTGCCCTGGCCGCTAGCTCCCTTTTCCCTGGCAGTCTCCACTCTTTTGCTCGTGTCGATTCCTTGGGCGTTCCAGGTCGCAGGTCCTACATTAACTTCATTAACCCATTTCCATGGGGGTTTCCATGGTGCTATTGCGCAGCCTCCCTCGTCTTCCTCTTCCGCAAAGTTTTGACGCAACTCAAGGAACCAAACCGGAACAAAATTACACTCCGGAATACTCATGCGTAGAAATGGTTGTGGTTCGCTCCTTCCTCCGGACGGCCAACACACAATTTTGATTCCACTGTGACACTGCCTCTGGTGCGTCGCGGAAGGTCCGAGGGGCTTCGTATTCTTTATTTCCCAGAGTGCCCGCCCCCCCGTCGCTCCTTCTCGTTTCTTGACGTGATTGATGTGTGGTTCGCTTCCAGCCTTACAGAGGCTATTTACTGTGTAAATTACGCATCGCTGACTCGCCGTCGCAGCGCGCGTCCTGCCAATGCTTCGCAATATGTGCATCAGAATCCTCGCGCACACTTACCATCATCCCCTGTTGTACTCCGTTCGTCGTAGTCACGTCCTCAACTGTTCGCGGTTGCGCTGACTGGTATCATATCTCTGGGTTTCCCTATCCGTAAAGTATCACAATCCTGTGCTGAGTATAGGGTACAAGCGACAAGTGCGTAGCGCCTCGTATTCGGTATGCGTTTCGCGTACAGTGAGTGACAATATAATGTACCCAGTACTTTATGCGTGGCGCTCTTAGCTCCTGCGTTGGATTGATGACACAGCGCCATTCACCACGGAAGGTACACCAAAAAAAATTGGAGATCGCCCACCAGCAGGGAAGGAGTGGCCAATCTCGCCAACCTCCTGGGCGTAACTTCCCAGTTCCAAGCCAGTGGGCATGGGAAACGGCGCAAATGCGCCTACATCTGTCTGCATCGGTCTTTTTACATACTGCTTCGTTTTCTTTCTGTTGCTCCTGGAGCCTCTTTTGGTCTCCCCTAACCCCTTTCTCCTCAGCCTTTTTTGAACCAAACCATTTTTTTGCTTCTGATCTAGCTTCTGATCTCAATATTGATCGTGCCGAAGCCACTTCCCATTCTCTCGTTTGGCACTTCTTGCCACTCCTTTTCACCGTTTTCCTCCCTATTTTTATATCTCCAATCTTTTTCTTTTCTCCCCACCCTCCCATTTTTCGTGTTCTCCCTTTCTTCGGCTCCCTCCGCTCGACAACGACCCTTTTTCCGTGTTTCCAGCCATTGCAGCTTTCCAACAGCGACGCGCATCCCTCGGTCGTTTCGTCCCGTCACTCGCTCTCCCGTCCATCCAAACACGCCGCGCGTTTCGTTTCGTTTCGTTTCGTCCCATAAATTCAACTGCTTTTCCAGCCGACAAACCCTAGACCCTCCGTACCGACATTGACTGTCGAACCCTCCCACCGCGTCTTGGACGTCTTTTCCACCAAAGAATGCTCACGACGCCGTAATCATGTTCAGCCGTCGTTCTGGTCTCGCGACCTCCCTCCTCCTCGCCCTCGTCCTCATCTGGAGCTTCAAGCTCCTGCCGCTCGGCGAATACCAGTCCTATCCTGCCGATGCCTGGAACTCCGCCAAGGAGTCCATCACCGGCGTCGTAGGCAGCGGCAAGCCCGGCGCCTCCACCTCCAAGCACGTCCAAAACTACTTTGACCAGGTCTTTGGCGCCGAGAAGCCGCCCATCTTTCCCTTCACCGAGCTCCGCGCGGCCTGCGCGGCCGCCGACTTTGAGGAGAACGAGGCCTATGTCAACTGCGTCGCCATCACGGCCGGCATGACCTCCATCATGTCCCAGGTCAAGGTCTGCTTCAAGATGGCCATCGAGACCGGCTCGCACATACTGCTGCCGACCATGCCCCTGCGCGACTCCAAGAACCTGCTCGACTTCAACTTCTTCAACGGCGACGCCTACATGCCCTACGACGAGTGGTATGACATGGACCACCTGCGCACGCAGATGGCCGAGGCCTGCCCCAAGATGAAGATCCTCCACCCCGACGACATCAACCCCGACAAGGGCGGCACCGTCGCCGTCCGCCGCCGGTTCGAGATCCTGTGCTCCGAGGTGCCCTTTTACGAAAAGTTCCACAGCTACTTCTGGGTCGGCCGGCCGTACAGCAAGTTCTTCCGCGAGCAGTTCAAGATCCACATGGACCGCCTGGCCGAAGAGGAGGCCAAGCTGCCGGAGCCCGTCGTCGAGAACGGCGGCATCACGCTCGTCAACATTGACTCGGAGTTCTTGGTCTTCCGCATCACCGACGACCCCACGCGCCGCGACCTGCGCCTCTGGACCGAGCTGTCCCACCTGATCCGCTTCCGCGAAGACGTCCGCACCGTCGTCCAGCGCCTCGTCGACCGCCTGCCCAACGCCGGCAACTACATGGGCGTGCACTTCCGCGCCGAGAACGACAGCATCTGGAGCTCGCCCGAGCACCAGCTCGGCGTCGACCTCGACGCCCTCGACCGCGCCTGGGACATGTTTGGCAACTATGGCGAGGAGAAGCCCCCCGTCTACCTGGCCTGCGGCGACCAGGAGCAGATTGAGATGTTCTCCAAGGCCGCCGCCGAGCGCGGCTGGTCCACCACGCACAAGTGGCAGCTCGCCACGCTCAACGACGACACCGAGACCGCCGGCCTGATCAACAAGATGGCCTTTGACTTCCAGGGCGCCATTGACATGGGCATCATGGCGCGCAGCCGCTTCTTCATCGGTGTCCAGGGCAGCGCCTTTTCGTCCACCGTCGGCAACCACCGCGACATAACTGGCCGGTACCGCGGCAGCTCCTTTGAGGTCCCCGACGACGGCGCGCGCACGCACCTGTTCAACGACTTGGACGCGACCGAGTACCAATGCTGTCTGTAAGGCCGCCCCATGTCTTTCGGAACTCAACTCTACGCGTTGAAAATTGCTCTTTTAAATGTCCCTTCATTTTTTGTGGGGGATCTCTTTACGCATCCGCCGCTCGGTAGAATAAAAATACTACAACCGAACGACGACCACAGCGACGACAACCAATAACAATACAAGGCGTACTTCTTTGGGATACAAAAGGCAGACGCTTGGACAAAACGACAACTTGATTTTAATATGGAAAGGGTATATACATCATATACTGTTTTGGATTTCATTCATTGGATCTGATTTGTTTTGGGGGCGCCTTCCATTTTCCTTTTCATTTTCATTTTTCTTTCTTTGCTACTTTCTCACTGTTTGGCGTTCAAGACCGGTTCTCGTCTTAGTTGGTCTGGAGGCTGCTACGACGGCTCTCCCGGTGGTCATTTTCAGACCTGCTGCTTTTCTTTTTCATAATATTTATTAGATGTCCCCCCGCGAACGCTCGGTATTCGACTTTTCTCTGCAGTAGAAGAGCCAGAAACGAGTGTCTTGAATATACAATTTTTTTCTCCTGAATCGAAAATACAGAGTACTCCTATATAAATACACCCATATAAACCAGTAATATACTGAACGGTAATACAGTTACAAGATAACTAAAGCAGGCTAGATAGGGTATGATGTATTGACAAATGTGAAAACTAAAAATACATGTTGAATATATGTGAAAAAAGGTAAAGGAACAGAAAACGCTAGGAGGACAAGTGGTGCGAGGAAGAGAAAAGCAAAAAGTACAATAAAAGCAAAGGCCCATGACGCTCAGTACAAATACAAGTCATCATAATACAAAGGAAACAAAACAAAAGAACACAAAAGGAAATAAAGAGCAGTCTCCGTCTGGTGACTGGGCGTTTTGATGTATGCGGGATGTCACAACGACGCGAGACTGTCTCCCGGTGCTTGTGGCGTGAGTGGTGGACGAGAAGACATTCAAACAGAAAGCAGCCAATCTCAAGGAGCTCAAAGTCGAGTCGCCTCAAACTGAGCACACCAAAAAGATGAGCGGTTGCTATTCCGACTTGTCCGTTTCTTCTTTTGTTTTCCGTCCTCACCGTCGAGCTGCATGTCCACCGGACACTTTGGTTTGATAGTCGCTTGAATGAGTTCCTTTTGTCTTGTTTGAGTAAAGATAGACTTCACAGGGTGAGGGCCAGTCCGAATGGGGGATGCCAGTCGCAGGAGCAGTGTCTTTCTAAGGGAGTCTTGGAGACTGCTCTCTCGACCATGGCAGGACTTGCTACGAGCCGTCGTTGAAGTGTTTCTTTCTGGTTTCCTGGATTTCAAGGAACTCAAGGTCGGAGGAGCAGCCAGGTCTCATCAGGATTGCTGTCGTTGTCGACATCGGCATCGGCATCGTCGACACATTCAGAGACGCTCGGTTCGAGCGTGTCCATGTCCACGACCCAGTCGCCGGCGTCGGAGCCGGAACAAGAGTCGCAACTGGAATCTGCGTAGACACCAGTGTCAGCCGCCATCGCCACCTCGGGAGCGAGTTCATAAATGACGTGCATTGGCGAGGTCGAAGGGAGCGCGTGCAGGTCGGACGCAACTTCGGCATCCCCTTCTGGATTGGCAGCCAGGTACGCAGTCATCTCCTCGTCGTGCAGGAAGCGAGCCAGCGCGGCATCGTCGGCCAGGTTGGCCAAGGAGAGACCAAGCTCGGGGAGTGTGGGGTCGACGTTGCGGTCGGTGCTCGGCGCAAGGCCGGCACCAAATTCATCCGACGCGGCCTCGGCCTCGGCCTCAGCCTCAGCGATCTCATGAAACGCGTCTGGCCCGCACGAGCGGCCCCGAGCCCGACCGCGTGGCCGACCCTGCGAAATGGAAATGGAGTACACCGGCGCGTCGTGCACAATCGAGTCCAGCCCGAAATCCGCACCACACGCGTGTTCGCTGTCGTACAGCAGACCCAGACGGTACAGGTCGTCGTCCGGATTGCCGCCACCCCGACCACGGTCGCTCTCCGACAAGCGCCTCTTGGCCGTCGTGGCGTCGCAGAAGGCGCCCTGCCGCTCGAGACTGGGTGGACGGTGGGTGGTGCGCCGCGCGCGGGCGGGACATGGCGGGCGTGCTTGGTCGACGTACGCTGCGTTGAGGCAGGCATCGCGCACCGACTCGCGCTGGCCGCGGACATGGCCGCGGCCGCTGTACATGCCGTGGAACTGGCCGCTCTCGTGCCAGCGCCGGGGCGCGGCCGTGATGCACCGCTGCAGCAGGCGGATCTGGTGCGGCCGCAGCTTGCGCGGCCAGACGTCGAGGGCGCCGTGTCGGGCCAGGTACGCCTCGCTCGTCTGGGTCTTGTCGCTGTAGGAGTGGTTGTAGTACTCGTCACCGAAGCGGTCCCGCAACATGGCGACGCGCAGTTCGGTCAGGCGGGCCTTGCTGCGGCCATGCTGCCAGTTGTGGCGCTGGGTGCCCGAGGGCGGGAGGTGGCGGTTGTGGGCGACGAGGTCGGTGAGGTCGGAGTGGGTGCTGGAAAAGGCATCGAGGAAGGGCGGACGGCCATCACACCGTTCCAAGAGGTAGGATGTTTCGACGCCCGGGGGCGAAGGATCGTCCGAGGCCGAGGAATGCAAGGCAAGGGCCATTATTGTGAGCTTCGTGGATGGATGGGACGTCGTGACTAATGTAGAAACGGGGAGTTTGGGAGGAAGTTGGCGAATTAGAAGGATCCAGGAACAATCACCAAGTCTCGGGTGGTACGACTTGAAGCTGGTGATGCAACACAGACGGTAATAGTTTGAATGCAGTAGCAGGACAAGTATGAAGCTAGCGGAGCGATTCAGGGAAGCGCAAAGTGTGTGTTGGTAAAGGTGGACGACATGAATCAAGGCTCACGGCGTCTGAGACTCGGCGATGATATATATCGCGGGCACGCCAGTTGAGACAGGGGTGTATCAGGCAGGGACCGAATATGGCTAGGCGTATGGAGACAGCGCAGGCACGGGCGCTTCAGGCCTTGGTTTAGTGGCTGTGCCGCAATGGCAGAGTCAACACAGCAAACTTTATTTTGACTGCGACTACTTTGAGAATGGTTTGCGAGGCGTCTTGGTCCTGTGCTGGGATCGTCAGGCGCTGATTCCTTTCAGCCGGCCTCGTCTCGTCTTTCCATCCTCTGTCGTTGTCGTCCTCGAAGCGCACATTCAGCGGACTGACTCATTCAGTATCATAATTACTGGTGAAGTCTCCAGGACCGATTTTGTGTTGAGATTAGTGGATTTGGTGTACTGTCTTCGGCGGCCGTGTGCTGGCCAGTGCTGTGGTTGGTGTCAGAGGGTGGGCGGTGCCTCCACCTGAGCTTCGTCAGTGTGGCCAGCGTGTTAGCTAATTGGCTGAACTCCACTGGCAGCGGGGCCCTTGTGATCCCCTTAGGCGGTTCCTGGCGGTTCCTGACGGTCTCGTGGCGCAACGGGTGCCTCACCAAGGCAGACAGGTGGGATGGGCTGTGTGATGTAGAGGTGCGTATGGACATGAAAGACAAGGGTAGTCGTCTACGAAAAAAACGAGAAACCCGTCTCATGCTTTGCACAGTATTCTGTAATTACATCTTATCTGCCGTCCTCTACCTCCCCACTGGCCGTGAAGTCATGACGCAGACCGTAGCAGCGCCTGTGACGTGCCTTGAAGGTTAGTGCCGAACTGCCCTGGAAAAAAGGGCCGCAGACGGGGGTGAACGCTCTCCTATCGAAAGACTCACCAAATGTGTCATTGTGTCTTGTGTTTTGTCATTGTGGTTTTGAGAAATGAGGCACTGTGAGAAAAAAGAACACGGTTTTCGTTTGAGGTACGAAAGACGTTTGTGGGTGATAGTATAGTAATGATTTAAGATAAAGTGAAAATAAGACGAAATAAATAACTTCAAAAGACACCTTAAAGAACACGACTTCTTTGGTCATATTCTACAGACTAGACTTGTCGCATCTTGAAAAAGTGTCTCATCCCCTTCTATTTCTTGAAACATTTCGTCAAACGCAAGTGTTGTTTCTGTTCCCGGCGATCTAGGCCAGAAACGCCATTGCGGGCCAGATGGCGACTTTGGCAGGAAACGAACTAGCATGACCGATGCCTCAACCACCACATGCCGCACACTTGTTCCCTGGTTGAAAACTCCGCATCGAAAGTATGGGGGCTCCGATGTCGTGCCGACGAGTGCAGTTCGTTTCGATCAGGCCCTGACCAGAGTACCAGAGCCTCGCACCTTGGCTGACAAACCACGTCTGCAGGCGCGATTGCGAGATCGAAGCACATCAGTCTCGAGGGTGTCTCCAACCATGTGCCGACGGTCTGTGGTGATTCTTCTTAAATAGACGGCATCGGCAAGCGATCGCGCACATAATCCAGCGCCGACCTTTGAAAATTGCATCGAGTCGCACATCACGACGACGCCCCAAAAACGCCTCCCAAAACGCCCCAACGTTTACCACACACCCGCACCGCACGTCTCACCATGGGCTACACAGACAAGCTCGTCGGCAAGAAGATTGTCGTCATTGGCGGCTCGTCGGGGTGAGTTCCGCGCGCCGTGCGCACCCACTGGCACGACTTGCCCGACTTGCACGACTGCATGCACTCCGCGCACACAACTGACCCTTTGCAACAGCATCGGCTTCGGCGCCGCCGAGGCGTTTATTGCCGTCGGCGCGCACGTCACCATTGTGTCGTCGTCGCAGGAGCGCGTCGCCGACGCCGTCCGGCGGCTCAGCAAGACGGTCGTTGAGGTCGGCGGCGCGTCCGCCGTGGCCCCGGCCGGCGTCGTCGCCAACGTCCGCGACGAGGCCGCCTTCACGGCCGCCCTGCAGGCCCTGGCGCCCGTGGACCACGTCGTCTTCTCGGCCGTCGACCAGATCATCCGCGGCCCCCTGGCCGACGCCAACCTGGACGACGCCAAGCACCTGTTCGGCGTCAAGTTCTGGGGCAGCATTGTCGTCGGCAAGATTCTCGTCAAGCACGACATCATCCGCCCCGGCGGCTCCCTGACGCTCACGTCCGGCGCCGCGGCCCTGCGCGCGCGCCCCGGCGCCGTGCTGGGCGGCGCGCTCAATGCCGGCGTCATCAACCTGACCCAGGGCCTGGCCGTCGAGCTGGCCCAGGGCGCGCCGGGCGGCACGAACAAGAAGGTGCGCGTCAACACCGTGGTGCCCGGCCTGGTCCAGACGGAGCTGTGGGACAAGCTGGGCCAGAGCAAGGAGGCGCAGGCGGAGACGTTCCGCAAGGGCAGCGAGGCGCTGAGTGTCGGCTTTGTGGCGACCCCCGACCACATTGCCGAGGCCTACCTGTATGCGGTGCGCGCCGACTACGCCAACGGCACGACCATCCTGATCGGTGAGTACCTCCCTCCCCCTTTCCGCTCCCTTCAACCATCTTCTCTAACACAAGTCAGACGGCGGCTCATCCAATGTGTGATCCAGTAAGAAAGTGTCAAGCGTAAATGAATCAAATACGTCAAGTAAATCAAAAAATAAAAATAAAAATAAAAATATATATTCAGTTCCATCAGTTCCATCAGTTCAAACTGCTGCAACAGGATGTCCACAATCTATACATCGTACCGGTCCAGCGGGTCATGCTGCGGCCGGTATACAAACTCGTCGAACCGCGCGTCCAGGGCCGTGCCGTTGAGGTCCGACGCCGCCATGCCCACAAACGCGCCCGTAAAGCTGCCGTGCACCGGGTGCCCGCCGCACTCGTCCGACACAATCGATGCGTCGTACACGGGGCCGACCGGCTTGAGCTCCGGGTCCGCCTCCGTCGCGTACAGGAACTGCAGCTTCTGGCCACCGCGCACCTGCGCCGCCAGCCGCACTTTGCCCGTGGCCGGCAGCGGCACGCCCGGCGCCAGCGGGGTCTCGAGCGTGCCGTTGGGAAACGACGCCTCCGAGGTCAGGAGCTGCAGCTCGCGGCCGGGCTTCTGGTCGCCCTTGGGAAACACGCCCGCGTCTTCGGGCGTCGCCGCCGTCACCGTCAAGTAGAAAAAGTTGTACCGGCAGTAGTACACCGTCAGCCCGGCAAACTGGCGCTCGTCCTCGGGCTGGTAGTCGTCGAGCACGGCCTCGGCGTCGAACGAAAAGTGCGTCTGCCGCCGGGCCACGAGCGCCTGCTCGAACCACGACCCGATGGACTCGCGGCCGTGCAGCACGAGCTGGCCGCCCGCAATCGAAAAGAGGCGCGACGGGTCCGGCAGCCGCAGCCACTGCAGGTCCGGGTGCAGCTTGGACGCCACCGCGCCGTTGATGGCGCTGTAGTCGACCGCCGCGAGGTCCGCGTCCTTCCACGTGTACGTCTTGGGCTGCCAGTACGCGCTCGTGGCCGGGTCGTCGTCGCGCGCGCCGGGCAGGTCCACGTACAGCGAGGGCAGGATGCCGTTGTCCAGGTACAGCCAGCCGTCGTCGCCCCAATGGGCCGGCTGGATGGCCGTCTCGCGGCCCAAGACGTTGCGGCGTTTCTGGGTGACGGGCCGCGAGCACAGGTGCACCACGTGCGGCTTGAGCGACCCGTCCGGCTGCTCCACGTCCACAATGTCGCCGTGGCCCGCCCGCTGCAGCGCCGTCAGCGGGTGGTCCTTGCTGGTCAGGATGTACTTGTCGGGGTGGTCCTCGTAGGGCCCCCACACGCTGCCGCTCGTCGAGCGCGCCAGGGTCACCGCGTGGTCGTAGCCCGTGCCGCCCTCGGCCGTCAGCAGGTAGAACACGCCGTTGCGCTTGTACAGGTGGGGGCCTTCGGTCAGCGCGAGGGCCGTGCCGCCGTAGATGTTCTTGCGCGGGCCCACAAGGCGCCCGGCTTTGGGGTCAAACTCTTGCAAGATGATGCCCGCAAACATCGTGCGGTTCTGCGGCCCGCCCGCCCGCCGGCGGTGGTCCCACAGCATGTTGACGAACCACTTGCGGCCGTCGTCCGGGTCGTGGAACAGCGAGGGGTCGAAGCCGGAGGCGTTGGCAAACACGGGGTCCGACCATGGCCCCGTGATGGTGGGCGCGTGCACAATGTAGTTGAGCGAGTCTTTGAAGCTGCCGTCCTTGCGCTTGACGTCCGAGTACACGAGCCAAAACTCGCTGCCGTCGTGCGTCAGGCACGGCGCCCACACGCCGCAGCTGTCCGGGTTGCCGCGCATGTCGAGCTGCGCCGCGCGGTTGAGCGGCCGGCTGACGAGCGTCCAGTTGGCCAGGTCGGTCGAGTGGTGGATCTGGACGCCCGGGTACCACTCAAACGTGGATGTGGCGATGTAGTAGTCCTTGCCGACCCGAAGGATGGAAGGGTCGGCATTGAAGCCGGGCAGGATGGGGTTGCGAACGCGAGGCATGGTGACGCGATGAATGCTGTGGGCGAAGCAAGCAGTATGGAATCGCAAGGAAGAGCGAGTAAGGAGCGAAGCGAGGACTGGCAAACAGGGGAGAGAGACGAGGAACGCCGGCCTTTAAAGCAGGCCACCGGCTGTTATCGAACCATCTTGGCCGTGGATGCTGAGTCGCTGGAGGTCGAGGTCGAGCTCTCCCACTCGCACCAGATCGCTCCGGTGGCCGACAGCGGCTGTTTGCATTTAACCGGCGGCTTGTGACTTGTGGAATTTGGCGCGCCACGCCTTGCTCCCCCGCAAGCTGACCAAAATCGGATGTGTAAGTGTCTTCATCAAATGTCAAAAATGAAACAAAAAATAAACAAAAATCATGTCAGGAGCTCTTAAGGACATCTAGCTCATAGGAGACGCCACATCGGGAAAGAGTAGAAGAGTCGTCCTTGCCGTGTCGTGACGATGTCTTTTGAAGTTGTCAGCAGGAAGGAGCTAACAACATCCTTTTGCCCCGCTTACCGCAACAGGTCGTCGCTTCCTAGGTCGGAGAAGAAGTCACCGCAGCTGATATCTTGTGACATCTCTCGTGGTGATGTTCGCACGGAGTATATGCTACGACTGCCAAAACGCTTGAATGGCCAAGCCCACATTTCTCGGAGATATACCGCGGACAGCTATAGAATTCCGATGTTTTTGTCAGTTCCCGTCCGAATGACTTTTGTCGGCCACTTCTTTGGACTGTGCCCTCCTTCCCTCTCCGCTCCTTGTCTAACTTTTTTTTTTCCTTCTTTTCTTTTCTTTCTTTTTCTTTTTCGTTTCTGTTCGTACGTCTTCATCTTCGCCGAGCATAATCAGCGTCACTTTTATCCGAGCCCTATCTGCACCACGCGTCTGAATAAATGACCATGAGAATTCACCGCTCTCTCGTCGCGTGGCTTGCTACTCATGCAGTTGCGTCTGTGTGCTTTGCACGCGAACCAAATGAGCGACGCGCAGAGAAAAAGCAACTATGCAATGCACCAGCATCCTTTTTGAAATGAAATGCAATCAGCTGGGAGAAAGGGTTTCTGTTGGTAACACGAACATAGTTGTGCGTCGTATCACATACGAAAACTCTCCGCTGCAGGACATTGGGAACGACATATGATGCTCAGTGTTGGCAGAGAGCAAAGAAAGACTCTAGCATATTGCTGGGATCATCAATCACGACTACCATGAAAGCAACCTGGCCGTGTGCATCTGGGGGCGACTATTGGGTAATTGGGTAGCATTTCCCGACGCTCTGAACCTCTGAACCTCTGATGCTGGGCTGATGGTGCATTGGACTGGGTCGCATGTCTTATTTTTGTACGTCGTAATTACTCCGTATTTTGCTATGGGAACAGGACAATGCGATATTTCACATTTGGCGTGCGACGGAGGACGAGTTCACTCCTCTTTCCTTACCACAGACCCCTTTGCCAAGGCGAGGAGACATTGAAGAGAAGAAAAGTAAACGGCAGCTGGATAGGCGACCAAAAGAAGAGAGCCTGTGAGAGGTAAGATACGAGGGCACGACCAGCAAAACACCGGTATCGATTAGAAACATTGAAACAAACAGGGTGTGAAAAGCAAGACACGTTGGGTCAGACATAAGTGACAGGACAAGATTGGAAGAAGTCCCAGGACATGAAGGACGACAAGCTCCTTACTCTAGGCGGAGTTGACTGTCATAAGTTTGTAAGTTGTCGTCGTATGTGTGTGCCTGAACCCCTTTTGCGAAATTGGATGCTGCAAGGGGACAAGTGGGCTTTTGGGTTCCATTGAGGGGACGAAAGCCGTGCCTGGGCTAACACCCAAAACCGAGCAAAAAGCAACACAAAAGCATACAAGTTGACAGAGTGGTGCCGACGTGCAGTTGGTGGGTTCCTGGCTGGCGGAGATCTATCCTGATTTGGGATAAGAGGTGGACGAAGAGGTGGAGATGGCTGGGGCTTGTAAGACAGTCGGACGACGGGTGCTTTGAGTTGTCACGGCAGAGTGTCAACAAGCAGGCCAGTCAGAGTTTTTTTTTCGTTATTTGTTTCCTTTTTTCTCTTCGGGTTTGGATGGGAGATGGAGAGTCAATGCAAGACGCGGGGGCCTTGGTTGATGAGAAGTGGGCAGCTGTCCTGCACCGTCTGCATCGTCTGCTTCGTCTGCGTCGTCCTGCACCTTTTGCTTATGTGCGCCTGCATCCAACACTCCGTAAACACGAATGCATGGGCAGTCAACGACAAGCGAGGCACGTCGTCGCGTTGAGAGCTGAGAAAAGCTGAGCAATGAAAAGGGCCGGAGAAGCTACAATTGGCTGCGCACGGATAGGGGTGAAGGACGCCATCGACCAAACGAGACAGACGAAGGTGCACCAAAGCAATAAATAAAGTAAAAAAAGGCGGCGTTAGCCCAAAACAATCAACACAAGGCTGTGTCGCTTAACACGGTGGGTAGAAACGAAAGCTCGAGCTCTTCTCGTCGCTCGTGGCTCCGCTTGTTGGCCCCAGTTCGTTGAAACGGCCTGTCCACCGCTTGCCCTCTTTCGACTGTTTCGTCACATTTTTGTCACTGCTGTCGCTGTGCCTGCTCTCCACCAGCTTGGCTCTGTATTCTTGGCATGTCTTGCTTGTATGTTGTATTCTTGTTGTCTTCAGTTCTACTTGGTGGACTCAGTTGCTTTCTTTCGACTTGTTCATCCTGAATGGATCTCTTCCTTTATTCGTCTTGACATACGACATACATCTTTCGGTGCATCGTCTTCGTCCTTATCTCCAATGTTTTCATACCGATTACTTTGACTCTGTTACCGGACAATGGGCAGAAAAAGCGGCTGGCTCGCTACAACTCGGACACTCGCCACGACGAGGAGAAGGAGCCATTGCGTGAACAGAGACAAGAAGCCCTTGGCCGACGATCTTTGAACGACCTTGACGTCGGAGCTTGGAGCTTGCGTGGACGGACGATCGGCAACAGCAACGCCAGAAGGAACATAAGCAACACAGGGACAGAAGTCAACATACTCGATCACCATACTCTTCGCTTCTGAACTCACTCTTCATCTTTCTTTTCCTTATTCACATTTCTTTTCTTTCCAGCTTGGTTGAGAGTTTGGTCCCGTGCTGAGGGCTTCCTTGAATTCCCAAGAAACAGGTCCACGAGTACACGGCATTTTCTTTTCTTTTGTTTTACTCTTCTTTTTTTGTCTCTTTATTTTCCCCATCTTTGCTCCTCTCACCACCAACCATGGTTGCCATACAACAGGGTGACGGCCCCGTGGCTGACAGCCCAACCGGCGGCGAGGCCATCTGGCGGTTGTTGGCAGGCGTGGCGCAGGAATCGTGGGATGCCATCTGCAAACACTCACCACATGCATTGCACGCGGGTGCCGAGACGGATGAAAAGGAAAATGCAGAACTGAAGCGGCGAGCAGGCCGTGGCGACGGGGGCGGCTTCTTCCACAACGGACGGGGTGATAACAATGGAAACGATCATGGAAGCGGTAATGGAAACGACAATGGCAACGACGGGTTCTGGGGCCACAATGGACATGGCAATGGCAAAACGACAGCATCATCGGCAGCGCCTGCGAAGTCAACACCGACGACGTCAACAACCCCAGAGAAAGCACACTCCACGCCAGCCAAGGCCACATCTACAACGCCCCAGGCCCAATCCACACCCGCGGCCGAACCAACGACGGAGGCAACGTCCAAAGCAGCAGTAGCAACACCCGCCCAGTCGTCAGCGCCGGCCGCCAACAACGACAACAATAGCCAACCGACATCGGTGGTGAACAACAATGATGGCAACGGTGCTTCTGGAAGTCAAACATCACAAGATGCAGGAGCAGGAAACAATGCGGCCGCTACGACTGCACAAGCTACGCCCTCTGGAACAGGTAGTAACAATGGCAACAACGACAACAACGAGAGTGCCGCCAGAGCCAATGCAAGCCAGACCGCGGCTCCAACGGCATCTGCCGCTGCCGACGCAGCCGGTGGAGCCAGCACGGGACCTGGTAGCCATGGAATCTCGGTCTCTGTCGAGCCCAACGGACAGACTACGACCATTGACGATGGCACGCCGTCACCGACAACAGCTGGCGGTGGTCGCGCATTCGGTGCAGCCGCCACGTCGGACGCTGTGTCGGCTACAGGCTCTTCTATCTCGTCAAGTGGCGGCGGTAATACATCCTCTACGTCCAGCGGCAACAACCATGCTGGGGTCATTGCTGGTGTCGTTGTGGCTTTTGTACTGCTGTTGGTCGCGGCTGCTCTGCTCTACCGTTTCCGCCGGTCCAAGGCACTGCGGCCATTGTTTGCTGCGTGCAGTGGCAATCGCAACGGCGGAGGCATTGGCAGCGGAGGCGGCGTGGACGGCAAACCAGACGGGGCCCAACGGCTCAACAGCCGGGGCTCGGTGCAGTCGCTGTTGACACCGCTTAGTGCTGTACCTAGTGCTGGTCCCAGTGCTGGTCCCAGTGCTGGTCACAGTGGCGGTGGCTACGGTGGTGCGGCCATGTCCGAAATGATGGCCGTGGGTGCACCGTCGGCGCAAACCGGCCGCGTATTCAACGAGAAGCAGCCGACTATGGCCATGGCTGCAAGCGCCGGTGCCGGTGCCGGTTCTATTGCCGCTGCTCCTGGCTCGTTCTCGGCTGGAAATCTGCCGCCTCCGAGGTATCCACAGGCCCCTGCTGCCATGGGATCGCCTCGATCGGTGTCATCTTCGGTTGACAGCGGTGATCTGACACCCTCAACTGTTTCATCGGGCACCGCTGGTACTCCGGGTACTGCAGCCGCTGCCGGCGCCGCTGCTACTCGAGGCCGTTCGGCGTCGCGCAGCAGCTACAGCACCTTTCCTGCCACAGGCCGGATCCACGCCTACGGCCACAGCACCAGCAACAGCAGCGTCAATTCTGTGCCGCGTCTGCAGCCCGTGCCAACGCAGCCCTTTGCTACACGGCGCGGCGGCAGTGGCGGCCGTGCTGTTGGTGGAGCGGGCCACAGCATCCCTACCGGCTCTCTTCTGCCGACACCGCCGCCAACGGCTGTCCAGCCAAAGGAGCATGTCCAAGCGCAGGCACAGACAGTTCCCCGCCTGGCGGTCGACACAGCCGACGGAGTGAATAGCCACCCGTCAACGCAACGCTCTCCCATGTCCCGCACACCCACGCAACCCCTGGCGTCGCCCGCAGCACTCGCACCACCGCCCTTGTCCGCAACGGGACGCCAACGGTCGTCGATGGAGAACGGCGACGACATGCACGAGATGGACGCAATGGGCGCCACGGACGCCGCCTCCTCCCAAAACCGCTCGAGCTACGGCAGCGTCGGCGGCAGCAGCATCACCAGCAGCGTGCTCCTGTCGCCGTCGCTGCTGCAGTGGCCTGTGCCCCCGCAAACGCCACAGACGCCGCCCATTTCGGACCGTGATGGGTCGTCGGAGGACACGATGCCCGCTGGTGCAGCGCCAGAACCATTGGCGCCTGCGGCCGCACCGGTGCCAGCAAAGGGCCGCCCTCGGGCGACGAGTAGCAACAGCTCCATGACGCTCGGCCGCGCGATGCCGACGCGGGCACCCCTCAACGGCCCGGCCTCGCGGAGTCTGCTGCAGACGCCAGTTGGACGGCGGCCCAGTCTTGGCGGCGGACTGTCTTCAGGGGCAGGCGAATCTGTCGGGTACGGACACATCAGCCAGCAACAGATGCAGCCGCAGCAGTCCTCGCAGCAGTCCTCGCAACAGATCTCGCAACAGATCTCGCAACAGATCTCGCAACAGATCTCGCAACAGATCTCGCAACAACCACTCCCACAGTATCAACAACAGAAATATCCGCAGCAGCACCGCCCGCCCATGGGCTACATGCCGCCCCAGGCATCAGCCCTGACTGTCCGCACAGACGGCCAGGCCACGTCGGTGCGCATCCCTATCTCGCGGTACCAGACGCCCCAGAGTCCGCAGGGCATGCAAAGACAGCGGCAGGACTACTACTAGAGACGAACAAGGACACGAGAACAAAGATGGTGGACAGCGAGTCATAGCGTAGGCTCATCAGGTGTAAGATACAACTCGTTCATTGGCCTGGAGCATCATGTTTTGGATTCTTAACAAAGCATTATGAGGCCGATTCATCTGTAATTTTCTTCTGTCTTTATCTTCATTTTCCCTCTTCGAATTATCTATTATGAACGTCAAGCGAGCACCATAGAGTGTATTGCCTACAATTATCCCATGACTCCCATCTGTATTCCTGCCTGACTCAACTGACGATGACTCTTTCCCCGGAGCATCTTTTGCGGACTTGCCTCAGATAAGACTGCCCCTGTGTCTATCCCACTGAAGCAACTGGTGCTCGGAAACACTGCCCACGGTCACCGCTGTAAAAGTCTGAAAGTCGCCCCTAAAGAATTGCCTGCGGCCCTACACAGTGCTGAAACCGGCTGAATAAGCATACAGATCGGGAAAAGCAGGCTGTTCTTGCTCCAACACAGTCGCACCTTCCTCAAACACGCCCATCGGACATAGCGGACGGGAACGGAAGCCGCGACCCAGACAAGCCAAACACGGCCCAGATTGGGCAAAATGGATTGGCCTTTCTCATTTCCACCCCAAAATCCCAAAAAATCATCACGACAACAAACCACAACCTGACCTTGACCCAGCTTCCGACTGTGGAACACAACCTCACTGCCTCGCTACGCGCCCTTCTCTCACGAGATACAAACGTTCATCAATCAATCAATTTCGACTTCTCATCCAGATACGATTCGACTTTGCCAACACGCAGAGCACTTCTCCAACGCGACCTCCAAATCGATCGTCTTTGATCCTCTCCAATCGTTCTATCCGATCGTTCCGGTCCGATACCCTCTCCATCTCCTTCGTCGACGCGTCTCTCTGCTCGCGACGACGATTGTAACATTGCTGTCTCCCCTCCACCACCCTCTCCAGCCTCTTTATGCACCGCGGGCTCCCCGAAGCTTCAGAACACGCTGCGCTGCAATCCATCCCCTCGTCCTCCACGTCCTTTGCCCAACATGGCCTCGATCGTCCCCGCCCGGACGCCTCTCTGCGCGATGCCGCCGTCACACGCACAGCTGTCTCAGCCGTCGCGGCTGGCGATAGCTCCGTCGATATCCAGAAACTCGACGAGAAGCTCCGCCGCCTGAAGACAGCCGCCGCTGCCAGCACTTCTTCGCCCTTCTCCTCGTCGCCCGCCTCGCCGTCGGCCGCTTCCACGTCAGTATTGACTGCGTCGACCATAGCCGGCCAACGCGTGGCCGAGTATGAGCGTGCCCGCACGCCGGCTGCCTGGCGCCGCGAACGCGTCGTGTTCCAGGTCGTCAAGAAAGCCCCCGGCGCGTCTGGCTCCCTTCTCGGGACAGGCCGCAGCCTCAACGACTTTCCCAACGAGGTCCTGACCCACGTCTTCTCGTATCTGCAGCCCGGCGCCCACGACTCTGTCGCGCTCGTCTCCAAGCGCTTCTACGCCCTCATCACCACTCCGCATGCCTGGCGCATGGCCTTTTCGCGCTTCTTCCCGGGCCAAGAAGCTGCCACCTTGAACGGTACGGCGGCTCTCCTGGCAGCGGCTTCTGATGGTAGTGGAGGTGGTGGTGGCGGCAGCGGCGGTGGTGAGGACCACAGCATGGCCGTCGCTCGTGCGGACGCTCGCCGCTTCGGTCGCTTGACTGCCCTTGCCTCCTGGCGCAGCGAATACCTTCTTCGAACCCGCCTCTTGCGCAGCCTCATGTCCGGGAAACCGGGCGTGTCCGTTGGCGTCAAGGGCGAGGGCCCGGGCAGCAAGGCTGTCATGGCCCACAACAAAAAGGCCACCGCTGTCATCACCTACAACTCGCAGCTGCCGGGTACGGTCGACCGCTTGCATGCCGCCTTTGCCGCCACCGGGAAGAAGCAGCCGCGCGTGGTCCACGGCGCTTCTGCCTTTGGCGTCGTCACCTCCAGCAACCCCTCTCTCGGCAAGCTCGAGGGCTGGGGCTACCGCGAGGAGTATATGGCGCCGCAGCTGGAGGATGTCAACCACAGCCTCACTCCCTTTGGTCTGGGCCCCGGCCGTGCCGCCATGCCGAATGTCATGGACGTCAGCAACCTGTACGGCGCCATTGTCGGCGAGGCTTTTCCTGGAGGCCGTGCCCTGACACGCGCCACCAACGACCGCAGCCTGGCCTACCTCGACAACGCGACGCGCCGCCGCCATTTCCCGGCCCTGCTGAACGCTGTCGACGCGGCGCCCGACTTGTCCGAGGTTCCTACCATCCCTGAAGCCGCGGAAGCCGTCACGGCCGTGTGGGTCGCCAAGACGACGGCTGTGCCGACCGTGACCAAGTCCATGGTTGGCTTCTTGACGGGCTCGTCGCTCGGTGTCGTTTCGTCCTACTCGCTCGACAAGGCCAACTCGTCTTCTCGCTACCCGTACTCGCATCTTACGGCCCGCTGGGTCGTGAGCCCCGGCGTCCCGATCATTGCTGTCACTGCTGACGACACCTACACGGAAAAGCGCCGCGCCGCTCGCCGCGTCTGGGCTGTCGCCTTAAACGCCCTGGGCGAAGTGTATTATTTGCAGGATGTGCTGACTGCGCCCTCTACAGCGGCAACCGTCACCGTCGAGCACGACCAACTGGCCTGGCAGGCCGGCCGTTCGGTCAGCTGGGAACTTGTGGAAGCCTCCCGTCGCACCCTGACATCGGACTGGTTTGACGACAAGGTCGAGTCGCTCCGCATTGCCGCCTCGTCGTCCCCGCATCTGTCGCCCGACTCCGTGGGCCTTGTCCAGGAGCAGCGCGTGGCCGAGGCCCGCGAGATCGAGCGGTACTTTGCCCTCATGCCAGAGCACTTCCGCGCCGTGTACGACACCTGGGACATGCGGCTGCAGCTGCAAGTCGATTTTGCAGGCGGCAGCAACGGCAGCAGCAGCGCGAGTACAGCAGAGAACATAGTGGTGGTTCGCAGCGGTGCCGAACAAAAGGGCCAGCGCAGTCCACAACCCGCCAAGGTGACGCGCTATACAAGACTTGTCACGGCTGCCGCTGCCGCTGCCGCTGCACCGGCCGCTTCGTCCGATCCTGCGACGCCGGCCACGCCCTTGTCCCCTGTGTCGTCGGGCACCGTTCCGCCTGAACCGTCACCTGCGCTCTCCATCTTTAGCTCGGGCCAAAACACGCCCACGCCCACATCCCCAACACCGACGCCGCCGTCCCGTGCCGGTGCAGCCACCGGTACGCCTGTCGTGGCTAGTCTTCCCGGTGGCGAGTGGACGCCGCGCCTGACCAACGTTGCGTCTGCGACGGTCGGCTGGCAAATGACTACCTTTTCTCTCAAGGGTAGCAACAGCAGCAAGTCTACGGTTGATGCCGAGATTACCTGCAGTGCCATTGACTTGAGCTTGTACTCGGTTGTTGCACCGTTTGAGGACAACCTTCTCCAGCAGCAGTCCGACGGTGTACCGACGACGATTGGCGAGATTCCTGGTCGGCGTTCACGCTGGCTGGCCGTCGGTACCAAAACTGGTGCTGTCATCGTGTGGAACCTGCGCGAGGCGGTGTCGTCTTCGTTGCTCTCGACCGATTCCACGTTTGTCGCCGAAAACACGAAAGAAAACATCGTCTGGCCATTGCGCATCATCCGCACCGACTCACCTGCCATCACCAGTCTGGCCGTCTCGGCCCTGTACCTCGTTCACGGCGGCAGCGACAGTCTCGTCCAGGCCTGGGATCCTCTCACGTCCACAAACGGCCCCGTTCGCACGCTCAACGCGCCGTCGTCCGGCCGCATCCCGCGCCACCTGACGCACCTGCGCGCCCAGCTCACGCCCGCCATGTTTGCCTCGGTCGGTGCCATCTTTCTGGACCCGGACCCGACCGTGTTGCGCGGCGTCTTGGCCGTCGGCACCCTCATCCGCTTCTGGTCGTACAGTTCTGCCATCCGCAACGCCAGCCGCAAAAAGGGCCGCCGCCTCCGCCACACCAACGCTGAGGGCCAGCTCGTCAACCGCCGCCTCATGGGCGAAAAGGTGTCCGACTACATTGCCGCCGAGGCGGCCGAGCTGCGTCGTGAGCAGGAGAGCGACGAGCGCCATCGCGCACGCCTGCTGCAGCGCTTTGGCGTCGGTCTGGCCGGCCTGACGGACGAGGAAGCCATCCGGTACGCTGAGATTCTGTCACAAGAAACGTTTTCGCTCGACGAGCAGCGCCACCAGCAGTTCCACTCACTGTCTCAATCCGGCGACTCGGCCGAGTCATTGTCGTCTGTGGCCTCAGCCACGACGTTTTCATCCGAGGAGGCCGTCAGTGCTAGGGGTGGCCCGGTGGACACCGTCACGTCTGAACCGAGCATGTCCGGGCGCAGTCCTCCTGGTACGAGTGCTGTGAGTAGCGGCAGCGGCAGCGGTGTCACGACGCGCGCCGCGTCGGCTCGCTCGCCATCGAGCCGCCGCGTCAGCCACGGCGGCCGCAATGGGCCCACGCTGGTCGCCGAAGAAGACGACTTTGAGCTGCAGATCCAGCGCGCCATTCGCCTGTCGCTGATGGAAGGAGTCAACGACGATGGGCCCGATGCAGCTGGTGTGACGATCGCCCCTGGTACTACGACGTCGGATCCGTTCCAGGCTCTGCCGCAGACGCCGAGCCCGCCGATGTACGAGAGCAGGGCCAAAGGCAAAGGCAAGGGAAAGGGCAAAGCGAAGAGCAAGGGCAAAGCGCCTGGGTCTTCGTCTTCCCCGTTTGCCCTGTCGTCGTCGCCGGACGACGATTTCCGCTACGACGGACACGACAGTCGTAGCCATTATTCGACAGCCGGCGCCTCCTCAGCAGCCGGGCCGGCCACGACCCAGACACTGCTCCCAGAGCACCACGTCGTCGGCGAAAACGAAGACGACGATTTCCAGATGGCCCTGCAGCTGAGCCTGCAGGAGGAAGAGGACAAGACTGCGGGCCTGGGACAGATGGTCCATGGAAGCGACCTGCAGGAGCAGTACGACAATGACGCGGCGCTGGCGGCGCTGCTGCATGAGGACGAGTTCCCGGCGCTGGAGGTCAAGTACACCGGCAAGGGCAAAGGCAAGGGGAAGTAGGTAAAGTCTGTTTGTGCGATTGCTGTTGATTGTTGGTTGTTTAGTATTACTACTGGTTTGCCTGTTGATTTGTTTGCTTGTTTGCTTCATTACTTTTCGTCTGGCCACGTGGCATAGCCTTGATCGTCCGTTTATTAATATTTGATTGCTTCTCCTCGTTCTTCTGCTACCTGCTACAAATCTACCACGTCGACTCCAGTCCGTGCACGCCGGTTGGCTTGTCGGCCTGCGTCGTCAGCCGCACGCCATGGCGCAGACCCTCCTGCGGGTTGTGCACGTTGTAGTCGGCAATCGCCGTGTGCGTCGTCACCCGGTTGTCCCACAGCGCCACAGTGCCCTCCTCCCACCGGACGCGCACCTGGAAGTCCTGGCCAAAGGTAATGTGCTTGAACAGCAGCTGCAGGAGCGCGTCCGACTCCTCGTTCTTGAGGCCGATGATGCGCTTCGTGAAGCCCGGGTTCACAAACAGCGACTTCTGCCCCGTGGCCGGGTGCACGCGCACCACCGGGTGCTCCGACTTGACCGGCTCCCGCCGCACGTGCTTGCCGTCGCGCCGCGCATTGTCCGCCTGCGGGAACCCGCTGTGCTCGGCGCGCAGGCCCTCCAGCAGCGTCCGGATCGGCGGCGACAGCCGCTCGTACGCCGCCGTCGCCGACGCCCAGGCCGTGTCGCCGCCGACGGGCGGGACGCTCAGCAGCGTCAGGATGGTGATGCCGGGTGGCTGGTGCTCGTACGACACGTCCGAGTGGTAGCCCGTGGTCGTCAGGCGGTTGTCGCGCTGGCGCGTGCGGTACTCGTTGTCCGGGCCGAGGTAAATATTGTGGATCTCCAGGCTGTCCTTGACGTGCGCGCCGACGGGATGGATGTGCAGCGGGCCGAAATAGCTGGCAAACTGCTTCTGGGCCTCGACGCCGGCGTCCTTGAAGTCCTGGTCGCGGAAGATGACGACGCCGCGCTCGGCAATGAGCAGGGCGAGCTCGTCCTTTTGCAGGTCCGTCAGGGCGGACAGCTGCAGGCCGCGGATCTCGGTGCCAATGGCCGGGGTGAGGCGGGTGGCGGTGACGCCGGCGGCCGGGTCGGTGGGCAGCAGGTTGGGCTTGGCCTTGTTGGCGACGAGGCCGCGGTCGTGGAAGGCAAACGGCTTGAGGGGCGGGAAAGTCGTCTTTTCGTCGTAGACCGGGAGATAGGCAGCGTACTTGTACTGGGGACGGGGGGTGCCGTGTGAGTAAAGGAGACAAAGGCTCGCCGGATGGAAGATGCCGTTTTCGTCTTCACGGTGTCATGGACTCACCTCCTCGTGAAGCTTCTCGTCGTAGGCGAGGGACAGCTTGAGGGGCCCAGAGGCACCCTCTGTCTTGGTGTTGATGGTGGTGGTTGTGGTCGACATGGTGGGTTATTGTTGGCGGTAAATTCGTTTCGATGAGGAACGAGAAGAAACAAAATGCGAGCCAGGGAAAAAGGGGCCAAGGCCCTCTGTTATATCTACGTCGAAGCCGTAGGTCCGTAACACAATGCGGTGGTATACCTCATTGTGTCATATGTCGTCTTGTCACATCATATTTATCCTCACTCTGGCTGTTCTGGACTTGCACACTGAGATAGGTCGCAGCTACGACGCCCGCATCTCGTTGAACCCGACAACGGCACCGACGGCGAGGGGGATTGTCTGCCTGTTTGCCGTTTGTGCTATAAAAGTGCTCGTCGGCCAAGCAATCGGCGAGCGAGGCGAGACAAGACAGGGGACGCTGCGGAGTCCGGCCTCTCCAAACCATGCCAAGCAGATTTCCCCAGCTTCGACGCCATGGCGGCATCGCGGAGGTCGGGGTGCCGTCCCGTATTTTTTTGGTTTGTTGGTATGTCGTATATCGACATTGTACATGGACAATCTTTGGTAGGCTGACGAGCAAAGCTGTGGGTTGCTGCTTAGCCTCCATTCACAATGCATTGTGCAAATGACGAAAAAAGCCTCAGCGATTGAGTTGGAGGGTAGTTGGATTGATCTCGCGTAGAGGTGTGTGGGAGTGTGGTGAACAAGAAACGGGCGGGCCAATAAAATGCAGCGAAATGTGCAGTCGCCAGTTGTCGTCATGGGATGCGATCGCCGCTAACATGACACAGGCGTCGTTAGATGACCACCACACGGCGCTTTGCCTGCTTTGACGTGCAAAGGTAAATCAGAGAGGTAAAAACAAAATCACTAAAGCATAATATCCAAACGAAACAAAAATAGGCACATCTTCATCCTCCAAAAGAAGCCGCCCTCCCCATCATGTCATCAAAGCGATATGCTTGAGTTCGCTAGAGCAACGATTGTCAGTGTCGCTGGCTCATGAAATGGATTCCCCTCCTCGCATGATTGACTTACTTTTGCACCTGCTGGCCGACCTTCATTGGCGCGTACTGCACTGCCGCGCCCTCGTCCAAACCCTGCGCAAGCTTGTCTGCCCGCAGCGCCCGTGCCTTGTCGGCGAGCAGCGGCAGCGGCGCCAGGTCGACGTCGGACGCCAGGTGCCAGAAAAAGGTCGACGAGATGCGGATCGCCGGGCGGTCGGGCTGTGCGGCCTTGCGGGCGGCCACGACCGCCTGCGTCTTCTCGTTGACGACGACCTCGTGGTAGCCGGCCTTGACGAGGCCGCCGGACAAGTGTTCGAGCTGCTTGCCGGCCTGGACGAGCAGATGGCGACCGGGGGGGATGGCCACGGCGATGCGGCGGCCTGTGTTGCGGGCCCAGATGTGCAGTCCCGGAAACCGCGAGCGGCCGTGGATGGTGAGGAAGTTGAGGTCGGTGTGGAAGCCGGCCAAGATGGTGTCGCGGGCGCCGTACTTGTCGAGGTTGGACGCCGTCGGCGCCAGGAGGTGCGGCCTGTGTGTGAGAAGGTGAGCAGGTGAGGAGGGAAGGAGATAAGGAGATGGACGGTAATTGACGGGGCGGTTGCCCGGCAGAACGTCAGATACCTACCCGTAGCGACCAGCGTCACTGAACGTCTCGGCAGGCAAGCCGAACCCAACGGCCGCCATTTCGGCCACACCCGTGACTCTGCAATGTGTTAGCACTCCGCAGTACTCGTCCGTGTCTTACCACGTCTCTCCCCCTCCTATCACTCACGCTTCTTTCATGGCTGCGCCCCATTGGTTCATCACCGGCGTCCATCGCTCCCGGATCGCCGCGTCGTCTGTGGACGGCACCACATTTGGCGCGTTCAGCCCCGGAAACGCCGTGTCGTACGGCGGCGCCTCGGCCATGCGCCAAAAGAACCGGCACTTGGGGTCCGGCTGGTGCCCGCCAATGTCCAGCGGCCGCTCCGCCGGCGCCAGCCGCGCAATCACGTCGAGACACGGCTCGTCGACGGCACACTTGGGCGTCTCCGTGTTCTCGAGCGTGACGCCGACCTGGTAGCCGAGTGCCGGCCGCTCGTCCTGGCGCAGGACGTCGTCTGGCTGGGCAAAGTAGGACTCGAGCAGGTCCAAAAAGGCATCGTTGTCGGCCTCGGCGACGCGCTCGTCGTGCAGCACCAGGGCACCGAACTCCACGAGCGCGTCCGCGGCGCGGCGGCACTCGGCAAGCACGCGGGGGTCGTCTCGGGGCAGCGTCCGGAACAGATCAAGGTCGACAATAGGGAGATCCATGGCGAGGGGAGGGTTAAGGTGAACTTGTATTTTGCAGACTGTTAGGAGACGAAATGTGATGATAGTAGACAGGAAAGAGGAACATAGAGAAGAAAGAGGGAAATGAGGGGCGAGACAAAATCAAAAGACAAATAGGAACACTCTCCGTTCACATCGACGAGTGGCCTAGATCCGAGACCTCACACGTGTGCATCAACAGGCGACCATATCATGAGGCCCATGTTTGAGGTCGGCTCAGTGGCAGGCAACCGACGCCAGCCCATTGGCCTCTAGCGCGTCCGTCCGAGCAGGTGCGTAGCGCTGTCACGTGGAAGCATGGGACGTACGAAATACATGAACAACGAGGCAGGAACGACCAGAAGAATCATTATACAGAGATAATCTTGTGACGTATTGATTTTATTATGATACTATGTTTCGGAAGTGCTTGTGATGTTGTCTCTCCTGATATCTCATTCTCTTCAAAATGCAGTGCTCCAAACATCCACTCTCCTATGGCAACAATTTTCAATCCACGACTGCGTTTCCAGATCCGGTCTGTGAGGGGGATTTAATAGAAAATGAAAATAAAATAAAACACAAGGTATGACGCAACTATGTGACAATATGAAAACACCAACTGAAAACGACTGTACATATGTTTGTCCGTGGACAAAGTTGACCCATGACCCACCCCGACGCCTGTCGCTATGCTAGGTGCCAAATGCAAAAAAAAAAGCAAAGAAATCAGAAACCAAGGAAACCAATCTCCGCTCCCTCCCAAGGACATTCAAAAAAGATAGATCAACGACGACAGCGCAGCCGCAAATGATACGACCAAAGAAAGACCAACTGCTGCAACGGACACCATTGTCCGTGACGAGGCGTTCTTTGACCCGGCGCCCGGGCCCCCATTGTTGCTATCGGCCGATGCAAAGCCTGCCGAGTTCCCGCCTGCCGCGCTGGTCGGCGTCGGTGTGGCACCGGACTGCAGACCACCCACGGGGCCTGGCTTCATTGCGGCGTCATTTGTTATCGTCGCAGTGCCTGTGAGTGTAACCGTCGGCGTGGCCACAAATGGAAACCGGAATGTGACGGTGCCGCCAACCGTGACGCCGCCCGGTCCAATGGTCAATGTCTCGCCGCGGATGACCACCGTTGTCGGGGTGGCACCAGACGCTGCCACAGCTGCAGCCAGACCTCCACTCGCCCCGACCGTGGCCGGGCCTATCGTGTATGAGTGCCCATCGAGAACAATGACCGACGGGCTGACTTCGGTAAATGTGGCACCGCCCACCAACTCATAATGTGTCGAACCGGCAGCGGGTGCCGTGAATGTGGTACCGTGGATGACGATAAAGGCACCCCCACGCCCACCATGGCTACCGGCTCCATTACTCGGGCCCGGCACAATGGTGACGGTATCGCCGGCAACTGTGAGAACAGAAGAGGTTCCAAGCCCGCCAGCAACAGCATTGTAAGCGATCGTGTAGCCCTCAACCACAACATTGGTGTCGTCGAGTGTCAAGACGGTGCCACCGGCCACAACAACTTCAGAGTGCCCACCGCCACCAGCGCCGGCCGACATAACCACGGGCGACACGCTCAGTGTCTGCCCGCCGGCAACGACTCCATCAGGGCCAAGGTGCACTGTTTCGCCATGAACCACGCCTACGCTGGGCTGTGCTGGAATAGAAAATGACGTGCCGTCCACCACAATGCTGTTTCCGCTAACTTGCACTGACATTGTACCCAGGACGCCCGAAGCAGGCGCTGCCGCGTACACAATGTTGTCGCCAAAGTTCTCCCACACATACTGGTCGGGGCCGTGACCAGAGATGTAGTTATTTGACCATGACGGCCGCTGGACTGCTGAGCCCATTGCTGCAATCTGGTCCGGCGTGATGGTATACGGAATGCCCCCGATGGTAACTACAGTCGTATACTGCGAATTATTCGGGTCATCCGTGATCGTGCTAGACCCAATCACAACACCCGTTGGCAGAATGGCTATGGGGACGGTAGTGGTGCCAACCCATGTCTGGCCAGGGACACCCGTTTCCACTGGTGCTCCGATGCCAGTGTCTCGATTGCCGCCCGGTGCCTGGGGACCGCTTGGAGCAGAAACAAAATTGGACTTGTTCGGATTAGGAGGGAAATGGGTGTCTTGTGTGGGACCGGGAAAATCGTAGTTGGGCAATGTTGACGTAGCCCGAACGAGCGTGGGGCCCTTCATCGTGGTGATAACAGTGCATGCCGTTATAACTTCCGCGATGTCCGTCACCTCCTGAGGGGCTCCGTCTATGGGTTGCTCAGAACAAGTGTATTGCAGAGGCTTAGCACCCGGGCCCCAGCAATGGATAATGGTCGCAATCGCTCCGGGTGGCAGCAAGCAGGTGTTGAACGTGCCGTTCACAACGGTCGAACCAAGAGGAAGTTGCGGCACCGCTGATGCACCGGCAGCAAAAGCGTACGGCGCGGGCGAGGCCGAGGAATGCCGTGTCCGCGATACCTTGCCGTACGACGTAAGGATTGTAGTGCCAGTGACGGTGCGTGTGTTTGTTTGCGTCGCCAAACCAACCGAGTCGACTCTGAAATCCGATGCTAGTGATATTGCGAGCATGTTGCAACTCGTATCGTCGAAGCACGTAACGGTGCTCGTAAACGTCGTTGAGCTCAGTGTCGTCGTCAAGCCTTTGAGCGTTGTTGTTACGATGACGTGCTTCACAAGGTACCCATCCGCAGACATGATGCCGAAGCTGGCAGCGCTGTAGTTGTTCGGCGTGCAAGTACTCGTATTTGTTGTAAGGACAATACCATTACAGAAGCTTGCATGGCATACCGGGTGTCCAGGAGAGGCTGTGCTAACCACAGTGACATTTCCTGGGATCTGGGTTGTCCACTTTCGATCCGGTGGTATGGATATGTTTCCAAATAGTATTTCGAGCGGCAGTGTTGTTGAAAGGGAGGTGGCAGGCAGGGTGGTCGGTCCTGATGAAACGTTCAAATATCTGAGTTGCGACGACATTGGGCCGCCATATGAGATCGAGTTGATGGTTGCAGTGGCGATGCTGTTGCTGCCGAGTGCAGGTGCGGCACCGGGCGGAGCAGTGGTACTGGGTGGTGCCAGAGGCGGCACAATAGTCGATGAAGGTATAGTTAGGGCCGATACAGCAGTGACACGCAACGTCCCCGAATCGTCATTTGAGGTCGAGTGCAATTTTGGGTCCGCGACAGATTCGGACTGGTCTATGGCCCCTTGATTTTTAACTCCAGTGCCAGATGATGGGTCCTTGCCGTGTCCACTGGTTTCAAGAGCTGCGGTGCTGTCAAGAAGTGATGGATGTGCTTCCAAGATGGTCGGCGCTGTTTCTTCTGGCTCGTCCACCGGGCTTTTGTCCATGGGTGGAAAGTCTTGCGGAGAAAGTATAGTTGTTGGTTTACCGGTAGCACTGTCGACAATATTGGGCGTGTCACTCCCAACGGCAATTTCTTGCGTCACCGCATTGGTGTTGCTTGTGTGTTTGGTAGCCGTATCCAGAGAGACCGTGCTGTATCCTTCCTGTACGGAAACCTTTTCCAATGACGATGATACTGATGACGGTACCAGTGACAAGGGAACTGCTGGCGTGGACTCATCTGATCTTACAACCAGAGAGGGAATAACAGATGCATGCTGGCTATGCTGGCCGTGGCGACGACCGTCGCCATGGCTTCGTTCTTGAACCTGTGCCTCGACACCTATGAAAACAAAGTGGACGAGTGCCGCCAGCAACACGAAAGAGTTCCGTGAGGTGATCATGGTGAAAATTGGTGGTTTAGTTGCTGGATGTGCTGTGTCCGGTATTTGTCTTGCGTTATCGATCGTTGTTGTTGTTGTTTTTGTCGTTGTGATTTATCTTGTGTTGATTTGCCGAACTCTGTGTCACGAGTAAAGTCGGCAGACCCTCTTCATCAGGAGGCGCAAGCCATCACACCTATTCTAGTTGCCAAGACGTGTTTCTTTGAAGTCTTCTCACTTTCAAAAGTTTCCTAGATGCAAATGGTAGTCGTGCGTCAGGAATGATCGTAAATCGGAGACGAAGAGACGAGAACGTGAAGAACTGCAGCTGATATTACAGTAGGAAAAACAAGAAGAAAAATGTTGGGGGCGAAGCGAATAGAAATATGATGGCGTATGTGCTGTAGTGTAAGGCACGAAGGAGCGAAGGAGTTGGTGGCTTAAACGGGTAGGAGCGGTGGAGATGTCGACGTGATTGTTGTTCGTAGTCGTTGCTGTTGGGAAGGTGCGATGGGATGGAAGCAGACGAGGCAAGACCGTCAGAGAGGAAATACGAAAGAAGAAACAGCAACCAAGAAACATGTGGCACTTCCAACAGACAGAATACGTCAAGTAAAGAAACAAAAGTGAAATGTTCAGAACACGAGTAAAAATAAGGACGCAAACAACGGACAAACAACACCGCCGATGGAACAATGCCCAGATGGCAGGCTCCGGCCCATTCGCTGTATTGACTTGTATGGGAGGAGATACGGGGAAGACAAGGAGAATAGGCACGGAAAAGGCACGATAGGGAGACAGGAACGTACCAGACTGGGCTGTTAAAGGCAATAATTGACTTTATCCAGAGCGGCGCTTTTTGGCTTCCCCCCTTATTCATACCTGTTGAATCAAGGGGTCTTTGGGCCGGAGAAACAAAGGCCGTACTGGTGACTGGTCGGCTACAATACAAGAAACGAGCAATTAATTTGGGTTGTTGTATGTGGAATTTGTTATCCATACTCTGTGTCTTTGCTGGTAGCTCCTAATGTGATCGAAACCTGTGTCATGTGGAATAACGCGTTTGTTTTTCTTTTCGTTTCCTTTATTGGTACCAATAGATGTATTATTTTTTCTTGAATTTACAACACAGCCTATTTGTTAAAGTATGCAAAAAGCAAAAGGAAGTAGATTAGAACTCTTGATATTCTAAACTAGACGTTTCCCAGCTTTTACCAAGGCTTTCCAACAAATCCCAGAGAAACATAAGAGAATTGCTTTCACATACGAAAAAGAGACCTAGCTCCCTCATTGATAATTTGATAATTTTGGAGTACTAGTCTTTTTTCGAATTTTATCTGATAGTCGGGATGTCGTCTCTCTCCTTGCAATTTGTTGGACATCGACTTTTTTTTTTTCAAAAAAAATTGGTTATTCAGTTAGTCTTTTCATTTATGGTAAAAGAAAGATAATTCCAGGGACAACCGTAACGGGGAGAGAGCCATATGGTGGTTGTACCAGCCTGGTTTGAAAATGCCATGAACTTCTCTTAACTCGGCAGCCTTCTTTTAGCCCCCAACAGTGGCAATATGTAACAACAGATGAAAGTATGGGGCAAAGAGAACACGGACACAAGAAATCCCGTGAGTAAATTACCAAGAACACGGTGAAGTGAGAAAACGATGTGAATGCACAGACGGGGACAGAGCGGTGGAACGCCGAAGCTGGGTTCGTTGGGTTTGGAATGCTGTAATGGACGACTGGAGCCGAATATGGGAGGGAACAGGGTCGACAGAACGTGGGACAATATGAGAGACGCGACGTAAGCGACAGTCGAGAAGCCAACAACTATATTGATGCGGAAGTGGCTCAGTTGAGCCACTTCTCCCGAATAACCGGAGAAAGGTGGGATGAATGGGAGCAAAGACTGATGGCTGGGACCTGACCAGTCTGGGGCAAGATGGGGAGACGGAAAAGTGGAATTGTTGTTAGAATATGGAGAACAGTATGATATACCCCATACATAATGGGAACAAACAGCCAGTAGCCTGCACATAAGGACCGAGTAGCTTTGTCATAATTATGGATAAACAGAGGCCGGCTGAAGTTGTGCAAATCGGAGGAAAAACCTGATATGGCAATCGCTAGAACAGGGAGAAATGATTTATATGCCACAAGCAGTCGCCCAATAATCAAATTAAGACATTTGTTGTATTTTAGTGACCAGGACGTAGATTCTATGGGATTATGGCCTTCCACGCTCGATCACGTACTGAAAACAATCGACTGACATTTTCCTCTCTCTTGTCTACGTCGAAAACAGTCCGTCCTATTTCAACTCTTATATTTGCAATTTGGTTTTTGGCGCGTATGGAAACCAAGAAACCACCAGAGCTGAGATATTTTTATGAGGCAAATAAACGTCGAGATGGGAAAGGTAAACGAGCAGATATGTAGGGTGGCGTTGCAAGGTGTATCGACTTTCGACTTCCGTTACAAATGCTTCTCTGACCTCCCCCTTCGAGCATCTTGCGCAGTGGGCATTTCTTGTTCGACGCTGATCTCATGTAAAGAAGTGCCTGGTTTATCATGCCATTTATACGACGCAAAACAGGAAAGTGTATTTCGTTAAAGTCTTGTCCATCTCAAGCTGCCACATGTCTTTCCCCTTCGGGAAGTTTTGCAACGGGCTCTCGCTACTCTGTAACCACAACTGTTCTGTTTACCAAATGCTCCTTCCTTTCTTAGGGTGCGGCACAGTTTCTGTGGCTAACTGCCCTTTCCTTTATTCCTCATTCCTCGGTCACACCTTCCTCATGCTAGTGTCTCTACGTCTTGCCGCTTCTTTATTAAATATCCTCCACCGAGCTTCCTTCCCCCCTCACTCCATTCCGCTCTTCCCGGCAAAACTCAGGCCTCGCAATGCCCATTTGCTCAAAACAACCACCTTCACGATTTTATCCAAAGTGCCTCCAAATTGTACAGCAACCATATCGGCCTCCGGACGGTGGCATGTTAATCAACCGCAGTTTGCATAGGCATGTAGTCACCAAACATCGCTGGAGAATTAACTGCACCGCCCAAATCGCCACAGTCCCATACCTCACCCGAGTATTTGTTTCTCGGCGATGGTACAAAACAACAAGCAGTGGCAGCTATGTCACCAACAGGGAATCGCTCTTACGCTTGCTCATAAAGCGTCAAGTTGGCCTGCAACAGGTATGCCGGTTCTGATGGCGGTGCAGAACCAGTAGAGGGGATGGCGTTCTCTTGAATAAACGTCCTGTCTTTGCCCGATCGGCCATGACAGTGATTGCTGAACGGCAATGGAAGCGGTTCGATAGTCCAACCGCGGCTTGTTAAGATCGGATTTGGGCCGTGTGTCTCTATTTGCCTGGCCACCGAAAGACAGCCACCGACATTGACCACCTCTGCTGGCCAATGATTGCTAAATTAACAGTGTGAGATGAATAACAGGCATGAGGAAGCGACAATGCGCAATGGAGGGGGATGGAGAATCGGAAATCGTCCGCCCTTTTTCAAGTCTTCGACTGTCGGTGCGTGTCTGTGTCTTTTGTGCAGACTTGCTCATCAACCCGAAATCTTTCGAACTTGTGTGCAAACTAGCCCTCTCCGCGTTTGTTTACTTTTGAGCGCTGTGTCACGAACATACGGCATACCTTAGTTGCCTTTAGCAAGACGCATCTAGAGCTTCACACAAACTCCGCACCCAAGCCGCAGCGAAACTACGGCCTACTGCAGCGCCTCATCGGCCATCATGGACCGCGCAGAGACGTGGCTGCAGAGAACGCGTTCAATCTGAGTGCAAAACGTCAATTCAACACTAACGTCAGTGACCTTCATCAGGGTACACAAAAGCATGTTCCCGACCATGGCGATCCCTTCGCGACCATTTCTCATTGTGCACTCCCATCTGTCGTCTGTCACCCTCGCCTTTCAGTTGCAACTTCTTATTTTGGCAACAGCTGGCATCGCAACAGCAGACAGCTACTCCAACACTCCCGAGCCGAAGCCTTCTGCCATCGGCATCCGGCCCAGTAGAGAATGGTAGGCCTGTTTTCACACTGCCCACTAACCCTTTTCATTCTGACACTGCTAGGATTGGAATTGATGGCTTATGGTCGTCATTTGAGATTTCTGTCAGCGGCGGACCTGTCTCACAGTCGCAAAATGTTTCACTGCTCGTCAGCACCGCCCTTTCTGAATCCTGGGTCGTTGAAACGACCGGTTGTGTGCAGCTGCCAGCGTGTAGAGAGAGCCGTGGTGGCGTCTTCAGCATCGAGTCGGCTGCTGCTAATGGAGTCAACTCATGGCAGCCTCTGGGTGCATTTGCATCCGGGCTCGAAGAACCCAGCTTGATGGCACCTAACCTCGACTATGGCCTAGCAACTATTACGTTCCCTCTTGTTGACACATCTCGGTCATCTCAGGACCGCTCATACTTTTCTTTTGAGCCTCGATCTTCCGATGGACCATTGCCTGCCCCTGCACCTCCTACCCAACTTCAAGTTGATCGGAGTCTAGTCGGTGGCTTCAATGACACCACGTTCTACAACGGCTTTATTGGTGTTGGAGGGCTCGACGGCAGCTTCAACAATCGTCCCATTAGTCCACTCATTCGGCAACTCGCAGAGTCTATGGGTTCAATTCCTAGCCACAGCTATGGCTACACGGCGGGTGCATCATACCGAGGCGAGCATGGCGTGCCGGCATCGCTGACACTGGGAGGCTATGACATGAGCCGTATTGCGTTCAACCGCTCGTCCAAAGACAACACCAAACCGATCACATTCAACCTCAACCCTGTTCACTACCAGCCGGAGCTCGTTTTGCGCAGCATCACGGCCAATGCACCGCCATCCAATTCGTCGGTTGCGGCTTCGTCATGGGCGCAGAATGTCCCGGGTAACAGTTCAACTGCGCTTCTTACAAATGTGACGGACCCGGCTTCGTCGCTGGCCATCGTCGACTCCACGACGCCGTTCTTGTGGATGCCACAAGATGCCTGTGGTCGCTTTGCCTCCACAATTGGCCTCGTCTGGAATAAGGAGCTATTGCTATACCAATTCGCCAGTCCGGCATTGTATAACGACTATCTCTCTGGACAGGGTGTTTCATTAACGTTCAACATGTCTGGTAGAGGCAACACTGGAGCAGATGACATTGTTTCCCTCACTGTGTCGTCGGCGGCGTTTGCTCTCAATGCGTCATACCCGTACGCGCCAACCATGAAGCCGTCTGACCCGCCGGTTCCTTACTTTCCGCTACAATGTCTACCACTGAACGGTAATACCACCGTGAACACGCGTATTGTTCTCGGTCGCGCTGTTTTGCAGGAGGTCTACATGATTGTGAACTATGACGCAAGCCACTTCAGCTTGCACCAGGCCAGGTTCCCCAACTTTAATGGGACTAAGCCGGAAGGCTATGTTCACCTAATCGACATCCCTCGCTCGCCGACAAGCCCCTATCCGCTCTACAAGGGTGGGCCCGAGAGCACCAACAATCTCGACAGCAGAAATGGGTTGACCCCAGCAGCCACCGCTGGCATAGTCGTTGGATCGTTTGCCGCGGGTACCATAGTTGCACTGGGACTTTGGCTTTATCGACGTCGGCGCCAACAAGAGAAGCGGAGGAGGGTTGCCGGTACAGCAGCGCCCGGTTCTGGTGATGATAATGGCAATGGCCGCACATCGGGTGGCCGAGGCAAAGACGGCACCGAGTCGACAACAGAAACAGAGCCATCAACACCAATCAGCGGCTCCCCCATGGAACGTATCTTTTCGTTTATTGGACGCGGCCGGTGGGCATCCAAACGGACACGTGAAGCGTTTGCTGCTGACAGGGTGGCGTCTGCCTCGCCCACGTCCAGCAGGGGTTCCGAAGGCGACCCGGAAAAGGATGCTATTGAGGTTGCCGGCAGCTTTTCGCATCCGGTCGAGGTCGGTGCCGATGCACAGCACGCCCGTTATGAGCTGCCTGTGCCACTCCCACCTGTCGAACTAGATGCGACCGCCGGTGGTATCACACCAAGTGGCCGCAACGGCGCAGCCAACCGAAACCACAAGATTGATGATGCGCTGATTGGCGGTGGCGTGATTGACGATTTTGACGACGGCCATGGATACTGCGACTATGACGATGCCACAGCCGTTCTTGGAAGCGATGGCGTGCAACATTTGACGGCTTATGAGGTGGCGCGGCGGCGCATGCAGCGGCAGTTGCGGGGGCCTGTGCCGACGTATGAGCCACCCACTGACCCAGCAATTTTAAGGAATATGGCAAGCGATGGTGAAGAGGAAAAGACGGAGGGAGATGATAGCTCAATAGCCCACAACCGGGCACCCCTATCAATGACTACACGCGCGCCACCACGGTCCGTTTCGGCAGTCTCTTCACGGACAGGTTCCGACAACACTGCCGTCACATCGCCTACAGCAATGTCGACATCGACAGGGAGCAACCATAGCGGTTCGTTGGGCATGCTACCATCACCGATGACGCCGAGCAGTGGAGGCTGGCCCGGCCGAAGCATCAACGGGAGCGGGGCCAGGAGTGCGAGCGGGAGCAGCAGCGGCAATGGCACCTTTGACCTGCCATCGCCCATGACAATGGCCGCACCATTCCCGTCCATGTTCTTCCCGGGCGATGGAAGCGTGAGCGATGACGAGCCCCCGGATAATGTACCCGCACAACGTCTACCTCCACGGATGACCATTGACCCAGCACGAGTCGTTTGTTTGGGGCCGCTGCCGGAAGACGTGTTAGCACCAGTCGCAGCACGAACGTCACAGCCTGTACGGCTGGCTCCGACGTCGACGTCACCTCCACAGAATAACTTGTCATCTTCATCCGAGTCCCCGTTGGTATCGGCGTCAGCATCAGCATCGGTCTCGTCTCCGACCGCGACAGATATTGAGAGCACATTGGGGACGAACTACACATTGGAAGAAGAGAAGCGTCTCCGCGCATTGAAGAGCGAAATTGAAGAAGGCAAAGTGGCGGCCGTGGCGTCAGTCGAGGCAGAAACAACAGCAGCAATAGGTACCATTGACAGCGTGGGCACACCACCGGCGGAACGCATTGACGCTGGTTTTGATTTGGTGCATGTTCCACAGCTCGCGGCACGACGGTACAGTTGGGAGGGCCAGGACGACGAAGGAGATGAGCAACAACTTTGAAAGACGTTCTTTGTGATTTAATTTCACCTTTTTTTACTCTTTGAGCACTACTCGCATATTCCCCTTGTATTCCTTTACTAGCGAATTTAGGAGGTCGGCGGACGGCATGTCGTTTAAGTACGAGTTTTCTTTGTTTCCAATGTTTTTGTAAGTCTCGTCTAATTTGATCTTGAACGAAGCCAAATTGACATCAACATCAGCATCAATGTCCAATACCTAAATCAGATCCATTATTTTGAACTCGCCTAGTCCGTTACGTTGATTTGGCAGGATGTTTTTGAAATAAATAAATACAAATGAATTCCCTCCACTGCTGAGTAGTCAGCTCGGGTACCGGAAGCAAGACGTAACGCAGGCCATACTGGATAAATAGAAACAACCATACTTGATTACAGTGCCGAATGTGGCAATTTGGCGGCCTTCCCCGCAAATTCGCGGATACCACTGGTGACGTTCGGATGCTCTCAACTCTGCCTTCAAACGTGCAGAACCAACATTTGAACCACATCATTACCAAACAACATGCACCTTCGACATTTCTTTGTATCTTTGTTGTTGGCCTGCGGTGGCGTGGCTGCCACACTACCAACGCTGTTGGCCGACAACATGCCCGGTGAGGTCGTCAACTGCAGCAGCCGATCCGCCGCAACGCACAACCTCACTGTATACGGCGCCGAAATACTGTACACACCGCAAGGCAGCAGTAACACGACTGCTACCAATGCCACCATGGCCAGCACCATCGACACAGGAACCGCCTTCGAGTTCCAGCTGTACAATGCCGTCCTGGGCGTCGACGCACAGTGCTCAACACACGTCAACCAGACGGACGTGTCCGACGCGTGGCACAGCTGTTTTGTCGAGTCACGGGACACGCGGATTACGACGGCGTTCCAGTTCGACCTGGGTCGGCACACGGTGACGGTGCGGGAGACATGGGTGTGCGACGATGATGCTCGGAAGGCAAATGGGACGACACGCTGGCAGGCCGGGTCCACGAACAGCATGGATTTGCTGTGCACGGAAACGGCCAATGCCGACACGGGGCAGCACTATTGTGCGCGGGAGGCGAGCGGTCCGTTGCCAGTGGATGTTATAGAGGTGGCAGGGTAGGTGTTGAAATCGAAACTTTTGATGTGGGCTTTCCTCATGATGCCGTAAAAACGCGTTCATGTACATACTACCGGTACAGTGATATGCTCCAATCCGAGTTGCCTAAACAGGAAATCCAGTAATTTTGTTACACATCGCAGCGCACATCCAAGACTTCAGCAACCCAAGGTTTTGAGGCCACGGGGCCACCCATTAGATCGATAGAGCAGCTTTAGAATATGGTACCCCTTACCGTTGATACAATGCCCTCGTCCACCGTGCAAAGTTTCCAGCAGCGTGTATACCGGATCGAGCCATTTCTTGTTCTTCTGGTCATCCTAGTCCTGCATGTGTAGTCATTATCTAATACACAGTAGCAAACAGACCTTAGGTCAAGGCCCAGCGTAGAAAATGTTATCCTCGTGACGCATAGGCCCAATACTATTCTTGTGTATGAGTTTCCCACGTCTTGAGACCTTGCTGGCTCATGCCAGGGACATATAATTACCCTTGCCATAGTAGGAATTTTAAGGAGGGCATCCTGAACGTTTTGACTCTCATCACAGTCGAGCTTGAAAAAAGCACAGACTCTCAGTTGGAGGCAAAGAAGAAGAAGGAGAAATAGAAGGAACAAAATACAAAATACGGCGCAGGGTTACATCCGGCCCCATATAATGGCGTCTCAAAAATTGGACGCGTACGTGTACAGTCGCTTTGCCAAGATATAGCTGCAACGGTAACGGCAACGGCAACTACCATATTGCCATATCTGTATGTCGTACTCCAACTATGTTGTACGTGTGCTCCGTCTCATCTCCGTGTGGCTCTACCAAGCCATTTAAACTTGGGCAAGACCCCGTGTCACCCTAGGTCATGCGTTTCCGGTAGTGCTACGGGGCAAATTTCCTTTTAAAAATCCGGAGAGTGTATCGGGTGTACCCGTGCGCATCTACTAGCGACTTCCCTCATAAATATTTTGGACACTGTCTCTAGGATCGATACGAAGAAGACAATGTGCTATCGAGAAGCAGGGACGATGGATGGTGGCACGATGAAAATGACGCTTGTGAGAACGCCTGTCTGCATCAATTATGACTGACCTTCTTATTCCGCGACATAGTGAGGAGTTTAGTAATGGCCAACAGTAATACAACCGTTTCTTGACTCACCAATTTCAAGACAGGAAGCAACTCCAAGTCTAAAGCAAGTCAATAAAGAACTTTGATGAACTCTTACATAAACAACAAAATATGAAGCCCTCAACAAGGCTCGGTGCCTCACACACCTTGCTTCGCCGTAGTCTACATTTGTCAAGGTCGCCGGTTCGATCCCGGTTTACAACACCGTCATAAATAAAGAAGTCTCGGGCTTTATTTGCACTTACGTCGTACACTGGGCCTGCTCGTCAAGACCAGATACTTTGACAAACGTAACATTGTTCCTTGTCGTCCTTAGTACTAGCACGACGTAGACGGCTTTGGAACACTTTTTCCTTCCTCCTCTTGTCTCCCCGTGTCGAGTTCCTTCCATCCTTTGGTTCACCTGCCGCCCCCATCACCGCGTTTTCCGCTAGAACATTTTAGCTACGTGCAATGCCTGCCGTAGGTCGACTCCGTCGGCCTTGGAGAAGCCACTATTCATGTGCTGTAACGCTATCCACAAGCCGCGTTGCCAGTGCCTAGCCACGCCATCCACAAAGCTGCCGCGATCGGAACCGCCCCCAACGTCGCAATCTGTGCGGGCAGTGGTGTTCAATGTTCAAGGGTCTGCCGGCCGTCGTTTCCCTGTCGCTTTTATGCCATGCTGCGCTCCCCCTTTTTATAATTAGACACTACTGCGACGTCCTGCTTGCCTGCGATGTCGCCCATAGCTCTCGATGCTGTCTCGACCACGATGTCTTTCCAATATCACCGCGGCTCGGGACCGAGGGTAGGCTCTCAGGCTCACGAACGCGGACCCGAGAAATGCGCCACCAAGGGACACGTCCAGACCGAAACCTGTGTATTTCGTGTTTTGGTTCACTATTTCCAAAGGACATAATCCACATTGCTGTAACCGAGCCGTAGCAAAGCGAGGCTCGCGGCAGGTATATCTTCCTTTTTTCTTCTTTTCTTTTTAATTTATTTTTGGCACGCGGGGATGCACAAAACAGAAAGAGCATGGGTCAATATTCCGTAATCGCTGACGAGGGCAGGGACCCTTGTTCCTTCCTAGAATGGTAGCATATGGAATAATCAGCACGCCGAACATTACGTGGAATGAACGTGTGGGAAGGAACTACAGCTCTTTCGTTGGGCAGGAGCAATGATGCGGCCGACATACAGCTTATGTATGGTGCTTTTGTGGTCTGGGCTGGAAGCGGTCGCCAGTGCGCAACGGGTTGCTCTTGCAGTTTCTTTCTTGTGTCCTCATTAATGCGGCGGAAGGAGCGACTTACACAAGCTGTGCTCCCTCAACCGCCAAAGGAGATCTTTGTTTTCTTGCCGTAACTGGCCTTCTCCTTTTCCGCGCTGTCTGTACAATCCGTAGTCCTAGTCCATTTTCGCTCCGCACGATTTCACGGCTACTTTCTCGTTCTGTCCAGCCCAAAACTCCAGCTTAAAATACCCATCTGACTGCTTCGAAATCATCACCCGTCACCCACGCTCCAGGTTCGCCCAATTCCCTTCCATACAAGAGGCTCTTGGCATATCACCAAAAGTTGAACGGCAGTGTGCAACGACCAGAAACGAAGCAGAGGTCAGCAAAACAAGGCGGTCACCAGCCCGGACTTTTAGCGAAGGGCACGCTCACCAAAGCTGCCACGGGGCGGCAAACGGCCAAGAATAATGGGAATACGGAATACCAAGGGCTCAGTGGGCCAGAATTGTTTACGAGGTACCAGCGAGGTCCTACCCCACGCCACCTACAGTCCCACAGTCGGCGTCCATCTTACTGACTGCCCGACTTTTGATGCAACAGCCGGATATCATATTGTGCAGCAATTGGCTGCAGAGGCTGCTCAGCTCCAGTTCGCCCCTATTACACCTGTCATACTGGGTCATACTTACAACAGGGTGCTCTCGCGCTTTGACCCCCTCTAGCCGCTAGGTCAAGTTTGGCTTTACCTTGCCACCCTAGCCAAGCGCCAGGGTCAACCTAACGGCCAACAGCCGGATCTTCGTTGTTTCTCCATGCTTGCACCCACTAGGGCTGGCTGAGATTGCTCCACTGACAGCAAAGCCAAGCCCCCACCCAGCTCGCGTACCGAAAGGTGCCGTCAGGCTAGACATGCAGAGTAGCAGTGAGGACAACCTCATACGAACAAGCTCAACACCAACGAAAGCTGAGAAATCCAAATGCAGTTATGAGTGACGAGGCGACTGATGATTTTCGATGGGAATCCGATGGAAGGATTTTAGCGAGGCGTGACAGCTCGGGCCAGACAGGGGGGGTTGTCTGTGGTGCCCAGCACTACCTCCTCGGGCGGCTTGACCAGGCCCTTCACCTTCCCACGCCGCCCCCATCCCGTCCTTTCTCTTCTCAAACATCTTCGTTACCCCCATGCCCAAAGCGAAGTATACGATGACGGTTCTGTTCCTTGCAGAGGAGGTTGAAGGAGTGTGGGCAAATGTAACAAATACACAACACGGGAGCGCAAAACAGCCAAGGCACAATTCCATGTACCGTCTGAGCCACGTCTCTCTCAACGACCCAACAGAAAGAAGGCAGGGATGTCCCCAGTTGCTTCTACTCTGCATGCACTTATGCTTCGCACACGTTTACTTGCTGTGATGCACGCGGTACTACCTATCTGTGCTTCTTGCTACTGCATCCCGTCTCTCTTACTCCTGGAATCCTACTAGCTTTGGATGCACCATGAACAATTTTGGCACGATTTTGTCAACTGTTTCGAGCAGCTCGTCGTCCCTGCAATTTCGTTTTCCTTCTGTGCGTTCCACTGTCTGACCTCCCAAGGACCTCTTTCACCTTTTGCGGAACTGTGCAAGGCCTACAACATACGCGACGGCTACATCCCGTATTTGGGCTGGCGTATTTCCTGGGACCCCCTGCGACGTGCCATATCTTCGTTCATCGAATAGCAGCCGCGAATATCATGCTTACGAGCCTGCCGCAGCCCATTTTCGTTTTCCGCCTTTCGATCGGCAACGTCGCATGCCCACTTCCCGTTCTCCGACTAGAGTGAAGGGGGGGTGGAAGCCTTCGTGTTGGGATTTTGGAACGCCGTATTCCAAGAACAAGCCGGTTGAGGTGCATATCGGGTATTGCGGCGCCCATACAGGACACTTCCATTGGAAACAACAGGGCCCACAGCGAAAAGCAGGGAAACAAATGCGAGAAACGAGCAACGGAGCAAACGAACAAATACAAACTATAGTCGGAAAGGGACGTGAAACAAGATACAAGCCCTCGAGAACGAGGAATCCCAACCAACAACCGGCAAATAACATGCCACCGTCGACCCCGAAAAACACGCATCTCCACAGGTGCTGCATTGCAACTGCATCAAGTGCATTTGCTGTGTCCTCGTTCCTCTTTCCCCTTTCCTTCTGGCTTTCTGCCCATATAAGACAGTCCACTTGGCGGGGTGTGCCAAGAACGTCCTTGCAGCTTCCCAGCCGTGTTTACGCTGTGGCCTCCCAGAAGACAAAGCGGGTCAAGCAAGCCACCTCCACAGCGGTAGAACTGACCATCAAGATCCTGATTTGTCTCTGTGGTCAGCACATATGCAGACAGGAGCCGGCCAGTCTGACCTCAGAGATGACGGGCCTTCAAATTCAATACAGAACGACAGTTTGACAGCGGAGGGAAAGGTGGTGTTGTGTCATGTCAGAACATATGTCAACGAACGATTCATACATGATGCAATAAGAGCTTAGGCGAATCCGGTTCGATCCATTACAAGAATTACCAGCAGCGACTCAGAGTACTTACAGTTGCTAATGTGGATGCCCGGTTGGCTGCATGACTTCCATGCGCCTCTGCCGTCACCGCTTCTACGAAGCTCCTGGTTGGCTAATATCGCTCACCCCTTCCCGTGTCTTTTCTTTTTTTATCTTGACAACACAGCAGAGGCTAAGAAATCGAGGGACATGGAAACGGAGAACAGCAGAACACCGTGGAAAAACAATCATCAAGAATGCGAGGGTCAGAAATCAGAACCAATGCCATGACTCCTAGGCTCTCGCTTTCCTACGTTCTTCTAAACGATGCGGTGTGCACAGGTCCTAGCTACAGCCAGCTGTCCCCTCATGTGCAAAGCTCACAGGTAAGACATACTGCGATCGGCAAGTGGAACTCAGCTGAGTCTTCGTATTTACGCCGTTTCGGTACTTCTCACTCCACCTTGCTCTGTCACATTCAAATGTACTTTCCAACGCTGATGTCGCCTGGCCGTGGCTGTGGACCCGACCGAGTCCTGGACAATGTAATTATTGCACAGGGCACTGACTCTCCAGCCTCGCGGCACAGCACACTCACCTCTTGCCCCCTTTCTCACTCTCTTCACTCTTTATTGGGCGGGCTTGTTTGAGAACAAGGAACTGGCCAGTCCTGACCAAATGACTATGGACGCCACATCGTGGACCACGGTACTCTTCCACGGCCTGAGATCCTTACCAAACGCAACTGGCGATTATTTTAAGACAAGTGTGTCCTATTCGAAGGCCCTCCTCCCTCGCCCGTGCAAACAAAAGAAAGCGTTTCACATAGAACAAACTACCTGGTTTGTCCCGTCTTCCTGGGCTTAGCGGGTCATCTGACCCATCGACCTGGGGCGCTCGGAAGTTCCCTTATGACCTGTTTAATTAATTTCCGCAGGTCACTTTTATTCTCCAGTACCCTCCACAAACTCTAATAGATGAGGTCGGGAGATCACCACAAGGCAACAAAGAACCAAGTACCGGGAAGCCGACAGCGACCCTCGCACCAGTCTACGAATGGGAGAAACGTAATACGGGAGCGGTGTTTATTTCCTATTCCTTCTCCTCTCCCGTACGAGCGCACTCTTTCGGCGGAGGACGCGGCAGGTGTTTGGTGGGCGGCGGAAAATGACGGGCAATACCTCTTACCAGGCCAACTCAAACCGGAGAGTTTCCTCCAACGTCTCGAGTCACAGCCTGGGAGAGCGTCCATGGCGTTTTTCTGTCTTATGACCGGATATCTCGCGTTATGCTCGGTTTTATATTTTTTTTTTTTTTAATTTTGATTGCCGCGTTGGTGCTGCCCTCCTTTGCTAAGACGTCAGCCATTTTCATCTCACTTGTCTCATTGCCTCTGTCATGGGCCTAGCCATACCTTGCTTATTGGGACATTTTGCGTATAGTGGTCTGCACCAGCCATAGTGGTTGGCGATGATCGTTGTGGATTTTTCTGGACCTGATGCTTACTGTACTGCTGTTATCATGCCAAGCATCATCTACGGGCTATTCACCGGTGCTCACATCACTGACCGTGTTTGCCGACTTGCTCTGTTCGTTCTCGCCATTGTTTGCTCCCGGTGGCGTTCTCGTTCTCTGCTTTACTCTTCGCTTTGCTTTCCCGGTCACTCTTACCGACTCTCAGCTTCTGACCCGGTTTCCACGGTTGGCCACCCATCATCTCCTTTTTTTCGTCTGTGTTCCCCTCCCTTTTCCCTGCAGTTCTCGTCATTGTCCCGTGCCTTCCGTGCGTTCTCGTCCTCTTGGGAGGCGCAGACAAAGCATGACACCCTCAAATGTGCTGTCCCTTTCATCTTCCTGTCCAACCAATTGGTTTGTCTGGCATGCGAACCATTATGACGAGAACGGCTCGACAAAGAAATAGGGGATGGCTTGATGCTTTGCGCTGTCGGCCCCATATTTTTTATCTCTTTTGCGCGTCCGTCCGATTTCGTGTAAGCCACAATTTCTTTTCCTGGTTAGGCAGTTTGGCCATGTACAGTCTGGTGACCAGGGGTGCTTGTGGTCTGTGTGCGTTTACGAAATACTTTTTGTTTCGAACCACAGCAAACAGCGTTAGTACCAAGTGTTATGATTTTCTTGTGTTTATTTTTCTACTGCACGATTTTAATTTTGTTCTCTCCCCCCAGGATTTTATCCCGTTTTTTTCTTACCTTATTTCTCTTGCAGCATTTATCTTAATACCTTCTGTAACGATCCCGACCTGTCACCCGAACCTACTCTGTCCTTCGTTCTTCTTGCAGCAAGCCGCACCTCCCTTCGTGCTTCCTAGACCCCCTTCCATGCTCGGCGCTCCTTGGTCCCTGGTAACTCTATCCTGAACCGCACCTCGCCTCTAAATTCCGTACTTTGTTCGCCTCCAGTGTCGTCATGACCTTACTTCAGCTCTCGGGCCTCAGCCCTCCATCTCATCTTTTCCCTTTTATTCTACGTGCCGTTTTTCCCTTCGACTGTTCATGCATTCCTTCCACCAGTTCTATCCCGTGTGCAGCCTCAAGCCGCCCCCGTTCGTCGTGACACTCATCTCCACATTCTGTCCCCGGTTGTACATATCCCAAAACAAATTCGAACGAGGGAGCGGCCGGAGCTGAGCCCTCTTCAGCCCCTCGATGCATCTCGTTGTATTCCATCACGACATGGTGCAAGCTGCAGGCACGGGTAGGGGGCCATGATGGACCAGGAATTTTGGCGGCAAACGAACCTTTTCAGCGTCGACGAGACATCTCACCGGCACCATGGGAACCGATTCCGACGGCCACCTTCGTCGTTCCCGTTTCTCGTCCCATTTTGCATCACGAAACCCCTCGTTTTGGTCGTTTTCGTCCAGTTCTCGTTGCCATCCCGTCTTCAAAATATCAAACTATCGATTTCTTGCATCCTCGGTTCCCTTGTCCTATCCCTCCTCCTCGCATTTTTCACCACTAGGTATGTTGGCAAGGGTTTGGATGTGGGAGGATAAGGCATCTTCCTCGCCCGCCGTGCCGTCTCCGATGCTTCCGTCCTTGATGGCGGTGTTCACTGGTATCCACAAGTGAGGTTCTTTCTGTTTTGTCGTTAGCATGTTCATTCCCTCACTCGCCATGTTCATCTGACCATTGACCCCCATCTCGCAACCGTCTCTCGCATTCTCGGATCTGGCTGATTTGGCTGCCTGGTCTCCCTTCGTATTCCTACCCGACGTCTTGAAGGTCATTATCTTCGGTCGACTGGTTTATTTTCGTCTCGTTGGGCACATTCAGATGTCACATTCACCCTCCTTGTCCATCTCCTTTTTTCATTTCCCGTCTTTCTCCTTATTTTTATATTTTTTTATATTTTTTATATTTTTTTATCTCACAGTAGGGCACAAGCTTACCCTTTTCACGCCATACATCCCCTTGGCGGTCGGCTGGGATGCCACACGCACACTTGCATCTAGACATTCTCATTCATACCGTGGGTGTCGACGGTGAAGGGTGAATTCGTACGTGCGGCCCTCTTGCCAGAGGCATTTGTCCAGGATATTAAAGTTTCGTTTTTGAGACGGTCCTAATGACGAAGCCGTCACAGAGGCAGAGTCCCAAAAAAAAAGGAATCTCAAGGAGACTTCCACGCTTTTGTTTAAACGCACGACAAGAAGCAATTTCCGTTCGTGCATAGGGTGGTATCAAGGGCAAGGCCTGGGAGACGAAAAAGGACACAAAAATAACCAACGAAGAACAGAGAATGGAGAGGCACGTATACGACTGCTACCATAAGCTCCAAGGCCATCTTTCCACGTGCGATGGAGTGCGGTCAGATACATGTATGCCAGCCGCATGCAAGCGGCCTATGGGTACCATGCGGATCAAGAAAGAGGGGGGTCCGGGTTGACAGTCTGCCTGGCTGGCCCGTCTCCTTACCTCTTCTTCGGTGTTTACCTTGTCTACTTCGACGCCCTTCATTTTCCTAATTCTGGATAGCGTCACTGCCTTCTCTGCAGCAAGGACTGCAACTTTACATGGTCTACAGCTGAGGCTTTGAACCTCTTTTTCTCTGAAAGGCCCGTCCCGAGTATATAACACGGGCACATCCACTCTATCATTTGACCTCTTTGTCTTATTGTTGGATCATCACACTCTCGCCCTCGGCGCGCTTCGACAAATTTTGCTTCTGCAAGGCCCATCACGGCCAGCCTTATTGTCCTTCGTTCTATTCTTTACTTGGCTACACTCGTTACACCCACTTACTCTTTTTTTTCTCCCCATCATCCTCACCACCATCGCCGCCACCATGCGGTCGTTCATTTCTGCTCTGGCCGTCGTGCCGAGTCTGCTTGGATCGGTGTTTTTGGCCCACGCTGCGCCCAGTGGCCGGCTCGACGATGCCTCCGATCTCGTTGCGCGTGCGTCCACGTGCAACACGCCGTCCAACCGTGCCTGTTGGACCAATGGCTTTAACATCAGCACCGACTACGAAGTCAGCACGCCGGTCACCAACTTCATTCGTCACGTATGTCGACGGTCCACACCCTCTACACTCTTGCAAGCACCTTTTCACATTTATAATTGTGTTCATGCTAACAAACTTTCAGTATACCCTCGTTATTACTGAGGAGACGAACTGGACTGGCCCCGATGGTGAGGTCAAGGAACTGGTCATGCTGATCAACGGTATGTGCTTATTGCATAATTCCATAATTCCAGACTATGTCATTGGCCCCCCCTATCTGGCATCGACATTCGTTAATCAAAAACACAGGCACCTTACCCGGCCCCGTCATTTCTGCTGACTGGGGCGATACGCTCTCCATCACGGTCATCAACAACCTCAAGACCAACGGGTGAGCAGCTTCTCTTTGAAGTTCCAAAAGTGGCTTTGATTTTGCAGCACCAAATTCTAACAAAATAGTACCTCCATGCACTGGCACGGTATCCGTCAGCTGAACACCAATCTGCAGGATGGTGTCAATGGCGTCACCGAGTGCCCTATTCCTCCGGGCCATTCACGCGTCTACACGTTCCTCGCCACGCAATACGGCAGCTCGTGGTATCACTCGCACTTCTCAGCCCAGTACGGAAACGGTGTGGTCGGTACCATCCAGATCAACGGCCCGGCCTCACTGCCGTACGACATCGATCTCGGTGTCTTCCCCGTGTCCGACTACTACTACCACACATCCGACTACCTTGTTGACTACACCAAGAACAACGGGCCGCCGAACAGCAACAACGTCCTGTTCAACGGCACCAACGTCCACCCTGTGACCGGCAACGGCAAGTATGCCAACGTCACCCTGACGCCCGGCAAGCGCCACCTGCTCCGCATCATCAACATCTCTGTTGAGAACCATTTTGTCTTCTCTCTGGCCAACCACACCATGACCATTGTTGCTGCCGACCTGGTGCCGGTCAATTCCATGACGGTGAACGAGCTCTTCGTCGGCGTCGGCCAACGCTACGACGTCACCATTGATGCCAGCCAGACCCCTGGCAACTATTGGTTCAACGCCACGTTCGTGACCAACGCCCAGTGCGGCGACTCCGACAATCTGACTCCCGCTGCCGTCTTCCACTACGCCGGCTCCGCTGGCGGCCTGCCCACCAACCCAGGCTCCGTTGCCACCAGGACGACCTGTGCCGATCTGACCAACCTGACGCCTGTCGTCAAGCGCACTGTCCCCGTTTCGGGCTTCGTTGCCGACTCCAGCAACGAGCTCAACGTGACGCTCGACCTGGCCGAACCCGGCCAGCTGTTCACCTGGAAGGTCAACGGCACGCAGGAGATTATCAGCTGGGAGAAGCCCGTCGACCAATACCTTCTGAACAGCCAGACCGACTGGCCCAACAGTGACAACGTCGTCGTCGTCGACAAGAAGGACCAGTGGGTCTTCTGGGTTGTTGAGAACGACCCGGTCATTGGCATTGCGCATCCGATGCACCTGCACGGTCACGATTTCATGGTCGTTGGCCGGGCCGATTTCAACAATCCTGCCCCCTTCAAGGCCTCGGACGTCGCCTCCTTCAAAGGCGACAACCCCGTCCGCCGCGACGTCACCATGCTCCCGCCCTTGGGCTGGGTCGCCATTGCCTACAAGACCGACAACCCGGGCACGTGGCTGTTCCACTGCCACATTGCCTGGCACGTCTCGGGCGGCCTGGCCGTCACCTTTGCGGAGCGCCCCACGGACTTCAAGGCCGGCGTCGCGGCGGCCGACAAGTCGGCCCTGGACACGCAGTGCACCAACTGGAACAACTACTTCCCGTCGCAGGATCCGTTCCCTCAGTCCGACTCGGGCCTGCGCAAGCGCGGAATCAACAGCCGCTTCCTCGGCGTCGGGTCCATCCGCGACATGTAAATGTCATTTATGCAGACCAAAAGAACACGCGGTGGTCTCTTCCTCCCTCTTTTGCTGCAAACCTCTCCTTTTCTGACACTTTACTTCTTGACCCTCTTTTGTTTGGCCAACAACAACCCCTTTTACTGCTTTCACCACATAACCCCTTGTCATATTTTTGAAGTCATGTACATGTTTTTTATAGGAGTGAATTTTGTTTTTATGCGCGGCACGCTTTTTTTTTTAAAGAAATGAAACAAACTTTGGATCCATATTTCTTTTTCTTTTTTTTCTTTTTTTGGATCGTTTGCATATTGTCTCTCCATAACAAGTCATGTTGCAAACGAATTTCTGCATGCACCCGTAGCTCACTACCTTAGAGACGAAGATCCACACTCGGCAGACCGGTATACAACGTGTACCGTGCAGTCGCTTGTATATGTTGTGAGAGGCAGGCCGCTCTGTACCGTTGTAGCTGCCAGAGGGGCCGGAGGAGCAGCAGTGACTGCGCGGTTCGACCCATCATAGCACAGCACCTCTTCCCACTGTGTGGCGTACGTCGCGCACTCCGTGGAGAGGGGCATCGACACATCCTCACGTCCGTCTAGCGGTGGGGGCGTTGGAATCGGTCTACACCGCATGGGCGGCTTGGTGACAAAGACCGTTTCCGTCTGCGAGACCGTATGTACCTCGACTAGCGTGGACGTCGCCCGCGCGCCGCCACCGCAGCTGCAGTCTGGAGGAAGGGCGCGGCCGCAGAACTTGTATGGATTTTGGGCGGAGTATCCAGACCGGGACTGTGTCACCGTAACTGTATTCGTGGTCGGGCAGGCCGCGTTGATGCCGGGAATGGTGGACGTGACAGTGGCGGCAGTCACTGTCGTGGACTTGACAATCGTGATTGTTGGGATAAGCGCGGCCGTGTCGACGTCAGCCTCTCCAGCCTGTCTAACCTCTCTAGCCTGTGCTTGTCTGACGCAGACCATGCCACAGGCTTGGTGCGGAAATGGTTCAACGAAACTGGGCCGGCAAGTTGGGAGCGGCTGCTCAACGATGATGGTTCGTGTGTAGCACGGCTGACAATTAGCGGCCATTCTGGCGGCCTCTGGCAGAGCACTGCCGGGTGAGGTCAGTATATTTTCTGTTTTGTGTCTTGGTGAAGTTGATCTCCTATGTATTACCATGCACTGCCCATGACTGAGGCCAGAGCGGCCAAGGCTTTGGCTTTGATGATCATCATGAATTTGTTGTGTTCGGTTTCGTCTCTTCGTCTTGGTATGGTTTACTCTCGTTTAGGCCTCCAGTATCTACATTGAGGCATGGTAAGAAGCTCTAATCTATATAGACACATGTCGACAGTGGAAGAGACCATGGACAAATGTGACTGAAAACACACCATCACCAGATGCAAAAAAGGGCACCATAAATGGTAGTAACCAAAATAAAAAGGCATACCACCACCATCCCGTGGCTTACCACCACAGCTTGCACGTAACTTTAAACAAGACGTGTAAAACAACGAATCGTAGCTGGGGCGTGCGCCCAGGTTTCCTGTTCAGCCTGTTTACGTGAACCGGTTAAAGCTAGCAATCCATGTCCATGAGAGCCTGTGCCACAAGCAGACGTCGACAACGGCCAAGCAGAGAAGGTATTTCGTTTTTACCTTGAATGTACGGTTTCGTGCCGCACCAAAAGAAGGAGAAGTATGTCGATCTCCTCTCGGAGGAAAACGACTGCTCGGTCCGGACAATAATGCCGGGGCCGACGTGGAGATGATTGTTGTCGAACGGACCTATTACTGCAAGATTTGGCTGCTCTTGTTATTGTTGATGTTGCTGCTGTGCCTCATGCGACCATCGAAATGAGGCGCTGCGTCCATCATATATATCGAACGAAAACATGGGTGGGATCAACAGTCTAGAAACGTAAACATTCGTGGTATGGAAATGCCTCTCGTTTCAGTTTTACCACAACGAAAGTGACAATCGATACTGCGAATGGGAAACAATCACGTGGAGTGGAAGTAACATTACGAACATTTATGCCTCCGATGGTGTCCGGAGTAATTACGGCATGCGGAATACAGGTGTCGTGTACGGACTATTTCTCCACATCTCCTCCTCGTAGTCTTGTTTCCAGACCAAAATGCTGTCGTCGGAACAAGTTGAGGGCGAGCACCGACACGACGGCCCCTGCCGTGTCGTGCTGCTTCCTTTTTGTTTTTGTGTCTGGTCGCGGCTTCTGGAAATATGCATAAAAGGGGACTGGGCAAAGTTTCTTCTTCTTTTCAATTTTTCAAGATTTGACTTGATCGCTCTTTCCCCTTCCTCTTCATACACGTGCAGGTTGTTTTGTTCTCGTTGATTGAATCCCGCAGGGATTCGCTCAATCCCGTTGCTTGCACTTTCCTCAGTCTCACTTGCTTTCCTCGTTTTTGTCACGCTTGTCTGCCCTGTTCTCAAGGCAATAGCAGGCAATTGCACTTTCCCGGTCCACCAACAGTGTACCTACCCGTTCTTGCCCAATAAACATGCCTGCCACACGGCCCGTCTTCGATGGCTTCCACTGCGTTCCAGCGACCTCATTCAATCACCTTCGTTTCATATGGTCGTTGCAGTGGATATACGAATACACGACGACAGAGAGCTAAGCGAGCCTACCATGCTTTACCTCTTGCACCGACTCTCAAGAAGCTTTGGTATGGATGGATGTACCAGTTCAAGTGCCTCTGCAGTTATGCTACAGCGCGATTCCCTTTTTAGGCCTGCCTTTTTGTTTCCTTCGCTCCTTCCCTTACGAAGCAGGATGAGATTGGCAGGGTCAAGCCCCTTGCCGGGGAAGGAGCAAGAACAACACTGCCTCTTACCACCGTCTGCCAAGATTGCTGAGCTTTCAACACCCGTTTGCCACAAATTTGACTAACTCCGCCTGTGTGTCTGACGGCTGCAGTGCTGCTATGGCGAGCCCTTGCACCTATTATGTGCTGAAAGAAACCCTCATCAACTTAATCCGGCCGAAGAAAGACATGCACGGCAAGAGCTATCCGCAACCTGTCACATTACGCGCTTTCTCTTTTCTGATGTTTTGTTTGTGCATGCAAGCCACACCGGCGCCTCTCCCGTTGTCTTCAATTTCGTCTTCCAACAAAAACCTCACACCAAACAAACGGCCTGACTCGCCACGGCTGACGAACCACAGCACTGGCAATTCAGGGTGCCCACTTGCGGCCGAGAGCCCAGGCCAATTGCCGCACCAACTAAAAAAGTCGCCGGTCCTCACACGTCCTGTCCGTCCCAAATAGGTTACTACAGACGCCCGCACCCGTCTCTGCGGCTGGCAACCTTTTCGCTCCCCCCATCACACATACACAGTAGCAGCCAGTCCTGTAGCAGCCCCGACAGCAACCACCTTCTTCCCGCCAGATAGGCTTGCTCTGCTACGGTTCCTTCTTGTTTCTGCCTAACCTCTGCTTGTCAGCAACGGTGCCGCCTCCGCATGCGCTCTTCTTCTCACGCTCTTGTGCTCTTGTGCTCCATTGCCTCTTCGCCGTTCACGCCTTGTCGTTGCTCGCCCTCCTCTCCTTCGCTCCTTTCCCGCTCGACGCCGCTCTGTCTGCAAAACTCGGATTGAACCGAAGCAGCTGTCAAACGCCCGAGCTGCCAATGCCCAGCTCTATGCGCCCTTGGTACGCCGCCTAACATATTTGTCGATTGAGACGTTTGGCCCATCGACGTCCTCCGCGGCTTTGACCCCGCCTATCTCCGCCTGGCCGGGCACCGCTCTCGGTCCCGAATCTTCTCGCTCTCTTGCCGATCCACCCTGCAACTCCTTCTCCGCTTTGCCCCACGATGCGACCGGCCGATATCCAGCTTCTTTTCGAACGAGGTGGCCCCGCCTCAGGATTAACCGCCCACAATGGCTCCGCCATATCTCCGAACGGCCCCGGCGAGCTGACAGCGGCCGAGAAAGCTCAGCGGGTGGCCAGCCTGCAGCAGGTCTTGCTCGCGGTACGGCACTACTGGGTCACAGGGTCTCCGAGCATGGACCTGGCCGCCGAGATCCTGGGCGACGGTAGCCGAGATGGTACGCAAGCCCTACCCCTTCCTTTTCGTTGGGTCGCGTGGTCAACGAGGCATATTCCGTACTAACGCAGTGCAGCTTCATGGCGGATACCAATAGGCGAGTCGGGCTTGCTCGATTTCTTTCTCGGCATCCTGTCCGTCGACGGTCTGCGACAATCTCTCAAAATTCATACCCTGCGCCTAATCGGCAACTCCTGCGCAGATGAGGGTGAGTTCGCGACGAAGAGGGGAGATGCTATGCATCTCTGACTGCCCCATGCACCCCTGCCCACCGTCTACTTGTTCCCGTTACTAACAACATCGCCAGATGATAACCGCGCCCGTGTCGTGGCCGGCAACCAGATCGGGCGCATTGTGTCCCTCCTCGGCGATAACTCGACCTTGGCCTTCGTCATTCCGGTGCTTTACAACATCTGCGTAGACTATGGTACGTCACAATTCTGCGTGATTTACTGGCCTTCTTTCCCTCCTCCATATCGTGATTTTCTGACCACCTCTCGCAGAACCGGCGCAGCTTCAGGCGATTCAGACACATCTGAGCCGCGGCCTAATCTCCATCGTGTCAGGCCCACGCTTGGTCCAGTGCCGAGCGTTCTTGAATATTGTTTGCAAACTCCTCGGTCTGCTAGTTGCGAATGAATCGGAGGTGGCTGTGGCAGACCCTGCGACACCAGCATACCTCTTGCAACTAGCCGTCAGCCCCGAGAACGCCCTCGACATTGAGGAATTCAGTGTTCTCGTGTCTGTCGCGCTCGCATATCTCACCCATGAACCCTTCCAAGAAGAGATTATCCGCCAAAACGGCGTCCAGGCGCTTTTGACGGCCTACTCCGACTCCTACACCAAGTACGATGTCACTCAGATGGACCCCGAAGACGCCGCCGACTACAAGGCCCTCGGTAACCGGTTCATGCACATCATTGCCGATGTCGTGGCTCTCCCGTCATTCGTGACACATTACACTTTGAGCTCGGTGCCCGTACACATACTGCAGTCGTGGGTCTCCAACACCTATACGAATGTTCATTTGAAGACGGCCGGGTGCATTGCCCTTGGCAATTTGGCTCGGTCCGACCAGTCCAGCACCTACTTTGTTCAAGACGTCAAGATTCATCTGCCCCTCATCCAGCTTCTCTCACAGCCCAACGCAAGTCTTCTCGACCTGTCGTCCGACGCAGCCGTTGGGGGTATTTCTCCCAGCTCCCAGCTCGTCTTCTCTGTGCTCTCCTACCTCAAAAACCTCGCCATTCCCATCGTCAACAAGCCTGTCCTGGGCACTCTTCTCGACCCCCCTGCCAACATCCTTCCTCGACTGTGGACAAGCACGAACAACCAGCCACAGGTCCAATTTGCTGCCGTGTCCCTAACACGCTTGCTTATCACGTCATGCCCTGCCAATGTGCGGCGCATCTGTGCACCGCTGTCCCCCGATCCGGCTTCACCTGCCCATGACCGGAGCAATCTGCACGTGCTCATCTCCCTCTTCAAGCGGTCCGAGGAAGAGAACACGAAAATGGAAGCAGCCCGCGCAATTTCGGCTGTATGTCGGGTGCTGCACACGTCTTCCGATTCCGACGAAGTTTTGCCAGAAGACTGGGAGCCCAGCGATGAGACGTCGCCGCATTCGGGCTCTATGCAGACCAACGACAGCGGAATTTCGTCCTCTGAGCCGTCTCCAAACCCGCCAAGCGTCCCGGCTCCCACATCGTCGGACAGGGACGACACTCCCGTAGTGGATCCGTCCTCTCTACCAAACAGCTCTGCACGTGTAAGACGAGCGCGGTTTTATTCCGCCCACATAGACATAGCCGACTGCCTCACGTATCTTATTACGCAGACGCGCTTCCCTGTCCTGCGGTCTGATACCTGGTTCGTGTCCGCCGTTCTCAGTCGGTCTACGGATGGCGCCCATCTGGTCATGCGCGCCCTGCAGCCATTCGAAGCATGCCGAGCACTCGTAGAGGCCGTGTCGGGGCGTGACTTGGTCGAGGGCCACCGCTTGCCTGGTGGCGCATCACTGCTGTCCGATGACGAGCTTTTGGCAATGACGGATTCCACCGGCGCGCCAGTCTCTCTGCCATCCGCATCGGAGCCGAACAAATTAAGTGACGGTGCAGGTGCGATCGCCGCAGAAACCCCGTCATCATCAGCCGCCAACATTGACGGCCTTGGTTTGGAGCCCCAGCAGGCCGATCCCGCCCAGGTTGCGAGCATGGCCCGCACCGACCGCGAGAACGGCCTGGTCCTCATCGCCGAGATAATGAAGAGCTACGCCCATTTCCTCCCGCCGTTTCGACGGGGTGTGTTCGAGCAGCTGCTCCAAACCGGCGGCGCACTTGTTGTGAGTGCCCGATCGGAGCAAAGCCAAGATTTGGCTACGTAAGAATGTGAAGGAAAACACAAATATCTTCCGCCAACGTTTCGGACCGGCCATCCGGCCACCATCTCCACATCATGTCAACACATTGCTCAAGCACCTGAAGAAACTCCAAAAGTTCATTGATATACCAGTACAATACTGGACAGATTTATACAAGCGAAACATCTAGATAGAGCATTTAAAACAGCAAATATACCACCTCATCTCGCAAATATACGACATGTCGATATACAAGTATGTACAAAGAATGTACAAAAGACTGATGCAATCAGGGCGAGGCAAGGCCGTAGTAATGGCACGCCCCACCCCATCTGAGGCACTCAAAAGATCATACGAATCACTCATTCCGCACGTTGGTTTTGGTTCTTTTATCTCTTTTTTTGTATTTGGTTGAATCATAACTCCCACCGTTTGAGTGAAATAAAAGGATAACATAATAAAATGAAACGACCCAGAAAAAAAAGACAAAACAAGAAAATACCGGTGTAAACACCCTTTTTGTGTGCGGCGGGAGGCGTTCGCAACGGAGGGAGGGTCTTGGGACAGTGCACAAAACTGACACGCATGGCAAATACGCGCCGCAGTCTCGTTTGACGAGCACGGGCTCCTTTGCAGGCGCTGCACGTCGCGCGACCACACCCCCTTTCTGGTTTTTTTGTTGATTCGTTGGCCTCCCGACCGCCCCGTCTTCCTTTGTGTGTTTTTTGTCCCTTTTTTTTTCCTTTTCTTCCCTTTCCAGGTTCACATCCCGGCCCAGCTCCGCACCAAACCATCCATACACTACGGCTCCTCTTTTCAAGGCGACATAGTCTATTTCTTGTTGGCCTCGGCCTCGGCCTTGTCCTTGATCCGCTTCTCGCGCTTGCCCACCAGCTTGGCGTCTGACCGCGCCTTGCGCAGGGTGGCGTAGGCACCGGCCTCGAGGGGCGCGGGCAGCTCGCTGGTCTTGATCTCGGTGACGCCGGCGGTGGAGCTGACAATCGGCAGGGCGGAGGCGATCAGGGCGGCCGACTGGCCGGCGGGGACGGTCGGCTTGGCGCCCTTCTTGGGGAAGACGAGCAGGCGGCTCTTGTAGGCCTTGAGGCGGGCGACGTTGGCGGCCAGGGACTCCTCCGACAGGTTCTGGCGGCGGTGGTCGACGGAGATGCCGATGGTGGGGGCCAGCAGGCGGGGGACACCAGCAGCCTGGGACGTGGGGGTTAGAGAAACAGGTTCAAAAGCAGAAATGGGCAAGGGAAGGGACTGTCGACGCACCTTTAGCTCGGCCAGGGTGAAGCCACGGCCAGCACGGACCTTGCGGTTGTACTTGATGCTAGGGCAACGGACAATCGGGCGGAGACGGTCGACGGGGCGGGGGGCGATGGCGGCGGCCTTGGTCTGACGAGCGACACGGCGGCTGTGCTTCTTGCCGGCCTGCATTTGGGGGGATTCATGTTAGCATATCGTCTTTCCTGTGCAGCATGGCTTCGATTTGCCATCCTCCCAATTCTCTTTCCATCGCTTCGACATCCGGACAGCATTTCAACACGACGGGTCCCGCAGTCTCGTTCAAATGTCGAAACCCTCGGTTCCGCCTCATTCAACATGCTGTCCAGTTGTCTTCGTAGTCGATTTCGCGGCGTGTCGATTGTCCAACGTTCGTCCTCCAAAGAGTTAATCCGTACCTGGTCAAAGTGCGTCCGCACGCGGCGCTGCCAATCCTTGCGGAAGTCTGTTGCAATCCAGTCAGTCCAATTGTTCTCTCTCGGCTCGATCTGTTTTCATTTTTGTCGTCGAAAATCTCGGCTCGTCTTTCTTGTCTTGGAAGGGGAGAAGGGCTCGACGAACGGTTGTGGGGGATCTGGTTGTTGTGCTTGATCGCCTGTAGAAAAGAAGAAAAAACGTCAGTATGCCGACTGGGAAATAGTGCGCATGTCGCCGAATGTCGATGTCGAGAAGAACAGGGCCAATCGTACCATTGTGTCTGTGTTGTCCGAGTCACCTGGGGAGAAGATGAGGTGGTGTCGATTGTTGTCGTGATGGTGGTTGGAACGAAAAAAAGAGACTCTCGTTGCAAAATGAGCGGCACTGAAAATCCGACAGACAGAGAGTGGGCACCACACAGAGCAGGAAGGAGGACGAAAAAAAATTGCGGTAGTGCAAAAAAATCAATACTAGTTTTCCGCCTGGTTTTGGGGCACTCTTGCCCCAAAAGCAGTATCCGCTAGAACGAGGTTGAGTGTTAGCGAATAAGGAGAGAGACAGCAAGAGCATCTCCACTGAGAGTGTAAAAAGTGGGTCTTCAAAGATCAGAAGGGTTAGAAAGCCCTACAGAAAAAGCCCCATCACGTGTGATTAGATAATCTACTTGCACGTGTAGATAAGCGATACCTCAGAACGTATCGTGAAGCGTGTATATAAACTTCCTCGACCGCGACTTCCGTGCCAGATTCATGCCAATCGTCGGATAACTATTTATGGTCAACGTATTAATTAATAGCTATCGGATATGGTAATATGAGAAGACCGCCCAACCATGTCTCTCTCTTTTGAAAAATGAAATAGACACCGCCGCCCTTATATAAGAAACCTCGCGCCGAATGGAAACCGCCATACCAAGAACGCCTATGCAAACTAAAATGTAAACGAAACAAGGTGCAAAAGCCAATAGGGGAATTATACAAGCAATGAAAAAGGATTGCAAAACGACAAAAAGAAAAACAGAAAGATATGAGACAAAGGACAAAAGACAAAAAAACATTTATCGGTTCGCCGGTACCGCCGGGGTGAGGTCTTCGGTGTAACCGAGCAGCAGCCGGTTCTCGTCGCAGACACGTGCAAACTCGAGCAGCAGGCGCCAGGTGTAGAGAAGCATGTCGTCGCGGCGCAGGACCTTTTCGCCCCAGCGCTTACCGACCGAGGCCAGCATGCGAGCGGCGGCGTCGCCCTTGGCGCTGCTGGTAAAGTAGTCGATGGCGGCGTGCAGGTCCTGGAAGGTGTTGTCGAGGGGCGCAAAGTGCAGCCAGGGAGCGAGGCGGTCGTCGTGCCACTCGGCATAAATGGTGGCTTTGAGGGGCAGGCTGGTCGACAACAGCAGGCCGCGGAAGCGGGCGCTGAAGCTGTTGCCGTCGGCGTCGGGGATGAACTTGTTGACATACTGCTCGGCCATGGGCTTGCTGGGCAGAGCCTGGAAGTGGGGCGTGACGTAGTCGCACTCGCCAAAGGGGAAGCACAGCAGGTCGGTGAAGCCGGCGTCGGCGAATTCAGACAGGAAATCGCCGACGGTCATGTCATGGCGACGCTGGTAGTTGTACATTTGCAGGGGCGCCATCTCAAAGGTCATGGCGCGGGCGCCGTCGTGCTCGAGGGCGGTGACCGTGGTGCCGTTGAGCATCTCCAGCAGGCGGTGGCGCTGAAAGTGCGACCAGTTCTCCTTCTTGTTGCGGCCACCGGAAGCGACGCCGCGCCAGACAATGCCCGTCTCCTTCTGGGACCACTGGGGTCCATGGCCGTCGCCACCCGAGTAGAACGGATCGTCCGTCAGGTACATGGCGCCAGGGATGAGAATGTCGTTGTTGGTGGGCAGCTTGCAGCCGCTAAAGAGGGGGATGAGCTCGGTCGAGGTCGAGATGGAGAGGGGCTCGATAAAGGTGCCGTGCAGCGAGCGGAGGTGTGGCTGTGTGCACGGGTCGGCGGATGCTGTAAAGTTCTTGACATAGCCTTCGGACGAGTAGGCCGGCCGCCAGTCAAAGGGCAAGCTAGGCGGGCGGGAGAAGTCCTTGAGGGCCGGTACATTACGGCTCGGGCTGTTCGGCGGGCAGGCAGCGCGCGACAAGTCCCAGTACTGGGGGGAGTTTTCGTGGATCCAGTCCGGGTCGTAGGCATGGGTCTCGTTGGCATTCTTGGCATCGACGAAAGCAAGGCCGCGATATTGCTGGAGTGCCTTTTCGCGCGGAACAATCTCGCGGCCGTCCTCGGCCTTCTTGACCAGGTCTGTAATCTCCTCCCACTTCACCAGCAGCCGCGATTCATCCATGTAGTTGATCGGCATGTCGACGTCGGGCAAAAAGGGCGCGGCCTCGGCCACCAGGTCGGTCCACAGCTTCAGCCAGGGCACGCGGCCCGTGACGTCGCCAACGCCCGTGGCCGTGCCACCGCGCACGCGGACCACGTGGTGCCAGGACTGGGCACGGCCGGCCAGCTGGTCGGGGTCGAGGCCCCAAAAGGGGTTCAGGTCGTGGTAGATGCGGTCGAAAAAGTCCTCAACGACAATGGCATCGTGTTTCTTGGCGTACTCCATCCATTTATCAAACCCGGGCGGCGGGTGGCGGCCACGGCGCTCGCGGTACTTGGCGGCGGCGGTTGCGACATCAGAGGATTGCTTCGCGACAAGGGCGTCGTGGGCCTGGCGCGCGGCGGCGATGAGGCGGTCAATGGGGTGCAGGTCTGTGTCGGAGACGTTGACGACGAGGCGGTCGTACTCGGCGGTGGCCTGCTGGGCTTCAGAGTCTGGGTTGAGCGTCAGGTGCGGGATCTTTGCGGCGACGCTGCGGACCTTGTCGGGGGAATATTGTGTCAAGAGGAGGCCGGTGGCGGCGAAGGTGACGAAGCCGACGACAACGACAAAGCGGGCAATCGTCGAGAAGGATTGGGGGCCTCGGCGGCTGGAGAAGGCCGTGCCAGCCTTGCGAAAGAACATCATGGCGACGGTGGGAATCAAAAGAGGGACGTGAAACTCGGCCCAAAAAAAAGGCAGAAAAAGGCAGAAGCAAAAAAAAAAAAAAATGTGACCCCAAGACCGCTCGTCGGCAGCTTAGCCAAGAATGGAGCTGCAAAAACGGAGGAGCATCGGTGAAGAAGAGAAATGGGAACCAAAAACAATACTGGTCAAAGCATCGCCAACAAAAGGAGGTGCGACAGGTTCGAAAAGGTGCGGAACGACTGGAGGTAGGAGGGTCGCAGCTGCCTTTCGTCGCAAGTACTTGTTCGAGGGGATAATAGGCCCCGAAAATAGGGGGTGTTACCCGAGAATGCGAGAATCGTCAAAGAATGAACGAGGCGCAAAAGTCTTGGGGGTCCCACTTGGCAGGAGCGACTTGCATGCGAAGGAGCCTCCATTACGGGACGGAAATTGGCATTTGAAGTCTGCCAAAGTTGAGCTGACAGAATGCTTGGCTAGTTTCTTTCAGGCCTCTCTTATGCCAAGGACCGCCTCTCTAGTGACAGCACGAGTCAGTCAAGGCGCTTTTAAGGTTGTGTCCTTCTAGAAGAGCTCAAAGTAAGACACGGACCAATGGCGTGTATTCCAGGAACCTGGGCGGAGCCAGGCCGGCTGTTGCACCCATTGAGCATCTTCACAGTACTAATAGCAAGGCTTCGTTGGCTTGGTTAGTTTGCTCTACTCGGGCAGTCGGTTCGAGGCATTGGGACCAACACTTCAGAAATTCGCACAGATAGCAGACGGTAACGGCACTTGAAATACAAGGAGACTCCTAGGCGGTGGGTAACTGACCATGACTTACTTCAGGATTTAGCCATAGTGATTGGCACTCGACGATTTTAGTAAGGAGAACAGAGCCATTTCAACAGACTCTCTGTCACACTAGCTGAAACCATAAATGCTCGATGCCATTGCGTAAGGCATATTTGTTTATATTTATTATGAATATGGTCCCGAGCAGAAGTAACCGTATGACGGAAATCTCACTCACTCGATCCGATGAGATGAGATGCGGTCATAATGACGATCGCGCCAGAACAGATCATGCAGTCACTTTGCGGGGAAGGTTGATGCTGCTCAAATAGATTTCCATCCCAGATTCTGGGCAGATTGACATTCAGTCGAGTGACATTGGGTGTGACGAATCGTAGATTGCGTGAATCCGAAGCTTGCCGAGCTTGCTTCGTGGTGAATGAGGCGATGTAGGTTTACATTTTAGTGATAAGTAACGTCTTTTAATAAATTTACCGTAACGATGGTAGTCATTTATGTTGCATATGTACGGTAATAAAATTGTTCATAGAATCTTACTGTTTTAATTGGACGCTTACAATTCATTCAATTTTCATGTTTATTTTATTTCATCTGTTGGTATATCCAGCACCAAAATATATATGTATATATAAATAAAAATGAAAAATAAAACCTAAAATTACCAATTTAAAAAGAAACTAATAACAATGCCGATGCACTTCTCGTTATCCCAGATGAATGTTGCAAAGCCCTCTCTTCCTCTTCGAGTGGAAAATAAGCCTCTTGGATTAGTTGATAGTCCAGCAAGTGTTTCTTTTTTTGTTCCATTCTTTATTTCTCGGGTCTACTTCTGCATCGACATTGCAAAAACTGTCACAAATAAATACCATTGCTCCTCTGAAACGTGCCACGAGCACCGTCTTCCCGTGTCCAAGTATCAAAATAATAGTGCAGACGACTGACGTGCTGCTATTGGCAAGAGCATTGACGTCATACCAAAGCTGCTGTGGCGGGGCAACGTCCACTGTACAAAAGGCCAAAAGCCACCTAACACGGCCTTCCATATTCATCCAACAAAAAACATCGAGGAACATCAAATAAAGAAACACATCTAAAAACACCAAAAAAATACAATTGACACCATGTCCAACTTCCTCAACGATGTCACCACCGGTCTCAAGGGCATCCGTGGTGCCGGCGACGCCCTACGCGGCGAGCTGATGGAGGCCGTCGACCAGACGTTTGACAACAACCCGAGCCACCCGACAACGGCCGCTGCCACCAACAAACACCACACGATTGCCGAAAAGGGCAAGGCCGACATGGCGGCCGCAGACGACATGGTGGCACGCCACGAGCAGGCGCATCGCGAGAAGAAGGCGGCCGAGACAGGCACCGCCGGGGCGGCGTTCCGCAACAGAGGCGCCGAGACTGGCGCGGCACCGGTGGCTACCCACGAAACGAGTGCCGACGCGTATGATGGGAGCGGTGCAGCCGCCCCAGCGACGGAGGGATACGGCGGAAATGTGAATGCGAATGCAAACACGGCGGCAAGTGGAAGACAGTAGGGCCGTGGCCGGAGCACACAGATGCCTCGCTGTCGAGGTAGAAGACGCGCACGAATAGCTCCAGTTTAGCAATTTGAACGTATCGATCTATTCCTTGGACTGAGATACCTTTGTCTATACAATTCCTGTCAATTACAAAGATGTGCCGGCATGGAATGGACGCCTTGTTGCTGGATCGTCCACGGCGCCCTACTGAGCATACATCTTTGTTTACAGCGATCGGGGGCGGTGGCGTGTGGGGCTGTTTTGGGGGTTGGAACTAGGCACCGGGAGAGGCCTAGACGGGCTGCAAGACAGCGGCACGCGGCTTACGCACAAAGAGCATACCTTCTATTCTCCCGACTCTGAATCCGTCCGTAGACTCTGGGATGTAACAAACTGGTGAATTTGTTCTCTTATCAGACGTCTACTGCGTCTGCAGAAGGCTTAGGGTGGCGTTGATTGATCTGGTTAGTACGGAGAACGGAGTATTGTCTTCTTACGTTATCGTCACATCGAGCCCAAAGTGAATAGGGGCAGGGAGGGATTGCGTGTGGGACGTCATGGTGCCTTAGATGGAGTATGTTGTAATTGCATGTACATCGTACAGAGTACGGATATGGACAGCAAGCCGGACAACGAAAGAAAAGGGACCACGGGAGAACAGGTCCTCTCGTCGGCGAAAACTGAATTGCAGTCATCGGGGCTATTAGAGGACGGGAAACACAAAAGGATTGCATTTCAATGTATGAAATAAACAAGTCGAAGAGAGCCCCTATCTTGAATCCCCGGAAGGCAGTACGTCGTGACACCTTCTTCCATGTCCGTTGGCATTGACTGCTCGCCGAGCTCAACCTCCGCAAATGGACCGATATTGGCCCCCGATTTTGGCCCCGAGAATATGAGACGAACATTTTGTTGCCTAGCCCTCAAGAATAGCCCACAGGAAAAGGCCCGAGGCTCCCAAGCGACGGTTTCCAAACGGAACAACCTTATTTTTTATTCTGGAGAAACAATTCGTAATTACGGCGTATATTGTCCCATTTCTCGATTTGTTGCGGTTCTGCAAAATAAGCTTGGCCAAAACCAGAACATTCTGGACCGGGCGGCTGTGGTCACCCTCTGTCAACAAACCCCTGGATGCATGTATGAAAGGGACGCTATCCGCAAGGGGCAGGGCCTGTCCGTGGCCGGACCCAACGACCACGTTTTGAAACGCGCCAACATAAAAAGACGGGGATAAATACCAAACAACGACGGCAGTCTGCGGATTGTCGGCGCCTCAGCTTACACCACGAAACCCTGCTGCGAATCGTGATTTTTACTGGTCGTTCGTTTGGCGGTCCCAGGGGTGTTGTTTTGTGTCGGTCTTTTAATTGCAGGGAGGACAGGAGAAGAGGGGAACGCATCCACCAAAGTTTCGGTCAGGAAACGACGAAGACGACGACGACGACGAAGACCCATCCCATTTTCAAGCATTTTCTTTCTTTCCAACTACGTTTTGTGGGCTTGTTACAAAGGTGGCTAGATGATGCACACAAATTCGGGCGGATTATTCTGGGCCTTTATATCTGCACGCTGCCAGTCAGCTGTCCTTACCCACGAAAAACATGTTTCTTGTTGCACAGCTCACGGTATTATGGTTATCGTATTGCAGGAGCCAGCGACGCTGCCTCTTGTTTTCGTGCGGCCAGGTCAGGCACACCCCTTAATCTACGAAAACGAGGTGCAGTTCTCGGTGAAGATGGCGTGTACGAGACGAAAAGGTAGATGCTTTCTCAAAACAAATATGAATGCAAATCGCATACTCCGGAATACACACCAATCGGGCAACCCCACAAGCCCCTACAGCTACTCTACGAAGGGCTCTCTCACCAAGGGCTTGGGGCTAGTCCAGGGTGAAAACGTCCAGGCCGTGCAGGCCCGGCCCCTTGGTAGGTTGCATCGACGGTTTGGCCGACGGGAGGCACGGCGAGACGAGCGCTTCACTTCGAGATAAAGGCGCATCGTCGTCCGTTTGTTGTGTTGTTTTGTAGGTTTGAATCTTCCCCCCCTTTCTCTTCCTCTTCTTCACCGTTCTTTCGTCCATCCTTCCGTTTTTTGATTTCAAACTTACATTCTTTTTGTTGTTCGTGTGCCATTGCTTCTCGTTGTCATCCTTTCTTTTCGTCTTCTTGCTCTCCTCTTTTGATTTATTATTCTGTGCTTTTTGGTTCTCTCGAGACCAAAACACTCACGTTCTTTCTTGACGGAACGACGTCTTCATTCCTTTCCCCTTGCGGCCTATCTTGCCCACTGCATCTTGCCAGGTGCATACATTCTCCTTCTTCAGCTTGACGCATTTCACTGTGTACACAGGCCAGCCTGTTCTTCGTTCTTCTTTCGCTACTTATCGCCCGACGGTCTTCTCTTTCTCAAATTCTGTGCTTCCGGAACAGCACGTCTCTTTCCATCTGTCCCAGTGACTTTGCCTCTGCCGTCCGTTCTCGACACAGCTCACCATGTTCTCCTCCCTTAACCCCAAATCTCTGGCGGCCCTCGTGGCCGCTCTGGCCGCGATCGCCCCGGCCGTCTCGGCCAAGGACTCGCGGACGTTTGCCGTCCTGCGCTTCCACGGCGACGGTCCGCTGACCATCGGCCGCACCGACCCCATTGTCAGCCCCGGCGGTCCGTCGTCGCACGTGCACGTCGTCCAAGGCGGCAACGCCTTTGGCAACTCAGCGACGGGCGAGTCGCTGCTGAAGTCGACGTGCAGCACGGCCAACATTGCCGGCGACAAGAGCGCCTACTGGATGCCGCAGGTCTTCTTCCACGACCCCAAGAACGGCTCCTTTGAGCCCGTGCCGCTGTTCTACATGAACGTCTACTACTTCTTCGAGGCCACCAACGACGACATCACGGCCTTCCCAGTCGGCCTGCAGATGGTCAGCGGCAGCGCCACGCGCAAGACGGCCCCGGCCACCGGCAACGACGTCCTCGACCCATCTCAGGGCACTATCCAGCCCGCCCAATTCACCTGCCCGCGCTCCAGCTACGACCCGCCCTCGTACCCGGTCGGCTCCGACGGCTCCATGGCCGGCCTGCAGGACACGAATAATAAGGGCGCCGGCGCCGGCTTTCCCTTTGCCGAGTGCGACGGCTACGCCTCGCCGCTGCGCGCCGACCTGCACTTCCCCTCGTGCTACGACCCGTCCAAGGCGCTGACCGACTTCAAGAGCAACACGGCCTTCCCGACCGACGCCGGCGACGGCAAGCAGGACTGCCCCAAGGGCTGGCTGCACATGCCGCACCTCTTTTACGAAATGTACTGGAACACGCCCCTCTTTGTCGACCGCTGGGACCCCGCCGCCGCCGACAGCCAGCCGTTTGTGCTGTCCAACGGCGACGCCGCCGGCTTCTCGCTGCACGGCGACTTTTTGGCCGCCTGGGACACGACGGTGCTGCAGCACATTATCGACACGTGCGACGCTGGCGACGCCGGCATGGACCAGTGTGCCGGCGTCGAGACGGTGCTCCAGGGCAACTGCAACATCCCCAACCCGACGCCCGAGGACATCACCGGTGTGCTGTCGGCGTTGCCCGGCAACAACCCGCTGTTTGGCTGGCAGTACGGTACGGGCAGCGCCACTGGAGCCAGTCCCACTGGTGCGACGGGTGCGACGGGTGCGACGGGTGCGACGAGTGCTTACGGCTCTCGTAAGTCTGGCTCTTCTTCGTCTGCCGCTGCCGCTGCCGCTCCTCCGTCTGCCAAGGCCTCGACCCCCTCATCGTCGCCTGCCGTCGTCGCCAACCACGCCGTGTCCAACGCCGACGCCAAGACGGAGAGTCTCTCTCCTTCTCCCACTGTCTCTCCCTCTCCCTCTCCCTCGCCTTCGGCGTTGTCCATCGTTGTCTCGTCTCAGGTTGCCGCCGTCTCGGTTGCTCCTTCGTCGTCTTCTGCTGTCGGTGCTTCGTCGGCTTCTTCGTCTTCGTCATCGTCGTCGGCTCCTCTTGTGCACTCGGCCTCTTCCTCTGCCTTGTCTCCTCCTTCCTCGTCGTCTGTCGTGACACCCGCCTCTTCTTCGTCTCCGTCCTCTTCCGCGTTTTCTTCCCGTCCTCCTCCCCCCTCCTCCACAGTCTCGTCTGTCGAGGCCGCCTCTACCAGCTGTGCCGCACCAACCGACATTTCCACGACCATTGTCACAGTCCCCGTGACCGTCTACTCGACGTCGACGTCGACCATCTACCAGACAGCCACGGCCTGCACTTTGTCGTCGGCCGTCTCGTCCCCTTCGGCGCCCTACCGGACGTCTGCCGTGGCCTCGGCAGCCGGTGCCGCCAAGCGCAGCGAGCACATGCATCGTCACGCCCACGCACGGCGTCACTAGATGCCTGTCGGCTGTGTGGCGGGCGAGGCCATGCATTGATTCTTATTCTCCATTTCACTTCGTGTCCTGTACTTTAGTTTATTTTTACTTTATCCTTTTCTCGCATCCCCACGATTCACGGCTTTGGTTGGATACATGTGGCATACTTTTTCTTTGTTCATTCTCCATTTCAATTCCAATTGTGTATTTTATTATAGCCTTTTTGGTACAATTCCATTTCTTTTCAAAATAGGGTTTCTTTTTACCCTTTTCAAATCATTTTTGTCTATACCTATCCTGCTATGCAAATGTGAATCAATGTCAAAGAACTCCCGTAGTATATCTGTCGCCATCACAACGCATCTAATCGTCGAACCCACCCCAATCATCGTCGTCCGACTGGTCTTGTTTCGCTTCGACAGGCGGGTGAGCAACCGTCCCTGTTGCCTTCTTGGTCTTTTTCTTGGCCTTTTTTGGACTTTTTCTTTGTAGGTTCACCGTTAGTTTGTGGTGACTGTTCTGTGTCTTGTGCCCTACTTGCTGTTTTCGTCCCTTCTGCGCCAGCCTCGTCTCGCACAAACGCCGCCACGAAAAAGCCCATTACGCCCCGGTCGTCGTTGGCATACGACCGAATACACGCCTCGGCCACAGCCGCTGCGTCTTCGTCTTGGTCATCGTCCTCGTCCTCAGTCCTTGGCACGTTCTCTGCGCCCTTGGGATCACCCCGTACGGGCCATGCCTGCATCCCTGCCACCTGCTCGTCGCGCCGCAACAGTCGCCAACGTCCAGCCTCCGCTCGTCGCAGCGCCCGCAGCGCCCGCACCACCACCTGCTCATTTTCCTCGGCGTGCACCGAGCATGTCGAGTAGGTCACGCGCTGGGCAGACGGGAATGAGCACGCATGCAGCAGAATGGCCAGCTGAAACGAAGCGAGCGCGGCCAGGCGCGCCTTGGGATTGTCCTTGCTTTGGAGGTCGTCGAGGGCGGTCGTGGCGTCCGCAGGGACATCGTCACCCATGTCTTCCTCATTTTCCTTTTTTCCCTTCTTCGTCTCGGCCTCGGCCCCGCGTTTCCGTTTGTTCCTGCCGCTGCCGGTCGGCATGCCCTGTTGTGACGTGCCCCTTATGACTTTGGCTACCTTGGGCAGGTGTAGTTCGGGCATAGCATCGCGGCCGACGATGCCGCTGCCAGAACAGCTGGGATCCAACAGCAGGGCGCGCACTTCGCGGAACCGCTCGGCCGTCGGGTCGACTTTCAAAAAGTCCTGTCCAGCGTCGACGGTGGCGATGCTCATGCCGACTTCGGCGCCGTCACCGCTCTCGGCGGCCAGTGCGCCCGCTTTTTGCAGCATGTTCTGCAGCGTCTTGCTTCGGTACTTGTCCTTTTCAAAGGCGAACACGCGGCGGTCGGTCGGTGCCTTCTCCTCGCCCAGCAGGGCCGCCAGGTGACTCGTCTTGTTGCCCGGTGCCGCACAAGCATCAATGACGTGGCCGCCACCGGGCACCGATGCGGGGTCCAGCAGGTACGCAGGGAAGCACGAGGCCTTGTCCTGGAAGATGATGGCGCCACGCTTGTACGCATCGCAGCGGGTCAGATCTGTCTGGACAGCAGACGACGACGATAACGACGATGACGACGACGCGGGCACGGCAACCAAGGGCACCGCCACCAAGTTGGGCACGTGCTCGTCGATATACAATCGCGGCCCGTCGGCGTCGGCCGCAAACAGGGAGTGCAGGGTAGCGACCTGCTCATAGCCCGCAAACGTCGTCGCCAGCTGCTGCTCCAGTGTCGTCTTGAGCGTGTTGACCCGCACCCACCGCGTCGCCGCCGCCAGCGACGACGTCGTCGACACCGACGCCGCAGCCGCCCGTTCCACCTGCTCGCGCAGCACGTGCAAGGACAGGGCGCCGCGCCGCAGCCGGGCCCGTGTCAGCTCGGCCGACAGCCGCGTCTTGTGCCGCTCGACGGCCGCCCGCAGGCCGTGGTGCGCGGGCAGCTGGATGTTGCCATTGCCGTTCTTGGCCACGAGCAAATCGTGCACGAGCAGCAGCGCCAGGACGGGCGTGAGGCGGGCGCGGCGCTCGTGCTCGAGCAGGCCGGCACGGTCAATGACCTCGCTCAGGACCGCGCTCCATTTGCACGACTCGGCGGCGAGCGCATAGATCTGGGCCGGTGGGATGACGCCGGTTCCACGGCGACCGCTCTCCTTGGCCTCTTTGCCCTTGGCCGTCTGCACGTCTTTGGCGTCCTTGCTGCGCGGACCAAAAATACGCGTCTTGAGGTTGCCGCCGTCCGAAGCCGGGGCCGTCAGTGCCGTGGCAGCCTCGTGGTAGAGCGACATGGCGGGCCAGACTAGAAAAGCATAACGCGGTGGCCGTGGTGCGTCTGATGTTGTTGACTTTTGCCCGTCTGGAGAGGTGCCAATAAATTTTACGCTTACATAATTACACGACAGATAGCACGTGACTCCTCTTTCGACTTTGAAAATAAATGTCACAATATGAGGGTCAATCCTCAGCGAGGTAAGGTATGATTACGTCTGGTTGTTGGTTACGGCACTTGTCGTACGGTTCGCCCCATTATTTTCCGACTTCTTGAGGAGGCGATGCTGTCTATTTTAATATCTTGGCTGTCTATTTTGAATCCGCAGTCCGGCTATCAACGCCACGACAGTATTTTGATTTTGGTTTTAGTGATGATGTTTAGTGTCCATTCAACGCCACACTATGGGTGAGGACCTGCAGAATTTGGACAATACAGGGGACATCAGTGGATAAGCAGTAGGCAAAACAGTGGCTCAGTGGGTAATCTACTTGCCAGTCTAAGCCTTTCTAGGCGTGTCACGTGTATTTTTGCACCACCAATTGACGCCAAAAGCCCCTAGGTGTGGGCCTGGCGCCTACCTCACCAGCTCATGTTGCATGGCAGGAGAGGGAAGAGCGTCGCTCGTGCTGATTTCGGCTTGGCACTAGAAGCGAAGGATCATGATGGATGCGACGCAAAACCCTGCGCAGGACGCGAAAAAGGGGCTGAAGCACATTGTCTGCAAGAGGGCGAGTGGCCAAGAGTCGGCCAGGGGTCAACACGGAGGCTATGCCTCAATGCCAGCCACTGGCCCAACCGAGAAACAGAAAGCCACAAAACAGAGCATCTAAGAACGAAGGACGTAGGAAGTGGTGCAGAGTGGCAGGGTAAGATTCCCTGGTTTGTGCCAGGTTCTGATCCTCTGGGTTTCTTCCTTCACATACGGAGTAAAGGTGGACAGTGCCTTGGAACGGAGCGTGTTGTGTTCGCTCCGCTAGCAGGCGTATTGAGCGAGACGATGATCCTTTCGCGTGAAGCAATTTCCTTTCCGCTCATTTCCTCTCCTTGATTTTCGTGTGTTGCAGCTTTGGCGTCTCTGTTTTCCCTCCATATCCTTTTTTTCTTCTTCTTATTTTATTTTTATCATCAGTCGGCATCGTGGTTTGGTGTGTTTTTTAGATTGGTTCCTCCGAAACCTGTCTGCAGATGAAGAGAGGTTCAACATTGTGAGAATATCAAAACATTTTTTTTGTTGGCAACATCATCAACATCGTCGACATAGATATTGCAAATCAATAGCGTGAACATCGTCAACATCGTCGCTACTGTCGCCACTGTCGCCATTGTTGGCACGAAGACCGCGTTCGGTACGCGAACAGATTCGATACGGTTTCTTACCATCGACAATCGGCATCCGTTTCCAAAGCAGTAAAACAAGGAGAAGGAAGTACAATCGGTCTAACAGGAGCCCAACTTTGCAGCCATGTCGGCCGTTCCTTCGCTCACGACGACATTCGTGCCGTCGCCGTCGTGCACAATCGATGTCTACAAAATGCCGTACCCAGGCATAACGTGCGCCATCGGCTCCAGTCTCATTCCGTGCGAATACTACCACCTCGGCGTCGACAGCAGCGTATCCAACTGTTTCCCGTCCGGCTGGAGCGCGACCAAGTACTTTTCGCCAGGTGTCTGTCCCGAGGGCTACACGGAGGCCTGCTCGAGCACCGTCGGTGCCGAAACGCGCGCGACATGCTGTCCCACGTACGTTGTCATTAACCCACCATTGTTTGTTGCGTTTTGCAACTCTGCGTTTGATTGTCTTGTTTGTTCCAGGGCGCTAAACATGTTCAGAGGCTACCAATGCCAGACGGAGACGAACTGGCCATGGTACTCGACCGACCAGTGTACGTACGTCATGTCGACCAAGCAGGTGTTTGTATACACAACCAACATCATTGGCGCTGGGAAGGTGGTGTCCACCGTGACGGATGCCGAGGGCCTCAACGCCTTTGGCCTCCAGATCCGCTACCATTCGACTGACATCCCCTCGTCCACGTCTTCTGTGCCATCTTCCAAGTCCGCCACCAATACCGGCAGCGCCGCCAGTAGTGGCCCAACTGGCAGCAGCGGCTCCAGCGGCGACTCCGGCAGCACCTCGTCCTCCAGCAGTGGTCTTAGCACCGGCGCCAAGGCTGGCATCGGCATCGGCGCCGCCCTGGGCGCCGTCGCATTCATTGGCGCCGCCGCCTGGCTCTTTATTCGCAACCGGCGGGCAGCGGCCGGCAACGGCAACCTCTCCGACGGTGCAGAACTCGCCGGCGGCGCTGGCGATGCGGCTAATCAATACGGCGGCACCAGCAACTCTGCACACAGTCCACACTCGGGCATCGCGTACACAGCAGTGTCGACAAGCGCATCGCCGGGGCTCGAGCAGCAGCAGAAATACTACTATTCCGCAGGTGCGTCGACGCCCATGGCCGAGGTATCTGGCGAGTCGTGGACGCCACCGGTCGAACTGCCGACGGAGGGCCAGCCCCAGTATCTGCAGCCGGAGCAGGGACAGGGGCAGCTTGAGCACCGGTGACGGGGCGAGGCAGCGTTGGAGGACGCTGCCACGCCGTTTCTTCCGCACCAATGACAGGTGGGAAATGGAAAAGAAATTGATCCCGACGCCATGTCGGCTTGCTCTTCCTGGTCGACCACAATGCGCCCCAACAGGGAGATTCTCCGAGACGAGGGATTTGGATTGACGCATGTTGAAAATATGTGCGCGTTTGTTTTATACCTTTAATGAGTCAATAGCTTGAGGAGACGGGCCACTGCACTCCAGCGGTCTCATAGTAGCGCCCCTCTTGTGTATCGTTTGGAGTCCATTGGAATCATTAGCCATTCTTTACTGTATTTATCTTGTTTACCTTTGTCTATTTTTGCATGCATCTCAACACGGATTTTCTTTTCCACTTTTCTCCACGTCCTATTGCCACTTTTGTCACTTCGGTCACTCCGTTTAAGTGACTTGCATTGCTCAGAAGCTGATACCCGATGGTCTGTCTACATTAAGGGAAAAGGAAGATGAAGTTTGCCGGTTGATTTGACCCCGTCCACGGACGACCTCTAGATCAACTTAACAAACCACCACGGCCAAAATGAGGAAACAGAGGAAGAAAGAAAAGTCAGAAAAAGAAGGCGGTCTCTCCTTTTATGCGTTTCTTGCAATCTTACTTGTCCCAGGAGGACACGCGGATGTCAGCTCTTGGCGCGGCTTAAGCCTTTTCAAAGCGGGTTCCATCGGCTACCGGCGGCATCGCCACTTTTTCCCTCACTTGCTCAAGATCGAGATAACGCCATTCATTCCCGTTTCTCCCCTCCTTCCCCTGTCTCGGGAACAAGATCTGCCTCTAATGTGCCCTTCCCGCAATTTAAGCTTATTTTAAGGTCAAAGGCTCCTCCCCAGACTCCTTCATGGGTCTACGGATATGCATGACGGCTGCACCCCTTCCCGGTCCTTCGATCCCTCATTCCCTCCCTCCTCTTCCCAGTTTCCGCGTGTTCTTTTCTTCTTTCATTTCCTTGTATCTAAGCTAGTCTTAAATTGCACCTCCAGTTCATCTGCCTGTATCTAGATCTGAATCTGATTCCGTCCCTCAAGCGGTAGTTACACATTCGACCACCCATTGGGTCAAGATCCCTCATAAACCTGTAACTTCAGTTGCCACTTGATAAATGGGTTTTCTTTAACAGGTTGTGTCCAGCGTTCTATGGACTTGAGGTAGTAACTCACGTGAACATATATTGACCAGATTACACCACATATTTACTGGCACATGAAATGATTACGTCAATAAATGATTCAGCGTGACATACAATTATACGGAAAAGATACACATCTATTCGGATGACTTTTAAGAGTATCTATCCTGAAATTTATATTTACAACAAGCCACCTAGTATTCGTTAGCTAATAGTTATTCATTATGGACCTATAGGACACTATCCAGATCGTCCAAGATCCGAATATGTCCCCACGTATGTACTGCATCGCATTTTACGACCAATGCATGAACATGCATGCAAAACCTGTTGCCGGCTGGAAGTGGTCTTAGTTTGTGACAAATGTCTGTCACTGCTATGTTTGGTAGCCAGGCTATGGTTGACTTAATTACGGTATAATTCCTGACAGAGCAAGGCTCAGCATCTTGTGAAGGAGAACAGCGCAATTCTTTTTCTTTGGAAGTCCACTGGCACGTTACACGCCTGGCCAAGAAATGAGGCTCAAAACGAGGCTACTCCAGAAGAGGGCTAACCAGCAAGCCACAGGGTGACAGACAACAGACGAAGAGTCAGCCACGATTTGTAAATTGTGAAAGCTGGCCAATGACGTGGGGCGACTTGTGAGGGAGAGGGCGAGTAGAATACGAGTGTCGTCGACAAAAAATTGCTAGATAGTCTTATGTAGATGCCCTAAAACGGACGTTGTAACTGTCCGTCGCCCATTGAGGACATAGCGGGATCGTAATTTTACGCGCATTTCGGTAGTCAACTGGGCCGGAGCAAAAATATGAGATATTTAGGTCGGAAGTGAGACGGGTGTGTTTTGGCCGGCGGGATATCCGCAGAAGTTTTGAGTTTACGGAACACAGGTGTGAGATACTGGGCTGGACTGCAGTTTAGCACAGTCAGCGGACATAAGCTCGATCGACAACTGGGGGCCAAGTTGAGGCCGCCGCAATTAAGCCTTGTGTTGTGGCGGAAAGTAATACGTCGTTTAGGGAAATTTGCAAAAAGGCATAGCATGGATCAGCGTCAGCCCTCGTAAAAGCGTTATCACGTTGCAAGGCGGGCCGTCTTCGTATTGTAGCGGGCTGACTTTTGAGAACTGTCTGTCAGACGGACGGTAGACATATACGACGACTGCAGACGAATGAACAATGTGTCACGGAGCGGACAAGAATGATCAGACTCTTACGCTTGGTCATCAGGACCTGGACGATCTGAATTCTAAGCTGTTAGAACCGGAGGAACCCCTCAAAAAGATGATTAGAACTGGTTAGGATTGGCGGTAGGCATGTCGACGTTTGTCTGCACGTAGACACATTGGACCAGAAAAAACGGTGAACTGCAGTAACAATTTAAAGCAAACCAAAGTGTGGACCAGGACCTGTTTCTACCCCGAGTACCGGAGGCTCTGGCCCCTTTCGAAGGCGAAATAGGCAGGTGAGACTGAGAATCCAGCGCGAGCCAAGAAAGCCAAGATGCATGGAAGCAAAAGAACAAGTCGAGAATGTGATTCGACTAGGCGTTTCTGCTTCGTTTCCGTTTCTCTCCAACGCTTGGCCGTTTTGTCTCTTAGCCACACTCGCCCCTTCGGCCTCGCCCTTTGAATGTCCGTCTCGTTAGCCAACACCACATGATGCGCTCCAATGGTGGCTTTATTTCTTCCCCAATGCTACGCTGTTTTTTTTCCCTGTCATTTTGACGAAAGTAGCCTCCCAAAAGCTGCACGTCTCCGCAATTGTGGATGCAAGTTGGGTCCAGAGGGCAAGTCCAGCCCACGATCACAGGTTAATTTTTCAAGGCCCAGTTCTTTCCACATACGGTGACCTACCCGGGCTACCTGCCGTGCATCGTGTGGGGAACGTAAGATGCGTCCGTGGTTAACCTCCGCTCTCCGTTAGTGCTGCATCACCGGCTGGCACCATTTGAAAAGACAAGTGGCAATTTGAGGCCCAAAAGATGGAACGACGGTTATTCTTCAACAGGAGGAAGGAGCGAGCTACGGCCCGAAGGAGAGAAATATATTTGGGCCAGTACGGAGTTGGGTATAAGAAAAGGCCAGACGACGGAGTCAGAAACTATCAAAATGCTCCGCCTGCTACCCCGATGTCGCTTGGGATTTGTGAACTGGATATGTTGACTCATTGGTATGCGTAGAAGTCCGAGTCCGAGGTGCTTTGGGGAGAACCGCAAAAATTGGAGGCGTTCGTATGCAGGGTGCAGTCATCTCCATGGAAAAAGCGGCGATCGACGTGTTAGACCAAGCACAACACGGACAAAATACGGCGTATTATGACGAGGCGAATGCAAACAGGACCCTGCCGTTCCATTCGATGTCTGACAGCGTTGTCTCTGCCGCCCCGCCAGTTAAACCGGACTCGCGAGGACGATTGTTTTGGTGATTCGCATTTTAGACATCTCGTGGCTGAGTCCCTCGTCCCTTCCGTTTTGTCTATTTGCTTTTTAGTTTTGTCTCCTGTCTCCGTCAGCTCTTCCCTTACACCTTTTGCCATCCCTTGGCTCCTTCCAAAATTCTCAATCGACTTCGAACTGGTCCTTCCGTGTCCTCTCTTTAACCTCCCCTCCCCTCCCCATATTCCTTCCTCGGCACATTTCTCCCCGCCCACACGCCTTCCTCGCCAACTTCCGATCGACATCAGCTCCTTCTCTCTCCGGAAAGCGCGACATGCAACACTTGACCTTAGGCACGGGGTCACGAACTAGCCCAGACACGGTTCACGCACCTTGTATTACTCCGTACGTTTTCACTCCTCCTCCAGTCCCTTCCCCCGGTTCTTCACACGCATCCAGCAACACACATCCTGGTATTTTTTTCTGCGCCGGCTGTTCCGCAACGCAACTGCCTCCTTCTGCTGCAGTGCATCTTTTCCTCTCGCGATCCGGTCGTCCGTATCTGTTTGTATGTTGTGTTGTTATGTTGCTGGACTACTATTTCTCCTAGGTTCCTTTCCTGTTTTGGCCTCCATCGTCCCTTCTACTTCTAATACCATTTCCTTCGACCTTGCCGTGCACCTTGCCTGTTACCTCCTTCCTTTCTCGCTAGCACCTCTTCGCCTTTTCTCTCCACATCGCGCCTCCGCATCCTGCTGGCAACGGTCTTTCCATCGAACGTCCCCCTCCCCCCTTCCCAGTGACACTTCGCTTTCTTTTCTCTCGTCCGGCATAGGCACTCTCTTGGCTTTCTTGCGGGCTCCTTCCCCGACCACAGCTTGTTTATATCGTGCCCCTTCCTTGCCCTGTGCTGCCCCTTGCCTTCCTGTACATAACGCACCTTCCGAGTCTGACCTTTCCTCGTCTTGGTCATTTTCGATCTCTCATGTGCTTCCCACCTTGTCTTTTTCTTCTCATTTTCTTCTCAAGACAGCATCCATCCTTTATCCGCCCCCTGCTTACCAGCATCCAGGGAACACACGCGCATCGTCTAGGTGGGCGCCACGCGGTCCATTAATTCTCCTGTGCGACGGAAACACCTTAATTAACTCCATATATTGCAACGCCGCCCCCGTCGCCAGGCTCGCTTCACAAACCGTCTTCTGGGTTTTTGGAGTAACGTCGATCACTGGTGCTTTTTTTCCATCCGTGCTCATTTTCTTATTTTTCTTTCATCTCCCCTCGTCCTCCGCTTCTTTGCTTTCTTTCTCCTATTTTCCCCCTCCGTCTTTCTCAGCCTATCCACTGTTGGCAGTCCTGTACTTCTGCAACCAGCACCGCCACCTGCGGAGCTATCAACATGGGATTTTTTAAGAGGTGTAAGTCCTCTCTCGTTTGGCCTGTATGGATGCCCGCAACTCCTTCTAACAGTATACATAAGCGCCCCCGCCAACGCCGGAAGACAATGGCTATGGCAACAAAGAAGGCACCAGCGCCTTCGACATCGATAACAATGCCGCCCTGCATGGCAACAACATCGGCGTCATTGAGGCCCATGGCATCCGCGACGCGAGCCCTAATGCCGCTGGCCGCACTGTCGACGAGCTCAACGTCCCCGTTCCGCCGCATACTACTCACGCCAAGCTGATGCGCCGCATCGACTTACGCGTCGTGCCCTTCCTCGCTCTGCTGTACCTCGTCGCCTTCCTCGACCGTATCAACATCGCGAATGCCAAGGTCTTTTATCTCGCCGATGACCTCCAGCTGTCTGGTGTCCAGTACAACACCGCCCTGACCATCTTTTTCGTGCCCTACGTTGTCTTTGAGCTTGCGTCCAACATCATGCTAAAGCGCTTCTCACCGCGTGTCTGGCTAAGCTGCTGTGGCATGGGCTTCGCTGCTGTCACCGTGTTCCAGGGACTGGTCCAGAACTACGGCGGTCTTCTGGCCACGCGTTTCTTCCTCGGCCTGTTTGAGTGCGGCATGTTTCCAGGCTGCTTCTACCTCCTTGGCATGTGGTACCGTCGCGAGGACGCCCAGCGCCGCTACTCCTTCTTCTTCTCATCCACTTCGCTCGCTGGCGCTTTCGGTGGCCTCCTGGCCTCGGCCATTGGCAAGAGTGAGCTCTTCTACCGGCTCCTGGCTTCTCCCTTTTTAAGGACTTCGGACGTCTCTAACTCTTAATTAGTGGACAAACTTCGTGGCTACAGAGGCTGGCGCTGGATTTTCATTCTCGAGGGTAGCGTCTCGTTTCTGATCTGCTTTATCTTCTTGTTCACTTTCCCGTCTTTGTAAGCTCTCGCCAATATCACTTATCCTCAAAATATCTTCGACGACTAACACCGATCCAGCCCCGAGCAGGCCAAGTGGCTGCGCGAGGACGAGCGTGAGTACCTCAAGGCTCGCCTCCGTGCCGACCAGGGCAACAACGCCGCCGAGCGCAAGGTCACTTTCCGTGATATATTGACCGTTCTGCGCGACTACAAGATTATTCTCGGTGGTTTCATGTACTTTGGCCTCATCGTCCCCGCCTACAGCTACGCTTTCTTCAGCCCGACCATTATCGCCACCTACCACTACGGCCCCATCCAGACTCAGCTGCACTCCGTCCCGCCCTGGGCCACTGCCTTTGGTTTCTCTATGATCGTCGCCTACTTCTCCGACAAGACCCGTCACCGCTTCTTGTTCACGATCGGCCCCATCTGCCTGCCCATTGCCGGTTTCTCGATGCTGCTGGCCATCCACGACAACCTGCACGCCGAATACGCCGCCCTGTTTCTCATCTGTGCGGGTACCTATTCTGCGATGCCCGTTATTGTGTGCTGGTTTAGTATGAACCTGGGCGGCCACCACCGCCGTGCTATTGGCGTCGCCTGGCAGATTGGTTTCGGCAACATTGGCGGCATCATCGCCACCTACTGCTTCATCTCCACGGACGCGCCCAAGTTTACCAAAGGTTACGCCATCTGCATCGGATTTGTCCTGATCAGCGCCATCTCGTGTTGTTTATATTTTGCCGCACTGGTGATGGAGAACCGCCGACGTGAAAAGGCCGTGCGCGACGTTGGAATGACCGAGTACGAGAAGACTGAGCTCGGTGTAAGTTTTCCTTTCTACCTATGCTACATTCGATTGTACAGTGTATCAACTAACACCATCTCTAGGACCTGAACCCGGACTTCCGCTATATGCTGTAATGGTATGTGTAATGTGGATGGAATTTGGTTAGTTGTATCGATATTTTGATTTGTCGATGATGACGAAAGAAAACTATTATACCCTTCTGAGGTTGTGGAATCTCAAGGTGGAACAAGGTGAATTGGAAAGTAGGCGAACCACATCAATTCTCAGGTTCGCCGAATATTAGAGCATAGAGTAGCAATCAAAGAGGTTGAATTGTGCTAATGAAACGAGTTTACAGTAAATAATATTGTTTCTCAAGTGGTGCAAATAACAAAAGTAGAATGTACAAGTAATATATGCTTTAATGTGTATTGCGCGCTGCATGCCATGCCATTGTATCTTACACAGTTCAATTTCACCCTTACACCCTGTCTCTCATTAAATGAGCTTCTGCGGCCGGAACATCTCGTCGTACGTACGCTCGGAGTCCGGATGGCTCGCGTTGCTATACACGCCCGTGTCCCACACAATCAGCGAGCCAGATCGGCGAGCGTCCTCGTTGAAGAACCCGTTCCATCCGACCCACGCACGGTGCAGCGGCGTCCGCACACCCAGGCCCGCACCGCCCGTGAGCGGGTCCTCGGAAGCGAAAAAGTGGTTCAGCAGGCCTTCGATGCCCTCGAACCCGACAATGTACCGCGGGATCTCACCGCTGCGGGTCACCCCTTTTCTGCCCGTCTCCTTCGTCAGCGGCCAAAGCTCGGAGGACAGAAACTGGCTCTGCTGAGAGAGGCTGGCGCCCTCGACCTTGATCGGCGCGTAAAACCGGTCCGCCTCGTCCAGGTACGCGGCGCGCTCCGCCGACTTGGGTGCCGTGTCCAGGGGCGGCTCGCAGGTCAGCGCACGGGCGCGCAGGCCGGGGTACACCAGGTGGGAGCGCCAGGGCGTCGAGTGGCAGGGCGTCAGGAACAGCGCAAACAGCTCGTCACCGTCACCATCAGAGGCTGTCGACGCAGAGGCCGCCGAGGCGAAAGAGTCGGGGTACACGTCGTACGTCGGCAGCTCGCCGGACGGGATCTCGAGCCAGTCGTGGTGGATGCGCTCGTACTCGGTGCGCAAGAAAGTCAGCACCGACAAGGGCGCGGGCTGGTGGAGGAGCGACAGGTAGCCGGCCAGAAGACCGTTGACGGCCAGGGCGCCCCACAGCACGCGCTTGTGGCGCAGCGTCGTGGTAGTCGTGGCCTCGGCGGCGGTTTTGGGTGCCGTGGCGACGACGGTGGAGTAGAATGCGGCCGCATGCGGCGCAGCCAGCACCAGCAGGACCGGCAGAAGCGGGTAGATAAAACGCACCTCCTTGTGAGCGATGAGCGACAGCGACGACACGGTAGCCACGACAACAAACGAGAGCGCTTTGCGTGCATTGGCGCGGCGGGTGGGGTCCACATTCGCACCGTCGGCGGCCTTGACGGCCTTGGCCGGGGTTGCTTTGGTCGCAGGACCCGCAACAAGCGAATCGTACAATCCGTAGAGCGCAAAGGGAAGTGCAGTGGTGGTGAGCAAGGGCAGGCCCTGCGACAAGTAATAGTGCCAGGGGCTGCTGCCGTAGAAAATGGCAACGTCCTGTGTCAGATTGATGTCGAGGAATGTGTATGCCGGGAACGTCCAGGCCCCATAAAAGAGACGATCGGACAGGGCCGACACGCCCAACACGAGACTGCCAGAACCAATTGCCTCCAAGAGCAGACGGCCAACCACGCCGGCACCCAGGAACGAGGAGCCGCCGTCCAACGTCAGGCGCGTCACAGTGACGGTGATCAAGGCCAACCAGATGAGAATGTTCGTTGGCCGCAAAATGACAGCGGTCGCGGCGAGGACGAGCGAGAGACGGAGACGACGGATGCCGCCATTGGTCAACAGTTCGCTCACGGGCTTGTCGCTCACGGCACCGGCCAGCAGCTGCCATGGCCAAAAGGAGAGAGCGGCAGCGGTCAGCGTGGTCTCGAGGCCGTTGCTGAACGTGCGTGCACCACAGTAAAATTGCCACGGGCTGGCCACGGAGAGCCAAAAGGCAGCCCATGCCGCGTTGTGTCCACGGCCGTACAGCTGGCTGGCGAGGCGCCACACGTAGAAGTCGGTGGTCGCGGTAAAAACGGCCTGAACGAGACCAGGAGCAGCCACCACAACATAGGCACGCAGGGGTCCGACAAGGTTGATTAGGCCGAGCACGTACTCCAGCCCGGCATAGACACCCGCAAAGAGAACCGGGTGCAGCGACGCGCGCAGCCGGTGCTTCCACTCCCAGGTGATCCACGCGCCGCTCGCGGGACCGTGGGCCAGCTGCCACGCCGGCTCCAGGGCCTGGAAGTACTCGTCCGGCTGGAAGAACGTGCGCACAGTAAAGGCGCCAATCCAGCGCAGCGCCACCAGCGCCCACAAGATGTCCGTCGACTGTGCGTCGGCAACCTCGCGGTGCAGCGTGCCAGCCGCGGCCGCGGCGGCGATCTTGTAATTGGCTTCGAGCTGCTCTTTGGACGGTATGTGCACGGTCGAGGGCTTGGCAGCGGGCCGCGCCGAGTCCCCGCTGCCCACAAGGGCTGTGTTTGATGTAGGAGGCGCCATCGTCCAGGTCGATTCTTTACCGCGCACGTCGGGCTTTGTCAGGGCTCGTTTGGCGGTGGGAACGGCAAAAGGACAAAAAGGGATAGATGTAAGAAGGCTTCCAAGAAAAAGCCAAGAAGACACGCGACACGCGGGTTACTCCATATCTTTTGTACGCTGGCGTTTTGCGACACGGGCTGGGAAAATATTGTCAACGGTGATCTAAAGGGGTTAGAATTGTCGTCGTCGCCAACTGGCCGCCTTGTCGAATCTCCACCGCTGATGAAGCTTCAAAACGTGGGACAATTGATAGGTCTGCATAGAGCTCAAATGAGGCCCCAGCCATGCTAGCTTTGGAAACAGTGTAATATACAGTGCTACAATTTAACACTGTGTCTGTGTAGTGCAGGTGTGGTTAGTCATCCTAAGCATTCCACGGTGCAATGGCGGGGCATTCGATCGCACTTGCTCCAGCACCGGCACGTAATTTCACGGAAGGCAAGAGTGATTAGGAAACTGATGCGGACATCTCCTATGACGATGGCCTCTTTGCAGTATCGGCGAGGGAAAGCAATTTCTCTTTCAATGGTATACGAGTGCTGTCCCGATAGCAAGCAGGCTAGCATTGGCCAACACAAGAAACCAGCCTCGTGACCAGGCTGTTTCGCGGCTGTCTGCAACGTCCGTCCGTTCACCAGCCGCTTTCCTTCGGCATTGGCACTAAGTGACGTCGGTCATCCTGTGAGAAAGGAAGGTTGGAAGGCACGACACGCAGCAATTGTGGGAAAGCACGAGCGGCAGTTTAGGGGTCTCTGGTCCACCCTGGCACTGCCCATTGCTGATTTTATTTTCATACATTTTACCTGCATTGCTATTCGCTGTGGAGAAGCTCGTCGACCCATCCAGCCGGCTACACCTGCACTTAGGGGTTTAGATAAAGTTTTGGCTGCGGAGTACGGTGCGACTAGTCGACAGATAGCCTCCGTGACCAGGTGTTTCTGTGTGTCAACACCCACCAACGAGCAGTCGGCGTGGCCATAACGCAGTTCCTTGTTCACTCGTGTTTGTGGCCGTTCGGCTTTGTTCGTTCGATCGCTCTTGCCTCCTTGTCCAACTTCCCTATTTATACAATCTACATCCCCACTCGCCGGTTCCTTCTTCGCCGTTCCTGTCCTCTCTTCTCTGCTCTTGTTTCTCTTCGTTTTGGCGTCAAGATACCCCAATTGGCCGTTACACGCACACATCAACGTCATCATATACCCCGTAGTCAGTCGATACACTCTTCGATAACAGCTTGCATTCTCCTTTCCCCTTTCTTACAGGCTTCCATTTTCGCCACCAACGCGCTCTTCCTCTTGCAACAATGGCACCCCACGCAGACAACACGAGCCTCGTCTCTGACGGCTCAGGCTCGAACAGCCGCTTCCACGCCTCGTCGACCAAGCAGGCCATTGCCACCGAAGATGCTTGCGCCGCGCACAACTACCACCCCCTCCCGGTCGTGTTTGCCAAGGCTCAGGGCGTCAACGTTTGGGACCCTGAGGGCAAGCATTACCTCGACTTCCTGTCGGCCTACAGCGCCGTCAACCAGGGCCACTGCCACCCCGAGCTCGTCAAGGCCCTAACCGAGCAGGCCGGCCGCCTGACGCTCAGCTCGCGTGCCTTCTACAACGACGTGTTCCCCGTATGGGCCGAGAAGATCCGGGCGACATTTGGCTTTGACATGGTCCTGCCCATGAACACGGGCGCCGAGGCCGTTGAGACGGCAATCAAGATCGCACGCAAGTGGGCGTACCGCGTCAAGAAGGTGGAGCAGGGCAAGGCCCTGGTTTTTGGTGCCGCGGACAACTTCCACGGCCGGACGGTAAGCCAATGGCCCCCCAAATCAAAGTTGGGGCATGTGGGAGCACCAAAGCTAACTCGTTCTGTTCCCAGATGACGGCCATTTCCCTCTCGACCGACCCTGAGTCGCGCGACAACTACGGCCCCTACGTGCCCAATGTCAGCGCCATTGTGCCGTCCACCGGCAAGCCAATCCGCTACAACAACGTCGAGGACCTCGAGGCGTGCTTCGAGGCACACGGCAAGGACACGGCGGCATTCATCGTCGAGCCCATCCAGGGCGAGGCGGGCGTGGTCGTGCCCGACGACGACTACCTGCCACGCGTGCATGCGCTCTGCAAGAAGCACAACGTTCTGCTGATCTGCGACGAGATCCAGACGGGCATTGCGCGGACTGGGCGCATGCTGTGCAGCGAGTGGGCTGACATCAAGCCGGACATGGTGACGCTGGGCAAGGCCATCTCGGGCGGCATGTACCCGGTCAGTGCCGTGCTCGCGTCCCGCGACATCATGCTGGTCGTCGAACCTGGCACCCACGGCTCTACGTACGGCGGCAACCCGCTCGGCTGCGCTGTGTCGATTCGTGCGCTTGAGCTGGTCGAGGAGCACGACATGGTGGCACAGTCCGAGAAGCTGGGCAAGGTGTTCCGCGATGGCGTGGCCGCATTCAACTCGCCCGTGGTGCAGACCATCCGCGGCAAGGGCCTGCTGAACGCCATCGTCATTGACGAGAGCAAGTCCAATGGCCGCTCGGCATGGGACCTCTGCCTGCTGCTCAAGGAGAAGGGCGTCCTGGCCAAGCCGACGCACGGCAACATCATCCGCTTCGCGCCGCCTCTGGTCATCACGGACGAGGAGATCCAGAAGGCGCTGACGGTCATCGGCGAGGCGCTCAAGGAGCTGCCGACGGCCGCCAAGGCGGAAGGCCACTAAAATAGGTCATTTTTGTGCAATGGGATGAAACTGGAATGGAAACAATAAAACACCTAGTATTAATATCGAAAAGGTGCATGCATAGGCATCACGCGGAATTATCATTATTATTATTGAGGCCAGGAAGTGGGTAACAAGACTGCAAGCATCCAAAAACAAAATTTCATAAAGATAAACATAGAGGTATATCGTGCGGCATGGCACCTAGCGCTGCAAAAGATCAGAAGCTACATGGACTTGCATATTCTTCAACTACATTAGATACGGGTTTAAACCATATAAATATAAAAAGTTATGTATACGAAAAGGTGAATTGCCACATTCAAGACTCCATACAACCGCATCTTCCTGTCAACACGAACGATGCGACCAAAGAGTAGTGTGCACACCCACTTTGCAACGGCTTTTACATACCATATTCCCGCATGTAAGTCGGCCATTGTACTCCGTATGTGTTTCATGACTCTGAATTCCTGTCAAGTGCTTGCGCAGGCATCTGAAAGAGCAGATGCTTGGAGGCACGGCACGGTAGAAGTGCTCGTTTAGGAATGAGGGGGGATGTATATGCCAGCGCTAGTACGACTGTAGCCAAAGAGAGTATGCAGATGCGACGAAAATATACATGCACTTCGTGCTTAACAGGGACCCTGGATCTTACGCTGCCACTTTTTCTCGGTCCCTGACTTGTTTGGTCTCATCTCGTCTGGAGAGCAGATGGCTCCGGGTGCCGAGTTTTCTGTTCGTTCCTCTTCGCTTCAATACTGGGGGCAGCAATCTGGGATTTGGATATGCTATGCGTCTTTGAACAACTTTCTTCTTGGCCTGTTCTTCCATCGGTCTCTCATGATATCTGCCTGTTTTGATCGTCGGTGTCCTTTCCCCCCCCCCCTCTCAGGGCATAGGCTACCGCATTTTGACGGCGTTCGTGCATGCACACTCTGCTGCTTCAGAGTCCCGAAACGGACGAACTCACAGGCTGCCCACTCCACACCCTCAGCACGGACAGACGTCCAATGTCTGTCTATTGAGGCCCCCCATCCAGCACCATCGTCTTGCTCATCTGTCCAATCATCCACTGTCTCTCAACATGTGAGGCTACCATGTCTAAACGCAACAAACCAGTCGGCATTTTGTTTACGTCTCGCTTCGTTTTCCCTCTTTTTCCCCATTTATTTTGCATTTTGGCCTATTCACTTCTTCGTTCTATTCTTGCATTCATCCGCTTGACTCCTCATCTCTCATCTTTGGTATCTTTCCCCCCACACACGACACACAGATTATCCACTCACACCTTTTTCCTCCTTCGGCCTTTTCATGGTGGGTAGTGTCAGATGAGGTCGCCTTTTTTGCACCTACGACGCTCTTTTTGGATTGCTCACCGGACTGGAGCAGGAATAAGAACGGCAGAAAAAGGGCAAAATACAGAAACACAAAACAGAGGCGAACGCACGTTTGTGTTTATCGAACCGCCTTCTTGTACGGGGAACGGGGTATGCCTGTTGTCACTTTTCAAAACGCCCCTTTCTTGCACATTGTCTCCACTCCACTGACTTTAAAGTCAAACGTCAAAAAGCAAGGCGGACAACCTGGACTGGGCATGGGATACACACAGTTCTCCCTTTGGCGGCCATTCATCTCAAGGCGGTGTGGCCACTGTTGGCTGCAGAGGCTCAAGGCGGTGGGAAAGTTGATAAAGAAACAGTAGTACGAATGTACAGAATAGTCGTTGGGGCGCCGCAAGAACTCTCTTATGGAACCCCATCCCTTGCGTCCATCTGTCGCAGTCTCTGTCTCCTCTCGCCATACGAAGATGCTTTTTACCTTGAATATTCGCCTTGTTTTGGACGCTTGAAATGAAGGAATGCTTGAAAAAGTCACTCCACAGAAATACTGGAGGCGGGTCCCCCTGTCGTGCGCTAGGAGGCACGGAGTACAACATACTTACGTCCTAGATGCCGGGCGGGGACGATGCGAGCGCCCCAGTCTTTCGCATGTCTTGAACGTTGTTGTGGATGCACTTAAATGGATCAGGCGCCCCAGCCCTGCGGCTTGATGAGAATAGGTTTCTGAGCTATCGTCCTGGAAAGTCAAATCTCTTATCATCTCCACACAACCAGGCAACAGTTGCGACCTGGCCTCTCGAATTGTGTAGTCTGAGTTGAAGCCTGGCAGGAACCTAGCTAGACCCTGCGCGTTGCTTCGCGATGGGCTAGGCCACCAGTATTACAGGGACTGACGGGGCAATGTATGTAGATTCAGACCTGTATAAAAACACTTTGGCGAACTCGGTGTACCGATGTCGTAGACCGCTGTATTGGCATGCTCTTTGTCCGTATTAGTGGAAGAAGACTGGAGCGTTCTAGACGGCTTCTGGGCCGGGCTGAACGCGGCAAGGCGCAGGTATTACCCTCAAAACGGGGCGGCCAGGCCACGCCTTCTTGGAGGTGAGCAACTCCTCGCACGAAGGAGGGAAAGCGAGAGACGGAGCACTACGGTATCCCAGTCTTCAAAGTCCTACGGCCGGCCTCACCGAAACAGTACAAGTGGATGGGGCGGTTGAGGGATACGGGCAGAAAACATCTCAAACCAAAAGGTGGAACGCACTGTCCCATATCCACAAGCTTTCCGGGTGGCACACTTTGCGTTGACATTGATGCACAATGCACACCGTGCGAACGGAGCCAGGTTGCTCGTAAAATGTGAGGCTCCTCTCTCGCTCTCGCACATGCAGATGGCCCGACATGACTATGAGACTGAGAGAGAGAGACAGTGAGATAAGCAGTCGGTCGCTTGTGTCAACGCGAATGCATGGCTCTTTACTTCTTGCCTGATTGGGAAAGGAGCGTCAACGTTAACAAGCTGGCAAATGGGATACTGTCCACCCGAATGTGATCCTGCAATGGACGAGACGCCAGAAACAGTCCAAGATCATAGGCTATACGGGCACTATGAGATAGCAAAACACGCTACTCCGTCCTCTGGTCTCTGCCAGAGGATGTGTTCTCCTGGCCTAGTTGTCTTAGACTGTGAAAGTGATGGAAAAGGGGGATAGAGATAAGAGAGAACAGGAGACGGTGATATGGAAAGGAGAACGGAGTAGAAGAAACGTTTAGGGGCTATTTCGGCGAAAAACGTGAATGGTCAGAATGGTCGCAAGGATGAAGGGCATGGCCTGGATGAGGTACGGCGACAGCAGCGTCAGGTAAAGTGAGTGTGGGAGATTTATCATGTTCCGACGAATTTATACACACTGTTATGGCTGGACAGTTAGGCTGGCCGCTGGGAAGGCACAGTCTTGGTCGCAGTACGGAGTAGGCTTCCCTGGACCCTCTCCGCTCTCGTGCCTAGGATGACCTTGTCTTGCATAACTTCTCTTACATAACAAGAAAATAAGAGCGAGACAACAGTCGACGGCCACCGCTACAGAGTTGCAGCTCCTCAGCTGCACAGCATGGATTTATTGATTGCAAAGTCGAAACAAAAAGAGGAATCGGAAAAATAAAGAGAAGAGAAACAAGAGAACCCAAGTCCGATGTGTCGGCATGCAATGTGTGCAAACAAACCTGCAGTGATATATGTACGTATTGCGCTTTGCTGCACCAAATCGGTGCAGCTACCCATAGTGATTGAGTACTGGGGCTGTCGATTGAAGGGGCGTCATCTCTACTTCCCTTCGGACTGATATACAGTTGTCCATTCCGGTACGATTTACTGCATAACAATATTGCCCGCCTTGAGGAAAAGCAACCTTACAAAACAACCAAAAAAACACGCAACGACTGTTGATTCGTTAATAAGCGTCGGATGTGTGTGCAACGAGATGTCGAAGAAGGCACTTAGACAATATGATACATTAAGAAAAAGTGGTGTTGCAAAACGATGCTCATGCTGCCCTGTAACATTCCATCGTTAGCAGGCTCGGCGGGTGAGCATCCACTAAATTTGGCAAAACCAGCCGATTGACCACCTGCGACATAGGACTTGAATCTTACAGTGCGCACACAGCGCCAGCACTGTAGCCAACACTGAGACACCTCGAGCAACTTCACCACAGAGCTCCTTTACCCCTACCCTTGGAATCTGAATTGCTTCTTGCAATGGGCTGATTGCAACGCGATGGCTTGGACATTGTCGTCATCGTTGTTTCTTTTCATTGTCCCCTTGTGTGTCTTTGTCTGCTCTGGCCTCAAGCTTTCCAAAGGAGCTTAGCCTGACTGGGCCCTGTCTTTTGCCTCCTGTTTCTGGGGTCTCTACCTTTCCCCGTTCTGGCACATAACGGTAATTTTGGCACTAAAAGGTAATGATCACGAGCACCCTCTTCCCCTCAAAACCAAGCACACGGCACAGGCGACCAGGCCACACGACGTCGAGCGTCTAGACACCGCATGCAAACAGTGGTTTTGGTAGCGCCCCAACCGGACTTGCCTCAGCTGGTACGTGTATCTGTGGTCCTGAGGTGCTACTCTGCTCCAAATATTACGTCGTAGAAACGCACACACGCGGGGCCACCTCTGTTCACTGTTTGGGCACTTCAACCGTTGAAACGTCTCCACTGTTTTGCGCACTGTAGTGGTGTGAATGGTCTGACCAAGACTCGCCAGGGATTTGGTTGATGTTGACGCGGTACGCCAGGCATCGAGACCATTAGCCATGAATGGCCTGGCTGGACATCCCTAAGCCCCCACCGACGCTTCCCTCTGACAACAACCGCCTGCCAAATCCCGTCACTGCCGCTCGCCATCGCCATCGTGCGTGAGCGTGCTTTTGGTGGCTCGCGCATTCTAGCATTCGCAACTTGCGCTAACACGGCACTCCGTCTTATCCCACTCCACTATCCGTTAGCAAGAGCAAAGCCCACCGAGCCCACATGCCCACTTATCGCCCAGCGCCTCGGGTTGCCCCTTTCCTCTTTGATCTGCTCCAGCACTTGCTTTGTTGGGCTTTGCGACGTCGCTCTTGCACTATCAGACCTGTGACTGCAACTGACCGCGCAAGCGACAACCACTTGCTCCCTGCCCCATCACGCGCATGCTTTCACCCAGCGCTTCCTATCTCGAGACTGCGAACGGCTGCCCTTTTTGTCTTGTTCTCCTTGGTCGCTCCTGCCCTTGTTCATTTCTTCTTTCTTTTGTCCTCTTGCCTCTTATTGTCGAGGCCTTCTCGGTTCCAATCGTCTTCTCTTCCTCGTCCTCTTTTCAACCTCTCTTTCTCCCATCCTCCACCGACATCGCCAACCTCTGGCCTTTCCGCCTCTCCATCCTGCTCGCCATCTCGTGGTATTCTTAAGCATCTCTTCTACGCCCTTCTGTTTACGTTACTTATCCTTCGTCTCATCCTCCTGGTTTTTGCTCTGAGTCATTCGCTTGCGCTTGGAGCAACCTCCCTACAAGTTGACCTACGGACTACGTTCTCTATCCGTCTTAAACAAAGGCAAGTCGAGTCGAAAACGCCCTTGCAGCATTCCGCCTTCCAGCACAGTACTCGCTACAATCAGCCATTTGCACACTGTATTCGGCGACCGCCAATGATCTGTATGCACTGTGCATCTTCATATCTTTGCACAGTCTACGGCCCCTCTCAAAACACAACCCATTGCCACCACCATCATCTGCCCCCAACTGATTGTATTACTATGGAGTCACTGCAGCCAACACCCCTATGACCCTGTCTCCACCCGCCATCGCGCCCTGCATCCGCCGCCGCCTTTCATGACCCCTGCCAACCCATCTATGACTAACGAGGCACGACCACTTTCTGGACTCCCGTGATTATGGAATTATGCTAGACTAACACTTGCGCTTTCTTCTTCGACTCTCAACAGGATCTTTTCACTTTTCCTTCCTTTCTTTATCTCACATCGATCAACGGGTCGTCTTCCTAAACCATCGAGACATCTCAGTCACCTCGAGCTACCTCCGCACTTCTCGGAGCTCGTCTGCCTTCTCCCTGCTGTCTTCTTGCTCTCTCTCTGCACAGCCCTGGACGGCTCGCCTGCAGCTGGTCACGCTTTCACGCCCCCAAGCTCCGCTTGCTGGCCTCACCTCGCCGATTTACCAAGGCGTACCAGACCTTCCTCTGTGCAAATACAACAGGTGTTACGGAATACTACACCACAAGGACTGAACAACACGGCACCCACCTGGAGAACGAAACAGACTCCACCTGGTCTCCACCGCGGCTCGAAGCAAAATACGGTGCAAAAGTCCGCAAGTCACCTAGGTAGCCAGCACTGGTACCCTGAATCCCTCACACCCTCCCCTGCCTGCAACATCTTAACCTGTGCTTTCGGTGGGAAGCTGCCTCTTTCTGTTTACGCAGGAGCCTATCGGATGCTCGCCGCCTTATTTGTTGGTGCTGTTTTTGACTCCCTCGTTTCTTCGACTTTGGTTTCTTTCCCTCGCTTAGGTTTTTATTTCTTGCTCTTTTCTTTCCCTTGTTTATTCCATCGGTCACCACTTCCATCTTCGACATCGTTGTCAATAGCTTTGTGCATCGCCGGAGCTGTTGTTGTGTTGCCTATCGACGTTCTATCAGCTGCCTTGTTGCTCTAGTGCTTCCGTCTTATCGGCCACCTTATCTATCTCGCGAAATCGCCATCTATGACTACCAAATTCCACTAGAGCTCCCCAAACCCCTTGAGCCCTTCTGGGCATCACTCTTCGTCAACCTCCCCGCCTCCCTATTGCTCCTTCCTCTCTCTCTCTCTTCTCTTTCCAACCCATTCCAACCCCGGACTGTTCTCACAGAGAGGGCTTCAAACACACAACCGCCTACCATGGCGTCCGGCAGTTCACATCGGCGAAATCGGCCGACCGACGATGACCTGGTTGGCGACTTCGTCGTCGGCGGCGAGATTGGAAAGGGCAGTTTCGCCCAAGTCTTCCTCGGCAAACACAAGGTGAGCAGATGAGCCCTCTTTTTTGTCCTTGCGCCTGCCTCGGCCGCCCGCCCCGAAACGCTGTTCCTGAGTTGCTCTTTGTTTCTCTTTGAGTATCGGCGAGTCTAACGATTCCTCTTAAACCTAGGATTCCGGTGCCGCCGTAGCCATCAAGTCCGTCGATCTTGGTCGTCTCAACAAGAAGCTGAAAGATAATCTCTATGGAGAAATCAAGATACTCAAGAAGCTCCGACACCCACACATTGTCGCCCTCCACGATTGCGTCGAAAGCGGACAACACATCAACCTGATTATGGAGTACTGCGAACTCGGTGACCTGTCCATGTTCATCAAGAAACGCGAAAAGCTCATCACGAACCCAATAACACATGACATGGCTCGCAAGTACCCCAGCGGCCCGAATACGGGCCTGAATGAGGTCCTTACTCGCCACTTTACGAAGCAGCTCATCAGTGCCTTACAATTCCTACGCAACGGCAACTTTGTCCACCGCGACGTCAAGCCACAGAATCTTCTCCTGCTCCCATCACCCGACTACAGGGAAAGCCACAAAGCCACTCGTCCCATAATGACCGGCAGCCAGGACTCGTTAATACCCGCGGCCGGCCTGAGGTCTCTGCCCATGCTTAAACTGGCCGATTTCGGCTTCGCGCGTGTCCTGCCATCAACGACACTCGCAGAAACCCTCTGTGGTTCGCCATTGTACATGGCACCGGAGATCTTGCGTTACGAACGGTACGACGCCAAGGCAGACTTGTGGTCGGTGGGAACGGTCGTCTACGAGATGGTTTGCGGCCGACCTCCGTTCCGGGCAAGCAATCACGTCGAGCTGCTACGTAAGATTGAGGCGGCCGAGGATCTGATCCGGTTCCCCCGCGACACTATCATCAGCACCGACATGAAGGCCTTCATTCGGTCTCTCTTGAAGCGTAACCCTGTTGAGCGCCTCAGCTTCGAGAACCTTTTTGACCACCCCATCGTGGTCGGTCCCATCCCAGGCCTTGTTGAAGACGACATTCCCCGGCCAGAGCGGCCACGACCCATGGAGCGTGTCTCTGAACACCGCCCGTCGTCCAGGGACCAGCGGCCCGCAACGTTACCACCCGCTCTACCCTCCACGCCACCACTTTCCACCCCGCAGACAAACGACGCAGCTCAACCCCTGGCAGCAGCACCTTCCCCTGGCACTGGAGCTGTTCGGAGACAGTCGTTCAACCGCTACATTCCGAAGAACGTCGCTTCCCCCAATGTCGCCGCTGCCGCAGAGGCAGATCGAGAATCTGCTCTCGTAGCAGCTGCTGCGGGCGGCATTGCTTCGTCACCTCGGGACCGGTCTGGTCTTAACCGCGCAGATAGTACTGGACAGCGACCAAGCCAATTGCCACGGCATGGCTCGCAAGATGCGAACGAGGGTCTTGCGACCCGGCGGCCTACCATCACGCCGTCCACATCCGCGCCTTCTCGACCTGCCGCGCACGACGAACGTAAGCAACAGCACCGGCTGTCCAACGCTTCGTTGAAACAGATCCAGAACCAAGGTCAGCAACATAACCAACAGCAGCACCATCAAGCCCAAACAAACAATGAGGATCCTTCACCCACATCATCCCTTCGCAATGAGCTAACAGTAAATGATGTTGGTGAACTGGTAGACGCACGAAGCAACGCACGCACCAATGCCTCGAATGATGAGCAAGAAAAGGTCGCTCAGGATATTGCTTTTGAGCGCGACTACGTCCTGGTCGAGAAGAAGCACGTCGAGGTTAACGCGTTCGCTGACGAGATGGCTGCCAATCCACGGCTTGCAGCCCAGTATCAGACATCGCCCAAGTCTGGCCATGCCATTGTTCGCCGTGCCACGCAGCAAGGGCACCCGACTTCGGCGACAGGCGCGGTGCCGCCGACCTCGTCCCGGGCCATGCAGGTGGCTCAGGGGACTGTATCCCGGCCGTACCATGGTGACCGCCCTTCTTCGTTGTCGGCAAGCCCCAACTCGACGACCTCGTTCATCGCCAAGGCCATCCACGATGCCAGCTTCCGCCTCCTAGGCGTCAAGAACCCGGTTACCTTGATTGGCAAGGGCACATCGCCTCCGCAGCTCTACAGCCCCTTCCCCGCGTACCCGACCCCTTCTACTGCACCTGCAGCTGCCGCCCTGATCACTGATGGGCGGACCAGTGGAAGCGACGGTGTCAATGCTGCGCCGACCGACAACGACACTCGCGTCGCGCAACTCATTGAGGACTACGCAACACGGAGTGACGTCGTCTTTGGATTCGCCGAGGTCAAGTACAAGCAGCTTGTGCCCCTTGCACCCTCAGCCGAGCACGACCTGGGTGGAATTCCCGTGTCTGAAAAGCTCCAGATGACAAGCGACGATGAGGACGAGCTGACGATTGATGCGATTGTTGTTCTCTCCGAGGAAGCTCTTGTGCTCTACGTCAAAGCGCTCTCGCTCCTGGCCAAGTCTATGGACATTGCTAGTATGTGGTGGCGGAGCAAGATGCGCAGCGACTCCACCGGAAGCGGTGGCGCTGGCAACTTGCCGTTCGTGATGGACTCGGTTCTGGGCCAGCGCGTCAACGCGGCGGTGCAGTGGATCCGGTCGCGGTTCAACGAAGTGCTTGAAAAAGCCAACTTTGCACGCGAACGGCTCGTCGAGGTCCAACGGAAGCTGCCTGAGGATCATCCGTCCCATCCAAGCAACCACAGCCGGGTCGACGAACATAGCGGTGTCGGCAGTGTTGGTGCGACAGCAGGGTCAGGCACCGACGGTGTGTTCTTGAGCGCTGGCGTCAGTGCCGAGAAGCTGATGTACGACCGCGCCGTCGAGATGAGCCGCGCCGCTGCCATTGGCGAAATCTCCAACGACGACCTGGTTGGCTGCGAGTTGTCCTACTTGACTGCTATCTGCATGCTCGAGGCCGTCCTCGACACGGATGACGAGCCGGCACGACGCCGTTCGTCAGCCTCGGGCAGAGACGAGAAGTCGGCCCTGCGGGACGAAGACGGTGGCGACATCAACACAGAAGACCAGAAGACGGTCGAATTCATGATCAACATGATCCGGACACGGCTGAATGCGGTCCGCAAGAAGTCCCAATTAATTTCGAGCCACTCCAAAGCCGCACAGCGCCAGGATCTTGTCCGCCGGCGTAGCGGTGATGTGACACCACGCAGTGTTCAATCACACGCATCCTAAAGCCGGTACATTGGATATGAACCATGGATACCATGCACCAAACTTACGTTTACCTTTTCTCAACCTAAAATTATGCCACCGAATAACCGACGCAAATTGCCGAGGCTCTCAAAGGATGTGCAACCTTGTCACGACCTAAATGTTTTTTTTTTGGTGCGAAGGAGTTGCACGGTGCGCCTCCCTAGCTAACCATCTCATTACACGGCGTTTTGTGCTCTTCATTTTCTCTTATATCATTATGTTTTTTTAAGGAATTGTACTTTCTTCAGCCATCTGTTTTATTTATGGCATTCTTGCGCTTCTTACGCTTTGGCTTGAGTTGTATTTATTATTACTATTGTTATTTGCTATCTTTACCAAGTGGAATATGGGGGCGTTTTGCGTTTAGCCATGACGATATGAATTGCAAATGGTTTTCTCTTCTCTCTCACCCACTTTGTCTTCTCTGCTACGTTGTGGATCCTTCTTGGACCAACTATATTGCATGTTGTTCTTGCTAAACACGCAGGGATTCAACATTGATTGACTTCAAAACTTGATGCTGGGTGTACAGGAGCAACTGGGACTGCAGCGACGGCAAGGCTTCTGTAGCAACACGAAGGTTGCACAAACGCCTGCCAATGACAGCGTCGTTCGTTTTCACTTTGAATGCGTTTCTGTTCTCCTTTATCATGCCCATCCTCTCTGTTGCTGTTGATTGACAATACCCTGTATATTTGTGCTTTTGTTTGTTTGATTGTACATCTTATATTACAGGAAGGGGAAGAGGCCGTATGCAAGTTGTAGGAAAAGTATGACTGACCACGAATACAGTTCCTCCAACCGCCAGCGATTCGTGATCTTCTCACTTGTTTCTCCCCTTTGTCTCCTTTCCTGCCAGCACTGTTGCTATATACTCGGCGAAGCGGCATTCGCAACGGCGTTGAAATTATGAAATGCGAGGCGTTGCCGGACATGTTGAAAGTACCAGTATTAACTTCCCCACGGGTTCGTGCAAGACCGCTAAACGAATAAAATACCTATTTTGTCTATCTGATGTGCTCTTTATGGCTCGTCATCATGTACCATACCAAACGTAAACTGACCCTATCGATGGATGGTTGCAGCGTCTACCAGTCGGCTTGTAGTAGAGCTACAAGTGCGTCTGGGTCCAGTACATGGTACGACGTGTGATTTCCGTCATCTGCCTCCACCGGTGTGCCTCGTGCGTACTCGGAAGCCAATGCGTCCAGTTCGTCAGCCCGCTCCGGATGAGCCTCCCGCAACCGCATCACATCCGATGCAAACAGTGCTGCCTCAGCCGCCAACGGTGAGCTCTCGGACAGTCCAGCTGTACTCGATTGTCTCTTTTCCCGTTCTGTCGCCAGAGCACTGCCCACGCCGGCCGGTGTCTTCCTCCACCGCCTCTCTTTGTCTTCGCCACCATCTGTTGTCCAATAGTTGGTATACGCCACCTGGTTGCCGCGCCGCAGGATGAGCACTGCATCAGCCAAGGGCGACGGCGACGGCGCACCCTGCGCATCCAGCAGAGTCGCCAGCTCTACCAGCCCGGCATAACTTTCGTCGTGGACCAGCCGCGGTGTCAACCGGACGGGCAGCGTCTTTTTGGCAGCGGCTGGCTGTGATGCCTGCTGTGATGCCTGCTCTGGTGCGTGGAACACCGCAGGGCCAGCTGGTTTCGCGTCCAAGAACCGTGCCAGCAGGCCCAGACGCGATTGCACCGGGTGGACGGCCAGCAGCACCAGACACACACGGTAGTTGTGCCGGTGGAAAATGCCGGCCATATCCACCACGTCTTGTGGGTACCGGCTTGCCGACTCGACAAGCGTCGGCAGGCGGCGCGAGGCCGCCACCGCGCACGCTCGTGCCAGCCAGCGCCGCGCATCGTGGCCTGTCGCAGCCGAGGCCAGTCCGGGGGGCACAAGACCGGCGGCGGCGTCGGCGACGAGCCTGGCATAAGCCGGGTGGTAGGGCTTGTGAGTGTCGGCGACAAGGTGGCAGTAGGAGGCGGGACTGCCCGGTGCAGGGCCTCCCGAGCCGACGATGCCGGCGGTGCTGCCGGAGAAGGGAGGAGAAGTGGTCAACTTGCCTAGCGCGGCGGCCAGTGCAGGTGCTGCATGAGACTTGCCGGCGCCCGTCTGGCCGGCCAGGATGATGCAGACGGGGCGGCGGTCTTGGTCATGCGGGCTCGATAATGAAGCTGCTGGCTCGCCATCGTCGCCGTGGCCGTCGCCAAACTCGGCAGGCCGAATTTGCTGTTCGAATATGGCGGCATTGTCGCTGTCGGATAAAAAGTAGTCGCTCGGCTTGGGCATTGTGGGCTGTTTTGCACTCGTTTGTGGTGCTTGATGTGGCGAAAGCGGGACGGATCGTAATTACCGAAACGTGGACAAACCCAAAATAAGAAGCCGACGTCCGTAACTCGGCAAAGATTGCATTATGGTCGGTCGCGTTCATTAACTTCCAGACCACAAGATGAGCCAAACATTTATTGTATTTATTCTTTTTCTCTTCTCTCCCAGCCCTACCTTTGGAGGCGTTTGAATGGCCACCAAACGTATATCAATAAAAGGAGCTTCCATTCAAGCTTATTTCCTGTTCGCTCGTTTCTTACAATGCTACGACCATGTTTCCCCAATGGTCTCTCCAGTTCAGGAATGCATTGAGACTTTGACATAATCTATGGAAACACTATTCTCTTATTGGAGGGGATTTATTCTCGAAAGAATGCCCTCCTCTGATATAAATCCCGCCTCGCGCGGCAGCGAGCTCGGCTGGTCAGCGCCGGTATGCGCATCATTTTCAGATAGTCAGGGCAGATCAGCCAGGCCGCATGTAATACGTCGAAGCATGGTGGACTTTGTTCGCGCGGGATGAGTGCAACATTGAAAGCGGTTGCAGCCAACGAAACAATGCGCAAACCTCCCTCCTTTGCCTGCCACCCCTTCGCACATATGCTCAGCCTAGTCTTGGATCAGCCTAAGAATCTTATTCGTCAGCGCTGTCTTCACGGCCTTCAAGCTGAGCTTCGTCACTGCCTCGATGCATCTGCATGTCTCAGGTAGTCTTTCAGAGAGGACGAAGAGAGGGATTTTCGCGACAATGGGTATGTAAAAGGACGATGAAATAGTCGAGGAAATTATGTCGCTGTAGGTATACAAAAGTACAAATGCCTAAAGTCGTGAAATGGTGTATGGATGCTGCTGCGGCCGGCATGCAGTAAAAAATAAAATAAAACGGCACAAAAGTTGCGAGTACATCGCATCGCGGTCCTGTCTATCCCTCCAATCAAGCAAAACAGTTGTCCCAGAGGCCGCCGTTGCGCGCAAATGCCAGGCTGTCGATGAACCGGCTCAAGCGGCAGCGGCCCAGCTGATCGGCGCCACAGCTTTGCAGCGGCATGACGCGGTCGTTGACCAGGATGCGCACAAACTCGTCATTGGATGACTCCTTGTCACCGCCGCATACCATCTTCTCAACGTACATGCGTGCCCCAAAAGGCACGACCCAGCTGGATGCATAGCCGCGCATGTCTTCTGGCTCCGTGCGGGTCGTGTTGGATGGGCCGTCACCAGCGGGAAACGTGCCGTTGTACAGTCCCAGGGCGGCAAAGATGTTGGACATGTCGTTGTCGTGGCTAAAGTCGGCATACACCTTGGCGTCGAGCGGGAACGTCGCGGGATCGGCGTCCATGGTGCGGTTTGTGCTCGTGTGGTCGACGACGGGCGACGCCGTCAGTCGTGCAACCAGTTCGTTGACGAAGCCCACGCCCTGCGTTGGCCCCAAATCGCTGCCATCGCCATAGCCATACCACTTGCCGAGCGTCTGGTAGTAGTCGTAGTTGTGCCACTCGGTCTCCGTGAACAAATGGCAAAACGGCGAGAGAACGCGGCCGCCAGCCACCGTCTCCGGGGGCGCCTCACGATGCACCTCCGCTGTCTCTTCCTCCTCGTCGGCAACCGTCTCAAAAGGGCACAAGTCCATAAAGTAAATGGTCTCCGTGTCCGTTAAGTTGGCTTGGGGCAGCCCGCGGTTCAGCCGTGCCGTAATGGCCGGTACGAACGTCGCGGCAAACGCCCTCTGAGCGGCCGAGCCGCGGTGCGACGAGAACCGCTTGCAGAGCCCGTTGTGGCTCAGTGTGTTGTTGAAGCCAGCTGCCTCGGGAAGCAGCACAATCTGCGTGCTATCCGATTCAGCGTGTCTCGCGCTCTGGAATCCCTTGATCCACTTCTTTGCCGATTGCACAACGCGGTTCTCGTCTGCCGAGCGCACAAATGGGTTCCCATGAGACGTCGATGTCGCCAGCGACTTCAGAAGCGACTGGTATCTCTGGTAAAAGTGCACGCCCGAGTTCACCATTTGCTGTTCGCCAAAAAGCGTCAGCTCGTCGGCGCCCAAGCTGTAGGTAAAGTTATTCAGAAACGCAAAGTTTCCGTCGGGTCCGTCTTCGAAGGGAGCGTCGGTCGTCTTCTGGATGCGCGAAATGAGTGCAGCGTACGCGGCCGTCTTGCTCCATGTCGGGTCGCGTGCTCCGTGGCGCGAGAGGACCTGGGCAAACGTGAAGTGGCAGCCGGGCGGCAAAACGGCCGACGATGGGTCTTCCCTGTGGGATTGCTGCTGTGGGCTCGCAAACGGCGACGAGTCGGCACGCTGGGGCGGTGTGGGTTTGCCGGCGCCCGTATTGGATATGTCGGAGGGTGCCGAGAAGAAGGGCGAGTACTGGCCCCAGTACTGGGCCACTTTCGGGTAGCATTGGTAACCGTGGTCGGTCGTATCGCAAGACGGTAGGCCGCGGCGAAGTGAGCCGGACACTGCGAGGATGTGGGCGACGATCGTGCTCAGGTACAGCATGAGGCCGGCCATGACCACCAGCAGCGTCAGCTTGAGAAACCGGCGGTGGCCACGCGCCCAGACGCTATCAAACACGCCGTCCTTGAAATCGCTGTCAAAGTATTGCCGCTTCGAGTGTAGTCCGCCGTCATTTTGGTAGCTGCCCGCCTCCATGAACATCATGGGCTCCCTGCGTCTGCGGCCACCACTCCTCCGGTGGCGCCGCGCACCCATGCCGTCGCTGTCACCATCGCTGCCGTCGTCATCACTGAAAAGGTCCGCGGCCGATGAGGGCGACGTAACGGGTTGGTATTCGAAGTAGCGGTTGCTGGAGCGGCCGCCGCTGCCGCCAAAGAGCGACGACACGCCGTCGACAATCGAAGAAAAAGGAGCCGTCATCGCTGGTTCGGGGGTGCGAAACAAAGATGGTATTGGGATTCGATTGAGGACAGCAAGTCCGCCAAAAACTGGACAAAACGGCTGCGTTGCATGATGCGTTCCCCAAGATGTAGCACTTTCCTGTCTCGTCGTCCTAAATGGGAAGCAACGGCCAGCCGCGTTGGAGGAGTAATCTTATCTTTTAGCGGAAGGCACAGGTACGAAACAGGGAAGGCACAGACCAGGCAACTTCCGTCGCTAATTGCAGCGCTCTAGACGCCCACGTTTTCACCGCTGCCCAATGGCGCGAAAGTCAAATTGGAGAAGAAAACAGGGCCTATGGAGCAGGTTTCAGCGCTCCAGAGCACTGATCCCGGCTGAAGATTCGACGCTGTTCGTCAATATAAGAGTATAATAATAGAAACAAATGCAATGTAGTTGTCCAACTATCCAAATTACCACCGAAATATTTTGCCTCCCTATCTATAGTATTAAAAAAAGAAAGGGTTCGAGAGGATCCTGGTATCAAGAAGTGAGAAGAAATAGCAACAAATGGAAACAGGAAACAAGAGGAGACCAAAAAACGAAAATCAAACGACAGCACAAAAACAAGCAAAGTACACAGAGTACAAAACCTGATATATACAAAAAACAACTAGGAACAGACTAGTCAGACATCAAGTCCTTTGAAACTAGAAAGCAACACCGACGCTCTGCGGACGGTGTGCGCCGAGCATGCTGGCGCTCGATTTCTCAGCCAAAGAAGGCGACGCAATGGCGGTTGCCATGGCTGGGATCGTGGGCGTCGATGTCGCGGTGGTCGCAGCGGTCAGCAGTGTGGCGAGCGTCGTCATGGTCGTGGCCGATGTGGGGGTCGGCGTGTCGTGTTTGGGGAGGTCCTCGGCAAACTCGTCTCGGACGAGTTCGACTTCGTCTCCCTCGACACCGACCTGCCGGCTCACCTCATCGCGTTCCGTTGTCCAGGTCGACAGCGTCTCTACCGTCGATACCAGCGAGTCGATGCTGGTGCGACCATAGTTGGTTTGCATCTCCAAGGCTGGTGAGAGGCACTGATAGAAGCCGTCCTTGGCTGTGATGGGACGGGGTGCATTTGTGACGGATTCGAGGCTCAGGTTGTGGCTGTGTCCACGGGACGAGTTGGAAGCGTCCCCGATACCAGCGTCAGTGCCCTGGCCATTGTGGTTGTGGAGCGAGATCCAGTTGGAGACGCGCGAAAATGACTTCTTCTTGCGCAAGGGCGGGCGAAGGACAAGAGGCAAAGGCGGTGCCAAGGGCACATCGACCGGGCGGCCATTGATTCGTGCTTCGCTACCGCCACCACGAATGCTACCAACGCTTCCACTGGCACTGTGCACCGTTCTAGCCTTGGCCTTGGCAGCTTTGGCGGCGGCCGAAGCGACGGAGGCGGCAGATGCGACGGACACGGACGACGCGCCGGCGGCGGCAACAGTGGCCTGTTTCTGCTGCTGGGACGGCTGCTGTTGAGTCAGAGTGCCCGTCGAGCTGGAGGGAAGAGGAACGGAACCGGCATCGGCGGCTGTCGACCCCAAATACACGCTGCTACGCGGCGGTGCCGTCTTGGGCCGCTCCGTACTGAGCCGCTCGGCAAACGAGGGCGCTGTCGCCGGGATCGCTGGCACGGACGGCATCTCGTCGAAGGAAGAAGGGAAGAGTTTGAGCGGTGCCACCTCGCTGCCAACGGTGGCCATACCGTAGGCCGTGGAAGGCCGGCTGCTGATATAGATGCTCTGGCGCTCGACGACCGAGTCGATCTCGGCCTGCAGCTTCTCCATCTCGATCATGGCGCTGGCGATGCGCTCGACCATGGACTCGACGGCCGGCGACGAGTGTGAGCGCAGGCGCGACCGAGCAGGGATGGCCGGAGGCGCCACAGTGGCGGCAATTTCGGTGGCCTTGTCCTTCGTGGCACCGGTACTGGCGACACCAGCAACACCAGCAACACCCGACCGGATGCTGCCTCCCGAGACAGACACACTGGCCGCACCCGCACCAATCGGCCTGCGGGGGAGGTGAAACGACATTGCCGAGTGGCTGCGGTCGTGGAACACGGAGTGGTGGGTGCTGATGTCGTCGTCACCGTGGCTACCATTGCGTGCGTGCACCCGTGGCGGCATGGTGATGATATCGTCCGCCTCGTCCTCGCCATTGTCATTGTTATTGTCTTCGTTGTCATAGAAGACAATAGTCGCGCGCTGGAACGACGGTAGCAGTGGCGACGGCAGGTGCGTGGTGAAGTCGAGCGGCTGAAACGAAGGTGGACGGCGCTGGAACTGCTGCTGGAACTGTTGGCGGTACTGCTCCTGGTAATGCTGAAGGTACTGCTGTTGGAAGATCTGCTGTTGTTCTTGAAACTCCTGGCGCTGTTGTTCCGGGTCCAATTCCTGACCCTGTTGTTGCTGCTGCCGCTGTTGCTGCTGCTGCTGTTCCTGCTGGCGTAGCTGGTGGTATTGCTCTCGCTGGTACTGTTGGATCTGCTGTTGATCCTCTTGTGGAAGAGCCGGGAAGACAAAAGTCTCCGACTGCAGATGGCGAAAGTTGGTCGGTGCTGAGATATGCGGACGCCGTGACGATGTGGAAGACGACAGGGAAGGTGGTAACGGGAAGAGCGACAACGACGAAGTCGTCTGAAAGCGCCGTCGAATCGAGTGGCTTCTGCGGCCGGCCGTGGTGCCGGGCATTCCTCCCACCAGTGTTGACGAGCCCGACCGTGAGTAGCCGTGACGAGAACGAAGCCCGTCTCTTGAAGTTTTGCTTCTACCGCCTCGGCTGTGCCCCCGACTGTGTCCTCGGCTGGTGGCCTGGCTGTTGTTCCGGCTGTGCTGCATATGAACAGACGCTGCGTTGGACTCTGCCACCTGTTCTTGGGATGGCCTCTGAGTCCGGTAAGGATCGGCTGCTATCCGGCCGACTTCCATAAGGTCGACTGGTCGTGGGTGCGGCCCGGGTCCAAAGGAGGGCGGCGGTGTCATGGCGGGCTCGTCGGCCCAGATGGGGGCATCCTTTTCGGCGCGCCGAAGCAGTTTGTTGCGGCCATGGGGCAATCCTGGCGAGGGCGGTCCACAGCATGAGGCGAGTTTATCAAACCATGATGGCGACGACACGGATTCGGCGTACATGGCGATGTATGGCGATTTCATGAGAGACTTTTGTTGCATGAAACGTTCGGCATGCTCGTGAATAATAGGTAGGGGGAGACAGTGAAGTAGGACGAGGGAGGATGAGCGGCTTGCGAGATGTGCGGGATTATGAGACAAGAAATAGAGCGGAAGGGACAGACTAAAGTGAGAATGAACAAAAATAGGAAGGATGAATAAAAACAACTGGAAGGGAGAAATAGAAATTAGAAATGCAGAAGCAAAGTACGCCAAATATGGAGACAATAAAATCAACAAAGAGAAACCAACAGCTGACGAGGGAATGCAAGGAGAGGCGACGACCAGCGATACCGTCCCAATGAGTTGCAAAAAAAAGAGAGAGCAGAGCGTAAGGTAAAGAAAAACAAAGATGCGGTAAGAAGGGTATAAAGGATAATAAAAATACGAAGAAAGAGATTAGAGGCAAAAAAGGTTTCCCAGGAAAATGTATACGAACGAGAGACCAACGGAAAAACTGAAGAGACGAGGAAAGAGTAGATGAAGAGCGGATTGCCAGATTATTTCCAAACAATAGCGTGTTGTTGTTCCTGAGTAGTCGCCGTTCGTGAAATGATGAAACAAAGCATGGGCTTTGTGGGGAACAGGCTCGAGATGATAAGTGAGAGGTGAGGGAGAGGGAGAGAAAGAAAGAAACGAGAGGCGGAGAGAGAATATCAAGACGAGAGGAGGTTAAAGACGAATGACAGGGGCAGGTTGAAAGGAGTATAAGAGAGTAAAAACAGAACAATAAGGTACGAGGTACAAAGTAATGAACGACAAACGAAACCCGACGAGACGACCTGGCGCCGTATCCTGCTTTCTTGTTTCGTAGCTTGACAGTATAGAGCATGTCGTAAACCATAAAAGCACGACCCTCTCTTTGCTCCCATGAACTTTTTTAAGTCCTCTTAAACTCTCTTTTCCTCACTCATCTCCATTTTCGTCATGCGGCATGGCCCATCGCTTCGCCTGCAGCCATCTTCCATCCTACCGAACGGGGTGGAGGCGGGCGACGTGGTGGGATGGGTTGGGCTGGCGGTGGATACGAGGGGTGCAAGTAAAGGGATGCGACGAAGAATGGAGGACGAATTACTCAAATATTTTCCTTTCTTGGCCCGCCGCGTGGTTCGTCTTGTTTTCGTAAACAGTTCTACAACAGGACCAAAAGCAACTACCAAGGGGGCGTTTGCTTTCGCAGAGCCGCGTGTAAGAGTCCCCAGACGACAAAGGGGAACAAACAAGGGACAAAATTAAAGTACGACGTACGAAGGCAATAAAAAGTAGAATGACGAAGTGAGTGAAGAAAATGGCAAAGAATGAATAATAAGAATGAGATTCATGAAAGCATCTGGAGCTTCTGGCCGCTGATAGGCCAAAACAGGGGTGTGTGAATGTGCTGGCGCGTGTCGAAGCGTGGGTGTGTAAGAAAGACGAACGCCGAGGACGGTTGCGTGAGAGAAAGACAAAGTGAGGTTGTGAGAGGTCGTCGGCCAGTCGGCGCTTAGAGATTGGCTCGATTCGAAATGCGCCAGTGGCTGGATGGAAGGAGGGGAGGGGGGGTGAGGACAGGCGCCACGGAAGGTGCGACAACGCTGCCTCGTTGTTTCGGTTTTCGGAAGACAACGAAGTGAATTTTACGAGGCAGGCACGGCCAGGGAATCATCCACAGGTGTTCGTTAAGGAAACCGCAACTGGCGGTCGTCAGTCTGGGTCCATCGCTCTTGCCTCTTCCCCTCCACTTCGCGCACACAGCCAAGGGCGGTGTCCTGCCCTGTTGACCAGTCGTGTGCGGCGCACAACGGCTTTGAGAGGGCTGCATGTCTCAGTTAGGCAGGCTATGCCTGTCGCTGTTGGAGAAAGCGCGGGCGACAAGCCCAGAAAGGAAGTGGGGACAAAATCAGGGAAGCAACGAAGGCGAGGCAGCGGTGGTGAAAGAAGCCAAAACATGTTCTTAAAAACGGCGAAAAAAGAAAACACGGAAGATTTACGGAGGCTTATGCTTGAAGAATTTAGAGGTAGTGCTGTCTCGCCAAAAATAGCATTGCGAACCTGTGAGGGCCTGTTAAGGGCCTGTGCAGTATTAGTCGGCGATGTTATAGCTCCGGTTCCTTTTGATTCATGTTAATTGGCGATGGTTTGAGAGAGCAGAGGGCCATCAACGCGAGTGAAATGTCAGATGTCAAATGAAAATGCAAAAAAGCAGAGGAAGGGAGAGGGCACGGTCACAAAACAAAACGACTCGCTGAAAGACCACCAGCACTGCTGTGCACCCACACAAACAGATATTGTGTCTGCCTGGTGCTCCCAGCCTTTGCCAACGGCCGTCCTATCAGTGTTCGTCTTTCTGTTTTACTTTTTTCTGACACATGACATCTTGCTCGGGAATGTTAGAGACAGTGGAAGAGGTGGCGATGTAGCAGCCCTCTCGGCGTTGGGAAGGAGAGGCGGGCAACCCGAACCCATCATCTGCTATCCCTTTTCTTTTTTGTCTTGTATACGCGCCACTTTAACAATTTTATTTATTTATTTCGAATTGGCCCCTTTTTCATATTATTTTATTTATTATTTTCTGTGACACGACTTTGTGAGAAATGGGACATGGGGACAGTGTCGCGTGGGCGCATAGTGCGCGGGTACACGAGATTGAGAGAATGTTTACGTGGTGGGTCGCACCCTGTGAACAGGTTTATTAGTCGTTGGTTCCGTGACAAGACCGGCCATCACAGCAACGGATATGGATCACAACGTTCGAAGAAAAGGGAAAAAGAAATAAAAGGGACAGCAAGGCCGGCCAAGTGCGGCCGGGCCAGGCCAGATGGGACCTTTGGAAGCAAGTCCCTAAGCGCTGCGTGGCCGTTCCGGGCGGCCGCATCGTGCGGGGACCATTTCGTTCGCCACCTTTATTACATCTTTTTGGCAGTATTTTTACCTATTGATTTCCTATCTAGGACTGAGCTTATCGAAAAGGACAGTAATGAGACAAAAGAAACTTAAAAAAAAAAAAAAGAATAAAGAAAAGAAGAAAGAAACAGGAGGAAACTAGACCAGGCGAGCGCGTGGACGAGTAGTATTTCCATATTGTCGTCCTCGCTGCAGGTGTCCGACTTGCAGTAGTTTCCATACAAGGGCAAGTACATGGCCTAAAAAAGAAAACATCCCTCGAACCCCTGTTGGTGAGCGGCTTTGGGAAGCAGAGGCGTTCGTCACACAAACAGGGCAGTAGGAAGAGGCAATCGACAAGGGAAACCTGAGTGGGTGAAAACAGATGAACTAGGAGTGGTCATTCGTGGCAACTGTGAGGCAAATGGAAGGCCATACGAACGGGCCAAGTTACAAGAGGGGCCCAGGGTGGACCACACGGCTCACATGCAAGGAACCCGCCGAGAGCCACCAAGAGGGCGAGGGAGAGTAGATCGGGGACAATCGTTGAAATTGGGGGCGATGCAAGGCTGATGAGGCCGCATCTCGTAGAAATACACGTAGAGTCGGCTGCCAAACGCAGGTACGTCACCCATAATCAAACGACGCGCCGAACGAGATAGGTGAAGGCAAAACGGCGGGAAACCGAACACAAGGTCCGCCCATCAGAAATAAAAATAGTGTCAGCCCAGCTGATATTTAAAAATTAGATCAGCTACTATGGACAACAGTCATGAAAATAAAGGCGGCAGAATCAAACTCAATCGTAAAAGAGCTGACAAGATTGACAAACGAGGCAATAAATAGAAGCAAGGGGGAAGGAAGAGTCGCGAGGCAGCCAATAAGATTCCAGAGACGGGTCATGAAAAGCTGCGGTTGAAAAACTAATAAAAGTAAAGAAAAAAAGGCAGAGCCTGACGAACGACTCTTCTGGTGGCATGGAACTGCCGACTATGGATCTCGCCCCCTACTCTGTCATCTGTCCCGATTGTGAGTCTTCACCCCCCTTTTAGATTTGTTGTCACGATGCCCATCACCGGACGTTCCTTTCCGTTTGATTTGTTACGTCCCCGTGCGATCCCACGTTTTAGTTTATGCCCGAATCTACGACCAAGCAAGACGAACCGCGTCGAAAACACGTCAGAATACGCCGGAAACAGATCACAATATTCCAAGAGCACAGCCCAACATGCGGATGTGCCTTCTTCTGAAAGCTGACTGGCTGGCAGCCGATCTGACTAGTAAATGTTGGTGCCTGTCGTACTCAGCCGAGCTCACCTTAAAAGGGCGGTGAGAAGCAAAAAGGAAGTGAGGTCAGCTCGTGGGGAATAGAAAACGGAAAAGGAACGAAAAACGGCTGTGCGATTTGGCTAGTTTGCTAGCGTGCCTGGCAAAAGTCGCGATGCAGGCTGTGATTTGTTCAAGACGAATACGACCGGCACAAAAAGAATACAGATGGACAAAGAAAACGACAGAAAAAGGACACACGACTCTCCACTCCTCCTTGATGCAGCGCAAGCAGATCGTAAACAATCTACAGCGCATTCCGAGGGGCAGGTCAGATTTACCGGGATGCTCAGATAGTTCTCACATGGGCGTGCTCGGAGTGTAGCGAGACGAAGCTGAAAATAATAAATCAATAAAAAATGGGTTTGGAGATGCTTTAGTGCCAGGCAAAGACAAGAGAAGGACGGAAGAAAGCGAAGAAAAGAAAGGGTCCGAAAAGAAAGACAGAAGAGGCTAGAGAAGTAAACATGATAGGATTCGTAGTCATACGGCTGAAAACTCATGAAAACGGTTAGATATGCTACTATAGTTGAAGCTTAGCTCAGTTGAGAAGTTGACGGCACAGATGGACAATGACAACTCCATACAAAGAACAACAATCGTTTGGCAGGAGATGCTCGTACAAAAGCCAGTCGATAAGCCACAGATGACTTGCAGCCGAGCGCGGCACGGCGGGATTAACTAGACAGAATAAGAGAAAGAAAGCGAGGTCGACGGTCGCGAACCTCACAAGAGGTTGTCATGCTTTCTCTGTGTTAGTGGGACAGTGGAGCCCCCTCTAGGAAAACATAGCTCGCCCGAGCTGCCGACGGGCCAGCCTCATCTGACGAGACCCCTGCGTTCTCGTCCATAACTGGCTGGCGAGAGCCTGCACCTGCGACACACCAATTTGCCCTTGGCGGCCCTCGCGACTTTTGGCGTGGCCCCTCGAGCCACTGCACCAGCCAGTCAGGACGCGTTCCCTGGTGCTGGGAAGAGACTAACAAGCTAGCACAAAGTCGTTGGGCTGGGCTGCCTCGGGCAGCAATGCTGCAAATGGCACAATGGATCGAAACGGGCGGATCGATAACAAGGGTCCCGGAACAGCAAGACGACGGGCCAGCAGGCATCGGTTTCTCGTCGTCTTGGTTCTGTGACAAAATGCCAACGGCGCCTGCCAACAACGTCCTCAGACAGCTCGTCTGCTCACCTGGCCTGTGCCGTGCATGATCTGACATCTGCGGCATATGTGACTAGATGACTTGGCGAGTTGACACGAGTTGCCCTCACTTGACCGCAAGGAGACGAGACAATGTAGACATTATGCTATGAATCCCGGGAACCGCTGGAAAGAAAAAAAATGACATGACCTGGTTCTGAACCCTCTCTTCTATTGGTATTTTATTCTATACAAGAAAACGAAGCCAAAGAAAATAAACAAAGAAAAATACAAATACAAAAACCGGCTTGTCTAAACAAACTCTATATTGAGGATAGGATGGAATAGTCTTTTGTTTATGAGAGCTCTTTTTTCCGTCCGCAAACGCTCGGATAATGTGCTTGGAATAGTAGAAAACAACTCCCAGACTCCTTTCTCTCTGCACTCGTGTCGTCCCTTCTCCAGTTACTCCAGCTCAATGGTGCCAGGAGGCTTGGAGGTCCTGTAGATGGGTTAGCTTTGGTTGTCTTACTAACCACAAACAAGGCGTGAGGGGACAGGAAGCATACAGGTCATAGGTCACGCGAGAGACGCCGTCCACGCTGTTGACAATCGTGCGGGCAATTTTCTGCAGCAATGCCCAAGGGAACTCGAACGCCTCGGCGCTCATAAAGTCGCTCGTCGTCACGGCGCGGAGGCTGCGGTACGTTAGCAGTGTTTGACTCGAGTGGTGGGTCGCGACGAGAACGTACATGATAATGTAGCCGTAGACACGCGTGTCGCCCATGACACCGACGGCTGTATTGTTAGCTTAGCATCGTCGTTTTATCGTAAGAAAGAATGCCGTATGGAAGGACATACCCTTGTTGGTGTCGACGCCGGCGTAGGCCTGCGACATCTTGTCGTAGATGCCGGCCTCCTTGATCATGCTAATGTAGATGTTGTCGGCCTTGCGCGCAACCTCGACGCGCTCGGGCGTCACCTCGCCGAGAATGCGGATGCCAATGCCCGGGCCGGGGAACGGGTGACGCATGATCAGATCATTGTGGATATTAAGCGTGCGGCCGATGGCGCGGACCTCGTCCTTGAAGAGCAGGCGAAGGGGCTCAAGGAGCTGGTGTTGTTAGTATGGGCGACGACCATTTGCATCACTCCAGCACGGAAGCCACTTACACGAAGGCCTTGCTGTAAATGCAGAGGTGTGTCAGTCGTCGTAAGCATTATAATTGTCACATGCAGACATAGTCACAACTTACGCCGTTCATCATGCGCTACAAACAAGTTAGTATATGGATATGTAGAGAAGTGAAAAAACGAAGACAACATACCTCAGGTAGGCCACCGACATTGTGGTGAGCTTTTTGTCTTGTTAGCAGTACTTCTTTCACTCGTTTGAATATCCCCTTCCGCTTCCGACATGTTGCTCACTCTTGATCGTCGCCGAAGGGCCCTTGAAGCTGAGGGACTCGATACTGCACAACAGTTAGTTTTGAATTTTGTGCCTTCTCAAGACATACGGTGCCTTGGTGGCTTGGACACGAAACATACACATCAGGATACAGCTAGACTCCAGTTAGCGACAAGTCAGCACACGAAAGGAAACAAAAGGCTCGTCCTTACCGTTCCTTGAAGGAACCACTCCACCTTTCCGGCGTTGGGGGTGTTTTCGGCCTCCTTCTCAATGCGCTCGGCTTCCTTCTCGAACAGGTCGATGACTGACTCGTTAGTTTTTCATACGTGTCGACCGGACGAATGCAGTCGGACCCATGAACCTACAGGTCGATCCAATGATCTTGCGCTTCTTCTCGGGCTCCAGAACACCCGCCAGACGGCCCAGGAACAGGTCCGCGGCGTCCACGACGGTCAGGTTGATGCCCAGGTGCTCGCCCAGCGTCGCCTTGACCTGCTGGCACTCGTTGAGCCTCATCAGGCCATTGTCCACCAGCACCGCGTGGAAGCGGTCACCAATCGCCTCCTTCATCAGCTTGGCCGCCACGGTGCTGTCCACGCCGCCCGACACGGCGCCAATCACCTGCGCACGGTCGCCCACCAGGTGACGGATGCGCGCAATCTCCTGCTCGACAAAATCGCCCATGACCCAGCTGGGGTTGGCGCCGCAAATGTCGACGCTAAAGTTGCGCAGCAGCTCGCTGCCGCGGGGCGTGTGCTCGAGCTCCGGGTGGAACTGGACACCAAAGATGGCCTTTTCCTTGTGGGCGATGCCGGCAAACTCCGAGTTGGAAGTGCTGGCGACAATGACAAAGCCCTCGGGCAGCGACACGAGCTTGTCAAAGTGGGACATGTAGGCGTGCATGGTCTCGCCGAGGCCGGCAAAGAGACGGTCGACGTGATCGTCGACCTTGTGGATGGTCACGTCGGCGTGGCCGTACTCGCGCGCCTCGCCGCGGGCAACGTTGGCCGAGTTGATCTGCCATGCGAGCTCCTGGCAGCCGTAGCTAGAGACACCTGTCAGTTCCATATCGAGGCGACGTCGGTCGTAAAATAGGAGGTAGTCCTACCAAATGCCCCTGCAGCCTGTCAGTACGATGTCCAGCTTGGAAAGATAATTGTAAAGGTTATCATTTGGCAACGTACAGGATTGGGACACCAAGGTCAAATATGGCAGAGTCGACGTCTACATGGTCAGTACGGGGCTCGGATCGCGATCAAACAAAAGTATGCGAATGTTGGGGACGCCTTACGGGGCGAGCCCTCGTCGTAGACCGAAGAGGGACCTGTTATCATTAGCAACTATTCCGCAGTCTGTTGAAACCCATCGTCGCGTACGAAAACCTCACCTCCAGACAAGATAATGCCCTTGGGTTTGAAGGGCAGGTCGGCCAGCTTCGTCGTGCACGGAAGCATCTCGGCGTAGACATTAAGGCCACGCAGACGGCGCAGGATCAGGTGGCTGGTCTGGCTGCCGAAGTCGAGCACCAGGATGGTCTGTGTCAAGCATATTAGCTACGATATTCCACCCTCTGTATTATCTGTATGGTATGTCTCGTGCCCAATCTTCCGTGTAGCTGGACGGTTGCGTCGTAGAAAGAAGGCAGGTCTCGTTCTCGACACATCGTGGCTCGTAGGAGTAATTGTCGGCATTGTCTGTTACGACTCGAGATTCGGCCAATTCCGCGGCGATTCCGACCCCCTGGCCTAACATTGATGGATCTTGATATCGGTGGGCAACACAGAGACGTCGCAGACCAGCAGTAGACGGACGTTGATAACAAAAAGGTGCAAGAAAAAAACAGAGGCAAAGGTCACTTACGTCGAACTTGTTGTGCGGCGCCTCGGCCTCGGTAACAGCAGTAGCAGTCATTTTTCGGTCCTTTGTGAGTTTCAGCAAAACAGTCAAGTGTATGGGCGGTCGGATGCTTCGCAATCGTGACGACGTTCGGGTGACTGTTCCCAAAGAAAAAGCGACGAAGAAAAAAAAATGGCCCCGACGCGGTCGTTCCATCGCCGATAAGAAGCGACTTACAGAACTTTTTTAGACTGAGTGGCATACGGCTCAAGAGGTACATTCCTCTCCTCACAGTCTGCACATATCTCGTTGTACCACAACTAGTGTGCCCCTCGCCCTATCTTATCCATCCTAAGCCGCCCCGCGATACGGAATGACATACAGTGTTAAGATACAGTGCAATAAACAGATAGAACTGTACGTGCAGCAGCTTGCCAAAACCGGTCCGGACAATCCGCTACCCGCTGGCCCAAAGGACCCGCCCAACGCGGCAGGTGCAGCCCCTTGTTTAAGTTTCCTTTGAAGACACGTTCCCTTGACAGTGCTACACGCGGTAAAGTGTTTTTATTGGAATTGAACAGCGTGCTCTCTCCGAACTCTAAACTATCGTTTTTCTCCCCAAACACAAGCACGGAGGTTTATCGTTTCTATTTGCATCGACAACCCCGACGAGGCACGTTCTGGTTTTTGTCGTATTTGGCAGTGTCTTGTTACCGACCTCCTCATTTTCGTCTCGTGGCTCCCTTCTCCTGGTTCCGTCGATTTCCGGTTTCTCGGCCACTCTCGACAGCTTCGACAGCCTCGCAGAGCTCCCCGACACACTCGACGTCTTCCATCCCTCCTCGCTCTCCCTCTTCACACACGCTGTCCCCCAGACACATCCACGATGCAGCAACCACCGATGATGCAGCCGGGGCAGATGCCACCCAACATGCCCTCGCCGGAACAGATCCAGGCCATGCAGCGCCAGCTTGCCATCGACGCCCAAAAAGCAGGCATGACCGTTCCCGAGTTCATCCAGCAGCTGCAGCAAAAGGCGCGTCAGCAAATGGCTATGCAGCAAGCAGCGGCCCAACGGGCGCAGCAGCAGCAGCAAGGCGGCGGCGGCGAGCCGAATGAAGATGGCCACAACCACGATGGCCACGACCACCACAACCATAACCACCCGCCGCCACAGCTGCAGCAGCAGCAGCAGCAGCAGCAGCCCCAACCTATCCAGCCCGGCCCGCCGAACCCGGTAGCCATTGCCCTGGCCAACTTCTTGCGCAGCCAGGACCTCAAGCCGCGCACCGTCATCCTCAACGGCGAGCGCAAAGAAATGTTCCGCGTGAAGCGCGCGCTGCGCGCCATCCAGTCGCCGGCCTACGAAAAGGCGCGCAAGAAGACGCCAGGTCTGCCCGAGGTTACGGACCGTGCGTCGCTCGAGAACACGTTCAAGCTGCTTCCGCTGTCGATGCTGGCGCTGCGCGTCAACAAGGCGGCCGACGAGCACGAGGGCCACAACCACGGCGCCGACGAAAAGAAGAAGAAGAAGGTGAAGCGTGTCAAGGGCCAGTGGACTGTGAACATTGAGCGGCAGCAGGACGCGGGCGACGACATGTACTACGTGTGGCTCTATGAGGGCTCGCAGGTGATGCGCAAGGTCTACGCCGGCCTGGCACTGCTGGCCATCTTTGCCGTCGTGCTGTACCCGCTGTGGCCGCTGCGCATGCGCCAGGGCGTCTACTACCTGAGCTGGGGCTTTCTCGGCCTGCTGGGTCTGTTCTTCTTGATGGCCATCTTCCGTGTGATTTTGTTCTGCGTCACCTACTTTGTGCTGCCGCCCGGCCTGTGGCTGTACCCGAACCTCTGGGAGGACGTTTCTTTCATGGACAGTTTCCGTCCCGTATGGGCATGGCATGATGTGAGTTTTTGATTTTTGATTTTTTTTCTGGTCGCCCCTCTTTGTTTGGTTTTTCTCTCACCGTTATTGTGCCCTTCTTCTCCCATCCTGGAAATATACTAACAATCACAGCCCAACCCGAAGAAGAAGAAGAAGACCAACAAGGCGAGTTCGGCGAGCGCCGGCCAGGCCCACTTTGCCGGTACGACCGGTCAGCCGGCGCCGGCCACGGCCACGACGACTGGCACCGACACCCAGATCAACGCGGCACCGGCGCAACGGACAGCCTATAAGTCACCACAAGTCGAGGAGGTGGACGATGACGAGGAGTAGATTGTTGGCCAACAAATTGGACAATGGTGCATGGGCGGCTTGCACGTCATGTATTGGTGGAACAATTCTGCTCGAGGCAGAGGCGGTATAACAAAACCCGAACGATAGAGATACATTGTGTGGCGTTGGGAAAAAGGGAATAAGCTCGTCTTTTTTTGTCGATCCTGGCAAAAGTTATAACCGAAAAGCATTGATGTGGTATACAGGGCATCGGTGGTGTTTACCTTTGCTATATAACTGAGCTGGCTGACGTTTCTTGGATTTTGATTGTACTTTATACGTTCTTGTAATAAAAATGCTTTTGTTTTTATCCGCGGCCATTGCATTTTAAAGAGGGTATACTCCCGAAACCAAGATGATATTCAAAACTCCTCCGTACTTGCCTGGGCGAAAATATTTAAAACTACCATCACAATAATAATAAAAAAATACGGAAAGAACCATCCAAGCCGCTACTCTGCCAATTCTAGACCTAGCCCGAGGAGATTATGGTTGCCCCTGCTCTTGCTGGTAGGCTCGTAATAGGTCCTTGTAAAAGATGGACTGTGCCCGCTTCTCGCCCGTCGACGGCCGCAGCACCATTCCCGGAATCTGGCCCACTTCCGTGAAGCCCAGCGCCGAGTACATGGATGCCGTGTTTGACTTGCTCTCGGCCTCGGCGGTCAGCAGCGTCCGCCCCTCCAGCAGGGCCTGCCGCTCGACCGTCTGCAGCAGCTGCCGCTCGCCGCCCAGTTGCCGGTACTGCAGATTCACCAGCAGCAGCTCCACCGACGCCACGTGCGGGCTCGTCTCGGCCGGGTGGCTGCGCAGCATGATGACGCCCACCAGGTCCGGTCCGGCCGCTTTGGCTGGTGCTGCCGACGAAGACGACACGGGCGACGACCGCAGCAGCAAAAAGACGGCCGAGGTGGTCAGCCGGTCGCGCCACCAGTCGAGCAGCTTCTCGTGGTTCAAAGGCGGCGCAAAGCTGCCGGAGAGGTTGTCGGATGTGATGCGTGCGCCGTGGAGGGCAGCGAGGTAGAGGACGAGGTGGCTGTGGACGGCGGGGTTGTACTTTTGGACATGCGCCGCGGGTATAGAGGCTGCATCAGGCGAGGCCACATGGGAGGCTGCCGAAGCGGCTGGCGACGGTCTCGGAGAGGCAGATGCGCCGCCTAGAGGCGCGGCTGGTGCTGGAGACGCGCTCGGGGATGCGGTCGAGACGTGGTGATGTACGCCGGGGGTGTTAGCCGCAGCCGCCGCCGCCGCCGCAGCGACGGACGCGGCAGCCGACGCTGCGTACGCGGAGGCCGAGTTCGATGCATTGGCCGGCGACACGAACAATGCATCGTCCGCTTCTGACGAGGAGGTGGCGTCTTCTGTTGCGTCGCGGTCTTGTGCGCCATGCGGGTGTGGGGAATGCATGGCCGTGGAGGCCTCAGAGCCGGTGATGGCCGGGTCGACCAACGAGTTGGACGGGGCCATCATGGCGGTATGCTGTGGGTGAGTGTGTAGGAAAGGCCAATGGGCGACCGCGTGCCGTTTAGTCTCTTCTCTTGTCGCGATCGCGTGGTGTCAATGGTTCGGGGCGCGAGTCAATTGGACGTCAGGAAGATTAGAACAGTTCAATTTTTGATAAGCTGGAGCGCGAAAGCGTCATTCTGTCGTCGAGTCGCAGGAGACGTATGCACGTTGAGATGCAGTTTGTTAGAACATTGCTTTGAGGGCAAACAGTCGGCGTCGCGAAAACAATGACAATGAAGAAGACAATGGCACGAGCTTTGTTGTCGCCGCGGCGGATCCTAGGCGCTAAAAGCGCTCGCTGCTGTCTGACTTTGTTTGCAGTCCCACCCCACTGACGTATGGTACTCACGTGCACACACCACTGAGCATGACGGAGGAAGGCGCGACTGTCATCGCCAAGTGATCTGAGCAGGCGCACGTCGTTAGCAGTTGCTTGTTTTGAAGTCACCAAGGCCTCTTACCTATTACAGTACCTAGATGTCAACTGGAATCTTGTGTAATTACATATTAGGTCCAGGTACACAAAAAACATAAAAAAGAAGAAGAAAAGAAACAGCTTTTGGCGATAACTTTCAGCAACACCAAAGCGGTACAATCCTCGAAACGTTTGTAACTCCGCGCCACTTGCATTTCATATTTCATGCATGTTGACCTGTGCCCCTGCATCTGATCTGGCGGTCGCCAAAGTGGCGCCTGCGACGTGTCAGTGTTGCGCTGCAAAGAATCATCAACTCATTGAAGCCACTTTGAAGTTTTGGAGCTCTCTTCCATCATCTGATGCTTTCTACCTCCTCAGTACGAACTAAGCGACACGGTTGACCACCTCGCCGTCTCACTGTCTCGCAAGAGTCCACCCTGCATCAAACGACACCCTGCAGGAACGCCTCCTACGTCTTGGCCTCAATCCTGCGGCACTTCGCCACGGCCGTGCATCGCATCATCATAATGCGTTCCTCAACGGCTTGCTTGCCGTGACATGTTTGACATCCGCTAATTGTTTGTTGCTTAGACTGCCCATGGCTTGCCAGTCCTCAGAAGTACCCGCCATGTCCCTGCAGTTAGGGGCGGGTGATGCCCCGAATGCGAGCAAATAGCGTGCAGTCCAATCGCCAGCCTTACCAGGCGACCTTAAATACGACCTTTTGAGCTTGTCAGTTGACCAGCTAAGCACGGCCAGGCACATCTTGGGGTCAGTGGGGAAGAGCGCAGAGGAGGTGAGATGCCATGTGCGTTGCCTTTTTCCTTTAGCTCTTCTACAATTGTCCTGTCTCTGTCCTGTGAAACTCCTTTCGTTTTCTTGTTTTCTTGTTTTCTTTTTTGTTCGGATCTCCCGTCCTTTTTCTTCGAATGCTGCGAGGCACAACTTCCTTTCAGGGTCTGTTCCCATCGTTGCCCCTCCCACACGGCTGCGCTATCCTCAACACAGCAACGTCAAAACTAAAGTAGCTCCGCCATCATCCGCCGTCAGCTTCCATTCAGCTCAATAACAGATCAGCCGTCGCAGAGCGCCCCGCGACGAAGAGGAATTACATGTAAGAAAAAAAGCCGCGTGGCACTACGCCAGGATCCCGAGTTTAGAGGGGTTGGTTCTTATCTTGGTTACTTTTCGTGTCGTCCTTAATGCTAACCTTCCCAGAACAGGACGGAAGAGAATCACAAGGGTTCGGAAATACGTCGAACAAAAAGGACATCACCATGCAAAACATCTTCCACAAGGTCGAAAGCGGCATCGACGGCCTGTTTCATGGCGGCGAGCACCACTCGCACACACACCATGGCTTCGACTGTGCCGAGTCGCACTCGGACGAGCATAACGGCAACCGCTTCCAGTCCTTTGCGCCGCAGACCACGGGTCGCGCCAAGTGGTACGTCGATGGCTGCTCGTACTTTTGGGCCGTGTCCGAGGCTCTTGCGCAGGCCCGCGAGACCATCTACATTCTCGATTGGTGGCTGAGCCCCGAGCTATACCTACGCCGCCCACCGTCGAGCAACGAGCAGTACCGCCTCGACCGGATGCTCAAAGCGGCTGCCGAGCGCGGTGTGCAAATCCGTGTCATTGTGTACAAGGAGGTGCCGCAGGCCCTGACGTGTAAGTGTTCCTTTGACGTTTATACGTCCGGAAACTCGTCTTTGCTAACATCACCCAGTGAACTCAGAGGTATATTTCAGTGCCTTCCAACTAATTTTCACTGCATTCATACCAAAAAGTGGCTGTTACTGACTCTGACTTCTACCGTGCCAGCACACCAAGCATGCCCTCGAAGCCCTGCATCCCAACATTCGCGTCTTCCGGCACCCGGACCATCTCCCGAGTGGCCACGATTTTCAGGCCGATTTTGAGTCTGCTTTCAAGAACATGAACTTGCGTACCTTCGACCTTAGCAAGCTTGGGAAAGACGCGCTCAAGACGCTCTACGGCACCTCCGACGACGTGGTCCTGTACTGGGCGCACCACGAGAAGCTGTGCGTCATCGATGGCCACATTGCCTTTATGGGCGGCCTTGATTTGTGTACGTGAAGTCGAACAAGGGCTCGTCAGCGTTTATCGTACAAGCACTAACATCGCAGGTTTTGGACGCTGGGACACCAATAGTAAGTCGATGTGTGACCACGGGTGGATCATGTGAGACATGAAGGCACGTGGGAGAGTGAGAGACACAATGGAAAGAAGATGCCAACGATTAGGTCACCCCATTGCCGATGCCCACCCGGAGAACCTGGACGATATCCTCTTCCCGGGCCAGGACTACAACAATGCACGCGTCTACGATTTTGAGGACGTCGACAAATGGGAGAACAACAAACGTTAGTACCTCGAATTCCACATTCCCTCCCATCCCCTCTTTCTCCCCTTTGATCGCCGTTTTCTTTTATTAACACTTCTAGTCGACCGTACCAAGAGTTCCCGTATGGGCTGGTCCGACATCAGCATCAGTCTATCTGGTCACATTGTAAACAGCCTCGTCACACACTTCATCGACAGATGGTACGTCGCTATTGGCCCTGAACTTCCCTTTTTGAAATTATGTTAACCACCTCCTCACCGTTATAGGAACTACATCTTCAACGGCAAGTACGTGTCCCGCAACGAGGGCTATGAGAAAATACCGTTTCCGTTGAAGTTACACCATGTTCCCGATAGCCTGCGTGACACAGGCGAGTCCATCTATGCAGGCGGTCAGCGCTTTGTTGGCGGCATCCAGCGTCATTTGCACCATGGCATGAGCCGTATGTTAGGCGAGAGCGACGGTGACGACGGTGATGTAGAGCGGTCCCGGGACGGCAGCCATCACCACAGTTACGGCCAAGGCCGTGGTCCGGCTTTCGACAGTGGTGACCTGGGCGGTGTGCACATCCAGCTCACCCGCAGCTGCTGCCAGTGGTCTGCGGGCCACAAGATCGAGCACTCCATTGCCAATGCCTACATTTCCGCCATCCTGAACGCCGAGCACTTTGTCTACATTGAGAACCAATTCTTCATTACCGCCACCAGCGACGACCAGCACCCCGTCAGCAACAAGATCGGCCGCGCCATTGTCCAACGCATCGTGCGCGCGCACGAACAGGGTGAAAATTTTGGCATGGTTGTCTGCATCCCTGCCGTGCCCGGCTTCGCCGGCGACTTGCACGCCGACGGCGCTCTCGGCACGCGTGCCATTATGGAGTACCAATACAACAGCATCAACCGTGGCAAGAACAGCATCTACGGCGCACTGATCGCCGCTGGCGTCTCCGATCCTGCGCACTACCTGCGCTTCTACAACCTGCGCAACTACGATCGTATCAATACTACGCCGCTCATGGGCCGTGCCGAAAAGGCCAGTGGCGTCGCATACGAGGACGCGCGCCGCGAGTTTGACGATGCCGTCGAGTCTGGATACGACGGCTACAGCCGCGACGGGGGCAAGGTCCACAGCGAGCTCGGTGACAGCTACCGTCGCTACCAGGCCGGTGCTGCCGGCATCACCCGTGATCAGCCGGACCTGCTCAAGACCGCGGACACCGTCTCGGCCTCGTACATGGACGGTGGCCCGGATCTGACAAAGCGGGGATGGATGGGCGAGGGCGCGCCGGGCCTCACTGGGGACGGCGGTGATGCTGAGCTTGCGGCGTTTGTAAGCGAGGAGCTGTACATCCACACCAAGGTGCTCATCGCCGACGACCGTCTCGTCATCTGCGGCAGTGCCAATCTCAACGACCGCTCGCAACTCGGCTCGCACGACTCGGAGATCGCCGTCGTCATCGAAGACCCAGAGCACCCCATCCACACCACCATGGGCGGCAACCCGTATGTCGTGGGTGCCTTCCCGGCCAGCCTGCGCCGCCATCTGTTCCGCAAGCACATTGGCCTGCTGCCTGACCAGCGCTGGGACCAGCCCACGCAGAACTTCTCACCCATTACCGTGGCGCCAAACGCGTATGACTGGGACAGCCCGGCCGACCGACTGGTGTCGGACCCTCTGATCGCCAACTTTACGCGTCTCTGGCAAACGACTGCCGCCACCAACACCGCCGTCTTTGACGACGTCTTCCACTGTGTGCCCTCGGACCGCGTCCGCAACTGGGACCAGTACGACTCGTATTTTTCACAGTACTTTACGATGCCCGGTGCGAAAGAGGACGAGAGCGCCAAGCGCAATGACAAGGAGAACAAGGAACAGGACAAAGCAGCGGCCGCATTGCATCCATCCCAAGATGGGCACGATGCTTCGAACCCCCCATCACCGTCCACACCGCCGACCAAGGTCGACTACGGCCACGTCGTCCCCGGCTATCCTGGCGGTGTCGTCGCTGTCAAGGAGCGCCTGGCCGAGGTGCGCGGCAACCTGGTTGAGATGCCGCTCAACTTCTTGATCGAGGTCAAGGACCTGGCCAAGGAGGGTCTCACGCTCAACTCGCTGACGGATGAGCTGTACACATAGGGAGGAAGTTTTAGCAAAGTAGGAGAGAAATTAGATCGTACGGATGGTACATGGTACTAAGTGTGGGCAGGCGGGCATTCAATCAGGAAAGAGTCGAGCAGTATCAGACAGAAATTAGATTGAACATCCTGAACTTTGATTATGTTGCACAGCGTCATACCGTTAAGATTGAACCACGGACTAGTATCTGAAAAAAAAAAAAAACCATCTGTCGTATTCCTGTCGTATTTTTTTCTTTCCTTTCTTTTTTATATTTATATTTATTTAATGTCACTTTTTTTTATAGCAAAGTGTATCAAGTCCAGATCGATGTAATCATTAACGGTAATATATATTATTGAAACAGAAAACATCTATTTCTCGAGACGCCCGACCCGTTCATTTTCTTGAGAATCCCGCCGCTAGGTATTTCCAATTTCGATAACCATGAACGCCATTGCTGTCAGAAATTTTATACACAAAAAAGAGTAGAACAACCAAGGCCATTGTTCCAAAACAAAGGCCATACACTACAACCAACAAATCTATCCTGGCATTCCTTTCTTATGCCCTGCGTTCGTGGTATCCTCTTCTATCTAGTTCAGCCGCGGACTCCGACGCCGTGACAGGCTCTGCGAAAACGCTGACGGCGGCACGTTCTCGCGGCCTTCGAGAGTCATTACCGATGTTCGCGTCTTGGCTTGCTTCGCCGGCGGTGGGCCGTGGTTCTGGCGCAGGCTTCTCCGACGGTAGGTCGGCAGAGTGTGGCCGTGACCAGAGCCGTTGAAGGACCCCTTGGTGGCACCGGCGTTCTTGGCGCCTTCAATGCTAGCAGCTATAAGGCCGAGGTTGCTGCCATCTTTGCCACCATTACCCTTCAGGGACATGGTGCTGGCACCGGGATCAAACAAAGTTGAGCCGGCCGTCAAATTCGGGTTCACCTCACGCAAGCTCATACCCATGGATGTTATCGACGAGACCGGGGCGGAAGACGGTGGCTGTGAAGATGCACGCGTGAATGCCCAATTACTTTCGGGCTCTGTGGCTGGGGCGGAAGCGTCGAGGTCGTTAAAGACGACAGGGACGGTTGCGCTGTCACTGTTCACAGGTGGCTTGCTCGGCGATGGCATTGTATCGAGCAGCTCGTCGCGGAACTCGTCGTCATCGTCACCAAGGATGTCGTCTTCGATGTCGCCGCTTTCTTCAGTTTTGGAGGGCATGGTACCCTTGTTATTCAGACCAGAAATTAAGACATGGTGTGGGGCCGTCCGTGGTAGGTCCAGAGGATACGTGTACTGGACCTTTTCTGGCGTTTCGCCGGTAGGCACGTACTCGCGGAGCGCGGTGTTGGAGATACAAGCTCTCAGATCATTGAGCGGCTGGCACAGAGTGCCTTCTGTCGGCTCCCAGTCATTGCGCTGACCCCTGATATCGGCTTCGGCTTCTTCCATAAAGCGCTCTCCGCGGCCGATCGTTTCCTGCGCATGAGCTGATAGCTCAGAAAATGTAGCTGTCACAGTCTCGGATATTTTGGAAACTGATGCTGTATGTTCGGCCAGGTGTTCGTCATTGCGCGATGTAGCACGCGTAACGAGGTTGTCCAAGTCCTGCATCTTGACGTCCAGGTCCTTCATCTGCTCACCCACAACACGGACGGTCTCGGCATGAACCGACCTTGTCGTGTTTTGGATCGATGTGCTGTGTTCGTTGGCAGTCTGTAGAAGGGGAAAGCCACCATTGTTAGTAAATTGACAGAAAGCAAGACAGGCATAAACCAATAGAGAGATGCTTACCGTCCAGTCCTCTTGCAGTCTCAGTTTCAAGGCATCGCGCGATTTACTGGCGTCTTGAATAAATTCGTCGGAGGCAGTAGTCCATGCATCCATGCCCTTAGCATAGGTATCGAGGTCGCCTTCAAATGCCGTATTGGACTCCACCATTTGTTCACGGATGGCGTTGGTCTTGGCCGTGAACCGAGTGTCCTGTTTCGTCGCCTGTTCGTTGATGAGGTTACCGATTTGTGTGAGGAGTTGCTGCCTATCTGCTGCCGCTTGTTTTCGCTCTTCGTCGATCGCTTGTTGTATTTGCGCAGCAACTGTCGCATTTGCCTGAACTGCTGTCTGACTGGCCTCCTCAACTTTCGCGCGCAGAGCATCAGACTCGTCTCGTTGTGCACTTATGTGCTTCAGCAAATCCTCAAACGTGCTTTTGAAGTCCTTTCCCAAAGTGCTGTATGAAGTGTGCAACTGGTTGTGGAATGTGCTCAGCTCACTCAGGACGTCCTCTGCAATGCGCTCTGCGGCGGACGCAATGGTCTGAAGACTCTCGCCGACGTGTTCCTGGATATGGTCACGAACGGCGCGAATCTCCTGTAGAACTTGGTCCAAGTCCTGCTTGGATGCGCCTTGCTGTGCCAGCATTTCGCACTTCGAAGCCTCAAATGATGCCAGGTTCTGGTCTAGTAGAGCTTGTGTCGATGCCAGACTCTGTTGCCCTTCCTCGACAAAGTTCTGCATGCGGCGGGAGATGTTGGAAATGTGCTGCTCCTGGGACGCACGAAGACCGAAAATACGGGATTCCACAAGTCTCGTCACTTCGGAGACCTGGGCTTGGGAGCCGGCCCATGCGTTGCGGTTGACGCCCTGGAGGTCAGACTTGCGGCGGTTTTTGGCTCGCAGGCCGTCAATGTCGCCGACCGTGCGCCCGAGAGTCGAAATGAGATCATTGCCCAGTGATGCTAGTTTTTCTTCCGTGGACTGATGCGCCTGGCGGACGTAGGTCTCTTCAGCGAGTGTTTTGCGTGTTGCAGAGAGCACAAGCTCAGTCTGGCCCAGCACGTCTTTTGTCTCGCTCATTTCTGTTTTCGCGTCTTCATGCTCCTTTTTGAGCCCCATAAAGTTTGATGTCAGCTCGAGTAGCTCTTGTAGCTTGTGTCGTAGGTTGGCCTCCATCGTCTCAATCTTTGCGGCCTGTTCTTCGGCCAGGATGCGGCGAGACTCGCTTTGCACGGTCATCTCCTCGTACGTGTCGTTGGGCAGGTAGACGCCATTGCGCTGCCGTGTAGCAATGAGGTCGCACTTTAGCTTTTCAATTTCGGCCGTGAATTCTCGCAGTAGGGTCTTCTTGTTGATAAGCTGATTCACCTGCGGCTTGTTGCGGATGTTCTTGGCGCGGAATGCATAGTCGAGCGTGGAGATGGTCTCTTCGAGATTGCTCTTGGCTGTCGAGATGGTGGCGATGATGCAGGTTTTTGTACGACCGCCTAGCGAGTCTTGGAGAAGGCGAGTCAACTTCGATTCGCGATACGGCACATGTGCAGTCCGGTCAACGAGCGCGTTGATGACCCGGCCCAGCGTCAGCAAGCTCTTGTTGATCAGGCCCGCCTCGGCGGCGCGCTTGTTCTCTGCACCTGAGCGCTGGATGTTCTCACTACCCGCCAGATCGACCAGGTTGAGCTTTCCCGTGTTAAAGAAATCCTCGCCCGTCTCGGTGATGTGCTTTGTCTGCACGGTGATGGTAAAGACGGTATGGCTGCGACTGCTCAGATCGTTGCACTTGGTAGCGGCCACCTGGCGACGGACGCTTCCTTCCTGCAAGCGCTTGATGCCGTCGGCGGCCGAGGCAATATGGCGCTCCTCCATGCCCTGGACGACGGTAGTAGCGTGTCCCTTGCGCGAGTTGTCGTCGTAGATCTTGAGCTTTGAGCTGCTGCTTCCGTCACTGTCGACGGAAAGAAGGTCGCGTAGTTCTTCGTTGTAGAGTTCGATGAAGGAGCAGCGGACGACGCTGTCGGTGCTCTCGTCCGCATTGAGCTTGTTGAAGAGGGCCTGAAGCACGCGTGGAATGATGCCGGCGGCGTCGGTGAGCAGACCCAGAGACTCGCTCATGTCGCCGGACATTGTGTAGGTTTTGCCAGTGCCAGTTTGGCCGTATGCGAAGATTGTGCAGTTGAAGCCCGTGAGCATCTGGTACATGGATTAGCAGGACAAAGAAGCGACGACATAGAGCACAGGCATTTACCAAAACGTTGCCAGCGGGCGCTCACCTCATCTAGTATGGGCCTGACAACGTCGTCAAAGATCATGGCTTGGTCAGCAGCGGGTGAGAACACGCGGTCAAAGTTGTATGTCTTGTTGCTCAGAGCGTTCGGGCCCATCATCAGCTCAACATTCTTGCCCATGGCGCCGTCAGTGTTGACAACGACTGCGCTGTTTTCGCGGACCTCGCGCTCGTTGCGACCGCGGCACCGCACAACGACATTGATGTTGGTCTCCTCGGCGAGGGAGAGAATGACGGAGTCGTTGTCGGCAGCGGCCGCCGCTTCAAAATCACGCTCCTTGCGCTTCAGGCCAGCGGCAGCGGTCGTGGCCACCGACATGAGCGACTCAGCCGGAGAGATGGCGCCGGCTCGTCCGAAACGCGACGAGGATGTTGCGGAGGAAAGTGATGTGGATGTCAGTTGGGGTCGTGCCGTTGAGACGCGTTTTGTCGGTTGTCGAACCCCAGGTCGCGAGGCGGCACTGCTGCTAGCTGACCGGTAGCCGGGCATGGTCGTCGAGGCATTGGTGGCCCTTCGTGAGGGCGCTTCTCGTGGGAGAGCCATGTTTGTATGAAGACGAGGATGAGATATGGACGGATGAAAACAACGCGACAAGCGATGCTGCCGTGCAGCTGAGTGTAAAGACGGTGAACGTGGTCCAACACTGGGCGCGTATGTAGCAGTCGATAGAAGCAATGTCGCGATGCGTGCGATATGTATAAAAAGACCAGGCGAATGTAAAACAAAAACAGTTAACCAGCGAAATCGACGCGTTCTGACGACATGAAGCCGAAGCCGCAACTTGATGTGAGCGGGAGTGTGCAGCAAGGGAGGCTCGTGGGGAAAGACACCTGGATAGGGTTGCAGATATGCCAGGGCTCGGCGCGGCCTTGCAGGGTGGTGGTGGCTCTGGTGTGTGGGTTGAAGGCCGAACGGGGCGTTTCCGTTGGTGTCGGCTTGTTGACATTCTCGGTAGCAAGCTTGACAGGTGGTGGGAAATGTGGGACAGTCAACAAGGGTGTGGCCATTGATAGGTGTGGCGGTATGGGGCCGATTGGCCGGGCAACACACATGCGCCACATAAGTCAAGCCACACCTCGCTAATAACGCTTCGTCACTGCACTTGCTGGAATACGCCGTAATTGACGCCCGCCCCACTATGTGCTTGAGCGGACAGGCCGGTCTAGCAGGCTGACCCTATTGCGCCTGCAATTAAATGACATACGTCGACCCTCGAAGCTCCCCATAAGACGAGTTGGAGGCCGCGTGCGCACTACGAGTTTGAGACCGGGACATCCACTGCTTTGCTACCACAAACGAATTCCATCCCACTTCCGACGCAGTCAGATTCAAAGCCGGCCGGGGAGAAACGCCCGACAGAAAGACGGGGCAGTCTTGCAGCTTGAGCGATCGAGCGAGCTTGAGCAGGCGGCATCGAATCGGCGAGCATCACCGAAACGAGAGACACCGCAGCTGCACATCTACACAGTCAAACTTTGTACAAGATGGCACCCCCGCGGATCGAGCAGAAGGAGATCGAGACGTACTGGAATATCTTCTCGAACCGCACCAATGGCGGCAAGTTCTTGACGGGCGAGATGGCGGCGCCCGTGCTGAAGAACAGTGGCCTGCGCGACGGCCAGCTAGAGCGTGTGTGGGACCTGGCGGACGTTGACAACGACGGCAATCTGGACTTTGAAGAGTTTTGCGTCGCCATGCGGCTGATCTTTGACATTCTGAACGGGGTGAGTTAGAAAGGAGGCGTTGACGGAAGCACGTACACCCGGCGGAGAAGGAGGATGCTGTGTCTCGTCTTCTCGGTTGCTAACATGTCGTTTCCACCGTTGCCTTAGGAATACCCGGACGTTCCGAATGCGCTGCCCGACTGGTTGGTGCCCGAGTCCAAGGCGCATCTCGTACAGGCTGGCCGTGCGCTCACGGGAAAGGCAGCACAGTTCGAACAGGTGGCCGTGGACGACGACCCGGACTCGCCGAGCCTCAAGGACGGCTTCGACTGGTACATGAGCCCCGCCGACAAGGCCAAGTACGAGCAGATCTACCTGGAAAGCCGGGACATGCGCGGCGACGTGGCCTTTTCCTCCCTACAGGACCTCTACGACTCGCTCGACGTCCCCGATACCGACATCCGCTCCGCCTGGAACCTGGTGAACCCGGCCGCCGCTCCATCGATTGGCAAGGACGCCGCCCTTGCTTTCTTGCACATCCTCAACTACCGCCACGAGGGCTTCCGCATCCCGCGCACCGTCCCTGCCTCGCTGCGCGCCAGCTTCGAGCGCAACCAAATCGACTACCAGGTCGGCAACGCCAGTACGGCCGCCGCAAACTCACGCTGGGCAACGCGTGCCGACGACAGCACGGCGACGGGCCGCAAGGCCAAGTTTGGCGACCAGTACCTGACGCGGCTCGGCCGTAGCGGCTTCAAGGCAACTGGCACCGACTTCTCGACGGCACAAAAGACCGAAGACTGGGAGGAGGTGCGCCTTAAGAAGCAGCTGGCCGAGCTGGAGAGCCGTATCCAAGAGATCGAGGCGGGCGCAGCGCGGCGGTCTGGGTCCAAGGCGAGTGGCGGCAAGCGTGACACCAAGCCTGCGCTGATCAAGCGCGAGCTGGAGCAGCTGCTGGACTACAAGCGCCAGGAGCTGCGCGACCTCGAGGAGGGCACGGGCAAGGCCAAGGCCGGCAGCGGTCTGAAGGGTGTGACAGATGACCTGGCAACGGTGCGCGAGCAAGTAGAGAGCTTGGAATCACACCTGCGGCAGCGTGAGCAGGTCCTCGAGCAGCTGCGTCGCGACATTGACGATGCCAAGGCTGCGAGGTGAGATAGTGTGGCGGGATAAGGTGTGGCTTTTGGTGGTTATATTCCTGTTTTGAAAGAGCGAGACAAAATTTTTTTTTCATTAACTTTTTGGGTTCACGTCCCCTGTGTCCTTTACGTCTTGGCCTCCAATGTAAATATTACTTTAAAGAGGCGCCATCAACATGTCGAAAATCAAAACCTATTTTATTCACTTTACGAATATCAGTCCACCTAGCGACCCAACAAACTTGAAGGCCTCGAACCGCTCGCTGTTAGATGAACTAGTATAAGGCATAAACTAAGACAGTGAACCAAAAACAAACTCCGGGGTATTCCTCCTCATCCTTTCTCCCTACTATTCGAAACGACCCGTTCTGAAATCACTCCATTTTCTCGGCACTCCCACTACGCCGCGCTGCCGTCCCGGAAACCTGAAAGCATCTGCAGGCCCAGTGTGCGCGCCTTAATATACCGCACAGCCAGGGACGGTAGGCGCAACGAGCCAAGACGGCCCGTACCACGGTTGGGGCCGGCCGCCACAACCAAGACGTCGACAGGAAGCAGCTTCACAGCCTGTGGCGCCTTGCCCTTTAAAACAACGTCTACGTTCTTGGCCACGCCCTCGGCCTGTTTCATCGTGATGACAAACCCAGCACGCGGCTTGCTGACAATGTCGCCCACGGCCCAAACGTCCTTGCTGGCCACGCCCTTGACGTGGTAGAACTCGTCGACATCGACCGTCTTGCGATCAGTGAGGAGGGAGGCGTCGAGGTACTCGGTGTTGGGCGTCAGGCCCACGGCGGCCAGGTATAGATCGGCGACGAGTGGCTCCGAGGCGCCTACCACGGTCAGCTCGACGCGACCATCGGGCAGTGTGTGTGCTGCCGAAACGCCAGCGCCAGTGCGCACATCGACGTGCAACTTCTTCAGCTTGCTGAGGGCGGATCCGGCAATCGCGTCGCCACTCAGAATTTTGGCATCGGCCGATAGCAAGACAATTTCTTTGCCACCCTTGTCGGCCGGCTTGCCACCGAATGCATGGCCGAGCTCAGCAGCGACCTCGACGCCCGTGGCGCCGCCGCCAGCGATAACAATGCGCTTGGCGGCCTTGACCTTCTCCCGCGTGGTGTCGAGAAGGGCCGTGATGTCTTCATAGGTGCCGTCTGCCTTCCATGGCGTCGCAGGGACGGCTTCGTCAGCGGCGGCATCAGCACGCCTTTCCGGCTGGGTGTTCCGGGAGCCTGTGGCCAGGACAAGCTGGTCGTAGGAGATGGCCCGTTGCTCTGCGGTGCCAGGGATGGCAACCTTGACTGTCTTGGTGTTGGTATCGACAGACTCTGCCGAGCCAATGACAATCTCATAGCGCTCCTTGGAGTAGCGGGAGAGCGCATCTGCTAGAGATAGAAACAATTGCTTGTCCTCGACACTTCCCGGCACAATGGCGCGCACCGAGGCGAGGTTCCAGTAAAAGTGGCTGTTCTGTGCGCGTATTAATTTGTGTTTGGAGCTGGTAGCAAAAATAAGATACGACTGGGGCGCACCTTGGAAACTAGGATGACTTTCGCCTCCTTGTTATTTTTTAACAGGCTGTGGGCGATCTGAAGACCACCATATGCGCCGCCGAGAATCACGACTGTGGGAACCATTTTGGGGAAAATATTTGGCAAAGGGAAAGCCGGTGCAACGAGTAGGATGCTTGTTTTGGAAGCTGTGAAGGAGGAAAACCGTACAAATAGGAAAGAACAGAAAAGAAGCTTGGATAGGAAGGTGCAGGGTAATACAAAATACAAGTGTTTAAGGAAAGAAGCTACCTGGCTGTTCCTTCTGTCTAAAATAGAGACGGTGGGCTAACTGGGGGCGAGACTTCCTTTTATGGACTGCTCTAGATCAAAGGACTAGCTCGACCTGAAGCAATGTCGCGATCAACGTATAGGATTTGTATTTATTTGACAAAACGGTGTGTACCAGGCTTGAAGAGATGAGCTTGCGAGTCTGGGCGGGGCGAGCAATTTCAAAACGTCGGATCCAAGTCAGAACCAGAAAAAACTATGAAGACGGGAACGAAGGTCAGTCCACGCGGCGGGTATCGAGGCGGCCCGAGCAAAATAAGAAGAGAAAGACGATAGATACAATAAGCCAAGAAGTACACGTAAAAAAAGGAGGTTGTCATATTACTACGACAAACAGCTTTTTCCATTCCCAGTTACCTGGGAGGTCGGAGCGTGGTTGCTTGTTACACTGACGACTAACAACTCCTATCCTGGACGCGAAATTCAAAAGACATCGTTGCTCCGTTTCCGGACGAACTATGCGTACTCTCTGCTTACTTCTAACCTGGGTTATCTTTCGATAGTTATTTCGGTCGAATACTTGCACCACTTACTCTCCCGTACAGGACTTGTGTGTTTCGCTCACTTCTGCCCCTGGTTGTGCTCCGTGGCACAACTCTCCCGTGCGATGTCCGTGGCATTGCGTCTGTGGCATTGCGCCAGTGGCCATTTGGTGTATTATTCCTTATGTCTCTCTGCTTTGTAAAATGAGAAACCGGCAGTATGGCCAGACCTGGCTACGTTGATAATGAAAGCTACACTCACCTCGTCGTCTACCATTCGCTGGCCGCTCTCGCCTCGAGAGGATACAAAGGATAATAATCCGTATACTGTCACCGTATTGTTTTCTTGTGTAATTAATTCGTAAGGCGTACGACATAAAGAGAGGCTATCTAATACGGGGCATTAAACCATGCACCGTACGACATGGTGCATATACGTAATTATATTACGATAGACATTCGGCTTTTATTTCGGTGCCTGTGACCCGGTTCCTGGAGCCCAAATACTTTTTCTTTTCTTTTCTTTTCTTTTAATTTTTTTTTTTTGGGGAATTGAATATTAGCACGAGGAGATATTTTTTCTTAACACGACGCTATTAGCATCAATACAAATACTTAGACCCCCCGCATGTTTCTCTTGTTGCTTTTTCGTTTTGCAACCTCGGGGTTAGTATCGTCACGGACCTGAAATGATTTAACTTGTTCCGAAGGCGGCTTGATGGCACATTTTCTGTTGCAATAGGCAGCACCATTAAATCCTTGACCTACGATTTCGATCATCCTTGCAAGATGCGCGGAGTAAGCCACTAGATGATACCACAGAATCGGTGTCGGAGTTTCCAAAGACCGTCGATGGCAACGATGCGAAGATGCAAAACATGACAAGATGGCGACGATGCCAGATTGCAAAACCACTACCGTCCCGATGTCAAGAGACTTGTCGGTCCCGAGACGACAGCTTTGCTGTCCGCGTGTCGACCAATGGCGTTTGGGCCAGGCCCCCACTCTTTTAGGTCCAAGGGCAGCGACCGGCAATTGAGGCTCTGACCTGTTTTGGGGGCAGAAACCTTTGAACTTTGCTTTCCGCGTTGCGTGCCGATTCGCAGACCTGTTTGCAGAACGAAGCTTTGAATGGCATTGTTCATGCGCGACGGCCACGTTTGCTTGCTTGCCGAGCTCGCTAAGAACTGGGATGAAAGGGCGGGACGGGAGCACCTCATTTTGTGTAACTGCGATCCATTGTTCTTCCATCTGAATATTCCACACTCTCTGCCCCACGCATAAAGCACGTGCCATTGGGTCGGAAACCAGACGAAAGGATACGAAATTGTCAACGATGGAAAGAGCTATTCCGGGGGTCGAGAGCAACCAGCATTTGAGAAAGAGAGAATGACACGCAGGGAAAGAGCCATGCAGGGCGCCATGACAAGCCTCTACACTAGTCGGAAGGCGCGGTGTGCCTTCGTGTGGCTCTGAAGCTGGACACCTGCTGTGGCATGTGGACAGAAGGCAGCTGGAAGGAAGTGACCACTGCACGCGGTTTCCATGTGATATGCGCATGATCTAACACAAGCTTGGGCGGGGCAGAGAAAGTTTGCAGCACAGCTTCACGCTGTGATTGCTGGTGGCTCCATGCAGAGACGCACGTCGTTGGCTTGCCTTCCCTCGAACCCCGCCACGCCCCAACCAAGGAAGGTAAGCCCAACAAATCAGGGGTGAAGACTCCCGTCAGCTAAGAAACCGTTCCATCTTCTCTTCCCCCTCCTTACATTCTGACGTTTCTTCCATCTTCTCCTCTCTCGATCTCCATCGTTTCTCGACCGTGTTCCTTTGTCTTTATATTTCACACAGAAAGCAACGAACGGCCAATAAACAACCAACTGTCATCATGTCGGCTGCCGCTTTCGAACAGGCCACTCAGGACATCCTGAAGCTGACCAAACCGGTTGAGGATACCGTTCAGCTTCAGATTTATGGTGAGTACCGGTGTCTGAGAGCGCTGGTTACGAGATAGCCTGTTGTGATCACTTTCAAGAACACTGATTTGGCTGATGTTTCTTTTGATACAGCTCTTTACAAGATAGCCAGAAACGAGGATATCTCCAAATCCAAACCTGGCATGTTTGATATTAAGGTATGTGACGTTGTTTTCTACCTGACTCTTGCGATCTACGAATGACTGACCTATCCCAGGCCAAATATAAGAAGAATGCGTGGCAAGCTAGCCTCGACAGGGGAGTCACGCCAGAGCAAGCTCAGAAGGAATACACTGAGACGATTGAGAAGCTCAAGGTCACGCATGGTTATGATCCCAACAAGGTCCCCGAGAAGGTCCGCGCATAAATGGCACGACGCTCAGCTATGTGAACGGTTGGAAACTGCCAAGAAAACAAGAGAGTCGAATGGAACAAGGAAAATCGTGGGAATGCGCCTGAGATAATTTCTTGAAGCTGGGTTTAACAAAAGACAAATAGCACCAAAGCACCAGTTGTGTCAGTTTCTATGAAGCTTCTTAAATGTTTCTGTGAGAGTCCCAATGTGCTATGTCAGTCCTCCCAGCGAATGGCAGTGTTGCCCCTCCAATCCGGCTCGATGTGTGGTAAGCTGGTGACCCATGGAATTTCGTCTGCGCTGTAACGTTGAAGCGGCAAGCTATACGGGATACGTAGCGGCACATTTGGCAGGCCGTCAGCATCCTGAGCGCCCTCGGCAGAGATACTACTTCTGAAGGACGCTGCAGGTATTAAGGCTGAATCTTCTCGCACTTCGTGGCCTATTTGCTCTCCAGTCGATGGCGCATCGGGTTTGAAGTCATCGCGCCCAAACACCGGTTGCATCGTTGCGCCGGGAATCTCCGTTAAGAGTTCGGGCCATACAAGCACGCCGAGCTCGTACGATGCGATACGTATCTCACCCGCTGCCGAGCGAGCCTCGCCCCAGGCCTGCTTCGAGAGATTGGCAGATGTCAACAACGCCCAGTCAATATAAAAGCCGTCGTGGCAGTTGCTATAGCGCACATAGGTCTTCACATGTGGTGCTGCTCGCCGGCGTTTAGCGTCACCTGCGCATCTTTTGCCGTCGCCTGTTTCAGATGTGATCGCTTCGCCGTCCTCCGAATCGTTTGCCCAATGGCACATCATGGGGCGCATGTATGCAAGCTGTCTTTGTTGTTGTGGTGACTGAATTTTGGCATGGATCGAAGATCCCGAAACGTAGCCCTCGAGGGACCTCCTGATCTCGTCGGCAGTTGGAAACATGACACGAAATATTGGCTTTGGTGGTGGCCGCTCTTGGGGTTGTCGTAAAGAGCCGAAACTGATAGCTTGTCGTGAAGATTTCGGTGTGGACTTGCTGGTCGGTTTCCCGCTCGACAATGCTGGAAAAAAAGTCTTCTGCAGCCAGACGTCAGTGCCACCGAGAGTGGCAATGGATGACACCTGTATCACAATCTCATCTGGTGAGGATTGGCCTGGCATTACTTGCCGTGACCCCAGGGGGGCATTTTTCAGTGCTTGCTTCATAGCCAACCAACCCCATCGCGTGTGGGCAATGCTGTCTTCGTCTCCTGCCGTCAGGTTTTGTCTAACGGTTTCTTCCACCTCATCTTCTTCAGGAGAAGGTATATGATGTCGCCCCGGCACACTTCCGATGAGTACAGCACGGACGGCCGAAAAATCATATTTTTGCAGCGCCTCTACAAGGGGACTGCATACTGATCGTCTCTGATTGTAGGAACGAAGGTAATTTAGGAAGTCATACTTGAACCTAAGCCCAACACCGCTTTCTTCTTTATATTTGACTTCCGTGTTTCCGCTTGTCAACAGTGGAAGCAAAGGAGAACGCCACACCGCCTGTGTCATGTTACACCAGTCATGGGGGATCAAATTGGCTGTGTGAATGATGATTTGGGCCGTGTCATCGCTGCGGAGGAGCACCGCCATCTTTGTATGATGTGTCCCGAAAGGCTCTGGCATGAACGCAGTGTGTAGCGTAATAATGCCACCGTTTTGGCTGCTGTCTTTTGAATATTGCCGCGCTGCTTTCTCAAGCTGCTCACGACGCGGATCTTCGCGCTTCCAGAAACCGTGAACCACATGCACATTCAAACCTCGTTGTCGTGCGCCGTCGTCGAACGAACTCATCAGAAAGTCTAGGTCGTGCAGAAAGTTGAACTCCCAGCATTCAAAAACGCGTGGGTCGCCGAAGATGTCACGCACCGTAACTGTGTCGATGTTGGCTGATGCCGGCAAGTCGTGGATGGCCGTAAGGCGAAACGGACTTTTGAGCGTAGGCCGAGATGGTTTGGTGGTCTGCTCTTTGCCTTCATTGAATGCTGCCTCTGTTGCTGCACTGACAAGCATTCGCTCGCCCAATTCTCCTTGACCTCGTCGCCTCTTCCGTGGAGGGCTGACCGGCGTCGACATCGACTTGAGAACCAACGGCCCATTTTCGACGCCTTCTATTTCCCTCTTAGTATTCGAAGGGGAAGGGGACACGCGATACCGCTTGGAAGGCGTTTCCTCGCCCTCCATCCTCCAAGACCTGATGTCGGCCAATTTGGGTCACCTCAATCCCGGTCGTTATGTCGTATCCGCGTCGGCGAAGGATGGGTGTTATAAAGCTTGGGTAGGTGTTATTCGGGGTTGTGCTTGTCCCTTTGTAGAATTCCATTTTGTCTTTGTGTCAAGCCTTCCGATTGAATATGGCCCAAATTGAGGTCTGGCTTTCGGGGAAGTCGCGGTCCCCCGCTAGTACGACGAAGGCCTAGAACTGTTCCAATGATAGGGATGTTGCCTATGGCCCAATTTTGCGGAGTGCTGCAAGTATAAACTCAAATGAAACACGACTTATCATTGGTTGCTACACAGGACAGCCCCTCTTTCCCCCGTAAGATTGCGCTGGTTGTCCTCAACTCCTGAAATGGAAGGAATCAATGTGCAAATGGGGAAGAGTGACAGCCAACGCTTGGCAGATAATTTACCTATCAAAATACACGACGGCGTCCTTTGGCAGCTCACTAAAATCTAACGAAAGCCACTGAAAGTCAACCACCAAACGCCCTAAGACCACTTGTCAGCCATATCTCAAAACGGGCCTATGAGAAATTCAGGCTTATCTGCTCGCGTTTCCACCTCGATTCCAGCATTGCCTCTTTGGCTTCGTTTTCCTCTCAATTGAACCAGCCCTGCGACGCCCTCCTACCTCATACTTTCGCTCATTTTGGGCCTCCTTCGACGCTCATCTCCATCTCCTTCCTCTTCCTTCTCCGAGAAAGCGTGTGCCGGTGGGATTTCACGCCGTGTTTCCTTGCTGACAGATCCAACTCGGCCCCGAATCTCCTCTTCCCTATTCGCCGATCCTCAATACCTTTTCCGTCCTACCTCCCCTCGAAAGCCCGGAGGCCTTGTCTACAGTGAAGGCGAGATCGCCTCGTCTCTGCTGATACTTAACCATGCGGCTGTCATCGCTTCTGCCCTTGCTGGGCATGGCGGTGGTCACCGTCGCTGCCGACGATGCGAAGCCTGAAGCAAAGGCTGGAGCAAAGGCTGAAGCAAAATCTGACGATGTCGAGAAGCCGACGATTTTCGACGGTATTAAAGTGCCACCGCTGATCAACCTGACACCCAAGAACTTCGAAGAACAACTCAATTCGACGAAGTATCTTTACGTAAAGCATTATAGGTAAGTGGCACTTGGCACGGGTCTCCTTTTGTGTGTTGTGTATTGTTGTTCTGACAGCATTTAGTCCATACTGCCACCACTGCAAGAAGTTTGCCCCAGCGTTCCAAACGACATACGAGTACTACTACACCGAAAAGGTTGAAGGGAGAACGACAACGTCGGCTGAGCACTACGGCATCAAATTTGCACAGATCAACTGCGTTGCTTTCTTCGACTTGTGCTTCAAGAACGGCATCCAGTCTTACCCGACGACTATTCTCTACGGGGACCGCAAGAAGATTGTCGACATCAAGGGCGTAAAGAACGGCACCATCCTCAGTCACCATCTTGAACGCGCCCTAGACCGCGACTTCCCTGGCGAGCGGCCGGCGATTCTGTACCTGCCCGGCGAGGGCGACTCAGTCCACCCCCGCGGAAAAGAAGACGCCGGCGAGATTCTTGACAAAGCTGCAATCGCTGCGGCTGACAAAGCCAAGGCTGAGAAGGCCAAAGCGATCAAGGAGAAGGCCAAGGCTGCCGCCAAAGACAAAGAAGTGAAGAAAACAGACCCAACGACCACTGTGGAGAAACCCAAGGAGGCGTCTGCTGCTCCGGCGATTGTTGTTCCCACTCCTGAGGATGTCTCTGAGAAGACTCTCAAAGCTAAAGATATCGGTGGTATTCCAGCGGACAAAAAGAGTAGCAAGGGGTCCGGCGACCCCAAGAAGAAGACTACACCTCCTGTTCCGCTGTACCGTGGACCGCCTAAGCCAACGACTCCCCAGAACCCCAACGGCGCCTCCGTTCCACTGACAGCTGAGACTTTCCAAACGCTCGTGACGATGACTCAGGACACCTGGTTTATCAAGTTCTACGCCCCTTGGTGCCATCACTGCAAGGCCATGGCCGCGAACTGGGAGCAGCTGGCTAAGGAAATGCAGGGCAAGCTCAACATTGGCGAGGTGAACTGCGAAAAGGAGTCCCGCCTCTGCAAGGACGTGCGCGTCCATGCTTACCCGACGATTGTTTTGTTCCGCGGCGGCGAGCGTGTCGACTACGAAGGTCTGAGAGGCCTGGGCGACTTTGTGTCGTACGCTAACAAGGCACTGGATGCGGTTGCGGGCGTGCAAGATGTGAATGCTGCCAGCTTTGAGGCGCTGGAGGCCAAGGAGGAGGTCGTTTTTGTTTATTTTTACGACTTTGCCACCACCAGTGAGGACTTTATGGCGCTTGAACGTCTGCCTCTCAGCCTGATAGGCCACGCTAAGCTGGTCAAGACGAACGACCCGGCGCTGTATGACCGGTTCAAGATCACGACTTGGCCGCGCCTGCTTGTCTCCCGCGAGGGTCGGCCAACCTATTATCCACCACTGACGCCGCACGAGATGCGTGATACGCGTCGTGTTCTTGATTGGATGAAATCTGTGTGGCTGCCTATTGTGCCAGAGCTGACCGCATCGAATGCTCGCGAGATCATGGATGGCAAGCTGGTGGTGCTTGGCATTTTGAAGCGTGAGGACAAGGAGGCGTTCGCAATTGCAACGCGCGAGATGAAGAGTGCTGCCAGCGAGTGGATGGACAAGCAGATTCAACTTTTCCAACTTGAGCGACAAGAGTTGCGTGATGCGAAGCAGCTGCGCATCGAAGAGGCCGAGGATCGTAACGACCAGCGCGCCCTACGCGCGGCTAAGAGCATCCGCGTCAATATGGACCGCGCCGACAAGAAGGAGGTGACGTTCGCGTGGGTCGACGGCGCTTTCTGGCAGCGATGGGTGCGTACGACGTACGGTATCGACATTAAGGAGGGCGAGCGCGTCATTATCAATGACGAAGATAACCGCCGGTACTGGGACATCACATCGACTGGCAACCCCATTCTGCCATCTCGCACGTCCATCCTCGAGACACTCAACAAGATCACTCAGTCACCGCCTAAGATCAAGCCCAAGTTGACCATCTCAGCCATTGAGAAGCTGTTCTTCGACATTCGCATGACCTTTTCTGAGCACCCATACTTGTCCATTGGCTGTGTTCTGGGTATATCTCTGGGTGTTGCATCGTGGCTACGTGGGCGGATTCGGCGCAACGGTGGTAGTCTGGGCCACTTCCGCTTGGACGAGGTCAAGGATTACAAGTTACCCATGCTGAGCTCAGGCGTCAATCCTGCCGGTAAGAATGACTAAAGCGGCTGGAGAGAGGCTCCTTAGATGATGTATATGCAGTTGTACTTTTTGGCGTGGAGTGTTAACAATCTTTTAATCGTCCCTATGTTTGTCAATGCACTTTTTGCCTTCGCTTTTCTTTTTTGTTTTTCTTCACTGCCCTACATTTTTTTTAGTCACGGAGTCTGGCCTGCTTTGTTCTGCCGCATTTGTTTTCTCCCCCTATTTTACTTCTTGGTCTATTATATATAGTTTGAGGGTTTTCTGTAAGTTAGACATTCTTATTTGTTTTGTAATGCTCGCAATAAAATAAAGTATTTTTAATCTTGAGCCTCCCAAAAGTGACTCACGAATCTGGTTTATTGCATAATATGTCTTTAACCGAACAGTTCATAGACCATGATTGCGCTTGCCGAAAATCTCTCCTCAAAAGGGCAAGCAATATTGTCGTGTCTGCCGTTTCGTTTACGGCTACGGCAACGCAACATCTCACTCCGAGTGGTCGGGGGTTAACATTGACAACTGCAACTACAGAAACTGTTGACGTTTTCATGTTGTGGATGTACGCCGGGCATATTACGACAGCGCCAACAGCAGCAAGGCGCTTGGGTGCAATATCAAACGCGTTCCGAAGGACCCTGCCAATTGCCAAGTGTGGCCCTGCGCGGCCAGCTTCTACTGTTCATCATCACGGCAAAAATATTCTTTTTGAACAAGGCCTAGTTCGAAAGCACCCGAAGGTGGGATTTGATCATCGAAGCCCGTCCTCGCTGATTGCACCAAAGATGGCGTCTCTCTCTGCTGGTCTCCGCCATGACCAGGGAAAGAAGGATAAGGGCGGTGCTGGCTACCTAAACTTTGCAGCCATACCTCAGACATACGATGGTGCTTTGCGCCTTTTGTCACTACTGCCGACAAACCGTGATGTGACGGCCCTCTTTGAGACGCCTCCCAAGGGTGAAGATGGCGCTCCATTCGACTTCAACTCTCTTGCGGTCCCGGAGGTCGTCGCGTGGATGGCTCGTGCGGGCTACTCCGATATACCGAAGGATCTGGCGCCCTTGAAGTGTATCCACATTGCGGGAACCAAGGGGAAAGGATCTGTATCGGCCTTTACCACGGCCATTTTGGTGGAAGCGGCCAAAACTAACGGTTCCACTGTCGGCCGGGTCGGCACCTACCTTTCGCCTCATGTCGTCTCGGTCAGGGAGCGCATCTGGCTGGATGGCAAACCCATCAGCCGTGATCTGTTCACCAAGAACGTCTTTGACATGTGGGCACGGCTTAGCGAGGCAGCAGCAGCAGCTGATCCCTCTGATCCGGATCCTTACGGCGCACATACAAAGCCATTTTACTTCCGGTTCTTGACGCTGCTGGCATTCCACATTTTTCTACAGCAGGGGGTACGTTCGGCTGTCATTGAGTGCGGGATTGGGGGCGAGTACGACGCAACCAATATTTTACCTGCCACGTCCGTCACTACCGCTGTTGTTACGCGTCTTGGTATTGACCATGTTGCTATGCTAGGCCGCACTCTTGAAGAGATAGCGTGGCACAAGGCGGGTATTTTCAAAGAGGGAGTTACCGTTTTCACACTACAACAAGGCCCTGGCGATTACGAGCTGAGCGATAAAGCAATGCCGCCCGGAGAGAGCAAAAAGGACAGAGAAGCTGCTGTTGCTGTTCTCCATTCGAGAGCCGCAGAGAAAAATGTAAAGGACTTACACGAATTGCGCCCAGACGTCGTCGCTCAGTGGTCAGGGGTTCCGGGTGCTAGCCTGCCTGGAAAGTTCCAGAAGTTTAACATGGCCCTTGCAGTTGCTGCTGCCTGTCACCACCTGTGCAAAGTGGGCATTGCAGGCGACAAGGCGTTCGATTTAACTGCCGCTGTTTTCGACCCGTCCAACCTCCCGGAATATTACGTGTCTGCCTTGGCGAAGGTTACACTTCGTGGCCGTTGCGAAAGCATCATGGATACACAAAGAGGGTCTTGCTCAGTGCAGTACATCGTCGACGGCGCCCACACGGCTGACAGCTTGGGGGAGGTGGCGCGATTTTTTTCCGCCCGACAAAGCACCATCGACAGTGCCTCAACAAAAGGTGTGGTAGCTCCACGGTCAAAACGCATACTTCTCTTCAGTGTGCGTGATCGCAAACCGGGCGACCTTATACGAGCTCTTCTGTCAGGTGCCAACGACGGAGGTAAAGCAACAAGTACTACCTTTTTCGACGACGCATTTTTTGTGTTTCCACCAGAGGCTGAGGCAGCGCGCGCAGAAGCTCTCGTTGCAATGCAGGCCGTCAGTCCAGACACGGTTTGCCAGGCCGTCGACACTGTTGCAGCTGCGATTGGTCAGATTCGTGCTCTTGCCGCTGAGCCTGTGGATTGTTTTGTTGGCGCTTATGCAGATGCTACAGCCATCCCATCACAATCGTGCCATGTCCTGGCTACGGGAAGTTTTGTGCTGGCGCGCGAAGTGCTCCAGGAGTTGGATGCCGAATTTGAAGAATAGGTTGATCTTGGCTTGAGTTCTCAGGAGGTTGTCCACGATTGAACCCGATGGGTTGATCGTGCCATTGATGTGCCTGGTCCGCTCCCCAAAAGGCCCGCTTCCCAAAAGGCCCGCTTAAAGCTGGTTCGGCCCGCGAACCAACGGGCGCCATTTCAAACCAACCCCACGAAGCGGAGGATGTTCTTCTTAGCCGCCCGCGTTCTCAAGAGGATGACCTCCTGCTGAATCAATGATTCTGTTATGAAAAATGACAACCAATGGAAAATTGCAGCTGTTAATTTCGTTTCCTGCCTGATCCAGAATGCGGCTGTGCGGCGTATTGCGCCCAAAATTGAAGGATGCTTGAAAAGGCACCAGTCCGCCCATGTCCTGTTACTTTTGGTTACTTTTGGGCACGGTACTTTACTCCGAATTTGCAACGTCTTGAGCGACACCATTTCATTTCTTCGGAATAACATATCTTCAACAATCTTGTGCCCTCATCCTTGCTGGCAGTGGCTCATTTTAAATGGAGGCGCTTGCTGTATTTGGGATTGCTTGCAATGTCATACAGGTCATTGATTTCACACGAGAAACTATTGCTATATGCAAAGAAATCTACAACTCTGGAGTATACTTCGACCGCGATGGCTACGTTGACAAAGTTGCTCACAAATATGAGGGGCTTTGTTACGAACTGCAACTGAAACTTAAGGATGAAGGCGACGATTTTGATCCCCATGCGAGGGAGCTACTTGATATCGCCCGAGACTGCCTTCGTGCCTCAAATAAGTTGAAAATTGCAGCCGGAAAACTGTCACATTCAGCAAAGGGTAACGCTTTGCGCTCCTTGTTTTCTGGGGTTTCCGCCAAATGGAAAGAGGGACGTCTGACGAAACTGGAGGCCGATATCAACAAACACCAGGCTCGAATGGAGTCTCATCTATTGATGAAAGTATGGTAAGCTTTGGTATCTTAACCATTTTCTTACTCTTGAAAGCTAGCCTTTGCGACTCTGAACCATTTCTGACTCCAATTGTCTTGTGCAGCAAAACCACCGATGCGATCGCAATCCAGCAGAACGCCAAGTTTTATGCCCTTGAGAGCACGCTACGGATATTTATCGCAAACATCGCCCAAGGACAGAAATCTATCGAACACCTCATCGAAGCACAGAAATCAGCCATCAATGTGCACATTTCCGAGGAAGTTGCAGCTCAGACTAATGCGATCAAAGAACACATCACAAGAGAATTCGAGACCAACAAACCTAGGACGTATGACGCTATCGACGATGCACAGCAAGCCTACGAGAAGCTCATGAAGAGCCTTCGATGCGACGGACTAAACGATCGAAAGAGTCAAGTCGTGCTCTCTCACACCGGAACGTTCGAATGGATTTACGACTCTAATAAGTGGACATCTCGACCTGGCACTTCCAATGACAAATTTACGAACGGAACCACGGAAAACGGACATGAACAACACATTGACGACCACTCAAGTCATACGTGTGGCCCAGCGTCCTCGGCGCGCTTTTCTTGTTTTCCTTGCTGGCTCGTTGGGGTTCCTGGTAGTCCATACTGGCTTTGCGGGAAGGCTGGCTCGGGGAAAAGCACACTGGTCAAATTTCTTATGAGCCATAAGAACACAATACGGCTGCTGGAGAAAGCCCACGGTCCCACCTTGATCGTAGCACACTTTTTCTGGCTTTCTGGAAGCCCAATTCAACGCAGTCTAAGAGGCGTCGCGCTGTCTCTGCTCAGCCAGCTTCTGAGCCAGATCGAAATTGAGAATGAGCAAGAGGAGGTGGTGATGGAACCAACTAGACGACGTTGGACCCAAGAAGCTGTTGGCGCCATTCTTCGGGCCGTGCCGAGCGCTTCCCGGAAAGTTTCTGCACAAGACTGGTCCTACGAGGAACTGTGCGGTGCTACTGAGGCCCTGCTGGAAGCATCTCCTTCCACAGTGTGCATATTTCTCGATGGATTAGATGAGGCTGACATGGACGTTCAATCGGCTAGTCCCAAGCCTGTGTTATCGTTCGTCGACAAGCTCTGCCGCTTGCCCCGTGTCAAAGTATGCATCTCGAGCCGACCGGAGCCTGCCTTTCATTCCAAATACTACAAAGATCCGCAGCTTTTGGTACAGAACCTTACCCGTGACGACATAATGGCATACGTCGTGGACAATTTTGAATCACAATTACCACCAAGCTGGAATGAAGACGATCATAACAAATCGATGGTGCAAGATCTGGCAGCCAAAGTTTGTGAATACTCCGATGGCGTGTTTCTCTGGGTCCGTCTTGTCATGCGGAGTCTCCTCCAAGGACTTGTCAATGGCGACACACTCACCCAGTTGCACGAGCGATTAGAACTGCTGCCACGCGATATCAACAAACTTTATCAAAATATGTGGGATCGCCTAGATGAAGGAGACCAGCAGATCTACCAACGAGAGGCCGCACTTTACATCAACATGGCACTTGACAGACTCCAAATTAGTTCGTACATACCTCTGGGCGACGCGAAGGCAGAGCCTCCTTTAAGCGACATCCAACTATATGCTGCCAATCATCTGGGCGAAGTACAGAGTCTTTTTGCAAATCCTAGCAGGCACTCAATACAAACGATACAGTCACAAAGCGCCAAGTTCGGCAAACGTATCGAGACACTGACGGCCGGATTATTGGAAGTCGCAACCGTTGCTTCGTCATCTCTCAAAATTGGACAGATTGGTTTCATCCATCGCTCTGCCAAAGAATTCTTTGTTAATACAGTTGAGGGGCAGCGCCTCTTAGCAGCAGACACGACTACTAAGGCGTGGCGGCTCGATGGTATTCTACGAGGCATTTTATGTCGAAAGTGGATTGACTGGTTTGAAAAAGAATCATCGATTTCATTGAAGAGCCCGCTTCAGTTCAAGGTAATCTATGATTTCATGTGGGCTGTTGTTGGTGCCTTCCACAACGGATATGTGGACCGACAGCAGCAGCTGTCTCTCATACATCTGTGTGAACGGGCATTTTTTGCGAGTAACCAACTCACAGGGCGCCGTATTAAAGCTGTTGAATGGAAACACCCCGACGAAAACTTCTTAGGGCCGCTGATCGAAACACATGACTTTACTGATTTCATTATTAGACTTGGAGACCCGGAACTCCTTGTGTCATGTCTCGGGGCCGATCTTGATGACACGGAGCGCCTTATGCGGGTTGCTGACAGCAATTTGTCTCAAGAGAAATGGCCGATGGTATACTCGCAAGACTACAAAGCGTTTATATTGTACAATTTGCTAAGGAACCACTACTTAGCAAGAGGCGGCGGTTCCTTTATGCGAAACTACGAGTCAATCTTCTGGATGCTGGACCAGGGAGTTTTCGAAAACTGGCCACAGGGAAAGGCGGTCGCTGGTAACGTCGCAGGTCTTGCCGGAATGTCTGTTTTGGCTCTTTTGGGGCATTGCAAGTACGAGTTTGAACTGCAGTTCCTCATGGTTTTACAGCGATGTCTGTTGTTGGAAAATGCCTGGACCGAAAATCCAGTATTCACGATAGAGGAGTCGCTGCCGCGCACTGGCGCTTGCACTATCCTCGAAAATCCATTATTTGGGAACATAAGTCCCTTTGGGGAGGATACGCCTTCTTATCGCTTGCTATGCCAGGTATCGATGCCCTTTGCGGTGTTGGCTGGTCTTGAATCGATTTGTACCGATGGCAAGGAGATACAGCAGAGAGTGAGAGAATTGAGAGATGAGGTCTGGCGTCGGTATCCAGAAGGACCGCCCCCAGCAAAAATATTTATGTTGACATGGCACGATCACGACGACAAACGGGACTGCCCGCCTCTCGACGTTTCGGAGATGAGCTGGTCATCACTGTCTCTTGCTCAATTTAATGCACTCAGGAAACCTGGCAAGGTGGGACCCTTGGAGAACGACGTGTTTGCAGCAAACACAGAAACATGCAAATCATGGACATCACTAGAAGGAATGCTTGAAGAGATCAAGAGAAGGATGATGGCATGAAGGGGTTGTTGCTTCGCTGATAAGACCATAGTGTCATGAAAAGAAAACAGATAGTATAATACAAAATCCCAATTCTAATTTAAACATTCACAAATATTATGACATCTCCTCGGATGCCTGGGGTATTGGCATTTGTGTCGAGGCAATCCAGTTTTCCATGGCAGCTTGCCCCCCGGGTTTTGTAGGTTCCAGGCTAGTCGACGAATTTCCTGGTCGACTGCCACCGACCGAGGTTGGAAGAACAGTCTGCGCACCTCGGCCACGAGGCGGACCACGTCGCTTTACCACGAGGCACAAGACGCGGCCGTAAATGGCAAAACCTTCGTAGATGACGTCCATAGCTAGCTTCTTCTTCTTGCGGCTCGCCTCGTCTTCATTGTCTGCATCCACAGGGACGACCCGCGAGCGTTTTGACGGAGGTTCTTCGTGGTCATCATCGTTCTCGTTGTGGCTCATGAATAGTGAGTCGTTGTCACTTTCGACCCCCTCACGATTGTCAGCGCCGTCTTCATCGTCACCACTGTCCCTGACCTGTACAGGGTCTTGTCTTTGGCGTTTGGACCGCCGTGTCGTAGCATCTGCAGTATCAACACCCCCCTCTTTGTCCTCTTGGATATCAGGAATATCCTGCAGGGCAAACGGGACTTCGTCGTCGCTGTCTTCCAGAAGCAGATTTGGCGGGACTTCCCTGTCAGGCTGTTGCCTTGTGCCTCCCACACTTGCTGCCGTCAAGACAACATCTTCGTCTCCATCGCCGTTCTCGACGTTTCCATCTTGGTCGAGCTCGACCCGCAGGTCGCCATTGCCACCGTCCTCTACATCAATGGGCGCGTCGCTCGTCCCACCGGTGAGCTTGGACGAGTTAGAAACCAGCCGCGTTTGGGTTTTGTCGCGTGCGCGTCGATGCTTGAACAGCAACGAATGCCGTGTATTTGTTTCTGTAAGAAATAAAGACACCTCAAAGTCCTCTGCACAACACAAGATTAGTTCATTAGCCATAGCGTCACGGTGTGGATGTTTGACAGTTACCGTCCGCCATTGCATACCTTCGACAAGCACGTCACGAATCGCACCCTTCTTCTTTGTGCCCTTTTTCTTTGCCCGTTCCCTTTCTTCCATTAATTTCGGAAGTACCAAGGGCCGCACGCTCTCAATGACACGGGGCAGCACTGGATCGCGGGGGTGCAGCAGCCAAGACTGCACGAGGGCCGGGTTGTCGACGTAGATGCGGCACTCGAGCACCGAGTATTTGCTGATGCGGAGATATCTTCGAACAGGCACCATTGTACGACGTGAAATTGACCGTCGTTCGCGATGTCGATGTTTGGGCTGTGGGTTAATAGAGGTCAGTTTGGGAAGTCGCGATTCTGGAGGTGTTACCTGCCGTCTGGCGCAAGGCTGCAGTTGTGGACTATGACGATGCTGAAGTCGTTAGTGGGTCCCCTGAAATGTGGAGAAATCTCCATCCCGCAGTCGGTTTCGGACCCACTTTAAAATTCAATTGGGGCATCAAACGCTAAAGTCCAAAATCAACATCGAGAAACATCTCCACCACCACTTCGATGCCATTGCTTCCGCACATACCCTCCTCGGTTGCTTAGGGCGGTGTGCTGTTGTACGCACATTGTATGGGCTGCGGAAACAATGTCAAAATCATGGGCATCGACGCTGAGGCTGCCCAAATCGACATTCCCGTGAGTACGCTATTTCATCTGATCTCCGACCTACTCCATTTTATCGTCGTCTGACTCGTGTGATTTCCCCATCCTAGGCCCCGGCCGCTGGCTGAACACCGACCGCTGTACCTCCAACGAAGCACCGACGAGCTGTACAAATGGCAGCAAGCGAACCGCCCCGACAATGACCCCTTTGTAGTCCACGATGGCCCGCCTTATGCCAACGGCAAGCTGCACGTCGGCCATGCCCTCAATAAGATTCTCAAAGACATGAGCTTGCGCGTCAAGATACAGCAAGGCCGACGTGTGCACTACAGGCCAGGGTGGGACTGCCACGGGCTCCCCATCGAACTCAAAGCCCTCGCAACTGCGTCGGAGTCCTCGTCCTCTTCGACAGCTGAACTCACACCGGTTGCTATCCGAAAAATTGCGCGCGATCTCGCCTCACGCACAATTGTCGACCAGATGAAGGAGTTCCGGAGCTTTGGTGTCATGGCCGACTGGGACAACCGATGGACCACAATGGATCCAGAGTACGAAGTGCGCCAACTGCAGCTTTTCCAGACGTTGGTGCACAAGGGCCTCATCTACCGCAAGTACAAGCCCGTGTACTGGTCTCCGTCGTCCCATACCGCCCTTGCCGAGGCCGAGCTCGAGTACAACGACCGTCACGTATCCACGGCCGCCTACGTCAAGTTTCCCATCCTGCCAGGTGCTGCCGTCCCAGGCTACGATGGGAGCCGGCCGCTGTCGGCCGTAATCTGGACAACGACGCCCTGGACGCTCCCTGCGAACGAGGCCATCGCTGTCCACCGGGATTTTGAGTACGTTCTTGTACAGCTTGGGGATGAGTTCCTTCTTGTGGCGGACTCGTGTTTGGAGTCCTTTACGGCTGCGTGTTGCCCCGAAGGCACGCCTCAACCCAAAGTGATTGTGCGGTCGATTCGAGGCTCCGATTTGACCCAGCTGCAATATACCAATCCGCTACGCGGCAAGAGTGCCAAACCTCAACCGATTATCCATGCAGACTTTGTCTCGGCTGGATCTGGTTCCGGCCTGGTGCACACTGCGCCCGGCCACGGCTTTGACGACTATGTGGTGTGTATGCGACTGGGTCTGCCTATCCCGGCACCCGTAGACGGAGAGGGCCGCTTCACATCCGAGGCATACCCGGATGACCCCTCCCGTCTCGAAGGCTTGTCCGTCCAGGGCGAAGGCAATAAGGCCGTCCTTGCAATCCTAGGCGATGCCGTCATCACTATGCACCAATACCGCCACAAGTACCCGTATGACTGGCGGACCAAGAAGCCCATAATCATCCGGGCCACGGCGCAGTGGTTTGCGGACGTGGACCTGATCAAGGATCCGGCGGTGGCGAGCTTGAAAAACGTCCAGTTCATCCCTGAAACGGGCCGCAGTCGGCTTGAGAGTTTTGTCAAGGGCCGCAGCGAGTGGTGCATTTCCCGGCAGCGGGCCTGGGGTGTGCCCATTCCTGCACTGTACGGCGACGACGACAGCGTTGTCCTCACAGAGGAGACGGTGAAGCACATTTTGGCCGTAGTCAAAGAGCGCGGCACCGATACGTGGTGGTCCGACGCAGCCGACGAGGCGGCCTGGATTCCCGAGGCGTTGCGCAAAGCCAACCCGGGCGTTGCATACCGTCGCGGCAGCGACACTATGGACGTGTGGTTTGACAGCGGCAGCAGCTGGACCCAGGCTGCCAACGATGCGCAGGCGGATGTCTACCTCGAGGGATCCGACCAGCACCGTGGCTGGTTCCAGTCGAGTTTGTTGACGCGTGTGGCAGGACTGAGTAGTGCGGCCACCTCATCGTCCTCGGCTGCGAGTCCTGCGACGCTGTCTCCTTTCAAAACGCTCGTCACGCACGGCTTTATGCTCGATGGCGCGGGCAAGAAAATGTCCAAGTCGCTGGGCAACATTGTAACCGGCGCCGAGGTCATGGAGGGTACGCTCTTGCCGCCCATCAAGGAGAAGAAGAAGAAGGGCCGCGGCAAAGCCAAGGCAGCGGACGGTGCCTCCCCTTCCACCAACACAAACGCAAAGTCGAACCCGGGCAGCGCGACTGTTGTAAAGTACGACGCCCTCGGGCCCGACGCTTTGCGGCTGTGGGTTGCGGGCAGTGACTACACTGGCGATGTTGTCATGAGCGAGATGGTGCTTCAGGCTACGCACACGGCGCTCATCAAGTACCGCGTCACCCTGAAGATGTTGCTCGGTTCCATGCACGAGTCGGCTCGGACGACGCCGCTAACGACGGTCGACCACATTGCACTGCTGCAACTGAAAGACACGATGAAGGAGGTGGCTGCCGCCTACGACCGCTTCGAGTTTTACCGCGGCTTGGCCAGCCTCAACCGCTGGCTGACCAACGACTTGTCTTCGTTCTACCTCGAGGCCGCCAAGGACCGGCTGTACTGTGCCGACGGCGGCGGCGTCCTGGAGCCCATTTTTGTTGGTCTCACGCGGATGCTGGCACCGGTGGTGCCGATGCTTGTCGAGGAAGCCTGGGACCACGCCCCGGCCTGGTTGAAAGAGTACGTCGCGGCTCTCATTCTGTCTTGTTTGTTGGGACAATATACTGATACACCCCCCTTTAGGTCAACTGAACACCCTCTTCGGCAGCTGTACAGCGATTCTCTGGTCGGTGAAGACCGACTGCCGCGTGACACGAGTCCACTCCGGGCGGCGATCCCCGTCATCTTCTCTGCACACGCCGCGGTGAAGACGGCGCTCGAGAACGCGCGCAACGATCGAGTGTTGGGCTCGCCTTTGCAGTGCTCTGTTGTGCTTCGGGTTCCGGACGATAGCACCGCGCTGCCGTTGCTGCAAGACCACGCCGCCGAGCTCGATAGCATGTTTGTTGTCTCGTCTGTATCTGTGGTTGCCGCCGAGAGCGAGCCAGCTACTGAGGAAGTGAGCCCGGTATGGAAGTACACAGCACCCTTTGATGTCCAAGGCGGTGGGTCGGCCACGGCTGTGGTCCTGCCGCCCCAGAACGCCAAGTGTCCACGATGCTGGCGGTATGTTGCTGAGGACAAGGACCACTTGTGTAGACGCTGCGAAGATGCTGTGCAGCAATAGTTGTGGACGACAGGATAAGGATCGGCGAGCATGGCTGGAGCTGGGTATATTTGTAATGTATAAAAGCGATCCTAACGTAGACGATAAAAAGACGAACCACAATAAACAAACGATACCCCTCTATCCCCTCACGATAGTAGGCAAGTTAATGTCTTCTATGAAATGGGAAGTATGGACGGTCTTTAGCATCCACAACGGACAACCGCCAACGGAAACAATCTATCCACTCATCTCTTCCACGCCCACTGTGACGGGTTGAAGATGACCTCAAAGTCAACAACTTCGAATGAGCCAATGGCAGCGCTAAGATCGTAGTCACCCTCGAGCCCAGTCACCGGCAAGTCCTGCTGGGCGTCCGTCTCTTCATGTAAGTCCCACGAGGCTATGGTTCGGCCGTTGTCAGTGAAGAATACCTCCACGCTGAACAAGTCTTTGGCTGGCGCGTACCCGCCGGGAACGTCTTTGCGTGTAAAGGTCATGCCAATACCGTACTTGCCGCCAGGTTTGAACCGGTAGTGTTCGTCAATGAGCTCTTTGCCGCCCCACATATCATTGACGTAGCGGTGGCCGTCGTCGCCGTGCACTGCCAGACTGCCGCGGTGCCAGCCGGGTAGACGGAAGTGCGGGTACGGTATCACTGTAAAGCCCATGGCCAGGCTGACTTCTTTGCGGTTGCTACGGGCAATATGCACCTCGTAGTACGCTGTGAACTTTTCGCCTGCCTGCTGAGGCTGGTGTATGTTCGCCGCGTACACGGGAGGGAAGCTCACCATGCAATTGTCCGCGTTTTCGCGTTTAGTCTCGCCCTTCCACGAGCCATCGGTTTGCCGGGTCAGCTTGCCCCTGAAATTCGGCGGGGCTTGCAAGCTGAAGTTGCCATTTTGGATCGCTTGCCGGGTGGCCGCGTTGTCCTGCACATTCATCCTCGTGCTGATCGGGAATTGGGTGCACCAGTCCACACCTGCCTTGGCCTGCTCTTCTGTGGCATTGTTCACGGGCGACCGGTCCCAGCCGGAGAACAGGTTGGGCGGCGGTGGAAGCAGCGAGTTGTCAGGAACCGCCGACTCCCAGTCGTGCACCTTCGGGGGTGGTCCAGGCGGCGGAGCATAGTCACCGGAGCCGCTGCCACCGCCAATATACGATGGAGGAGGGCCGGCCGGGGGAGCGAAATCGCCGGCAGCACCGGCTGATGAGCTAGATGCCTGTCCAGGCGGCGGGCCCGGCGGTGGTGCAAAGTCGTCGTCCGGCGCCGCGGCAGCCGCACGGGAAGCCTTCTCAGGAGGAGGGCCAGGAGGCGGTGCATACTCATTGCGCTGCTGCGCCGGCTGCTGTTGTGGAGGACGTAATGGAGGCGCATCGTAGGTAGACGTTTTGCCGTTTCCGTTATTGGCCTGTTGGAGCTGCACGGGCCGAGACGGTGCGTCGCCGGCGGTCCGGGGTTCTTTGGATCCGAAACACATGGCTATTAATTCATAAAAAGGTGCGGCGGGAAGAAGTCGTTGGAAACTTGTCGAGGAAAATGAATGAGTTTTGTGAGACTCAGATGAGGATGTCGAGTTATTATGGCCGGGGAGCTTCCTCTTAATACGTATCGTGTTTCGGTTTTGGTTGCCAGAAATGTGCGATCGGGTTACCTCCACGAGAGTCTGTTGCAACTAAGAGGGAAAGAGTGACCGGCCTGGCAACAAGAATGTAATATCGCGGCTACCGGCAATACACCTGAAAAAGGAGACATTATTTGGAAGACGACAACTGGATTCCACCGACTGCGCATTTGTTATTAAGATGACATAGATTCCCATTTGGGGCAAAGTGTCGCCAAGCATGGCACTCAGCCACAGCCAAGCACCATTCTTAGTGGCCCAGCCGTTGTTGCCCTGTGTTAGCGGTCCGGTTGGCCCGTAATGCGCTGTAAATTGCGGTAAACCTGCGCCCGAGGACACATTTACTTAGCTCCTTTTTAGTGATTTGTCACCGCGGCTTGGGCGACTTGAACAGTGTTACCCTACCTGTGGCCCAAGTTCACTTATTACAGGGGGTATTCGGAACTCCAGAATGCCTTACAGCTACATTCGAGCCACAGACAATGTGCCTTCTGTCCCTCGTATTTCGCGCCGGGTTCCTTCCTTGTCCGGGGTCTTAAAGATACGGAGATATCAGTGCATCATACTTGTCAGACGGACATATCATACGTACGCAGAACGCAGACTACAATATCACTTATGCATCGTCGTTTGATACGTCATACATATGGTAACGCAGCCATCAAATTAATAAGGGACCAAGTACACTGATATGTTGCCACACATCCTGTTTTAGGCCCTCGTACGCCCTGTAGACATAATCATTCTTCGCTGGCATCGCTGGCTTTTCCGGTTGCCGCCGCGCCGGCCTTGTGCTCCTTGGCCCGCGCAATCACATCCACCCACTTCGCCGGTCGGATGCGTCCGCCTGGGTATGTGTTGTGCAGGTACGACTCCGCCTCAGCCGCCCAGCCGAGCAGCTGCTCCTCGGCACCCCATTCGCCCATCGCCAGCACGCCCATCGGCACGCGGCCCTCGCCCTGCTCGGGCTCCGCGTAGCCCATGGGGCACGACACGGATGGGCAGCCCGTCGTGTTGGACAGCCAGACGTACAACATGCAGTGCAGTGTCATATTGCCGTCCATGAAGCCGTAGACGTCGTCGCCGGGCAGCTTCTTCCATCCCGCCATGGGCGTCGTCGGCGTAAGCACAATCATCCCCGGGTGCTTTTCGGTAAACAGGTGGGCCATGTGGCGCATGAGCACGGTGCGCAGCTGGTTGAACTTGAGCAGGTCGACGGCGGACGCGTGCTGGATGATGGTGAGCAGGATGCGGTTCTGTGCGTTGAGCATGCCGGCCCAGTCGTCGCGGTTGGGCGTGGCGCGGTCGCGCACCTTGTCGAGCGACTCCAGCAGGCACAAGGGCCCGTGTGCGGCCTGGCCCTGGCTGAGCAGCGGGATCTGGATGTCGACAATCTCGTAGCCGAGCGCGTCACGGCAGTGGTCCACGACGCGGTTAAAGTGCTCGAGCACGACGGGGTCGGCGCGCGCCACCCACTCCCGCGGTACGCCGATGACGCGGCGCGCGTTGGTCGCAGGCGGGAGCGAGATGGCAAACTTGCCGGTCACGGGGTCGTCGGGGTTGGGCTGCGAAATGGTGCGGTACGCGGCCTTGAGATCGCTGACGGTGGCGGCCATGGGACCCTGGATGCACATGCTCGAGTCCACGACAACGGTGCGGTCGTGCGTGGGCTTGAGGCCGAACACGCCGTTGAAGCTGGGCGGAATGCGCACACTGCCGCCCGAGTCAGTGCCGATCGCGATGGGCACGATACCTGCACCGAGACAGGACGCGCCTCCAGACGACGATCCGCCGGGGTAATATGTCGTGTTGTACCAGTTCACGGGCGTGCCATTGCGGGGCTGATGTGTATGTTAGGCACCACGTCATAAAAGGGGAGGATGGGAATTTTCCGCAAGAGCAAACGTACATTACAGCCCGTAGTGTCCATGCCGAGCTCGTGCATGTTGTTCTGGGCCACGAGCAGAGCGCCGGCTTCGAGCAGCTTCTGCACCGTCCATTCCGTCTTCTTGGACGGTTCGCGCAGGCGTGGGTATCGCTTGCCAAAGTCATCGTCTTCCAGGCGCGGGTTGATACCGGCTGTCGTGACGTAGCCCTCGACGTCTATGTCGCACTTGACCGTGACAGGCACGCCGTCGAGCAAGCCCAGCGGTGAGCCGGCCGCCCATCGCGCCGCAGACGCCTGAGCTGCTGCGCGCACTTCGTCGACCTTGGTCACCAGAAACGCCTTCTCATAGATGGAGCCCTTGCCACGCTGAACCAGCGGCAGGAGGGCCTCGACGACATCAACAGGTGACAGGGCGCCGGACTTGTAGAGTGCGTTGTAGTCGGCAGCTGAGTAGTAGCGCACGTCGTGCTCCGTGTGCTGGGGCTCCAGAATGTCGGGGCCAAAAGGCAGGATGGTCTGCGCAGAAGCATCCTGGCCCGGCACTGCGGTGGGAATAACCCGAGGCTGAGTGAGATTGGCTGTCAGCAGTGGGCCAGCCTTACGAGGCGCTCGTGGTATCTTGCACATATGCAGTCGATGTTCGATGTGTATTCGCTAAGCACTCAAAAGACTCACTCTAAATGTCACGAGCTCTTTGTCCAGGCCAGGAATGTCCTTGACACGCCCGAAACCAGTGTTATGCCACAGAAAGCGGTTGAGATAACCGGAACGGGTCGCGCTTCACCGGATGTTCAGTAAAAATGCCGCGGAACAAGAGAAAACGAGAGGCATGCTGCTCTTGGACTCACAGGCCAGCCACAAGGACCAGCGGCAGACCGCGCACTGCCGGGTTCTTGTCATTAGGGAAGACATAAGTGAGGTCGTCGCCTTCTTTAGGCACAGGATAGTCAATGAACGGTCGTGCCGCGGCCATGGTATCGTCGTGTTGCTGTTGTATACGGTGTTGTGTAACGGTTAATGACAGATTCTTGCCGTGCTGGGATGTTGTGGTGGTCGTAGAGACGTCTGGAAAACAATTCGAGCAAAATTATGGTGAGGCAGTCGAAAGAAGTCCACCAGAAAATAAGAGAAGACGCGACCTTGCCCGTTTTTATTCCGAGACTGCAGAAACACCAGAGCCACAAAACATGTGGGATTGACGATAACGATTGGCGGCAAATCAAATATACGACCCTGAAGGATTCAAATCGATGCTTTGTATCAATAAAGACTAAGTGAGTCGGGCTTTTCAGCTTTGCTAAGGGGACCTTCAGTCGCGAGTTGTACTTTCTGCGAAAAGGCACTCGTATGCAAAACCGAGGCTGACATGTGCAGGGCTGAGAGGGCGGGACCTTCGTCAGGGTGAGATTGAGGGGGTTCGTTCATGGTGAGCCAATCATTGCTTGCATATGCAAGTGGTTAGTATTAATACTCGGTTTGGGGGAAACGTGCGACTGGGGCTAATCTCATTCGAAGTGGGTGTCAGTTAGGGAGCGCTAAGTGGTTTTCCTAGTCCCCATGTTTGTTCCACATTATTGCAGTACGGTCCTAGGGAGTTCATATCTTTGTGAAGAGGCTTAACAAGAACGAATGAAGCTGACGATGCTGTTCAAAAGATGCGCGCGTTCAAGTGAGCACATATGTGAATTGACCTGAAGCGAAAAAAAAAGATGAAAAGAATACAAAATTGCGTCGGTCAGGTCCGTCAAGGCTCCAACTCCATATAATGGAGTATCACGAACGCGATAAGCAGCAACAAAATATGGAAGTAATGCGCTGCAAACTGCCCCCAAAAAAAAGAAAAAAAAAGCAACCAAATAGATACCAAAAACAAAAATCAAAAAAATCAAGACCGAATCCCAATCAAAACGCCGTCCGCTGAACACCGAGTAATTCGTGTTTCTGTGCCCCATTCCGTCCCGATGGTTGATCTGTTGTACCAAATGACCCAACCGGTATGCGTTCGTAAGTAGTCGTGTCGTCATAAAATGGAAGTTGTAACATGTGATGTGCGTGTAAGAGGTGCGGTGTGTCGAAATGTATGAGAATGGAAGAGAGGAAGTAGGATGAATTTAGGAAAGGGAGTCCTCTAGGGAACGGGTATGTATCTCCAAAAACGGCAGAGATAAATATCAAGGACCGTTGCTTGGGAGTCTGCTTGACAGGCACATCTAGTTCCGTCCAATGCGAAAAATCCGGGTCCGTAGCCACAGAACAAAGCCGTTCCAGTAGCCCTGCGTCTTCCGCTTGGTTGTGTTGTTCCGGCGCGCATTCTTGAAAGCCACGCTGTCGACGGTGGGTCCGAAACTGGGCGTCATGCCGCCAGCCACATTTTCGTAATTGTTGCTCTTGAAGGCGAGCGGCTTCTCGGTAATCTCATGCGCCGCTTGTCGTGAGTACCGACCACTGTCACGGCCCCGTTCATGTTCGCCAGAACCACTTCCACTACCACTACCACTGCCGCTGTTGCTGCCAAACGTCGGCGTGGACTTTCGAGACAGAGAAGGCCGGACAACGTCGCTGACCGCACCAGCGCTGTTCTTGCGCATCTGTGCAGTCTGTCTTTCGTACGACTTGGCCTCCTTGTGGTCACGCCGCTCGCGTTTGCGCAGCATTTCGCGGTCGTGTTTTTCGGCCTTGGCACGCTCGCGTTCCTCAAACTTGCGGCGTGCTTCGCGAATTTGGTCCGCACGTGCCCCAGAATCGAGCTCGGAACGAGATCGCAAACGAGGGAAAGCAACACCTTCAAGGGAGCTGCGGAGAGGGGAAATCGGGATGTACGAGCTCGACGAGAGGGGCGCAGGAGCCGCAGGCCCAACAGACAATGGCGAATCCATTACTGCCGACTCCGCAAAAGCGTGTAAATGTAGGTCCGAATGCGACAGGCTCGTTGACAGACTACTGTTGCCAGGGCCTCGGCGCCCACTCGGCATGGAACGAGCCGTGTTCACACGCAACGGAGGAGCAGCATTGATATCACTAAAGGACGCAGCCCGTTGGTTGGCAAGAGATGGGTGTCGTAAGCTCGATTGTGAAAGTGACGCAGTGTGACTGTTGTTGTAACGATGGTTAGGGAGAGAGCCAACAGGAAATTCGTCATCATCGTTCTCCGTGATGGTTGGTGAGTAGTCACGGATGCTGTTGGTGCCCGTGTTGTTGTAGCCAGTGCCGATGTTGTCTACTGAGGCCAAAGAGTTCGTGTAGGTCAGAGGTGGGGTTTGGGTTCGTGGTGTCTGCTGAAACGGGTGGACAAAGGATCCTGCTCGGGCCCCTCCACCGCTTGCAGTCGTCGCTATTGAGACGTGGGAGGTACCGCTGTGAGACCGGCCATGTTGGTACCGTGGCTTGCTTGCAAAGGCGGAACTGTCGGAGAACGAAAAACTGATATCGCGGGCACCGCGCATCTGGCCGCTGGATTCGTAGCCAGACACCAGGCCTGCCAGTCCGGGGACGTGCTGCTCTTCCAGAGGACGATCCAAGTCCAGGGAGTTTTTCTCCGAATGGGACCGTTTCTTTAATATAGGCTTCACCATTGTTGCGGCTGTGCACTAGGTCGGTAGGATGCAACGTGGCTGATGCTGATGAGGTAGTAACCGTTGAGTACTTGAGGACGCTGAGGCCTGTAACCGTGAAATGCCGCCTTGCACGAGGGAAAGGAAAACGTATCAACACAAGTTGGTCGACATGGGGAAAGAGACTCGGTGCACGTATGTCAACGTGGATGTTTGCAATGGCCCATAAGAGCGAACTGGCCGGAGGTGACAGAGCCGCGCGGCAGTGACAGCAGTTGAGGGTGACGTGCTGTTGTCTTAGCACGCCAAAACTTGCGATGGCATTCGACGATATTTGGTATCGACACAAATGAAGAATGCGGCCAAATCGTGCTCAGCACAGCTTCCAAGAAGGGGCCAGCCGGTCCTGTCGCTGTCTTGTTGCTATTTTTGTTTTGCTGTTTTAAAGGAGTGTCGAAAGACTCGTTATTTGCGACACCGGATGCCAACTTCTGTTTGACCGCCGATCTGCAGGAAAAACGCAGAGAACGGATAGGATACGATCAACGGTGGTCCAGACGAAGGGGTTCGTCTCGGCGGGTATAGTAGTATATATGCACGAGGACGATCGCAAGGCGGGAAAATGGTCGACGAGTGCGAGAGGGTGCGGAAGATGCAGCCGAAGTGCGGTTGGGGTTTGGGTGAGGTTTGGAGAATGGTGGTGAGTGGTCCAAATGTGTAAACACCGAGTGATTTGTGAGCGGCTGGTGAATCGGTGAGTTGCTGTTGGCGACTGGGAGAAGTCGAGCGCTGTCGTCAAGCGACGTGATTGACAAAAATAAAAAAGAGTCGATGGAGCGAAGATGAGAGAGGAAGAAGTGGAAAGTGAACAGTTTAGGAACGAAAAGAAGAAGGCACGACAAAAGAAGGAGATACGAAAGAGAAATCTGTTGTACGAGGCTTACGAGGAGTCCTGTCAAGGAAGGAAGCGGCGGCGCTGTTGGTTGGTGACTTGCAGCCGTTCCGGGGAAATAGCTGAGTTGACTGTAGATTACGAGCAATAGACCGAAGCGACTCGGTCTTTTGCCCGTTTCTTCCTTGCTCATGTCGCCTTTTTGGTGGCTACCAAAGCGAGGAAGGAGGGGGGCGGGGAGAATGGCAGGCATTACCACGGATTACTTGAGCAACAAAGTCAAGAAGGAAGGTGCAAATGGCATGGGCCGTCCACACACTCTCTGTAGCACACCACCTGCTCAGCCAGGTCAGGCAAGTGCGGCGCAATCCCCCTGCAACTCTTTTCTTGGCCAGGCCTCTCTGGGCCTGGACTGGCTTTGTCGGCCATGCTTTCCACTGACCGAAACACCCGCCAGCCAATCCCATGCGCTAGTCGCCAAGTGACAGCTCTCAGCCTGCGGCCGGCAGATCCGCGACGGATGGCCGGAGGCGGCGAGGCCAATATGAATCGCTCCATTCACTTCTCCAGATATGATAGTCACAAGAGTGAAGTGGCAGCAGCTCGAACTCGATTGCACTCAGCCGCCTATCTTCCAGGCGGAACGCCTTCCAAGCGCTGCGCCTTTCTACGCCAACCCTTGAGGCATACCGGAAGGGGAAGGAAGAAGCACTGAAAAGACAGGTACAACACACACATGACAGGATAAGAAGGAAAGGCATAATTTGCCGCTTCGACCGATGCCAGACATGTGCACAATACCCCTCAATGCTTGCAGTTGCCCTTGTCGTCTCCTCAGCACTTCAAAGCGGATTAGATTCTATCGAGGAAGGAGGCGGGGAAAGGCGTGTGTCGTATCTCATGTTAGCGCTGCGGTGTGGCCCTTTACGGTGACCAGAGGCTGGCTGGCCTTGCCGTTCTTGTCGTGCAGGGCTCCACAATCTGCAGGTATGGGGCCTGTGACGGACGGATGCTCATCGCGCCTTCCTGTCGGTGTGGTCCGCGAAATCGCTCTTTTCTTTTGTTCCCGGGCTCCTCTCTCTTGTAAGTCTCGGCCATTTCTTTGTGACTATAAACAAACACCACTTTATGCGCGGTGCAGCGCCGCACGGTGCTTTGTTCAAAGCGCTACGATCTACCAGGCATTACTGATAACAGTAGCACAAAGTCGATGTGGGTAACGATGATCTCTCTTTTGTTATGTCGAGAGGCAAGACAATACGACAATGGAAAACAAAAGCAAGAGCGATAGAAATGGCCAACTAAAAAAGCAAGAGCGATGCTGGCCTCACGACTCGAATCACAAGCCGACAATAAAATGCACAAGCGCACTTGCCCGTGGATGACCTGCAGTGTCCCCCGCCATTCTGGCATCACCACCGCCAAGACTCGTTTGTCGGGCTCCACTCTGCCCGCAGCTCTCCTCTCACCTTTGATCAATACACTTCAACGGGCAGATATCTCTTTCATTTGGCACGCTCCTCCAACTACCCATACATTCTGATGAAGTCATCGCCTTTCGTCATCGTGTTGATTTAATGTTCGTATCTGCTACCAGTTTTATAGCAATGTTCGTCATCGTCGCCAATTTCGATGTGGTGCTGAGTAGAGATGCAATTACCTCTAAGCAATAGAAGAAATTCATTTCCCAGAGAATAGTCGCCCGGCTCTGATGACACGGAGCAGCAACGGGCGCAGTGTAGAGGCAAAACGACAAGGTGGCAAGGCAGTTGGCAAGGTAGAATGCTTTGCGCCGTACGTTTACTTGGATATGGCTGGCCGTATCGATATCACCAGCCACACTTTAAACCAGCAGTTTGCCCATGCGAAGGAAGCAAGCACGTGCGATTGTGGGCCTCGAATGGCAGGCTGGAAGAGACATCCAGTCGAGATGCACGGAAACATCGTCTTGGCTACGATCTTGATGCGGCTGCATTTTCAAAACGACCTTGAGATATCTAGTTCGGAAAACGATTTCAAGATTTTATGCGACGTATTACAAGTGCTCGTGTGCACATGCGGAAGAATTTGTGCCACATGGGAAACGACATGCCTTGCTTTAAAAGTTTTGTGACACGGTAGACATCAACCGAAATAACCAACGCGTCGCAGCCGGAACCAAGAGTATATGTCTTTGAAACTACTGAATTAAATTTTAAGTGGTTGTTCATTTGGTAGGAACGAACCAAAGGTTATTTGCTTTCCGGCCCGTCCCTGGGTTTCTAACTTCGCCACCATCAACGCAGCAAGTACTACCACCACAGGCGACTTCTGCGACTGTCGTACTCCGTGGCCTTCCGGCAGCGTTTTAGAACTACAATGTGCGAGTTGCGTCGGTCCTGACAGGTCTCAAAAGTACCGTTTCCTGTTTCCTAGACGTCAACCTGGACCTTTTTCGAGTTTGGCTCGGAGCGAGGGTATTAATGGATGTCTTGATACAAAGTAGGCTATTAAAGAGCTCAATAATAGAATGGTCGTATTGTCTCCGTTTAGATAGTTCTTTCTAACTGAGAACTGAGTTCGAAGTTAGCATAAATTAAGCCTGTTAAAGTAGAGGCGTAAGGTGGTCATGGCAGTTTGCCAACATCGTGCAGAATATCAGATTACAGCTCTGATGATTCGCAGTCCTTTGCGATATTCAGGATAAACATATATATGTACATCAAAGTATAACAATTATTACTACCACTGCTCGTTAAATTGAGTTGAGATTCAGTCTCTCCTATACATAACTGGCAGCAGCAAAGGAGAAGGAACATATCTGCGGTTCGAAAGACCTGCATGTTCTGATACTTCTTCCGTAAGCCTCAGTATGGCATATTGTCTTTGGCCGTACAAAGGCTTATTTTGGCTCGTCGGCCATTTCGTCGTGAACGAATGAAACTTGTCGTTTTCAAGTAGTGAGACGCATGTCCATGCCCCCATCTTCCAGTCTATTGTTCGCCTTTTTCATGAGAATACAGTAGCAACTAAAGTAAAACCAAATCAGCGCCAGCAGCAAATAATAAAGCAATTCCATTTTGTGAATACAGAATGAAGCGTTGTTTTCTTGTGAACTACCTCATAAAGTACTTCAAGTTTCATGCGCCATGAGCTCTCCTGTATTAGTTCGATCTACAAAGAATGGCAGAAAAGTGTTTCGTCAACATGATAGGTGATGACACACTCGCGCGCAACGAAAAATACAGCCTTCCTCCTTTGCTAATAGTCTTTCCAAACACTTGTCACTCATGCGCCTCAGTGTCAATCTAGTTGTCAGTATCAATACTGACAGCTGCCAGTTGTGATTTTCTTTCTTCGCATTTGTCCCAGTGGCACATTGAGAAACTTCACCTCAACCTAGAGACCGCGGAGTTGTATCTTCATTTATTAACTTGTGTCTCGTGTCTCTATTACAAGAATAAAACGAAATCAAATATGCTGGAAAAATACTGATATCACAAACGAAGACGGTCATTATATATAAATAACGTCACCTTTTCTGTTGTGGAAAAAATATCATGTCAAGAACATTAGGGCTTTGTAGCCTTGACCATGCGTATACTCGAGGCTGTGACCGGCTTTCGTCGCTGATGTACTAACTAATGATTTATGAACACAAATGATATTTTTCTTAGAAGTCAGACTCTAGATGAACCGCAGTGAGCTTTCAGAACTCTTCGAGGACTGCTCATGTGGTAAATTTTCTGTCACATAATGTTAGTATTTCTTTGATGATCTTCTTAATTTCATTCATTCTCGTATGTATTCTCATGTCGCTGTCATAATATAACGTCTAATTTGCATGCATCTTCCACTCCATCGTTGTTCATTACTCTCATATGCAGGCCCCAGCCTCGTATTTTCATCTCAGGTCTACACTACGTCTCAGATATATACATCGACAATTTACTTCAGCCTTACGAAGATGTTTCACTTTCGCTGTCCCAGTTTTACTCTCATATTCCAGATATCATCCGTTGGACGCGTACAATCTAAATTCAGTTGTTACGGTAACCTTATGCGACTTCCAGGTCCTCACTTTTGTGGACTGCATCTATAATGGTCCTTTGGAAATGCTGAAAAACTTAAGGGGTAGTGTTTTTTAATTTCATTAAATAGTCCTTCCTAATTTTATTTTTGGGAACTGGAGGCACTGTAAATATTACATCGATTAAACTAAGAACCTTAGGCGTGTACGACCTTCATTTTGTTCCCATTATTCGATGTATGTTGAACGGACTTGGGCGATATGAACTTTAATCATTTACATCGTCGTTGCTTTTGCTATGAAGTCTTCACAACGATATTTGCTCTCAGCAGGTATGAATAAAGCACAACCTCTTCGTCCTCCTATAACTCGCACGTGAGCATTATTTTTGACCGACTTCATTCCAGGCAGATATTTAGCCTTTAGGTTTCAAGCAAATAAGTTATCAGCAATCTTTCCTATTGTTTCTATTTTTATGTCTATGAAACCAGGGACCATAAAACATTTAATTCTTCCAAGCAAAAGACTCCTCGTCCGGTATATGGGACTATTGTCATGGCCAAAGAACAAAGGTTACATTAATATACCCCAAACCTTCACTCTAATTCGAGCTGTTTTAAGAAATATATCAATCAACACGCACTAGCCATTAATCTATATTTTTATTGTTTTGTTCAGAGTGGCGCCCAAGGATAGCGTTTGGCTTCATCGGCGGTTTGTCCACGTCTACCACAAGGATTTCAGACCCGAGATATACTTAGAATTTGGAGCAGACGGGGAGACAATTGATGAAACAGGCCACTTGGCAAAGTATTCTACACCGTCGGGTGTGTAGCATGCCCAGGCCTTGTCTGGAAGGGCCCTATCCTTATGGAAAATCTGTTCGGCAGGTCTTGGAACGCACATCAGTCTAGACCAACCGCGCCGGGCTTTCTTTCCTACTTCCCCGGTGGCATGGCCACTCCGCTTTGTGCCGTGCCGCGTATCCTTTCCTGCACTTACGTCCCACTTCTTCATTCGACCACCCCCTAGTTTTCTATCTGAACTGAGAGATGCTAGTGTGGAGGTTTTACAGAGTGCGATGCCGCAGATCAAAACGGCATGAATAACACTGCAACCGTGCAGACGAGACCGGGTGAACTTTTCGCATTGATTCGTATAGATGTAGCACTCAGCCAGAGGCTTGACCATGAACTCTTCTTATTCCGACGACCGGGAGTTTGGCGCTCACGCGAACGTCAACTGCCGTTTGCAAAACAACAGCCTGTCATGTATGAGTTAACGCGGCAAGCAATGCACGCATTCGAATTTTGCGCGAATAATGGTATATGTACCAGCAACAAAAATGGGTTGTACAGTTATGAATGAGGCAATTGCAGTATGCAGATGACAGCTCACCATCTGCATTCATCACGTAAGTGTTAGCTCTACATACGGACGTCGGCTGGAATTTAATTACTAGATGGCAGAATGATGACAAAAGACTGTTCGATTGTCAACAGGCGAGCAGGATTTTTAGGGCACTCATTGTCTTTGGAATTTATAATGGTTTCATGCCACTCGCATTGTGGCAATATATTTTGGAGCATCTTATGTTTAATAAGAAGTAGAGAAAAGAAAGAAAGAAAGACGTCACCGACGTCACAAAATAGAACTCGTGTACAAAGGCTTCAATGTCTGTACTTGTGTGAAATCAAACAAGTTCTCAATGGTTCGCAATACCTTCCTTGTGAACAGAAGTGGTACCACGCAGAAGGAGTAAGTCTCTCGCTGCTGACCATCACCGCTCTAGATAACTATGCTTCACAACGCAGAAAGAGTTACAAAAAAAATACAAAAAAGGGAGCAGATTCTGTGAACTGAAGATAGGGAAGATGAACGCCGTTTTTGGCACAAGGGCTTTCACGGGAAATAATGCATCACCGGCACCTGCCGTAAATATCCAAAGTGTAGCACCTCCCTTCCTCGAGTATTCTGCAATGCACCTCTTCTTCCGGATCAGGGAGGAGCGGACGGGAAATTTACAACTAAGGAAGGTGCAGCACAACGACAAACGAGTTGCATTTGAGAATGAGCGATGTCGCGAGGAGGAGCATGCGCCTTCCTGCGTTACGACATGACATGCTTCCCCCCCCTCCGCACGTTTTCCCCATATTGTCTCGCCGCCGTCTCAACATTTTGTCCAAAATACCATAACCGGCGAGGGTGATAACAGACGACAAACGATATGCATTGCTCCTCATCAACGCATCCGGATGGTTCTCGGAGATGGCCGCATACAAAAAAGCTACAAAGTGCAAAGTATGATCAGTGTTTCCGTCAGCCCCTGTCAGTGTCGTGCATTGTCTGCCAACCTAACCCTTTTTGTCCTGCAGGGTTCATTTCACCGTCGCATCGAGGACGGACACTCTGAGCACGCAGACTGGTGTCTTTGGATTTTAATTTGACTGCCTTTGTGCCCCTGGAGCAATCTCTCCCCTGCCGCCACAAGTCCGTGCCACCCGTCCGTGCTTGAGGCGGACCACGCCGCCAAGCTACCCACAAACCTTTTGGTCTCTCGTCTTCGACATACACATGCGGATGTCAGAGTGGTCAGGCCGAAACAGCAGTTGATAAGCCTCGTGCGTATGCAATTACTACGGCGGGCGGCACGGCGCAATTCACCATTGGCTTCTGCGATGTGTTTCTCACAAATAAAGGGCCAGCGGTTGAAGTCGACACCGGACGCCAAGTGAACGAAACAGGCGGAGCGAAGTGTGAAAATGCTGAGAGAAATACGTTATACCGGCCGGTCGCCAAATAGAACGGAGTACGGCGGTCTGGGCGCATGGCTCATAGTAAGTAACCATGTCTCTCACATCTTCTTCAACAACCCTTGTGCCTGTTAAATCCCGCGCGTGCCATACTGACATGTCATTTCTTCCTGTACAGGAATATCGTATTATTCGTCCCCCACGACTCGCCAGCTGGCAAGGTCATACATTTCAACACGTCAGTCGGTTTGTTTTGCAAACTAGCTAGGAATGCACCCTGATAGAGGCCGGCTATTCCTGGACACAAGTCAACAATCAGCAGTTAAGCAGTCAGATTTTGCTTGCCCAGTCCGTGCACGAGTATTGCAAATGCCACCTAAGGTCTCTCAAATGGAGGCAGATACCATTTCTATCCCCTGCATGCCATTTTATGTTATTGACATCCAGCAGAAAAGGCCTTGCTCGTCAGATGTCCCTACAATATACTTCGACGAATCGTCGTTCTCTTTACACCAACAGGAATGGCGTCAGTCAAAGTTGCGTGTTTGAATACAACACCATTGCTTGCCATTTTTTATTTGCGCCGGGTCCCACTTGCAATCGCGGAGCGATGAACGGCTGCGGGGACCCTTGTCACAACGGGCCAACAGACACTGTACATCCTCCGTGCGCCGAGAATGTTTCCACAGGTTTTCAATGCATATTAAAATTCACGACATTCACAGAGCGCGAACCACAATGGCCGGCGCACATGCACATCTCTATTGCGTTCCATTCAAATGTTATAAACCTGAGGAGAGAAACAAACCACCTAGGCTTTTGGCGAAGAAGCTGAGCATTGATAGACGGAAGCGGCAGACTTTTGTTTGTGCACCACCTCTGCCGCCCGTTGTTATGTTCGATGGCACGGCTCAGTTGCCAATGCGTCTTGTAGTATGCACGAAACAGGTATATTGTACATGTTCAGCGAAAACAACCGACTTTCGGAGCACTTGCATTGGATGATGTTTGCACACTAACCATCGAGCCGCAGATTCTTCCACACGCCCATCGCCTTAAACCGCCTTGAGAATCACATTGCGGCTTTAGCTGTTGTCGTTTGTCTTTTTCTGCCTTCGAGAGGTGCTTCCGTTTTCGTATGGAGAAAACGTCCCTCCCCGCCTTATCCACTCTCTTGCACCAATAGCGACTTCTCACCAACTGGCAGCGATGAGAAGGACCGGAAGCCGAGACGTTCTACCCTGCCTCAACCAGACCTTCTAGACGGTTTTGCCCTCCTGGCAGGCCATTCGTTTGGTCACCCCGGCCTCGCCACTGTTCTGCAAAGAGTGAATGTCTCGCGAGAAGAGGTTGAAAGTCACAGCCCATGTCACAAGAGCCTCAAGAGCTTGTGGGCAAAATTTAAATGGTCGTGCAAAGAGCCTTTCCGAGAACAGCCGCTGCTGACTTGTCTCGCAGACAATTGTGGATTTCGACGCATTGTTGAAACACCCACTGTGGATGATCTTGCCGACCTCTTGCCATCCGGCCCGCCGTCGATTTACTTTTATTCACAAATGTTCTCCCGACTTAAGCCCTCGTATTAAACCGGCATCAGCAATCAACCGCCGTCTTCCCCTCTACGCTCCACCTCGCGTGCGCGCTGCTTCTAATTTCCACTGCGGACAGTTGAGGGTTAAAGTATGTTTCTTCCATCCTGCACGCCTAGCCGCCACAGCCCCACAGATATGGTCTGATGCAGCTGAAGCGGCTTGACCTTGACGAGAAAGTGACAAAAGTGTTCTGGAGCAAGTAGCCGTACTGCTCGTTCTGTCGACTTTGGAACCTACCTCGCCTGGCCTGTCCGTGCTAAACCCTGCGTCAAGCGCCTTCAACGGAAATTCACTGCCAATTGCCCAGATAACGAAATTTGAGCGAGAAAAAGTTGCTAAAATCAAGCACAGCGGCTGCGGAGAAGGCTGGCGGCTGTGCGTCAACATCGACAAGAAACTCGCAATAATACAAAGACAGCTTCATCCACCATTCAAAGCTGCGCAGGTTGGGGAACGATTGATACCATACCCCGGCCGTGAACCACTATCTAACTAGGCCAGAACACATGGGGCAAAAAGCAAAAGGCAGCCGAGGAAATAACACCCTTCTTCGTCTTAGTGCCGTCTGGTCCCTGCACCTTTGAAAACTACCATGCACAGCCATGCCCTGTCAGATCGCCGTCGGCCCTCCAGAATATGATTGCGTTATATTTTATACGCATACACCTACACGGCCTGTAGAGGAGACTGTTAACGACACAACCTTCATCGGCGGGTCTTCAACAGCTCCATTGTCATCGAAGTTCAACTAGTAAGGTTCCACCTGCCTTTTAGCACTTTCTCGCTCGTCCTTGTGCTTCTATTTCCCCTCTTTGCAATTTGCTATCGTCACCTTCCTAGTTCACAATTATTTGATTTGACGCTTCAGAGGTTTGGGCGAGCAATCATGTGAGTGGCCACTTGTATAAGGTACTTAGTCTTTCCAATCCTCAATACGCTCTACCGCGCGCGTACGCCTCGCTGCAGTGTTACTGGATATAACTTGCCGGCGTCCTGGCTCCTGGGAAAGGTCATGGAGCACACCAAATAGTCAGAGCAATCTGCGCAAACGTGGCCGTCAAACAAGCACACGCATGTCAGTAACGCAAGAAACATGAACGCAACACAATCACGACAGGCAACAAGACTAGAGGGTGTACGTCAAAAGCAGATCAATCCTGCGTGTACCTGCAGCGCAATGCCACAGATATGCAGCATCTTGCCAGTCCGTATGAATATGGACCATGCAAGTTGCTGGGCTGAGGTTGACCTGGTATGGGCGTGGCCTTTGCCTAGCCGCAAATGCCCAAAACATGGGCCCACGCATGCACACAACTTATTACTCCCTACCCATATTGATGCAACACTACAGAGGATAAAAACTGCGAAGTACTCACACGCCGCGGTCTAGCCCCTTCTGGCTTGTACCGTTCAAGTTTGTTGTGTGTGCTTTGTATTACCTTTTCCACCAATGCTGCAACACACTTCTTGTTGCCTTTGCATGTCCTGATGGTCCTGGCTTGCTTGCTAAAAAAAATGTATGACAAAATAAAATGGAACAATGCATCGGGCCATGTTTCTCTAGGCTAGAGACATATAATATCTCGGTTTCTCCTCCATCTTCTTTCTGCTCTCTCCCTTTTTGTCTTATTCCCTTTACTTTCCATCTTGTGGCCAGGTGAAGTTGTTTCGGCTCTTCTTGGTCTTCACCCAGCACCTATCTCAACCTTTTGGTTTCTTTTGGGGTCCCTTTGGGCGGTTCTTTGCTTTTGTTTTGTCATCGCACTTATGAAGCCTGTTTTGCATTTTCTGTCTTAATTCCTTTGCCTGTTGCCTTCGTCTCTCGGACGAGACTTGGCGATTTACCCTCGCTTAATTCTGTTATTTCTCGTCTGGAGCATCCAGGCCGGCCTTGCTCCTTTCCTTCTTTGCCTCTTCGACTGAAAAACAAAAGTTTCTACACTCTCGTTTTGAGGCTCTTTTTATACCAACAGTCCTATACGACGGCCTTGCCAGTCAGGCCAGGTTGGTATAATACCTTTATTGCTCTCGCGTCCAGTAACCTGAACAAAGCAGCTGTATCCTCGCCGATCTGACGACGACAAGCCAAGGCGAGCAGGTTGGCTAGAAAGCAATTGCTGACCACGAACGTCTTATGTTTTGCCCTACCCTGACTTCCAACGGACAGGCAACTACTGGAGAGAAGAGGGTCACGAGACGTTGAGACCTAGTCATCCCATTTGATATCAAAGGAGTCATTGCCCTCTCAACAACCATGTCTGTTGAAAACTTTGTGGGAGGTTTCTCCACGCCGCTTAGCCTGCCGATTCCGGCTTTTCTACACTCCACCACTTTCTGGGCGTATATATTTTGCATCGTGTGGTAAGTTTCGCACATAATCGAGCTGGTACCGTCACAATGCAAGCTGACCTTTTGTTGGTGATAGGTTGCATAGATACATTCGTTTGCTCGTCCATTGCGTCAGCCACTGGACTTATAAGTCCAAACCAATTCTAGAAAAACCAAAATACTCAGCCAAAGATGTCACTGTTGTTATTCCTACAATCCACCACACCTTTGAGGAGCTCCGGCCGTCTCTTGAAAGCATCATTGCATGCAACCCATACGAGCTGCTCTTAGTGACAACAGCAAGCAAGATCGATGCGCTCGAGGACTTGGCCGATTCGCTCCGCGAATCCGGATACAAGAGCATCCGCGTGATGTGCACGAGTGTCGCCAACAAGCGGCTGCAAGTGTGCCTTGCGCTGCCCAAGGTCGAAACCGAGATCACGATCATGGCTGATGACGATGTCACCTGGCCCGATACTCTGATTCCCTGGATCCTGGCCCCCTTTGAGGACGACAAAACCGGAGGCGTCGGTACCTGCCAGCGCGTCAAGCGCATCTTGACGGGAGCTTGGTCGACTCGCATCTTCAACTGGCTTGGTGCGGCCTACATTGAGCGCCGCAACTTTGAAATTTCGGCGACTCACAACATCGACGGCGGCACCTCCTGCATGTCTGGGCGGACGGGTGCCTACCGGACGGAGATCCTTCAGAGCCACGAGTTTCTCGAGGGCTTCCAAACGGAGCGCTGGGGCAAGTTCATTCTCAACGCGGACGACGACAACTTTGTGACCCGCTGGCTAGTCAACCACGGATGGAATACGTGGGTGCAGTACGAACGGGAGTGCGAGGTGGAAACGACGCTTGAAAACAGCGCCAAGTTCCTTTACCAGTGCTCTCGTTGGGCTCGCAGCAACTGGCGAAGCAACTATACGAGTCTCGTGACAGACAGATATGTTTGGACGTGAGTTTTCTCTTCTTTACTTTTTGGGGGTGGATGGTTTTCTGTGATCCTTTCGTGTGCCCAAAAACCTTCAGGTTTTCGAAAGAAACAAGACAGGATGACAGGGAGGGGGGACGAAGAGCACGGCCTGGACGGGATTGAACTAGTTTTGCTGCAGACTTGCTGATCATTTTCTGACCTTAATCGCAGGCGCCAACCCTGGTCGACTTATGCTCTCCACATTGCGACGTTTACATCACTTGCATTCGCTGTCGATCCGCTGCTATTGTTTTCGTGCTGGCGGGCAACTGAGGACTGGGATCCCACCTTTCGCCGGTATGCGATCTTGGCGCAGTTTGGCTTTATGTTTGGCTTCACGAAAGTGGTCAAACTGATGGGCCTTTTCCTCCGCAACCCGAGCGACCTCAAGTTCCTGCCTGTGTCGATTGTTTTTGGTTATTTTCACGGCATCATCAAGCTTTACACGCTCTTTACTCATAGAACGGTATGGCACCCATGGCCCTCTAGCTTGCCTTTCTTTGTATATGCTGTCTTACCACGCAAAATTAGCCAGCTGACCGTTTTCTATTCTAGACGTCATGGGGCAGCCGTGATGATGCCGACACCAACGACAATATGCGCCTGGCACCATGGCCACGTCGCAGTCCGAGCCTTCGCACGCCGCCCAGGTTGGACAACGAGCTTCCACAGCATACACAAAAATCTCCGCCATACTGGTCGAGTGTCAGACAGCAAGAACACATGCTGCCAACCAAGTGGCAAACAGTCACCGAAAAGTCGGCATTGCTCGAGAACAAGGCCTACTGAAAGGTGATACACAAAACACAGAAAGGATGACGAGAAAAACGGAAGAGCAGTGCCACACGATCATACCGGCCCTGTGGGACACTATAACGGCGAAACCGCGCAAGCACAGCGTCAACCTTTTGTCCTACGAACGCCAAAGTTCATCACGCCCGGCAAGAGGAAACGTCTTTTGTCCGAATGATACACACTATCACGGGTTTTTCTAATTTTCAGATTCGTCATTTCATTATCCTACCAACACGAACCAAATCACACAGATACTCAGCCGTAGGGGACAAGAAATCTACAACTATCCGTGCCACGGCCATTCAGGACGCAAAGCAAATACAAAACTGATATCTGATAACCATGCCCTCCCACACACCACAACACACCCTCCGCTCCTCGCCCGTCATATTTCCTCTTTTCTCCACTTCTCCCCATAAATCCACTAATTCACTTTTTCCATATCTTGTTAGGAAGAAAAGGCAAATAATTCTGTTTACAACCAAATGAGAGGTACAACAACCTCTTTCGCTACTTCATTGGGGCTGTGTTTGGAGAAGGCCGAAACCTCTCATATCGCCATTTTTATTACCTTCCACATGTTTTACTTTTTTCTAAAAGTCTGCGCATTTTCTCGAAAAAAATTTCCCCTTTTCTCAGTTCAGTTTATGGGAACATGAAAGAAAAGGTCTACAAAACTTAAACGAGAGCCACAGGCCACTACGGAGAATATAGGAAAGAGTTTTTTCTGGATACCATATTGCCGTTTGGTAATTACACCTCATTTGAATTTGGGGGGAGGCCAATTTGTGCAACAAAGATGATACCCTTACAGTACTACGGTGGAAAGAGAGAGAATGCAGGCCCCAACTCTTTCGCTACGGATTTGTCATTGACTTTGGTTTTGCTGGAGCTTCCTTATGAAGCAGGAAAAGTTTCCGTATTTTCAAAATACATTCGTCTTCTGAATCCACATACTTCATAAGGCCATTAAAATACACGCAATAATTTGTGGCCGAGTAAGACGACACGCCGTCATATTTTTCGTCTTTCCTGACATGTCATCAACCTTTTTTGAATTCATTTCTTTTCTTCCGCTTCTGCATCCAAACGAGCTGCGGCAGGCCCAAAGAGGAAGTCGCAGGCACGCGCTGTCTAATCGGTAAAATAAGCAGCCAGTATGGCAATGTAACATTATTATTGGGTTGGATTATTTCGACAAGTACGACATACGATGCGGGTAATGCCATTCGGGGATGGTGGCACGTTTATTCGGCGTCCAAAAGATCCCCCAGGCAGTCAAGGAATACATACGACATTCGCATGCGGGCGCATCGTAGTGTATTTGTCGTACCAGCTTTATTTTCCTTGCCACTACCAACTGGCCAGGCCAGACCAGCACTCAGCACAATTTGGCAGTGGTCAGTGCCATCAGCCTCAAGGGTAAGACCACCCTGATCCCAGAGATGGACAAATGTGTTTACGAGGCTCTTCGGACGGCATCTCATAGGTTGGCTCAGCTAGCACTGGTTCGAGAGGTCGTAAGCCCCTGGTGAACAGGGAAAGTGCATCACAAAAAACAAAAGCACTTACAATCCATTACACGACATCCAACGTGACATGTGTCGTGCTTTCCTTCGGTCTCCCTCTCTTGCCTTCTGAAATACCTATGACACTTTCGTTGCGTGGCAATACTATAGCTGCAGTGTGTTTTACGAGATACTTTGAAGGGGTTTGGTGTCAAAGGCGCTGTCTGTTCTTCAACGGACCCTGTTCCCTGCGCCCTTGGTGGACTAAAGACGGAGAACGTGTGCACATCGTTTTAGGATGCGAATCATGTCTCCATTTTTTTATCCCCATCCATCGAGAGAGAGAAGAGAAGAAAACAGCTCAGTGCAAACAGCAGTGAGTGAGACTGGTCCTTTCAGTGGCCATGGCATGCATGGTTGGAGGAACGGAAGAGGAGTGCAGGAGGGGTAGAGCAGACAGGGTGAGGACAAGGGAAAAGACTTGGGGCCCCTTTTTTTGCGGAGAAACCTGGTTCAAAAATAGTCGTCGACGCCATCATTTTTGTTTCGTTTTCTGGGCAAGGGACTGAAAAAGGAAGCTCTGGGCGGATCCCAACCAGCTACCCATAGCTCATTTTTAGGCGACATTGAAGGCCCTGGCCTGGCCAGGCCTTCATGGAACGGAAGACAAAATGGAGGGGCGTGTTGACAGGGGATCGGCGAATCGCTATTTACACTATCAGAAGAAGCATATTGCCGACGCCTTTTCGTTTGTGACAGCAAGAGGACACGCCATTTTAGGAAAAAGGCAAGGTCCGGTCCTGTTTGCCTCGTCGTTCATAGTTTTATCTTTTTTCCAGCTGTGTACTCCGTACTCCGTCCTCTGTAATCTACCTTCTCGATGAATCCATAGTATTATTTACTTTTGTATCCCGTCCTACTCGTACAGGAAATATTTTGCACTGTATTTGCACAGCCAAGGCTGCACTCCACGTGGAAGAAAATGCGTGGCGGCGCTGTTGCAGAAAGTCGGTTTAATTTATATTAACTGTATTATTATTCCGAAGTCGGGCAACGCTCTATTCCAAACAACAGAAATAGAGCAGCAGAGCACGAAAGCAAGCGTCACAGAGAATCTCCATCTCTTGGTAGGCGTATTATCACGAGCCGCTCACGACGGGAAGGGCACAATAATCAGCTCCTCCCGCATGTTTTCTGTCTAGCAACAGACAACGCCAGTTACCAATGGATGATAACATCACAAGTCAATGGAGTAACAAAGTATGTAGTACGTCGTATTACGCCCCGCTCTGTTAGCTGGCAATCATTATTCTTGGCAAGCATTTTTCTGGCCCTGTTTGTTTTGTTTCTTTCGGTTTTCTTTCTTTATTCTAATCCTCCCTCATCGCCGAGCATTAGCCCCCAATGCAACCTAGTTACGTGCATGAGGTTGACACTTGCATGCTGCAAGGACGCAACCCCGAGCAAAAAGCAAGCATGAACGCTGGCCCAGGCCACAAACGCAATGCACACGAAGCGAGGCGTGCCCGCAAAAGTCCAAAGCGAGAGAGGCGGTTGTGCCCTATTACTTTAGCAGGAAGATAGCAAGAGAGGGAGGAGTTGATAGGTGACCAAACTACTGCATGTGTGTGTGCCAATCGCCGCATCTAGCAAAGTGCATACGTATTTGTGTAGTAGGCGCTGAATTGGAAGAGGTGGGTGCTACGGAAGACAGTGGAAAAGGGAAAGGTTTTTTACGAAACTGCAGCCGCCGAGTTTATGTCTTATCACAGCCACGCGTTATACTTTGCTGTTCATGGAGACCGAGCAGGGTTTTTTCGTCTCTTATTTCATTTCGTTTTGAGACCCACACGTGGAAGAAAAAAAAGCATAGCAGATGCTTTTGTACTTCGTAGAATCAAAAAGCAAAAAGTTCAGAGCACGACCAGGACATCTTCGGCCGTTTAGAGTCCAGTGCGGATTGTTGGCCTGCCCTGGTCTGACCCTTACAATGTGATATCCGACTACAAACAAAGCGCCCAACGTTTCGATGAGACAGATGAAAAGGCGTCAAGCATTGATAGCCAAATGGTCCCGTCCTGGTCTGTGCAAACAGTGTTCTCAATTCCACCCCATGCAAAAAAGAAGGTTCAAAGACAACGATGCATTTGTGAGGAGAGCCGGATATGGCCGCCCCCTTCCGCGTGGGGAGCGAAAGTACGAGGAAGGAAGTTGACAATACTGCATCTCACTGACTGCAGTCGTTCAGACGGTCTTCCCTGAAAGAGGAAAGAGACCTTGGCTCCACGGCGGGAATAATGAGCGGATGGACCAGCGTGCGATCTTCGAAGGAAAGACCACCAGCCAACGCTAAAATCAACAGGGGATGAGGTAGAGGGTAGGCACGATGGACGATGGGACGGGGGAAGCCAGAGAAAGAAAGAACAGCAGAGAAAGGAAAGATGGGAGCTTGTGTGAGAGGGCGATAAGTAGAGCAACTTTTCTGCTCAAAGGGGAACGACAACGCACGAAAATGAATGACAAGAGGATCAAGGAAGTGCAGAATATTGTGCAAGGAAAGGATGGACAGTCAGGTTAGACCGTTGAACGGTGCAGAATCGGAGGAGAAAAGGACGACGCGAGGGGATAATAAAAGTGAGACAATAAACGATAAAATCGATAAAATACGTTTGTTGCACATATGCTTTAAAAAAAGAAAGAGCGATACGCTGTCGTCCTCCAGTCAAGATGGAAACAGCAAAAAAGGACGGAAACGAAAGATGGAGCCAAAAAGCGCAACTAATGCACGATGCAGAAGTGGGCGACAAAAGCGTCTCCACCCCCTCCTTCCTGTTCCGATGTGAGTGAGGAAAGATGCAAAATAGGAAAAAGAAAACGGCCAAAGAGGGTAAGGAAGGCACGAAGGGTTGCAGGCGCTGCAAAGTGACGCCACGCCGCCTGCATGAAAACTGCACGAACAAAGTCCTACGCAGCAACTCGCAGAAACTCGACGACACAACAGGGCAGATCAAAGGCCGAGGAAACTCACGAATCCACCTACCATGGGCGCCATCACAGCCGGTCGAGCGTATCAGTGCGGTAACACAGACTGCTGTAGTACGGAACGTGGCGCAAACCAAAACGAACCAAGACAACAAGCCCAAATATCACAAATAGCTTGGCCGGTGTTTTTGTGCAAGCGCTTTTGCAAGTTACTGCACAGGTGCTATGAAAGAAAAGACATGAGACATATATGGAAGGCGTAAAGCGTATGTCGAAAGCGAAGCCATGTTTGGCTACGAAAGGTCAAGAAACAAGGGGGGGTGAGAGAACACGAGAGAGGGAGAATGACAAACGAAACAATCCACAGTGTCTGGACTGTCTGGTTGAATCCACCTGCTCCTCTGAAGGAGGGGCTATGCACTGCCTGCAGTAGCTTGAGGCAACAAAGTCAAAAGTCCAAATGGAGAAACGACAAGGCCGACGAGCCTCATTGCCTTGTTGCCGTGTTGAGAGGACGCTCTGGTCCCTGGCACGTCCTGGACATGATCGTCCCTGGACCTGCATTTCAACACCATCCTTCCGTTCTGTCTTCCTTGCTTGCATATCGTCTTCGGAGAATCTGGTCCTTGGACGCCCGACTTTGCCGGCGTTCTGGCACTTGTTATGCAGGCCACGAGATACGAGAGGGGCGAGTGTTTTGGTTTGTATTGCCCTGTCTTACTGCTCACAGGAAAGGCTGAGCTTACGAGTCTGGACAACGACGGTACGGATGGCGATGGCGATGCACGGAATCCGCAGGGAGCACAGACGACACCGACCAGGCAAGCTTTTGTTGCCTGCGGACGGGTCAACCGGCGAGAACACACACGACGAAAAAATACTAGGTGGCAAAGGCACGGATGTAGGATGTTGGACGGTCGTGGTAGCATGCCTCTCGCGTTTTTGCGTGTCGTTTCGATGCGGATATGTCGACTTATTTCGGAAACAAGACCGCCAGAAACAAGACCGCCAATGCCCGTTCTGTTCTGCTGTTCGTTTCTCTACTTTCAATGGCATCCCCTCTTTCCCCGAGAAGCAGTTGCACAAAGACATGGACAAAGATTAGGAGACAGTAAGAAGATAGTGAGGAGGGGAGAGACCCATGGACGGGGCCGACAGAACCGGGCCAGTACGTTTCGGACCTTCGTCTATTTAGGGAAAAGGAAGGCGAAACGACGACAGATGGATTCCGGCACAGTCACATTAGAGGGCTCTCACTCTTACGTATGCACCAAGAGCAATTTACTAACGACGACGGCGCTATCTTTGACGAAAGAGGAAATTCTTAAAATAATCTTGAAGATTTATATTTATATATATGTATATTGTAATCGTGTAAACCCCGACACACTGAATGTGCTCCGTACATGAACAAACGAGGCACCCTCCCACCTGGTAAGGAGGGGAGGGGATGGCCTTCTAAGATACGACACAAGACCAAGTCGTATGGTGAAGGTCTCCGAAGATGACAAGATTGAGGGGGGCTGTCAGATCGGAGGTGTTCGGGAAGCCACATGAGAAACTGGTCAGCATACCTGCTCTTCCCTACTCTGGCCTGGTCTGCACATTCCCCTCTTCCTCCCCGGTCAACCCCAGTTTGCAAATCAAGAAACGAACATCCAAGTCGATATAGGCAACAAGACGACCACCTGGTCCACCGAGCGAGACTGCAAACAAAGACAGAGCCGTCGGAACCGCTGAGGCTCGTTTCGGATCGACAGGGAGTGGCTACCCACAGACAGTGGAGCAATGTATGGCACAACTGTGCAGTGTGGTGATCCAGGCCAGTCATGAATATGTCAAGCACATAAAGCGAGAAAATTTGACTTCTCATAGGTAGTTGGTGATTCAAAGGACCGTGTGGACACTGCGACTTATACTGCATATTATTTCTTGTCTTGGCATTGTACATAGTCAGCCAGGTTGGCTGCACTTGACAAACCATCAAGACCATGAGACCATGAGACCAAGAGACCACCTATTATTGTACGATAATGGTGTCTCTTGGTGCATTTTCTAATTGTGGGAAATGCCAGGCTTCGTGGACGAGGACCAACCTCAAAACCCTAGTTTGCTTTTGCTCTTTTTTTGGTTTTTCTGTCTTTTGTCTTGTTTGTTCTTGGCACAAAAACAGGAAAAGCTCAGGTGCAACACGCCGAAATATGGACACATGGTCAACCCGCCAAAATTATAACGGTTTCACCAAGAGGAACAGGAAATATAAAAATAATAAAAATAATAAAAGTAAGAAGAAAAAAATAACAAACATAAGGGAGGATGACTGGGCCTTTTTTGATATCGTCACATTGGATAGGTCCGGTCTCGCCGCCTTCTAAGGTTGTAAGCATCTTTTCGTCTTCGTAATTTACTGCCTCACCCGGTCATAAGCGAAATCCAAGGCAAAAAGCGTCATAAATCACTGCCAAATGGAGAAATGAAAATACATGCGGAGGAAACTAGTAAATGTTCGGTTCGAGGAGGGGTGTGTGGCAACGGTAACAGGGCAACAAACACAACGCACTTCGTCGCGAGCTGCAGTTTTATGCAAAACACCACCCACATAATTCAGCGACAAACCATCCGCCTGCTTCCCTGCCGCACTCATGCAGGTCTCAGCTATGATGGTTACAGCCCTCTTTTCTTCCCGTCTTCATTTAGCCCCAAAATATTTGAGCCCGTGCTACGTTTTACTCTTGTGCTTCTGAGCACGGCATGTCGGCCAGCGAAGAATACAAATAATTAGGGGAATTAAAAATAATACGACGCACCAGAGTGATTGGGTGGTAGGCACGAAGAAGCAAGACTGAAGAAAGTCGACTGCTCATATGCATGTTTACGAAAAGAGTAAGAAATTTATCACTTTTTCTTGTCATTTTGCATTACTTGTGTGATGAGAAAGGCGGAAACGAGGATGAAAGGTCAAAGACAAAAGTAGAAAAATATCGAAAAATATCAGTAGAGATAAAATACGAGGGTCGCAGGTCGTATGGCGCATCCTTCCTGCTGTGCTTGTACGCCAACCCGGCTCCTTTTTGGTGTTATTCCATCCTTCTTGTGTCCTCTTACACTCCCATTCGATTCCAAAGCTCAGCTGGCAAAGCCACACACACAAACACACACACATCCAACCGTCGACTGCCGGGTCAACTCACACAAAACCAAACGTTAATTGGGTAAAAAGGGTAACATGGGAAAGTGGTGACCCAAAACTGTGAACATGTGGCCATGTCAGGGTCCCAGCTGAAAGGGCACCGGGACGGATCGTGGGAGGACAAGATGCCACAACAGCGCTCACTGACGACACAACAAGACACAAAAACGATACCGTCGGAGAAAAATGACGAAGTGCCAGTGAAGGCAGTCCACTTGACGTCTTGGAAAGGAGACGAACACAGTGACAGGAGGGAGCGCACCATGATACAATGAGTCTTTTTCCGTACCATGACGATCCTACCAAAATTGGGATTTATTACGGGAAAATTTGTTTTCATCATATTTCCATTAGTAAATGCATTCTTTATTGTCAACAAATGTGCATGCACCCGAGATATGACGAAGTGATACTTGGTCGCCGAACAAGAAAGTTTCTCGGATCAGAAGCAGGACGAGTCATCTTGTGCACGCTACGTGTGGTGCAGTATCTGCATTTCTTGAAGGGATTTGCCTTTTGATTTTTCTGATTTTTTTTATAAAAATGTAACACCCGTGTTTTGCTGTGCTTCCTTGTTTGACGTGCAGGTACGAGTATTCGAAGCTGGTCTGGCGGCGCGGGAACATACTCGTGTACGTATGGATGTGACTACGGAGTATTTTAGTTCTACCTATCGCGGCGCTCTCTGTACACTAGAAACGACTTACGAGACATCCCTTTCCTCTCTATATCCTCGTACATACGTTTTAATGTCTCACGAGGCGACCAGAGTCTCGGGACGGAGTGCGAGTGGGTGGTATGTGAAGGCACATAGTACCATGTTGTACGATGAAGCTATATTTTTCACATCCACAGGTCGAGCATCATTAGCACATTCCTGTAATTCACCCTCGTCGTCCTTGTTCCAGAATATCTGTAATCACCCCACCAGACGGCAAAAATATTTTTAATAAAATACAGAAGATTGCCATATTCCTTGTAGCCATTCTGCCTTTTCGCTTTTCTGTCCCTTGGACCTGTCGTGTGAGCCTCGCAGTGGGCGTGGCTTTTGTCGACGGGTCGGGTGCATGGAGGAGACGCAGGTGTATGCACGTTGACAAGCAAGCGTTGGCATATGCAGAAAACTGCAGGTAGATGTGCAGAGTGCATGCATTTATCATTTTTCGTTCCAGAAATTTAGTAAGGAGAAAGGCAGTTACCGTTTGTACAGCGCACACAAACATGCATTCACATACATACGCGAAATCAGTGCCCTTCAGAACATTCTTACTGGAGGAAAAATGACAAGAGTGAATTCGCCGCAACAGCCGCCAAAAGTATATCAAACTCTGGCAAAATATCAGAGGCAGACGCAACACAACACCGGCAGAGTGAGGTCCTTTTGCTCCGATGCCTTTGTTTCCGTGGAAGAAAAACGAATGGGGATAAATGTAGTGCACAAAATGGCACTCGTCGTAATCTAAGGGAGATCAGCCTCGTGTTCCCTTTCCACTGCCTCGAAGGAGCTCGTCATGCCCACGCGTCCTCACGTCGCGCATGTACAATCCATGTCAGCCTGTCCAATCTTTAACCTTTGTCGATTGCCAGAGGAGGTACCACAGTTTCCGGCAGCCCTGACTGCATATGATCGTGTGTCTCCCACGTATGCATACCTTCGTCTCACCTGCAGGCGACCTCCCACCCAGTCTTATTCTTCAGCTCTCTCGCCCCAAGGCCGAGTATGACATACCACATTTTGGCGCAGCATCCTGATGCATTTTCATGCACGAGGGCGTGTGCATTGATGCCCTTCAAGATGCATTTTGCGCCGTCCACAGTGATGCACACATAGGGGTGACATAGAAGGAATGCCGAACTAAAAGACCAGATGAGTATTCTGTCAGGTGTCCTAGCCTGTGTGCCATCGGTTCGCGTGGTGGATTGGCATCTGCATATACAGGACACTTCAATCAGGGCCGGCAGCTTGTCCACCCCCAGAGGTAGTCAACGGCCGAAGTATACGGTACTTTCAATATATGGAGTCACGAGCAGCGCATCTAGACCATAGAAACCCACCGTCGCATGCTCTTTTGTGCGCCGTGTGTGCCTCGTCGCTTTTCTTTGAAGATTTCAGTGTGATGGTTTCTCCACTTGTGTATATTGTTGCGGTATCATGCAAAATTGCGTGCATTTCTTTCCGTCCGTCTGCATTTGCATAATGCCGAGGAGGGGGGCCATGCACGAACGAGGGTCAGAAATTAGAAACAAGTAAACGAGAGTGGGCAGGTAGAGCTCCAATGTATTATGGGATAGTGCATCCGTAGATGCTGCATGCGATTATGTATGCGTTGTCAATATGGGGCAAGAGAATGATCGCTGAGAAGACAAAATCGTAAGGATGACCAAAAGACAAACCGGGAAGCTAGTAGTTTCCCCCCGGATGGAGCAATTAGGCGGAGCATCTGGAAAAGGATTTGGATGGGACGTGATAATTAATGGAGGGGGTGCCATTGGGAGTATCGATGACTTTTGGATTTTGAACCGGTCAGTCAGGCACCAGGGCACAAACTTGAATATGATATGAAGGTAAGCGCGGCAACCGGTGACGCAGTATGGGAATTATACAGCCATGTCGGGATTAATATGTCAAAGACACCCTTCAGACTGCAAGTTAAACCGGGGCAAGCTGCAAGTGATAGCCCGGACAGACTTCCCCGGGCGTCCTCTTCCATGATCGGCATGCTACCTTGCCGTTCGTGCCGTAACTGTCGTGTGGTAAGATGCTCTAGATGGACTTCATTCTAGAACAACTAATGTGGGAGGGTCGCTATCCATGGGTAAACCATGGGTTATTATTCTGCTGTCACAGGTCAACAAACGGCTTCGACTATTATCCGATATATTGTTGCTAGTTCAGAAGAAACTGTCTAAAGAACGGTGCACATCGTCTGTTGAGAGGAGATCGGCATAGTAAATGCAAACGAAAACAAAACAAGCCTCCCTTGGGCTTCGTCTGAGAGGAGATGGTCTGGGCCTGCGTAAGTACGCATCCATAATGACAAAGCAAACGCGAGCCTTCTGTTAACTGTCACGCAACAACGGCGTGTGTGCATATTCCATCCTTTCGTACTTCATGTAATGATCGCAAGCCATACCTTCACTAACTTTGATGAGGCAAGCCACATCTCCACCTGAACTGTGCATAATGAAGCCAACGGCCTTCTAGCTGGCCTAGTTCTCGATGGCCCAGGCGACGAAGATGCCATGGCGTCTTCTAACCGAGGCCGCAACTGATTCCTTGACAGCATCGGTCCGCTTCTCAGCAATGGCGTTGATGAATGAGATAACCTCCATGGCGGAGTCATGGATGAGCTGGTTGGTCACGTTGATATACAATCCTGGGACAGTGTCCTGTGGGAACGTGAAAAGACGTCCATCTGCCAGAGCCTGCAGCTCACGAGCCGCCTCGGCGCCTGTCATTGCGGCACCTTCAACCTGGGTGTAGAGCTTGTCCGAGGATTTGGCGCGTCGCTCCTGCTCCTCGGGCAGGCACTCGACATAGATCGGTACAAATTGCCGACCAGCATTGCGGGCGGCGTTCTCATAACGCCGCGCACCTTCAGCACCCACCTTGTCGTTAGCACGGCAGTCGGTGAAGATGATGACGCGCTGCCGCTGGACGGCGTCGACTTTGCCATTCTTGATAGCCTCGTCATCCTCGTCACCGTATACAAACTTTCGGAAGCAGGCCTCCTGCTTCGCCTGGAGAGGGGGCGAGAGACCGTCTAGACCGGTCATCAGACGTCCGCCCATGCACTCGCGACCGGGGCAACCACGGCCAGGGCACTCTTTTCCCGGACAAATCCCACCATCCGCGCCAGCTTCGCTACAGACGTTATAGCGGTGGGTGTGGGTGTTGCCGTTGATGTCGCCAACGCTCAAGCCACGCGGGCGGCCACCACTGCGGCTCACATGGCGAGACATAAGAGCGTCCCGAGGGAGATTCAGCTGGTCGGTAAACTCGCGGTCGTCAATGACCACGGCGCGGTCTTGGCCGAGCAGCTGGCAAATACACTGGGCCAGAGCCAGCTTGCCCATAGCAGGCCAGCCGTTGATCCAAATGATCGGCTGAACAGGCCGAAAAGGAGCAGGCATGTCGAGATGTTCGGGGCGGCTTCTGTTGATGCGTATATTTGTTGTCTCGAAGCTGCAAAGTCGTATCGACATATAGTCTGCAAAATCTGTTAGCCATTAGTAGTCGATCAATATAGGGGAAGACAGCAAAAGGCCACCTCGTAAAGTACTGTATTTGATTATTTCATTACCGGAGCAGAAACAGCGGACGTCTTGGAGCGCAAATGGCAGTGTTGACAGTGGATGATGCCGCTGTGAAGAAAGCGGCCCAACGTTGATGGACGACAGTTGATGCAGATGTGGCTCTTCTTTACGCTGGGAAGCTTCGGCGGAACGTTTCTTTCCACAATAAAAGCGTCCTTGCGTGCTTTTCTGCAGCCGTGATTCAAATGCTTGGATGGTTTTTCTTGCTTAGCTGCCAAGCCAACTTCTTGTACTTGTTATTGGTGTCCTATCGTGACAGGTTCGCTCGCTTGCTCGCTTCTCGCCTGGCACAGGCTCTTGAGAGATCGAACTCCTGGTCTCGAAGATTGACTTTATTGTGCTTCTATACGAGGACATGTTCTGACGGACGCGTAGTGGAGCGCAGCCTGATTGTTTTGATTGCCATGGTAATGTGATGTATGGGACAATCAGAAAAAGAGAACTGCTAAGCCAAATAATAGTGGGTTTTGCATATCTGTTTGCTATTTTTCTGGCAGCTTCTTCAGTGATTTTTTTTTCACGATCAGATCTAAAAATTAAGAAAAAAAATTCTTTTTCTTTTCGCTGCTGCCTACGAACACAGAGCTCCTTCTCTCTTCGACAACGTTGAGGTTCCCTTGTGACCCGAAAATAACTCGGAACGAGAAGAAGCCGGCCCCAAGAGAAGGAAGGAGGTGTGTCTCTAGCCACTCAGTTTGGTAAGAAGGTGTAAGTACTCCAAAAGAGAAAGAGCGAACACTTTTCACAATGTCGCTCGTGCCTTCCTCCCACGATCATGAAAAGGAGGACGATAGATTGGGACAGAAGAAAACATATTTCCTAATTAGGAAAGTAACGTTTGGCGCTAAACTAAACCAGCGAATCATAGCCCATAGCACCGAAAGTACGGGAGAAAACAGCCTGGACCAGTACGCGTTCCAGATGTTATCGTTCCCCCATAAATAGTCCCTTTTACGCGTCGTTCTTTCTTCCTGTTGCAAATCTATTGTCCAGCTCGTTGAAGGAAAGAGCGGTAGACAATGAGGCGCAACGCGACGATTGTTCTTTCCTTTCCCTTTCGTCATCTCCCCACTTTCTTGCTACCCACAAGCAACAAACCACAAGCGATGTAAAGCCTACCTACAAAGCAAAAGACGGATTCGAAGGGGGAGGATGGGGCGCAGCTCATATTGGGCTCTGTAGAAATAAAGAGTTTAATGAGTTTTGAAAGCGATGTGCAAAAATCGGCCGGACCAACGCACTTGGACAAAGAAAGCGGACATGCAGGAGAACAAAGAAAACGCTACAAGCTGCAGACGCCGGATCTGCAACGGTGCCGTGACCAGCCAACAACAAAAAGGGCACCACACACACGAATACGAAATTAAAGGAGTACAGGTGCCGTTTTTTAGTACGACCGGTTGCCGGACTCCGTCCACAGTAGCGACTCCCAGAAAATTTCACCGAGTATGAAGCAAGTGTCCGGTGCCACGAAGTCGGGAGATTGCAGGGAATACCGGTCTTGTGCTTCTTTGTTTGAACGGAAATAAATTGCGACTTGTTTCGAATAGGATTTTGGAACTAAGTAAAGAGACTGGCAAGACAAATTGAAAGAAGAGAAAAAGGATAAGGGTCAAAAGAAGACAGTGGTGATAGATAGGAAATTCGTCAATCATTAAACCTCTGTCGCCATGAAAATTAAAACGATACTTGCGAAAGGAAATAGGGTAAGTATCTCGGTATATAGAGGCAAAAAATAGAAGGAGAGAAAGTGAAAATAATATAATAAAAAACGTGAGAAAGGTAGAAAGAGAACAGATCAAACTGAGCTCTCAGTCGCACTTCCCCCCGAGATACTCAATATTCTGGCGGACCTCGTCCGTCAGGTCACCACGGTTGCGATATACGTACGAAGCGGTCTGAGGCCAAAACTCGGGGTGTGGAAGTGGCAGCTCAACAACGTCGCCGGCATTCACACGGCACGACAAGATGATAGCCGCAAGGCCAGGCAGGCCGCCAAGCGAAGGATGAGGGCCTGTTACTGTGTTAGTTTTTCAACCAGATAAGCAGTAACGACAGATAGAGACAAACGCCGGAAGAACATACGAATAGGAATAAGAACACTGCCGTCCGCCTGGAATTGGTCTGGTGGAGCGAGCTCCTTCTGGCTCGGCTGGCGGCTATGCCTTCCAGCAGCCTGCTGACGAAGCTTGGGAGGTGGGCTGTCCGGCGTGTTTGGCGAGAGGTCGGACGCAGGTCTCTTCATGCCGGTCTTGTACTTGATGGAATTTCCACCGCCGGCCGTGACAGGAGTAGAGGGCGGCTGTGCAGGCGGTCCGGCATTGGCCGACGATGACAACGCAGACAGCGGCGAACCAGGTGTGCCCACAATGGGTGAGGCAAGGATGTTGACGCTTGATGGGTGCCGGCGGTCGGTAGGCGGCCGCGGCACAGCGTCCAGCAGCTCCTGCAGGTTGAATTCACGTCGCAGCTGGAACGAGGCCCTATTCTTGTTGGCAGGCACAATATATGCAGAAACCAGCAGGCGTCCCTCGGGAGGCGGCGTCAGCCCGGCCTCGCTAGCGCCGCCGCCTTCGTTCTTGGCCGATGACGCGCCATTGCTGCTGCTGACGCTGCTGCGGCGCGGATGGCAAAGGTGCGTGGCCTTAACGTTAACACACGGCGAAAGCGTCCGTGGGGACTGCAGCGGACTGTACGGCGAGGAGGCTGCAACGGCAGACAGCGGAGCATAATGATGCTGCTGGTGCCGGTGATGCTGTGAACCTTCAGGGGTGTTGACCGTCACCAAGGGCGTCAGGTTTCGGCGGCTCGTCGGCGGAGGCAGGCTGCGTCCTTGGGTTAGACCCGGCGAAGGTGACTGAGACTGCGGCGGCGGCGGCGGCGACTCCTTTGACATCGGTGACTGTGGGAGGCCTGACAGCAGGATGGCACGGTTCTGTGCAAAAAAGGCCGATCCGGTGGACATGACCTTTTCGGAAGCTGGAGAAGCCGATCCACCGCCAGCGCCCCGTTCAGCAATGGGGCTGTTCAGGGCGAAATCCCCGATTCTCATTGCCAAATCAGCACGTGCAGACGACGGTGGTGGCGTCAACATGCGTGCGGGGCCTTCCGTAATCGGGGCCGACATGTGTGCCGCCGACGTGTCGATGGAGACGGCCATGTTGCTGGAGACTTCGGGTGCCTTGCGAGACTGGCGAGGCTGTGACTGTGAGGGCTGCGGCAATGCCGGTGGAGGTGAGGACGAGGAGGATGGTGGAGACGAGCGACGATTGATGACCTTGGTCAGGCGAGGGGCCATGGCTCAAGGGGGGTACTGGGCGAAAAGCAATTGCAAAGATGGTAAGGAAGGAAATGCGAGTGATTCGTCTGTCTCGTCTCTACCAAGTCCTGCCACGTTGATCAACAGCAAGACAGTTGGGAGAGTGGAAAATCCTGGAACGATGCAATGAAGACAAGGCAAAAGAGAGTCGGGGAGAAAAAAATTATGACCGAGAAAGATGGCCAGATGCGGGTGTGAATACCATAAATAGAAACCAGGAAAGTCCGGGAGAAAAGGCAGTAAACAGAAGAAAGAAAATGAGAAGAACAACTAAAACCAGAAACAGGAAAGTTTTCAAAGATCAAAGCAGTCGAGATGGTTGGGAGGGACGGATAGAGGGTGTGCTTCCACACTGAGTAAAGTCAACACACTTCTTTTTGTTTTCGTTTTGTTTTTCCTCTTGTTGATCCAATAATTTGCTAGGCGTCCATCCTCTGTCCGATGCCCAGCAAACACGATGTTGGAGTCTGCATGCCTTGAGTTAAATCAAAAAGAAGGGAGAAGTGAAAGATCGAAAGAAAGAAAATGAACAGAAGGGAGGAGAAATGAAAGAAAATAACACAAACGAGCGGCCAGGGTGGATGTTAAAGGCTTCAAATACGAAAAGGGGGGCAACACCAAAAGAAAAAAAAATCTCGAAAGATGAAAGAAAGAGGATGAAGGATGCAAAAGAAGAAAGAAAGGGGAGAAATGCCTCAGCTGGATGAACTAACAGTCTTTGATGCTGTGCCACACCAATGCTCAACGACAAAGAAAGCAGAAACCACAGCTGCAGTCACACACACCACATGAGACTACTGCTGCGGCTACGTCCTGCAGTCGTCGGATGAAAGAAAGAAATATGTAAGAAAAGGAGAACCAAGTGGGTGTGATGGGGTGCCGTCGTCTCCTTTCGGCGAATCACCATGAGTTCCAGGTGTTGGAGCGACAAGTTGAACAGACAAGCAATGTAAACATGATCTATCCTGCACGGCCAGGCTAGGGCTTGGTCTTGGGTCTGCTATCTTTACTTCCTACTTTTTGCCTTGTGTTCAAGACCCTGACAAATTTTCATGGTTTTCGGATTTTCTTTCGACGCGGGTGGACAAACTGGCCAGCGCCTAAAATATATGGTGGAGAGAGAACAAAGGCTGTCTGGGCCAAGTGCCGGCCCAACGGTGACGCGACTACAAAGAGAAGCGCGCGAAAAGGGCGATAAAGGGGTCTTTTTCGGAGGGGCCACGAAAACGAAGCACAAAAGAAACGAGTGGAACTAATAAAAACAAACAAACAAAACCGGGCAAAAGTCGAGGCGGTGCTCACGCCGGGCGAACATAAGAAAGAAGGAAACAAGGAATACATCAAAGGGGGTTGGGCAATGAGGTGGCCTAGCTGTGTTGTGACAAAGGAACGTCAAGAAAGAAGAGAAAGGGGAGGGGGGGTTGAGGAGAAAGGAAGAAAAGAAAACAGATAGCAATCGAACGAACCATAACATGAACGGACTCGGCAGGTCGTGTCTTTCCTTCCTGGCTTGCTTGTTTGTCCACATAGATTTCCTCGTTCAATCCTTCCTCTGTCCCACGACACCTTCAACGTTCTTTCAAAATTCTTTCCTCCTCATTACCCGTCTTCCACCGCACTTTCCTGACTCAAATCCCAGTTTAGCATATTCGTAGCGCACTACCCCTATTGCGATGTGCGAACTATTTTTGCTTCGTTGATCACGATATGCGTGGCTACAAAGCACGCTTTTCGTAGAATGAAACGGCGCCTTCTGACACCAAGGCTCGCTGGCCACGAATTCCGACAAATTACAAGGTTGAACCCAGCAAGCGGTTTAGCTTGGCTATGGTAGCTCAAGAACAAAAATAACAGGAAGAAGAAAAGAGAAAGGGGAACGGCGGAGAGCGAACGGCAAACGGGGCACGGGAGTACAAGGCACAGATTCGGACAGAGGGTCCGGCGGCAGGAGTAAAGAAGAAATATGGATCCGTTCTTTTTTTAAACAAAGAAAGGAACCAAACGAACGTCATAGGACAGTCTGCTGTGGGACCAGGGGAGAACAAGAAAGAGAACGAGAAGTGTCTCCGAGGTCTGCAGAAGCGAGCCGCCGTGCGAGGAGCAAAAAGAGGAGGAAGATAAGGGAGCCGCAAAAACAAATAATAGAATAAAAAGAAGTACAGGAAAGAGAAGCTGGAAAAGAAAAGAGATCTGGTATCGAAATATCTGATCAAAGGCAGGACACCGTCACAAGCCAGCGCCGAATGTGGCTAGAAACAAGGGGCGGCTTACTGCACGTGACATCGCGCCGCCGTGTCTGTTCGACCTCTGAGACCAATTTGGACTGTTTTGTGCATTTTTGTTGTCCTCACTTACCCAGGCCCTTTGTCTCGCCTCCGGCCTCGGCTTTCTTTGACCACGCTCGCTTGTCCGTTGTGTTCTTGTCGCTACCCTCCTTTCTTAGTTATCCCGGCGTTGGCGCCGTCTTGTCTTGGGTCTAAACTATCGGCCCAACAGCTCCTGTTCCTTTCCGGTTTCCAATACGCGTGGGATGTGATCGAGATTTTACCAGCTTCTCTCGGCTCATTCTTTCTCGAATCGCTGTACCTTACTTGTTCCGCTTTTTTCTCCACTCTGTGCCTTACCCCTTGCGACGTCTATCCGTCCGGGCATGAAAGGGTGACTCAAACGAAAACAGAAAACGGACTGTCAAACGGCCGGTCGACTCTTGACATCGACGACTATCGAGAGCTACTAGGGGCCACCAACTCTCCATTGGCAGCGGTACAACGACTCTGCCAGGTCCGAAACCGTCAGCTGCACTGCAGGTGTTACCATGGCTGACTCGGCCTTGTCTAGCGGTGCGACCGCCGCCGCTGCCGCCGCTGCCAACAACTACAAGCAACTCAAAGAGGACTTTGTCTCCAACCTCTCCGGAGGATCCGCAAACGAAGTGATTCTCGTGACGGCCGTCGCTCCGGTTAGTCTTGGTTTTTTCTTTCTCTTGCTTTCCGCGTGGCCAAGAATGCTTTTTGCATGTCTGCTGTTTTGTCTTTTCTCTTTTGTCCGTCGTTTGGCCTCTTTTTCGTAGATCTTTTTCTCCGTTTGTTCTCTTCTTCTTTGATCTTGCTAGCTGTCAGGACTAACGTTCTTCCTCTTTCTTTCATCCCTCTTTATAGGTCGCCGTTCTTGCTTGGTCTGTCCTCCAGCGCCGCCAGTCGTTTTTCCGGCCCTACTCGCCGCTCGCCTTTGTTGTCGACTTCTTCCTCAATACCGGCGCCATCCTCCTGGCCATCACACTCTACTCGAGCCAACCCCTCCTCCTCAATGGCCTCCTCATTGCCCAGACCCTTTTCGTCCTGGCCCTGCCGCGCGGGCGGCCTCGTCGTGTGGCCAAGAAACCACCAAAAGCTGCCGCCGGCTCCAAAACATCCAAACCCAGCAAGGCCGCTTCGGCCGGCGGACCGGGGCCCGTCGTCCTCCCCAAGAAGGCATTCCTGACTACGTACCGCGGTGCCATGATGACCGTCACCTGCTTGGCAATCCTGGCTGTTGACTTCCGCATCTTCCCGCGCCGGTTTGCCAAGGTTGAGACCTGGGGCACCTCGCTGATGGACATGGGCGTTGGGTCATTTGTCTTTTCGGCCGGGGTGGTGGCCGCACGGTCCGTACTGAAGGAGCAGCAGGAGCAAACGGCAGGGCCGTCGTTGGCACGTCGCCTTCTGACCTCGCTGCGTCACTCGGTGCCGCTGCTCGCCCTGGGCATCGTGCGACTACTCAGTGTCAAGGGCCTCGATTATGCCGAGCACACCTCCGAGTACGGCGTGCATTGGAATTTTTTCTTCACGCTGGGCCTTCTCCCGCCATTTGTCGCCGTGGCCCAGGCCGCGCTGCAGTTGATCCCTTCGTCGGCTGTACTGTCGCTGCTTCTGGCCGGCGCGTACCAAGTCGCCCTCGAAACGACAGACCTCAAAGCGTATGTGCTGACAGCGCCACGGGTGGACCTGATCTCCAAGAATCGTGAAGGTCTGGCCAGTTTTATCGGATACCTCGCCATCTTCTTGGCCGGCCAGGATACCGGCACGTATTTGCTACCACCCTCACGGCCGGCGACACCACAGAACACCAGTGGCGGTGCACTGGCCAGAGTGCGGCAGACACTGTCGGCCAACCGTCTCGCGGTCTGGTCGGTCGGATGGTGGGTGCTGTACCAGCTGTCCATCAACCGGGCACCGTACGGCCTGGGCTTGACCGAGTCGCGGCGTATGGCCAACCTGCCGTACGTGTTGTGGGTGCTGTCCTTTAACGTTCAGCAGCTGACCATGTTCTACCTGGTTGACAAGTTCGTGTTTGGCGGTGACAGCCAGGAGGGTGACACCGATGACAATGGCAAACAAGATGCCGCCATAGCTCACGACGAGGCCACGAGTGTGGTTCTGCGGGCCTTTAACCGCAACGGCCTCCCCATCTTCTTGCTGGCCAACTTGCTGACCGGCCTCGTTAACATGACAGTGCCCACGCTCGATGTGGGGCAAGCGATGTCCATGGGCATCCTAGTCGCGTACGCAGGCGTCGTGACTGCGGTCGCCGTCGCGCTCGAAGTGTACAACATTACAATCAAGTTGTAATGGCCCCGTGTGCCGCACGTGTGTTTTAATTGTGGAAGGTGTCATCGGCCTCGTAGTCGACCCTGTAGGATACGGAAAAGCCGTTGTTTCTACTGTACGATAGATAAAATGTAATCCATATGAGTAAATTAAATCAAGAAACAAATTGTAAAACCTGTCAACACCGCGTTCGTCCGCAGTGGCTACAATACTGATTGATCTGAACACTGAGGTCCGTCAAGCACGAGATTGTGCTACAAGGAGAGACTGGTAACAATGTAGTACAAGATTCGGCAGGAAGATCCATTGTCAATATCGAGGATGAGGACACCGTGAACCTGGATATTTGTGTAAATATTGAAATGTTGCGTATTTGCGTGGTCTGGCTTGATAATATTTTATAATATGTCTCATTACCTAATCTACATAGGTTTTTTTTTTTTTTAAAAAAAAAAAAAAAGAATACAATAAAATAAAAACAAACTCGCGATCATTCAACTCACAAACCAATAACTCGAATAAACGAAGTACATTGTCATCCTCAGTTTAATCCAACATCTCCAGTACATGCTTGCAGTGCCATGATTTTCCCGCTGTGACGTCTCGACACCTCGAGGTCACTTGTTGTCACATGCGTGCTCTCCGCCAAACTCCGCCAGACACAGAAATAGAGACACCCAGTTAAACGCTAAGTTGCATTCCTGCTGCCATTTCTTCAACGCTTTTCATTTCTGTTTTGGGAGATGTCACACCCTCGTTGTAGCCGTTGCCCTTGCACTCCAGTCCAGCCCCTTGCATTCATCCAGTTCGCTGTCAGTTGTGGTATGCTCCCCCTCACCGTTGCTAAAAGATAAGTGTTTTGTCTGTTTAGACCACTTGGAGAAAGCCAGTAGAATGCTATTTACGCGAGATAACCAAAAATACCAAGAAAAAGACGCGTCGCAATCGATGAGGTAACAAGAAAGACGACACGACATACTCTGTGCGGCCTTTCTTAGGATCCAGTCTGAAGTCGACCGAGGTTGCATTTTACTTGAAAAAACGTAAATAGCAGCTGGGCTGACGGAAAACACAGATCTCAAATATGGACGGATGACAGGCAAGACAGGGAAGATGTTCCTCCACATCATCCGAACACATGGGATCGCAATATTTGGCGTTTTGCTTCCTCTCGGCCTTTGTCCCTAGGCTTTTCTGACTTTTCCGCCCGCGGTGCTTCATTTCCGACGCCGTCAATGCCTTCTGTCCTCTTGCTGTGGACATGTCTTACCGTGCAATATAGTATATGCACAGGGTAATGTCAATATCCCTCGCATATTTGGATTGCCATGATATCGGAATACGGCTTTATTTGCATAAAGAACTACTCTCAGTGGGTTGAGCCAGTCGCAAAGCAGAAAAAAGAAAACAAAAGATGAAAACAGGACGCCGGAGTTTATGCGTCTCGACAGGGTTTCGGTAACCTTTACGTTTCAACAGACGCGACTCAAACAGAACAAACATTATTGAAAAATACGTCTGGGGAAGGGCCACGTTGGCAAGCTGGGAGGCGACAAAGCAGGCCACTTGGAGCAGCTGCCAGACCGCCTCGTTGAGTGGTGGTGACAAGTGACAAAAGGATATCGTACACCGTATATTTGGCCACATTTGCATTTGTCCATTTTATGTTAGCGCTACTGAGTGTCCAGTATAGTACAGGATACAATGGCGTCTACATGAGGTGATTAAAGCCATTTTGGTAGAGCTATGATGCAGCAGCGGTGTTCAAAGCTACGATGCGATGGGGCCCTCAGCTGCAGCTGCACGCGTCTCTGCTTGCCATATTTTTTCTCGCGTTTGTGTCTCGACTTTTGTTGTCACGTACAACGAGCAGACAACGAATCTGCCTTTCCTTTGGGTTCTGGGCAGTTCTTTTGGTTACTTTACTTCCGTACCGTGCCCATATCCCCTGCGTTCTGCGTCATGTAGGCCGCTTGCAGCATGCAGCAGCTCTTTTCTTCCGTAAAAAGCAATCGCCCGGTGAGCAAGACACGTTGGACAACGCGTTCGGTTCATCCTCATACGAGTATCAAGAGGTATCAAGTTTGTAAATATTTCTTGATATCACTGGTCAGCAGTCGCTCCCACGTTGGACCAATGCCTTGGATGCACTAATATGATCCTTCGAAGGTCGACAACCAATCCGCCACGGCGATGTGTGCGGTGTCTGGACTTTGTCGATCTGAACAGCCCTTTTCTTCCCATCTTCCGTTGTTGGTAACAGTGGATTTGGGCAATCATACGGAGTGCAACTGCCAGGAGTGGGTCATGCAAATCGAGACAACCGGCGACACGGGCGGAAGACGAACCATTTTGTCGCCAAAGTAAAACAGAGATAAATGAAGACAGACGAAAAGATTAAACGAAATAAAGCCACATATGTGCTGTTTCAGCGCCTCACTTTCGCATGTTGAGACGAGACTTGGGACGGAAGGAACAGCACGCGTACGCCTCGATCGTGCTTTCTACTCATATTGGTCGGTGAGTGGCCCGTCGTGCCTTCCATTCACGTACCTGCCCGGACACCCCGAGATATGAGGAGAAACAAGGAGTCATACCAGAGCAGCACAGTCAGGTTGTATTACTGCGAGGTATCTTACATCGTAAAAGGCATTGACTGTGAAATGGCGTGGGAAGAAGTCCCGGAGCATTATTGACTCTATCCCGCTTTCAGAATGCTGCCGACAACGTCGACAGGGAACCCAGGCGCACCATTCGGTCGGTACGAGCAGAGTACGAAGTATGTGTCAAAACGTCGGGAAGAAGCACTGGCGGCGAGGTGGTGTGTGACTTCCTTGGTTTGTTTTGTGTTTTCGATTTGCCCACCCTGGCTGCCCATCCATCTTGCGCTAGCGAGCAGCGTGTTCCGTGTACCTCGTTCTTTCCCCTTTCTCCTTCTCCAAGCACCCCTGTCGTCCTAGAGTGGGTCTCTCCTGCCCCACGAGTGAGATTAAACAAAATTACATGGCCAGTCAAATCTTACCGCCTTTCGCTCGGAAGCTTTCCCTTTGCCAGCGCAGAACAGACGATGCCATCCAAATGTTGACATGGCAAGCGAATAAGAGTGTTGACTGGCGGCATAGGGCAGCCTACGGGCCTCGTAAGATACATGCTCCCTACGTGGCGGCAACATTGCATTATAATTTCGGGCTTCGCTCGTTTCAACTGCTTGTATTCCAGGCCTCATAGGGCGGGCTGCTCTTCGCTCCTTCCGCATTCCGCGCATGCTTCTTTCTCGAACAGGACAAGAAAGAGCGTACGAGCCCCCTGACCATCCTGACTTTGTGCATCGGTAGAGGTATCTCAAGTCTCGCCGAATAACTTCACCTCAACGTTAGCTTTTCTGCCAGATGTTCTGGCTCATTTTCGGCTTCTATCACCGCCTCTGTTACTTGGTATACCCCTGCTACACTAATCCACTTCTCCCACTACCCACATCCATCGTCTCTCCCCTGATTTTATTATTATCCTGCCGCCTTGGATCAGCCGTCGTATTGTCACTTTGAGGTCGCATTGTCCGCTATTCTGACGCGACGGACGTTTTTGGCGTGTTGTCAGAATACCCAGGTGCAACAAGCCTGCAGGGCCACACTCGACTTTGCACTGGTCCGAATCGCCCTTCACCAGAAAGAGTTGTTGACATAGTCCGCCACCCTCCGAACCTCCCTACTTGTTCGTTTTCTTTCTGCGCATCCCCATGTGCGTGTCAAAGCTCGTGGATGATCACTTACTCATCTCGGCGCCGTCAAGTAGCGTCCTGTTCGCCGTTGGTCAGGCACACTACCGGTGGACTAATCTTGTAATTAGGTACGATTGTTTCCTCTGTTTTCTCCTGTCGACAGTAGTGCACTGGCCACCGTCTCCCTCCCAAAGCTCCTAATCCGTCGTACTGACGGGCCCTTTGTTTCCAGCCTCGCATAAACAGCCGGTCGTCCAGGTCGTTTTGGTGGTGTCGCGTCTTTGCACACCCTGACCGTTCCCTCTGATTTAGCACGACCCTCCCTCTCCTACAACCCTTTCTCCCTTTCGCGTCTCTTTGTCGTCTACTTTCTCACCTTGCCGCCCACGATCCCGCTATCCTTTCTACTCATCCATTTTCCTTCTCTTGCCCCCTTCCGTCCCCTCCTCCCTTCCGTCTTGCTTGACGCCTTTCTGCCGTGTGGTTGATGCTGCATTAATCCGCATCCACCAATACACATCACCCCCTCGGAATCACAAGCGCATCGAAAAGCACCATTGCTCAACAACCCCGAAAGCAAGGGATTCAACAGGCCGACTGCATTGTGTAGTCTTGGACCTTCGTTTACTTTGCCCAGCAGTGCTGTCCGACTGCCAATTCCTGTCGATGAATGCGCCTACGAGACAGCGCCAAACCAAACAACTAGGGACCATCTGGCGACCTACACAAAGTAAACGGAGGTTATACAATCAACACGGACATCGATGAGCTTCACACCTGGAAACCATTTTGAGCAACAATGACCGCAGACGTTAACGAATGCCGTTGTTGACCCTGTTTTTACGTCGGGTTTCCTTTGGGCGCCACTTTTTGCGTGCTTTGCGGTGAATGCTTTCTCACCCTCTAATCTCCTATTAGGCCTCTGATTGTTTTGCATGTTTCGTTGGAACAGCGCACACATCAAGCACCACAACCAATTCCCAGGTCGCGACAACAGCCCAATCAGCGTGGACACGGGTTTGCCAGCTCACCAGTTTGTCGACTTTTTTTTTTCTCTTCTGTGCAATCTGTGCATTGCGCATTTGTTTCTGTTCCTAGTTACTTATTCTTTCCATTGCTGTGCATCGTGTCCTGCTCGCTCATAACACAGCGAGAGCGCATTTTCCTCCCTTGGGGACGTTTGTCTCATCTCTTTATTCCTCTCGATCGACACTTTGCCCTTGATCTATTCTCCCACTCGTCGCCCGTTGCCTGCTCTGTTTTTGTTGTCGCACATTTACCGCACACCGGCACAGCTTTGCTGGGTCTTCTCTGCACCTCGCATTCGCGTCGTCGCTGGTAACGAGAGGTCCTGCTGTGCCGTGAATCCGAGCTATTTGGGCGTTCGCAACTGGCGGCAGTTCATCGCCTTCGACTGTTCGTGATCGAGACGCGCGGCTGCGTGGGAAATGTCGTCTGCTGCCATACAGTCGACCACCGGACTACCGCCATCTAACCGACACTACACGCCGACGCACTCCCCACCGACTCGTGAAGAATATCATGCAAATCAGCAACAACAGCAGATCCCCTCAGCTTCACCATCTACTTCATCCCGGCCTTCCCGCAAAAGCAGCGCTGCTGGACAAGGCGGTGGAACTACCAACAGTATCTTGATGAACGACGGCTCCAGTAGCGGAGCTTTCCTCGTCGGTGCAAGTCCTGCACATATGTCGCAAACAAACTCACCCATGAGTTCGCGAGCGGCTCTTTCTTCGCCGGTTGCTGTTCCCTCTGCCGCTGCAAACGCGGCTGCTGCAGCTATTTCCGACCATCCGCAACCGAGTCCAGTTTCTTCCGAGCGCCGTCGTCGCCACCACAACCCTCCTGTTGCCCCACCACGAACTTCTTCACAGCAGCAGCAGCACCAGTCCATGTCGGGTGCACCATCTTCAAGCTCAAGCTCTCGGAGGGCGGCTGCTGCAACCGCTACTGGATCAGACTCGCCTCGAACCCGTACTCGTGACACACGTGGTGACGATTCTGCACGACGGAGACAACAGCAAGAGCAGGAGTATGCCCAGCGGGTGGCCGCGAGTGGAGGTGCAAGATCAGCAGCTGCCACTGCTTTGCCAATACGGAACCATGGCTCGCAACCCTCGTCCCACGGCCCTTCACGTGAAACGAGCGAGATTCTTAATTCGGTGACAGTGTCCCGGGATGAGGTTGACGTTGAACGCGAAAAGGCTCGACTTGCCATGGCTCAGCAGGACGACTACTATGATGATGCTGCCCCGCCACCGATTGTGCCGACAAGCAATGCACCCGAGCAACAGTTCGACGAGAGCCGCCGTGGTGGTCGTAGCCGGCATGACCACTCGCGGCGCGAGAAGCAGATAAAGTTTGGCGAGTACATTCTCGGCAACACCATTGGTGAGGGCGAGTTTGGAAAAGTCAAGCTTGGCTGGAAGCAAGAAGGAGGTGTCCAGGTTTGTTCTAACCTTATGTTACTCTTCTGTCACGCAACGGCTCAATTCCTTGCACATGTTCAAATTACTGACATTGGCTCCCTCCCTAATTCAGGTCGCTATCAAACTCATCAAGAAAGACATCCTTGGGAGCAACCCGACTCGGATGGCGAAAATTATGCGCGAAGTCAATATTCTCCGTCAACTAAATCACCCAAATATTGTCCAGTTACACAAGATGGAGGAGTCTGAACACCACTATGGCATTGTTCTGGAATACGCTTCAGGCGGAGAGTTGTTCGACTACATTCTCAACCACCGCTATCTGAAGGACCACGCCGCCCGCCGCTTGTTCGCCCAGCTTATTTCAGGTGTCGGCTACTTACACAAGAAGGGTATTGTCCACCGCGATCTGAAATTGGAGAATCTGCTTCTGGACCGGAACCGCAACATTATCATCACCGACTTTGGTTTTGCCAACACCTTCGACCCGACCGAGGAGCTTACTGAGGATGAAGAGATCAACCTGGTTGACCGCGAGTATATCAAGCGCATGGGCTTCGACATCGTCAAGCCCAACGGCATGCGGAAAGCAGATCTGATGCAGACGAGCTGTGGTAGCCCTTGTTATGCCGCCCCTGAGCTTGTTGTCAGCGATTCTCTTTACACAGGCCGCAAGGTTGATGTTTGGAGCTGTGGTGTTATTCTGGTAGGTCACAAGTGTATCTCTCACGAGACAGCTTTCGCTTTCATACTAACATTCATTCATAGTACGCCATGCTTGCGGGCTATCTACCCTTCGATGACGATCCGAAGAACCCCGAAGGCGATAACATCAATCTCCTCTACAAATACATTGTCAACACACCTCTCACCTTCCCTGAATATGTCACACCACACGCCCGGGACCTCCTGCGACGCATTCTCGTTCCGAACCCGCGGCAACGTGCCGATCTCTTCGAAGTTGCTCGACACAGCTGGCTTAGCGAGTATGCTAATGTGGTTGAGTTTATCACGAGCAGCACCACGAGCTCCGCCGATATCCAGAACATTCCTATTTCAGCAGATGACATTGAAGACGATCGGATGCTTGGTCGCAGCTCGTCGGTGCGGGAGGCGTCGAAGAAGGCTGTCGTGTCACCAACAATTGGTGGCTTGATCAGCAAGGCAGGCAACGTCGATCCCGAGTCCGAAGCAGCCTTGCTCAAGCAGCAGAAGGACAACAAGCGCCGGACGGTGCAAGTCGAATACGTGGCACCTACTACGCAGACTCAGCGTGGCGGCGAGGCGACGTCTGGTGGTGGAAAGACGCGGGCTCGTTCCGGCAGCCAAGGCCCCATTGCGGTCAACCCCAACGCTGGCCTAACGTCGCCGAACGAGAAGCCGCTGCCCCGCGATCCGCCAACTGGCAAGTCATCTCGCGACCCAAGACGCCCGCCGAGTGCCCACCGTACGACCGGCACTGCGGCTGCTGTTGCCGCAGCAGGTACTGGCGCTGGCACCACGCGTTCTAACCGTGATGGAAGCCGCGCTGTTTCTGAAGCCGCTTACATGGTGCAAGGCTCTGGTGGCCGGCCGGTCACTGGCGGCTCTGTGGGCCCCGCGAACCCGCGCACCACACCCAATCGCGCCTCGTTTGGCCAACCCGTACCACCAACCGTGGCCGGCACCAATGCGCAGGGCAGAATCCAACAACCGAAGAGTAACAGTGGTCGTAACTACGTCATCTCGAACCCGATCCCGCAAGACTCGTCGACGTTTGGCCGCCCAAGCATCAGCGTGCCACCCAAATTCGCCCAGGTTTCTGGATTTGCTGATGGCGAGGGAGAGAATGCTAGCACTGGGAAGCCTTCGACCCCCGAGGTCAAGGGCCACCGGCGGTCAAACACGATTGGAGACATCACCGACAAGCTCCTCGGCCGCAGCGGCTCCATCTTTGGCGGTAAGAACCGGAAGAAGCCAGACGAGCGCCAGTCAGTTGGAATGGAAAAGGCCTCGCGCAAGTACCCGCCAGTGAGTATGGCAAACAATACAGCTATCCAGAGTGGTGTCGTTCCCTCGGACGAGCCGCGTGCATCGATGGATTCCACCGCACGGCAGTCGAGACGGTCGTTCTCTCTCGGCTTGGGCAAGAAGCGGTCGGGTAGCATCGAGGGCTCTCAGACGTCTCATGAAAAGCAGCACACTCGGCGGTTCTCTCTGCTTCCCGGCTCCTTCTCATTGAAGTCGATTGGCATCAACAAGGATTACGATACGGGCCCGGAGTCGCAGACCGACCTTCCGATCCAGGAGCCGCCACAGGATGCCCGACTTGGGTCGCCCACCGACAGCCTCGAACCTGCCTTCGATGGCATGTACACGCACTTGTCTGAGTCGCAGCAGGCCGCAGCAGAAAGTGGTCGCCTCCAGCAGCAACAACTTCAAGAGCAACGACTGCAACAGTCGCCCGCCATGCAGCAAGGCCGCCCGAGTTTGCACTACCAGCAGCCACCCCAACAACCGCAGCACCAGCGCCACGTTTCTGCTAGTCAATTCGAGCGCCAACGACCCTCTGCTCTGCAAGAAGTGACTGACAATGTGCAGCGCAACCCACCTCGGTCCGCACCGTACCAAGCAGATGTTGAGGCCTTCGATCCGCGGCGTGCCAACCCAAACGTGACCAACGCCCGTGGTGGCCGTGTTGTCTTGCAGAAAAACAAGCGGATGGCTGACGCTTACGACACTGACGAGTTCGCCAAGCACCACGACCGCAGTGGTAGCAGCGGTGCAGCGCGGCGTGTCATGGACTTCTTCCGCCGGCGCGCTAAGGCTCGAGGCGGTGATGAGTAATGGCTACAAGCTCATTAAGATGACGGTTGCTTCTGGCCATTGCAGATTTTCTTTTTGTTTTGTTGTTCCTTTTGTCTGGTATTTGTCGAAACGAAGTCTTGCTGCGTCTCTCGTGTGTCTGCCATTTTCTTGAGAACTTGCATATGGCGTTGGGAAATATTCTTGTCTTACGAAATTTGCACCGATATCTTATTTGCAGCGTCTTTCCACTTTGATGCGATTCTCTCTTGTCACCTACACTACGCACCACGCACCGCCTTGTTTCGCTTTTGCAGGCGACCAACTCATCTTTATAACCCCCCACCCCTCTCATACATCCCCTTCAATCCTGCCTCCTGTTTTCGCCTCTTGTCAACAACCGGTTTCTTGTTCCTCTCTATTTTTAACTGTTATCTTCTTATTCTCTTTCTCATGTCTCCCTCCTTGACGGGGTGAGCCTCTTTAATATACTACATTGATAAGAGCAGAAGAATGTTTGCCATCCTTAGAAGCAGATGTCACTGCAAAGGAGATACGGAAACACGATAGAGACGCGAAGCAGCATTTATTTTCTCGGTGGTCTATTTTTTCGTCTTTTTCATAGGCCCTTGGCCTGGAAGTTTCCTCAATGCTATTTGCTGGTTTGTGTTTCGGGCGGCGAGGCACGCTGAGGTATATTCTATTATTATCTTGGGGTGGCTTTTGTTTGTGTAACTTTTAAAGGCTGACTTTTATTTCTACATGCATCGGTTAACTCGATCTTTTCCTCTCTCTGTGGTGTCTTAGCATGATAGGGATTCCATGTGTCTTTCTTAATCCTGTCATCATGCACGTTCTCGGCTTAGACCGGTACTTCTCTGCGAAGACTTACACTTTTAAATTTCAAACCTTGTTTCATATACCTTCCTGCCCATCTCTGCTGTAAGTGACTGTATATATACAAACACGCACAATTGCAAATTGACTCAATTTCTCAGACATTTATGTAGGCACAAGGAGACGTGGTTTAGGAGTTAATCGAACTCTAGCAAAGGTGTGCCAAGTAAAAGTAATGCAACTGAATGCATAGAAGACAGAAAATCGAATGACAAAAACAACGAACAAAAAAAGCAAATAAAAAGTGGTAAATAAAATCCGTGTGAACACGAATTACGAAAGTAAAGCGTCTCTCCTACAAACTTCCTGTAGTGTAAACTGACAGGAATAGTCTGGCCCCTTCTGGATTTCAATTTGAACGAATCTCAGCTCTCCATCAAGTCTTCTCATTGGAACGAACGTCACCGGACAATTTGATTCATCCTCTGATTTCTTTCGCCATCTTCTCCTTCACAAATCTCCCTCTTCATAACACGACTTACAATTTTAGTGCTGGGTTCGCTGCCCTCAGCAACATGTGTCTGCTTGCTTTGATTATACTTGCCCAAATGGCAAAGCAGCAAACAATATTTGGCCACGGTGACCGCCCCTTTTAACCCCACGAGCTGGCATCCTCGGGTTTGGGATAAAAGAAGGCAACGACGCTTATGATGATGTACGTCGAGCACAACAAGGCACCCTCAAGGTAGTTGCTGCGGCCGTCGAGAACCAAAAAGTTGACGATAAAGGCCGACACGAAGAGGCACACCGTCTCAAAGAGTGTAAAGTAGAGTGACATGTCACGGCCAATGATCCAGCCCAGAATGACAACGAGTGGAGTCATAAAAAGGGCAATCTGGATGGAGCTACCAACCGCCACACCAATGGCCAGATCCATCTTGTTCTTCATGGCGACCATGACGGCTGTGACATGCTCGGCCGCGTTGCCGACAATGGGTAGAATGATGAGACCGATGAAGACCTCGCCGACGGAACTGGTTTTCACAAGACCGTTGATGGACGCCACCATGAACTCGGCACACGCTGCCACAAGACCCGTCGTGATAAGTAGCAGCAGGATGGCCGCCTTGCGCGACATAAAGACACGATCTTCGTCGCTACTACCATTCAGCGTAACCGGGGGTTTGAGACGGTAGCTGTTCACAGGAATCTGCGACGGGAGCATGGCACCGGGAGGACGGAACTGGTACTGGTGGTTTAGACGATCGGGAAGCGAGTTGGTGCGGTGAATGCCGTAGCGAATGCGAGGAATGGGCCCAACAGGAGCAGTCTCCAACTGGGGGCCGACGGGTTGCGTGAAGACGGTAGGGGCGAGACTCTTGGCAACAGGGCGTAGGGATGACATGGCACGCAAATTGAAGGCACGCCGGGCTGAAACCAAGTCGGCAGCAGCACCAGTCGGGTTTCCGAATTCGTCGACATTGTTGGACCCGCTGAGATTGGGGTCCGCGATGGCAAAGTCCACGCGGCGAGGCTCACCAGGACGGTACACAGCAGGGTCAGGAGTCTTTCCGAAGGGACTCTTGGTGGGTTCGGTAAAGAGGACAGATGCAATCCTGCCGCTGCTGACAGACGGCGCAGCTACGCCCGGGGGGCCCGGGGAAGTGTTCTCGACGGACTCAAGAATGACGTCGTCTGTGGCAGCATCTTGATCATGTCTTTTGCGGTGTCTGCGGTAGCGGCGGAGAGATCGCTTGTTATGGCGTTTTTTATGGCGGCGTGATACAGTGTCGTCCTCGATAATGGCCTCTTCATTCAGATCGGAAGTCGTGCTGCGAGAGAAAAGGGACGGCCTGGCCGAGGCCTCCTCCGACGGCATGGACTCATCGTTACCACCAGCGGCCTGAGTACTGAATGAGGGCGCCCGCGTAGTACCAGCAAAGAGGCTCTCGGCTGTGTCCAACGAAGCGACGCTGGACTTGCGGCGACGACCACCGCGAATGACACGGCGCATGCGTTGCTTCATGGTGTCGCGGGAGTGACCAGACGTGTCCGAATCGGACGAGGAGGAGGAGCCGTCATCCGAGCTCGATGAGTCCAACCAGCCAGCGGCCGGTCCAGGTGTGGATTCCTCATCGATGATGTGCTGCGGCGTCGACTCGTACATATACGTATGGGATTTGAGCTGGAACAGGAGGTAGATGCCATAAACCAAAAGCAGGACCTAACAAAAAGGTTAGCAATAAGATCAGCACCGATTCGGAGTGGACGACAAGACTTACTACACTGGTGCCGCGGCTGATCTTGAGAGACTCGGAATCGGCCAAGGTAGAGCTCTTGAAAGAGGCATGGAAAGCGGTCTGGGTCGTTAATAATTTAACTGACAAAATAAATTCTTTTGGAACCGAATGTGAACTTACCGGCAGGACGAGGCTGATGACACTAAGACTCAAGAGGCACGCGCTCATTTGTGTGACTGTGCTGTTGTAGATCTAGAGGAACAGTTAGACGCGACGTCTGTCTGAAGGAGACACAGCAGTACAAACATACCTGTTCACGGAATCGAAGGCCGCCGAGGAGGAAGCTCATGCCTAGGATCAAAAGGAGGTTGGCCAGAATGGAGCCCAGGAGCGAGGCTTGCACAATACGAATTTCATCCTGGGAGTTATTAGTATATGCGTTCAGTGCATGCGACCGTTTAGCCTAGAGACAAACGCTAGGACGACGAAGAGAAATCATACCTTGACCAAAGCAATGCTAATTACGTGGGGGAGTAACAGAAAAGCGAGTGTTAGTTTGTAAAGTGGACAGGTGGGATGATTACGAAAGGGTCATGCAATGAGTGTCACGCATTGGGTTGCAATACGGGCTGACGCAGCCATGCCAGGGTACTTTGGTGGACCAAAGCTGGGCGGACGAGAGAGTAGACAAGGAAGAGCCAAGAAAGAGAAGGACATCAAGAGGGCGCTGGAAGAGCACAAAAGAGAAGACCATGATGACTCCTGACGCGATTGACGGATAAAAGAGGGCGATCGATGGCTTGTCGAAGGGCGACAGAGAGCAGCCCTCTTTTCGTTCGTTCTTGTCTCGAGTAGTTCACGGGAGGCACATACATACTGAGTGGGTTAGCCGACGACCGAATAAGGGATGGATGCACAGGAAGTACAATACGGGGGAACGAACAAGATAATAAGTTCTACAGCGTTGCCAAAGGTGACGTTGAGCAGAGCGCCAATGGAATCACCCATGTCGTGGGCTACGGTCTCGGTGGCAAAGCCCAGGAGGCCGGCCAGCGGGATGATGGCGATTGCGTTGACCGAGAAGACGACGGCGGGGGGTAGGCCAGGGATGGCGCCGACAATGATACCGGCGGGGACAAAGACCAAGAAGACGTTGAGCCAGCTGTGAAACAACACCATCTTGGTGGTCACGAAGAACGACACGACGAGGGTAGACAGCTTGCTGAACACGGTGGTGGTGGCCTTTTCGGCAGAAACCGTCGTCTCTTCGGACTCGCCAAGTACTGTGGCAGCATTGCCATTGGCAGAGTTGGTGCCACCTGCCTTCGTGTCGGTGCTAGTGTCGTTGCCATTGACGTTGACGTTGACGTTGGTAGGGTTGCCGTTGAGGTTGAGGTTGGGGTCGGTGTTGGTGCTGGCAGGTTGAAAGGGAGGCAAATTGGCCTCCTTCTCCTTCTCCTTGCCGCTACCGACGTCCTCTAAGACAGGCCCCGGCCATGCTTCTTGTAGTGGTGCAGTAAATGTCGACGCTGGCGACACGGCAGCAGTGGTATTGCCGCCAGACGAGCTGCCTGCGGTATTGTTGTCGCCGCCGTGCACGGGCTGCTGGACAATAGAGCAACCATTGTGTGCGATGGCCGATGTAGGGTTCTTGTTCTTGTTCTTGTTCTTGGTTTCGTTGATAGCACTATGGTCATGCACTTCCTCCTCCTCCTGGCGCTTCTGCTTCAGCTGCTGCTGCTGCTGGTAGTGAAAAAGGTTGGATTCACTCAGGGACGCGGGTGACGACGAGCCTGCGGTAGGTCGTCGCGACGAACTGCGAGAGAGGCGAAAAAGGTCTCCATCCGCTTGCGTAAGGGACAAACGCGGGCGGTCAGAATCGGGCGGTTTAGATAAAGATTTCTTCATCGAAATAAGGACCAAGCAGAAGGGAGAGGCTTGGTGATGCTACGAGAATGGAAACCGAAAATGATGAGATGCAAAAGTGATGTGATGCACAGAAGCTGGAAAGCAAGACAAGTGTGTTGAAAGGGGAAGCAAAGAGATATGAGTTAGAAAGGGATGGAAGAGAACAAAAGCAGAAGGAGGAACGAACGAGGGGGTGATTGATAATAAAGGGAGGGGAGGCAAGAACCAGAAATCGCCAAGACGGAGATCAGATAGCAGGAACGAAGCCTGGCACGAGACACAATGGACTCAAAACACTAGCTACGACGTACGAAAGGAGGCCCAAGACGCTGGTCGTGCCTTCTGTTTGTGGTACCACATGGTAGCAATTGGGGTGCAATGATACACACTTGGCTTGTACATCCTTGTGTGGACAGGAAGGAGCAATGGTGATGTATGTCGAGTGAAGGAGGGCACGTGGGCTGCATCAGGTTGACGTTGGAAAAAAGAGTGGGTCCATTCGTCATTGGGGAGTGGAAACTGACAGGCGCGGACGCCAAAAAACCCAAAAAGGAAGCGACAAAGAGGGAGCTGACGGGTAGTTTTCTACTGCCTAAGCCAACTGCGCCTTGCTGGGCACGGCACCACACTGCACTAGCAGAGCGATGGACGCGATTGTACCGATCGAGAGAAAGAGAAGCTATGAACGACTATATGTCATACAAAGGGAACGTAGAGATGAAGCAGGGACTGATTAGAAGACGTAGGACAAGGTCAGGGCGCCGCGCTGTCGTGTCGCTCCTGCCTTCTTCTCGGTGAGTGACGACTTTGCAGGCACTGAACTCGCCTTGCCGGCAACTACGACCGCTGATTGGCCCTAACTGGCAACGCTACCCCCACTGTCAACGACCACCAGCGATCCACTTTGTTTTCTTCTTCTTTCGGAGTCCGGAGTATTACTCGTACGGAGTAGTTCCAACACTATGACATATACAGCTATTCATTCCAGTGGCTGTAGGACGAGGGCCTCATGGGCCTAGATCGTTTGTATACAAAGCGGCACACTGAGCTAGGTGAGCACAGCTCGAAAGGAACACAGAGCCCATTTGCACGACAGTGGAGTCTGGATCTCAGTCCGGTCTCAGTTGCTGGTCCTCTGGGCCCAAGTCTTCCTTTTCAACCTCATCTCTCATTTTCGTCGCGTACCCGTGCGACGACCTCTGCATTTCATTTGGCCGTCTGATCGGGCTGCAGAAAGAGAAGGTACAGTCGACCGAACGCAGCGACGCACAGCAAAGAAACACACTCGTGTCCAATTGAACCGGGACAGACTGACAAAATGGTCTCACGGTGCAGGTAAAGTCGTCCGTGCAGCGCTATGGCTTGTCTATGCATGCAGACCCTCTTTTTCTCTCCCTTTCTCTGTTCGTTGGTCGTGTGATGAGCATGCCAAGCCCAAGCTTGGCAGCACGAAACGCAAGATAATACAGCCCGACCAACAAGCAAATGGCAACGGAGAGATCAACGGCCGAGACGCGCCCCGTTGACAGAAACAAAACAAAATCAGCCGGCAGTGGAAAGCAAAAATCAGTCTCGCTTCGGGCGGAACGTGCTCCGAGGTGATCATCATGCCCAAATTTCCAAAGAGATGGGGAGACAGCCACTATATATGAAGAAACATGACGATTGTGCCGTTCGACGACCTGCATATGTATGAGGTATCTATCCACACACCACCGGACGGCTCGGAAACAGACTGGATGGCTTAGAGATACTCAGACTCTTTTGGCGACTCTTGCTTGGCGTGGAAGCAATCCGACTCTGCAGAGACCTCCCCGCCCCGGCTTGAATATCCTTTTTAGTCCACTAAGTGCCAAAGTGAGCGGCCATGACATTGACATAACTGGCGGCTGCCACCGTTGAACTATTTAGCACCAAACGTAGTTCTTTGACAAGAGGCAATGATCAACACTTTGTAACTGGTTGACAGTGTCTGGTTGGGAGTGTTTCATACGTCATGATTCCGTGGTTTAACATCGTCATCTTTTTGTTTGTATGCTCTATTGCAAGGTCTCTTTGTGTCTGTTCTCACTAGTGGTTTACTTGCGACGTGTGTTGTAGCTTCATATCCTCTGACATCGGCGAGGTTGACAGGTAGTGCTTTGCGAAGAAAGGTACAGTTCGGCAGGCGACAAACATGACGAAATGCATTGATCATACAGCTACGTCTTTTGTCGCATAAAGTGACTGAACTCGGATATCTGCAACCTAGAAAGCACACTCTAATATGTAAGTCTTGTACGGCATATAGTGACGGCAGATATGGACAATCATCGTAGCTTGCAACTTCATACTTGTATCGTCTCCTCTAAAGATCCTAAGAGTTGCCTTTGGATTCACTGACGCAGACCGGCCCTTTTGTTAGATATTTTCGTAGAATCAACTCCCAAGGATGATTGTCTTACAGTTTGAATGTGTCTGATGTGTTTATTTAGGAACGCGAAAGAAAGTAGAGAAAAATAGATACATCTCATACAGAGAAACTATTCCTACTTGCACAAATGCAATATTTCCGTATCCACGTCGAAACATGTCCGCGATTTCCAATCAACAGCAACAACTATCTTCGCCATACTATCCTCGGATTGTAACATTTATGCAGCGGCTGTTTGGTGTGATGTTATTTGCTAGTGAGCCGGTAGTGCCTGGCCTAGCAGCGCATTTCGGACAGTGAGGTCAGCAGGTTTAGTGGGCGGTGGTGGGGGAATGTCGAAAATTGTGGGGCCGCAACCGGCGTAGTGCTTTCTGTTGGAGCAAAACTCGCGAAAACGGCAGGAGCTGCGGAGAACGAGACGAACGTACTCCGACGACTTCTCCTCGTCTACTCCGTAGCCTTCTCCCTTCGAGACCTGCAAACCGCGGCATATATTGGTCGAGGCTGCGCCCAACACACTCGACTCTCGTGCATTGTCTAGAGGGAGGACAGTACGGGCAAATACGAGACATCGCAGTGCTGCTCCGTGTCCGGTGCATCGACGACCGGCCGAGAGGAAAAAAAAGAGAACTTTTTTTCCGCGATCGCTCCGCGAGCATTCCACGACCATGCTGCAGCACCGGCTCGGCCGCGGCGCTTCTCGCGCTCTGTCAGCGTCGACTGCTGCTGGTGCCCGGGATCTGGCCCGGTGCGCCTCGCCGGCACCTTTATTGCGACGCTCCTTTGCCTCGAAGCCGCCCAGCAACAACCCGCCACCGCCATCCTCTTCCTCCTCCTCCACACCTCAGAACAGAAGGCCAGCCGCTGGCCCGCCCGGCGTCGATGCCGACGGCCGCAGTTTCCGTGGCCAGATGCTCGAGAGCATCAGCTCGCGCATGGCCCGCGAAAAGGCGGAGCGCGAGAAGATTGCACAGCAGCGCCAGGACACGGCGTCGTCGCGCAACGCGGCCACCACCTTTATGCTGCTCTTTGTCGGCGCCGCATGCTACTACCTGGGCACCAAGACGCCCCAGGAGCCCTCACCCGACTCGACGCTGCCGCTGTCGGCCACCCGCGCGCCCCGCCACCGCACGAGCCGCGCCGAGCTCGAGGCCGCGTGGGCCGACTTTGTGGCCATTGTGGGCGCCGACAACGTGAGCACGGCCGAGGCAGACATTGCCACGCACTCGGCGTCGGACTGGTCGTCGCACAGCGCACCCGAGGGCACGCCGCACCCGTTCTGTGTTGTGTACCCGAGCAGCACCGAGGAGGTGTCGCGCGTCGTCAAGATCTGCCACGCGCGCCGCATCCCGGTGATTGGGTTCGGCGGCGGCACGTCGCTCGAGGGCAACTTTGCGCCCACGCGCGGCGGCATCGTCATTGACTTTTCGCGCCACATGGATCGCATCATTACCGTGCACAAGGAGGATCTGGACGCCGTCGTACAGCCGGGTCTGGGCTGGGAGGCGCTGAACGAGGTGCTCGCGGAGCAGGGCCTCCTCTTCCCGCCTGACCCGGGCCCGGGCGCCCAGATTGGCGGCATGATCGGCACGGGCTGCAGCGGCACAAACGCGTACCGCTACGGCACCATGCGCGACTGGGTGCTGTCGCTGACTGTCGTCCTCGCCGACGGCACCGTGATCAAGACGCGCCAGCGGCCCCGCAAGAGCTCCGCCGGCTACGACTTGACACGCCTGCTGATTGGCTCCGAAGGCACGCTGGGCCTGGTCACCGAGGCCACCCTGAAGCTGGCCGTCCGCCCCACGGAGACGTCCGTGGCCGTGGCGGCGTTCCCCGACCTGCGCGCGGCCGCGGCCTGTGCCGCGCGTGTTGTCGGTGAGGGCGTGCCCGTGGCCGCCATTGAGGTGCTGGACGACGCGCAGATGAAGTGCATCAACACGGCCGGCTCGACGTTGCGCCGCTGGGCCGAGGCACCCACGCTCATGTTCAAGTTTGCCGGCAGCACGGCGCGCGCCGTGCGCGAGCAGATTGACGCCGTGCAGGCGGCGGCCAAGGCGGCCAACGCCGTGTCGTTTGATTTCGCCAAGTCGGCCGACGAGCAGGCCGAGCTGTGGAGCGCGCGCAAGGAGGCGCTGTGGAGCGCCATTGCCACGAAGCAGCCTGGCGAGCGCGTGTGGACGGGCGATGTGGCCGTGCCCATCAGCCGGCTGCCGGACGCCATTGAGGAGGCCCAGGCCGACCTGCGGCGCGTGGGTCTGCGCGGCACGATTGTGGGCCATGTGGGCGACGGCAACTTCCACACAATTGTCCTGTACGCCCCCGAGCAGCGCGCGACGGCCGAGGAGTTTGTGCACCGCATGGTGAAGCGGGCGATTGAGCTGGAGGGCACTGTGACGGGCGAGCACGGCGTGGGCCTGGTGAAGCGCGACTACCTGCCACACGAGGTGGGCGAGGAGACCGTGGCGGTGATGCGCAAGATGAAGGCGGCGCTGGACCCGCTGTGCCTGCTCAACTGCGACAAGGTTGTGCGCATGCAGAAGCCCAAGGACGGCGAGATTGCCGAGTGGTAAGTGAATGGGTGGGTAGGCTGGGTGCATAAATTCGTGGAGGAGTAGATACTACCGCTGGAAGTACGGCTGGGATATGAGCAAATGCAACTTTTCAAAGCCTACGACTGTCATTGGAATGTAAATAATATATTTTGATATATAAGTATATGGCATGCATATGTGCGCCGCCTATCGTGAATATTTTGTACGCCGAAATGGAAAAATGAACCAATATGCCGTTTGACTATCACACGCTCTTCCCAACACTAATCAAGACCTCCCCACTCGCCCTCGTCATCATCGCCTGCGACTTGGCTCTGCTGCTTGCGCTGCTTGCTGCTCGCAATGGCGTCGCGCCGGTTGTTGTCCCGGCGGCGCTCCCAGGCACTCTTGGACGTGATGCGTGCCTTCGCATTGGGAATGGTCTCCCTGCTGTCGCGGCCACTGGTCTTTCCCTTGATGTGCTGTCCCTTGTTGTTCTTGGCCTTGTCGGCGGTGCCGGCCGTCGTCGTGCTCCGCCGCGACTCGACACCCCGTGTCTTGAGCCGTTTCTTGTCTGCCTTGGACACCTCGGGCAGCGCGTCCAGAAGCCACTGCTGGATGCCCTTGTTTTCTGTGTTGGCGGTGCCACCGTTCTTGGCGGCCTGCTTCTCGCTGGCGGCAATCACGTTTGCCACGCTCTTGACAAACGGAATGTCCTCCTTGGTGTACAGCGTCACGGACAGGCCACCCTGACGGCCTGCACGACCCGTGCGGCCGGCACGGTGCACGTATGCCGCAGCCGAGCCGGGAACGTCGTAGTTGACGACGCCGTTGACGCCCGCAAAGTCGATGCCGCGCGCCAGCACATCCGTCGTAATGAGCACCCACACCTGGCCGGCGCGGAACTTGCGCACAACGGCCAACCGTGCGCTGTCGGCGAGGGCGGCGTGCAGCACGCCCAGACGGTCGGCGCCGCCCGCGGCCGCCGGGATGTCGTACTTGAGCTCGTCGTGCAGTGCTGTGGCGCGCTCGGCAGTCTGCGTGAAAACGAGAAAGGGCGGCCGCAGGGCTTCCGACTCGCCGCCACCACCACTACCAGACGTGCCAGTGACGGACGTGCTTGTGGACGGGTGCAGCAGCTGGCGCATGGCCAGGAGCTTGCCCTGCTCGGTGGCCGTGTACACGAGGCGGTGCGTGACGTTGGGCACGGCCGTGTCCTTGAGGCCGACGACCAGGCGGACTAGCAGGCGCTTCTGGCCCTCGTCCTGTTTTTGCGAAGACTGCTGAGCCGCCAGCTGCTCGACGACCAGGGCCTCGATGTTGGACGCCATGGTGGCGGACCAGAACGTGGCGCGCAGGTCGGGGTGTGTGCACGCGGCCCAGATGCCGAGAGTCTGCTCGCGGAACAGCGGGTCCAGCAGAACGTCGGCCTCGTCGAGGACGAGCGAGCGCACCGTTGGGAGAGCGCGGCGGGCCAGTGAGTTGAGCAGCATGAGCGGTGTTGTCACGAGAATGTCGGCGCGTGTGACCGTCGCCTTGGACGCCTTGGGCTTGCCGTCGTCCCCTTCGTCATCCTCTTCGATGTTGTCGTTGTCATCCTCGCTGTCACTCGCGTCGTTTTCCGCTTCCTCGTCGCTGTCGTCCGCCTGCACGCGCATGCCTTTGCTCATGGCCACAACGCGCACACCAGTGCCCACAGTCAGCTTCTTGCCCTCGTTGGCAATCTGGTGCGCCAGCTCGCGTGTCGGTGCCACAACAACTGTGTCGAGAATGTGATTGTGCTTCTGACGTCCGCTAGTCTCGTTGTTGGTAGTATCGTCACCGGCTTTTTCCTTGTCCTCCGCCCGCCGCTTTAGAATGCCGTTGATTGCTGGCACCAAGAAACTCAGCGTCTTGCCGCTACCTGTCGGTGCCACCGCCATAAAATCAATGGCTGTTGTGCTCGTGGCGCCTGCCGCGGCGTCTCCGGGAAGCGTCGTCTTGCTGAGTGCCAGCGCCGGGTCCAGCAGCAGCGGAAGACTCGCCATCTGCACCTCGGTTGGGATCCGGTACAACAGACGCTCGAGGTTGTCGGCCAAGCGTGCTGACAGGTTGTATGTCTGCCGCAGCTGCGTGAATGCTGTCAAGGGCTGCGAGAAGAATTGCTTCTTGGCTTCGTCCTTGGCGGCTTTGCTGGCGGCTGCGGCCGCCTCCTCTTCCGCCCGCTTGGTCTTTTTCTCGCTCTTTTTCTTTTTCTTCTTTTCCAGTTTATCGGCCACGGCAGCGGCTGCTGCTTCGGCTGCTGCTTCGGCGGCGGCGCGTCGATCGGTCAGCAGCGTCAGCTTCAGTCGGTGCGACCGCAGGATCTGGCGGCATTCGTCTTCGTCTAGCAGATCGTTAGACGGGTCCCGTTTTTGTTTCTTGGCTGCCTTTTTCGCTTTCTTTGAGTTAGCGACCGCTTTGGAGGCCGAGGACGAGGCATTGTCGGCCGTGGTCGCAGAACGTTCGCCGAAAAAGTCGAGCTCGTTCAGGTCATCGCTGTCTTCGCTCTCGTCGCTGTCGCTGCCACGTCCGCTTTCGCTTCCGCCGCCGCTTTCGTCGCCACTATTTCCCGCTGCATCTACACTCCGCTTCCGTTTCCGACTCTTCTTGCTGCCGCTGCTGCCTGCAATCAGGCCGGCCACACGGTCGTGGTACAGCTGTGGGTTGATACTGGAGCCGGCGGACGGCAGCGTCGCGGCGCCTGTGGGAAGAAAATTCGTATTGCCCTTGGCCGGCTTGCCGCCGTTGGGCTGCTTGAGGCCGCGTGAAAGGACCTTTAGAATATCCATGGCCCGGGAAGGAAGGAGAGGCGTGGTTGTCTTGCTCGTGTGCGAAACGAGGAAACAATGCGACGCTTGCTTTTGGTGAAGAAAAAAAAAGTGGTAAAGGCGGCAGAAAATGGCGAGCGTACCCAAGACAAGTGAGGCAGGCACGGCAGGGGAATTATTGTGGGTCTGTGCATTGGGCGGTGAAGGTCCGTTGGACAAAACGCGCTAAACCGCATTTGGTAGCAACTTCTTTGCGTGTAAGTGAGCGCTGGCGATGGGTTTCCTATATGCTTCGGCTTCGGGTGGAATTAAAAGTAAATGATCGTATTTTCGATCAGCTGAATATTATAGCGTTACAGTTTTCATTTGGAAAGCGTTCCCTGTCTCTGTCGATACCAAAATTCTGATTGAATACAGCTCATGGAATTGAACGAGGAGCAGCAGATTAAACTACAAACAGATTCACGAGTAGGACTCTATGTCTCCCGGTATGCACTTCAATATTGCTGCTTCTCTTAAAATTCCGTTAAAACTTGCAGGTATTATATGGCTGTTGGAAATGCGTCTGGTTTCCGATGCCACCGACTGGCTTGCTAATCAAGTTTCCGCGAGCAGCTGGGAGGGATCAACAGCACGTCCTGATTTCGTGGAATACAAAATCTCTGGGGATAAACGGATGAGCAATTCTGTAGAAGAGTGGACTGCATCTCAGCTCCATATATGAACGGGTTGTGTGCTGTTCTGCTGTGTTGACGAGTATCCTCTTTGGGCCGCCGTTTTCCAGCTGATCATAATACGACCAAAGAGGCTTGGCCAGGTTCGGGCCCCGTTTGATGATCCCATTCTGTCCGTTTTATCACAACGTGGCCATTCGTGTCCTGTGAGGAGTGTGGAATGGGGGTATGGAGGGAATTGGAGAGAACAGGGTTCCTGCGGGACCTACCAGCGCTACATTAGCCGTGCTGTAGCGTCATCTTCTTTCCAATCGATCTGAGATGCGAGATGCCAGAGGCTACCCGTCGACCATTGGATTCCTGTAGTTACTCCTGGACCGCAGAAATCTGGTCTCCTAGCTGTTGGTACCGTGGCAAGGAGATAAATAAAGGCAACGGAGACAGGTGAAGTTATGGAAACAAAAGAGAGATACCATAAAGACCCGTATCATCTGACACATGGCTCCGGATTGTCATGACGTAAACAAAACAACTCGAGACGTACAATTTTGGACGAGCACACATTTTAAAACCTCAAATATTCTGTATTTTTCTATATACCGGTATTAATTTCTGCGCACGTCCCAGCAGACGCACACCCTCTTAGAATCGCCGCGGTGGTGCCGGGATGGCGTTGCCCAGGACCGAGTCGATCTCGGCCAGGATCTCAGGCGTCAGCTTCTCGACCACCTGCAGAGCAGCAATGTTCTCGGCAACCTGCTCCGGCCGCGAGGCGCCGATAATGGCCGACGACACGTTCTTGTTGGTCAGGACCCAGGCGAGGGCCAGCTGGGCCAGTGTGACGCCGTCGCCGAGCTTGGCCGCAATGGGCCGCAGGCTGTCGACCTGCTGCAGCTCCTTTTGCCAGGTCTCGTTGCCAAACGTCTTGCTGTAGCCCACCGTGTACTTGTCGCGCGACTCGGCCAGCCGGCTGCCGGCCGGCGGCGTGGCGTGGCCGTTGTACTTGCCGCTCAGGATGCCCTGCTTGAGAGGCGACCAGATGGTGAGGCCCAGGCCGTACTTTTCGTAGAGGTAGCGGAACTCGTCCTCGACCTTGCGGCGCACCAGCAGATTGTACTGGGGCTGCTCGACAATGGGACCGACCAGGCCCAGCTGGTCGGCGGCGCGCCAGGCGTCGGCAATCTCGGGCGCGGTCCACTCGGAGGTGCCCCAGTAAAAAATCTTGCCCTGGTCGAGCAGCAGGTTGAAGGCGCGCACGACCTCCTCGACGGGCGTGGTGCGGTCCGGACGGTGGGCAAAGACGACGTCCACGTAGGGCAGGCCGAGGCGCTGCAGAGACAGGTTGACGCCCTCGATAATGTGCTTGCGCGAGAGGCCGACGTTGTTAAGCCAGCGCTCGGGCTGATCGATGTGGGCCGAGTTGTTCTGGCCGTGGTAGACCTTGGTGGAGATGACGAGGTCGTTTTGCTTCCAGCCAAAGTGCTTGATGGCCTTGCCGAGCACGATCTCAGCCTCGCTGGCCGAGTAGTTTTCGCTCGTGTCGAAGAAGTTGACGCCGGCGTCATAGGCGGCCTTGAGGCACGAGAAGGCCTTGTCTGGATGCGTTAGTGATGTATCATGTAGTCACCATGAGCCATGGCAGAAGCCGTAGGGGAGCGCGGCGTACCATCCGTGACATGACCTCCGTAGGTGATCCAGCTGCCCAGGCTGATGGATGACACTTTTAGGCCCGTGCGGCCGAGATGGCGGTACTCCATAGTGTCTCCGGGATTTGCCTGTAAAGTGAGCTGAAAGAATCAAACAAGATTGTGACGAGTGGAGGTAGAGGCGGAAATTCAAAAGACCAGAGCGTAAAGTTCAGATTCCGGATGTGCAGATGCCCTCCCCTCAATCTTAGGAATAGGCTGGTTTTTGAGGGTTTTGAGTCCACTGCCCAGGGACTATAGCAAAAGACGTAATGTACACGCACGCCACAGGTTGCTGCAATGGCTTCATGGGCGATGTGTACTACGTACCTGCAGCAAGTCCGACCACGGACGTTGATAGCCACAAGAATGGTACAGTCCGTGGTCTGTTCATTGGTGCATCGTAGTTCTCCTCTCGGGATTCTTTGATCTTACTCTTCGGCTCCTCCCTCCACTCGAATGACACCATCGTCTAGCACCATTTCGTGCCGCAGCAGATGCTCTAGCAAACCACCCATACCTGCATTCTTTTTCTTATTAACGACATTTTCTGATATCCTTCAAAATGGCATTCCCCGATGGGCCCTAATAGGAAGGCAGAGCTGCTTCGTCCTGAACCTCTTGTCTAGTATTTTTTATGTGCTTCACAAGTTGATGAATCATTTCCGCTCTCCACACATGACACCGGCGATTTGGTACCCTTTGGTTGTGCTGCTTGCTCATGGGTGAATCGTGCTTTTTTCCCCGACCTGGTATTCTTGTGATGGTGTGATCAGTGGCCGTCATGGTATCATGGATATCAGAGTGCCCTGTAGGGAACAGTGGGTGCGCTGAAGGATAGCGGCGCTTGAGGCTGACAGGGGGCTCCAGTGAAGAGCCGAGCACGCTACTGCAGGCCCTGCTTGACAAATTTGTCGTAGAGTTCCGGATACCACCGCTGGCCGACGTCAGGATGGCTGATGACGCGGTTGCGTAGCTGGGCTTCACCGAACTGGATATGTTAGTAGCGAACAAAGACAGCAACGACCAAAAGCGAAGACAAGAACAGACGCAGGAAAAGAGCGGCGACAGAAACTCGCTCGGGACGTCGACGGCGCGCTTCTTTCGGTCGTCCGTCACAGGGATGCGGACCACAATGTGGGCAGCAGACGAACGCAGCTCATCCGTCGTCAGGTCGAGGCGCACGCCCTGGAAAAAGGGCACGCTGTAGCGCACCGTGGTGCCTTGCGGGGAGACCACGCGGTGTGTCGTGGCTGGCCACACGCCGCCCGTAATGGCCTCGAAGCCTTGCTGGACGTTGACGACCAGACTGCCCGCAATGGGCGGCGCAGCAACCCACTCGTCGCCCTTGCTGAGCACCTCGAGGCCACCGACGTCGTCTTGTGACAGGAACGTGAACAGGCCGGTCGAGTCCTTGTGCGGGCCGACGCCCTGGCCCGGCTGGCCGATGGGCGTGGGCGGGTACTTGACGAGTTTGAGGCGGTGCATGTTGCCCAAGAAATCGTCAAAAGCGTCGGCGGGGAGGAAAAGCGACTCGGCAACGAAGCCCAGGAAGAGGCGGGACACGCCGTCCAGGGCGGCCATGTACGTCTCGACGGCTCCCTGGAATCCCGGCAGCGCGGGGTACTGGCTGGGGCCCTCCAACGACCGCCACGCCGGGTCGTCCTTGGTCGGGGCGGGTGGCATGGTCCCGAGAGCGGCGCCTGGTCGGCTGCCAAAGAGACCAAAGTCGTACTGCTCGCGCAGGTCGGTGCGTGCGGCCGTGGTCTCGGCACCGAGTGCTGTGTACCCGAGAAACGACGGTGAGTTGCGCATGTTTACGCGCTCGCGCTCGGCCTTCGGGATGCTAAAGGCCTTGGGCAGGCGGCCGTGCAGGTCTTCTAATAGACGCTCGACGCCCGTGTTGACGAGATACAGAAATCCGACGCGGAACAGAGCATCGGCCAGCTTCGGTAGCTCGTCGGCACGGGTGGCCGGGTCGTTGAGACGACCAAAGTCAATCGTCGGAACAGACGTAAAGTCGCCCATTGTTTTGCATATGTGCGTGTGTTTGTATGTATGCGTGCTGTGTCTACCTTTTGTGGTGATATCTTGAACGAGTCGGTTGTTATGACGGAAAAGTATGATGTCTCGCGGTAGGGGTTAGTGGGGAAAGCACGACCGCCAAGAGTCACCTACAACTTAGACCTGAAGCCATAACACACTGACGTCGGGAGGTGTTAGATCGTTTCGGATTAGGGTTTTTCTTGAAATCCATCTCGGATGTAGTGGATTATGTGACTTGAATTTGTCGTTTGGTTACATTCCCATTGGCACATGCTTCCTCGATCTGAGCAGTCAACATTTGCATAGACTTAAAAGATCAGTCAATCCGCCTCCGACGCAATCATTGATATTCGAACCATATTCCTTGCAAGGGAGGAGTCGTTTTGTATGATTGAACGAGAGAGGTAGAATCATAGAGAGGAAAAGGTCTCTTACAGGAAGCAAGAGAGGAAGACAAGAAAAGAATGCCAGGCACATGACGGTTCCACTCTTTAGCAAGCGGATTCCCGGGATGCAAATCGGAGTGATGGCGCCAAAACGTTGATATTGTAGCAGCGACGGCTTCTTGTGAAGTCGCCAACGGTGCCTTGATGTTAAGCTCGCTTTCTTCAACGCCAACGATTCCAAGGTATGGTACCCCACACAGAACTAACAATGCGCGCGTGAGGTAATTGCACAGCTTATGGCCGGCAGCGGAAGATGCCGTGAGGCGGGTGGTAAATACAGTCATGTTTAGGTTGTCTGCATACTGGCATTCACAAGCGGGAAGAAGCGTAGACTAGCTGCCTGCTTTAGGATTCTATCGAGGCGACAGTGAAGAAATACAGAAAACGAGACACACATGATGTTAACAATCAATGGTTAAACAAGAAACGCCCGTCCAGAGACAATTTGATTACCTCCGAATATCCATCCCAGACCCTCTCCCTGCCCTAATACATCATCCTCATCCCGTCGTTTCAAGGCTCTGTACCGCAGCTGCCATTTCCTTCTTCGACCTTGGTACTCTTTTGTACCTGGCAATTTGTTGTGCCCTGGAAAGTAGGAAAGTAGGAAACTAGGAAAACAAAGAAAGGAGAAGAAAAACCATCAAAGTAAAGACCAACGGTAAAGTAAAGTACAGTGTCCTGGGGGCTCATGATGAATATGGCTCCCACCCAGTGTCCATCCCAACGCCGCCAACAATGAGGATATGAGGAAACAGGGATGGCGTGAAAGTGAGAAAAGAAAAGAGAAAAAAGGTATTATGAAAGATAGACAAAGAGGTGGGAAGAAACGAAGAAGAAATGAGTAAACCTGGTGAGACGTCTGCCTATACCTAAGGACGACTCCGCTTTGCTCCTGCCGAGGGCGACGAGCCGAGTGCGTCCACCGTCCGCTTGTGCCCTGCTGCTGCCGATACACTGCTCTTGGTCTGGCGCCAGCCATCAAAGGGACTGCGCTTCTTGGGCGCGGCTACCGATGTGGCCTTGACGGGCGTCAGCTCCTCGGCCGACTTCTGGCCAGACCGTCTCGTGCGCGTTGTCGTGGGCGGCGAGGCGGGTGCAGCAAACTTGGGTGCAGGAGGTGGTGTGTTCGGCGCCGAGGCGATGGTGGGTTCCAACTTGTCATCCTCGGCTACAGCCTCGTCGTCACTGTCGACCGTATTGCTCTCCTCAATGTCAGTGTCGGCCTCCTCGTCTTCGGTCGTGCCACCGTTGGGTGTCGTCTCCGTGAAACTGCTGTCCTCACGCGGGAACAACAAGCGCGGCTTGATGGCCGACCGTGTCAACCGCTTGCCCTTGCCTGCGCCAGACGAGAGGCCTTCCAGGATGTCCTCCTCTTGCGCGTCGGCGCTGTCCTCGAACTTGCGGAAGATCTTCTTGCCGCGGAACACGTAGACAAGGCCGTCTTCCCGGCGAGTGGCCTCCTCCACTGTCTGCTTTCCCTCGCCCGGGATCGACACTTGGTTGCGCTTGCTACGGCGACGTGTCGGCTCGGGAAGGGGGAGTGCGGTGGCACTGTCACCAAAGAAGGGGTTCTCTGCGCTGGTGTCGGCCTCGGGCACGCGGTCCTGCGAGTCGGTGAAGATGGGAATTGGTTCCTCCTCCTGGACCTCGGTGAAGCTCTCGAGCGAGAAACCCGTGTACTTCTTGCCCTTGCGGGAGGGCGTCTTGCTCGGCGAAGCGATGACCTCATCGACGTTGGTGTGGAAAAGGTTGCGAGCGATGGCGGCAATGTTGGACTCGTTTTGCGAGGCCGCGTGTACCTTCTTACTGGGCGTCTTGGCCGGCGTGGGCAACATGCCGGCGCCCATGCGGCCACCGTAGGTGCTGCTCTCGCCACCAGCCGCCTTCTTGTTCGACTTGAGTGCGTCCTCGGGGCTCAGAAAATGGGTAGTAGGCATAGTTTTCTTCTTCCTCGGCGTCGGTGCTGGCGAGAAGGTAGCAACGTCGAGGTGTTGCGGATGTGGCTGTAGGTTGTGCTGGTGCTGTGTGGGAGCTGCTTGTTTCGCGACGCGCGGCGACCGTGGTTGGCGGACGGCTTGCCGGGCGGCCGCAGATGGTGAAGGTGTGCGTGCTGCTGCGGATCTTGAGGCAATCTTGGAGGCAGCAGCAATGCGCGACGACTTACGCGGCGAAAAGGGCTCCCAAGAATCCGCAAATCCTAGGCGCGGTGTGGGTGGTGTGTGAATATGAGGAGGGGGCGACGGCGTGGCCGCAGCTATCGGCGTGGTCGCCATGGCTGCGAGTGTTTATGTGAGGAGGGCGGTGAATGAAAGCGCAATCGCTGTGTGCGCATGTGACTGTGTGCAGAGCAGAGCGTGAAGCCGGGTTGCTAGCGCGGGCGCACAGGAGTAGCAAGATGCAAGTGAAGTTGAAAATAGAAGTCTGAGTAGACGCAGCAGAGTGATTCTGTTTAAGTCGTCAATATCTTGAAAGAGGACGATATGGCGTTGCGATCGGACAATGCAAAGCAGGATTGGGTGTCTGAGAAAGTATCGGCGGTCGGGAACAAACGCTTTATCGCGGGCGCCCTCGCGTTGCTGATCTGTTTTGATCTTGTTTCCCAGACGTAACGACGAGAGCAAGAAAAATGAGCAAAAAGGGGACGAGGAATAGGCGGTCACGAAATGGATTTGCAGCAATGCTGGATATAGCAACAAATAGGCGCAATGTGCTAAGGATGAACAGTAAGAAGCAGAATTCGTCAACGACGAGAATGCAGAACAACGAAGGTGAGTAAACAGTGCTGGTGGGAATTGTTTCTGGCGATGTTTGTGTCTGGTGACGATGGGGAAGTGGAAAGTAGGAATAACGGCGGGAGATCCCAAGGGCGAGCAAAATTCGAGGAATTCGGTGGCTGGGAAGGCTCGACTGCCGCTGCTTGGTGGAACGGCGGGCCCACAGGGGGGTGCTTTCTGACTTTTCGCTGGTAAATGCTGGCATTTGCCTGTGCCTTTAAGGCCCCACTTTGACCTTGTGTCCTTCTGCAGCAGCGCCAACAGGGCGAAACAGCCCCTTCCTGCCATCAATGCCCATTATTTTGTCCTGCACGTTTAAGTGAAGACCCACTCGGGGCCAATTTCCTGTAGGCAAGGAAGTGATGAGGTGCGAAACTGACGCGTCAAGAACGCGTCTCAGCAAGCCCGCCACGCTAAGGGCTTTTTGTTGGTTGGGACACTGAGCAGGAACGGCCAATCAGGGGCACGACTTGACGGAAGGTGCCAAGAGAACAACACAAACAACACACGCATTTGCAGCCTTACTTTGCCCCGCCTATTTAGCTGCGACACAACAGAAGGCTAAGAGAAGCCTCACAGAGGGCGCAGGGAGTGCGAAAGAACCACGACCTGGGGCCAGTGCAGAGGCAAAGGGAGAATAGCGAAACAAAACAATAACGTCATTCGGGACCCAACCAGGCCAGAAACAGGTTCACAGGGCTCCATCAGGCTGCGGCCAAGGGGTGAAATCAACGTGGAACCAGAAAAAAGGCGCAACAAACGCCGACAATCCCACGTCATTTGGGCCCAAGGGAGGCTTTACCACCCCACGAAGTACGGAGTAAAAACAAACAAAAACACGCGCGCACAACAACGCACGGGATAACCATGGACAGCTCCGACCTGTTCTCGTCGTCGCCCGTCGAGGAACCAGCCTACTTCGGCCGCGACGAGCGACCCAAGACTCCCAAGACGCCGACAGCCAAGACGCCGCAACGGACGCCGCCTACGCAACAGCAGCAGCAGCAGCAGCAGCAGACACATCCTTTCGATGCTGAGGAGGCCCGCGATGCCACTCTACAGCGCGAGCTCGAGGGGGTGCGCCAGATCAACAAGGTCATCGAGGGCGTGATTGGCACATTGGAGCAGTCACGGGGAAACATGAGTGTATGTCAACGATGCACATAGGCTCTTCTTCTTTATTGCACATACTGACAAACAGACCGTCGCACAAACCGTCGGCAACGCATCGGCACTGCTCAACACCTGGACACGCCTGTTGTCGCAGACGGAACACAACCAGCGCCTATTGTTAGACCCACAATGGCAGGGTGCGACACAAGACCTCCGTGCCCTCGAGGCCGAGGCCCTGCAGCGTCAACAAGAGGCCGAGCGGCGCGCCGCCGAAGCACAGCGAAAACGCGACGAGGCGAAGCGCAAGGCCGAGGAGGAGGAGGAGCGGCGGCGGCTGGCAGCGCCCTCAGCATCGTCCGCATCAAGAGGAACCTCATCGAGGGGAAGGGGCTTACGAGGTGGTGTGCGCGTTGGCAATAGAGGCGTCGGGCGGACAACATACGGGATATCCACACGGGGCGTGGGCAGCCGGACTGGCAGCTCTGCGACGGGAACGGGCAGCACAACCACCTTCAGTGGCCTGACCCGAAGCAACAGCACAAGCGCGAGCAGCAACGCACGCAGTGGGTCGAACATTGGCCGTGGCATACCAAGAGGAACACGAGCCAGCGGGCACGGTGTACGATGATGCTCGCTTTTGGCGGACACAAGTCCAAGATATGAAAATCAAAGTAAAACCAAATAATGAATTGATGCATAGTAGCCCGGACTACTCGCACTACATGCAGTTGCGATCCAAACACCCCCAAAACGCCACATTGACCATGCCCAAAGACCGCTCCAGGTCCTCAAGAGCCCACGTCCTTTGCCCAAGTATCATCTACTTCTTTTTGAAAAACTCGCTTAGCTTCTTCATGCCCGTCACGTTCACCTTCTTGAGATTCTTCACGCCCCGACTCTCGCCCGCCTTCTTGCGCTTCTCCTCCTCCAACTGCTTGCGCCTCTTCTCTGCCCGGTCGTCATCCTCTTCGTCCTCCAGCCCGCGCTTGCGCCCGCCTGCGTAATCGAGTGCTGCAGACCGCGCCAGTGCCGTCGCCTGCCGCATCTGCGCCAGCTTCGCCAGGTATGCGTCCAGCGGCGTGAAATCGATGCCCGAGGCGGAGGCGGACCCTTGAAGCTTCTTGGTGAGCGTCGCCGTCAGTGCGGGTGGCACGTACCGCGAGCAGATAAACTGGAACGCCACACGCAGCCGCTGCAGCGCGACCACTTCCTCGGGAGCCTGCATTGCGGCGCGAGCGACGAGGTCGTCCTCACTCTCACCACCCGCCACGGAGGTGGCTCCCGTCGATGCTGTTGACAGCGTCGACGCTTCCGATACGAGACTAGCCGTGGTCGATGTTGAAGCCTGCGATTCAGCGCCCGAGTCGACCGAGCCGGTCGTAGACAGCGGCGTGGATGCGCCATTGGTCGACGCCGCTGCTGCAGACAAGCCAGCTGTCGATTTTAGGCTCTGCACGGGCGCTTCCAGTGCCCGCGTCACAAACTTCTCCTCCAGGCTGGCTGGCAGGTGCTGGCTCGTGCGCTGCGCCTTGCCCAGCAGTGCCAAAAGCACCTTGTCCTCGTTGAGCCGGTACATGGTCTCGTCCCCCGCCGCCACCGTGTCGCAAACGACGGCCATGCGCATCGTGAACAGCGTCCGCACGGCCGGTTGGTGCCGCAGCAGCTGCGACAAGTGTGACCCGCCGTCCTGGCGCAGCGCGTCAAAGTGGTCGTCAGCAGTCAGGAACATTCGCTTGGCCGTTTGGGGCCGGTCGGACGAGGACGGCGAGCGGGAGCGGGAGCGCAATGGTCGTGGTGGCGAGTCGGACCCGGATGTGAAGCAAGGTTCGGCGACAAGCGCTGGGAGAACAAGGAACAAGGGGTCGACGGTCGTGGCCACGAAGAGGTCGGCATCTTGGGTTATTTGGGTGGAGAACGTGGTTGGCGATTTTGATGTGGCCTCTTCAACTTCTACTTCTGTCGTTGATTTTTCGTCCTCCTTCTTCTCGCCGATCACTCCATCTTCGCCTGTGATCAACCAACTGCGTGGTGTCGACTTGGGACTGGAAATCTGTGTGAACTCGTAGGCGCCAGTTTCGGGGCAAACGAGGAATCGCGTCGATTTCGAAGAGTACCGTGGGTGTGGCAGTGTGACGATGCGAGCATCTGCAGTGGCCTTCTTTGGCAGCACAAAGAGCCGCGGCGGATTGGCAGTCTCGGCCTCGAGAGTATAGGTTCTTGAGGCTGTTGTTGTCGTCTCCGTGTCATCAGCGCTGCCTCCTTTTGCCTTGGAGGCACGTGTTGTCCGGGGTGGCATTGTTGGATGTGGACTTGTTGGCAAGATAAATAAAACAGCTACAAAGAATTCCTGACACCTCGCTTCTCAAATTGATCGCGGCCGTGGTTGTTGTAAGGTCGTGTGGTGGAATTGTCGAGGTCAAAAGATCCGTGGTAGTCGATGGCATTAATTAGCATTACATAATCCGTCGCGTCTTGTTACGCCGGGAACGCGTCTGTCACGCGTCGCAATATCGAGGCGGCCCTATCCCCCATTCTGCACTTCAACAAAACCACCACCACCAGACTGGCAGACAATAGCATCTCCCTTTCTTGGCTAGCCTCATTTTCTTTATCGTCGATCGATAAGCATTTTTGAAACCATTGCTGTCGAGAAACGTCTCCATCCCTCGACGGAACATTGCTAGTCACCAAGCGAATAGCTGAATGTTTGACCCGACGTTTTTATTTCATCGGGCAACGTCATAGCTTGCTTTCTCACCGTTCGTCATTTTCCATTTCGGCACCTACTATTCGTCTATTCAGCCATTCTCTTCCAGTGCAACGACCCAGGATCGAGTCCTATGCGAAGCGCCATACGACATCGAGAACTGCCTAGTAGCGCCTTATTCGTCTGGCCGAGTGCAGATAACAAAACGGTTTTCGACACCGTTGACACCCTCGCTGACTGTCCCGAGCCATCTGGTGTCCCGGGCAGAAGCAAAGGGTAAACAGCACAACCTTGCCTAATATACTTTCCGCCTCGACGGCCCGCTATCATCGCCTTCTTTCCTTTTCCAATGGTGGTAGCCAGGCTTACCGTCTACTTATTTTGTCTTTTTGTTTTTGTTGCATTTTAGCCTTCGGAGGGTGCACAGAGAAAAGTTGATACAATGTCGAGTGAGTATTTGTACGCCTGCTTGCCTACTAGCCCGCCAAACCGCCTGCTGATACCATGGCTCTCATAGAATCCGAACCACAATGGCCTCCACGATCGCCCGGTGAGGTCCTCCTCAGCACACCTGGTGGCCGAGCCCGATTACGGCGTCTCGAAGCATCGCGAACTTCGCCCTCTCCCTCTCGCGGTGGGCGTGCCGGAAACCACGGCTTTGACGACGCGGCCATGGGCGGAGCAGAAGGCGAGGACGAGGACGATGAAGAGACACTGCAACTGCAGTTGCAAGAGATCCAGGCGAAACTGCGCTTAAAGAAGCTGCAAGCTGCCAAAGCACAAAAAGTGGCCGCTGGCGAGTCATCGACTCGGTCAACACCTGGGTCGGCGAAAATAGCAGCTGGCAGCGGCTCTGCAACACTACACAATCCCAGATCGCCACAGCGCAGTACTGTCGAAGTGCCGGCGTCTCCAGTGCGACGACCACAACTGGCAGTGGAGGCTCTGACGCAGAAGTCGCCCAAGAGGGTGTTGTTGGGGATTGACAAGGGACTGCGCGGCCAGGATATCTCATTACGGCGGCCGCCATCTTCCCTCCGGCGAGGGCTGACGGATAGTGCTAGCAGCTCTAGTATCGAGAGAGGGGGTAGCAGCTCGTCATTGTCACAGAGAGAACCAGCGCCACGGCCTCTAAGCTTCAACGACCGATTAGCAGCGGCACGGACGCAAGAAGCTGCTCGCCAGGACAAGTCGGAACGCATCCAGAAGCTGCGGACATCGGGCTTCGACGTGGGCCGGGAAGAGATGGATCAGTACAAGGCCAAGGCTGTCGACATCCCAGTCGTTGAGCGAGGGCCGCAAAAGTTCAGTCGGGATGACATTTTGGGGGCGGCTTCCGGACGAAAGCAGTACGACGCCGACAGTGGTTCCTTGCGACGCAGCAATACGACGCCGAATATTCGATCCAAGTACATGGATGAAGGCGTGTCGGAGGGGGCAAAAAAAGACACTGCCACGGCAGAACCCGACGAGGCTTCCTTTGAGCCTTACAGCGGCTTCCATCTCACACGCCGTAACCTCCCGCACTCCGTCGTGGCGCGCTCTGTGTCTGGCAAGACGGCGTATACCATCAAAGATCTGCTCCGTCTCGTCAAGGCACCTCATTTCGAGCTCCCCCAGGTCGAGACGGATGTTGTTGTTTGGGGAATCATCGCCGAGAAGTCGGACCCGCGGTCCCACAAACCTGCCGGCAGTGCTGCTGGTCCGGCTGCGAGCCAAGACCGTGGTAAGTACATGGTGCTAACGCTCGTCGACCTCACTTACCAGGTCGAGCTATTTCTCTTCAAGTCAGGCTTTGAGCGCTTCTGGAAGCTCTCAACTGGTACTGTCGTCGCCATTTTGAATCCGAGCATTATGCCGCCACCGCCCGGCCGCCACGATACGGGCAAGTGGAGCCTTGTCATCAACTCGGACGATGACACCATTTTAGAGATTGGCAACGCCCGCGACCTAGGGTACTGTAAGTCTATCAAGCGCGACGGCCACCAGTGCAGCACCTGGGTCAACGCCAAGCGCACCGAGTTTTGCGAGTTCCATACCAACGAGGCGGCGAAGAAAATGCGCGCTACACGTAATGACCTCAACGGTGCCGCTGGGTTTGGCACCAGTGACAAGAGCACGCGGGGTGGGCGTGGCGGCGGCCGAGGTGGTGGCGGCCGCGGCCGGGGCGGAGGGGACTACTCTTCCGGCCGGGGCGGCAAGAGCAACACGGGCTACGACTACATGACGCAGAGCCAGTGGTTTGCCGCTGGCAGCAGCGCCAGCTCGCTCATTGACAACGAGGCCCTGAACGGCGGGTACTCGGACCAGATGGAGCGCAAGGAGGGCCTCAAGCGGCGCCTGGCTGCCAAAGAGCGTGAGTCGGACATTGCCCGCAAGCTGAGCGAGATTGGCACGGGCGCCGGCAAAGACTACATGAAACTTGCGGGGCGCGGCCCAACGACCACAAAGAAGGGGTCGTCCTCCTCCACTACATCGTCATTTTCCACGACCCGTTCTTCCCAGCAGTCGCAGTTGTCGTCGTCCTCGTCCATGACAACAGTCGGGTCCGCTGCTGAGCAGGCCGCTGCGTCACGGGCAAGTCTTCTCGCGTCGGTTGTCGGAAGACGCAGTGTTGCCAGCACGACTGGTATTGGTAACAGTGGCCTGCACATCCGCGACAATACGCCGAAGCTGGACCAGGAACCGCCGCCGACAACGGTCCACCTCGGCCCAGCAAAGCGCAAGAGACCGCAATCGGCTCTTTCGAGTAGTGTGGCCGGTACCAGCAATACGAATACCGGAAGCGCACCGTCGCAAAGCCAAACCGGTGAAGGCTTTGGCTGGGGCACGAACCTAAAAGCCAAGCTGGGCCGCATGAAGGATGGCGAGCGCCTCAACAACAACCAGACAATCCAGAACGGATTAAAGCGACAGGCAGGAACGGCCACAGCCGGGTCAACTCTGACCAGCTCGGCGTCCACGCCCATCTTGCCTGCACCCGAGCGGTCGCCTGTCCGTAAGAAGACGCGCTTTCTTTTGGGCGGTAAGGGCATCCGTGAAGCCGGCCGCGAAAGCCTTGGGACAACTGCTCCTAGCAACGTCGACTTTGATGACGATGAGGACGAGTTGGTGATTATTTGAGTTTCCGTAAGAACTTGCGACAAAAGGATGATCAAAAAGAGGTTAAAATTAATGAGCAAATGATATGCATTGAGCGTTACATTAAAAACTTACACTAGCTTTTGGTTTCTTCGGTTTGGGCGCATCATGAAGTCCAGCAGCATTTACTTTGTTAATGAGCACGGCGTATTCAAACAATTCAAAATACCGCGTCAAATAATTCGGTTGTTGAATATATTTATGTTTTTTCCGGAGAATAATATGAAACTTACGGATGATTTTTAATATTTCTCTTCGTATTATTTTTCTTTTCTTTTCGATTTTATTTTTTCATTTTTTAATAGTTGAAGGTATCATATGGTGAGTACTGAGTCAGCAACTCTATGGTACAGGATTATTATTATTATTATTATTATTATCCGCCTTCCTCAGCCAGTCCTGGCTATTGGCGACTAGCTAGACAGAACCCTCATGGGGAAAAAACTGTCACAGATCTAAGTGGGTGGTGTTTCTATGGTACAGGTGCGTGTAGTGGCCCGAGTGGTCACTTTAACAAGTAGACAAATAAAATAAAACAAATAAAACAAAACAAATAAAACAAAGGAACAATGTGCAGATGTGGGTGTGCTGTGTTACACCGGCGACGGCGTCCGTTCTAGCTCCTTAGCTAGGCTGTACTCCGGGAGCCTCCCGCTCCGAATAAGCCAGCGGAGAAGTGGACGGGCCGTGAGGCCCGTCTGTAGGCGGCGGTCCAGGTCCGTTAGTGTTTGTGGCCAGTCTGGCGGTTTTTGGGGTGTTGCTGTGCAAGATAAGAGGACGTGGGCCGGGGTCTCGTCCGCAGTGCCGCATATACATGTCGGGGAGCCCACGGCGTCTCTCCAGTGGAGGTACGCCCGGAGGCCGATATGGCCCGTGCGGATCTGCGTAAGGAGGCTACTCTCGGCCTTGGTTAAGTGGAGGTGACGGCGCCGTACGGCCTTTGCCGTCCAGCATGGTGTTCGTGCCGCGAGGGATCCCGTAGAGTGGCCGTTGCCGGCGTCTTGTTGCCAGAGGGCCTTCCAACGGCCGGTAACGACAGTCCAGTCCGTCTCTTCGGGCCTGGGCGGTAGGGGTGGGGCGGGGATAGGCGGGTAATAATTAGTGAACGGCCGGGGGCGGTGGACCGCGCTCCGGATAGCTTGGGCTTTCGCTTGGTAGTCTGGCCGGGATAAGAAGACGGCGCGGCGGTAAGCTAGGTAGAGGTTTAGTGGTGGTATACCTGCCTCGGAGTGGAGGAGGTGGATAGGTGTAGACCGGTAGGCCCCCAGGACGGTGCGGAGGTAGCCGTGAAAGATAGTGTCCAGGGAGCTCGTTGGCCGGCGGTTGTCCTTTTCCGGGAGGAAGACACTCGCGCCGTAAGCTGCTGTGCTCCGGAGTACTGCCGTATAGATCGTGCGGGCCCACGGGAGCGTGCAGCCCCACGTCTTCCCGGTGAGTCTCGTAAGGGCATAGCTCTGTGTGGTGAGGCGGCGTTTTATTTGCCGGAGGTGTGCCGAGAAAAGGAGCTTCCTGTCGAGCCAGATACCGAGGAAGCGGGCCGACTGTCGGGGCTTAAGGACGGTATCCCGGTCGAGCGTAAGCGTCGTCGTCGGGGCCGCGTGTGTGCGGGAAAAGTGGAGGAGCTCGCTCTTCGCCGGCTCGAACACGACGCCTCTCGGTTGTGCCCACTCCGTGACGGTAGACCATGCCTCCCGAAGGAGGTAGCAGCAAAAGCTTGTCGTGCGGCCGCTCGCGAGGAGGTTGGTGTCATCTGCGAACCCGAGGGTAATAACTTTATGGTGGCGGCGGAGGGCTTGGTAGAGTGGTGTCGTAAAGAGGATAAAGAGGATGGGTGATAACGGGGACCCCTGGGGGACGCCGGCGGTAACGGGCCGTGCCGGGGCAACCTTACCGTCGAAGGCGAGCTCCGTCGTCCGGCTTGTCAAGTAATTCGTTATCCACTTAATTATCCAGTACGGGAGGTGGAGGGTGTGTAGTGTGTGAATGAGCCACCCGTGGTGGACGTTGTCAAAGGCCCCTTGGATGTCAAGTTGGAGGAGAGACGCCGTGTCGCCGGCGCTCCATACGCTCCGTACGGCGTCGGTGAGGAGGCGGGCCGCGAGCTCTGTCGACCGGTAGCGCCGGTTACCCATTTGACCCTCCGGGAGGAGCTTGTTTTCTTCTGCTGTCTCGGCCAGCCGGCGGGCCACGATAGCTTCGATGACTTTACCGACGGTGTTAAGCAGCGCGATTGGGCGCCACCCTTTTGCTTCTTGTCTCTCTTGAGCGGTTTTGCCGGGTTTTGGGATAATTATTGTGCGGGACGCCTTAAAGTGTGACGGCCAGTGGCCGAGGTGGAGGCTGGCGGTGGCGATGTTCCGGAGCCATGGGAAGAGAGAGTCGCCGCAAGCACGGAGGAGTGCGTTCGGTATTTGGTCCGGTCCCGGCGCTTTCCTCGGGGAGGTACGGTAGACTACTGCTGTGACGTCGTTTATAGAGATATTTTGGCTAATAAAGATACGGCCGTGTGGTGTCGCGGGCGGCCGTGGAGGTAGTGCGGCGTCAGGAGTCGGGAAGAAGCGGTGGGAGAGGATCTCCGTTTTGTCGTCGACGTGGGTGGCGTACGTGCCGTCAGGGCGCCGAAGCGGGGGGAGGAGTGGCGGAGCGGAGGGGTTATGGCTCCGGGAGCGAGCCCACTTTTCGAGTCTCCATAGGTCTACGTCTCTTGCCGAGGCCTTGTATAATACGGCCCGCCAGTGACGGGTACCGGCACGGCGGAGGGCGCGCCGTTGCTCTCGGCGTGCGTCTCGTACGGCGTCGTATGCGGCCGTAGACTGGTCTCCGGCTTGTACTCTTCTCTCCGCGGCGCGGAGAGCGTTTGTAGCGGCGGCGGTAGCCTCGTCCCAACCAGGAAAGCGTTGTCCCCGGGGGGGTGACTTGGCCGGGACGCATGCGTGCATAATACCGGCGAGTTTGCCGATTAAGTCGTCGGTCTGGTGCTCGAGGGTGGCGACGTCGGTAGGCGGCGGTGGCGTCGGGAGGAGGATATCTCTCCCTAGGGCCGCGGCTTTATCTTGATTGAATCGGGACCAACAGAAGCCGTCTGCCGGTACTGGTGGTGTCGTCGCTGGTATAAAGCAGGCCTGTGGCGTGTGGTCGGAGCCCGGCCAGTCGAGCACGGTATGCGTGGCCCGGAGCCGTGGCGAGGCCCACGTGTGGTCTATCGTTGATGGGCGCTGGTGGGACCGTTGACCCTGCGGCTGCCAGGTTGGTGTGCCCGGCGGCGTGAGTAGAGATAGATCCCACGTATTTGTGAGATTGAGGAGGACGTCCGCGTGGGTAGAGGTCCGTCCGGCGGTGTCCCAAAGTGGGTGGTGGAGATTCACATCTCCTATAAGGACGACGTCGGCCTCTGTGTCGGGTTGTGGTTGAGCGGCGAGGCGGGGCAGTGGCGAGTCCCACGGCCCCGGACCAGGTGGTAATGGCTCGCTGTAGACGCCGAAGATGTGGAGAGGGCGCGGCCCTTGCGTGTAGAGAGTGATGTGGATAAGGTCTTTTTCGGCTGTGTATTCCCAGCAGGACAGCGGTAAGCGCTTCGCCACGTAGCCGGCAAGGCGTCCCTCCCCGGCCCAGAGTTTGTGGTATTTGCCGGAGGCCGGTCCTGGTGCGTCGCCGTTCTTCGTCTTGACTATTTCTTGTAGGAAGACGACGTCGGCGTCAAGGGTGTCTGCGTGGTGTAGTGCTGTCTGTGCGTGGTGGTTCGTTTTATGTATATTCCATGAAATGATCACTACCATTAGAAGGATATGGGGGGCAGTTGTGGTGTGTGTGTCGCGGTCATTTTATCGGGGCGGGCGGGCGGCGGGCGACGGCCCGGGCCGCCAGCTTCCCGGTACTCGGCAAGAGTGTTTAAGTAGAAGGGGCAGGTGCGGGAGTAGGCTGGGTGGGGCCCACGACAGTTCGGGCAGTGTCTCTCGTCTGAGGACTTGTCACAAGAGAGGCTCTCGTGGGCGCTTCCGCAGTGGGCGCACCGGGGTGGCTTTCGACAGGTGCGTGCTTTATGGCCCCAGGTCTGGCAGCGGTTACAGATATGTGGTCTGGTGTCTGGTCTGTACGGGACGGCGCGGTAGAGGCAGTAGTCGAGGATGACACCGTCCCGGAGAAGCAAGGTGGCGTCAGCGTCGGTGGCCACGGTGAGGCATAAGCTACCGGGACGGGCCGGCGGGCTGTCCTTGCGGACCATAGGGCGTGTCTGGAGTATTGGGCAAGGCGCCTTGAGTCTGGTGCGGAGATCTTGGAGGAGTGTGTCGGCTGGTACGCCGTGGAGGACGACCTTCGGGCCAGTGATCGTGACGTCGGCTCCGAGGTCGTCAGCCCAGGACATGTCCTTGACATACCACCGGTCCGTTCCTCTCGGGAAGACGACCGCGCTGTCGCCGCTCGGGAGTTGGCGTACGGCGTGGGCTGGAGTGCGGTCGCCGGCGGCGGACTTGACGGCGTTAACAATAGTCTCGCATGACGGTGGTGACGTCATACGGCTGGTGTGGAGGATAACCTCCTCGTATCGTGGCTTCGTTGCTGTGGTGTGGGTGTTGCTGTGGCTATTGTTTGTTTGTTGTGACATGGGGGTGGTTTGTGAGGTGACGCGGTAGGCGTATGTGGGTGGCGGGTTGGTTGTCGTGGCCGGTACGGCCGTCGTGACCGGAGGCGGTGTCGTGGTAGCGGCGTGGTGTGCCTGCGAGGTGACGGTGTAGAAGAGCTTTTGTAGGATCGTGTCGACGGCCGAGCCTGTAAGGGGGTCGGCTTCGTACACAATAGCAAGTGCGGTGGCGAGAGCATCCGCGTGGCCGTTAGCGATGCCACAGATCTTGGCGACGTCCTCCGGGACGTTCGTGGTGTGCGGTGTTATGGCCGGTCGGGTGGCGTGCATGCTGGTTGCCTCGGTCGGGGTCGGTGGGGCAGCGGCAGCGGTGTCGCGGCCGTGCAGGGTCGAGGCCACGGTGCGCATTTCGGCAGCCGTGCGGCTGCGTTTGACCGGGGACCGTTGTAGTCTTTCGGGCGCGACGACGACGTCGCTGGTGCGGCTGCGTAGTGGGCTGCTGGCCGGTGTTGAGCTGTCGGTAGTGGGAGGCCGCGTGCGCTTGTTGGTCGACGGGGGCAGCGGGGCGGCTATGCCGCGGAGCCGTGCCGAGGCGGCGCGTGTCGCGCTGGCCACGGCGGTGGGCATGCCGGCGGCAGTGCGGATGGCACGGGGAGCGGGATGTATTTATTATTATTAGGGATATTTTTTCGTATGGTACAGGATTACTCCGCAGATTTATATCTATTTACGGTCGTAACACTTTTTGCCTTTCGTACACTTGCACAATACAGAAGTACAGCGAGCCACAAAGTGATGATATTGTCTTGTAGTTTGGTCGTTAACATCACGTGATATTGCCTGTGCTTAATCCTACTTGAAATCACGGACCTGGCCACTGGAATCGAGCCAGGTACTGCCCAACAGTTTTGAAACATATGAAACAGCGCAAAGCATTGGCGTTCCAGTGATGCACGGGAGATCAGTAGGCATGTCAAAAAAGAACAAGCTGTTCAGTGATCCCAAACAGCTGGTCGTCGTCGTCACCGTCGCTCTTTGCAGAGTACGTGAGAAAAAAGTGAGATACGAATACGACACAATCGGGCACTCGACATACGGTATGCGCCATCCAGGTAGTGACAGATCCATTTATACACCTGGAAAATGTCACGGTAAAACGGACTTTTGCCGTTGGAATCCTCTTTACAAGACGAGTTCCTCAGCAAACGGCCTACGAAGTAATTGTTCTGGAAGGCTCCTGCCCGATTGAGAGATGCCTGGAACGAGGGTGCGGTACCAGAGCACCAAAGAGGGAAAAAAAGGACCCACGTAAGCTGTTTTAGGCGGCCAGATAACGTGAGGTGGCATTTCGCTTCTGTTGCCCTCCAGCTGGTGTTCTGGGGCATCATTCCAGAATGTCAGAGCAGGCCACGGCACTAGCCACAGGGCATTTCATCAGTGACATGCCCCTGTAAAAGCACAAGAGAGGCGCAAGCTCCAGCCAACAGGCCAACTAGCGCATGTGCCTGAACGTAACGGGCAACGGCGACCAACCTCTGGGGTCCACGCAACGAAAGGAGGCTGGTGTCCTCTGCCATTTCTCACCCAAAAAGCGGACACCCTGGTCGCCAGCCCCATTTGTCTCTCGTTCTTGCCCCAATTCCCCAAAGTAATATTGAGCCTGTTGCTACGTACTACTTCCGTAATCCGTCGATGCCACCGAAACGCCGAACGAACCAAAGCAATGCAACCTTCAAAAGCACCACGCGAACACGAATACCAAAGAAGATCAGGACATCGTGGAATAGGAAACCAAACCTTTGCAAACCGTCGGACGGACATTGAATCAACAGCACGTCTCTTTCGATAAACAAAGCCCACGAACGAACCCCTGCCAATACGCGGACCTACAAAGGGATTTCTCTTTCTCCCGATTCGGTTTTGAACCCCTTCATCACACAAAGGACAGAGCAAATCCGCCCTTTCTTTCTTCTTGAAGAGAGGACAAGTTTGCAATCTTGTCGACATACCTTCCACGGATTTCCGTTCCTATTGATAGCAAAACTACCTGCGCACGCGCACGCTTCTTCACAAACAACCGCCTAAGATGACACTCCGGGAAGAGTTCGCGACGAGAAACTTCAGTATGTTGTGAGAGACGAGAGAGGGAATAAGAGGGCATGGAAAGGAGGACCGGCTTTGGAAACTGTCGCGATGGCGCCGTGCACAATCGTGACCTTTTCAAGTGACATAAGGCTAACCATGCGGACTTGCGACAGGCATCTACGGACAATGGTATGTCTCTTTGTATCTTGATCTTCATCGATGTCGCTTTGTGCTTGTCAACTGCCCATCATCCGATACTGCCCAACGAAGCCGATCACTACGCTTGAATACCACCAACCCGAACGGCCGACCACAGCATGTTACCTACGCAATGCGCGTACGTTGACTATATTGTATCCGGCGACTTACCTCTCGTTGCGCAAAACCATGGCACAGCTGAGCAGGTGACAACAGGGCGTGAGGCGGCAGTAGCGGCTTGTTGCAATGCTGCCAATGTAGCGACCGCCAGCAGAGCGACGATGGCGACGACAACTGTTCGAGAAACCAAGACTTAGACATCATCGGAATGTACTAACACTGTCCTTTCCAGGCTCGGTATCCTGTCCATGATCTTGTGCTTTGCCCTCGGCATTGCCAACGTCTTCACAATCCACGTCGGCATCATCGTCTTTAGTGCAGTCTGCCTGTAGGTCACCCCTCCCGCCTCAGGGAACGCCATTACTTCCCCCTTGTCCATGCATCGTCTAACGAAACAGTGCCTTCTCGTTTATTATCCTCTTCATCGAGGTCCCTTTGCTGCTGCGCATCTGCCCGACGTCGTCCACTTTCGACGCGGCCATCCGCCGTGTCTCCACCAACTGGATGCGCGCCGCTGCCTACGGTGGCATGGCCCTGGTCCAGTGGTTGAGCATCATCGCCGCGCGTACGAGTCTGATTGCCGCCGCCGTCTTTCTGTCGCTGACGGGCATTTGCTATCTGTTGGCTGCTATCCGTGGCCAGGACTTTGTCGGTAGTAAGACGCTCGGCGGTGCCGGCGTGGCGCAGATGATTGTATAAGAGGTGATGGTGACTACATCACTGCCCCTTTATGTTGACGCACATCGGAACGGCTCCTCGATACAAATCTAAGCTCCCGTTTACAATCGATGCCGAGGGAGGGAGCGAGTGACTTTGCTGGAACGAGGAGAGCTTTTGCAGACGACGCATCGGAGTCTGTTCGCAAGTATGAGCAGGAGTAAGGTGGAAGGGAAGTGGTAGACTGTGATGGCGACCTCATTGGGAGGCGTGTGTCTTTCTGGCTGTGCGAGAAGGCACACTTTGGGCGGCGGTAATCATGTCGTTTTATACCGCATGCGTTGAGTTGAAAAAGGGCCTGGGCAAGTAGAGAGACCTAGTAGAGAGGATCAGTGCCCATCTCTCTACTGAATTGCCAATGTCGTGTTTTGCTGTTTTTCTCTCCCTCAAATTTTCTACTTTTCGGTTCTTGCTTCTGCTTTTGTTTTGTTGAGGGTTTTGCCCTGTTCTTTTTTTGTTCTTACACCCATGTTGTGGAACATCACACCTTACATATTTCATTCGGGATTGGCTTTGGCGTCCAAAGGAATTACTTATTACTATTTGCTCTCATCCTCGCTCGCCCCTGGTCTGTCTCTTGTCAAAAGGTTTGATCGTCCATGATGCCTGTGTTCCTGGAGAGAGGAAGCCTCGCGATGTCGACGTGAGTCTACGTAATGGCCCCACGTTGTCTCCATGTGTGACCAATACACCATAGTCTGTACATCTGTAATTCGTACTCATTACTCTGTGTCAAGAATTTTGAGCCCATGATCTTCCAGCCCTCCCAGGCACAAAATTCTTATAAGAGAGGGGCCTGGGGGTGTATTGTTGATTCCGTTATCCGCTGGTTTTCTGGAGCTTTCTGGGGCAAAATGATGTCATGAAGCAAGGTTTGGCGTCTTTATCGGCTGGTCGATGGACATCTGTGGAGCATTACACGTCAGGTTGCACACACGCGGGAAACAGGCAAGTCAGAAGTAACAACCGCGGATTGCCTCTGTCGCCTCGACGATGACTCTAGACTCATATGAAGCGACGAAAGACGAGAGGGACCTCCAGACTTGTTCAGGCTCTGCAAACGGTTGCCTCTGCAGGAGACAGCTTGCATCCATTTTAGGCTACCTCTTTCTGTTAGCTTTGGAGCAGGCGAAAGCTATTTTCGGCAGTGTCCATTGGGAGCTCTCCAGATCTTGTGAGCTCCGAAGAGCTTGTGCAGGGAAGACGTTCTCGTTGCTCGGGGTTGCCTCCGTAACCGTCGTAATTCTATATCCTTGATATTCCATATGAACACCTACAGCCTCGTTTGCACGTGTCGTACTTTGGCGTGACTGGAAACAACGCAGACGAGAAAATGAACAGGGCCGTGTATTTCTCTACTGCCGCCTTAGTTGTTTTAATCCTGTTTGTTTTCTTTTCTTATCGTCGTCACGGGCATGTGCTGCTGCAGGCTGCTGCATATTGCACTCCTGATATTCTATGAGGCATTTGGTGATCCTGTAAAATGGACACCATATCTCTTATTTGGCCGATTTGTTTTGCCTTTCGGGTGAGCGATTTGGTGATTTATCCCTCTTACATCTGAAAAGGTTCACCGTCTCTCATGAGCGATACTATCATCATGGCCAAAGTCAGTCTTAGCAAAGGAGGAGCAGTAAAAGTCGAACAAGGCCGATCAGTGAGAAAAAGAAGCAATCGATGTGAGGATCTACCAAAACGGTTAACGACGGCAGATGACGAATTATGGATCGTGGGATAATTTTGAGATAGCTTCAGGCAAAACTTCCCTGCCAATTGGCTAACAAAGTCTAGGTGAGGCAAGGTGGTGCATCAAAGTATGGCGTACGGCACACCCGAGAGAAGAAAAAAAGACCCCAGTTGCACAGTGCAGAGTGTTGAATCTCCCAGACCCTCTTTGCTCCAGGTCCGGCTACCGTCCAAAGCTAATCGGCAGTGCACCTTTGTCCAGAGAGAGGGGTGTGCAAAATTTGGCGCTCGTGATGTTCAAATTTTCAGGCGGCCCCCTCCCTGTATTCCAAGGCGAGCCTAGACCGTCCCACGTAATTACGCCTCCTTTACCGGAGCCCTTTGCTTCCTGGCATGGTCGACAACCGAAAACAGCAGGTCACGTATTCCTTCAGCCTTCTAGAACGTATTCGACACCCCCCCCTTCTCTTCACCTTATCTGTCTTTTGAGAAGACTATCTTGAAGCCACCACCTGCTTGTTCTGGATGTCAGCATTCTCTGACAGAGTTGAGACCTCTCAGGGGAAAGGCAATGGGCATTGTTTTCGTTTTGGATATGATTTACAGAATGATTGGTGACCGCTATTGTGCTCTCTACCATGTCATCCTCTCACACCATCTCCTGAACAGCCTCAGACCGCCCGTTCCTACGTAAGAATCGCCCTTACCCGACGGCCCTAACCCTGTCGATCGAGATGACTGTATTTGATTGTTGCGTTGGACGCTGTCTGTCGCCATTTTGGACGTTTGGGGAGGGCATTAAAACGATCACGCTGCCATCGTGCATGAACTGTCCATATTTCGTATTCTCCTCGTGGCCGCTTTCAGCATTATTTTGTTTTTTTACTTGGATTACCCGCATGGGCTTTTTTCGTCAATCTGTGTTTCTGCATGTTTAACGGCCTCGTCTTCTTTTTCGTTCACGTCTGCTCTACCGTCTTGTTCCTGACGCTCGTTCCTGGCTCTCTGGTGCAAGTCCATGTCGTCATTTTGGGTGTCCCACCTCACTTTTGTGGCATGTTGAACTTATGTTGCCCACGGTGGCTAATTTACAGTGTCATTGCCCACTAGAATTTGCCATACTAATGAAGTAATAGGACCTAGTGCTGTGATATTCTAGAATGTGGACTTTTAACGCCTCGTCGGTCCTGATTCCAGCTCCCTTTGCCACTTATGCTGTTGACGTTTTACCTTCTGTACTCTTCGCCTCCAAGTATCAGTTTTTGTCTATTTTTGTCTGTGGAGACAAGACCATTAAGTCTCACTCGACATCACAACTCTTTGTACTTTTGGTCTTCTGGCCCTTTTTTTGCTCTCCACTGTCTACTGAGAATAACCCAAAATTGTTGCTTCGCGAACAGGAAGTGAAGACGTTGTACGTGGTCCTGTAAAGAGCACACTGCTCGGGACGTGCTACGCATTGGCATCGTGCCGTATTGTCTTGTGGTGCTTTTACAAGTCTCTACAACAGAGTTGACCGCCTGGCAAGACAAGATTGTGGAGAGAAGTCTTTGTCAAACCTGCCCCGCTCATTCGCTCCTTCGCCCACTTGTGACGAGCACGGCATGTCAAAACGGGCAGGAGGAGCCGGCTTGCACACTCTCAAAGGGACGCTCCAAGGCAGGCTGCTGATCGGTAAAGACGCGATAGTCAGCTAAGATGTGAGGCAAGCTCATGAGCACGACAGAATTGCTCTCGCCGGTATCTCTGTCACGACAATCAAAGTCCACATGCAACGGTACATTTTCCATCTCCCTGGCGTGTATACAGAGACACAGTGTCCGCAAAATCGAAGCGGATGTGCTTCTCCTCTACCGTGATATTCCCTCTGCTCTTCATGCAAAATGACTGTCGCGTGAACAAAAGGCCAGAACCAATTTAGCTTTAGCTGCAGTTTGGTCGACTCGTCTTTCTGATCCTAACCACCTCAGCCCTCCTTTTCGAGCCGTTCCCCTCACAAGAACAAACGGTGAACAATTAGTTGCTTGCTGTCTGCAGGGGCAGTGGAGGAAAAGATGGGCGACTGGACAAACATATCAAAGAACAGTTGGAGGGACGTGATCCAAACTCGTAAAGACGGCAGAATAAATTGCTTTTTGCCAACCTGTATGTTGTACAGAGTACCTCGTACACACGTGTAAACTTCTCGTCAGCCAAGCAGACAATCAGGAAGCCAAGTTGCTCTGTCATTGGGTGTTCGTCCCGCATATCTGGGAGCATTTGCAACTGACCTGCAGCTCCAAGAAGAGCCGTCCAGCCGTCGTAAAAACTCTGCGCTGCGATTGTGAGGATCGTTGGCATGGTCACGCGGTGGAGACACACGAACGCCCACGCCGCCTTTTTGTGGAGGCGGTGGGCAAGGCATGCGGGCACGGGCATGGGACATGGGTTGAGGGGAAAAGGGGAGAAAACCTGGCCATGCGTGCGACTGGAGACGATGATGCTATTGATTTTCTGTTTTTCCTCGACATCGAGCTCTCCTGTTCTGGGGATTCGAATTCTGTCTGGCATTCTTTCGAAGTCTGTGAATCGGTGCAAGCAAAAGACGTCCAGGTTGTCGTGTACCCCTCCAAACCTTATTTCACGCCCAGCATGCTTCGGGCCAAGTACTAGATGGAGACGCGCAATGGCAAGGTGGCAGAAATGAATGGCAGTTCACCAGCAACATCAAAAGACGGTCTGAACGAGTCATCGAGCTGCACAGTGCGTTAATTCGCCCTCAGTATTCGCACGCGGCGCCCTGCGGCTTTGGGGAAAGAACGGCCCACTTGGGCCAATGTCTAGAGCGCTCGGTAGAAATACGGGTAGGTACACTCAGTCGGTAGTAAACATCGATAAATTATTGGTACCGCCCGGTACACCTACCGCGCCCGCCTGGAAACTACAGCTAATAGCGAGCAAGATATTTGTCCACCCCCTTGTGTGTGAGCAATTCGTCGGCCATTTTAGTGGTCTGGTGCCGCTTCCTGTTCCACATCCACACGCCCATGCACGCTCTGTACAACGCACGCCCATCCCCTCATGCCTGTTAAGTCAGGTCCTTGGCCTTTGCGGTGCATGTAAATACTTGCCACGGTGCTTCCTTCCTGACTTGCAAACTGGCATCGGCAAGCTTCTTGCTTTCTCGTTCGTCTTTCTCCTTTTCTTCTCTGTTCTACCGTTGCATGTTGTTGCATCTACATCCTGTTTTCTCCTTTTCGAATCGTCAAACGAGTACTGAGTCCCGCCGTCAGCACACTTACACGCAGCAGCGTTTTTCATCCAGCTGCTCACGCCTCAAGGTACGTCACGGAAAGCAACGGCCCTTGTTTTGCCGTCTACGTTTTTGCAATTCTTCTCCAATTGGCCTCACTTTCGTGTTTCTGTCTTCCCGTTGTGTACCTCTGCTCTTGTCCACACTTCTACAGCCTTTGACGATTCTACCGGGCCCAATCCGTCTTTCAATTCCTCTCCCATCATCTCCAGCCGCCCCGTGGTCACAGCTGCATCTGCCACTCGCCATTCTTTCACGGCCGTCCCGCCCAGTCTGCGTTCGGGCCGCCATCGTGGAAGCCCAACAAGATCACGTCTCCTGCTACCCATTTGGAGCTATGACGCCAGAAAAGCGCAGAAAGCCTCAAAAAGAGAGGGCGCAACGGACGGGCCGGAGCGGTACGCAGCTTGCAATGGCTACAGATGCAGCAGAACGAGCTCCAATGACAATGAGACAGACATCCTAGGAATGGCGAGAGTTCCTGGCCTTTGGCGTCTTTTCGGAAAGCAAACGCGCTGGCACATTAGCCTCGCCCCTTATTCGTTTTCCTCCGCCCCTTGATTTTGTCCTGTCATGGCTTTCCATCGGAATGTGCTTCCTATCTTCATCTCAATCCCTCTGCCGTATCCTTCCCCGTATCCTTTCAGCTCGCGATAAGGTTTTGGGTCCTTATCAGTACCTAGGTGCCTCCGCTCTGACTCCCGTTATCTTCCATCTGGACTCTTTTCCGTCGCGGTCGTCACCTTGCTGCGGCTTGATACATGAGTTTCACATTTTACATGTTGCAGCCCCAACAGGTCCCATCCATTGTATGCGTGTGTCGTTCTCTCTTCCCCTGCCTCTTATCCTCTTCGCTTTCTTTCCTCTGGCCGCAACTTTGACCCACATCCTGCACCGAGCAAACTTATCTGCCTGCGTTCGGTTGTATCTTCGTGCATTGAATTGGTCCTTAGAGATTCCAGATCTGTTCCTCCGTCGCTGCCATTGTCTATCGTCCATCGTTTTATTTGCCTATTTGCTTCACCGTAACTTTATTTGCGGTGTTCGTTGGGCCTTATCGCTGCATGGCGTTCTCTCACTTTTCATTGTTGCGTCACACTAAGTTCCACGCGTCTCTTTATCGCCAAGCCTTCCTTGCACATTTATCCCTGGTGTCATATGTGACTCCTGCCCACAATCCATTGCTGGTATCTGCCGGTCTGTCATTAACTTGCCAATGGTTTGTACTTCGATCGTTTCAATAACTAACCAGACTTTCGCTTCAGTCTGTCCGTTTTTCCATTAAAAATCGTACCTAATCCTCAACAAACCACATACACACAGTCACAATGTCTGCCGCAACACAACAACCGGTCGTCCCCCCGCGCCCGATCAAGGCCCAAGACACGCCCAAGATCCCGCCACGCCCCGCCCGCCGTGCTGTCGACCGCTCTCTTTCGCCTAGCCGTGACCGGTTTGCCCCGTCGCCATTAGACAGCCTTCTTTCTAAGAGCCCCAGCCGGGCTACTTTCAACCCTGGCTCATCAAACCTGGCCTCCGATCCCATCGACCGGGCCGGCTCCGTCGACCTCCCAACTGTCGGTCAGGAGGGCATAGAATACGATGCTGTCGCAGAAGAGCTCAGCGCATCCAAGTCACATGCTGGCAGCAGCCGCGCCGCCTCCCCGGAACACACTCGTACCGTGGGCGACGACGTGAAGCTGCACGCCCCCAAGCCGTCGCTGCCTGCCATTAGCGCTAAGCAGCGCGTGGCCACTGTCACCCGCACTGATAGCGAAAAAGCTGCCTCGTTCGGCATTGGCCAGGCCACCAGCGGTGGTGACACCAAGAAGAAGGCCAGCACCGCCAGCCAAGACCTGTCGTCCAACGAAGACGGCCTCGAGGATGACGAACACGGCATCCCGGAGATCGGCCGTCAGGTCCCCATGTACCCAAACGCCGGCGATGTCCAGGCTCCCTCTCCGGGACCCGACGCCATGGCTGATGGCGGTAAGCGGAACCACAGCCGCAAGAAGAGCGCGCGTGGTTTCGGTGACCTGCCCCCAGGCAGCTATGGCCTCCACGGCCACGGTGTTATCGCGTCCGACAAACTGGAGAAGGCTTACTATGGCAAGCATCCTGAGCTCATTGAGAAGGAGCACACCCCCCACGACTCCGATCGCGCTCAGGACTACTCCATGACGAGCGCTGACCTGAACAAAATTGTGCGCGAGACGGCCAGCCGTGGCTCTGGAATTGGTAAGTTGAACAGCACACAAATTGATAAGAGTTGCGACGTCGCATAGCCCGCACCCGCATTTGCAGCTTGCCACAGTTGGTATCGGCGCTAACATTTTACTGCAGCGACGCATGGCAGCGCCGGCACCCCCAGCGAACAGGTTGGTTGGCAGGCTATTGACGAGTCGGTTTCCCGCCCCGCATCTGTTGCACTCAAGGGCAAGGCAAACAGTTTCGGCAGCCAATCCTCCGCTGCAGACAAGGGCGAAACCCCTGGAATCTCCTTTTCTGCCCCCAATGATGACAACAATGTCATCCACGTCGATGACCCCAACAACCATCGTAAGAGTGTAATGTTCAACGAAGACGAGGGGCCCGATTTCGATTACGAAGGTGAAGCACCTATTCTCGCGCCCGACGAGGTCGCTAAAGACCCATCCGGCTACGAGCACGAACCCGCCGTGGTTCCTGCATTTGAGCGCCGCCTTAGCTCGTTTGACGGCGAGGACGGCTCCAGCCGCCATTCTAGTCGCCCTGCCAGCATCTATCGCGTTTCGTCGATCCCCCAGGAGTCCGCCATTGCCGAAGAGAAGGCCGAAGACGAATACGAGCCACTGTTCCAGGACGGCGACAACAAGACCGGCCGTGCCGCTTCTGTCTCCGCCAAATCGATTACCGAGGAAGGTGCTCCCCGTTTCCCCAGCCGCGACATTTGGGAAGACGCCCCGAGCAGTGCCCACCACACCGCCGAAGTGTCCACACCCGACATGCCAATTGAGCAGCACCAGGAGGGCTATGTTGCCCAGCGCCCCTCGACCGACTCTCCACGGGAGGGTGAGACCCCTGCCCAGGCTTTCGCTCGGCAACAGGAGGAGCTCGCCGAGAAGGAGCTACAGGGAGCCGATGCATTTGCCGAGAACCGCAAACCCCGCGGGCCTACGTCGTCCCCATTGGCCAAAAAGGAGATTCTTGCCCCGGCGGGCAACACCCACGCGCCCTCCAGCAGCCCCGCCAGCGCCAGCAGCCTCCGTCGCCCACAACTCGGCCAGCGGTTCCCCAGCCGTGATGTCTGGGAGGATGTGCCCGAAAGCCTGCGGCTTCAGACTGTTGTCTCGAACCCACAGGGAGAGGAGGCATCTTCTCCTCTCGACGTATCAAAGCCCACCGTGCCCCAGAGACCGGCACGGAAGCTGACGGACTCGTCAGACAAAGCAGCACCAGTCGTACCGAGCCGGCCTAAGCCCAAGACTGCTTCGTCTGAAGAGGATGCTAGCAAGCCCGCGGTTTCCGACAAGCCCAAACCTGTTGTTCCCACTCGCCCGGCCCGCCACCAGCAGCCCAGTGCCGACCAGGAGCCCGAGTCTGTTCCCCGGTCTAAGCCGGCCGTCCCGGCTCGTCCTTTTGGTGGCAAGATTTCTCAACTGCAGGCCAACTTCATGTCAGACCTGAACAAGAAGCTTAAGATTGGCCCCCAGGCTCCTAAGAAAGATGACCCGGAGCCGACTGAGAATGCCCCTGAGGCTGAAAAAGCGCCGCTTGTGGATGCCCGCAAAGGTCGTGCCCGTGGCCCCCAGAGAAGCGCCCCGCGCGCTGCCGCTGCTTCGACGACAGCCCCTGCCACTTCCTCCGCACCGACCCTGGCCTTTTCCACAACCACAACCCTCTACAGTATCGACCCCGAAGATGGCGGTCTGATCGTCACGTCTGGCAAGATTTCGTCATCAATTCCAGAGGCCGAGAAGGACGAACCTGCTGCAGTTGAGCCTGATGCGGTTGAGAAGAAAAAGGGGGAGGAGCCTGCTGCGAAGGAGGAGGCAAAGGCTGAGACTGCCGAGCCAGCCGAGGCAGCTGAACCAGCTGAACCAGCTGAGCCAGCCGAGAAGACCCAGACGATTGCCTCTAACACGGCTGGCGAGCCCCTCGTCGAGGCCAAGGTTGAGGCATCGGGCGATTCAGTAGAACCCGCTGCTGTTGAGGAGCCAGTTGTTGCCGAGGAATAACTTGGGGGCGGTGTCTGATTTATCGTGGCGCATTTTGTTTTCGATTCTCTACATGTTACGCATGTTTATATTTTCTTTTGGTCCCGTGGAGGCTTAACTAGAAAAGAACACATTAATTCATAAGACGGGGGATTTGCATAGTAGCATAGCTGTTCCTGCGGCGAGTTGGATTTTATTTTCCTGCGGATTTTCAGGTATCCCTCATTTGTTCTTCACTGTTTCTTTCTTGACGTTTCTTTTTCTATTTATAATTTTACACGCTGCATTGCTGGGTAGTCTCTTGGCTTGTTTCCTATATTGAAACCGTCGTTTTTGTGCATTCTCAGCTCACTCCTTGTGATTGAGCAAAGCTTGACAGTACGACCGCAGACACAACACATTTGCTAGACACTGGTAAACATTACCACAATCTTTATGTTAACCCACCCTTAAGAGTAGCCTGAGTCATGGCTTGCGATCTGCTGGTATTGTACACACATATAAAAGCGCCAGTCTTTTCATGACATGGTAGAATTGAATATGGACAATTATATTTACTTAGTGTAGCTAGTTCAATTTGTAAAACAATCTTGTATTGAAATAAAATAACGTACTGATAACGGGTAGAGAAAACGTCGTAAGCATCAAAATAAACAGAAAAGAGAAACATAGTATCTGTTGAACAGGCCTGGCCAGCAGGGTATCCAATAGCCTCTTCTGTAATATCATTCTGTAATGTCATAAATGCCATGAATGTCACAAATAAATCAATCTGGTCTTCATCTTCGTCTCTCCAAATTCTGCATCCGTCCTGACAGCCGGTATTCACCGGAAGCGCCCGGCATCCGCCGAGGTCTTCTGTCGCTGCCACCTACCTTATCCGCCCACCACCGTCGGATGCTGCCGGTGAGGGACCGCTTCAAAAATTCTGATTCGCGGTGCTGGGGATTCTGTCGCTGCCGCTGGACCGCCGAGCAGAGGCTCGGTTCACACGCCGACTATTGTTCTGCATTGCCGCAAACTGGCCCACTTCAAGCTTGGCCCGAGCTACCTGGGCCTTGGTGACAACAAAGCCGCACTGGGCGACGTTACCGTTGGACATGAAGAGGGGCCAGACGTGGGCAGCGACGTCGTTGATGCTGTCCAGAGGTAGAACAGGCGACGGCGCATTTCCATCGTCTTTGTCCGGTGTGTCCGGCAGGACACGCCACTCGTTAACCTCGAGTTCGTCGTCATCCAGGTCAAGGAGGGCCTGGAAGACGTCGCGCAGAGGTTGAATGTCGGTGCGCCACGTCTCAGCAGTCTCGGCACACCAGCGGCCGAGGGCGACGAAGAAGGCGTCGCTTGCCTCTTGCGAAAGAATACCTCCGACAGCACCCCGGACACTGAGTGCCCGCCCGACGGCCTTGGCGCGGGCCGCCGCGTGGGTCTCTGCGTGGAATAGATCGTTCTGGACCCCGTCCATGGTCGCGGGCCTGGCCTCAGCACGGAGAAGCACACGGCGCACAAAGTTGAGGTGCTCGTCATCATCGATGCGTTCGTGGAGCCAGTCGCTCAACTCACTGCCGTGCTCCAGAGTGTAAAATGGCTGGAACAGCTTGGCAACGGCATTTTTGGCCAAGAAGCGCAGGACGGCAGCTGTGCGCATACGCTTGGCGTCAAGAGTGTTGGACGGCGGCAGCGGTATATTGGTGTCTCCAACAGCGCTTGTGAACGCCTTCCAGTCATCGCTGTCGCGGGCAAAGACGTGGGCCGGTAGGTCGGTGGCGAAACAACCGCTGACAAGGCGATGAGCACTCTGGAAGATGGAATCCAATTTTGCCGAACTAATTCAAGTAATTGCATGTTAGTGCGTTCGAGGGCGAAGAGTTGTGGGAGGTCAAGGGCATCGAGAGGATGGGCTTACGCGTCTTGCAGAGGCAGGTTGTGGATCGGGATGGCATAGCCGTTGAGCGTATCCAGCTGCCTCTTGAGCTCGCCCACTTTGGCATGGTGCTGCGTTTTCAGCGTTTCGACTTGGGCAGTCAGTTTGGCGAGTTGGGCTGATTGCTGGGACAATTTTCCTTCGAGAGATTTCTTGTCCCGCGTGAGTGTATCATTGGCCACAAGGAGGGCTTCAATCTTTTTCTTCTCTTCCGTAGCCTCGGACTTCAAGGTGGCATTCGATTCCGTGATGTTTTTGAGGTCACGGTCTTTGATGGCCGCTTTCTTTCGCAGCTCTTCCACACGGCCTTCGAGCCTCCGAATGGTTGTCCCTTGGGACGCAATTTGAGACTGCATGTTGTCGTTTTCAGCTTTGACCTGGTGAAAATGTTCCAAGCTGGCACGCAGAGCCCCTTGGCAGTTTTTGTTGTCAGAGAGTACGGTTTCGACGTCCTTGAAGACATTGCGATTCTGCCAGAGAGTCTCCATGCTCTGCTGGAGTGTACTCAGTCTCTCACTGAGCTCGATGGTCTGCAGCGGCGGCGAAGGCGGTGATGTGCCGTTTGACGGTGCATTGAGAACGGCAAGAGTGCCGTTGAGGCCGTTTGGAGAGGCCATGCTGATACTTGTGTAAATGTTTGAAGTGAAAGAACAAGGAATGTGGATAGCGGTGGTTGTGGTAAGGTATGACGGGCAAGCCAGGGTGTAGGTACTTGCAAGGTTAGGCTTGACGATGGATCTCATCAAACTGATGCTCGAGGATCATGCCGGGTTATATATCCTGCGCTCGCCAAGCTTGCTCAAGTAATCGATGAGCAGGAATGCAATTACTTTGTTGCCATGCGGGCTTCTGCGGCGCATGCATCGGGTTGTCATGTCTTGTAGGCCTCACCTCGTTCCTCATCATCTTGTAGATTTCTCCTCTTCCTGTTCCTGTTCCTGATTTGATTCTGATCATGGTCTGGCTTGCTAGCTTTCATCCAGTGCTTCCTTCCATCATCCTCTCCGTTGTATCCGTTTGTTTATTTCCAGCCGTTGACAGCCCCGGGATTTGGTACGAGGCTGGCCTCAATTCATTTTGTGCACATCTTTCCGAATTTCATGATGATTGTTGTGGTGCGGCCTCGGCCTTGCCCAGTGAAATCATAGATCACATCACCCTCTTTTTCTGCGGGGATTCCTCGATGCAGAAGGTTGTGTTTGCCGTTGTCCGCCTTTTTGAGCCTCTTTGCGTCCTTTCACCTCATCAATTGTGTGCTCATAGGCAAAGCGAAGAGAGGGAAAATGGTCTGGCCCCCAACTTTCCAAGCTGCAACTTACGGCGTTGACGTGGCACCGTTTCAGTGCTTGCTGTGGGCTGTCGGCCGACCCTTCTCCGCGCAACTGCGACAGGCCGTAAGTGCTTCGGACTCGGCTGGACCAACCACAGGATGAGGCGACCCCGATCGCCAGAGAAAATACGGATTAGAAAGCACAAAATTCAAGGCGACAAGGCGACTAGGCAACAATTCTGCAAAGCGAACATGATCCTCGGACGCGACAACAGCGCAAAACCGCGACAACAGCGCAAAACCGCGACGAGGTAGCAAAGAGCGGACACGGGCAGTTCGTGCAACAGTGAGGCTTATGCGGGGGAGCCTCTTGTGTACACAAGACGTTGTGAGCGTCAAATAGGAGGCCTTTTCTGGACGCGAACGGACGAATGGCATGACTTGTGCAGAAATGCGTCAGTGATCATGGACAACAACAATAAACAACCATAAGCCGAAGCTACGGATTGACTCAACCGCATCGCAGGCAGCCATTACCACACGAATGGTGCGGCAGAGAGAGACTGAGAGGTTAGAAGGCGAGAAGTGAGAGCCGGCAGTATTCCCGCTCGACGAGGTGGTCGACGACGATGAGAAGAGGACGGACAAACAAGGATACTATTTTCGAGAGAAATCAAAGCCCCTTAATCGAGAAAACATGACGCATCACGTGTATGGCACGGTCGTAATGTTCTTTGTTTTGGCTTGCCGACTATGGAAGGCGCGACCGGTCCGAATGACTTGTCCCTTACCTTTTGGAACCACACGGCGCACAATTTACAATGTTTTTATTGCCTGAATAGCAAGAATAAATGAAGTGAAAAATCACGTTCACCTTCATCAGCATCAGCCATCATAAGCAGTCTTTCGTACAGCCCATCAGCTCACCGACAGACGACTGCACGCGTGATGCTGCCCAAATCTCGTTTAGCTATGTGCTGTACTTGAGTAGACCCTTAATCATGTTTATTTGTAACTCCTTTGCCTTGTCATTTTGTTTTTGTTGTACAAACCTAACTTAACAATCCTCAGCAGATGGCCAATCATGGCATTAGCGTTGCCTTTGTCGGCTAAGACACTTATCCGTTAGTTTATACGAGTCGGCCGCCTTGAGACGTAGAGACTTACGGTACACTTGATAATAATTAATGAGATCGAGGAAGCGGATGGCGAGTTGGGAGGCTACGGACCAGGGTTTTACCTTACTGTAATATATGCTTGGTGGTGAGACTAAGCTCGGTGAACGTCGACGTCACGAATGGTGGACTGCGTAGGAGTGTAGGTTTCAGTCTAGAAGGGGTTTCCCTACACTTAGAACCCACAGTAGACTGGTATAACTTACGGTGATAGCCGTATAGTAGTAGTAATGTAATAATAATATTTCCTTATATTATTATTCACGATATAAGTGATCATTACTCTTCCCTCCCCTCGAATTATTCAAGTCACTATCCAACGAACAAAAGACGAGGCCGATACAATAAAAATATAAATCACCATCCAACCCAGCTCCCAGCACTGACACCATCAAAACAACACAACTGAAGCTGTGAGCGCCACCAGCGCCATTCCTGCAAACGTGACAGGATTGATTGAGTTTGACGTCGTGCCGGCCATGTGGATGAGCACTCCGTTGGACTGCGAAAGGTTGCGCTTGCTGGCGATCATTCAATCGTTGAAATCCGCTGAGACGTCATGCTCGTTCGTGCCGTTGAGCTGGCACCATTCCAAGCAGGTATTTACAACGTGCACGGGACTAGGGTGGCAGCAATCGACCATCCACGGATCGGACGCGTTGGTGCCAGGGATGACGGCGTAGGTAAGGTTGCGCGGGATGGGTAGGACGTCGGGAACGAGGTTCGTCAGGCAGCTCGAAGTACTGGAGTTTGACATGGTCGTGGTGCTCGTCTACTGCCTACAGAACGAGGCAAATTTGACTGGTCTTTTCAAACGATGGAGGTGGTTAAAATAAAATAAAAGCGAAGATGTGTAAGATCTACCGTGAAACAGCGAAACAGCGAGTTGCGATAAAAAAAGTCAAGAAGTCGAAAAAATCAAAAAAAAAAAAAAGAGGAAGGGACAAGGGGCGTTGTATACAGTGCCAACTATTTATCGGTACTATCGAGTTTGTTTGGTCAAGTGCAGTCAGCCTCTGCTTGACTGGGGCACAGTTGCTTCTATAATAATAGGAAATGCGACGGACAGGGCCTGGACCACGGTGACTACAGTATTTATTATACACCCAGTCTTATTGTGCGACTTTTAATTAGGCTGATAGTACCAGGCCCCCTTTTATGCTGTACCGAACATGTTGGACGCCTAACTGGAGAGTGTTTGCCGGTCGTATATCCGGGCCAGTAGACAGACCGTCAAGTTGGCTGTCTACTGTGGTTGACTATGTCCAAAATCCATAGATAACAAAATTCGAGGATTTTCTGAAAATGGGGGCCAAACCGGGTGTATTTGTCGGGCATCTAGACATCGGATGTGTATGATACACAACAAATCGAAAAGAAAGCTGTTTGCAGGGATATTGATAAGACTGTGCGTAGCATTCTGGGCAGTCTCGGCAGGATAAAGATTTTTTTTTTTGAAAAAAGACTGCCAAACTAAGTGGGAGGCTTGATGTTGCGAACTACGCAGCTACATATACGCACGTCGTCAGAGACAAGCCGGATATTTTGGGCTCTACGTTGAGTTCCAACTTTTTGCGGCTCGTACACATCAAATTTTACAAATTATCATGGTAGTAGGTGCTCAAAGTCATATGTGGCCCCCCGTTAACTGTGTATATTGTTCCTTGTGAGAAACTGCGCCCAACAAAACCAGATACCCTTGGATGCAACGAGCCATTCGATCCGTCAAACCTAATCTATAACAGAAGATGCCACCGGCCTTTGCGATCTTTGAATATCTGATCTCGACGGCCCTCAAAAAATATGGAGCCCCGATGGCAGTCCGTTTGTCATGTAGTCTCTCAATAAGGTCAATCGCAACGGTAGCTGCAACTGCGTTGTCGGCATTTGCCTGGCCGAAGATGATGCCTATTGAGACAAGAACGGCCGTGCTGGAAGTCCTTAGAGGCATGCCGACCGGCGTACCTTTATATCATTCTATCGATGGATGCGATGGCAATAACACGTGGCCAACCGGGCCGTACCCTTCGCATCCCCGGTATATATCCCCGGTATTGATCGGTGGTATACACTAGCGGTATCATGATAAGCGGTGGTAGGCACAATACTCCGGGTGTATATGTATGGGTTGGTAGCGCCGGCAAACAGTAAACAAGAACTCTTACCTACGTCATACCAAGAACTAAAATTACTGTACACTGATAAACCGATCTCTTTTTTCATTTTGCGAATGAGTTTCCTCCATTACTGCATTGTCTAGACAAGCCTTCACCACTCGCTGCCCTTGTAGATAATAGACATATCATGAGACTCGTACAATAAAATACTTATTGAAACTAGTTTTAAATTAGCAGACTATTTATTGTGTTGATTTCTTATTATACTCTTTAGATGTCGAAAGCGGCTTATAGGGGCGCTTAGGTTACTGGTAGTAGCCTTCAGTATACAGTGTAATTAATACGTCGTATGACTTGCTATTTACTGTGCATTTCCCCTCCCCCTACACAGTCAGTGTGTAGTTCGTTCCACTGGTTGTTAAATGTCACGCGGTGCTGCTGAGAGTGGCGAGCCACTGGGTCTAGCTGTCGACGAGACCGGTGCCGTTGAGTAATGTGAGGAGGATAACGGATAGGATAAGCAGTGATAAGAAGGTCTCTCAAGGACGAGGTGTTGGGGCTGGCGAAGGACGTGCGGAAGCGAGGACGGGCGTGTCTTATATCACTAGTTAGAGAGGTATATGCCGCTTGAGAACAAGTGGTAAGATTAGCCTTGAAGGACGCTACCGCCCGACGACGACGATGATGGCACCAGTCCTTGTCCCAGTCCAGCCGCATCCCAACTCAAAGTCAACTTGACGAGGGTCTTTCGAAGAGCATGGCCAAGAACGGGACGCCGGCAGCAACAATCATCACCATCATAGGAAAGGAAAAAGCGTTGAAGATCGCGAACATGAGTTCGACGAGGAGCGGGGACAAAAGGCCATGATCCAGGACGTAGCCGCAGCAGCAATTTTCCGAGGAACAACTCAAGCGGCCACCATACGAGAGTCCGTACTTTCCGAGGCCAAGAATATATTAAGGGTTCGCGGCGCGCGCGTATGAACAAACTCTTTCGAAGCTTGAAAACACGCGGCCATGAAATGGCCTCCACTTCGGGTCGACTGCAGCTGCTATTCCGCAAGCAGGAGCTACTGCCACTGGTTGGTATCTTTATCGGACCGCGCGCTGAACCTGCTGCGGGTAATGGTTAGGACAGGAGGCTGCAAAAGTCAAACATTAGATAGGTGTCAATATTCGACTCCGAAATTGGAGTATGTACGTAGGAAGTGGTTGAATTACATCATCATACTTTTCTTTTCGTCAGACAAGTCGACAACTGAAAACAACCTAAATCAACATTCGGGAGAATTCTCGTGTGGAGGAGATGGCCGTTTTCTCGTCTTACTCAACAATATAGTCGGCTGAGTTTAAGAATACAATAAAGTGGAACGACTGAACATTAGAGGACGGCTTCTTTTCGAAACTGTAATAGTCAATGAAGTGCCACATAATCTAAACGGCTATTCGCATTGTAAACAGTTCGTCCCTTCTTCCAATGTGGTGGGACGACTCAATCAAGTCATACTATAGAAAATGTTGTATTTTAGTTCCGTATTCATAGGCAACCGTTCACGTGGCCGTCAGGGTGCCTCGGGCATTTAGTCCGCCTAGACCGGCAGCCGTGGTCCTTACTCCCTCCGCGGAGTGGATGATGAGACTTTTGGTCGTATGATGCCTTGGTAACGTTGGTTTGCCAAAAGAAAAGGAATGTGGACATGGTGGATGGACATCTACGGGTCGTTCAGTTGGATAAAAGCTGATAAGAGCCGAAGCAGGGGCCTCCATGCCGAGCTGGTGAGCTTTTGGATTCTCGGACAAGCCTGCCGTATGCCATCTAGTGAAATATGAGAAACAAATGAGGTGTGGCCAGATGGCATTCGTCGAGGATGGTTATTATTTACTATAAACGGCAATGAGGGAGAAAGTTTCCAGGGAGTGGGCACTGAACGGCAAAGGTAAGCAAACGCAAGTGTTGCTTTGACCTACCATTTTTGTCAATATTCGTAAATAAATTGTTGAATCACGAACTGCACACTTGAACTGCGAAAACCTACATGAATGTTCGGCTCGCCGGACAACTTCCTATACTTTTATAAAGATGCATCCTTTATTCCATATTGTCTTCTAATACCCTCTGTTGTGGGGTTAGAATGGCCCCAAAAAAGCCGACTATATGAGCATAGCAAACAAAAATCGACGAAAAGGAAGAAAAGGAAGAAAGGAAGAAAGGGAGGCGTTCGGCTCCCCGCGTTTCGGAGACTGGTCTTCTCCGATCAGGTTTATCCAAAGTACGGAAGATCTGCACAGTAGTTCTGAGAGTGAGCGGGCGCCCCGTGCTAATCTGGAGCAAATATAACCCCATACAATAATATCTCAAGGATGGGTGCAATACTTTGGCACCCATGGAAGAATATGGTGATCTTATATAAGGTGGATCCTACCCTATTTTAGCCGGGAAACGTACACATGAGCGGGGAACGACAGAACAGGAAATACTGAGGATGAAAGACAGCCAAGAATGGACAAACGAGAAGATCAGGGAGACAATGCGGAGGAGGGCACGACAATACGGGGAAACTATATAAACTGCCGAATGGAACCGCTTGGCGCCTTGTCTTGTCCTGCCTTCTTGTCGTATCGTTTTCGTGGTCCACAAACACCTTGCAATTCGTTCAAAAATAACCAAACACCTAACCAACATGGTCGCCCTCACATACTTGGCACTTGCTGCCACGGCCGTCTCGGCCGCCTTGGCTGCCCCCACGGCTGAGGCCGACGCGCCTGACTTTGTCATCGGCCCCTCTGAGGCGGCTCTGGAGGCCCGTCAGGACTACAACCAGAACTACAAGACGGGAGGCAACGTCAACTTCCAGCCCACCAACAACGGCTACTCGGTGTCCTTTTCTGGTGCCGGTGATTTCGTCGTTGGCAAGGGCTGGAAGACGGGAACCACCCGGTTAGTTTTTCTTTGTTTTTCTCTTTCTTGGACTATCCTCGCGTCCCTTGTTCTTTCTATTTTCGCTTCGCTCGACCGTATCACTAATCCCTCTGTAGCAACATCACCTTTGACGGCTCCACCACCCACTCCGGTGGCACTGTCCTCGTCTCCGTCTACGGCTGGTCCCGCAACCCGCTCGTCGAGTACTACATTACCGAGTACGCGTCCGACGGCAAGGGCTCCGCCCAGGGCAGCAAGGTCGGCACCGTCGAGAGCGACGGGTCGACATACGACGTTTGGAAGCACACCCAGGTGAACCAGCCGTCGATTGCGGGCACGACGACCTTTACGCAGTACATTTCGCAGCGGCGCACCGCGCGCCCCGGCAGCGGTACGATTACGACCAAGAACCACTTTGACGCGTGGGCGTCGCTGGGTCTCAAGCTGGGCTCCATGGACTACCAGGTGCTGGCGACGGAGGGCTGGGGCAACGCCGGCGGCAACAGCAAGTACACGCTGAGCACGTAAAACGTCCCAATCTCAACGAGCGAAGCGAAGGGTGGCGAAAAGAAAAGAAGAAAAGGAAAAAAAAAATGCGTGTGGCAGAGTTGGCTTGGTGATGTGCACATATTGTATATCTTCGTTTTACGCTCTCGTAGTGTCAGAAATATTCAACTATTTCTTTTGGTCTAGATCCATATATATTATCAAACCACTCCCCATCCTAGTTTTTCGACTTGGCGTACTTGACCAGACCGTCGAGCCAGCGTTGGTGGCCATTGAGCATGGGGTTCGGCTGGGCCTTGGCCAGCTGGGCGGCCGGCTTGCCAATCTGCGTCTCCTGCGTCAGAATCCGCGTCAACGGCTTGTCCTTGGTCGACCACGGCGCATCCTCCACGATCCACGCGTGGTACACCTCGATCGCCGAGTCCGCATCGCCGTCGTTCCGGGCGTGCCAAGCCAGACGGCCGGGCGTGGTGGCCGTCGGTGGCACGCACTCGACGAGCTCCATGTCGAGTGGAGGAAAGCCAAACGTGGCAAAGCTGAAGTGGCTGCCGACAGCCGCAGGCATGAACAGAGAGCCGCCGGCGGGCGGGGTGATTTGGCCGATGTTGTCGTAGTACGCCTCCCAATGGGCGCTGTCGGCCAAATAAGGCCAGACTTGAGTTGCTGTCAGACCAACGGCGAACACCTCGTTGGAGACGTAGTTGTCCGTGGCGCCCGGGAGGAACTTGGTGGGCCAAATGACGGCAGAGGCGGTGGGGGTGGCCATAGTAGGGTTGCGTCCCCTTGTGGGCGGAACGAAGGAGTGATACTGATGGGTGGGCGAATAGAGAGTAAATAGTAAATGAGATGCGAGTAGACAATATGCAATATCAGGGACGTCGTACGAAGACGTGAAAGGCGAGTTGGGACGCAGCACAACCCGTTGCCGTCCACGGTATAAATGCAGCCCACCTTTTCGTCTAAAGTGACAAGTCGGAAAATCCATTGCCCCAATGGCCCCGAAAGCGGTAACGACAAGTCGTGTTGCTGACAAAATCGGGGTACAAGGCTATTGAGAGCTTAAACGGTTGGTCGATTGTATTTGACCGTCAGTTACATCTGTTCACTTTACGTACATTTTAATCGCAAAGTCCACATTTAATTTTCATTTCATGTTCATCCTAAGTTTGACAAACTCTGACGTGTTCGTGTCCCAGAAACTTTCCTATTGAGCCCGTCGCCAGCCCCAGCTTTCAATACGATGCAAGCTTGGGAATGGCATGCTTAAAAACATTCTTTGGATCGTACTTATTCTTCAACGCCACCAGCCGGTCGTACTGCGCCCCATAGATCTTCTTGTTGTCCGAGTCGTCGTCGCCGCCCAGCGACACGTACGTGCTCTCCAGGACGTTGTCTGGATCGGCTGCGCGCAGGTCCCGGACGAAGGCCTTGGCCCACTCGGCCGCCTTCTGTTCGTCGGCCGGGTCCGTGGCCACCGCAATGACCTCGAGCATTGCGTGGTCCTCGCGCGCGCCAAAGACGGAGGCCTCGTTGGCGGGCGGTGTGCGCAGCGCATGAATGGAAATGGCGCTCTCGGACGTCGGCAGGCTGGCGTTGTACTTGGCGAACACGGCGGCCATCGCGGGCGTGTACTTTTTAAAGTTCAATGGGAACACACGGCCATAGACGCCGTACGTCAGGTTCTTCTCGTTGTTCTCGGCGAACTGATAGACCGACGTCGGCGCCGCCTGCTTGACAATGGGGGGCTTGCCAAGCGAGCCCGCGACCTTGTCGACCCACTGGTTCGCGGCGTCATGGTCTTCGCCGGCCCATGTCACGCCGAGCGCAAACACGTGGCCGACGCCCGGGAAGGACACGCCAAAGGGCTGCAGGTACAGCTCGGCAGGCAGCTCGCCCGATTCGCGCCAGCCCTGGTAGGCAGCCGAGAATGCTGTCCAGGCACCGTGCAGGTCGCTCGGGTCGGACACCACCATGCCGGCCACAATCTCCTTGAGGGGGAATGCCTTGGCTGTCGTCTCGACAATCACACCAAAGATGCCGCCACCACCACGCAGGCCCGTAAGCAGTTCGTCGTCGCCCTGCAGCTCGACCAGCTCGCCGGCAGGATTAACCAGCCGGACACTCAGGATCTGGTCGACGCCGGGGCCGTGCTTGGGCGCGAAGGGACCGTAGCCGCCCAGCGTGGCCCAGCCCGTGTAGCCGACACTTCCAACAGTGCCAACGGGCGTGGCGAGTCCAAACTTCCCCAGCTCTCTAGACACATCACGTAGGAGGGCGCCGCCACCAACCTTGACCGTCTTCGACGCCTCGTCGACCACGACCGAGTTGAGGTCACGCAAATCAATTGTCAGCACGCCGTGGATCTGGGACCGCCCTGCCGTGTCGTGGCCGCCGACCCGCACGACAAAGTCGACATCGTTGTCGACGCAGAAGCGGATGAGTGCCTGGACGTCCGCGGCGGACTGGGGCCGCGCAATGGCAAAGGGCTGGGTGGCTGGCTTCGAGATGAAGGCGGCCTTGGTAGCAGCAAAATCGGGCGAGTTAGGGGTGTAGTATTTAATGGCAGGGTATTGCGCAAGGTAGTCGCCGAGAGTGGCCGCGGTGGAGGCATTGCCGGGAGCCATTTTTGTATGGGAAGTATTAGTAATCTTGGGGAATGCTATCGGGAGGAGGGAAGCTTTCTTAGGAAGAAGGTACGATCGTGATATTGTTGACCAAGGTCAAAGTAATTATTTACAAAGTCCAAACGGCAAGAGGCGGCGACGAGAAGATATAGAGACTCGCACCTGCCTAATGAGCGTGACAGCAATACGCGGAATGACGCCAGGTCCCGGCGCTCTCATTTCCTAATACTGAATTGCATGCATCGGCCACCAATGTCTGGCTCCATTGGCGTGGAATCAGGAAACACACGAATAACAGGAGGTAATACGTGGTAGAACTATGCGTAATACGGGACAATTACATGTCAACTGGAGTGAGCAATGGCTCGCATCAGCACTAACCGTCAGCCCTCTGATCGTCTCCACTCGAAACAACGACTGCAAGACAAGAGTGGATGATTCCAAAGCCACAAACCGTCCTCACTTTCGTCGCATTAACTACCAAAAGTCTTCCTTGAAGTTTTGGTAGAAATGGCGTCGTGGGCGTTGTCCAAGTTAAAACTCAGTTCAGGGCCGGCCGTCAAGATAACGGGAGTATGTCTCGGTCCACCGGGTTTGCTTGCTAGTGGGCTGGCAGAACCGCAGCCATTGCCGGCTAACAAGACTAAAATAAGCCGGTGTAGATTTTGCGGCCGCCGACACTTCGGGGCCGCCAGTCGCTGTGATCATTTCATTGTTGCGATACATCTCCGGGGAGAGGGTTGCTTTTCTTACAATAATAATCATCTCTGACACAGTCTGAAGCAAGAACCGTGGAACCTTTCTTATAGGAAGGAGCGTAGCACGACCAGAGACGATGACCAATGTCAACAACGCCAGGCAAAGACGCTCTGTCTCCAGTGAGTGTGATTTTGTCGAACCTTGAAACAGCGGCTTGTATTTTTGCTAATCGACGCGAATTGCAGCCGGCTTCATGGATGATGTTGTGGCTCATCAAATTGCCAACCAGGTCAGGCAGGCTATCCTTTTCATTTTCCTGCGTGGTCAGCAAGCCAACAGAGACGATATGGACCATGAAAGGATGTCAGACGACAAAAGACAACAGCTGTTTAGTTTCAATATGTATGTATAGATGGTCAATTTCTTAAAGTAATCTTCATTTTGTCTCGTATCAGTCGTCTATTGAAAATAATAATTGTCAATACAAATTATGATTTCATTATCAAAAATGTATCCTTTCACAAGAAATGCCATAGGAGCGACATTAAACAGGGTAAAAATGCCATGGCGACTTCACAAAGACTCGCGATTGCCAGTCTTTTACGGGCCACGGTCGTCATGTTTCTGAGACAGCTGTCGGAGAAGTGACCTGAGTGTTGTGGACCACTGTGCATATCGTTGTACAGCAAGCCCGGTTTGCACCTTTGCTGACTGACAAGTCTGTTGCACTGCAGTTCTATTGCGGGGGGAGAAAGAGAGACAACAGTCATCGTGCGCATCGGAGCTGTTGTGCAACCGGTTCCTTCTGACCATGTCAAAGGATGATGGAACACGAGAGACAGAAGTTGTCCCAGGGAGTAGATGAGGGAAGAAAAGGATAGCGACAGTGCGTCCTCGGCACGGAAGCGTCGTCCCTCGGGATCCCGCAGGAGCACAAACACATAAACAAAAAGCACAGATGCCGCACACATGCCCATTCCAGGTTGACGCGTGTAGCTGGGATTGGAGTTGGCAGGTTGGTGGCACACGTTTCTCCAGGTGGCACAACATAGCAACATGTGGTATAGGAAGGGGACACGAGAAACGACACATGGAGCAAGAAGCACGAAGCAGGAGGCAGCAAGCATCAAGTGCAGAAATGGAACTGCAAAGTGCAGAGACCAACCCAGAAAACACGTCTTGGAGCTCTATCTAAAATTAATGCCCGCCAGCACAAACCTGTGTTATTGCATGCGCGTCGAGAAGAAGAGGCAGGGCCTGTGAGGAGAAGGAAAAGATCAAGCAACGTATAAAACGAAAAGCAAGGCAGAAACCCATACAGATGAACACGTAAAAATCAAGAAAAATACAAATGCGGCAAAAGAAAACAGCAGATTGCCAACCCAAAAGCCAAATATGTCCAGCGACGCCCGGAATTTCCCCTCTTGTTGAAGATCAAAGGTCGTTCAGGCACCCGAGGGGCAAGATAAAGTCGTGTGCAGCGTTTGTGGGGGAGCAAAACGTCTCTGCAGCCGGCGTTTGTCGCCCTCGGTAGTATGGTATGCAGACTGGCCGTATTAATGTAGCGGGGCTGTACTGTGTATAATTTGAGGGATGCAATAGCGGAATAGATGGTGCTCGTAACGTGCCGGAAAAAGAAAAAAAAACGAATTTTCTTTTATGAAGTCTATTGTTTGTTGAACGCCTGGTACCCGAGTGTCGTGTCGTCTAAGTTACCCGGTAGTGCGGTCGAGGCGTTGATTTTCAAGTGTTTTTTTTTTGTATCGCTTTTCATATTTCTCAAAATAAATGCGAAAAGAACAAAATGATTCGAGCGAGAGAGGGAATGTCGAGGCAAGTCGCAAAAAAATCGAGGATAAGTAAGAGAGCACTTCGGTGGCTACTCCGCCTCCTCGAGCAGAGTGATCACAGGTACATCGCCGAGCTTCTCGCGGCCCTTGAGGAAGGAGATCTCCAGAATGAACATGTAGCCGACGAGCTCACCGCCGAGTTTCCGGACAAGTTCACCGGCAGCGGCAGCCGATCCGCCTGGAAAGAGGCACGTTAGCGGAGAAGAGGCACCCAAAAAAGCATGTGATCGAGGGGTTGGGATCAGAAATGCGCCCTAAGACCGCCAAAGCGCAAAACAACGCAACAACGAGCGCAACCGCGAGCGCACAGCGATCAATTGCGCAAAACAGTAGCAACTTACCCGTCGCAATGATGTCGTCCACAACAAGGACCTTCTGGCCGGGCTTGATGGCATCCTCCTGGATCTGGAAGAAATCGGTGCCGTACTCCTTCTCGTAGCTGGCCGTCACGCATGAGCCCGGCAGCTTGCCCTGCTTGCGCACCGGCGCAAAGCCGGCGCCAAGACGCAGGGCCAGGCCAGGGCCGAACAGGAAGCCACGGGCATCAAGACCGACGACGACGTCAACCCAGGGGGTGTTGGGGGTGGCGGTGACAGCGGGTGAAAAGTGCAGGGCCTGGAGTTCAAGCGCGCGGAGGAGACTGGCATGGACAGCAGGGTCGAGGAAGATGGGCATGATATCGATGAAGACGATGCCCTTGATCGGGAAGTCGACGAAGCGCCGGAGGGCATCATATAGGCCTATCTTTGTACTGGCGAGTTCGGTGGCGGCGGCGGCGGCGGCGGCGGACTGTCCTCCCGAGGCATTTTGGGCAACGGAGACGGTGGTGGCAGCGGGTCTGGAGGCGTCTGGACTTGTTTCCTGACTCTGGGCAGTCTGAGAGACCTGGGAGGTCATGATGGGGAAGAGAAAGGAAAAAAAAAGAAGAGACGAGAGAGAAAAGAGGCGGGGAGGGGAAGCGGAAAGAAAAAGGGAGTGGACGCGATCGAAAGGGCGGTATCAGCGAGGAGGAGGGGTGAAGTCGAGAGAGGAAGGGGGACGAAGAGTGTGTGAGAGGTTGAACACGAGAGATGCAGTGCACGGAGGGGTGCAAGATGGGAAATCAAACGCTGTACTGCGCAGAATGTAGGTGGTGCACAGGTGCTGGTCGACGAGGGTGCAATCTATGCGAGGCAGCGGATGAGGAGGAACGAGAGAAAAAAAGAAAAGAAAAAAAATCGTTGGCTGGAGCACAGCTAGGCTGTAATGGAGGGGTGTGCCGTAAGTGGGAGCCGTGTAAAGGAAAATAGTGAACGCTAAGGAAGAAAAAAATTGCAGCTGGGCACTAAAGAATAAAAAAAGATAAAAAGATAAAAGATAAAAGCAGACATAAATTAATGAGAAGTACTAGGGCCGAAATAAAACAGTTGTTAGAATGGAACCTGGAAAAAAACGGCCTATGAAATTCAACGCAAGGGCAACAATCTAGCGAGAGACATTGCCATGTATTGGCCCTTTACCTCGTTAACCACGAGCGGTAATCAGACGTGCTGCCTTGCGTCGGGGAAGCAGGAAAACGGCGTGCTGGAGCCACTGAGACAGCATATGGATAAGAAGGCGACGCCGACGCGGGAGAAGGAGGGCGGTGCAGCCTTCCGACGACCTTCGAGTCGCCGCGATGCAGAGAAGTGGCCAGTTGCAGTGGCAGTCGACGCAGTGGAATAGCAACAAGAGGATAAACAAGGAAGCATGGTCGGTGCTGGTGTGGAGAGGGAGGTGTGGGATGTAACTGCAAAAACGGCGCTGGAGATATCACGAAGTGGGATGGAGGAGGAAACGTGGGATGGGATGACTACAATGCCGCTTTTTGGCCGGACACACCCCACGGCAAGACCACGATAGGAGCGTCCTCCATCTTCTCCTATCAGGCTATCAACTCGAAAGGTGCGCCGTTTGCGCTTTCTGTTCTGGTTCCCCGGTCTTGCCATCGCAGCTGTGTTTGCACGTTTGCGCCTTCCTATTTTCGATCCAGACTCGTCAAAAATCCACACTCTCCATCCCCTGAAGCATGACAATAGTCCGTCCTCCCGACCAGTCCTCTCGTCTCTCGTCTCGAATGTGGTCTTGACCCACCAGGAAACTCAGAGTGAAGCGGTTTTTCTTTCGCTGTCTCTTTTGTGGACAAGCGGT